>NC_064853.1:92904278-94114278 GCF_024139225.1 Suncus etruscus
TTATGGACTGTGCGGTGATATTCTCATTTTATAGACTGACAAACTTTCAGAGTCAGGATTTAAACCATAAAAATCTAAAGCTCTTAGAAAGGATGTGGAGTTGTAGAATAAAGTGAACAGGACTCCCACTGCCAGTTCTCTTCTTCTGTCCACTTTTAACTGGGGACCCTGTCCATTGCAGGAGAGTCCTAGTCTTATTTCTAGTTGTAGCCAACTACCTAAATTTTGGACCAGATCCACGTAAAAATGTTCCCTGGGAGTTTGGGAAGTATTAATAGCAGCATCTGTGTGGCTAGCCTGTCTATCTGACTTCTGAATTCCAGGTTGTCTGTTCTCAGGTTACTCCCAAATGGATTCCAACTGTGAGCTTCACACAGTCCCCCACCGGCTGTCACTCTGTAGCATCAGCTCAAATTCTTGCCTGTTCCTCCCCTGGAAATGATGTCTGTCCTTTTATGTATGTTTTTGTGGTTTTGATGTTGGTTGTTTGTTTTTTGGTAAGGGGCCACACCCAACAGTGTCAAGCTTTATTCCTGGCTTTGCACTCAGGAATTACTCCTGGCTGCATTATAAGACCAAGTGGGATGAATGGGATGCTGGGGATCATATCCAGGCCAGCGGCATGCAAAGCAAATGCCCTACCCTCTGGGCTATTGTTCAAGCCCTGGATGATGTCCATCTACTTTTCTAAGCAACTCATAATAAAAAGAGAATTTCTGATGCTGGAAACACACCAACCAGCCACTGTTTCCTTCTAATTTCACTAAGACAGACCAGACTTCTTGTTCTCTATGCCAGGTTGCACCTCTGTGCAATTGGAGCTCTGAACACAGCAAACAGAGCTGTGATTCCCCATTGTTTTTGACTGCTGTTGGCCTCATTTCCAGGCTAGCTTATGGTTGGTTTCGCCTCATTACTAACACATTTCTCTTTGCTTTGCACAGAAATTCAGTATTAGTATAGGATTGATTACCTGCACTGCCCCTTCAAACCAGATTCCCTTGGGCCACTCACTATTGCTAGAGAACAACTAGACTTTGCTGGCTGCCTCTCCTGCACCCCACAAGATTTTTATCAAGCCTTTGGGCCAGACAATGAGGAAATGGGATCCCAGACATCCAGACATCATTGAATCTCTGCCTTGTAAGTAGAAAATCTGTCTCCAGTAAAAAATACTTCCTCTTTTCTTAATGTTATCTTTCAGAATGATATTTTCTTTTTTATTAATTAATTTTTATTGTGACCAAAGTAAATAAAAAAATCTTTCACAGGGGCCGGAGAGATAGCATGGAGAAAAGGCATTTGCCTTGCACACAGAAGGTCAGTGGTTCGAATCCCGGCATCCCATATGGTCCCCTGAGCCTGCCAGAAGTGATTTCTGAGCAGAGAGCCAGGAGTAACCCCTGAGCACTGCTGGGTGTGACCCAAAAAACAAGGAAAATAATTAATTAATTAATTAATTAAAAAATCTTTTACAGTAATATTTTAGGTACTGTACATAGTGACATTGAATCAGAGGCATTCCCACCATCAGTGTTGTCCTCCCTCCATTCCTGTTCCCAGCATGCAACATATATCCCCCACTTTGGCCTCCCATGGGCTGCTAGTATAAGTGGTCCTCTCTGTGTCTAGCTTGTTGTAGATTGGGTATTTGTTGTTGGCTTTGGATTTGGTGTTTAAGTTTGATCTTTTTTTTTTATTTCTACTCTACTGTTTGGTCTTGGTACCATCCATTTTTCTCCCTCAATTTATGAGGCAGAACAAGATGATTCAAGTTATGTGGTTTTGTTTGAAGGGGAAAAAAAGCAAAAAACAAAACAAAAAACTGGGAGAAGCCCTTCTAGAGGTTATAAATATCAATTTAAGAGAAGAAAGGACAAAGGAAAGAAAAACAACAAAAAGACAAAAACAAAATAAAACAAAAAACTGGACAAACAAGAAAACAAAACAAAAAAACTACAATGACAAAAGAAAAAAAAATCAAACAAAGAAACCGAAAAGTACCATAGCAATAAAGACAACAACCAAATAATAATCATGATCCCGAAATAAAAAGAAAAAAAATGTGCTTCTTTTGTTTTTTCATAGGCACAGTAAATATTGGGGAGATTAGAAAGGAAATTCCCTTGGCCTAAGAGATACAGGGTTTCTCTGCCCTTGAAGCAGAGAATATCATGGGAATAACTACAGGCTTCGTACATGCTCTTTTTCACTCCCCTAGGTATTTTTATGGTGCCAGGAAACTTTCTACTCAGTCGTGGATGATAAAATCAAGCCTCTGTAACTAGACAGATCTTGGTATTTGCACAGGTCATAGGATGAAGCCTAGGATAGAATCTTTCTTTACAGTTCTAGAAGTTCTGCTCCACAGAATGCTATTTTCTGAGGGAAGGAGAGGAAAAGAAGCGGAAACACTCCAGTGAAAATGAATGATGTCTGACCTAATCACTCTTCTTTTTTTTTAATTTTATCAAAACCATTCTGATCTACAATGTCCTTCATAGTTGAATTTCAGATATATAATGATTCATGGTTGTCTCAGTTAGGTTTCAATAATTATATATCTTGATTTTTTTCACAGATCCTATGTTGAAGTCAGGGTATCACAGAGCATCTTCTGTTTTCATTTACTGTTAGGTGGCAATTCAGGAAGAGCTGCCCTAAAAACAATTTGTTGCTATTTCCTAGTCATTGAGGATGTCATATGTAACCACTCTGGAGCAAATCAGTTCCAGGACAGCATTAGGGCCTTCCCTAGTAGAAGTTTGATTCCTGGTGCCAGTGCATAAAACCATGCCAGTTCCCAAGATGGGATTCAAGACCTAACTACTCTTGATTTAAAATATAAATAGGAACAGGGAGATAGTTCAAGGGTTAAGGCACATGACTTGCATATGCTCCATCCTGATTGGATTCCCAGAACCATATGATCTCCCCAGCATCACTAGATACTGGTACAGCCCTGGAAGTCCCTGAGCACCATCAGATGGCCTAAATCAGTGGTCCACAACCTTTTTTTTCAACTGAGCCAAATCTCAGCAAAACCACGATTGAAATTTATTTTGAGAGCCACATTTTTTTTTTTTTTTTTTGGTTTTTGGGTCACACCCAACAGCACTCAGGGATTACTCCGGGCTCAATGCTCAGAAATCACTCCTGGCAGGCTCAGGGGACCATATGGAATGCTGGCATTTGAACCACCGACCTTCAGCATGAAAGACAAATGCCTTACCCCCATGCTCTCTCTCCAGCCCCGAGAGCCACATTTTTAAAACCAAAAATACATAGGTTGGTACAATGTTTTTAGTTTCAATAAGTTTGTATTGAGAATATTCTGTATGCAAGTCAGGAGGATACAAATAACACAATAATAAAATAATAAATAATAATAATAAATAATAAAATAATAAAACAAAAACTTTAGAATGATATTATTCATCGATAACATTAAATTCTGTAAAATTTGCCTTACAATGTAGAGAAAATTACATCCTGACAATGACTGACAAAGTCACAAACACTAATATAAACATTGGCCTTGCATTTCCTTGGATAGTTTGAATAAGTCGGGTTTGTATGTTGTTGTTTTTAATTTTAGGCACGATTCCAGGTTCTCATCGATGAGATGATTTCTCAATTTACTCTTGATAAAATTCATGCTTGAAAATGATTGTTTACATAAATATGTAGACCCAAACAAGGAAAGAACAGCAAACACTGGCTTTTTTAATTGATTATATGAGTCAGGAATACTATTCCAGATGTTAAAAAAATCAACATATCTTCCTTCTCCAGGTCTTTAAAAGCAGATCACTTGTGCTCTGAACTAAGTTCACATTTGTGTTTCTCCAAACTTTCTAAATTAGCACAAAGACGTTCAGATTTCGAGCTCCACAGTTCTTTGTTTTTTAAATCCAGCAATTACATTTCAAAGTTGCCAATGTTGATATTAAAGGGAGAAAAATTATTTCCATTACAGTGTCATCCAGAGGTTTTATAACAAAGGCCAATGTCACTTTGCTGTTTCTGAAATTCTGAAACCCCTTGAGAAAAGATTCCCTCATATTTAAAAGTGCTGTTTTAAAATAGGTAATGTCAATGTCAGAATTATTTTCTTGGCGATGTTTCAACAGGCTTGGAAAGTGAATCAAAGTTTCTCTGTCGAAATATTGAGCAAAAACAGATAATTTGTTTCAAACAAAATAACTTTTTCTTCTAACATCGAAAAAATTGTGTTTCCTTTCCCCGGTAGTTTATGATTAAGCTGATTTAGATGTGAAGTAACATCTACCATGGAATACAGGTTTTGAATCCACTAATCATTTGTTAAGTCTGTATAGTGAACACCCTTCTCAAGAAAAAATGATTTGATTTCTGATAATAAGAAAGCAAAACATTTCAAAATGTTTCCTCTTGATAACTAAAATGTGCTGAAAATTTGAAACCCTACAATATGGAGAAGAAACAGGTAAAAGAGAAAAACCTTTTAACAATCTTTAAAAGCAAGAACAGTGTTCCAGACAAAAGTAGTGATTTCACTGAAAGGAAAAAAAATTATTGACACTTTAGTGTGTGCTGCAAGAAACCAAACTAAAATACACACGAAAACAAAAACGGCACTTTGTTAAACGCATATGATATCATATCATAAAGGAATTATGATAGAGTGCCTGAAACATTTTTAAAGAAATTTTTATTTAAGCATATTTGTTACAAAATTATTCATACTGGAGTTTCAATCACAGAATGTACACCACCCTTCACCAGTGCACTTTCCCCACCACCAATGTCCCTTGTTTCCTTCCCCTTCACCCGCCTATGTCAGAGGCAGGCATTTTGATTTTTTCTCTCTATCTCTCTTTTCCTTTATGACACTGAGGTTTGCAAAATTTCCTTTGTGACACCGTGGTTTGCAATATTGTTAATTAAAGGGTACCATGTGTGTCACTTATCCATTTTCAGCATCCAGTTCTTGTCCAGAGTGATAAGTTCCAACTATCAATGTCATAACGTACCTTTCTGTATTCTAACTGATCTCACCACTTTTTATGGCAAGCTTCCTATCATGGACTAGTCCTCCTGTCCCTCATCCCTATTTTCTCTATATATTATTACCATATTGCCATTTATTATTCTTATATGCCACAAATGATTATTCTGTGTCTACACCTCTCCTTCTGACTCATTTCTCTCAGAATAATAATCTGATGTGTTGATGTGTGTACAGATGATGCACTGTGCATGGCTCAGTGTTTTTGTGTAGTCACAAAAACAGAATTTGCATACCCGTACATTGTATCCACTCATTGTATGATAGACTGAATTCAAAAAACTCGCTGCTGAACTAAACTCTGTGACAGATGAGACAGTAAAGATAATTTGTGAAATTCACAATTGTGATCAAATCTAGGCTATTCACCACACTGGGTAAGAGTATGGATGCCCACTACTAGCATCTTCTCCATGAGGAAGTGAAGTGGCTGTTAAGGGGAAGGGTGCTCTCTCGCCTTGTTGGCAAGAGGGAAGAAGTAATGCAGTTCCTGTGAGAGCAGAACTCTGACTTTGTACAGCCCCAGTTGGACAAGGAATGGGTAGCTAAGCTTGTGTATTTGGCAGACATTGTTCATTTTCTCTATGAATTAATATTTCTCTGCAGGGGAGTTTCACAAGTAGTTTTTACAGTGAGACATAAGATGGATGTGTTCAAAAAAGAATCTGATTCTGGTATAGCTGTCTGAGAAGGAGATATTGAAATGTTTCCACTCTTGCAAAAAATTTCTGATTGGCACTTACATTATGCAGAAAGTCATAATCAATATGAAAAACAGCATTTAAGGGCATCAGCTCACAATTTAATCATGAGTACTCTGGACATGAGAATCCACGGAAAAGAAAACTCTGGGTTGAGAATCCCTTCATGGAAGATGCCCACTCTTGTGCAAAATAAAATATGTGTTTTAAGATCACTCCAGACACTGTATTTCTAAACCCCACCCAACCTGGTCTGAAGAAGCAGGGTAGCGGGAAAGAAATAATAAACCAAGCTAGCCAGGAAAGGATGATCATGGAGTTCATGGCCTTTATACCTTATACTCTCTGTCTTGAGTCCAAAAAGCTAGAACACTTCTTTCTTTATTAAAACCAATTCCCAATACCAGGAGGCTTCAGGTCAAGAGAGAGAGACAAAAGTACATTTCAGTGGGCTTTTACATATCAAAGGAAGAGGTTTAAGAAAGGATGACGTTGGGGGAACACCTTTCTTTGGGGATGATACTGGGTATCATCTTACGCTCTTGGAGCTGGCCGCCGGGCTGCACATGGGGCGCGCACTGACAGAGGCTAGGAGCAGAATCCTGATGCCTGGAGCGGCAGCCCGGCACACAGAAGAGCCAAAATAAAAGTTTAAAGAGCCGGATGTGACTCGTGAGCCGCAGGTTGCCAACTACTGGGCCCTAAATGATCCTTGACACCATGGGACTGAGCAGAACTTCCTTCTTTGCCCCTGCATTAAGCCACCAGTCTGGCTAGCCAAGTAGCCCCAGGAGGGGACCTCGAGCTTCTAAGCATCACTCAGCATCCCTTCTCAGGCACAGTAAATAAAATAAAAATATAAGTAAAATTAGACCAGTATATAATCATAATACTATGCCTAAAATATGATCATTATTTTCTACCCTCTAGTCAACAGAGGTGAAAATTCATTTAAAGTGTAAAGATTCTAATTAGATCATGAAAGTTGTAAGTTGGCAGGGAATCTACTACAAGAGCATTGCTGAAGGCACAGCTTGGCATGCAATGAACTGATTAAATTTGTTTTCAATTGAGCAAACAAGCAGAGAGGGACTGCTTGAAAATTCTTGTTCATCTCATTAATGCCAACAAAGATCAAGTTCTGAAGTCTGAGGTCCTAGGTAATGGTTCACTGAAAAACTAATCCAGGGAAAGGAAAAAATATGAGAGTTCACTGTTAATTATTTGAAACAATTTCATGATCCTTAATTGCACTGGCATTGTGTGGGGAAAATTCTGGGACTTGCTGGTTGGCTGGTTTTCGGAGTGTTGATGGTTGCTACCTGCATCTTACTTTTAGTCACTTGCAGTTTGCTATATTCAACATTTTTGTGTTGCTACAGACCCTGGAATAAAAGAGTTGGTAGGAAGGAGTGGCACACAAGAAACCAAAAGAAGTCACAGAAGAAAGTGTATTTTGGCCAGGGTATGTTGAGCAGCATCTTATTGAGTCAGTCAAGCTTCTAGGTCTCTGCTGCTTTCCCTGCCACTTTTATTAGCCTGTGTTTAACATAAATTCCCAGGGTTTATGTGAATAAGGTACTTGTGCTGATTAACTCAGAAAAAGTGAAAGAAAAAAGTAAAAAGTGATTTTATAGTATGACAAAAACATTGTGGGGAGCAAATTTGGATATGATTCATTTTCTGTCTGTGATTCTAGCCTAGGACCCAAAGGCTGACATCAGTGTTATATTGTTTATAAGAAAAATGGATGTCAGGAGCCGGAGCGATAGCACAGCTGTAGAGTGTTTGCCTTGCATGTGGCCAACCTGGGATGGACCTAGGTTGGATCCCCAGCATTCAATATGGTCCCCTGGGGCTGCCAGGAGCAATTTCTGAGCACAGAGCCAGGAGTAACCCCTGAGCACCATTGAGTGTGGTCCCAAAACAAAACAAAACAAAAAGGAAAAATGGATGTCAAAGACAATAAGGACCAGAAGGACCAGTTCAGGTAGGACACTTGTCACAAAGAGCAGGGGAGTGCAGTTAGAACAGAGGAAGGACTACCATGACAATGATAGTAAAGATCACCTGAACAAGAAGTGGGTGCTAGAGGATATAAAGTAATATGCATAATATACCCTTTCAGTAACAAAATTACAAACCACAATGGCTAAAAGGAAAATAAGGAAGAGTTAGAGAAGATGAGAGAGAGAGAGAGAGACTGAGAAAGAGAGAGAGAACTGAGAAAGAAAGAGAGAGAGAGAGAGAGAGAGAGAGAGAGAGAGAGAGAGAGAGAGAGAGAGAGAGAGACTGAGAAGACTTAACAACAACAACGACCTGCTTACAGGACAGGGCTCCCTGCATTGCCCTTTGATTGTGAGGTGAAAGGAGAGGATGCTCCACATCCTGACTTCAATGTAAGATATGCAGATTCCAGGATCTTTAATACAGAAACATGATACCAACAACAGAGACTGTGTGAAAAATAAAAGTGTGTTGGCACTATAGACAATGTATTGGATTGGACGATCTAGCTTGCCTGGAGCCTAGACTTGGTCTTGTGCCAGGAAACTTCAGGGGTCTGGTCTCTTTGTACTTAGGCCAAGGTTATTTCTTTCCATGTCCCTCATATTTTGGTGGGCCTATGCAAACAACAATTGCCACTCTAACACCATTTTTACTGTGCTCCTTTGACTCTAATCCTTAAAAAGAACTCACTTAAAATTTGAGGTTAACTTAAGCTAATATGCATGTTTATGGAAATGTAAGAAAATACTATGCCTGTAATGTTTAAGGAGTTACGTAAGTTTTATGGCTTTAGATTGCTTTGTGTACTGTTAAGAAATATTATAATGTGTTACAATCTGGGGACTTGAGGGACAAAGTAATTGTACATGGATTCTGTCTTATCTTAATGTTCTTTGGCTGAAATTTCAAAGTTAAGATATCAGTAAGGGGACTTCTGAGAATTATGTTATGGGTGATTGTCCTTCCACTGTAACTTTACCTTGTCCTCTTTCTTTGCACCCTTGTTCTCATAATTAAAAATAAAAATTAAAAAAAAATTAAAAAAATTAAAAAAAGAAAGAGAGAGAGAGAGAGAGAGAGAGAGAGAGTTTGCCATAGAGGCAGGATGGCAGGAGGGCAACTGAGGACATTATGGCTGGAAATGTGTACTGGCTAAGGGATGGGTATTGGACATTGTATAATTGAACTTTAACTATAAACAACTGTGTAACTATATCTTACAATTATTCAATTAAAATTATTAAAAATTGCTAGACAAAAAATTAAAAGTTTAAAAAAAAGAGATGTAGTTTCCTTTTGAGCATGTGTCATTTTATTTAGCATGATTTTGTGTTGAAGGCCCTGATTCTGAAAAACAAAAGGAAGAAAGGAAGTGTCCAAGAGCTATGAAATTAACATTTGGCCAGGGGAATGGTACACTGAGTACAACCGACAACCCATGAGCATCATCACTACAGAAAGAACCAGAGTCCTTTATGTGATTATAGGGTAAGCAGAATTCCTTCAGTGAAGGACTAAAAATCATGTGGCAATCATCTAAAAAACAATAGAAAAACATAATATTCAGAAGCTTTCTAAACTCTCCTAGTGATTTAGACACTTGTATCTTTGCACATCTCCAACTCAGCCAATATTGTTCTGTTGTAATGGTTTTATTTCTTCTGGATACTCAATAGGAGTCTAAACTACTCAGAGCCAAGGACTCTATTGATGTGTGGAGCTGCCGTGCTTAGGCTGGGTCTTCGAGTGTGCGATGGATTAATTTCAAACCATCAAGAAGTAGTAGAAGTCCTTTGCTGCAGAATTAAATATTAATTATTTATATTTATATAATATATATAATTTATTATATTAATATGTAATATAAATATTGATGTTCATGGAGTGAGTTGGATAGTGCCTGCTGCCCCTTTGGACAAGCGGGTCTGAGGGTTCAGGATAACTGCGAGGAAATTATCCACAGCAGTCAGTAGAAGTCAGGAGACATGAAGCTTTATTTAGGCCCTAATCGCCATATGAATATCTCACATGGCTTCTCAACTAAGCAGCCTCTTTCCTGTTCCTTCATCTAGCCTGTCTCTCATCTCTTCCTTGCTGAGCCTCTGTTGCTGAATCTCTCTTATCCCTCTTCCCGGCAACCCCTTATATTATCAACAAGACCCCACCCAGCTGTGGGCTGGTCTGACCATCAGTAAAGATTAACATTTGGCCAGGGGAATGGTAACACTTTGCTAGATTATTTTTAAGAATATACTGAGTTAGAAGGAAAGAACTCAATTTCCTTTAGAGAGAAACCCAGCCTAGACGAGGTCAGTCCTAAACTCAGCACAGCCATGCGGATCTGTCACCTTTCCTCAAAGAGAAGAATTTGAGGAAACAAAACAGTGAAACTTGAACTTTGTATTTTTGTTTTTTGTTGGATTTTTTTTTTCATTGAAACTAACTTAGAAAAATATAAGAGACGAGAAAGAGGGAAACTGTGCTGAAGAGAGACCACAGGAAGCAAAGAAACAGAGATAAGCAAGTGAGATAAATGTTCAAAGGAAAACATGGGCTGGAAGAATAAGCTCTGAGATTTTTATACAACTTCTTCCAAATCAGGTGGGTTTTATGTTTTTGTTTGTTTATTTGAGTTTTGCAAACATGAAAGTTAATTTGGGTTTCGTCACAGAAAAGCCTGCACTGTTTATGGTCCCTCTCATAATTTCACAGATTCTTCCATAGCTTCTTTTGTGAGGGATCCACACTTCTCCAGGTTGGAGCCTTGCATTTCTGCATCTGGGTGGTGCCTTCCTTTTTTTCTCTTTAAAGAGCTCAGATTTGTATTTCAAAGGGATGTAGTCTTCAGAGCTTGTAGGCTACTTAAAGTCTAGGTAATCTCTTCTTCAGTTCAATTTTTTCCTAAAAGTGTATTTCCAGCTTTCCTCCTTAACACCCTCCCCTCCCAGATATCGACCTACAACATTACTGTGTGAGTGTTACAAAATTGTACTTTCTCTTATTTGAAATGCATAGGTACGAGTCAGGCTTCTCTAGAGCAACAGAACTAAGAAAATGTGTGCACAGATAAGGGGATTTTAGGGATATAGGAGGTGTAGTAGGTAGGGAAAAATACCTCATAAGGAATTGGCTCATAGAATTACAAAGCCTGGCAAATTCAAATCTTCAGTATAGGATGGCAGATGAGGACTCAGGAGCGCTTATACAGATAAAATTCAAAGACATTCTGCTGCAAAATTTTCTTTATCAAGGGAAGCTCAATCTTTTAAGTGTTATTAAGACTTTCATCTGATTGAAAGAGGTCCAACTGTATCCTTGCACACAATTCATTTTACTGATTAAAATGTTATTAAAGAAAAAAATAGAACACATTCCCATTCTCAATTTATAAATATATTTTTCTGAAGTTTTTCTCTGAATACTTAGCTAATATGCATATAAACTATGATTAAAAATGTTATAAATGTTAATCTCACTAAAAAAAATTTCCACAGAATCACACAACACAATAGTGTGAAACCAAAGATCTGTTTCCCCAGATTCAGTTTAGTTGACACATAAAATTAATCATTACAATATTTTTTTTTGTGGTTTTTGGGTCACACCCGGCAGTGCTCAGGGGTTACTCCTGGCTGTCTGCTCAGAAATTGCTCCTGGCAGGCACAGGGGACCATATGGGACGCCGGGATTCAAACCGATGACCTTCTGCATGAAAGGCAAACGCCTTACCTGATGCTATCTCTCCGGCCCCCATTGCAATATTTTTTAAGGGCCATACCTGGCAGTGCTCAGGGGTCATTCCTGGCTCTGTGCTCAGAAATCACTCCTGGCAGGCTCAGGGGACCATATGGGATGCCGTGGATTGAACTTGGGTGGGCAGCATGCAAGGCAAATACCCTACTGCTGTGCTATCACTATAGCACTCATTATAATACTTTTATGGTAGTGCTCATTGTATATTGCTTTGTACTGTGAGGGTTTGGTTTAATGGATCACTGTAAGTGCACTGCAGTCAGAACTTTTATTTCATAGAGATCTAAGTTCTAGGAACTTTTATGCTGACCTTCTGTGTGACACTGAGAAAGAAATCTAAAGTTTACACAATTTTTCCATTTTCTATTTTTTTATTTTATATTTTAGGAATAAAGATTAAAATACAATAGTACTTACTTCACAGAATAATTATGAAGATTAAAATTAAATGCATGTAAAATATCAGGCTGAGGATTGAGCACAAACCAAGAAAATAACACATTTTAATTGTTCTCTCGACATGATTTTCTACAAAAAATGTATTTAATTAAAATGTTTGTTTAATTAAACAAATGATTTATTGGTAGTAATTCTTGGTAGTGGAATTTTAGTCATATAATGTTCTAACACAACCCCACCACCAGTGTCAACTTCCTTCTATCAATGTTCTCAAGTTCCCTCCCAACCCCCACCTGTCACCTTGAAAGACACATTTTAAAGTTTGGTTACTGTAGTTTAAATCTTGTGTTTTCAGTTTGACTCTGTGGTTTGAATATATAGCGATACCCTCATTACAAGTGTCCAGAGGCCTTTGACTGTTCCCCCACTACTTCCCTTTCTAATCTCCTTCCTTCTCCCTTGATTTATTTTCCTTCTTGTCTACACCTCCCTATACTCTGGGGCCAGGGGTGAAAAACAAAACTTTTCTAACTTTCTCAATCATATTCCAGAGCTGTTCAGTCATGATCATCTGATAGGTATTTATGGGCTTAACTGGTCTCAGATTTCATGACTTTCCTTCTATGGGGAAAATACCGGGAGCAAAATACATTTTATAGAATATGTTGTTTATGTTTTCTAAGAGAAACAAATGTTCATATGCTATTTTGAAGTGGAGCAGTTAGATAGACAAAAATCCTTGAAGCAGAAATAAGCTCTTAAATAGGTCTAGTGAAAACAGATAAGGCTCTTCAAAGGAATAAATACATTTATAAATGGAAAGGTCTAGAGTACATGTGCCACATTCTACAGGCTTCAGTCGCATAATAAAACTAAAGTGAGATCTATTTAAAGAAACTCCAGATAATTTTGAAGCAAATCCAAGATATCACACCCCTGTTTCTATATAGGAATTTCAGCATGCAACTTTTAAAAATAAAATATTTCCTTATTTATTGATTGATTTATTTTTATTTGTGATACACTGTCCATACTCAGATGTGCTCAGGAACTACTTCCAACTCTATGTTCAGGGACTTATGTAGAAATCAAACTAGGGTCAGCCACATGCAGGGCAGATGACTTAACCATATTATTTCTCTAGTCAAAGGATTTCCCTTTTCAATAGTCACAAGATGGTCACTTATCTCCCCAGAAAAATCAAGAAAAATTTTATAATACTATCAATATCAAAATTGCTCATATTTTCCTATTATGATTATATAGCAAATTTATTTTAAAAAAAGTTCTCCATATCTGGACACAAACAAGGCCTTCACATTATTTTTGGCTGGTACATAGCTTGAGGAATTTAATATGTGCATTTTCTTGTTAATTTCTTTCTCTCTTAAAATATTTTGAAAAAAAAATGAAATTTCTAGTGCCACAAAAGCCCTAAAGTTTTTTGGTCAAATATATGTGGATTCATTAAACATATTTCTCTATAAATTAAAATATGAAGACCAGATATGTTATGTGACTCAGCAGTAGAGCATATGCTTAGTATGTATGAAGCTCTGGATTCAACTGATGACACTGCTAAAATGTAAAAAATCCTTAAATAAATTGAAAAACTTAAAAGACAGGCAGGGGGTGAGGGAGGAGAGAAAGGGGGGGAATAAATGGTGGGAAGGTTGCACTGATGAAGAGGGTTGTACATTTTTATGACTGAAACCGAACTACAAACATGTTTGTGATCACAGTGCTTAAATAAAGATATTAATAAACAAGCAAAAATAAAAAACAAGTGCACACCAAAAAATATTTTTTTAGATGGGAAGAAAGGGAAATCTACCTCAGATAGAACTGACCTTGGACAGCATGGATTTTTACCTACATGGATCTAATTCTAGGTGTTTTGATTTCTCTCTACAGGTATGGCTTTAATGGATTCACCCAAGTTCTCTTATGGGTTTGTTGTAATGGTAGATGAACAACATGGATGTGAAAGACTGGTTACAACTTATAGTGGTTTTTAAATAAGAGAATTATATATGCATATATGGAGGGGAGGATCAACATCCCTAACACTCACTTTGTTCAAAAGTCAGCTGTTACATCTGTCGAAGGTCCATGTCTGTTTGCCTACATATAGAAGCTTAGCAGTACTCTCCAAATTCTGTCTCTTCCTAATTTATTGCTTAGAGTTTTATAAATGACTCTTTTCCTCATGCATATTAGTTTGTACTGAAGTACAGTTGTAATAAAATCATTGACTAAATGATATACTTTTATTAAAATTTTTGAAAATAAATTTGCTTTGAAGAGATAATGGAAGTTCCATGTATATATTTTTTGCTTATTTTGAACTATTGTCTAGAAAATTATATACTTAAAGCTATTTAGCGAAACAAAGTATTTGACTTTATGGCCATCGTTGCTATAATAGTCCTTTGTGAAAGGATTATATTGATTTTATAATGTTAACCAAAACGTGTGTATAATTTTAACAACGACTTCTGTCATAATAAAAAAACTTACTTTTTGAGTCAGAGAAATAATCAATATATAATAATTATATATGTATTTTTGGGGGGTCCACATTTGGCAGTATTCAGGACTTATTCCTGGTTCTACGCTTAGGGATCACTTGTGGCAAGCTCAGGGTGCTGAGATCAAACTCAAGTATGCCACATACAGGCAAACTCCCTACTTATTGTACTATCACTCTGACACAGGTTGATTATATTCTATTTTTTTTAGGTTGATTATATTCTAACCACAACGAAGGGCTATGCCAAAATTTACCGAGTTTTACATACCTTAACTTCTTTTTAAAAATCCAATCATTATTTTAATGGTTTTTAAATGTTTTAGTAATGTTTTTATTATAGCACCATGATTATAAACATGCTTGTAGTTGGATTTCAGTTATTAAAAAATGAACACACCCCTTCATCAGTGCAACCTTCCCACCACCAATGTCTCCCATATTCCTCCTCCCGCACATACTGCCTGTATTCCAGACAGGCAATCTATTTCTCTGACTCACTACCATTTCATGATATTTTTAATGATTTTTATGTCTGATTTTAAAATATGAATTAACATTCAAAAAAACTAAATTTAATCCAAAAATATACCTGAAGTCTTCTTATATTGAATGATTCCTCTTGAACTTGGGATCAGGCATCTATTCCAAATAACAAAATTATTTGAATTTTTGAATATTTGAATCTACTAGCTGGTGGGGATGAGAATAGACAAGCTGAAAGTATTCTTAGAAAACAATTTTTCTGGGGAAAAAAACGTCCATTTTTAAGCAAATGTTAATTAGCACAAAATGTTTCTGAAAAAAAAGAGAGTAATGGCAGCTATTTTTGGTATATATCTTCCCCTAAGTTTGAAATTATATGATGACATTCTTTTCTAATTTTTTTTTTTTTTTGGTTTTTGGGCCACACCCGGCGGTGCTCAGGGGTTACTCTTGGCTGTCTGCTCAGAAATAGCTCCTGGCAGGCACGGGGGACCATATGGGACACCGGGATTCGAACCAACCACCTTTGGTCCTGGATTGGCTGCTTGCAAGGCAAACACCGCTGTGCTATCTCTCCGGGCCCTCTTTTCTAATTTTTTTTCATTAGAAAATTCAGTGGACTTAACAGCCAACCCTATTAAATAGTGTAGGGAACTGAGCCTAACAGTCTCTAGCCATCTCTCAAGATGTCTGAACAAGGATGCAGCCTGCCTTTACAATGGTCAATCTAAAAGGTTATATTTCACATCAATAAGTGAGACATTGTGACAAGCCAAAGGGAACACTGACGCCAGTAACCTTGGGAGAAAACATACTGTATTTACTTGGTAGGACATATTTTTTAGACACATTCGTGGGATGGGAGAAGCAATTTTTGTTATCTACGTAACCAGGGGCTAGGGGGAGTTATGTTAGGAGACCATTGTTAATTATGTAGCTAGACGACTTGGGGAGTCTTGGGAAAAACTTAAGCTGTTATCTGTGTAACCAAAGGCCTTGAGAAGTTGCTCAGACAAAGTGCTTACTCTGAAATCCTTTTGTTTGCTTTCCCACCATGTATGAGATATAATGATCTGCCCCCTTGCAAACGGAAGCTAGATGATTCTTACTGGTTTCCCATTTTCTTTGTCTCTGTGTCTTGTGTGTTCTTTGTCTTTATGTTTTAAACCCACTCTCCCCCCGAGAAAGAAACCCATGTTTGTGGTGTCCTCACAGGGCCGGGACGCTACAAAATAGGATTGTTTAAATAAGCACATAGGCTCATGTTCTACATTTTCCGCTGAGACGAACCCTCACTCTGGTTGACCAATGAAGCAAGCAAGGAAGTGGCTCTAGAGATAGAATTCACATAGTTAAATGAATCCAGCTCTAATCTATATATAAGAGATCTATGCAGGTACTGAATGTATAATACTATTGTATATCTAGGTATAATAACAGTATATGGGTATAGTACTATATAGGTTCACGTACTCATTGTAAAGTAACCAATTTTACTTCAGTCAACTTAAAACTGACCAGGATTTTAGTTATTTCACTGAACAGTTTGGTCTTAGCAATTTTTTTGACCCAGAGAGGCACAATCACTATGAAAAAATTCCCAGGTGATAATGACTTTATAGAACATTTTATATCTCCCATGGATTTTACTTCTAGGAAATTTCATCAATTGTTTTCTTGAGAAGAGCACAGACTTTTCTTCTTTTAATTGGCACCTTAGTGCCCAATTACGTAATAAGCATGCTAATTAAAATAATAATGATAACACATAATTGCCTTTATAAACTTATACAGTGCCAACGGTTTAGGCATCAGGAAATCCTGATTTTAAATCCAGTTCATTCTAGATGCATTCTGCTTCCACAAGCTCTCTTTCTTCCACTTCTGAAACTGGAAGTGTCAAAGTAATATCTTAAGGAGTCAGAGAGATAGTATAGCAGGTAGGAAGCTTGCCTTGCATATGGTCTACCAGGGCTTGATCCCTGATATCCATATCACCAGGGCACTATCAAAAGTGATCCCTGATCACAGAAGCCAGATGTAAGCCCTGAGCACCACAGGCTATCAACCAAGAAACAAAAAATAATGAATTAACATTTAAAAACAGTTAAAGGTGTAGGGGCCGGCAAGGTGGTGCTAGAGGTAAGGTGTCTGCCTTGCAAGCACTAGCCAAGGAAGGACCGTGGTTCGATCCTCCTCCTCCGGCGTCCCATATGGTCCCCCCAAGCCAGGGGCAATTAGCATCAAGTGGGTGTAGTCCAATAAACCAAAAAAAAAAGTTAAAGGTCTAGTAAACACTCTTACAAATAGGTCATGGGATAATAAGATACTCACAAAGAATGCAAAATAAAATAGTTTTTTGGGGGGTGCAAAATAAAGCATATCACTGATATGAGCCTTAAATAGAATAGGCTACCATTTAATACAGTACAGTGAAGGTAAGAATGATAGAGGGTCCTCATCAGCCAAAAATAATATAGTAAAGCCCAGTTAATTTGTATCTTTGTTTGTTTGGCTGGTTTAGAGCCATACCCAGTGGTACTCAGGTCTTACTCCTAGCTCTGCACTCTGGGATCACTCCTGGTGGCCTCTGGAGACCATATGGAATGCTGGATTGAACCTGACAAAGCAAGTACCCTATCCTCTCTACATCATTCTGACCCCCCGTTAATTTTTATCTTGAGAAAAGAGAAGCCATTCATTTTCTACTAAACATATGGTGTGTACATCCTTAGATATAAATCCTAAAAATGTTTGCATTGCGCTCTCTTAATATAGTGCCATTAAATCATGCTCTCGTAAACAAATATCTCATCTTTGTCATTGTTGTTGTTATTGTTTTGAACGACATCCAGCAGTGCTTAGGGGCTGTTCCCAGCTCTGGACTTGGGAGTCACTCTAGTGGTGCTTGGAAGTGAACTTGGGCATTCTGCATAGGAAACAAACATGCGCTTAGCCCATTAAAATCTTTCTCTTTCTGTCTCTTTCACTCTGTCTCTCTGTCTCTGATTCTCTCTCTCCTCACCCCAATACTTCCTCTTTTAAGACATCTTCTTTGTACTTCAAGGTGTCTTTTGATAATTTGACTTTGTATAGGATTTCTATTTAACAGTGAACTCTTATTCTCAGAATTTCTCATTGTAAAATAATAAACACTTTTCTGGCTTTATCAGCCAGTCTGCTGGCTGGGTGATTAACTAAATTGAATACAGATGTTAACTTGCATTTCTCTCTCCTTTAAGCAGAGCACACCTCTCTTTCCCTGCCTTCCTTGTACATATGTACAGCTCTTAGCACCTAGAACGTTCCAGATAACTCTGTGTTGAAATGCTGATGCTATTCCCATTCATGAGGTGGGCAGCTTAACATTCTGGAAGGATTTTCCTGGCAACATAAGATCAAACTATGTAGTGTAACTTCTCACAACTTGTGTGACTTTTTTTTAGTTGATGGGGAGGGGTGTTATTTAAACAAACACCTCAAGATGACGGGGAAGGAAGAGAAAAAAGACAATATGGGGGGGGCCGGAAAGATAGCACAGCTATAGGGCGTTTGCCTTGAAAACAGTCAATATTGGGGGGCCAGGCGGTGGCGCTGGAGGTAAGGTGCCTGCCTTGCCTGCGCTAGCCTAGGACGGACCGCGGTTCGATCCCCCGGCGTCCCATATGGTCCCCCAAGAAGCCAGGAGCAACTTCTGAGCGCATAGCCAGGAGTAACCCCTGAGCGTCACAGGGTGTGGCCCAAAAACCAAAAAACAAAAAAACAAAAAAAAAAAGAAAAAGAAAACAGTCAATACAGGGCGGACCTCTTCAGGGTATTGGCTAGAGATTCAACCTGCCCCCTCCACATCCCAGATGATTTATTTGCACATTCTCCTTGTTCCAATCCTTAGTAACTACAGTAGCTCCTGCTTTGCCTGCTCCCCACGCATTCTGATCCCTGGGGTGAATGGTGGAGGCTAATTTTAACATCAGGTGTATTCCTACAATTCTCTTAGCTTGGATTCTGCCTGCAGCCATCTGGAAGCTGCAGCCAAGGGAACCCTTGGGCAGGCAGATCCTTTCCTCAATGCTCAGCATATGGTAGAATTAACCATTGCAGGAGAGAGAAGGACCTGTAACCCAGGTTTGCTCAAGGCCTAGAAGAGACAGCAGGGAGATAGCTCAATTGCTGCTATTGCTATTGCTGCTACTGCTGCTGCTGCAGCCCCTGCCACCGTCCAAGACTACACCTTTGTTAGTTCCAAGGGACTAAGAACCAAAACACCAGCTTGAATAGATCATAAGAAACAGGTGTGCAGAATGCCTCTTGCTGTGATACCTGGGCCTTTATCAAGAGACCTTTTTAGCCATACACAGTGCTAAATACACCTTCCAAAGGCTCGTTTCATCTTTTCACTCTGTGAGTGCTACATCTGGACTTTGTCTTTCCCTCTGCCCAGATATTTCTGCTTTTCCACTTGTTCCATTTGCCTGCCCTCATGCATGGAGGTGGCACAACTAATTCAAGAGACTTCTTGCATTTTGTTAAGGAACTGGGAACTTTGAAATCAGAAGATTCTTGTGTTAAGTGTCAAGTTACCACTTTTATAAGACACGTTGTTCTGTAATAATAAACAGCATTAAAATATCCATTAGCCGATAAGGTGACTTAATTGCTTCGCGTTCCTGTCCAACAAACATGAGGTCACAAGTGAAAAGTCCAGGCCACCTGCATGTGCTAAAGTGGTAGTAAGAATTCTGTTTTCTTTGGATCTCTGGAAGATAAAACTGTTTCCTATAATGGTAAGGTTGGAGTTTTGTAAGAGGACTGGGCATTTATATACACCAAATCAAAGATTAGCTTTTTTATAAGGAAGGTAAGGACCTGATAAATGAGGTACAGCAGAGAAGCAAAATATAATGCCAAGAGTTTTCAATCTTTACTATTTGGATATTGGTCATTAAAATGAGATACAAGTAAAGGCAGGAGATATAGTACAAGGGATGAGGTGCTTGCCTTGTATGTAGTCAACCCACGTTCTACCCCCAGCAACACGTATGGTTTCCTGAGCACAGAGCCAGGAGTAAACCTTGAGCTATCTGTGGCCCTAAAATACATAAATATAATGTGTACATCTCATGTATAAATTTATACATCTATAAGTAAATATAGTTGAAGAATATATTAAAATGTTGCTTTTAAAATGTAAATTTCTTGGTAAGTTTTATTGTCAATTTGAGCACTGAAATAACCTAACGGGTGGGCCAGGCATAAAACAAAAGAGGTAATTTCTACTTATAAAGGAAAACATTGAAAAAATTGGGTAAATCAGTGTGTGTGAGCTTATTGGTGAAGCAATGCCTATCATCATTGTATGTGCATACTCATGTTTATGGCTGGAAACAAGTTAGAACAATGTGCTCACAATTTTAAGGTAGATATGAAATTTTAAATTTTATTGTACAAGAGTCATACTCAGAGTAAAGACTTTCAATGGCTTGGTGCATCAACATCAGTATTGTTGTATTTCTCCCATTCTCAATGCAAGTTAGAAACAGTAAATTGGTTGATTAATTTTGGAGGTATTTTGCAGCATATAGCACAGGAGGCCTGGGGACCCCATCTGCAGTTTTCAACCAGCAGATATGAGTTCAACTTCAGGGCCTTGAGAAAATGATACAACTCAGGCTTTGTGGTGCCAGGGATTGTCAACATTGCCTGGGCAGTAGTTGGGACCTTGAATGGTTACACATGGTTACATGCTGGGCATCACCTGGTACTGGAATAGAACCTGGCTTGGGTATGGTAGTTATGCATCCTGACAACTCTACCTATTATTTTCTAGCCTCTACAACAGATATTTTATTTTATTTTATTTTTTTATTTTTAATTATGAGAAAAATGATGCAAAGAGGACAAGGTAAAGTTACAGTGAAAGGACAATCACCCATAAACAGAGTTCTCAGAAGAAATCCCCTTGCTGACACCTAAATATTGAACTTACAGTCAAAGAACATTAAGAAAAATAAGGCAGAACCCATGTACAATTACTTTGTCCACAAGTCCCCAGATTGTAGTACATTATAACATTTCTTAGCAGTACACAAAGCAACCTAAAGCCATGAGATTTATGTGACTCCTTAAACATTGAAGGCATAGTATTTTTTTATATTTTCATGCGCATACATATTAGTTTAAGTTAACATCAAAAGTTTAAGAGGTGTTTTTTTAAAGGGTTAGTCAAAAGGGCACAGTAAAAATGGTGTTAGAGTGGCAAATATTGTTTGCATAGGCCTACCAAAATATGGGGGACATGGAAAGGAAAAGCCTTGGTCTAAATACAAGGAGACCCTACCCCTGAAGTTTCCTGGCATAAGACCAACTCTAGGCTCCAGGCAAACTAGTTTATTCAATCCAAGTTATTGTCTGTAGTGCCAATACAGTTTTATTTTTCACGCAGTCCTATTGTTGGCATCAGGATTCTGTATTAAAGATCCTGGAATCTGCACATCCTACATTGAAGTCAGGCTGGTGTGGAGTATCCTCTAGTTTCACCTCACAATTAAGGGGCAATACAGAAAGCCCTGTCCAGTAAGCAGGTCATTGTTGTTGTTAAGTCTTCTCAGTTACAACAGATATTTTAACATGAGAGTGATCTGGGTTTGAATTTTGACTAGATTTCTTTTTTTTTTTTTTCTTAAACTTTACTGATTGGTTGGTTGGTTGGTTAAATAAAGTTTTATTAAAAAAAACTATACTGAAGGGTAGATCAACCAATGACAATAATAACAGGGATGAGAAAATTCAAATAATGCTAGTCTCAGTATTACAATGAAGACTAAATATAATAACATAAATTTCATTCAGGGCTTTATTCTTACAAGTGCTTAAAAATAGCAGGCATTATTCTTTATTTTATAATAAATGATATTATTATATAAAGCCTGGTGTATAGATTAAATTAAAAGGCATATCAGGACCAAGTGAATACTGTACAGATCACAATTTTTCTAACTACTAAATTACTGTAGATTCAGTAAATACTGTATTCATGTTATTTGATTAGGATAATTATTTTAAAATTTATATTTTAAATGAGGGCTGGAGTGATAGCACAGCATATAGGACATTTGCCTTGCATGCAGCCAACCAGTTCAATCCCCAGCCACCTTATGGTCTCCCAGCTTGCCAGCAGTGATTTTTGGGGGGGGGGTGTTTGGGCCACACCCGGTAACACTCAGGGGTTACTCCTGCCTATGCGCTCAGAAACCGCTCCCCGCTTGAGGGACCATACAGAACACCGGGGCATCGAACCGAGTTCCATCCTAAGCTAGCGCAGGCAAGGCAGGCACCTTACCTCTAGCACCACCATGCTGGCCCCCAGCATTGATTTCTTAGCACAAAGCCAGGAGTAACCTCTGAGTGCTGCTGGGTATGATCCCAAAATTAATCAATCAATCAATAAAAGTTATATGAATTTTATTTTTATTTTATTTTATTTTTCTCTTTAAAAGTAGTTTTTGGAGTCACATACAGTAGTACTCAGAGCTTACTTCTGATTCTGCACTCAATGATCATTCCAGTCAATGTTTAGGGGAGCATATGTATAAAACCTGGGTCAGTCACATGCAAGAAAAGTACCCAACCCACTATACTATTACTCCCATTGAGTAATTTTTAATTGTTGTTTTTGGGTCATACCCAGTGGCACTCAGTTGTTATCCCTGGCTCTATGCTCAGAAATTATTCCTGGCAGACTTAGGGGGCCATATGGGACACCAGGATTGAACCAAGGCTGCATGCAAGGTAAACACCCTACCCACTATGCTATTGCTCTGTCCTCTATTGATCAGTTTTAAGTAAAAAAAAAAAAAAAAGAGAAATTTCACTAAAAGCTCATAATATCAACAAATAACTAGTTTGTCATATAGTGCACAGATAATTAATTTTATAAAAGTAATTGGGGCCCGGAGAGATAGTACAGCAGCGTTTGCCTTGCAAGCAGCTGATCCAGGACCAAAGGTGGTTAGTTCGAATCCCGGTGTCCCATATGGTCTCCCGTGCCTGCTAGGAGCTATTTCTGAGCAGACAGCCAGGAGTAACCCCTGAGCAACGCCAGGTGTGGCCCAAAAACCAAAATAAATAAATAAATAAATAAATAAATAAATAAATAAATAAATAAATAAATAAAAGTAATTTGTTTTGTATAAATAAATTGTGAAGTCACAAAATAAAAGATGAAATCAACTCTAGAATCCTTTACAGCTAGACTTTTGGTTGTTAATGATACTTTAAAATTTTAAATTTAAAAATAATTTATTTTGTTCATCTCTAGAGGTATGTACTAGAATAAATCATACTTGGGCTACATTAACAAGTAAGAATTATTTTTTTGTCCTTAATGATATGTACCAGCTTTTAGAATGTCTTTTTAGGGCCTTTTCAGGCTCCACAATTTGACAGTACTTCAGATGGGGTTTGCAAGCTAAAATAGTGATTTTAATATCACCTGCTGAATTTTCTCCAAGTGCACATTAAAAACAATACCGTTTAATGGATTGAGGGTTTGTGGGTTTGAGCTTCCATTGTGTCTTGGCACTCAATGCTAAATCAATTAATTACCAAATTGCTATCTCTTTTCACATTAAACCTAAGTCTCCAGTGAACAGTTAGTGGTTTAGTGGTTTGGGAAATGGGGGAAAGATAAAGCAAAACTCAACTGAACTTATCTACAACTAAAATTAGCAGTAATTTATTTTTGGCATTCAGAGAGCAAGTAATGAATTTCTTCTTGGCAGCTGTATTTCAGGGATAATAGGAAAGTCTAAAGATTTTTGTTTTTAATTTTTGTAGCATTAGGGATCAAATCCAGGGCCTTATGCACATCAGGAATGTGTTCTATCAGGGGGAATATGTCCCTGGCCCCAGATTATTTGGGTTTTACTCCATAAAGTAACCCTCTCCATCACTGCTAAAAGGAAGGTATGTCTGAGACTCTCAACCACTCCATGGAGTCTGGAGCCAAACTGAAGTTTTAATTTCTATTTTAATTGAAGTTTATTTTTTATATTTTGTTGGTAAGCTCAAAGCTGATTTGCATGCCCAGTTAATCAATATTCTACCACAGTTCTGTTAAATCCTTGAAGAGATTTTTCTTTTCCTCAAATAAGACAGCATAAAGGTTGCTATCCAAACACTGTTTAAACTGGCAACATTTTTAATGTGGTACTCAGTAATAAGACTGCATGTCGTTACTAAACACAGAGTGTACATATATAATTTTCTAGCTTCTGTAGATTTGAGCACTTTCAACAAGCTCCCTCCCTCTGAATGATGAAATAAAGACACTGTCTTGCAGAGAGGGAAATTTACTGTAAGTCACTTCAAGACACACACACACAAAAAAAGACAGGCAAGAGAAAGAATGTGAAGATAAGGGGATCAGAGTGATAGCACAACGGGCATTTGCTTTGTACGGGGCCAACCTGAGTTAATCCCCAGCATCCATATGAACCCCTGAGCACTGCCAGGAATGACCCCTGACGTAAGAACTAGGAGTAACCCTTGAACACCACCTCATTTAACCCTCAAAATAATAAGCAGATTTAACTTTTTAATTTATTCTATAGCATAATTTATCCAATAATATAATCTAACTATTTATTTTGTTTCTTTATGGGAACACCCAGCAGTGCTCAGAGTTTACTCCTCACTTTGTGCCCAAGAGTCATTCTTGATAGTGCTCTGAGGCCATACATGGTGCTGGGACTGAAACAGAGATGGGCAAATGCAAGGCAAGTACCTTTCCTGCTATATTTTCTCTTTGAACCACAGGCACTCTTTTTTAGACTAGCCATTTCAATTCGGATTGTAGAGATTTACTATTTAAACATAAGATTGTATTATTGGAGAGAAAAACGATGTAGCACAGACTTTGAATCCTTCAGCATTTTTTTTTGTTTGTTTATTTTATTTTGGTTTTTTTGGGCCACACCCGGCGGTGCTCAGGGGTTACTCCTGGCTGTCTGCTCAGAAATAGCTCCTGGCAGGCACGGGGGACCTTATGGGACACCGGGATTTGTTTTGTTTTGTTTTGTTTTGTTTTGTTTACTGTCATTTATTTTTCTTTTTTTTTTATTTAAACACCTTAATTACATACATGATTGTGTTTGGGTTTCAGTCATGTAAAGAACACCACCCATCACCAGTGCAACATTCCCATCACCTATGTCCCAAGTCTCCCTCCTCCCCATCCAACCCCCGCCTGTACTCTAGACAGGCTCTCCACTTTCCCCATACATTCTCGTTATTAGGACAGTTCAAAATGTAGTTATTTCCCTAACTAAACTCATCACTATTTGTGGTGAGCTTCCTGAGGTGAGCTGGAACTTCCAGCTCTTTTCTCTTTTGTGTCTGAAAATTATTATTACAAGGGTGTCTTTCAATTTTCTTAAAACCCATAGATGAGTGAGACCATTCTGCGTTTTTCTCTCTCTCTCTGACTTATTTCACTCAGCATAATAGATTCCGTGTACATCCATGTATAGGAAAATTTCATGACTTCATCTCTCCTGACAGCTGCATAATATTCCATTGTGTATATGTACCACAGTTTCTTTAGCCATTCGTCTGTTGAAGGGCATCTTGGTTGTTTCCAGAGTCTTGCTATGGTAAATAGTGCTGCAATGAATATAGGTGTAAGGAAGGGGTTTTTGTATTGTATTTTTGTGTTCCTAGGGTATATTCCTAGGAGTGGTATAGCTGGATCGTATGGGAGCTTGATTTCCAGTTTTTGGAGGAATCTCCATATCGCTTTCCATAAAGGTTGAACTAGACGGCATTCCCACCAGCAGTGGATAAGAGTTCCTTTCTCTCCACATCCCCGCCAACACTGTTTATTCTCACACTGGGATTTGAACCAACCACCTTTGGTCCTGGATCGGCTGCTTGCAAGGTAAACGCCACTGTGCTATCTCTCCGGGCCCGAATCCTTCAGCGTTTTATATTCTCAAAAGATATTCTTTATTCTATGGTTATTTTGTCTGGGGAACATATTAAGATTTACTTTTTATGAAGGATCAGATTTGAGAGAGCCATACTCATCAGTGCTGAAGGGATCATGTGTTTCCAGGAATTGAACCTGGATCATGTGTTTCCAGGGACTGAACCTGGGGCTTCCACATGGAAAACATGTCTTCCTGCCCTTTGAGCTATCGCCAAGGCCCTAAACATTAAATTTCTTTTGGAGGGGAGGAACCTCCCAAGCAGTGCTCAGGCAGCCCAGGGACTACTACCAGCTATACTTGATTAACCTGGAGGATGTTTCTATACTCTGGCCTAGCAATATGTTGCTACTCAGGCCTGGGGGTGCTTAAAGGTCACCAGGGACACACTTGGTGGTATTCAGGGGACCATACAAGACTAGGTATTGAACCCAAGACCTGTACATACAAAAATATATGCCCTTGACCTCCAGTGCTTTCTCCCCAGCCTCCATGATCAGATTCCTTATGAAGGAAACCTGCAGGTTAGCTACAGAATGAATATTGCTTAATGTGTTAATATTGTATCACAGTTAAACTGTCTTTTTTTTCAAGGAGGCAAATTTAATTTAATTTAATGCAACTTTACCCTCAGTCTAACATACAAGCAATAGAAATTTGAGCTAGGAGAATAGAATTAAAGAGCAAATTGCATTTGCTCACTGCTGATAATTATTAATAAACAAAGAGTATTAAAAATTCATATAGCATCAAAACCATATTAAGCCAGGTTACTGATAGCAACAAATACCCTACTTTGAAGAATAAATATACATCCTGCCATTCTTCTAGGTGAATACAGGAATGGATTTCCATGGACTCTCACCCAAGTGTCAAGGAGAGAGTGGGAAATGGAATTCTGGGGAACTGCGTAAGAGACAAGAGGAAGAATAGAAATCCAGGAAGCAAGGAATTTTATGTTTCAACTGTGATGCATATGTCATGTTTGATTTCAAATAAGATCACAGTTCTTTCTGAGAACACATATACTTTGATACTGGAACTCAGAAGATCACATTTAAGTTTTTCGATGAAATATACATTTTAGGTAAACTAATAAGATGTTTGCATGAACCTGAAAGCTTTTACTAAGTGTAATATCAGAGTTTAAGTATCAACCTAATGAAATAGAACAGATGGCTTTATAAATGATGGATGCAGCCTAAAATTTGGCATCTCTCCCAACATATAGTTAATTCATTAGCACAGGAAAAGAATTGCTCTTTTGTCTGATATATCAAAAATAGTTTAATAAAGTAGCAACAAAATGTCATTCACAATTCAAATGGTGGTGCTTTCATGATCATTCAGTCATCTATTACTGAGCTGGACAAAACTCTATACATTATAATTCATATTAAAAAATTTTAAAAAGAAAATGTTATTTAAAACTTGGTTTAATCATAAAAATAAATCAAAGAATTCACACATTTATATTATTTAAGGTTAAATTATATTTACAACTTTTAAATTACTTTATACATAGATGAAAAATTATACACATATAAAACTCAAAGAAAAATGTTTATGTGTATTCACATATATGTTGTGTACCTTTCCTCTAGGGATTGTGAGGGTTTTTTTCTTGTTTTTCCACAGTACAAAAAAAAGTCACAGAATAATGCATTTAATAATAATCTCTTTCCCTTTGTGACAATGATTATATTGATCTAAAATTATGTGAGTGACTTGACTTCCTGATCATACTACTGATACCAATACCATGCTACTTACATTCTCTTTTGTTGAGTTAGAAGTGCAGGCTGGGCCCGGAGAGATAGCACAGCGGTGTTTGCCTTGCAAGCAGCCGATCCAGGACCTAAGGTGGTTGGTTTGAATCCCGGTGTCCCATATGGTCCCCCGTGCCTGCCAGGAGCTGTTTCTGAGCAGACAGCCAGGAGTAACCCCCGAGCACCGCCGGGTGTGACCCAAAAACCAAAAACCAAAAAAAAAAAAAAAAAAAAAAAAAAAGAAGTGCAGGCTAACCACCTCCACTGAAGGTTGACGCCACAATTTTTTTTTTATTTTTGGTTTTTGGGTCACACCTGGCAGCACTCAGGCGTTCCTCCTGGCTCTAGGCTCAGAAATCGCTCCTGGCAGGCTCGGGGGACCATATGGGATGCCGGGATTCTAACCACCGACCTTCTGCATGCAAGGCAAATGCCTTACCTCTGTGCTATCTCTCCGGCCCCTGACTCCACAATTTTAGTTGTGGTTTTGTTGGTTTTTAGGCCATTCATAGTGGTGTTCAGGACTTATTCCTAATCTGCACTCAGGAATCACTCATGGTGTTTATGGGACCATATGGGGGGCTGGGAATCAAATTTAGGCTGAGTTTATGCAAGGTAAACAGCCTCCCTGCTATATTATCAATCTAGCCCCTGAGGCTACAACTTTATACTCATGAATTATTCTGAGTAAGAAAAAAGTCTCTCAAACCTAGGATGAGAGCCACTAGGAGGACTCCGCCCATTTTTGGAGTATTTGATTTTTACCCAGTTTATTACTTTTCTCTTCTTCAAACAAAACCACATAACTTGAACTATCTAGTCCCGCCTCCCAGTTAGAGAGGGAAAAAAGGGAGGTACCAAGACCAAACAGGTGTAAGACCACTAAGTAGTAAGCTAGGCACAGAGGGGACCATTTATTCTAGCAGCCCTGGGGGTGAGGGAAGAGGATATGGGAGGTAGGACGGAACGGAGGTGGAGGGAGGACAATTCGGTGATGGGAATTCCCCTGATTTTATATTAATATGTACCTAAAATATTATTGTCAATGATATATAAGCCACTATGATTAAAATAAAAATTATATTAAAAAAAGTGAACAAAGTAATAAAACAGGCACATATCCCCTTACTATATCTGCTCCCCCTGACGTGTACTCATATACACATGCTTATAAAGTTACACATATACACACACACACACATACTGAGAATAGCACTGACACAGATAACAACCCTGCTGTGTGCAGATGAGGTGCAATCTGTTTCTACAGACAGGATGTTTCTTCACAGAGCTCACTGTGTATATATGCCCTTAGGCAAGAAACATTGCCCCATCAAGAGACTCAAAGTCTCAGTTAAATCACTGAGAAGTTGGTTAGTGAACAAAATTTTAAATTAAAGTAACCAGAAGTAAAAAAAAAAAAAACACCACTATTTTTTTAATTTATTTTTTAATTGAGTACCGATAAGTTACAAAGCTTTCATGTTGAATTTCAAATTAACTATGTTCCATCTCCAGTCTCTCCACCAGTATTCACTTTCTTCTATACATGTACCCAGTTTCCTTCCCGTGCCCAGCCTGCCTCTATGGCAGACACTTTTCTTTTTCTCTCCTTTTTTTTTTCACACCCAGCAGTGCTCTGAGGTTACTCCTGGCTTTATGCTGAGAAATCGCTCCTGGCAGGCTCCGGGGACAGTATGGGATGTCAGGATTCAAACCACCGTCCTTCTGCTTGCAAGGCAAATGCCCTACCTCCATGCTATCTCTCCAGCCTCTTTTCTTTTCTTTTTAAGCACTGTAACGTTTTAGAAGTTTGGTTTGGTTTGGTTTGGTTTTGGTTTTTGGGTCATACCCAGTGATGTTCAAGGGTTATGCCTGGCTCTACTCTCAGGAATTACTTCTGACTTGGGGGACTATATGGATGCTGAAAAATTGAGGTAGAATATGTGCAAGGCAAGTAAGTACCCTACCCACTATACAATTGCTCTAGCCCCCAGACACTGGGGTTGTGGTTTACAAAACTATTATTGATAGGATATCATGAGAAGTAAGAAAAATTTAAACTTTATCTTCTTATGGACTTTCTTTATGTACTGCAATTTACTAAATAAGTATAGTTCATAAATTTTTGCATACTTTAAATATATTTTATTACATTCAAAATGTTTGGCATAAAATTGTGATTTTGTTCCTAACAATTATAAGATAGTGCTGCCAGGTATGGAGTTATGATCTCCCTAAGGGCAAGGTCTATAGCCTCTATTCCCTAGCACAAAGGCTAGCATTTGTTAAAAGTATCTTGCTGGAAAACTATGCAGTGATGGAGAGCTGAAAATAGCAGAAGTGAACCATCAGGGCCAGAATAGGAAAGCCTTACTCAGATTTTATAAATGAATCTTATACAGCTGTCAACAGCAGACTGATTACAGTCAAAGATTTGTAATTTTTTTCACTATATCTAAAAAAAATCCAGTTATTAGCTCCAGAAGAGTAATATGAGTGGACTTAGAAAGAAGTCTTTGATTTAATCTGTATTGTGCAGAAGAAAACGTCTTTCTTCATTTGGCCTTTTCTCCCTCACAAAGTCACCGTCTTTTATGCTGCATTAAAATGTAAAAGTTGAATATGCCACTTTAGATGATTCCCAATTTCGGGCCTGGAGAGATAGCACAGCGATGTTTGCCTTGCAAGCAGCCGATCCAGGACCTAAGGTGGTTGGTTCGAATCCCGGTGTCCCATATGGTCCCCCGTGCCTGCCAGGAGCTATTTCTGAGCAGACAGCTAGGAGTAACCCCTGAGCAATGCTGGGTGTGGCCCAAAAACCAAAAACCAAAAAAAAAGAAGATTTCCAATTTCACCACTGCTCTCTTAAATGTTGTTTCCCAACCAACTACTAACTGGGTCCAAGAAATAGTACAGCAGGTAAGGTATTTGTTTTGCATGTGGCTGACACTGTGTGAAGCCCTGGCATTACATATGGTCCCCCAAGTACTGACAGGAGTGATTTCTGAGTGTAGAGCCAGAAGTAATGCCTGAGCATAGCCACATGAAGGCCAAAATCCATGACCACCAACAATAACAAAGATGCTTCCCTCCCCTCCCCCCATCCAACACTCATCCCCCAAATATCTGGCCAAACATTTGAGCTCCTGAACCTCACACTGTCCCTGTTCAGAACAGCAATGACATGGAGAACACAGCCATTAAACAGACTCAGCAATTACAGGACTCCTGCTTTGCAAAGTACTTGGTGAGGTAGTGCACTGTGGAAATGCTTAATGGTGCAGAATTACTTGATGAGCAGAGTCACAAGTTGCAAAACAAAAGATTCAGAAAAAAATGAGTGAGAAATAAAGACTTAATTTGATGTGTGTATATGCACACACACACACATATATGTTTATGTACGTACTTGGAAGTTTTGTGTGATATGAATTTATGTGTTGAATAGAATTACACATATCCAATGTTGTATGTCATTTTCAAAGGAGTTCCTTCTACATCTTGAATTTTGTTTGAATTCATGTTTAGGTGGGAGGAGGTACCACCAAAATTATTTAAGTGCCAGGGGGTTATGTATATTTTAAGTTAGCTCTACAAAGGACTTAACCTTCTCTTAGCCAAACCAGTCGCTATTTTCTGTACATCTAAGCTCTGAGGAAGCAGATCACAGTCTTTGTGACTGTGATCCAAGGATTACCCAGGATTCTGCCCTACTTTGTTCTTACCTGCTTTCTGGTAATATCCTTATTACATCACATGCCTGCCTCATCCTTCCTTAGTGGTAAAATATTACCAAAGTCAGATATTCTCTCTAACCTATTGAACAAGTGATTGCTTTCTTCCTGTTTCCCACATTAAAGACTTTTGAACTAGCATTTCTCAATTTTCAACTTCCAGCTCATTCTATTTCTTGCAATCTCCTTCACAAACTTTTTTTTAACACAACCTGCTCTTCTATTCAGCTTATATTCCTTCACTTCCTTCCTTTATACCTCTCTATCCCAACTCTGCTTAATACACTGCATTGCCTGACTTCAGTCTTCATTTATTGTTTTGTTTCTTTCCATTCCACCTCCTACTCCTACACATGAACCATTGTAAAGTGATGAAAATGTATGTGTAATAGTGGAAAGGTAAATAAATGCACCTAATCTTCAGATTAGATTATTTGGGATTCATTGTTCTCCCTCTTAAACTAATATTTATAAAAGACTAATGAAAGGTTGCAACTTCTAATTTCCTTTATTTTTCTATTTAAAGAAGATGCCTTACAAAATATATAATGCAGGGGCCAGCGAGGTGGCACTAGAGATAAGGTGTCTGCCTTGCAAGCACTAGCCAAGGAAGGATCGCAGGAACACGGTTCGATCCCCCGGCGTCCAATATGGTCCCCCCAAGCCAGGGGCGATTTCTGAGTGCTTAGTCAGGAGTAACCCCTGAGCATCAAATGGGTGTGGCCCAAAAAACAAACAAACAAAAATATATGTATATAATGCAATAGAAAAGATGCGAGGTGAAGTTGTCAGCCAAAGGGAAACTAGGGGTAAGTCAAATGAGAAATCAGGATAAAAGTAGCTCATGATCACTTATTAACAGGAAAACACAAATCAAAATGACAGTCAGATGTTGTCTTATATCAAGAATGACTCAGGGGTTGGAGTGATAGCACAGTGGGTAGGGCATTTGCCTTGCACTTGGCCAACCCAGGTTCGATACCCAGCAACCCATATGGTTCCCTGAGCCTGCCAAGAGTGATTTCTGAGCTCAGAGCCAGGAGTAACCCTTGAGTTCCTCTGGGTGTGGCCCAGAAACAAACAAACAAACAAACAAACAAAAAAGGGATTATATTAAGAACACAGGAAACAACCAATGCAAGCATGGAAGTGATAAAAAGGAGCTCTCATTACTGGTGGGAATGTTTTCTGGTTCAGCTCCTATGAACAGTGTGGATTTTTTACATTATTAAGAGTAGAGCTACCAGATGGCCCAGAGATTCCACTGGCCATCTACCACCAAAACAGAAAAATATTAACTTGAAAAGACATATGCACACTTATGTTCATTGCAGCATTTCTTAGTAAAATAGCCAATAACCCATATTAGAAATGAAAAGGGGGAGCTCACGACAGATATTGCAGAGATCCAAAGGGTAATCAGAGACTACTTTGAGAAACTTTATGCTACTAAACATGAGAACCTAGAAGAAATGGAAAAATTCTTGGACACTTATAACCTTCCACAGTTAAGTAAGGAGAATGTAGCATATCTAAACACCCCCATCACTATTGAGGAAATTGAAACATCTGCCCAAAAAGAAAAGCCCAGGCCAAGATGGATTTACTAATGAATTCTTTCAAACCTTTCAAGAGGAGCTACTACTAATCCTAGCCAGGCACTTCCATGAAATTGAAAAAATAATGGGAACACTCCCAAACAGCTTTTATGAAGCCAACATCACCTTGATACCAAAACCAGACAGAGATGCTGCCAAAAAAGAAAATTACAGACCAATATCCCTGATGAATGCAGATGCAAAGATGTTCAACAAAATCGTGGCAAATAGGATCCAATGCATCATCAAGAAGATCATACACTATGACCAAGTATATTTCATCCCAGGAATGCAAGGATTGTTTAACATCTGTAAATCTATCAACATCATACGCAACATCAACAACAAGAAAAATAAAAATTACATGATCATATCAATAGACTCAGAGAAAGCATTTGATAAGGTCCAACACCCATTCTTGATAAAAAAAAAATCTCTCAGCAAAATGGGAATGGAAGGAACCTTTCTCAATCTAGTTGAAGCCATCTACCACAAGCCAATGGCAAATATTATCCTCAATAGAGATAAACTAAAAGCCTTTTCTCTAAATTCTGGTAAAAGACAAGGCTGTGTACTCTCCCCACTTCTCTTCAACATAGGACTGCAAGTGCTTGCTATAGCAATCAGGCAAGAAAAAGATATCAAGGAAATCCAGATAGGAAAGGAAGAAGTCAAGCTCTCACTGTTTGCAGATGACATGATACTCTACTTAGAAAACCCTAAAATCTCTACCAAAAAGCTTCTAGAAACCATAGACTCATATAGCAAGGTGGCAGGCTACAAAATTAACACACAGAAATCAATGGCCTTTTTATACACCAATAGGGAAGAAATGGACGTCAAGAAGGCAATCCCATTCACATTAGTGCCACACAAACTCAAATATCTCGGAGTCAACTTGACCAAAGACGTGAAGGACCTATACAAAATAAACTATAAAATTCTGCTCCAAGAAATAAGAGAGGACACACAGAAATGGAAACACATACTCTGCTCATGGATTGGCAGGATTAACATCATTAAAATGGCAATACTCCCAAAGCATTGTACAGATTTAATGTGATCCCTCTAAAGATACCCATGGCATTCTTCAAAGAAGTGGATCAAACACTTATGAAGTTCATCTGGAACAATAAACACCCTCAAATAGTTAAATCACTCCTAGGGAAAAGAAAAATAGGAGGTATTACTTTCCCCAACTTTAAACTGTACTACAAAGCAATGGTTATCAAAACAGCATGGTATTGGAATAAAGACAGACACTCAGATCAGTGGAATAGGCTCTAGTTCTCAGACAATGTTCCCCAGACATACAATCACCTAATTTTTGACAAAGAAACAAGAAATCCTAAGTGGAGCAGGGAAAACCTCTTCAACAAGTGCTGCTGGCAGAACTGGTTAGCCACTTGCAAAAAAGCAAACATAGACCCCCCCAGTTAACATCATGTACGAAGGTAAAATCCAAATGGATTAAAGACCTTAATATCAAACCTGATACCATAAGGTATATAGAAAAACACATAGGCAAAACACTCCATGACATTGAGACTAAAGGCATCTTCAAGGAGGAAACTGCACTTTCCAAGCAAGTGGAAGCAGAGATAAACAGATGGAAATACATTAAGCTGAGAAGCTTCTGCACCTCAAAGAAATAGTGCCCAGAATATAAGAGCCACCTACCGTGTGGGAGAAACTATTCACCCAATACCCATCAGATAAGGGGCTAATATTCAAAATATACAGGGCACTGACAGAACTTTATAAGAAAAAAACATCTAATCCCATCAAAAAATGGGGAGAAGAGATGAACAGAAACTTTGATAAAAAAAGAAATACAAATGGTCAAAAGAAACATGAAAAAATGCTCCTCATCACTGATAATCAGGGAGATGCAAATCAAAACAATGATGAGATACCATTTCACACCACAAAGATTGGCACACATCACAAAGAATAAGAACAATCAGTGCTGGCGGGAATGTGGAGAGAAAGGAACTCTTATCCACTGCTGGTGGGAATGCCGTCTAGTCCAACCTTTATGGAAAGCGATATGGAGATTCCTCCAAAAACTGGAAATTGAACTCTCATTCGACCCAGCTATTTCACTCCTAGGGATATACCCTAGGAGCACAAGAATACAATACAGAAACTTCTTCCTAACACCTATATTTATTGCAGCACTATTCACAATAGCCAGGCTCTGGAAAGAACCAAGATGTCCTTCAACAGATGAATGGCTAAAGAAACTGTGGCACATATACACAATGGAATATTATGCAGCCATCAGAAGAGATAAAGTCATCAAATTTTTCTATACATGGATGTACATGGGATCTATCATGCTGAGTAAAATACATCAGAGGGAGAGAGAGAGACGCAGAATAGTCTCACTCATCTATGGGTTTTAAGAAAAATAAAAGTTATTTTTGCAGCAATCTTCAGAGACAATGAGAGGAGGGCTGGAACTTCCAGCTCACTTCATGAAGCTCACCACAAAGAGTGGTGAGTGCAGTTATAGAAATAACTACACTGAGAACTACCATAACCATGTGAATGAATGAGGGAACTGGAAAGCCTGTCTGGAGTACAGGTAGGGGTGGGGTGGGATGGAGGGAGATTTGGGACATTGGTGGTGGGAATGTTGCACTGGTGAAGGGGGGTGTTCTTTACATGACTAAAACCTAATAACAATCATATTTGGAATCAAGATGTTTAAATAAAGAAAAAAAAGTTTAAAAAAGAAAAGAAAATAATGGTGGTGCCTAAATTAATAAACAACAACAATTTAAGTAATTCACAAAATGTACATTATAAAGTTGGTTATTATAAGTATTATAAGTAAGTTATTATAAATAAGTATTATAGGTAAGTTATTATAAGTAAGCTGCTGAATTTTTACCTTCCAACCTAAAAACACAAGAAAACTTCCAAACACTGTCCAAATGCTCAGAGATGATAAGACCTCCAAGGAGTTGTTCAAAAGCAGTAATTCGTGGTAAGGCTGTCTGCAGGCTCCTGTAACGAGGAAGCGAGCTGCGTTCCCAACACAGCACAATCTGGGGGCCATGGGACTCCACTCCTACTTTTCTAGATTTAGGCTGGTACTATAATCTCAAAATTACTCAATAAGAGTGAAACAAAAACAAGACAGTTTTTTTTTTTTATTTTTCTTGAATGAAAAGATCAAAGAAGAGAATACAGTCTTCAAGAAGTCCTCCATTAATATTCCTTCTTCCAATAGGTCATTTTTGGAGTCTATCTGCAGAGCAGATTCCTGTGCTGGAGATTTGGGGCCTATTAATTTCTATAAGTACTCAGCAGAGTTGGGGATGGGCTTAATGTCTTACATGCCAAAGAAACACAGTGTATGGAGGAAACAGTTGTGGGCTAAGCTAAGATTTTTCCTTAGTCAATAATTTTAGACCAATTGTATTACAGAGTAATATCAAAGAGTAAAGACCAGGCTGAAGAGAGATAGTTCAACAGGCTGAGCACAAGATTTGCATACAGGAAGCCCTGATTCAATCTCTGGCACCACAGGGTCCCCTGAGCACAATAGGGTATGATAACTGAGCATAAAGCTAGGTTTAACCCTGGAGTATCTCTAGATGTGCCCTCAAAACAAGAACAAAAGACCTCCTGAAAAATAAACAACAACAAAACCAACAAACAAAAACAAGATAAAACAAGAAAGCGAATAGGCCAGAAAGATAGTACAGCAGGAGGTGCCCTTGCTTTCCAACCAGTTGATTGGGCTTCCATCCCAGGCATCCTCTTTGGTAATTTCCAGTAAGCTGCTGCATTTTTACCATGCAACTTAATGAGTGATTTTTGAGGGCTGAGCCAAGAATAAACCTTGAGCATCACTGGATGTGCCCCTCCAAACAAAACAAGATAAAACAAAAAAATAAAGAGAAAGAGAGCAAATGCAAGACTTTGTCACTGACTACAACTTATGGCAGTTGTGCCTAGAAAATCTATGAAGCAGCTATAATGTATGTATTCCTAGCTTTTTTTTCTTGGTTTGTTTGTTTCTTTTAAAATTTTTGTTTTGGGGGGGCCACACCCAGTGGTGCTCACAAGTTACTCCTAGCTCAGAAATCATGCCTGGCAGGCTCAGGGGACCATAAGGAATTCGGGGATCCAACCCGAGTGGCAATATGCAAGGTATTTGCCTTTCCTGCTGTGCTATCACTTTGGCCCCTTCTCTACTTAAAAAACAAAAACAAAAAAAAAAACTGGTAAAAGACACATCATAAAACTTATTACCTTGATCAATTTTATACAAATCAGTGGGATGACTGAGTTTTATTTAATGTTAGGCAACCATGACCACATCACATTTATTTACATAACTTTTTAATCTTATAAAACTGAGATTTTTATATCTCCGTTACCCATTAAACAAACAGTAAGTCTTCATTCCTTCTCTTGTCCCCATCGGTTTCTCTCTCTAAGATGCCCACCAAAAGTAGTCATTTTCATCAGAAAAGAACCCTCATAATCCATCTAGCCTCAAGAAATTCAACTTCCTTGAGATGTCCCTTAAATAAAGTATTAGGATACCAACCCCTCTAGATGAAGAACTATTTCCATCAATTGTGTAGCACAGTAATCAAAATTCCGCTAAGTGTTGATGAATATCAACAGTAGCAGCATTGACTATGCTACAGCTGGCCTGAGGCCAGCCTTCTGTCTGGCAATAATTCAGTCACAGGCCATTTGTTTATTAAAGTGCCATCTCTCCTAGAACAAATCAGGACAAGTCAAAGTATACAAGTTCATTTTTTCTGTCTCAGAGAAGCAGTGTGACTGAATACTGTATTTAACTCAGGCAATCATAGTATAAAGTTTGTAAAGGGCGACTTCAAAGGAAACCAGAAAGTGAAGAACATAGCCTTGGGTGGGGCACACCTGGCAGCGCTCAGGGGTTACTTTTGGCTCTGTCCTCAGAAATCACTCCCAGCAGGCTTGGGAGACCATATGGGAGCCAGGAATCAAACTGGGGTCCATCCAGGGTTGGCCGTGTGCAAGGCAAACGCCCTACCACTGTGCTATTGCTCTGGCCCCTGAGTTTCAGTTCTATGAAGGTGTAAATAGGTGAAAAATAAAACCATCCATAAAACTTAGTCTATAATTGCTACCTGGGACATGTTCAAGAAAATTTGCAAATATATAGTATGATGCTGTTCTTACTGGGGGTCATCAGAGATGATAAATATATAATCTTAGTCAACATGGAAAAGCTTGTCTGGAGTTAGGTTTTTCTTGGTTAAAACTCTAGTCTGGAAATTCCAGAATAATAGAATGATAATTATAAAATATTATTGAAGTGAAACAATTTGTATCTATTAAGTTTGTAGTTAAGTAAAGTAAAAAAGTCATTCTTTTAGGACCAGGGAAGATGGTTTGCAGAATCTAGGCCCCATCTCATGGTTCTATTACTAGTGAAATAATTATGATAGGATTCTCTACTCTGAACTTGAAAAAGTTCTAAGAAGTACACAACAGGACTGCATTGTCTTAACTTAATGCAATCTAAAATAATTTGGTAAACATTTTATTTAAAAAAAAAACACACACACATATACACACAATGGGGCATCAGAGCTATAGTACAGGGAGTAGGGCACTTGCCTGGCACAGCCAACATGATTTGGTCTTGACATCCCACATGGTTCCCCATACAACTAAGAATGATTCCTGAGATCAGAGCCAGGGGTGATCCCTGAATACTTGGGAGCACTGATGGTATAGCCCTCCTCCCCCCAAAAACACAATAACAAAATTGGGGAAGGGGCACATTGGAGGTGCTCAGGGATTATTCCTGGCTCTGTGACAAAGAAATATTCCTGGCAATGCTCAGGGGACCATATGGATGCCAGGGATTGAACTGGGGCTGGCCCTGTGCAAGGCAAGTGCCTTACCTCTGTATTCTCTGATATTCTTTATTTACTGCAGCCTGGGATATATAGCATACTGTTCAGCGGCCATGTAATGTCAAAACCAGGTTCTCACACATGCATGCTTCTACCATTTAGGCCACATTCTGGCTCCCATTTTGATATTCTTGAACTAGATAATTTTTTTTTCCCAAAGCAACTCATTAACATTATCCTCCTAGCTCACAGAAACTTTTATTGAGTCTTTTATACATACTAAAATGATGGGGCCAGGAATCTTTTTGTGTTTGGGGCCACAATTGGAGGTGCTCAGGTCTACTTCTGGATGGTTCTGTGCTCAGAGGTCACTGCAAGCAGTGTCCAGGTTTCCAAAAGTAACACCAGGAATAGAACTAGGGTGGATAGCAGGCAAGGGAAGCATCTGAGTCCCTGTACTATCTTTACAGTCCCTGGGTCAAAAATCTTGAGCTTCACACAGTTTGTACTTTTTGTGAATGGCTGAAGATGTTCGGATCAAAAAAAATATTCCTTTTGTTTTGTCTCTGTTATACCTAAGAATCTCTAGTAGTATACCAAAATCTATTTTTTTTTTACTCAGGAGACACATCTCACAAGTATAGTTAACACAGAATTATATTAACAAATTTAATCAACAAAATGACACTTAATGGGTGATAGTTATATGCTGTGTTATCTGATAAATTTACTCTTCTCAAAGGTCTGTTACCTCACCTGGATGACTCAGACTTCAGGTTTCCTTGTCTGTCACCACAACGCAATCTCACATCACACTCACTTCTTTTTTTTATATTTTTATTTATTTAAACATCTTGATTACAAATATGATTGTATTAGGTTTCAGTCATGTAAAGAACACCCCCCATCTCCAGTGCAACATTCCCACCACCAATGTCCCAAATCTCCCTCCATCCCCCCCCACCTGTACTCTAATCAGGTTTTCCAGTTCCCTCATTCATTCTTTTTTTTTTAAATATATTTTAAGTAACATGATCATATTTGGGTTACAGTCATAACCAGAACACCCCCCTTCAGCAGACATCACACTCATTTCTGACTCTTTGCTTGCACTTTTCATTGTAAGGCTTCACTCTAACAAAAAAAATTCCTAATCTGACCTTTCTTCCCTCTCCAATCCATCACCTATAATACTTATGGAACAACACTGATTTTTATTCTGTCATTTTTTTTCAATGCCCCCACTTCCATGGGCAGGAGAGATAGTTCAAGAGGAAAAGCACTTTCTTTACATTGGGCCAATCCCAGTGAACCCTGTGAATACCACCAGGGTTTACTCCTGAGCCCTCCCCTCCACCCAACAAATCAAAATAAAATAAAGGGGATTCTACTTTCTGCAAATATGTGTGCTGACCCAAAACTCTCCCAATAGTCTACCCCCTATACTCAATCTAATTTCTTTTTCATTCCAAATTAGTTGTGTCTCAAACAATATCTTTAAATAATATATTATTTAGGCACCATGACTTACAATACTGTTTTTGGGCCACACTCGGCAGTACTCAGAGGGTTACGCCTGGCTCTGTGCTCAGAAATCACTCCTGGGCTCAAGATGAGCCCATATGAGATGTGAGGGTTCAGCCACATGCCAGGCAAATGCTCTACAATTGTGCTGTGCACAAGCCCCACAATATTGTTAATAGTAAAATTTCAGGCATACAATTGTCCAATACCATACTCACCACCAGTGTCAGCCTCCTTGCCCAAATGTTTTACAGTTCCTTCCCAAACCCATCATGCCACCCCTTGACATACTCATTTAAAATTTTTTATTATTATAGTTGAGATCATAAGCTTTCCCCAGTGTTAATGCTTATGGGTTTTATGTTAGTTTTTTTTAAAGCATTGTGATTAGAAAAGTTATTCATAGTTGAGTTTTAGACACACAATCACTCTATCAACTTCAACTTCCCTCCAACAATGTTTTCAGAGTCCATTCACTACCCTAAACCCCCAGCCTACCATCTTAACAGGTGCATTTTAAAGTTTGGTTGCTGAAATTTGGGTCTCACGATCTCAGTATTGTTGACTTCATGGCTTTGATATTTAGTTCTGTACTTCCTTAACACCATCAATGTACCTGAACCTCCTTGACTCTTGTCCCCTATTATTTTACATCTGTTTTCCTTTCCCTCCATTCTATTTCTTTCCTTCTCACTATACTCTGGGGCCAAGAGTGTTCTAGGTAGGGTAGGCAATGCCCATTTAAAGAATTGTTTTCTCTCAACAGTTATTCTATATATCATATATAAGTGATATAATCCTGTTGTTAACTTCCTGGTTTACTTTCTTTAACATGGTATCCTGTAGTTCCATCCATGTTTCAGTAAATTGCTTGATTGCATCATTCCTGACAGCTATGTAGTATTCCATTGTATATATGAATCACACCTTCATGATTCACTCATCTGTTGTTAGATATCTAGGTCGATTCCAACTCTTAGCTATTTATTGAGTGCTGTGATGAATAGTGGTATGCAGATGTCATTTTGAATGAATGTTTTCTGTCTTGAAGTTTGGCCAAATTGATGTTTCCACAAAGAAGCGCAGAGGTGTGGTGAGGCGGGCCATTAGCAAATCAGTGATTATGTGTGATGGATGCAGCAGGCATGGTTTTGGTAGGGCGGGAGCTTGGCCCACCCTCTCCTCCTGAGATTGCTTTCAGCTGTGTGACTGGTACACCCATGATTTTTATGGCTTGGTTTACATCTCTTTCAAGAAAAGAATGTTTATGGTTTTGATATATACAGTTACCTCACCTCTCTATCACCTGTGTCCAAGACCAATGTCTGCATGTCATCTTCTCATTTCCCTCTACAACTCCCCACACTTGGCATTCATATATCTACAATCCACAGCCAATGGTTCACCACCACTTAATACCTTCCATTCCCTTGTTTTGTTTAAATAGTACCATAAACTTCCTTCTTTTAAATGGTTTAAAAGTATTTGCTCCTTCTTTTTTTTTTCGTTTTTGTTTTTGCTTTTGGGTCGCACCCGGCAGCGCTCAGGGGTTCCTTCTGGCTCTATGCTCAGAAATCGCTCCTGGCAGGCTTGGGGGACCATATGGGATGCCAGGATTCGAACCACCATCCTTCAGCATGCAAGGCAAACACCCTACCTCCATGCTATATCTCCAACCCCCAGTATTTGCTCCTTTAATTTTTTTTTTAAAAAAAAGTAGGGCCTGAGAGATAGCATGGAGGTAAGGCATTTGCCCTTCATGCAGGACGGTGGTTCAAATCCCGGCATCCCATATGGTCCCCCGCACCTGCCAGGGGCGATTTCTGAGCATAGAATCAGGAGTAACCCCTGAGCACTGCCAGGTGTGATAAAGAAAACCAACCAACCAACCAAACAAACAAACAAACAAAGGAAGTATTTGCTCCTGCAGGTCTTCCTGTTAGAAAAACTTTTATTCCTATTTACATCCTCTAATTTCAATTTCAGTTTCAATTTATCTTTTTTCTACAGAACCCTCTACTTTTGCTAATTGCCCCCTTCAGTTTTCCAGGTTTTGTGATTATTATCAATTTCTTCAGGGCAGATCTTGACTTGGATTGATATCTAACAGTTACCTCTCTGCAACTTTTCTTTCCAGTTAGATTGTAAAGGATCTCCTCAAAATACCATTTGCTTCTCTTATTTGAAGCAGTTGTTAAATTTGCATTTGATAATTCATTTATTTAAAAAATAACTGCCTTACGGAGCTGGAGGGATAGCACAGCGGTGTTTGCCTTGCAAGCAGCTGATCCAGGACCTAAGGTGGTTGGTTGGAAACCCGGCGTCCCATATGGTACCCTGTGCCTGCCAGGAGCTATTTCTGAGCAGATAGCCAGAGCGCACCCGGGTGTGGCCCAAAACAAACAAACAAACAAACAAAAAATAACTGCCTTTCATCCTAAATTTGAAAACTTTTAAATTCTATAGTATATTAATATACCACTATATGTGTGAGAATTTAGACTTTGTCTTTTTTGTTTGTTTGTTTGGTTTTGCTTTTGGTTTTTGGGTCACACCCGGCAGTGCTCAGGGGTTACTCCTGGCTCCATGCTCAGAAATCGCTCCTGGCAGGCTCGGAGGACCATATGGGATGCCGGGACTCGAACCAATGACCTTCTGCATGAAAGGCAAATGCCTTACCTCCATGCTATCTTTCCGGCCCTGACTTTGTCTTTTTTTTTTTTTTTTTTTTAGTTTTTGGGTCACACCCAGCAGTGCTCAGGGGTTACTCCTGGCTGTCTGCTCAGAAATAGCTCCTGGCAGGCATGGGGGACCATATGGGACACCGGGATTCGAACCAACCACCTTAGGTCCTGGATCGGCCTCTTGCAAGGCAAATGCCGCTGTGCTATCTCTCCGAGCCCGACTTTGTCATTTTTATATGTCATACTATTTCTTCAAATAAGTCTCCCCACAGAAAAGGAAAGAAATTACTGTAAAATAATGAATAGTCACTAAATCTAAAACATTTTGCTTAATTTTAACAGCTGGTGCCTATCTGAAATTCCATGTATCCCGATTTCAATGTTTTTCAAAGTTCCCAATCACAATCTGTAGGACAAAAGTAGTTTATATTGTGACCAACTGTGTATGTATTGGTCACAATAAATGCTACTTACACAGTAAAATGTATTGTGGTGTTTTCTATTCTGTTTTTCAAAACACCAGTCATGACATACTTAGTTAATCCCATTCATGGAAAGATTGTAATCTACAATATACAAAATACACTATGCTCCCTGGAATCTATGTGTATAATGCTTACAGGGGAAAAAAAGAAAAGAAAAAACAGTGCCTACACAGCACATTCTGCTCCTGACAGTTTGAGCTACAATTATGAGCCTTACAGTTATCTTGTAATAAAATTTTACTATATTCCACCCTAGTATTTTGAATCGATTCCTCTCACATTTAACTTTTAAAATTTGGGGCACAGACCAATAATAAGGCACCCAGAATCCTTTAAATTTTTTTACTTCTTATGTAGACTTGACAAGCTCTAGAGGAATATAAATAAAAATGTCTGTGCCTAACTTTATTTAGCTCACTTGCAAGATGACTAAAAGTAGACATCTTATTTTTGCTTTTTATCTTTTTTTTGGGGGGGGGGCCACACCCGGCGGTGCTCAGGGGTTACTCCTGGATGTCTGCTTAGAAATAGCTCCTGGTAGGCACAGGCAACCATATGGGATGCGGGGATTCGAACCAACCACCTTAGGTCCTGGATCGGCTGCTTGCAAGGCATACACCGCTGTGCTATATCTCCGGGCCCTTTACTTTTTATCTTAAGAACATGAGCTTTGTTGTCTGAATCTGAACCTGAGCCTAACCAAGTTATTCCCCTGAGCCTCCCTTTCTGTATTCATACAATGGGATGAATAATTTTGCTTTTAAAGAATGGATGAAGATTAAATGAGACCATGCATGTAAAGGTTTGATATAAGGCCTGAAACTCACAGGTACTCTGTGAATTTGTAACAGTATTTTATCATTTTAACATATAAATACTGCCATTTCCTTTTGGGATTATAAAGTAAAGTTTAGACATAATAACTAAAGTAGGATTAATTTTTCTTTCAATATCTAGCAACATTTTGATGTTAGATAATTCATAACAGAAAATTTCACTGCTAGTTTTTACAGAACATAAATATACCTAAGGAAAAAAAATCTATTTGCGGTGCTAGACAATATTATCTATTTAAATTTAAAAACTATATATACACACTTACATATATATGCAACAGTTTGATTCATCGTGCTAATATTTAGATTTGGTTTTGCTTTTTGAAAGAACTGCCTGCATGTTGTACGATAAAGTGTGTTTTAATTCAGAAAAAATATTTCACACACTAAATACAAGTCAGCAATGACGCTTTATTGTTTTAACACAGTAAAAATATTTCACACAGTACACATATACAGAACTCAAAGATGTATACAAGATTGTAGTCGAACAAAGTGAGACCCCACACTTAAAGTTACCCTTCTAGACTAAAATAAAAGCCTAACTCTATCTTCAAAGTTGCTCTGGTCTCTGATTATCCACACCTTTATCTTAACCCAGGACGGTTTTGATTGCAGGAGTTTGGCAGTAAACAACTACCTTCCACAGAAAGTATTTTTTCCACCTTAACGTGTTCAATTTAGCACAGCCAGCCAGAATATCTCATGCATCTTCCAGTCAACATGGGTCCCGGCAGAACCAGACACCGGGGAGTTGCAACTCCTTCCAAAATTAATGAATCCAGATCTCTCTGCAGCATTCAGTTCAATGGTGCGAGAGAGAGAGAGAGAGAGAGAGAGAGAGAGAGAGAGAGAGAGAGAGAGAGAGAGAGAGAGAGAGAGAGAGAGAGAGAGAGAGAGAGAAGAGAGAGAGAGAGAGAGAGAGAGAGAGAGGAGAGAGAGAGAGAGAGGAGAGAGAGAGAGAGAGAGAGAGAGAGAGAGAGAGAGAGAGAGAGAGAGGAGAGAGAGAGGAGAGAGAGTGAGGAGTGAGGAGAGGAGAGAGAGGAGAGAGAGAGAGATGAGAGAGAGAGAGAGAGAGAGAGAGAGAGAGAGAGAGAGAGAGAGGTGACGAGAGGGAATCAAAATTTCCCTATACCCTAGAGAGGGTTGCATGAGGCGTTCATTGAAAGGTTTTGACAATGTAAATGAAGCAAAATTGAGGATCTCTAGGGATTAACCTTCAGTCAACCCCGCTCCAGATTGTGCGTCAACGTGTTGGGGGACTGGGAAGAGGAAGGCGGCAGGCAGGCAGGCAGGCAGCCAGCCAGCCAGCAACAGACCTGCAACAGGAGGTAGGAAGCGGGCAGCCTGCCAGAAGTCGCTGGAGACAGACAGACAGACAGACAGACAGACAGACAGACAGACAGACAGACAGACAGACAGACAGGGGGCCGGAGCGGGAAGGCGTTTGCCTTGCACGCGTAAAACTAGGACGGACCTGGCTGGATCCCCGGCGTCCCATAGGGTCCCCCCAAGCCAGGAGCGATTTCTAAGTGCATAAACAGGAGGAACCCCTAAGTGTCACCCATGGTGTGGCTCCCCCCAAAAAAATAAATTAAAAAAAAAAAAGACAGACAGATGCGACTTAACCCCTTGGTGGGGGGCCAGAAGTAGCAGGGGCCGCGCAGGCCGAGACGCGCGGGGCCCGGGACGCTGCGTGGCGTGGCGGGGCGCGGCGCGGCGGATCGGACCCCACGGTCCACGAACCCCCTGTCGTCACGTCCGGGGGCGGTCCCGGGTGGGGCCGGGGGCCGGGCGGGGCGGAGGCGGGGTTGTGGCTGCGGGTGACAACGGTCCATAATGAAGGTGGCTTCGTCGCGGCGGCAGGGCGAGCTGCACCGGGCGAGGGCGGCGCCGGGGCCGCGCCTGTAGGAGCTCGGGGCCGGCGCGGCCGGGCGATGGGGCCGGGGCGCGGGCAGTGAGAGCGGCGGCGGCGACGGACACGGCGGCAGCGGCCACGAACGGAACTTCGGCCCCGAGGGGTTCCCCGGGTCCCCCTTCTCGCTCCTCCGCCTCCACTTGCCGCCCCGCGGGGACCGGGTGGCCGGCGACGGCGGGGGCATGTGGCGCTGGGTCCGGCAGCAGCTGGTAGGTGCCTCTGTCGTTCTCTCTCTCGCCCTTCCGACCCGGGGACGCCTTTGCCCAGTCCGGATCTCCCCTCCCGACCCGGAGGCCCGGAGCAGCGAGATCGGGGCGCGGGTGCGCCGGGCTAGGCCGCGGTGGAGGCGGGCGCGGGGCCCGGAGCCCGGAGCCTGCCGGCGCAGCCTGGCCCCGACTCGCCTCCAAGCCCAAAGCCCGAAGCCGGGGTCCCCAAGTGGAGCGTGCGACCCCCGTCCCGCGCCGGGGCTGGCAAGAGGCGCGTGGGTGCCCCCCACCCGGTGCTGTTGTTGGCAAAAGGATGTCACGATCCCTCGTGCCGGGATTCGGCTGCGGGGACGGAGCCCCGAGATCGGGGCCAGGGGAGATTTTGGGGGGGCTGCAGGAGAGACAGGGGTGTGTGAGTCGGGCTCCCCTTTCCTAAGCAGCCCTTCTTTCCCCGGTGTAAACTTTTGCCCCAAGAACCTTAATATTCCTCCCCCCCACACACACCCCAACTTAACACGCTCCCCTAGGCAGTAGGAACCAGAAAGGTTGGTATCCACTTTTCAGTGGAACTGGCACATCTGGAGGAAAAAAAATGAAGCACATAAAGCAAAGAAAAGAACCTCTTAGGAGAGGGTGACTTATATATAAAGGCATGCCAACAGACGCGCTACCTTTCTCAGAATGATTCAGAGAGAGATTTAAAAAAAAAAAAAAATAAGGCACACCTGCTAGCTGGCAACCGCAACCCTGAAAATAGAGCAGGAAGGTTGCAATTGGGTTGAAATTGCAACTCGCCAAGAACCCCCCAAAAATCTTCTATTCTCTGATGAGGCCGCTGCCGCCCTGGCTGAATTCTAATTTTTATTTCTCCTTTTCATTTACTCATTACAGTAAGATGGTGTTAAATATTAGCCAAGCAAAAACAAAACACAACAGGAAAATAGTGGGACTCAAGCACGGATTCCCTTATTTTCCTTGTTTCCTGGAACTGCAGTTTTAATATTGGGAGGAAGAAGTTTGGGATTAGAGCAGCAGGAAAGCAAATAGAGATGGGATTTTAGTTAGTTCATATCGCAAAATCTTCGAAATAAAACTAGATCTGCTTGCCATTCCCTCACGCAAGTGTTGCCACTATTTTTAGCTACTTGTAACTCTAGAGAGCATCAGCTCTGTGCTCTTGTTAAGAAACCTAGGTAATGATGTCACCGCAATAATACCATATTGTAATACTTGGGGTTTTGTTGCAGTAAGTTGTGGCACAGTAACTTAACTCTGGAAGTTAATTATTACTCGTCTGATCTCATACCCTCGATTTGCCAGTCTTCACATAAGGCTTATTTATGGGCTAATGTGTCTTCTTAAGATCGATTATTTCTTTTAAAGCTTCTAGTTGATACAGACACCCCTTCCTCAGTGTTTGGTACATTACATCTACCTGAGTAAGTCCTTCTGGTCGAATCACTCATTTTCAAGACAGGCTGGGAATATTTGGGGTTTCTCTTAAATAACTTTAGGTGATGTGAACATAACCAAAAGGAAAGGTATAAAATAATGTAATTAATTTACAGGGCAATTGCCTAATGGGGGTGGTTAACAAGTTGAACAAGCTGCAGTGCATAAAAAAAAATGCTATCTCTGACTTTTTGCTCACTTCACTGGTTTTACTTTTAAGTTTATCAGATCTTCTAAGTATGTAATCAGACATACACATATGTAGGACTTTGTGTCTCTGACTCAGTTTGTACAGTCACTGAAATTATACGGCAAGGATAGTGATACACAGAGTAATGAAAGTGTGCTTTACTGTTTCAAGCACAAGAGACCATACTAGTTTGCCTACTGAGAATATTGTGACTCAAAAGTCTCAATTTTATTTCCTTTTACTCAATGAATGGTCACTTTTGGCACTTAAATTTACTTGATTTGTTGCTGACACATTTGGCCTTTAGGGGTGGGTTCAGATTGTTGGGGACCATAATAAGTGCTGGGATTGAACAGGGTTTGACTGCATGCATGGTCTTAACTCCTGTACTGTCTCTCTCTGGTCCACTAAATTACTTTTAAAATGAGGACACACATGAGGACAATTGGGAGAATTAATAAACTAAGGGGACAAGATTCTCTTCTTGTTATTAAAACAAAAACCCGCTATTATACGCTAGGCTTGCAAGGCAGACACCTTACCTCTAGCGCCACCTTCCCAGCCCCAAAGAGCCAAAATTTTAAACTGTGAAGAGTCAGAGAGCCACACCACGCAGTGACCTGCCAAAACAGACAAACACTCACACAAAAGCATATCATTTTAACAATAATATATTAAACACATATTGCATTTTGCCATTTTGAGTGAGGGTAAAAATTCTGTTCACCACCCCTGAGCTAAGGATTCCCTCTCTCCTCTTCTTCCTTTCCTGGGGACCACAGCTGATGGCTCCAAACTTATTCCTGGCTCTGCTCAGATCACTCCCTGGGAAGCCTCAGGGGACCATATGTGGTGTCATAGGATTAAATCTGGGTCAGCTTCTTTGTATCTCTGACCCCAGGATACTATTTCTTATTATGTAAATGTGGGCCTTGGCATCTTTTATTTGGACTGTAGTTGAAGGACTTATAAATGTTTTGATTGATGAAAAAATGGGAAGCTCTGAATCTAAATTTTTGTCAACTTTCTGTTTTTCCTCCCCACCCATTCAGTATCATCCAATTTGCTTATATCTGTATTTGTCCTTAATCTTGTCTTTCACTTTTTACAAGTTGTGTGACTACTATTCCTTCCAGATTTGTGTTTTAACTTTAAAAAAAATCTTTTTTTTCCATCCTGCTTTTCATACTTTCCATTAATCATATATAATATGGCTGATTTCTCTCTTAACTCTGTTCCTTAGCCTCTGACTATGATCCCTCTATTTCATTCTGTCCTTTACCTGTAACTGTCAGAGTCTTTGCAGTTTCTTAAACAAAAAGTATACTATAAACTACTGCCCAAACATATAAAATATGACTAATTTATATTAAGATGATATTAAGTGTAAAAGACAGGTATTCACAATCCAAAGATAACCCAAAAAGACAGAGCAGAGAATTTATATTCTCTGGGACTGTGGAACTGAGGATACCAGGGGCTAGAGGCCTTAGAAGCAAAGAGTAGAGAGGAACTCAACAGGTGGAAATTATGGGAAATCACACTTCATGGTGGTGGACAGAGGTGACAACTTACTTTTGCAGAGGTGAAAAGGAACTAAAACAATGTTGTAAGCCACTGTAAATTCAATAATAAAATACAGATTTCAAAGCTAAAATAGTGTAAAACATCTCAGTAATGTTTTTTTCTCTTGGTACACCCAGCAGTACTCAGGGCATACCTATTGGCTCTGCTTAGTGGCATGATGCACGGCAAACATTTTAGCCACTGTATTATCTCTCTGGCCTTCAGTAATCACAGTCATTTTTATAGTTGCATGTTGAAGCAATATTTTGCCTATGTCAGATAAAGTAAAATATTATAATCTGACCTATTTTTAAAACTGGAGGTGGTGGGGAAGACTCCCAAATGGTTCTCAGGAAACGGGGGTTGGAATCAAAGGGTTGGCTCTTCTGGCAATTCTCAGCTACTGAAGTTCAGTTCAAGAGCCTGAAGAAGCCAGCTAGCACTGTTCAGGTCCTGAGCGGAATACCCAGCAGAACTAGGACCTCCAGAGTTCTTCAGGGCTCTAGGACCTCAGAACTACACCTGGTTAGGGGACCATAGGGAATCTACAAGTAAATCTTGGTTGGTAGCATGTAAAGTATGCGTCTTAACCCTGTACTGTCTGACCACCCTCATGTCAAAAAAAAATGGGGGGGGAGGGTCATATCCAGGAGTTACTCCTGGCTCCACGCTCAGAAATTGCTCCTGGCAGGTTCGGGGGACCATATGGGACACCGGGATTCGAACCAATGACCTTCTGAATGAAAGGCAAACGCCTTGCCTCCATGCTATCTCCCCGGCCCATCAACAAAATTTTTATGAAGTTGCTAGAATTTTTTAAATTAATCTTTGCCTTGTTATATTTGTGTATATAACAGGAACTATCAGAACTGCTCTATAACGTAAAAAGTGAGCTTGTAAACTAAACACAAGCTTGTAAATAGTCTAAAATATATTGTTTCTCTTCTTATCCCTTGCATTAAAGACAGCAGTTGGCTCATTGTAGTTTTTCACCTATTAAATGTTGGTTGACGAAACAGTTTTACTTTTGCACCTCTCTATTAAGAAATGAATGAGCAGTAGAAAAAGGAAGCACGGGCCTCGGATTATTATTTTGATAGGGCTAAGTAGGTTTTAACCTTAGGAATTAATGCTTTAAAAAAAACCTAGATTCTTGCTTCCCAAAGTAGGCAATACTTCTCTTTAGGGGAAATGATCAGGTGGTATTATCTGCTGGTGGTATCTTTGGAAGCAATTGTTAGATAATTTCTATTTGGTTACTTGAGGTTAAAGGGGAACACAGTGATTTTTTTTTAAAGGGGTAGAAGTCCAGATAAGTTTGGGAATCCAGATCTAGCTCTTGGGGTTGAAATAGTTCCACAGTTCCACTTGAGGACTGTGGAAGCCCCAGGTTCAGTTTCTGGCACCGCACCGTTTGTTTGTCAGACCACAAGAGAGATACCTTCAACATTCAGTAGCCTGGGCACTTTCTCACGTGACCTCAAACCTTCCTTCCCCAAGTTCTTCACTGCCCCAAAAAATGAATCTTTAGAGTTTAGAATATTTGACTCTTTAATCTCTGCTCAAGATATATATGCTTTGTTTTTTATTTGAGACAGTCTTTTTTTTCGAGGGGGGGGGGTCCACATCCGGCAGTGCTCAGGGATTACTTCTGGCTCTAGGCTCAGAAATCGCCCCTGGCAGGCACAGGGGACCATGTGGGATGCCAGGATTCGAACCACCGTCCTTCTGCATGAAAGGCAAATGCCCATGCTATCTTTCCGGCCCCGCTTTGTTTTTTATTTGACTAAGGGAAAGGGAATCCCACCTTTTCATTCTAATTTATTTATTCAGCCAGAACTCTGAAACTACCAAAATGAAGCAACCCTTGCCCAGCCAGTCTTCTAGCAGGCTTTTCTCAATCTTTTTTCTAATTGTGGTCCCCTTTCAGCAGGACTGAAGTATGACCCAGAGAACCTACTGGTTGCCTTTATTGCTGTTGTGGTTCCTTCTAGCCCTGCAGTCTCTCTTCAGCATTGTTGTGATCTTGAGCACTTTGTGTGATTGCAGATTTTCCTAGAAGAAAAGCCTTTAGAGAACTTGCTTTCTTGCTCAGATCAAAAGAGTAAAAATCTCTGCTTGATCTATATCCCCTCATTCCCAAACCCTTTCCTCTTTCCATCTTTCTTTATTCACTTATCTTTATACATTCCAGACTCTTTCCAGATTATTGCAGATACATTCTAGGTAGTCTTTTAAATGTCAAGATGTTGGGCCCTGAGACTTTAAACTCTTCTATGACTGTTAACTCTACTATAAAATGTTCGTCTCTCAGTTTTCAGCTGCTTCTTTAACTCCCTTTAAGTCTTTTTTTTTTTTTCTTTTTTGGATTTTGGGCCACACCCATTTGACGCTCAGGGGTTACTCCTGGCTATGCGCTCAGAAGTCGCTCCTGGATGCCGGGGGATCGAACCATGGTCTGTCCTACGCTAGCGCTTGCAAGGCAGACACCTTACCTCTAGCACCACCTTCCCGGCCCCTCCTTTAAGTCTTTATTCAGATACTGCCTTGTTAGTGAGGCCTTCCTGGTCATTCAACATAAAAATATAATGCATCTTAATTATATTACCCTCCTCTGCTCTTCTCAGCATCTTTTATTGTTTACCACACTTATTTATATATAATCAGCTTCTTATTAACCCCATGAAGGCAGGCACTTTGTTTGTTTTTAGTTCTCCCTATAAAAAAGGCTGTTTCTCAACTCTGCATAAGGTAACACCTTTTCATTTTAATTTATTTATTCAGCCAGAGCTCTGAAACTACCAAAATGAAGCAACCCTAGCCCAGCCAGTCTTCTAGTAGGCTTCTCTCAATCTTTTTTCTAACTGTGGTCCCCTTTGAGACCTAGTCCCGCCCCTGTAGACCTCCTCTTCTTCCGAATGGTCCCCTTACTCCCCTACTTAGTCAGTTATCCTCAAAGAAATCGTGTTACCTCTTTGGAATATCTGGGGGAGCCATACAGACACATGTCCCAGTATTATTCCATAACAGTTATTTGAATAGTTGTCTTTCCCTCACCTCCCCCTTTATGGAAGATGTTATAGTGACTATTCTTGTTGATTTTTTAATTTTTTTTTCAAGTTGGAATTCTTAGAGGTGGAACTGCTGGATATTATTGTGCCCTTTATGGTCAATCGTAGATATTGCCAAATTATTTTCCAAACCTTGAGTATTTCCCTCATCCTACATTTTTTTTTTTTTTTCGCTTTTGCTTTCCTTGAGCAAACCTGGTGACATTCAGGAGTTACTCCTGGCTATGCGCTCAAAAATCGCTCCTGGCTTAGAGGACTATATGGGATGCCAGGGAATGGAATAGTGGTCCATCCTAGATTAGCATGTGCAAGGCAAACATCCTACTGCTTGTGCCTCCACTCTGGCCCCTCGTCTTACATCTTGATCAGCATTTGTACTCTTAGACTTGAAAACTTTATGAATTTGATGCTTGTAAACTGTACCTCATTTTGTTCTAGTTGCATTTTCCTGATTGCTAATGAGATCTGGGTGTTCTGTATTTCATATATATTATTCAGGTTTTCTTTTTTTTTTTTGTAATTGTTTACATAATGTAAAAAGCAGGCTGTGGTGTATGTTATAAATTTTCTTGCAGTTTGTTCTCTGTAGTTATTTATGTATTTAACTTTGTTGATGGTGCCCTTTTTTGAGGTACATTTTAAATTGAAGGTAAATTTTGTAGGCAAATGATTTCTGCTATTTACTTTTTAGGAATTTCTTTTCTCTACCACTTGACATTAACTTTCTCTACTTGTGACTCCTTTCTTCACAGAGAATTTTATACAACATGACTGCAAAATAGATATAAAAATTAATCTTTACTGATAATTATAAATTTAAAACCTTTTTTGTGATACCCCAAGCCCACCCCCTTGTGCAATATGTGACACTATATGGGGTCACTCACTACTCACAGTTTAAGAAGGTCAGCTCTGCCATATCATAAAGTTATGTTTCTAGTATTTTTCTCTAATTATCTTTATTTTTTCTGGGCCACATCCGGAGGCATTCAGGGGTTACTCCTGGCTTTACACTGCACTCAGAAATAGCTCCTGGTAAGCTTGGAGAACCATATGGGATCCCAGGAATTGAACCTGGGCTCGTCCCTGGTCAGTCGCATGCAAGACAAATGCCTCACCGCTGTGCCATTGTTCCGTCTCCTCAAATTATCTTTTTTTATGTCTTTAATGCATCCTTGATTTTTATATGTAATAAAGAATTAATTGATTTTGGTTTTGGGCCATACCCAACAATGCACTTCTGGTGGGTTTGGGGGACCGCATGGGATGCAGAAGATCAAACTGGCTCAGCTGCATGCAAGGCAAGAGCCTTACCTGCTGTATTATTGCTCCAACACCAAAGAATTTATTTTCTTCCACGTGTGTAGTAATTTGTTCCTCTGCTGTTTACTAAATGAGTTATCTTCCTTCCTCCTAAACTGTGTTGTTTGCTTACTTTTTCATAAACCAGCTTGCTCGTTTGCATGTCTTAATCTCACTGATTCTTCCGTTTTATTCCTTTGTTAATGGATGGGTGAATGTTACAGTGCAGCACTAGTCCACTATCTTAATGTTAGTGTTTTTTGTTTTGTTTTGTTTTGTTTTTTTGGTTTTTGGGCCACACCTGGTGATGCTCAGGGCTTACTCCTGGCTATGCACTCAGAAATCACTCCTTGCTTGGCTTGGGGGACCATATGGGATGCTGGGGGGTGGGGAGAATCGAACTGCGGTTCCATCCTAGGTTAGCTCAGGCAAGGCAGATACCCTACTGCCTGTGCCACCGCTTGGCCTCTTAATATTAGTATTTTTATGATTGGTCAACTTGTTACCTTTTTTGGAAGAACTCCCAATCTTACTTTATTTGGAAGAGGGTGATTTGTCCTCTACCATGCTAGGGGTTATTTCCTGGTGGTATGGGCCTGTGTGTTTGAAGCTTACATCAGGTCATGCATTGTTGCTGAGGACCATTTGGGTCACCTTTATTTCTAGTGCTTGGAGGCTTCCAAGACTATACTCAGTGGTGACCAGGCTTGGGGCCTGTTTTGTACTGGGAATTCATCTCTGTCTCTTCCTCACCCCATCTTATTGATTGATTTTGCTTTGGATCTTTGCTCTTCCATATATTTATCACCAACTTATATAATTCAATGAAGAATAATTATAGGATCTTGATGGACTTTGCATTGAATTTGTTGTTTCTTCCATTTGTTTTCTTTGATGATATGGCAGCCACCAATTATTTTAATCTTCTGTTTCTTTAGCTGCTTGTGAAATAATTCTATCTGCCTACTAAGAGGGACTTAGAAGGTTTATTTGGGGAGTTGGGTTTTGGGTCTCACATCCTGTGTTCAGGATTTACTCCTGGCTCTGTGCTCAGAGAACACTTTTGGTGGTTCTTTGGGGAACCATCTGTGCCAGAGATCAAACTAGTGTCTAATGAAGCAGGTGCCTTACATTCTGTACTATTTCTCTGGACCTAAATTTAGAAAGTTTTCACAATATTCCATGCTACACATTACAATTACTATTACATAATAGTTTTTTTACCAGATTTATTGAGATACAACTCACATTCAGACAATTTAATCTTTTTGTTTTATTGTGTTTTAGTTTTCTGGGCCAATCTGGCAGTACTCGGTGGCTACTCAAAGTGGTACTCAAGGGAGCCATGCTGTGCAGTGGATCATGGCCTAACTCTTACATGCTCCAGCCCTTGAGCTGTTTCTCCAGCTCTCAATTTATTCCTTTAATGTGTGCAGTTAAAAAATTAGTTACATGCAGTCGCCATGTTTGCACTGGGCCAGTTCCCTAGACTCACTCTTTTGTTGAAAGAGATGTAAATCAAGTCGTGAAAATTCATGACTCCACCTGTCACGCTGCTAGCGATCTCCAGAAGAGAGGGCGGGCCAAGCTCCCACCTTGTTGAAGCTGTATCCTTCACCTTTAATTGTTGCTTTGTCTGTGGCCCTGCTTCACCACTCCTATGATTCTCTTTGGAGGCATCAATCTGACCAAAACTCTAGGTATGCCAGAATTTGGGATGATATCACCAAGCTTTTTTGGAGTGAGTGCAGGCACGCTCCCCCTCCATTCTCTTATTTCCAGGAGACCTGGCATCTGAGAACATGTCCCTCAAAAGCTCCAATATGAGCAGTAGTGCTTTGAATTCCTGGACAATTGCTTTAGGTTGCTGCTGTCATCCCCATAGGAACACAGAAATTTAGATGCCAATATGTAGCTGAGTTCACTTAATGTTTGGAATCAAATGAAATAGCAGAATGGTAAGCTAGCAATAGAAGATTACTAAACCTTCTGCCAATGTCTTAATAATCTCATTGAAGATACAATAATTTTCACAAATGTGCTTGTCACTATGTTCCTTTTTTTTTTAATTTTTTTTCTTCTATTTTATTTTTTCTTTCTATTCCTTAAAAATAAATTTGCTCTCACTTAATCTGGAAACAAATATATTATGGTCAACTATGTGATACATGTCCTTTAAAGTAAATTTAAAGAATTTAGTAAATTCATTGAGTTGTGTAGCCATCGCTACACTAACTGTAAAACATTTTATGCCTCCCCCCTATTACTTATTATTCTGTTCCTTCAAATTTCTATTCAATCACTGATCTACTTTCTGTCTCTAGACATGCCTACTCTGAGCATTTAATATACATAGGACTCTCCAAAGTGTGGTATATTTATAATTGTCACCTTTCACCTAATATACTGTTTTCAATGTTTCTGAGCTATTTTGTAGCTTATGTTGGTACTTATCTCCATTTTTTTTTTCTTGCAAAAGATTCCTCTGTATTGGTATGCCCGAGTGCAGAGCCAGGAGTAATAAGCAGCACTAGCTATAATCCCAAAACCAAAACAAATTAAAAAAAAAAAACTTAGGAAATGGGACACTGATGGTGGAAGAACAACTATATTCTGAACAACACTGTAAGTCATAATGTCTCAATAAACATTCCTTTAAACAAAAAATGATACAAAGCAGGCTGGATAGAGAGTAGAACAGGGTAAGAAGCTTACATGGCATGAAGCCTACCTTAGTTCAATCCTGAGCACAATTATCGTACTCTGAACACAGAGCCAGGGATAAACCTGAACATCACCAAGTGTGCCTCAAAGGCAAAGAGAATTATAAAAGCACAATTTTATTTGTTTATATCATTGTGAATGCTAAAGATACTAGTTTTGTTAAGTATGATACCATTTAATGACAGAACTATAGTGTTAGTCTCTTAGGTCTTTTATGTGTAGATACTTTGGTTTTTCAGGAGATATTTGGGATTTTATGATAACACAGCAGTTGATATAATTTGTAAACTGTTGTGATTAATTTTCTTTTTCTTTCTTTTTTTTTTTTTTGGGGGGGGGTCACACCCGGCAGCGCTCAGGGGTTACTCCTGGCTCTATGCTCAGAAATCACCCCTGGCAGGCACGGGGGACCATATGGGATACCAGGATTTGAACCACCCTCCTTCTGCATGCAAGGCAAACACCTTACCTCCATGTTATTTCTCCAGTCCCATGATTAATTTTCAAAGCCAAAAGATTGGGTTTTCCTTAGGACTCATTAATTAGTAATTACTAAAGGAGCCTTTTGGGGGAGAGAGAAGGCTGTGAGGACTGAAGTGCATGTTTTGAATGGGAGAGCCCTGGGTTTGACCCCTAGCATTGCATTATTCTCCCAAGCACTAATGAAGAACGACACCACCACCCCCCCCCCCCCGCCAGCCATCACTAAGAACTGCTGAATGTGCCTCAAATTAGTTTCTAATGTATCAAATAATCTTCTGTATTTTTTCTTTCTTTAATGCCATTATTAGATTGCTTTCTACCTTCCTCACCCCTTTATATTATGTTTTGTTTATATGAAGAAAGGAGTCTTATTTCTTAATTTTTTAAAGTATGGTTTTAGTAGGTTTGATCCCCGATGTCCCTTATGGTCCTCCAGAGCCAGGAGTGATTTCTGAGTGCATAGCCAGGAGTAAACCCTGAGCATCACCGAAGTGGCCCAAAATCCTAAATAAATAAATAGATAAATAAATGAATAAATAATTAATAAAATAGTTTAAACTTGCACCTAAAGCCTATTCTATATATATTCATATACATACTACCCAGGCTACCTATTGGGGCTGAGGACCCTGGAGTCTTGCTCTAGGACTCTCAGAACTACTCCTGGTGATTCTTAGAAGAAAATATGGTGCCACGGTTAGGTGGCATGTAAAGCACTATATCTATGACTCATTTCAAACTTTTTTAAAAATGAAATTGCTAGAAATCTTAAACAAAATTAGGGTGACAAAAATAACATTAATCTATTTAATCTTTCTTAATAAAAAATTTTTTTTGGGAGATCCAAAATAAGAAACCAAATAAGCAAGCTGAAAATGTTGGGTGGGTAGTCTGGAATGACAAGCAAAATTAACATGCACCAGAGATTTCCCATCTCTAGCCATGTAGCTTTGACCTAAATCATAAAGGTGTTGGGATTGTAATTCTTTTTTGGGGGCTGTTAAATCACTGATGATAAATAATGCTTGCTTTAAGGAGCGTGAAACTATAGATGAACTTCACACTGTTACACAATTAATTTGATAACATGTTTGTGTTGACTTCAAGTAAAGGTGCTATTGAAACAGATTTGTGTGTTATTTTTAAAATGTGGAATATAGAGGTGGTGAACTGTTGAACAAAGCAAGCATTGAGGCTGGAGAGATACTTTTGGGGTTAGGTGCTTGCCTTACATATGACAACCCTGATTTGAACCTGGACTTTGGAAAACCTCGTGAGTAAGCTCTGAGCACAGTGGTGTGTGCCCCCCCCCCAAACAAACCAAAAAAGTAAACCTTGATGAACATGATTTTAAACTTAGAGTCATAAAATCTTTTCTTTTTTTTTTTTTTTGCCCCTTAACGTGTACTTTATTAGCTTTAATAGAAAGTCCAAATATTTCCATTTTGTTAAACTTCAGATCCAGATATTTAAAATAGTGATAAAAATATGGAACACTTCACAAATTTATATGTCATCTTTGAGCAGGGGCCATACTAATCTTCTCTGTATTGTTCCAATTTTAGTATATGTGCTGCCGAAGCGAGCACTGAGTCATGAACTCTTATGGAAACTCCTTTCCTTGTCATCAAAAGGATGCATAAGTGCAAATTTGCAAAAAAATTCAGAGGATGACTGGAAGCCCCCTGATGCAAGTAGCTTATTAAGTCACTTTCTTCATTTGGGGCACACTTTTATTTCTATGTTTATTATTTTATTTCATTTTTAAGCCACATCTAGTAGTGTTCAAGGCCTACTCCTGCCTCTGTGCTGAGGGATCACTCCTGGTGCAGTTAGGGGCATCATATGTGGTGCCAGGGATGTAACCCATGTTGGTTGCATGATAGACCCTACCTAATTACTATCTCTCCAGCTTAATTTATATTTCAATTTAGTTATGACTAGTTTAAATTGTCACAGAGATGATCATTAACTATATTTCTATGAAAGATCTAGCTGTACTTACACTACAGCAACAAACATGGATCTGCTGTTTTTTTTTTTTGTGTTTGAAAAAAAAATGACAGCATCATGCATGATGTTAGTTGTACATACCTGAATGAGATCAGGTGAATTAATTACTATTAAAAAATGTCAGTGTCTTTATAAGGATGTTTATTTAAAACATCTTTGGGAGCAAGTAAGGGAAAACATCATTATTTGTTTAAAAATGTGATCTTACTGTAATATATTTTTATTCAGAAAGAGTATTATAAATCTAGGAACCACCCACAATAATACTAGATTGTCTGTGCTGAGTCCTGCAGTATGGCTGCCGCCCAGTGGTGCTGGTACTGGGGTTGCTTAGAGCTCTTTGGGGCAGTGGTGGTGTGTGGTGCCTGCAGTAGGAACCAGTGCAAGTTCTGGTGTATGCAGGCATTTGATTCTGACTCCTCAACTCGCTGTCCCTGGTTCCTATCATTTTAAATGAGAGTTCCTTGAAATTTAGTAAAAAAAAAAAAAATTGGGAGCTGGGCGGTGGCGCTAGAGGTAAGGTGCCTGCCTTGCCTGCGCTAGCCTTGGATGGACCTCGGTTCGATCCCCCGGCATCCCATATGGTCCCCCAAGCCAGGAGCGACTTCTGAGCGCATAGCCAGGAGTAACCCCTGAGCGTCACCGGGTGTGGCCCCAAAACAAAACAAAACAAAACAAAATTTGTTTTGAATATTTTAATGTATCCCTGAGGAGTAATTATTAGAATTCTCAGGCATTCCAAAACCTTAGTATGTGCTCATTGGTTCAAATCATTCATTAGATATGATTGGAGATGAGAAGCATTTGCTTCTTAGAATATCCATTCCATGTGGGGCTGGGAGAAGGGAGAGAGAAAGAGATATATGATATGTTTTGGGAAAATCTTTATTTTGTTTTGTGTTTTAACTTTAGATGTATATAGTGATGAAGCACGATCTTTGTGGGATTTAGGAAAAAGTGTGGGATTAGTTTTGTTTATTTGGTTTTTGCTTTCTGGGACACATGCAGGTTACTTCTGGCTCTGCAGTCAGGAATTACTCCAGTCAGTGTATAGAGGACCATTTGGGGTGCCAGGAATCTCACCAGAGCTGTCTACATGCAAGTTAAGCTTCCTTCCTGCTTTATTATTGCATCAGCCTGGAAAAAAAATGTGTTAACAGAAAGAAAAAAACGTGTGTTATTAATAGCTTTGTCTCATTGTTTAGTCTTCTTAAAAATGTATATATCAGGGACTGGAGTGATAACACAGTGGTTAGGGTTCTTGCCTTGCACGTTGCTGACCTGGGTTCAATCCCTGATATCCCATATGGTCCTTCAAGCCTGCAGGGAATAATTTCTGAGAGCAGAGCCAGGAATAACAAATTAAACAATAAACAAATTTAAAAAAGATGCATCTCTCAGACACTCAGTTTTACTTAAAAAAAAATATCCCAGAAATGCACCTGGTTGGTGTGTAACTTACTGTTAGTTTACCATAGTTATAAAATAGATGCAAAATAAATATACCTCCCTCAGTTTAACACTCTAATTACATCTTTGTCCCTCCTATAACTACAGGTAGATTTTCTATGAAGCCCTTTAAATATAGCTGTAGCATTCACACTGTTATTCATGTAATGAGTTGAGTATGTTATGATTGATAAGAATGGATAGGGTTCTTTATGTTTTAAGATAGTAATTAAATTTAATAAACAGATGCTGAATAAATGTATCTTTAGATGATTCTGTTCAAATGGTACAATAATTTGAAATCAGATTTTGAGAACTTTTTTTTTTTACCTCAATGAGTTATTATTAGGGCATAATAGTGAAATGTTGAAAATATTTACTATTTTAAAAAATAGTAGCTTAAGGGGCCAGAGAGATAGCATGGAGGTAAGGTGTTTGCCTTGCATGCAGAAGGACAGTGGTTCGAACCCCAGCATCCCATATGGTCCCCCTTGCCTGCGAGAAGCAATTTCTTTTTTTTTTTTTCTTTCTTTCTTTTTTTTTTTTTTTATTTAAACACCTTGATTACATACATGATTGTGTTTGGGTTTCAGTCATATAAAGAACACCACCCATCACCAGTGCAACATTCCCATCACCAATGTCCCAAGTCTCCCTCCTCCCCACTCGACCCCCGCCTGTACTCTAAACAGGCTCTCAATTTTTCTCATACATTCTCATTATTAGGACAGTTCAAAATGTAGTTATTTATCTAACTAAACTCATCACTCTTTGTGGTGAGCTTCCTGAGGTGAACTGGAACTTCCAGCTCTTTTGCGAGAAGCAATTTCTGAGCGTAGAGCCAGGAGTAACCCCTGAGCGCTGCTGGGTGTGGCCAAAAAAAAAATAGCTTAAGAAAAACAACTTTAAAAAAAAAAAAAACAGGTTTTTTGAGACTACCTAGCAGTGCTGGCAGATGACGTGTGAGTACATCCCTGAATGCATTGCTTGGGATTAAATTTAGGGCCTTACTACATACTAAGCATGTGCTTTTCTTCTTCAGCTACCTTCCTGTCCTATAAAGGCTGATTTTTTTCACAAATAATTACATCCACAAAATGCCATAACTATAAGGGGTCAGACCGATAGCACAGTGGGTAGGGCATTTGCCTCACATACGCTGATCCAGGTTCAATTCCCAACATCCCATATGGTTCCCTCAAGCATGCCAGGAGAAATTTCTGAGCACAGAGCCAGAAGTAAACCCTGAGCACCACTGCCAAGTGTGGCCCAAATAACCAAAAATAAAGTCATTACTATAAACAGCACTAACAAAATTAACTTTATAGTTCTTATTAGTTTTTTAGTTTGGGGACCACACCTGGTGGTGCTCAGGGGTCATTCCCAGTGTTCAGATCATTTGAATGTAGGCACTGAACTTGGTGTGCATGATCTCTCTCCCTAGCACCCAAATTTCATGTTTGTTTGTTTATTTTTAATGGAGCATACAAACATGTTTAGTTTGTATAGCCCTATACTAGATATCACAAAGATCACAAAATACAAAATTTAAAAACAATAGTAATTATAGTTAAAAACTATACATAACACTGCTAATAGTTCTGATATACTAAACAAAGAATCGCTCTAGGTTAAATGAGAGTCTTCACTGTGTAAATATATGTTAAATGAAAATTTTGCAGGGGGACCAAGCAATAGATGACAGCTATATTACTTAGTATATTGCTAAATAAATCATTAGTAGTATCTAAAAGTGAATTGTTTATTTGCGTGTCATCTTGCAAGGGCCATGCTAATCTTCTCTGTATTGTTCCAATTTTAGTATATGTGTTGCTGAAGCGAGCACTAAAAGTGAATTGTTTATGAAACCAAACATAATTGACCTTTTACTAATATCAGAGTGCTACTTATATCCCCTGACCACTATGAAAAAATTACAACCTAAGAAAATTTTAATTCATTGCCTATTAGGATCAAAACAAAACACTTGCTATTGGTGATAGCTTTCAGCTTATGAAGGGCTTCTAAAAACCTACCAGAAATCTAAAAAAGAAGCCTTAAAGATCATCTTGCTTTGCCCTTGGAAAAAAAAGTTCAGAGTTCTTCAAAGAAAAAGAGTTCTTACACAAGATAAAAATAAAGTATTGGGGCCAGAGCGGTGGCACAAGCAGTAGGGCATTTGTCTCGCATGTGCTAACCTAGGACAGACCGCGTTTCGATTCCCCGGAGTCTCATATGGTCCTGCAAGCCAGGAGTAACCACTGAACGTCACCGGGTGTGGCCCAAAAAGAAATAAAAAGGTATCAGCATTCTTATCAGAGTGATCATTTTTTTCATTAGAAATTATTGAGAAATAATCTAAGTTTGAAACGAGAAAATTATAGCATATATTTCTGTTTTAGGGAGTCAATGTATTATGTGACTAGCACAAGGTAGATGACTGTACAGAGCAATCTGGGTGAGATCTTGCTCAGTTAATTTTAAATACAAGACTCCTAGAAATCAAATTCTATGGATAAACGGCATCAGATGTAGTAGATGCTGACTCCAGGATTTTGCATCACTGAGTAGAAAGCTTTTTGTTTTTCTTTTTAAAGTCTTATTTAGAAACTGGTTTATGGATGGGTTTGTTTTTGTTTTGTTTTGTTTTTTGGCTTTTTTTTTTTATTTAAACGCCATGGTTACAAGGTTGTTCAAACTACAGTTTTAATTTTCTCCACAGATAAAGTTCTTCATGATTGAGTTACAGTCACACAATGAACAACAACCTGCACCATGTGCATTTCCCACCACCAATGTCAACAGTTTCCCTTTCACTTTCCCTGATCCCTCTTTTCTCTAGCTCACCCTCTCCTGCCTGCATCTGGGGCAGCCATATTCTCTCTCCTCTCTCCCCTCTCTCTCCTCTTTCCTTTCTCACTTCTCTCCACTTTCTCCTCTTCGCCTCTCCTGTCTCTCTTCTCTCAGTCTCCTCTTCTCTCTCTCTCTCTCTCTCTCTCTCTCTCTCTCTCTCTCTCTCTCTCTCTCTCTCTCTCTCTCTCTCTCTCTCTCTCTCTCACACACACACACACACACACACACACACACACACACACACACACACACACACACCTGGTGGTGCTCAGGGGTTACTCCTGGCTCTGTGCACAGTGATCGTTTCTGGCAGGCTTGGAGGATCATATGGGATGCCGGGTCAGTCCGGGTCAATACAGCTCGGCCACGTGCAAGGCAGACACCCTACCCGCTGTGCTATCGCGCAGGCCCTATGTTTTTTTTATTTCTGACAGAGAACAATCTCTTTATTAAAGTGTGCTAATGTTACATAGTTTTTGTATGGGTAGTATTTGTGTAAGATTTCAGTGTGAGGGTTTGTAAAGGTTTCTTCTTGCCATCAATCAATTCTCAGACACCCAGAAGAAACATCAGATTAAATGGGTTAAGGATTTGTCTCCAAGACCAACTGTGCATTTCCAGCCAGCTACCAACTCTGATTGTTAGCTGTACTTCTACCAGTTCAGTTTGAAGGTTCCAGTGCCATCACCCTGCCCTGCCCTCCTCACTCCTTTGTGATTTGAATAATTTGCTAAAACTTCTTACAGAGCTCAAGAAACCAGTTTACTCACCAGATCACACTAGGTATTCCGAGAAACACCAATTATTCCAGAACAATCAGCAGTTATTTAAAAATAGCCTGGGAGAAGAAATGCTTAGAGCAAAGAGTTAAGGGTGGAGGGACCACAGAGCTTTCTTGCTCTCTCCAAGGTGCAGTCTCCCCATATCTCTTTGTGTTTACTAACCTGGAAACACTTTGGCATTCCCCCTTTGGCTTATTATATAGGTCAGATTATTGAAATCAGCTCTCAACTAAAGAAAGTTAATTGAAAGTTGATTCACTTATTATTGTCAATTATACTTCCTTTCCTCTTAGATGTTTCCTAAAAATGTTACCTTTATTAATGTAACAAAAGACACTTTAACACTCTCAGTTTTAGAAATTCCAAGATGTGGGAGCTGTGAGTCAGCAATTGTGGGTGAAGACCAATTAAGTGTAATAAATACTTTTTGGTCACTTAATCAAATGTATTTTTCTTGTTAATCACAGAATTGCAGTTTATACCTAAAACAATGTACCTGTTTTCCTGTTTAGTCTTTCCTTTCTAATATTTAAATAAGCTGCTTCTTTAGGCAATGCATGATCAGTAGAACATGTAATCTAGTCAATAAAACCAGCTGAAAAAATAATAATCATGTTGATCATATTTCTTTTTTTTTTTTGGCATGGTCTTAGGGTTTTGACCCACCCCATCAAAGTGACACAAGAACTATTTACATAGCCAACAGATTTCCTCAGAATGGCCTTTACACACCTCAGAAATTTATAGATAACCGGATCATTTCATCTAAGGTAAGAATAAACATTTCTATTATCAAAAATAGAGATATATGGGGCTGGAACGGTGGCTCAGGCAGTAGGGCATTTGCTTTGCACACGCTAACCTAGGGCAGACTGCTATTTGATCCCCCGGCATCCCATATGATCCCCCAAGCCAGGGGCGATTTCTGAGTACATAGCCAGGAGTAACCCCTGAGTGTCACCGGATGTGGCCCAAAAAACAAAACAAAACAAAAACAGTGGGGGATATATACCGTATGATTTAAGAAGTAACTTGTTTATGTAACTTCATATTCATTTATATAGCCCTAAAAAGATAAAAGAAATTGTACTTTACAGGTTTATATTAACAAAACTGAATTATATAATGTCTCTGCTCATTTCAGTAGCCAAATTCTAAAATTTACAAATAAACTAAGAAATGATATTTATACTAAATGGCAGGTATTAGTACTTATATCATTTAATCCCTAAAATAGCTGGGATAACTTTTAGGAAGCAAATCCAAATTTTATATTGGTTTCTTCAATTGAAGTTCTAGGAAATAATTCATCCAGGATTGCACACTAGTGATTGATGGAATTGGATTTTGAACTCACTTCTGTGTCACCTGACTTCCTCCTATTTTATCACTCTTTAAACATTTAGTAACTTCAAAGTCCGATTACTTTCTTGTTTCATTATTTTCCCTCTGTGGCTTTTTTAAGATGTGTTTATTTTATGTGTTTGGGTTTTCTTTTTTTTGGGGGGGGGTAAGAACCATACCTAGAGGTGCTTAGGGCTTACTTCTTTTTTTTTTTTTTTTTTTTTTTTTTTTTTTGGTTTTTGGGCCACACCCGGCGATGCTCAGGGGTTACTCCTGGCTGTCTGCTCAGAAATTGCTCCTGGCAGGCACAGGGGACCATATGGGACACCGGGATTCGAACCAACCACCTTTGGTCTTGGATCGGCTGCTTGCAAGGCAAACGCCGCTGTGCTATCTCTCCGGGCCCTAAGGCTTACTTCTGACTCTGCACTCAGGCACCACTGCTGGTGGGCTTGAGGGGACAATCTGAGGTGCTGGGATTGAACCTGGGTCAGCTGTATGCAATGCAAATGTCCTACCCATTGTTCTATTGCCCTGGACCCCTCAACTTCATTTATTTATTTTTTATTTATTTATTAGCAGATTATTTATTAATTGATTGATTTTTAGCCACACCGGCTATGCTCAGCAGTTACTCCTGGCTCTGTGCTCAGAAATTCCTCCTGGCAAGCTTGGGGGGCTATATGGGATGCCAGGAAATGAACTGGGTTTGTCCTGGGTCGCACGCAGCATGCTAGGCAAATTCCTTAACATTGTGCTGTCTCTCCAGCATCTCCGACTTTATTTTGAAACTAAAGATTATGAATAATAATGGCTAGTAGACTTCTCTCTCATGGGAATTACTTTCCTTACTGTCTAATATGATACCCATTTTCCACAATGTATAGTAGATATCTACATAGCCTTGAAAACTAGACTAGTGCAAGTAGAAACATAATTTAAAATTTTTGAAAGTCAGTAGCTATTTGTAGCTAGTAACTGTCTTATTAAAAAGTGAATTTATTGAAGTTGTGAATTAAGGAGATTTGTAGTAAAATTCGCAATCAGTCGTACCTGTTGCTTAATGCATCACCATTAAAAGCATCTTTCTTTGTATTAAGGCTTCCTTCTTTTGCAGCATCTTCATATTCTCTGTGATATTGAGCCCATCATTCCCTCTAAAAATATCAGCTTAGGCCAGTGGTTTCTTTTTTTTGCCTTTCCTCTTTGTTTAGACCCAAGAAATTGTGTCTTTTAAATTATGTAATGACCACTACAGAGTTAAGATAGTTTTATAGCATAATAAATTGTTTTCCTTAGAAATATTTTGATGTTTAATATTTTGGTAAATAGTTTCTAACGTTAGTAAACTAGTTTTCACAGGAATTTTTTCTTTTCCCTAAACTTTCCATTGTATTACAGAACTAGTCAAAGAAAATGTCACGAAACTATTACCTTCCTGCCAGTTTATCTAGCTGTTCTTGCCAAGATTATAGGAGACAAAATACATTGTCATTGTCCATTCAAATAGGCTAATGTGAACTTAGGATCTTGCCAACTTAATTCTTACAGAGTTTTTATATTTGATTTGGAAATTGAGTTGGTACCTTCTGACCTATCTAGTGATAACTATCTTTTTTGTTCATGTTAACATCAGGTAAAGTCGATTTGATCTGGATCTACCATCTTACATGCAAACATTGAGCAGTAACTTCTTTTGGTTCCAGGATGTCTTTACTTCTTATCTCTTTAAGCTCCAAACATGATTGCTGTACCCAGATCTTGTTGTCACTGGTACTGGCACTACTGCAGGAAAATAAAGTACATGTTTTTATCTATCTTAGCTTAAAACTGAAGATATAACTTGATCTAAGAAAAGAAGGTGGTTAGGTAAATATGTATATAATATAATATAATATAATATAATATAATATAATATAATATAATATAATATAATATAATATAATATAACAATATATTCATTATTCTCTACACCTTTTAGCCAAATAGGCTTTTGTGGACTTTTCTGATACCTTAAGACCATTTATAAAATTATTTGGATGAAAAAGGATATTTCAGTTCTCAAGCAGATTATGAGCAAATCCCTAACACTTTGGCTTTAGGGAGAATACCCTGCTTGGTGCTTGACAGTGCTCATGTGGTGCCAGGGATCAAATATGGGCCTATGCAGACATTTATTTGGGCCTTTGAACTGTTACTCTAGCCTTGAAATGAAATTTTGACATGAAAATTCTCAATATTGAGGATGGAGTGGGTAGAGCACCATGAATGTGGCTCACCCATATTTGGTCTCCACTTACCATATGATCCTCCTAAGTCTACTAGGAGTGATCCCAAAGCACAGAGCCAGGAATAAGCTCTGAACACTGCTGAATGAGACCCCCAGAACAAAAAAAAGATAAAAAAAAACCGCAATATTTAACCATCTGGCATTGTCCCAGTGATAATTAAGCTACCTCTTTGAAAAAAAATTTTTTTAGGTTTATGTATGGGTCACACCCGACAGTGCTTGGGGGTTACTTCTGGCTCTACGCTCAGAAATCGCTCCTGGCAGGCTCGGGGGACCATGTGGGATGCTGGATTTCGAACCACCATCCTTCTGCATACAAGGCTAATGCCTTACCTCCATGCTATCTTTCAGGGCCCCTCTTTGAAATTTTTAATTGATCGGTATCATTAATGCTTCATTGCCAGATAACCAGGGTAATATTTGCAAACTTTTTTATTAATATTTTATGAATTCATCTAGTTGTTCTGCTAAAGGTTTGCTTTTCAATTGTGTGGCAGTAAGTTCACATAGTACCAGAGATAGAGCAGTTAATAAAATAATGTCTCTGAATTCAGGGATTTTGCAGTTCACTAAGAAATTATGCAATGGGTAAAGTAAGTTTTATAAAGTTTTTCATATTTTCTTTTTTTGGTTTTTGGTTTTGGGGCCACACCAAGTGGCGCTCAGGGGTTACTCCTGGCAGGCTTGGGGAACCATCTGGGATATTGGGGAACCAATCTGACTTGGCAGTGTGTAAGGTAAACAAATGTCCTGAGTTGGCTGTGTGTAGTAAGGTAAACACCCTGCCTGCTGTGTCTGGTCATATTTTTCATATTCATATTTATATGAAGTTGTAAGTAGCATAAATGAAATATCTAATATATTGTTTTTTATCTTTAATGCATTATAGGCTTATTGACTATTTAGAAAAATAACAAAAGATAGACCAGCAATTAGTCTGAGTCAGATTTTCTCTAAAAATGCTTCATAAATACATTGACTCCTTTAATTCATAACTTGTTTGGTCTTTAGAAAATCTTTATAGCAGGGTTGTATGTGTTACTGATGATAATTTATCTCTTTTATAAAGGCAGAAAATGGGGTACCAGGATTTAATCCAAGATTATCTAGTAACCTTGATTAGGATTTAATCATAACAGTTTAACTCTTTATCTTCCGTACTTAGCCATTATGCTTTGTTAACTTTAAAAATTGATATTGTGATACATTTTCATGTCCTTTAGAAGATATTTCTTAGTGGCTATACTGGTTATCATATCCTAGGTGATTTTTCTGTATACATATTTAAAGAACAGCTAAATATGTGGATTCAATTACTCTGTTTCTAATAGATACTAGCATATAAATATCAGCATTTTTATTGACTCTTATCTTCAGCATTAGGCTTACTGTATTTGTATAACAAGTGTCCAAAATTAATGTTAAGACTATTTTAGATAGCAGCCTCCAACTTTTATGATATTTCTCACATTTCTCACTCAGCAGCAAAATTAATAGTTTCTATCTTAATGTCACTTAAAAATTATACTACTTTATTATTCTACTTTAATGTCATTTAAAAAGCATACATAAATAATAGAATGAAGGACATTTGTTTTGAATGCAGGTTTGATACCAAAATTCCATGGGGTTTCTTGAGTCCATCAGGGGTGAGCACAGAGCCAGGAGCAAACTCTGAGCAAATAATAATAATAATGATACTAACTACCATATTTAATCGTAGAAGAAAGAAAATATAGGATATGAAACTTGAAACAGCAAGAGTTGTATAAATATGTCATTTAATCAGTATTTCACTGTATAATTCAGGTTTATCTGAATTTGCATAGCAAATCTGACTTTGTTTTTCTTAGTGCTGTTAATTGGCATATATTGTCTTCAATGTTAATTTTTAATCTCTCTCTCTCTCTCTTTTTTAGTATACTGTGTGGAATTTTGTTCCAAAAAATTTATTTGAACAATTCAGGAGAGTGGCAAACTTTTATTTTCTTATTATATTTTTGGTTCAGGTAAGTTGAAAAGTTATATTGCATGCTCACTCATTTAACTAAGGACTATTTTATGCTGATCTTCCCCATTGTATTGAGAAGAAAACAATAATTTAAATGGCATACTTCATCTGTATTTCCTCTTTAGAAGTACAGATGAAATAGAAATACAATTCAGTATTGCATATGAATTTTAAGGTTGTCTTATTAGCTGACTGATTTTGCTGTTGCATGATGATCATAATCAAGGCCAAGAAAATAGTATTTTTAGAGGCTCTACAAGTAAAATTTCTCTTTAACATCTACATAAAATTTAATTTAAATTATTTTTTATTTAAAGTTCTAAATTTTTCTGAGTATAAATTTTGATATTGTAGCTCATTTTCTTAGCTAATCTATAGATCTACATTAATCTGCTTGACAGCTTTTTAAATTTTGACATTGCGTTTTTCCTTAACATCAAAAAACAAGAAAACAGATTATGTATTCTTGAATACCTCAAAAGTTAAAAATACTGATTTCAGTGGTCAGGAGTGTGGCTCTAACGATCAACACAGGCCTTGCTTATATTAGGCCCCAGACTCAGTCACTTTTGAAAATTACTAGATGTGACCCTGGTGGCCTGAAATTCTGTCCGTGACTTTCAGACAAAAACAATAGCATTTATTTTTTTTTAAGTGTACTAGTAGTGATTATCATTTTTTTTTTAAAGAGGTTCTTTTCTGTGGCATTTCCCTATTCATATCTTGATGTTAATAGTTGCCCCTTCCTTCTGGGTCTGCCATGTCTGTCTCTGGCAGTGCTCAGGGTGCCCACATGGTACCAGGAATCAGACACAGAATTGAACCTTATCCCTGGCCCCAGCATTGATGTTTTTGTAGAAACTGAAATATTATGGAGTCAGAGTGATAGCACAGTGGTAGTGTGTTTGCCTTGCATGCAACAGACCTGGGACGGACCTGAGTTTGTTTCCTCGCATCTCATATGCCCCCCCAAACCTGCCAGGGACAGACTCTGAGTGCAGAGCTAGGAGTAACAACTGAGTGCCACTGTGGTGGCCCAAAAACCAACCCCCCTCCCCCAAAAAAAGAAACTGGCATTTTAAAAGAAAGCAAAAAACGGAAGTAATCGCTTTAATGTTTGAGGATCAGGTAGGCTAGACATGATGATCATATAGTAGAAGAGGACTTGGATGTTTTGGTAATAAGTGTGATGACTTTGTACAACAAAATTATTAATGTTAACACTGTTATAACTATGCTGCCCCAAGTTCAGTAACATTTAAGTCAATAGAATATCACTTTGATTATTCTCTGAAAAATGTGAAATTTGTACTCACCAGTTAGGTCCGTCTAGCATATCTATTCATAACGTCTGGAATGGAACAAATTTGATTGGCTTATTTATTGAGTAAACAAACATTAATAAATCAGATTCCTGCTCTGCTTAACCAAATATAATTTCAGTAATTTATTTCTATAGTCGTATGTATATTCCCAGTTGTATGACGCAGACTACCTTCTTCAGTCTTTACACCTATAGACCAGCATCTGTCCTGCACCATCCCCTGAGCAGCAACTAGAATTAAGCTGCGGTCCAGTGGTTTCCATCCTTCCTACCCTTGCCTGCAGACTGGCCAGTCTGTGGGTGAATAGTTGAAGACCATTGATTTTAATGCTTGCAGTAGCATTCTCACAGCTTTCTTTCTCTAACTTGACTGCACGTAACAAAATCACTTGTAGGAAAAAACCCTTTTCAGTGTTTGTCAGCATGGTCAAAGAAATGTGAACTGAAATTCCAAGTAGTTGTAGGTCACTGCTAGACAAGTACTGAAAAAGACCTGTTGTACTCATGTTAACAAGGTGGTGGGAGAGATAGTACAGCAACGTGGGCACGCACTCATGTGCCTCACATAGGGCCCACGTGGGTTTAATCCTTGGCACCCATGTGGTCCCCTGAGTCCTGCTTAGTGATCCCTGAGTACAGAGCCAGGAGTAAACCCTGAGTAAGCCAGCGTAAGCTCTGCTGGTGTGGCTCAAAAACAAACAGCAGCTGTTTGTGGGTATTCATTCAATTACATGTTCTTTTTTTTTTTTTGGTTTTTCGGCCACACCCGTTTGATGCTCAGGGGTTACTCCTGGCTAAGCGCTCAGAAATTGCCCCTGTCTTCGGGGGACCATATGGGACACGGGGGGATCGAACCGAGGTCTTTCCTTGGCTAGAGCTTGCAAGGCAGACACCTTACCTCTAGCGCCTCTAGCGCCACCTCCCCGGCCCCTCAATTACATATTCTACATTGTAATAGCCAACAAAATGAAATGAACTCATGAGTTAAGCTGCATTTTAGCTGCCTAATACAATTTTCGTACTATATTTTGCTCTGAATTGTTACACATCGTTTGAATACTAGTCTCAGAATTTGCAGTTAAATATATTTTAAATATTAGTAGTATAATTTGTACAATATAAAATTATAATACTCTGTATCCTTGTTTTTAACCTAGCTTATGATAGATACACCTACCAGCCCAATTACCAGTGGACTTCCATTATTCTTTGTGATAACAGTAACTGCCATAAAGCAGGTACGAAATGTTTTTATTTTGTTATTTTTCCTAAGTTATTCAGGAATTGTTAAATATTTCTGCTCTGGAGTTTTCACTTACTGTCATGAAAATAATTTATATCAGAAAGAAATAAATTTTATGGTATTGGATAATGTAAACTTAAGCCACCCGTAAGTCAGGTACCTGGTAACTTAGGGAATTATTACCATTGTACAAATATTTTGTTCTCTTGACACATAGGAATAATCCCAGATAAGTATTGTATATGTACAAACCAATTTTTTTTTTTTTTGTGGTTTTTGGGTCACACCCGGCAATGCTCAGGGGTTATTCCTGGCTCCATGCTCAGAAATTGCTCCTGGCAGGCACGGGGGACCATATGGGACTCCGGAATTCGAACCGATGACCTTCTGCATGAAAGGCAAACGCCTTACCTCCATGCTATCTCTCCAGCCCCACAAACCAATTTTTATATGAAAAAGAATATTTTAATTTTTATATAGCACAGCAATATTTAAAGAAAATGCAAGAAACCTAGTTTATATAGAGATTGGAAAAATATACTTTTACATGAACATTTGTGGAATTGTACAGTCCTTTCTTACTTTTTACAACTTCTCTGGTAAAGGTGATTATTATGCAAGGCACTATTTGCTACCCCTACAGCTATCAGTTTTGTTTTTTGTTTTTTAAAAAAATCTTAGCATGTATCACTTTTACAGAGGTGGCCCCTTCAATCTGAAAGAGAATTAATTGAAATTTCTTGTTATTATGCTAACCTTTCAGTTTATACGATTTAGGGATAAGTTTTAAATTTATATGGAAATAAAATCAATTAACATTTCTTAATTCTGAGTTGAGGTATATTTATTACTTTAAAAAGTTAAGAAGTGGACTGGAGTGATAATACACCAGGGAGGGCACTTGCCTTGTACATGACTGATTTGGGTTTAATCCCTGGCACCGTATATGACCCCTAAGGCTCTCCAGGTGCAATCTCTGAGCACAAAGCTAGAAGTAAGCCTTGAGTACTGTCAGATATGGCCCAACTCACCTCCCCTTGCAAATAAAAAGAATAGTGTGCATTAACAATTACATTATATATCTAGAATGTCAGAGATGACCATGCTACTACTTTTTTTATTATTGTTTGCTTGCTGTTCGGGCCAGCCATATATAGCAGTGCTCAGAGAACACTTCAGGTTTTGTTCTCAGAAGACCATATTCAGTGCTGAGATTCAAATGGGTTTGGCCACATGCAAAGCAAGCGCTTTAACCCCTCTTCTATCTCTCTGGCCCTGTTCTTAGACTTACTTCCCTTTCTTTATTCTTTCTTTGGAGACTCAAATTTATACAAGCAATAAATATGCAAGTCACTTCATATATTTGTGCATTTTGCTAGTTTTCCCCAACTTATTTCATTTTAGGACACATAAATGTCCCTTTTTTGTATGATTTTCTTTTTTAATGTTTATCTAGTCTAGAATGTTGAAGTGACATTTGTATATATATATATATATAATTTTTTTTTTTTTTTTTTTGGTTTTTGGTTTTTGGGCCACACCTGGCGGTGCTCAGGGGTTACTCCTGACTGCTCAGAAATAGCTCCTGGCAGGCACAGGGGACCATATGGGACACCAGGATTCGAACCAACCACCTTTGGTCCTGGATCGTCTGCTTGCAAGGCAAACACCACTGTGCTATCTCTCCGGGCCGACATTTGTATATTAATAGTTCTCAAATGTAATGTATCTTGAAGCTTTTTTTTGAACTCTAGACACACATACACTATTTTCTACATTTGCACCTGAGTGTCTTAGGCTCTTCACTCTTGTTTCCTTACATCTTCACCTCCCATCCTCTATCAGTTGTTATTCCTTGTTTCAATTTGAATAATTTGTCTTTATTCAAGAGTTTATTGGTTTGTTGTCTTTATTCAAGAGTGTAGCTTAATGAGGGCAGAAACTGTTTCATATACCAGCTTATTTCCAGCAACCAGGACAAGGTTTTACATGTATTGGACCTTCAGTAACTATTTGATACTTGAATGCAACAAACAAAATATTTGTTTAATAGAGAAATATTTTCAACAGAAATATCAAGTATTTTAAAAACAATACAATATATTATAGTACTGCTGGCTTTAACTGGAAAGTGATGCCCTGAGTTGAAAAATATGCTGGTAAATTTATATTTGGAAAATGAGATCCCTTATAGTATGAGATATTGCTAAAATAATAATTGAAAGTCTTTCACCATTCAAAATTTTATAAAATTTAATGGTAGGAAGCATGAAGATTATTCCTCAAACCTGTGTTATTTTTGTTATTCAGGAATTTCTTTTTCTTTTGTAAGAGAAAATTTTTACTAATTTAATAAACAAAGTATATTGATATGTTTTTCAGAAGGTGGGTGGTAGAGCTCAGGACTTATTCCTGGTCCTGTACTCACAGTTTACTCCTGTGGTGCTAGATCAGATCAGGTTGGCTGCAGGAAAGTACCCCCTGTACTATCTCTTCATCCCTGCTTTTCAGGTTTCTATCTTCATTAATAAAAATCACCAGAATAAATTTGGAACACTAGAACCAATTGTCAATATCACTTTCTGCGTTCGAACAGAGATCTTCCTCCTCTCTCCCCAGTCCCTCCATTAAGTCCTTTGTAATTTTATCAAAGTATAAAAGACTGTCAGCAGTTATATATTTTAATATAAATGAACTTGGAGGTATTTATTTACTTCTTCCAACTATATTAAATCTTCATATTGAAAAAATCTTCATATTGGCAGGATATTGGACTTTGGTGCATATCATAGTCTTTATCTTTAGTGAACTTAGAAAGCTGTGAAGTAGCAAATATCAAATTAATTACAGTAATTTAGTAAAATAATAAGAACCAGTGAACTGTGCATGTTCCAAGAAAGAATGGAACGTTTCATCTTATGATAACAAGTAAGGTTCCTAAAGGAAGCCTTAAAAATGAATATTCAAATATGGTAGACAGACAATTGGCCAAGAAGATGACGAAGAATCCAAATTTGGGCAAAGGGCCAGATGGAAGGAAAGGCAATACCTGTTTTGGGGAATGTTTGACTAATGTTTGATGCAATATGGGAAAGCACTAAAGGAAAGGTAGGTTTATTCTAAATTGAAGCAACTGGAAGATTTTGGGCTGTAAGCAATACAAGTTATTAAGGAAATTTTGAACAGGATAGTGGATTTAAATGATTATTTGGAGAGACTGATCTAGCAGTAGTTGTATATAAGATGAATTAGAATTTGTGCACTTGTGGATTCTGGAGAGATAGGACATTGGCTAAGATTCTTGCTTTGTACAAGGCTGACCCAGGATTGATTCCTGGAACCTCATATGGTCTCCTGAGCCTAATATAAGTCTGGTAACTGAAATGTTCCAAGAAAATACTAGCTGTTTTCTCATTTTATTATGGTATCTGCTAATTATACCAAAAAGGATGCTTACTTATTCTTTGGTTATTTATTTATTTATAGGGTTATGAAGACTGGTTACGACACAACTCAGATAATGAAGTTAATGGAGCTCCTGTTTATGTGATTCGAAGTGGTAACCTTGTAAAAACGAGATCAAAAAACATTCGGGTATGGCTCTAGTATATGATAGAAACCAAACTGTACTTCAGTAGAACAGTGTTTTATTTAATCTGACTTTACTTAAAATAAGAACCTACTTTCTTACATTAAACTATTGATAAACCACTTGCTTTGTATTCATTAAAAATTAGTCCATTGGGACTTAAGGAAAATAAAAGACAATATAGTGATAATACCCAGAGACAACAGAGAAATAGAAATGAGGGCTGGAAAGACCAGCCCATGATATGAAGCTTACCACAAAGAGTGGTGAGTACAGTTAGAGAAATAACTACACTAACAACTACCATAACAAAGATAGAGAAATATAATGCCTATCTTGAAGACAGGCAGGGGATGAGAGAGGAGGGAGTAGGGGGACAGTGATGGTGGGAAAGTTGCACTGATGAAGGGGGGTGGGCTTTTTTTTTTTTTTTTTGGTTTTTGGGCCACACCAGGTGACACTGAGAGGTTACTTCTGGCTATGTGCTTAGAAATCGCCCCTAGTTTAGGGGACCATATGGGACGCCTAGGGATCGAACCGAGTTCTGTCCTAGGCTAGCGCACGCAAGGCAAACTCCTTACACTCTGCGCCACTGCTCTGGCCCCAAAGGGTGGGCATTTTATGGCTGAAATCCAATTGTGAACATGTTTATAAACATGGCACTTAAAAAAAGAAGTTATTAAATAAATAAGTCTATACATTTTCGTTTTTTGGGGTTTTTATTGTTTTGTTTTTGTTTTGGGGGCCACACCCATTTGATGCTCAGGGGTTACTCCTGGCTAAGTGCTCAGAAATTGTCCCTGGCTTGGAGGGGACCATATGAGACGCCGGGGTATCAAACCATGGTCCTTTCTTGCAAGGCAGACACCTTACCTCTAGCGCCACCTCGCTGGTCCCAGTCTATACATTTTAAAGTTCACACATATTTGCTTTTCCTCATTATTCTTAGGTGGGCGATATTGTCCGAATAGCCAAAGATGAAATTTTCCCTGCGGATTTGGTGCTTCTGTCCTCAGACCATCTTGATGGTTCATGTCACGTTACAACCGCCAGTTTGGATGGAGAAACTAACCTGAAGGTTTGTGTGTGTACATAGATGTTAGTGTGACATTTGGAGAACAAAAACTTAAAAGTCAGTTATTTTTTTTAGCTTATAATGGTTTTTATATTTAAAGAAATGGCAGTCTGGTAATTGTTGCCAGGGTAGTTTCTCATGATTTAGCCATTTCAAATTAAAAATGTTTTTAAGAAAAACAAGGCCACTTACTATCTTATAACTCATTTAGACGGGGAACATATTTCTTAGTTTTGAAATATAGTTAACTTTGAACATGTGAATGTTAAAAAAAAATTGTAAACAAGTGGCCACCAGACGCTGTAGCTTCTTTTGCCCATTATTTTACTTTCTTTCTCCAATTCTGCTCTTAAGCTGAGTGATCTCAAGTATAGTATGCCAAGATTTCATCTGTAAAAGAGATTTGAAATCGTTTCTTAGGCTGCTGGATCTTGAAACTGCAAACTAATCCTTTTTTACTTTTTTAGACACATGTGGCAGTTCCAGAAACAGCAGTATTACAAACAGTTGCCAATTTGGACTCTCTGTTAGCTGTGATAGAATGCCAGCAACCAGAAGCAGACCTGTACAGGTGTGGTGTGATTTTCAATTTGACTCATTTTAAATTCTATTTAAAGATCTAATTTTCATAATTATAAGAACAACATCATGCAATCTTTAGATGCCAGATATTTTTGTGGGGAAGAGGATAAGAAAGAGTGCAATTGTGAGGGACCAAAGCTAGTAACAGAATTTGTCAGAGAATTCTAAGAAAAGTATTTATTCAAAAACAGTGCTCAGATTCACAACATTTCCTCATAATTTTATATTTCATTATGAGTTGATTATATAATAGCTGTATTTGTATAGATATATAATCATATATACTTGATGCCTGGCCAAACTGATTAATACTGTGGACCACTAGGGCGAGACCTTGAGCATATAGGACATGCATTCCAGCCCTTGAGCTATCTCCTGGTTCCATAGTTTGTTAGATTTTTTACAGATCTTCTTATAAAAAGAGTAGAACCTTTATGTGGTAGAGGTTGGGCTCAAACCTTACAGCTTTTGTGTGAGGAAGCCATATTCTCTGGAGCTAACATCTTTGACCTGTATGATATACTAAATATAACCTAAATAATCTTTGACATAACCAGTTTTTGTAGGTGATGAAATCAATGTGTTTCATTCATTGATTTATTATTTTTATTTTATTGTTTGGGTAGAAAAATTGTTAAAGTAGCATTCACTTTCATGGTTTTGATGAGCAAAATTGATGTTCCTCCACCACCACTGCCCTTCTGACACTTCTGATTCATGTCTTCCTTTCTTTCCTCACTTCTCCCCCACTGTTTGACAATCTCAAGTTTTTGGTTTTGGGGCCCATGCTCCAGCAGTACTTAAGGCTCCTGGCTTTTGTGCCAGGGATAAGTCCTGGTGGTGCTTGGGGAAACATCTGTAGTGCCAGGAATTGAACCCAGGTCATCTGTGTGCAAGGCACTCGAGTACTTTAATTTCTGTAATACCTTGCTAGCTCCAGTAATCAGTTTTGCATTTATAAATCCAAGTTTGTCTTCCATTCAGTACTCTCTAGGATTTGTTTTTTTGTTTGTTTATCTTTGTTCTTTTCATATCCAGTGGTGCTCAGGGGGTACTCCTGGCTCTGCACTCTGGAATTGCTTTTGGTGGGTTCAGGAAACCATATGGGATGCTGGGGATCTAATCCAGGTTGGCCACATGCAAGGCAAATGCCCTATTTTCTGTACTATTGCTCCAGCCCCTATTTTGTTTCTCTGTGAACCAAGGATGAGAGAGGTCATTCACTTTTTTTCCTCTTACTTTTTAAATTTTAGGTACCATGATTTACAGTACTGTTAATGATAACTATTTTATACATAACAGTCCATCACCTGTCTCTTCCCCAGAGTGCCCACTTACTACCACCATCTTCCCAGTGCCCTAATCCCCTCCTAAACCCCCCCCCCACCATCCTCTACTGTAGGAAGCTTCCTGGTGAAGACAAGTTCTTGATTTCTCAGTTCGTTATTTTCCTACCATGAGCGTCACATGGTGTGGCCCAAAAAACAAACAAAAAAATTTGTCATTTTGACAATGTTGATCTTTCTAATTCATGAGCAAAGAATGTGTTTCTTTTTCCTCATTCTCTCTTTTGTTTGTTTTAGTAGTGATTTATAGTTTTCTTTATATTACTCTTTTACCTCATTTTTTTTTATTATTTTTGGCCCACACCTGGTGATGCTCAGGGGTTACTCCTGGCTATGCACTCAGAAATCGCTTCTGGCTTGGGGAGCATATGGAATGCTTGGATTGAACCGAGGGTATGCAAGGCAAATGCCCTACCACTGCGCCATCGCTCTGCCCCATCTTTTACCTCTTTTGTTAAGCTGATTCTTAGGTGCTTGGTTTTCAGAAACATAATTGTGAATGGGATTGTTTTTTAAAGTTATCTCTCATCGGGGCTGGGAAGGTGGTGCTAGAGATAAAGTGTCTGCCTTGCAAGCGCTAGCCTAGGACAGACCGTGGTTCGATCCCCTGGCATCCCATATGGTTCCCCCAAGCCAGGGGTGATTTCTGAGCGCATAGCCAGGAGTAACCCCTGAGCGTCAAATGGGTGTGGCCCAAAAAAAAACAAAAACAAAATAAAAAGTTATCTCTCATCCATTATTTGCATATAGAAAAACCATGGATTTCTGTGTGTTGATTATGTAGACTGCCATGAATCTAGTCTATTATTTCTAGGAACTTCTTTGTAGAGTCTTTAGGATTTGTTTGTTTCTTTTACTTTGTTTTAGGGCTACACAGGGCAGTGCTCAAAAGTTTCTTCTTGTTCTGTACTCAGGAATTAATTCTGCTAGTGTTCAGACCATATGAGATGACCAAGATTGAACCTGGGTTGGCTGTGTACAAGGCACATTTCTAAGTATAGTAGCATGTTACTGACAAATAGTGAAATATTGGATTCTTCTTTCACATCTAAATTCCCATAATATCTCTTCCATGTGTAATTGCTATGGCAAGACCTCCAGTACTATATTGAACAGTAGTGGTTAGAGTGGGCACCTTGACTGGTGCCTGATCTTAGGCTTTCTAGTTTTCATCATAGAGTACAATATTTGCATCAATCACTATTTGCTCCAAAACTTACAAAGAGATTGGTGGTAGTTAGAACCTTAAATTATAGTCAGAATAATGGCACAGTCAGTGACATTAAAACATTCCTAGAAACCTCATATAAAATATCAGCAGCAAAATAATTTGGAATGGCTTTAAACAGGAAGGGAGAGACACCTAGCTGGTTCCCTTAGAAAGGATCCTGCTTAGTGAAGAGGATGTGACTTAAATAAGACTCACTCAGACTGCAAAAGATGCGATTGGGAAGCAGCATTCAACCCCACCCTGACCCCAAACGACCTTCTGGGGAATTAGGGCTGGTCTTCCGATGGCTGCCGTGGTGGCCCTGTCTTGGAGTCAGGGGAAACTCTCCCTCTCCTTATTTATGAAATAATTAAACTTGGCGGCAGCACCTCAGTCTTACTTTTTCTTATTTTTTCTCCTTTTTTTCCTCCTTTTTTTCTCCTTTTTTCCTCCCTTCCCCCCTTCACCATTTAATAAAAAAATTTTAAACTTATTTCACATAACTGATTTCTTCTAGTTCTAACCAACTTGCAAACAAATTGCAAGGAAATAGAAATAACATAATTATTAAAGACTTACATGTAAGACTAAACTTAAATATATTCAATAACTAATAATGGGATGTAAGTACAAATGTGTTTACAAACACCTCAGTTTCTCATTGTATGGCTCTCTCTCTCTCTCTGCTAGAATTAGTTTTTTAGCTTTTTTCAGATATCTTTTTCTGAACCCAGGTAGTTATAGTGGAGATTTGTCTATGTGATGGAAAAATTTTGATTTATCAAAGACAAGTATAATGTAGTTACCAGTAGTTGATGAAAACTAATCTTATGCTTTAAGAGCATTTAAACTACAGTATACATTTTATCTGCAAAGATTTCGCTTTAATTACCTACTGCACATAAGGATTTTTTAAATCTTTTATAAAGAAAAAAAGACTTTTCCCCCTAAGTTTTATACAACTTGTAAAAAGAGCATAGAGTGATTGTATGTTTTGGGAATTGTTTGTTTTTTTTTTTTATTTTTAAAATGTGTATCTAGGTTGGGAAGATTGCTCAGAGATTGAAATGCATGCTTGAGACTCTAGTTTGATCCCCAGCACCATTGGGTGTGAACTCTGTGACCTCAGCACCATCAGGTCCAGCAGAATCAAATCATCAGGTCAAGCACCAAATTATCAGATCCACACCTCTGCCATTACTAGGCGTAATCCCCAGATCCCCACTATTGGGGAGGCTTATACACAAAATTATTTGTCAGATTATAGTACATATTTTTTTGAGGAAGATGGATCCTGAGCAGTGGTCAGTGCACCATGGCACCCCTCCTGGAGATTCTAAATCAATTGGATCTGGGGTGAGGCAAGGGCCTGAGGATGTGGCACTTCAAAAACTAGGGGCCTGGAGAGATAGCACAGCGGCGTTTGCTTTGCAAGCAGCCGATCCAGGACCAAAGGTGGTTGGTTCGAATTCCGGTGTCCCATATGGTCCCCCTGCCAGGAGCTATTTCTGAGCAGACAGCCAGGAGTAACCCCTGAGCACCGCCGGGTGTGGCCCAAAAACAAACAAACAAAAAAAAAAAAACAAAAAACAAAAAACCCTTGAGGGATTTGAGCAACACCTGGAGATGCTTGGAGGACTGTGTGATGCTGGTGATTGAACTATGCTCAGTTGTGTGTAAGGCATATTCCTTAACACTATTCTCTTTCTGGCCTTCAGCATGGTAGTCTATGACATGATTTCTAATGATCATTTTTTATTGTAGTTAAATTTATTTTTAAATATTTATAATTAAAAATGGATTGTAGTCAATTCTCATTTGTTTTTTTTCTGATATTATAATTGGTTGCACATTTGCCAATTTGAAATTCAGGTGTTTCAGTGCTATAGTTTAACACTGCTTCATCTTTCATATCATTTGTTTTTTTTACTCCTAGGTCACTCTTTTGTCTCTTTTTCTTTCTTCACTATTCACTTTCTTGGCCTGTTTTGCTATTTCTACTCTTCTCCTTGAACTGCCTGTCTTAATAGACTCCCAGGATTGATCTTAGTCCTCTTTTCTTCTCTGCCTGTACCTTTCACTATTCCTGAGTTATTTCATCCAGATTGATGACTTTAAAGACCATCTACTTATAGATTTATATCCTCATCCCAGAGTTCTTTCTCAAATCCTGCACTCACTACCAAAACCAAAATCAAAATGCCAAATTCTGGACTTATATCTAGTTATTTTGTTGTTGCACTGAGTCTCTAATAGAAATCTCCAAGTAATTTTGTTGAAAAATAACTGCTGATATTCTTTTTTAAAACTTTTTTCTGCCAACAACTTTTCTCATCTCAGTTTATGATAGTTTATTCTTCTGATTATTCAGTCAAAATCTTGGAGTCAGCATGACTTCTCACATCCTCTCCTTTCCTTCCTTTCCAAATCTCACCATAATCCACCAGAATATCTTCCTCATTTACTTTGAAAATACATCCAAATTCTTTTACCATTTTTACTGGTACTAAATTCGTTCAAACCAAAATTATTTCCTGCCTGGAGTACTGCTATCAAAGGCATTCTTACTGGTTTTCTGTTTTTATCTTTTTGAACATTGCAGTCTGATCCCAAAAAGCAGCCAGAGTGTTCATTTATTTTAAATGTAAGTCATTCTATTTCATTCTTCTGCTCAAACCTGGCAGTGGCTTTTTCTAACTCTCTTCCACTCAGTACTTTTATCTGTTGACATTAATGGCCACTCCCATCACCAGCCTTTCCCATCTAATTCTTGCTCCTTTCCTCTTACCTACCCTGCACTAGTATTCCTCTTTTAACTTAAACATGCTGTGTTCATTCATTTCCTTTTCTCCTAACTGTGCCTTTTATATCTTCTTTAACATCTTTTTCTTTTTTATTTAAATCACTTTTCCGGTAAGATATTCTTTGTCTGATGTTGCCACCTGGTCTCTAATTCTATTCTACTTTTCTTTTTTCATAGCACATAGTATCTTTTAATATGCTATGTGATTTACATATTATGCTATTGCTTACTTTCTCTCCCACTTAAATGTAATTTTATCTTTGTGTGTTTTGTCCATTAATGTAGTCCAAGTACATAGGTCAGAATTGGCCCTAGGAAGCCTTATTATGTCTTTGTTAATATTTAAAAGATACATATCTTTATGTACTTAGTTTTATGTACCTAATTTTTCCCTTTATTGAACTACTCTGTAAGCAGAACATGTGTCGATAGTTCCCTTAGCTATTAATTGAAGATTTTATATGTAAGCAAAATTTATTTCTACAGAGTTCACTTAGTTATTAAATTTTCCAAATTCTAAAGTTTCAGAATAGCATCAGACATCTGGTAGATAAATATCTGCTGGATGAATTTATGAATGATAAGGATTCTAAATTATTACTGAATCAAAGGACATGTGAATATGTTTATTACCCATGTATTTAACAGATAGTAAAACTGCTAAAGAACACATAAGAAATGTGGAAATAGGGGCTGGCATGGTGGTGCTAGAGGTAAGGTGTCTGCCTTGCAAGCACTAGCCTAGGACAGACTGCAGTTCGATCCCCCGGCGTCCCATATGGTCCCCCAAGACAGGAGCGATTTCTGAGTGCATAGCCAGGAGTAACCCCTGAGTGTCACCGAATGTGGCCCAAACACCAAAAAAAAAAAAAAATGAAATGTGGAAATAGAGTTATCAGGTTAAATTCTTATGACATCTGGTCCTTTAGTATTTACATAACTTTATAAAGGCATTGAACTGATTTTTATTTCCAAGAGCAAAACATATTTTTATGTATTTAAAATATTTATTAGGAACTAGAGATATACTGCAATACAGAAGATTAGGTACTTGTCCTGCATGTGGTCTCAATGGCTATGACCCTGGTTTGAATCCTGAGGACTACATATAGTCTCCTGAGCATTGGCAGGGTATTTCTGAACACAGTGCCAGAAATATTCAATTCTTGAGCACCACCAGGTAAACTCCCAAAACAACCCTCCTCCCAAAAAAGCCTTAAGATTAATTTTACTAATCTTTTTTTAATTATCTTTATTTAAACACCATGATTACAAATATGATTGTAGTTGTATGATAACAGTCATATAAAGAACACCCCCCTTCACCAGTGCAAGATTCCCACCACCAATTTCCCAGATCTCCCTCCTCCCCACCCCACCCACACCTGTACTCAAGACAGGCTTTCTACTTCCCTCATTCATTCACATTCTTATGATAGTTTTCAGTGTAGTTATTTCTCTAACTGCACTCATCACTCTATGTGTTGAGCTTCATGTCATGAGCTGCACCTACATGGGAAGATGGGGGGAAATAAAGGTTGGGACTGAGGCAGTAAAAAATTAGATATGAGCTTTGTAGAGCAGTATCAAGGTCACAATACAAGTTGGATATTATGCATATATAAACTATATGCATACAATACTATCAATAGGAGACCAAGGAGAAAAAATTTCCAGTGACTGTCCCAACATAAACCAGTGCTAGAATGACCCGCCCTCCTCCCAAAGTGCATTCCCATTACTGTAGGGAGAGGTAGGGGGAAAGCCTGATGACCCCTATAGAGCCCACCTGGACCAGCGCCCATGGAAGGCCTGGAGTCGGGAAAAAGAGAGGGACGGATGGGGGCCTGCCAAGCCTCCCAGCACTCCTCAGGCTAGGGAGAAGGCCTCCGGCATGGGGACTCCCCAAACCCCATACCTGGGAAGAGCTGGCCTCCAGAATCAAAAGGGAAACCGGAAGCCAGATATCTCCCCAACCTCCTCCCCATGCACCTCCCCCATGGAGTACGGAGGGAGGGGGGAAGCCTAAGGAACCCTAAGAGTCCACCTGAACCCACTTCTGGCCATCTGAGCTGTCACCCAGGGAAGGCCTGGAGTCAGGTAATTTTACTAATCTTAAGAATTACTGTTTTAGTGCTCACTTCGGCAGCACATATACTAAAATTGGAATGATACAGAGAAGATTAGCATGGCCCCTGCACAAGGATGACACCAAATTCATGAAGTGTTCATATTTAAAAAAAAAGGAAAAAGAAAAAAAAAAGAATTACTGTTTTAAATATTTTGCTGATTTTTCAGTGGATAAAAAATTCTATAGTACTGCAATTGTAATTTTAATTTATTTTTATTGGAAAGGTTAGATATTTTGTTTTATTTCCCACCATTAAATATGATCAGTTCCTTCCCAATTATAATTGCGATTACATAATGCCTTTTAACCTTTACTAGCTTATTGAAAGGCTAGGATATATAGGAAATGATCTTTGGGAAGGAATAAAACTCGGGGAGCCATCTGTTTAAGGACTGCTTCTAGCAGATACCACTTTTACAATGGTCTCCATTTTTTTCTTTCCTTGACTCCTTTGTTCTTTTACTTATTTATTTAATTATTCTGGGTTTTTGGTTTTTTTTTTTTTGGCCACACCTAGTGGTGCTCAGGGGTTACTCATAGCTCTGTGCTCAGAAATCGCTCCTGGCAGGCTTAAGGGACTATATGGGATGCCAAGGATTGAACCCTGATCCATCTGGGGTTGGCTGTGTGCAAGGTAAATGCCGTGCCCCTCTGGCCCATCTTTGTTTCTTTAGGTTATTTTTTGTTTGTTTAATTTCTTCAGTGGTGAATTATTTAAACAAATATGCAGTAACCCCAAAATGCAATTTTCTGTGTAGCTATTTAAAAATAATAATGCAGATATATGTTTTTATTTTGTTTGGTTGGTGCTCAGGAGCTCTGAGTTAATTTCTTACCCTTCTAGAAGAATGAGATTATACATTTGAATTGACTTTATGTTATGGGGCTGTTTTGGTAATGGAAACTGAAACTGAGAGGCTCTGAGCATTCGTTTTATTAACAGATCACTCTAGATTTCAAGCAGCCAGCAGTTAAAAGAAGCTTACCTCATCAATCTCTTTGCTTATTCTACCCTGGCCACATAACTCATCTCTAGTGCTCAGTGAATGGTTGTTGAGTAAATAACTGTGTGAATTAGTAAATTAAAGCAGGAATGTGTGAGTAAATGTGAGAGAATTCATTTGTGGCTAAATAATGTAAGCATCTTAGTGTAGAAGTTATCAATCCTCATGGTGATCAAACTAATAAGAGTAATAATACATAGCATTTGCACTTGCTTGGTTTTTTCTTTTTGGCTTTTGGAGCACACCTGGCAGCCCCCAGGAGTTCCTCCTAGCTCTTCACTCAGAAATTATTTCTGGGGCTGGAGCAGTGGCACAAGCTGTAGGGTGTTTGCCTTGCATGAGCCAACCTACAGCAGACCGTGATTCGATCCCTCAGCGTCCCATACAGTACCCCAAGCCAAGAGCGATTTCTGAATACATTAGCCAGGAATAACCCCTGAGCATCATTGGGTGTGGCCCAAAAAGCAAAAAAAAAAAAAGTAGAAATTACTCCTGGCAGGCTTGGGGATCCATATGGGATCTCAGGTTGGCCATGCAGCCATTTATAATTTGTTAATTCAAGGCAAGCACCTACCAATTATGCTGTCGGCTCTGGTCTCCACAGTACCATTTGAAAATACTTTTTTATTCATTATTACATTCTTAGCTGAATGATTCCAAAATATAGATATAGTATTATTTGTGATTTCTGATCTAAAATCTGAATTCATTTATATATTTACATTCAGATATACAAAAGCTTGGTTTGATTTCACATGAACAAATAGTATTAAAACTAAAATTTTCTGTCCATCAATATTTCAAGTCATTTATCATTGATTTTTTTCTTTTTGGGGGGTAACATTGTGAATTCTTTTTTAGATTCATGGGACGGATGATAATAACTCAGCAAATGGAAGAAATTGTAAGGTAATAAATTTTTATTATTCATGCAGGTGGGTGTGGTTTAGGGGAAAGAACTAAGCTAAAATCATTTTAAAGGAAAATAAGTAAATAGAAAATGATGGAAAATGGTTAATTGAAAAGCATCATATTTCCAGAGTCTTGCTATGGTAAATAGTGCTGAAATGAATATAGGTGTAAGGAAGGGATTTTTGTATTGTGTTTTTATGCTCCTAGGGTATATTCCTAGGAGTGGTATAGCTGGGTCATATGGGAGCTCGATTTCCAGTTTTTGGAGGAATCTCCATATTGCTTTTCATAAAGGTTGAACTAGATGGCATTCCCACCAGCAGTGGATAAGAGTTCCTTTCTCTCCACATCCCCGCCAACACTGCTTGTTCTCATTCTTTGTGATGTGTGCCAATCTCTGGGGTGTGAGGTGGTACCTCATAGTTGTTTTGATTTGCATCTCCCTGATACCCTTCAACAGATGAATGGCTAAAGAAACTGTAGTACATATACACAATGGAATATTATGCAGCTGTCAGGAGAGATAAAGTCATGAAATTTTCCTATACATGGATGTACATGGAATCTATTATGCTGAGTGAAATAAGTCAGAGAGAGAGAGAGAAAGATGTAGAATGGCTCACTCATCTATGGGTTTTAAGAAAAATGAAAGACATTCCTGCAATAACTTTCAGACACAAAAGAGAAAAGAGCTGGAAGTTACAGCTCACCTCATGAAGCTCACCACAAACAGGGATGAGTTTAGTTAGAGAAATAACTACGTTTTGTACTATCCTAATAATGAGAATGTACGAGGGAAATAGGAAGCCTGTCTAGAGTACAGGCAGGGGTTGGGTGGGGAGGAGGAAGATTTGGGACATTGGTGATGGGAACGTTGCATTGGTGATGGGTGGTGTTCTTTACATGACTGAAACCCAAACACAATCATGTATGTAATATAGTTGTTTAAAAAAAAAAAGAAAAGCATCATATTTTATTATAATGGTTCTATAATGTGTAGCAGCAGCAAGGAGGGGAAAAAATCCCATGAAATTATATGAAAGTAATTTAGTAAGATTATTTTATTTGTGTACTATTGTTTCTTTTTCTTTCTTTGTTTTGTTTTGGTTTTGGTTTTTGGGCCACAACCGGGTAGCACTCAGGAGTACTCTTGGCTCTGCACTCAGACCTGGGTCCGGCCCAGATCATCTGCGTGCAAGGCAAATGCCTTACTGCTGTGCTATCGCTCCAGCCCCTACTGTTTCTTTTTCTAAGAATATTAGATAGCCACAAAAAGAAATTCTTACTTAAAGTAATACTCTTTTAAACCCATCATATTAAAGTCTAGAATGTAAAAAGTGTCCCAGAATTCCTCAAAAGTATAAATCTTGTGATCTCTACTTCAAAATCATTCAAAAATAAAGTTTTTAGTAGCTAGTCCAAAACCATTATTTATTCTTCTGATTTTTGTTTATTTATTTAGTAGTTATTCTGGTTGATTTATTTAGCTTAATTTCTGGCTCCTCCATGAAAGATTCTATTGCTGCAAAGATAGATTGATAGAATATCCTGTTAAAATTGTTGTGTTATTCATGACCACAAGACCAAGATCCCAACTATAAATCTTAGGGATTTATTTTGTTTTTAGTTAGTGAGGCAAAATAGTTTTTACTGTAAGATATTTATAGATATGTGAGTTTGGAGGAGGAAAAGGACATGAGTTCAAGAGAGAACTCAGAATTGAAAAAAGCAAGCCTCCCAGAATAATTCTTGGAATTCGCCTTTAAACTTCAAATCAAGATAACATTCCATCCTTTCTGGAGGCATGTTCCATTTATACTGAAAGCATGAGTTAAGTCATAAACTTTAAAGATGATATTTTAAAAATTAAAGGCTCGAAACAAATCACAAAGATCTTACTACAGAATTTTTAACTTTGCCACTAATTAATATTTACTGAAATATTAATCAGTACTGACTAGTCAGTACTGATAGTTTGTTATGAAAGTCATGTGATAACTATAGTTCTAGTACTTTCTTTTGAAAATAACATTTTAGAATTGAATTGAAAATTTTAATGCTTTTGTCTTCCTTTGTTTTTTTGTTTGTTTCTCCTAGACCATTGGGGCCAGAGAGTCTCTTGCTTCGAGGGGCCAGGTTAAAAAACACGAAGGAAATTTTTGGTTTGTATATGTTGAACCTTTTAAATTATAGTTTCATGTTATTGTTTATATGAAGCATTTTTTTCCACTGTAGCAATGTGGGTACTGGTGAAATTGTGCAGGGGTTAAAGTAGAGGCTTTGTCTTCGGCCAACCCCAATTTAATCCCCAGAACTGCGTGGTCCCACAAACATCTCCAGGTGTAACTTTGAAGGTCGCAAGCATTGGTAGGTGTGACCCTGGTAGTCTCCACATTTAAGAACCCCAGGATTAAACTTTCTAGTACAGTTGGCCAAGAATTCCTGGGAATGACTCCTTGCCCCTCTGAGCAGCATTTAGGAGTCTCTACCCTGCCTCAAATAAATAAGTAATTGTGGTCTTTTAGCAGAGCAATGTATTACTTAGTTACATGGCTGAGAATCACCAGCTATCTATTTGGAAGTCAAAAAAGAAAGAAAAATAATAATCTTTTAGCTTTCTATTTTTCCATCCCATTTTGAGAATATACTTTATCATTAACTATAGCTTTTGAGGTCCTCTTTCTTTATTCTCCTCGTTCCTATTAGCTCTACTATATCTCGTCTCTAGATATTAGCCTTTCTGATAGAATTTGTAATTATAAACAACAACAAAAATAACCAGTGTTGATATAGCTGTGGAGACTGGGCATTGTTAGTGGAAGTATAAAATATTGCAGTCATTGAAGAAACACTTCTTTTTCTCAGTTAAACTCAGCATAGAATTACCATAAAAGCCAGCAGTTCTATTCCTAGAGATACACCCAAAAGAAAAACTGGTGTTCAAAGACTTATATAGGAGTGTTCCTAGCAGTACTATTTACAGTTGCCAAATGATTGAAGCTGTCACACAAACATCAACTAATTAAAGAATAAATTAAATTTACTATATTTTCATGCACTAGAATATTTTTCACCCTTTTAAAATGCTAGCGCATACTTGAAACATGCATAATGTTTTTAAACATTTTGCTGAAGGGCGAGGGATACTATAGCAGGTAGGGCCCTTGCCTTGTAAATGCTAACCTGGGTTTGATTCCCAGGATCCCATCTGATCCTGTGAGAACCACCGGAAATAATTCCTAAATGCAGAACCAAGAGTAATCCCTGAGCATCGCCAGGTGTGGCCCCAAACCAAAATCAACTGATGCTGTGGGAAAGAAATTAGGTGCAACAGGCCACATTTTATGCAATTCCATTACTTTGAAATATCCAAAAGGAAAGAGTTCATTAGTTGTTTGCAGAGATTGCAGAGGAGAGGGAAAGAGAAATGATTGTTTAATGAGTTTTCTTTGGGATGGTGAAATGTTATTTTTGTTTTGTTTTGTTTTTGTTTTTGCTTTGGGAGCATACTTGGTGATGCTCAGGGGTTACTGCTGGTAGGTTTGGGGGAACCTTATGGTAAATGCTCTTAATCTGCTGTGCTATGAATCTGGCCCTGAAAATATTCTTAGTGAGAGTGGGTACATAGCATAGTTAATATATGAAGTACCACAGAATTGTATTCTTTAAAATAATTAAAATGCTAAGACTGTGAAATAAATTTTACCCCAAATTCTGACCTTAGTCTGTTCTATCTACCTTCCAGAGTGCTTTTCCATCTTTCCTCTTGGTAATCCTGTTTACGGGGACTGGGAATATGGTTCAGTAGTAACATATATGTTTTGAATGAACATGATCCAGGCTCAGTGCACATGCTATGAAAAAGAGAACAAAAGTGTTTCTATCTGTAATGGTTCTTTTTTCCCATCAGTCTAACTCAGTATCTGTTTTATTCAGATAATCTCGTAATAATTCAGGAATGCCTTCCTCAGTTCAGCAGATTGAGTGACTAGAGTTCTCTCTAATTGGAAAACCTTTTAAAACTGAAAAGACGGGGCGGGAGCCATAGCGCAGTGGTAAGGCATTTGCCTTGCACACAGCCAATCCAGGACAGATGGTGGTTTGAATCCCGACGACCCATATGGTCCTCCAAGCCAGGAGCAATTTCTGAGCACATAGCCAGGAGTAACCAAACCCTGAGCATCATCGGGTGGCCCAAAAATAAAAATAAAAATAAACTGAAAAGACATAATGCTAAGCCAGATTTTAACTGCTGTTAAACATTTTCTTAGATGCTTTTGTGCTAGTAAATACATTTCTCTTGTGAAACATGTTAAGTATTAAAAATATTTTATTTTACAGGTGTTGCTATATATACTGGAATGGAAACAAAGATGGCATTAAATTACAAAAGCAAATCACAGAAACGATCTGCAGTAGAAAAGTAAGAAAACTGTTTTCATTTATTGATTATATGTATTATCCATGTTTGTAAAAAATATGCGAAGAATCTATGTTCAAGTTAGTTGAAGATTGTCTTTGAGGGTGTGGATGGTTTCTTAAATTTTTGTGTACATGTAGCATTTTGGACATTGTTGGACTGCCAGGGTGCTTAGGAGATGAGAGAGATAGTTTAGGGATTAAGGCACATGCCATGCTTGCCACAACCCCAGTTAGATCTCCAACACCACATGGTTTCCTGAGCATTGTCAGGTACAGCCTGGAGGCCCCTCGTATTGCCAGGTGCAGAGTAGGAGAATCTCCTCTCTCCTCCAAAACTCATCTGTGCCCCCTAACACTACCATGGTGAACCAAGTATACCCTGGCACTGACAGGCTCAAATAGCACCACTTCCCCAGGTTCCTCCCATTAAACTGCTGGCCCGATGCTCTGGAAATTATTGGGAGAGACTCTAGGACCTCCTGAGTACCACTTAGGAGCCCCCAAATAAATAAATAACCTAATAAAATAAAGACCATTGAGTAATTATAGAATCACCCGACCAATCCTCTGCAGATAATTATAAAATCTGGACAAAAAAATTTTAAGTTAAAGAACTATTTAAATGCCAGAGTGAAAGTAAAGCACATGACTACAGCTCTGGCTGAGATGCTTATTTGAATCTCAGGTGCCACATAAGGCCCACCAAGTACCACTACTCAGCAGGGTACCAAGAATAGTGGCTGAGCAGCTAGTTGTCAGATGTGGTCCTCAAATTCCCCAGAAATAAAACACCAAGAGGATATATAATAAATTCTTTCTCACATGATTTTTATAAAGATTAGGTTAGGTTAGTCAAAATAACAAAAAGCTTTACAAAATCTTAATGCTATACAAATGTTAGTCTATGAGTATACTTAAATTAGACATATCCTGGTAATGTAAAAAAATCAGAGTAACTATGGAAAAAATAATTGGTGAAACTCTTACTATAGATTGGTATTTTAATTGGTGACTATGTATATAAGCTGCCAAAGCAGGTACAATACTTAGGTGTTTTAATATCTTGTACTAGTATTAATTCCTAAGTAAACCATTATAGGTAGACTTTGATATATATTTGTTTCCTTTCTCTTATTTCAGGTCAATGAATACCTTTTTAATAATTTACCTAATAATCCTTATTTCTGAAGCCATCATCAGTACTATCTTGAAATATACATGGCAAACTGAAGAAAAATGGGATGAGCCATGGTATAATGAAAAAACAGAACATCAAAGAAATAGTAGTAAGGTATTTTATGGTGTTCTTGACTCTGCTGTAAAGGAATCTTTATTTGGTACATTTAATGCTTTGATAAAGACTTCTGAGAGATGTAATCACTGTGTGTCCTTAAAACAATTAATCCTAAAGGGTATTGGAAGGCCATTGCAAATTAAAAGTAGCCAGCATGTTTGTCCTAGTAGGCTTTTTGACTTTTTAGGGGTTAATTACATTCCCTTTGGCTTGACTCGGAGAGTTGAGAGACTACCATGAAATCTTAAATCTTAATGCCTTTGTTGGTATTCTACTTCAGTAATACAAACTTAATGTTTTAGTCTGTTTACTACATGTTATAAATGAATTAAAGAATAAGTTTATTTTTTTCAGTTATGTCAGAATAATTTAGGAGTTTTATTGCTAATCTATTGGTGGTAAGCACTGAAATACAAATGATAGCAATTAAGATGGTTAGACTGAAAAAAAAAACTATTGTTAAACTGATTAATTATGGGATTATCTAGAGAATTTGTTTGGTTGTTTTTTTGTCTTTGGGTCACACCCGATGGTGCTCAGAGGTTACTCCTGGCTGTCTGCTCAGAAATAGCTCCTGGCAGGCACGGGGGACCATATGGGACACCGGGATTTGAACCAACCACCTTTGGTCCTGGATTGGCTGCTTGCAAGGCAAACGCCGCTGTGCTATCTCTCCAGGCCCAGGGATTATCTAGAGAATTTAATCAAAAATTTTTGTAAGGAATTATTCTCTAGGGGCTATAGTGATAGTACATTGGGTAGCGTGCTTGCCTTTTACATGCTGACATGGCTTTAATCCCTGGCACCCTGAACACTGTTGAGAGTAAGCCCTGAGCACTGCCAGATGTGACCCCAAGACCAAAAAATAAAATTATTCTTCAGATTTCACTTTATATTAAAATATAAATATGGAATTGTTTTACTACAATAAAATAATGACTTCAGTGATGATATGAACTACGATATCTCAACAAAATGTCAAATAAACATACCAGTAAAAAGAAAATAAAATGTAAATATTGGAAGGCAAACTTGAAACTGAAAACCACAAAGAAGAAATAGATTGGGCCTTGCTTGCAGCCAACCCAAGTTCTAGCCCCATCTGGTCCCCTGTTCCCTCCCAGGAGTAATTCCTGAACACAGAGCCAGGAATAAGCCCTGAGCATCACAGGCATTGCTCAAAAAACCAAACAAACAAACAAACAAACTAAAACATATATTTCGTATCATTCATAGTAAGATATTTTACCTTCTCTAAATGTATATTGAAATATAGTGTGCTTCTTGACTAAATGTACTGTTTTATATGTTGTAATTAAGTGTTTAGTTTCTAGCAATGCTAGCTTAGTTATTTTATAATTTTAAAAATTACAGTATTTTAGTTAGTAATTTTTGAAGAGTAAAAGTTAGAATGGTAAGTATTCCCAAAAGATTATAATTATAGTTTTGCCAAAGGTGGTTTCAGCTATACCAGGCTTTTGAGTAACTTCTGAAAAGCAACACTTTAAGTAATTTTAATTTCTACCTTTTACTTTGTTCAGATTCGAATAAATAATAAAGTAAAAATAAATATATTAAAAGATAATTTAGTAATGTATTTTCACTTAATTGGTGCTCTGTTTAGATGACTTTAATAATTTTCTTCATTTATACTAAAGAAATTCTCATATATTACTTCAAACAATTGTTTTCTTCCTCCTTAGATTCTGAGATTTATTTCAGACTTCCTTGCTTTTTTGGTCCTCTACAATTTCATCATCCCAATTTCGTTATATGTGACAGTTGAAATGCAAAAATTTCTCGGATCATTTTTTATTGGCTGGGATCTTGATCTCTATCATGAAGAAACAGATCAGAAAGCTCAAGTCAATACTTCTGATCTGAATGAGGAGCTTGGACAGGTAAAAAATTCCTTTGTCAAATTTTTAATTTGACCCATCAGACACGTGCAAAGAATAATAAAACAGGGGGCCAGAGAGATAGCATGGAGATAAGGTGTTTGCCTTTCATGCAGGACAGTGGTTTGAATCCCGGCTTCCCATATGGTCCCCTGTGCCTGCCGGGGGCGATTTCTGAGCATAGAGCCAGGAGTAACCCCTGAGCGCTGCTGGATGTGACCCAAAAACTAAAATAATAATAATAATAATAATAATAATAATAATAATAATAAACAGAAGATATCACAGTGTTTGCACCAAAAAGTAACCCACCATTCTTCTCTCCACACATGATTTTACTCTTATATTTTAAAATATTAATTCATTTCTTCCATTACTGAGCACTACTCTTTATAGATAATTCTTTCTTGTTATTTAACTTTTAGGCATTACTTACTGTGGAATACAAATATTTTATTTTACACTATTTCTTCCATTCTTATTTTGGTGAAGTTTCAACTTAGAGATGATTTGTTTTATTGAACCTACCATTTTTTGTTTGTTTTTATTTTTTGTTGGAGGTGACCAAAACCATTGTTGCTCAGGGCTTACTCCTGACTCTCTGCTCAAGGATCACTCCTGAGAGTGCTCATGGGACCATTTGTGGTACTGGGGATTGAACCCATGTAAGGTACATTCAAGAAAAGCACCTTACCTACTGTGCTGTCTTTCCAGAATCTCAGTTTATCATATGATAATTTTAATTTTATTTGTATATTCATATATTGGATTTGGGGCCACATCAGCAGTTCTCAGGATTCTGGGGTCACTCTTGATATTCAGGGAACCACATGAGTTGGCAAAGATCAAACTCAGGTCGCCTCATGCATTCAAGTACCCAGACAACTATTATCTCTCAACCCCCTCAACCTACTATTTTTGCCCAAAGTTGATGCATTTATTATTATGACATTTAGGTGACTTTAAAAACATATGAAAAATCCTAATTCACGTCATTTCTTTATTATGAATCACATAGCCAAGGTCTAAATTCCTTATTTTATTTCTCTAAAATACTTTCTTTTGACATTTTCTATTTCAGTTATTTTTCTTCTTTTTCTTTATTATAGAATGTTATTTTTTGAAACATCACACCATATACTTTTGTTTTGTATTTCAAAAAATATATTAAGAAAATATACATGTAGCTCAATATATGTTTTTCATGTATGTGGTCCTGTGCCACCACACCCTCAAAATAAGAAAAATAAGAATTTAAAATTAAAAAATTCTATAAATTTCTAATTTTTCACAGCCTCACTTTGTACTTTTTTTGGTTGTTGTTTGTTTTTATTTTTGTTTTTGGGCCACATCTGGTGATGCTTAGGAGTTACTCCTGGCTATGTGCTCAGAAATCACTCCTGGCTAGGGGGTACTGTATGGGACGCAAGGATCAAATGAGGTCTGTCCTGGATTGGCCACATGCAAGGCAAACACCTTACCACTGTTCTATTGCTCTGGTCCCTCACTCTTTACTCTTAAACAAACAAGTACTATATATGTTTACTCCATTATTGTTATTCTATCTTTATATTGATAATATCTACATTATTTCATTTTTTATATCCTTTAATTTCCTATTATTCAAAAGATTACTGATTACTCTTAGGAAGATGTATCATGACCTACATATCAATAGCTTTAAAAGATTAAACATCAGGCCAAAAAGATTTTATAGAGGGTAAAACACTTGTCTTGCATGTAACCTGTGAGGATCATTCCTCAGCATTACATATGGTACCCTGTGTTCTACCGAAAGTAACCCTTGAGAAACACTGGTTGTAGCCCCAAAACTAAAATCAACAAAGATTAAGCTTTATTATTTTTATACATTTAAAAAAATTAAAGTTAATTTTATTCATCCTTACCATCTAATCTTATTTTCAAAGAATTTTTATACACTCTGATCTGTTTTGTGTTCTAATTATCTTTGGAATATTATTTGTTGAACTGTAGATATATTTCAATTAGACTTTCATGCTTTATTATCCTTCCATTATTCCTTATTATATATAATTTTTATTGTGACCAATGTGAATTACCAGTCTTTCACATTATATTTAAGGTACATAGTGACGTGAATTAGGGCCATTCCCACCACCACTTGCAAGACAAGTCCTTTACTATCTCTCCAGCCCCCATAAACAGACATCTTTGTCCTGTTTCTGAATTTAAGGGAATAGCTTTCCATCTTTCTTCATTTAAGATGATGCTAATTATGAGTTTTAGGTAGATTTTGTATTTTATTAGGTGGAGGAAATACCCTTCTGTCTTTATTTGTTGAGTACTTTGTTAAGAAAGGATATTTAATTTGTTGTTATTGTTTGTTTGTTTTGGGGTCACACCCGGCGGCACTCAGGGGTTACAGCTGGCTTTATGCTCAGAAATCGCTCTTGGCAGGCTCAGGGAACCATATGGGATGCCAGGATTTGAACCACCAACTTTTCTCATGCAAGGCAAATGCCTTACCTCTATGCTATCTCTCCGGCCCCCGATATTTAAATTTTTAAATGCTTTTTATACATATACTGAAATGATTATTTTAATAGAAGTAAGGGTATATATTATCATATAAATTTCATCATTTGATCTTTGTATGTTGAGCCAATTGTGTACTCCAAGGATAACTTCCTGTATACATGATATATAATATCTTGCAGATGCTTCTGGATTTGCTTGTGTCTGTTTTCATAAGGTCTTGATCTCTTTTTTTTTCCTTCAGATCTTTCTTCCTTTTAAAATGTCTTCCCACTTTGTGCTATTGACTGACAGTAACTTTATACATTAACACTACAATGTTGACATTGCTGTAACCATGTCACCTAAGCTATAATAAATTATATGTATATATGCACATATTATACATATATACTAGAATTAAATGAGAATAAAATAAGTGAAATTACTTCTCAAATTGTTGTTGCAGTATCAAATGATTTTGAGTCTATGCTTGTTTTGATTATTCAGATATGTTTCTTGTAGGCAGCAAAACGTTGGATTCAGCTTTCTGATCTATTTTGCCACTCTGTATCTCTTACCAGATGCATTTAGTCCATTGACAATGGGAGAGAAAATTGTCATGGGATTTAGTGTCATCTTTGTGTAGAAGTTTGATGTATCTGTTGGTCTTTCTTTCCTTAAAGTAGACCTTTCAGCTTTTTTTTAAGGGCTGGTTTTGAGTCTGTAAAGTTTCTGAGCTGTTGCTTATCCATGAAGACATGTATTTTTCCTTTAAAGCTGAAAATGAATCTGCATTCATTTCATTGAGTTTTGTCACTATATCTCACCACTGTCTTCTAGCCTTAAGGGTTTCTTGTGGCAGGTCTGCTGTAAATCTTAAAGATGCTTTGAATGTAATTTCCCTTTTTAATCTTGCTGCTTTCAGTATTCTATCCCTGTCTGGGATTCATCATTGTGACTAGGTTGTGTCTTGGGGTACTTTACTTTGGATCTCTTTTAGCTGGTATTCTTCTGGATTGCAGGATTTGGTTGCATGCAGTCTTTATCTTTGGGAGTTTCGCTGTAATGATGTTCTTGACTGTTGATTCTTCCTGGGGATTTTCTTCCTGGGTTTCTGGGACTCCAATAATTCTTATGTTGTTTCTGTTGAATTTATTGAACATTTCTGTTTTCATCTGTTCACAATCTTTGAGTATTTTTTCCATTGTCTAATCAATTGCTTTAAAGTTCTTTTTCAATCTCTTCTGCTGTATGGAGCTTCTCATCTTCCAGCTCACTAATTCTGTTTTCAGCTGCTTTTACTCTATTGGAGAGGCTTTCCATAGAGTTTTTCATTTCCTCTACTGCGTTTTTCAGTCCCATTATTTCAGTTTGGAGTTTTCTGATTTCTATATTTGTAGTCTGTTTAGATCTATCTATGCTTTCTTTGAGTTCTATGAACATCCTCCATATTTCTATTTTAAACTCCTTATCTGAGAGATTAATTAGGTGGTTGGTATTTTTTGGGTCATCAGAGCTGCCATCTTCATTTCTATGCATGCTGTTCTCTTGTGTTATTTCCCCATTGCCATGCTTGAAGTGTGATTCTTACTCTGTGTTGCGATAGGTTCATGTTCTATAAGAAATATGCAGCCACAGAGCAAAGAGGAGCAGCCGCGCTTTTTTTTTCTGTGTTCTTCTTTTTACTGCAGTATCAAATGATCACCATACTTCTATTACATCAAGACTTCAATATTTTGGGGCCAGAGTGGTGGCACAGTAGTAGGGCATTTTCCTTGCACGTAGCTGACCTATGGTTCAATGACCTAAGGCTGACCTATTGGACTATGGTTCAATCCCCCGTTGTCCCATATGGTCCCCCAAGCCAGGTGCGATTTCTGAGCACATAGCCGGGAGTAATCCCTGAGCATCACTGGGTGTGGCCCCTCCTCAAAAAAAAACACACACACACACACACACACAAAGATTTGAGTATTTTGTCTTTCTTTTGTAGGCCTACTTTCTATTATGGTTAATTTTTTAGTATTATTGTCAAAGACTTAATGTTGCTCTTCATCTTACTTGATTTTTTTTAATTTTTATTTATTTTGGCTTTGGGACAATATCTAGCTATGCTTATTTCTGACTCTGCTCACAGATCACTCTTGGGGGATTCTGGGAACTGTTATAGGTTATGGGGTTTTGGTAGATTTGTGTGTATATATGTATGTATGTATAATATGTGGTGCAAGGGATTGAACCTGGGCTGATTAGTGCCTGAATTGCTGCATTATGTTTCTGCCCCTTAAGATACCTTATTTTGAATATTTTTGTTTTACACTGAGTTGTTTTCTGCCCTTAATTTCAATTTCTACTTTTTAAACACCTTTCCATCTTTAAACACCTTTAGGTGTTTATATCTTCTAGGTCCCTATTTCTTTCCCTATGCTTTGTACCATTTCTTTTAGACCAAATACCCTGTTTCATTCTAGGTTATTAAGCATCCTTTCCAGCATTGCCCAAAGAGTATTATAAAAATCACTACTTAAAACTACTTTATGTGGGGCTGGAGAGAGAGTAAAACAAGTAAGGCCTTGCTTTTCTTGTGTGCCTTGCACACAACCAATTGGGGTTTGATTCTCAGCACCCCATATGATCCCCAGGCATCGCTACTTGTGGTCCAAAAAAACTACAAAAAAACTTCCACCTTCTCCAGGATATAGAAAAGATATATCAATAATACTAGGTTAACAAAGTGCATGTGGATTTAAAATATTTCGTGTTGCTCTGTTTGCTTCCATAGCATCTTTAATTATTTGTGGGTTGTTTTTTTTTTATGAGATGCTTAACTTGGATATATCTATGGCAATAGGTAAGCTTGGCTTCTTGAGGCAGAGGATAGGATTTTTTTTTAACATGAACCTTAAACTCAGGGCTTTCCCTCTCATTCCCCCATCTGTAGGTGGAGTATGTGTTTACAGACAAAACTGGTACGCTGACAGAAAATGAAATGCAGTTTCGGGAGTGTTCAATCAATGGCTTGAAATATCAAGAAATTAATGGTAGACTTGTACCTGAAGGACCAACACCAGACTCTTCAGAAGGAAACTTGTATCTCAGCAGTTTATCCCATCTAAACAACTTATCCCATCTTACACCTAGTTCTTCTTTTAGAACCAGTCCTGACAATGAAACTGAACTTGTAAGTGATTTTTTAATTAATAGATATTTCCTTAGAGGTATTGGTAGATTATAGGAGAAGAGATAAGTATTAATAGGGCAAGTTTAAAATATATCTTTTAAACATATCCTCTGATTCATTGATGGAAATTCAAAAATTCCCAGTTTAATATGCAAGTAAGATATATCTACCTCAGTTTTCTATTAACTAAGTAGTAGTAGTAGTAGTAGTAGTAGTAGTAGTAGTAGTAGTAGTAGTAGTAGTAGTAGTAGTAAAGAAAGCCCTTACAGCCTCTCATGTAAAGAATTTGCTGAGAAACTTAAATTTATTCTTTCTTAGATGTTCAAAAGGAGGTTTCCCCTTTTATTGCAATTGAATTCCCTCCTAAAAATATTCTAGGGTGAAAGGTAGTAAGCAAATGTAGCATTTTAGTCTTTGAAATCATAAGTCACCAACTGTTATTCAGGCAATGCTGGTGGATTGTAACGTTCTTGTTCTAGCTCTGAAATGACCTTGTTCTAAATCAACATTTATTACTGCCTTTTAAAAATCTATTTCTTGGGGTCAGAGCGGTGGCACAGATGGTAGGGTGTTTACCTTACACGTGCTCACCTAGGACAGGCCTCATGTTTCAATCCCCCAACATCCCATATGATCCCCCAAGCCAGGAGTGATTTCTGAGCACATAGCCTGGAGTAACCCCTGAGTGTCACCGTGTAGTTCAAATAAAAAAAAAAAAAAAAAAGGCAAACCATTTCTTGTTTTCTACATGTAACTTGGAAATGCTACTTTTATCATAAATATTGTGTTTCTACAGATGAAAGACCAGGGTCTCTTCTTTAAAGCAGTCAGTCTCTGTCACACTGTCCAGATCAGTAATGTTCAGATGGATGGCATTGGTGATGGTCCCTGGCAGTCCAACCTTGCACCTCCTCAGCTCGAGTACTATGCATCCTCACCAGATGAAAAGGCTCTAGTGGAAGCAGCTGCCAGGTAGCTTAGTCTCATTTTCAAACCTCCAGATGCATTCTCCATTTGGGGCAACGCATCACATATCAACCTGAGATGTGTCCTCTTGATTTTTCCCCACTCAGAGAAACCTGTATTCTCCTAACCTGTGTCTTCCCTTCTCTCCTTCTACCTTTTCTGTTTCCCCCACCCTCTCTACCATTCTCTTCCCACATCATATTTCTCTAAGTAGAACTATTCTGTCACGCTGAGACACACTCGCATGCACACATATTCGATATTCTTCAGAAAAAATAATAATGAAAAAAATACCAGAAAGTCAGCATTTCAATTTGTCAAGCCAAATTTATAAATTCTTGAAGGTAAAAATGTATTTTAAATTTTAGTGACATTTTAAAAAATACCTTTAATTTTGTTTTCAAGCAAAATTATTGCTTGATAATTATTATGTATTATATGATTAATATATTAATATTATATTTATTATTTATTGATAAATTATTGATAAAATGCATTTTGAAGTTGATGCATAAATGTTGTATTTAGTTATATTTTGAAAAACTCTTTTCTTTTTTTTTTTTTTTTTACATATCTGGTTACTCTGAAATAAGAGTAGTACAACCAACTTGTAGGAAATAATTGTGTATTATTATGGCTTGACTCTGATCATTCATGTTGTTAAGAATTATACTGAGAGGCTGGAGAGATAATGTATAGTAATTGTCTTGCACATTGGCCAACCCAAATACTGTAAGGAATAAATCCTGATCCTTAAACTCAAAGCCAGGCATAATCCCTGAGCTCCAAGCCACGCATAAGTCCTAAGCACAGCTAGTTATGGCCCAAAAACAGACCAAAAATTTTTCAAAGAAAATACTTTAATGTACATCTAAAATTTTTTTTGTTTTATTCAAATTAGGCTGTAACAATGTGCTTACTGTGAAATGGTAGTGTACTGTGGAAATGGGAGCTGTGATTTCTTAAATTTCTTTCTCCTTTAATCCCTAGAATTGGTATTGTATTTGTTGGCAACTCTGAAGAAACTATGGAAGTTAAAATACTTGGAAAACTAGAACGGTAATTCTCCCCTTCATATTGCTATTTTCTGATATACATATGAGTACTTAGAACAGGAATTAGTAAACCCAAAGACTATGTTTGGCTATAGACCATTTTTGTACTTTCTGCAAGCTCTGTTTGTTTCTTTTGTTTTGTTTTGTTTTGTTTTGGGACACACCCAGTAGCACTTGGGTTACTCGTGGCTTTGCGATTAGAAATTACTTTTGGCAGGCTCAGGGGAACCATATGGGATACCAGGGATCGAACCCAGGTCTTTCCCTTGTTGGCAGCATGCAAAATAAACACCCTATTGCTGTGCTATCACTCAGCCCTGTAATCTCTATTTTTAAAGAGTTGTGGGTTTTTTTCTTTGTTTGTTTTGTTTTAATTTTTATGAAATCGAATATGCATTATAAGGACCATATATGACTTGCAAAACCTAAATTATTTACTCAGTAGTTCCTTATGGGAAATATTACTGACCCCTGCTCTAGGATGATGTCAGTATTATGTTGTTTCTCATTATAGTAACAGTAATAGTCTGGCCTAAATCTTTCAATCTATATTTTTAATGATTCTTGAATTTGTTTATATTCTTATTTTTACATATTTCTGATCTAATGAATTTCTTAGATTTTTCCTCACTAAGTAAATAAAACTTTAAAGAAAATTGCTGGAAGTAGTGTTGGGTTGGGCTCCTTCCTGGCTCTGGTCACACCCAGAAGTACTCAGGGGACCATATCTGGTACTGTGTTTGAACAGGTGTGGGTTCCATGCAAACCCAGGCCCTCATGCCTTTTCCAGCTCAAGAAAAAACTTCTTGTATTTCTTGTGACTTTTATCTTTCAAACACTAAGAAATAGCAGCCTATTTCCAGTATTTATACTGTATAATCATTTAGCCTATTCTTACCTGTTATAATTTAGTCAATTCTAGTCACATCTCAGTTCTACTTGTGCTTATTATTATTAATCATTAATTATTATGGTTTGGGGGCCACACCCACAGCGCACAGGGATTATTCCTGGCTCTGTGCTCAGAAATAACTCCTGGCAAGCTTGGGAAACCATATGGGATGCCAGGAATCAAACCTGAGTCAGCCACAAGCAAGGCATTGAACCAAGTCAGCTGCATGTAAGGCTAACGTCCTACCGTCTGTGCATCACTCTAGCCCTCACTTGTACTTTTACAAACTTCTTTCCCAAACTATATAAAACCCATTCTTTGACTCCTTTTATGTGGGAGATGGTCTGCCCCATTTTATCTATTTATAAGCCACCATTTGACTCAGTATTTTTCTCTAAAAAGTATAGACCTTTACAGATAGGAGAAAACCTGACCCATCTGTAGAGTCTTGCAGCTTCCTAACTGCAGGTGTTTGTTTTCCCACCTGCATGGACATAGCCTGTCAACAGGTTCAAAAATCACATCAGTAATGAGCCTCCTATTGTATTTCTCAGGGATGTTTAGGCAAGGGAAAAAATCAATTTCTTTTGAAGTGAGAAAAACATGAAGCTAGGCAGACCTGGATTCCAATCCTCTAATTCTTGCTCTGCCACGTATAGCTTCTTTGACTTTAGGTAAATTACTTAAACCTTCTGAGTTTAATAGTCTTTATCTATAAAACAAGATAAGACCTGTGCCCTTTGGTTCTCTTAGATATTGAATGACACAAGGTATTAAAAAGCACTTGGCATTTAGAAAGTACTTGATAAATGTCAGTTCTTCAGTTTCTAGCTTGTATTATTTATGACCCATGATCCATCATATTTGAATGAAGTTCAAAGATGAATTTCTCAACTCAAATGAACTTGAGATTAATGTTTTGCTCTGAATTGTCCATTTTATCTTTTACATGGATTCTTTGCAAATTTTTACTTAATAATTTTGTTTTTGTCTCCCTTCCTCTCCCACCAGATACAAGCTGCTTCATATTCTGGAATTTGATTCAGATCGCAGGAGAATGAGTGTAATTGTAGAGGCTCCCTCAGGTATTCATACTAAAATCCCATTAACTTCTTTTATGATCTGATATTAAGACATCAGTAACTCTCTTTTTTTTTTTAAGGTGAAAAGATACTGTTTACTAAAGGAGCAGAATCATCAATTCTCCCTAACTGTATAGATGGAGAAATTGAAAAAACTAGAAGTCATGTGGATGAATTTGCTTTGGTAATTGCACATTTCTATTGTTTTAAGAACTCTATATCACACGCACGCGTGTGCGCACACACACACACACATGCACACACACACATGCACACATGCACACACACACACACACACTTACATAAAATATCCAGAATAAACAAATTCATAAAAGATAGAATCATGATTGCTGGAAGTTAAAGGAAGAAGGGGAAGAAAAGTGACTGTTAAAGAATTTGGCATCTCCTTTGGGGGTAATTAAAAACTATTGAATTGGGGACTGGGGAGATGACTCAAAGGACTAGAACCACATTTTTTCATACAGGAGCCTCAGATGTGATCCCCAGTACAATGTGGTCCTTTAAGCACCACTGGGAGTGACTCTGTGCACCATGTTGGAAATAGTCCCCAAGAATAGCCTGATACGTGATCTTCCCCAAATAATAACCATAAATTCAAAAATAAAAAAGTGTACTGAATTGTACTTTTTAAAGTCATAAATTTTGTGGCGTGTGAATTATATCTCTCTTAATATAAGAATGTAGGAAAATCTTATAAAAGCAAAGTACCGTAGTTTATGTGAACAGAAAAAGTTATTTTTACAATGAGTCCCAGAACCTCATGCCCTCATTTCTGGACCTGCCAATACATGCTGTGTTCCCATCTTGCTCACCTGCTTTCTTTACTTTTTGTCTTCCCTCCTTGTTTCTTAATTGCTCATCTGCCATACTATAACACCCATAGCAACAAAGACATTGTCCTGCCTTTCTGTCATTTTAATTATTCAGAAAAATATAGATGGTATTCAATAGGTTATTTGTAGTAAATAGCATGTGATACTCTGATGACTTTTTTTTAAAAAGAGAAATAGTTATTTATAGTGTGGGTCATTTTTAGCCAAAGAACAACAATATTTAGAAATCTACTAAATAGTGATCATATAGGGAGGGATTTCTGGTCCATCTGTTCCCCTGGCCCCCATATCAAACCCAGATATCATGCATATAAAGCATATATTTTGCCACTGAGTCACATACCTAATTCATGTAGGGATTTTTTGACTTATTATTTATTTATCTAGAATTTTAAAATCTACCTTTTCTGGGTTCTATTATTAGAACACTTAATTTGGCATTTCTGAGGAAAATGAGTAGCAATAAAAATAACTTTTATATTCTTTCAGACCTAGTATCAGCTTTCAAGTAATCAAAAATAAGTTTCTAGTTTTGTGTCATTCCAGTTCATCTGTGAAGCTATCACGAAAGTACTTACAACACTGACTCACTAGCTCTAGAAAGTATTGTTTGCTTGATAATGGCCACTTTACAGTCTTCTTGGTGATACTGTGAACTCTCAGGAAATTATGGCCCTCTGCTTAAAAAGAATCTGTATACAGTAATTAACGGTAAATGTGAGATGGATAAAAGCAGGAGAGTAGAATGTGAAACTGCCTCTGATAACAAACTTAAGCTCGTACTAGAGAATTTTCTAACTTCCCAAGTAAAATAAGTTCTAATATCACAGGCTAGGTCATCTTTATGATCCTGTCCAGATTCTAATATTTCACAAGTCAATGAATGACCTTAGTTATTTTGAACAACGATTTAAGAACACCTCAGAAATTGAAACTTATATAACACATGCTGTATAACTCACATCACTAGTATCTGTGACCATTAATTTTTCTCATTAGATGAAAATATTTTTAAAAATTATTTGGGGCCGGAGCGAACACACATGGGTAGGTAGTTTGTCTTGCACGCAGCCAACCCTGCTTCAATCCCCAGCATCTCATATGGTACTCTGAGCCTGCCAAAAGTGATTTTTGAGTGCAAAGCTAGGCACAACCCCTGAGTGCCACCGGTGTGGTCTTTCACCAAAATAATTTTAGATGCCTCTATACTCTTATGAACATGTATCTCTCTCTGTTTTGTTTTGTTTTGTTTTATTACTATGGAAGGCCCGTGTTTTCTTGAACACATATTCTTCTCTCTCCCTATCTCTCACCCTTAGTCTTTCTAAGTAAATTTCTTTCAATTAAAAACTACCTTGCTTCACTAATTAATAATGAAAACAAAATTATATGAAATTTACTTTTGAGATTGGAATCCTTACTTTATTTCACTGAGTTCTTGAATTATTTTGGCTAATTTTTGTTTTTAATTTTTTTTTAATTTAGAAAGGGTTAAGAACTCTGTGTGTGGCCTATAGGCAGTTAACATCAAAAGAGTATCAGGAAATCAATAGACTCCTCTTTGAAGCTAGAACTGCCTTGCAACAGCGTGAAGAGAAATTGGCAGATGCCTTCCAATTCATAGAAAAAGACCTGATATTACTTGGGGCTACTGCAGTGGAAGATAGGTAAGTATCAGGTAAATAGGCAGTATCATTTTTTTCTCTAATACAGATTTTTTTCTAGGAAAGATTTATAATATATGGCATAAATTTTTTATTTATAGACATACTATGACTTAGTAAATGGAGGATTAAAACCTTAATATTTGTTAGCATAAAAAATTGTGTTTTAGCTAGATACTAGATTAGAACAAAGGAACTAGTTTCATGCAATTTTAAGACACATTTATCTTTAAGTTTTTAGAATAATCTTCAATATATCATACAACATTATAATTATTAGCTTCCCCTTCTGTCACTAATCGCTTCTTTAATGGTACCAAGCTATGTATGTAGTTCTTTAACATCAAGTAGAGCTTAGACTTTTACTCTGTGTCTCTGTCCCTGGCTTTCTGATACAGTCATGCTTCTCTTTAACTACTTCTGACTACTTATTCATAAAGTGCAGTCAGGGAATAGCTCTTTTGAGTACTAGAATCCTAATTCCTAATAGAATTGGAAATTCTGTTTTGGGGGCCAGAGAAATAGTGCAGGAGATAAGACTTTGCCTTGCACTCAAACCTATTTCAATTCCTGGCATCACCAGGGGTCACTTCTGAGTATAGAATTAGGAAGAGCCTCCAAGTATTGTAGGGTGTGGCTCAGTTCCCCACTTCCGAAAGAAAGAAAATGGTCATTTTATTGTATGTTTTGTCGATAGTTTGTTTTGTTGTTGACTTTGTGAAAATACAGTTGTTTAAAACCTTTTTCCTCTGTTACTCTTGAATTCCCTGAAGTACATTTAGTCTTTACTGCCCACCCTCTGTGTTTTATAGTTTCTTTTTTTTCTTAATTTATTTTAACTTTTTTTTACAAAGTTGTTTGTGATTGAGTTTCAGTCATACATTTTAACACACATCCATTAACCGATGCACATTGCCACCATCAATGTCCCCAGTTTCCCTCCTGTCCTCCCACCCTCACCCCTTAAAAGTCATTTCATGCACTCCCCCCCTTTTTTTCATTTAGACACTGATTAGCAATATTGTTACTGAAGGGATAGCATACATTTCATTTTACCTCCTTTCAGTAACCAGTTCTTGTCCAGAGTGATTGTTTCTAATTATCAGTATCATAATGGTTCCTTCTCTGCTTTAAAAGCATACTCCGCTCTGTGGCAAATATCCTACCATGGACCAGTCCTATTGGCCCTTGTCTTTATTGTCTTTGAGAATTGTTACCATATTTTTTCTTTTATTCCATATTCTACAAATGAGTGCAATTGCACTATTTCTTATCATATCTTCCTCTGACTCATTTCACTTAGCATAATACTCTCCATATCCATCCATATATGAAAAAATTTCATGACTTAATTTTTCCTAAATCATCTAAGAATTCCATTGTACTACACTCATCTGTTCTTGAGCACATTGGTTGTTTCTTGATTCTGGCTATTGTGAATAGTGCTGCAGTGTTTCCTTTTCATAGTTCCTTGAATTAAATTGAATTCTACAAATGAAGCCTCTCCTTTTTTTAAAATTCCTTTTTGTTTTGGGGGCTACACATGGTTGTGCTCAAGGCTTTACACACAAGGATCACTCCTGTCAAGGCTCTAAGACCTATGTAGGGTGCCAGGGATTGAATCTTTGTCCACTACATGGAAAGCAAGTACCTTACCTGTACAATCTCTCCAACTTCAAGCCTGTCATTTTTTTAACCTAAATTTAATGGTTTTTTTTTTAAATCAGCTTTTTACTTACTTTTCTATTGTATTCATGAATTCCCAAGATACACCAAGGTGATGATGTGTTTGCTGTCCACAGTATCATTTTGTTTTGAACATGTGACTTTTTTGTTGGGTGTTGAGGGAAAAAATGAAAAGTCTTATTTGAAATTTAAATTCAAGAGTCCTTTTTTCCTTTATTTCTATCAAACACCACAACTTATGATGTTGTTCATAATAGGTAGTTCCAGGCATTCCATCACCATTCCTACCAGGTGTCCTTCTCTCTACCATTGTCTCCAGGCTCCTTCCCATGACCTGCCATGACCCTTTGACTGGTATATAGTAAATTTATTTCAGAAGTTTTGCTCCAACAAAACTTAAAGAAATGGTAGTTGAAGTTGCCAAAAAAATAAAATCAATAAAAGTCAGTTTCTGACTATTAATTGCTTAGTGATTTTAATAAATATAAATAAAATGTTAATTCTTTATTTAAAATAATGAAATTCCTTAGAGCTAGGACATACCTTTCTCAATCTTGTAGAGTATTCTCCCTCTATCTTTGGATTTTGTTATTTTTCAGTACAATGTGTAAATTTTTGTTATTTTTAGTACAATGAGTTTTTCTTTTTTCTTTTTCTTTTCTTTTGGGCCACACCCAGTGATGCTCAGGAGTTACTTCTGGCTTGTGCTTAGAAATCGCTCCTGTCTTGGGGCACCATAGGGGATGCCAGGGATCGAACTGCAGTCCATCCTGGGTCAGCTGCGTGCAGTGCCCTACCACTGCACCATAGCTCCAGCCCCAGTTTTTCTTTTCTTAATCTTTATTTAAGCACCATGAATACCAGCATGATTATAGTTGGATTTCAGTCATAAACAGAACATCCCCCTTCACCAGTGCAACATTTTCATCACCAGTTCCCCCCTCCCTCCTTCCCAACCCTTGCCTATATTTGAGACAGCATTCTACTTCTTACTCATTAAGATTGTCATGATTGTTGTTAGTGTAGTTATTTCTCTAACTGCACCACTACTCTTTGTGGTGAACTTCATATTGTGAGCTAGTCCTTCTGGCCCTCATCTCTATTGTCTCTGGGGATTATTACAATAATGTCCTTAATGTTTCTTAAAACCCATAGATCAGTGAGACTATTTGAGTATTTTCACTAGGACCCATTAGCCTCTCAGATTTTTGTGCCTGTAATCCTCAATTTTGGGAAATTCTTGTTGATAATTTTGTTTAATTATTGTTTCTTTATCTTATTTACCTTCCTGTTTTTCAGGAACTCCAATGGTTTTTACATTGTTCCTCTTGAATTCATCCCATAGTTCTCCAATATGCTCCTCGTTTCTTAGCAGACTACTTTCCACTCTGCTATTTCTTATTAGTTTCATCCTTCTCATCTTGGAGCCCCTCAATTTTTTTTTACTCAGCTTTTGTTATTCTGCTGTTGAGAGCTTCTATAGTTTGTTCATATCACCTACCATGTTCTTTATTTCCATCATTTCTGACGTAGTTTTCATGTAGTCTCAGATTTCCTTGTGCTTTGCTGACAACATGAGCTATCATTTGTTTGAACTCATTGAATATCCTCATCATAACATCACAAAAGACAATGTCTGAAGATTTACTGGTGTTATTTATGTCTTTGATATTGTTTTCACTCACTAATCTTGGTGGGCTTCTACTTGTTTTCCCCATTAGTTTTTCTATGTTCTTGCTGTGCTCGGAGGTTAGTCTTTGTAGTTAGATGCCTTAGAAGATGCTGAGGGATTAAATTGAAGTTGCTCACTGTCCTTTCTTCACCAAATAACCAAAAGAATAACTGAGCAGCTTTATAATTTGTTGAGTAGATTTGTCGTGCAGATCTGTCATAAGCACTGCGAGCTTCAGGAGCCTTAGTGTGGGCCTGTTTATATGGTGTAAGTTGGCTGTGGAGAGTGCTGGGAGCTAGCCAGAAGGGAGAGGCTCTGCATCAGTTTCTGGATTAGTCCCGGTGATGTCAGCTAGAGGAGGCAGGTCTACATAGGGAGTGAAGTAGCAGGCAGAAGGTCCAAAATTTTTTATTTTTCTAAAATGGAGTTTATGAAAACCATATTCTTAGTTTTAGATCAGGGGTGGCGAACACGCGGCTCTCGAGCCACATGCGGTTCCCAGCCAAAATGAATGCGGCTCTTTGCCTCTTATCATTATTTTGTATACTGTGGCTCTTTGCCCAGTTTGGATTTTGTTCTGCTGCTTCTGAGGAGGGACCTCTGAGGAGAGATCTCTGAGCGCATAGTCCCTCCCACTCCCAGGCTGCGTCCTCCCATCTCCCATCCCTCTGAAACAACTGCACAGGCCGGGAGGGGGGGGGGGGCGCGCGTTGGATTTTAGTGTGGAGGACGCAGCACACCCTCACCATCACTGCAGGATTTTTACCCTCACGCAAAATGGCAAAATGTTAAAATTATATGCAATATTGTTAAAATTAAATGCTTTTGTGTGAGTGTTTGTCTGTTTTGGCAAGTCACTGCATGATGTGGCTCTCTGACTCTCACAGTTTAAAATTTTGGCTCTTTGTGTTGGACTTGTTGGCTACCCCTGTTTTAGATTTACAAAAATCAGCCTCAAAGAGTCACTCCTTTTAAGAGTCTTAAAATATTTTGTTTTGGGGCCAGAGAGAAGGTACAGAGGTTAAGGCATATGCCTTTCATGTAATTGGCTCTATATGCTTCCCAAAGTATCACCAGGTACATCACTAGAGCCCACAAGCACCATACGAGCCCCAGTAATCCTTGACACCATAGGGCTCAAAGAGCAACACATGGTTAAAAAAAAAAAAAAAAACCACATTGTGTAAAACTGCTGACCTGTTTAAGCATGGCCCTCCTGAGCAGTGTTTGAGAGACGACACCCCCTCACCCACTTAGCCCCTGAAAAAGGTTTTACATTAACCAGATGGCCATTTATTTAATTATTTCTGTTTGTTTGGGGTTTTTTTTTCTACCTAATAGGAGAAACTTAGTTATATTACTAGTTTATAGTATTCTTGGGCAGTCCAGAATTTACCTTTCTTTTAATTTCAAAAAGCATTCTCTACCACTAATTTTGTTTCTTTCATTTTCAGATTACAAGACAAAGTTAGGGAAACAATTGAAGCACTGAGAATGGCTGGTATCAAAGTTTGGGTACTCACTGGAGATAAACATGAAACAGCTGTCAGCGTGAGTTTATCATGTGGACATTTTCATAGAACCATGAACATTCTTGAACTCACTAACCAGAAATCAGACAGTGAATGTGCTGAACAATTGAGGCAGCTTGCCAGAAGGTAAGACTGGAGTTACCTGGAACCTAGAGTTCAAGAATCAACTGACCTTGGGCCATGTATTAAATATATTGCCTCCTGCCTATTTTCATTTTCTTGTTGTTTGTTTTTGTTTCGGGGCCACACCCGGCAGTGTTACCCCTGGGTCTGTGCTCAGGAATTACCCATGGCAGGCTCTGGAGAGTCATATGGTATATCCAAGAGTGAACCTGGATCAACTGTGTGCAACTGTGTACAAGGCAAAATATTCTACCCACTGTCCTGTTGCTCTAACCCTCTAATGCAGGGGTCTCAAACTCGCAGCCTGCGGGCTGTTTGCGGCCCTCTGTACAATATTTTGTGGCCCACGGCCAGCCTTCAAATATCGCGGTATTCATGATTATTTGCTTACCGAATAATCACAATAAAAATCACATTAGTAAGAAAAAAAAACACATTAAACAGTTCCGTTCGGGGTATGCAAATGTTTAATGCGATTTTTTTCTTAATAATGCGATTTTTTATTGCGAATATTTGGTAAGCAAATAATCGCAAATACTTTGCACTTAGCGCAGACATCATTTCTGCTGCTCCTGTGCGCTGTCCCTTCCATTATCAGAGGCCTAAGGGAAAAGGGGGAGAAGGGAGAGAAGTTTATTACAGAATTAGATTTTGTCATACCTTCATCATGACTTCATCAAAGCCTGCAATGAAGAGAAAGATTGATGATGAGCACAGAAAATTTCAGGAAAAGTGGGAGATGCAGTATTTCTTTGTTGAGCACAGGGGCATCCCCACATGTCTTATTTGCTCAGAGAAAGTTGCAGTGCACAAGGAATACAACTTGAAACACCATTATTGAACTAAACATGCTGAGGAATGTGCAAAACATCAAGGAAATAAGAGAGCCAAGTGGGTGGCCAGTCTTAAAGCATGTCTAATGAGGCAGCAAGATTTCTTCAAGAAAGCAACCAAAGAGAATGTTGCATCAGTCGAAGCTAGTTACATGGTTAGTGAGATGATTGATAAGGCAGGGAAACCATTCACAGAAGGAGAGTTTGTTAAAAAAAAAATGCATGTTACAGGCTGCAAGTATTATCTGTCTGGAAAAGAAAGGTTAGTTTAGCAAAATAGCCTTTCTGCCAACACTGTGGCAGAGCGCATTTCTGACATGTCAAGTGACATTTATCATCAACTGTGTGAGAAAGCCAAATGTTTTGATGCATACTCAGTTGCTCTTGACGAGGGCACAGATAAAACAGACACTGCAGCTCACAATTTATGTCCGTGGTGTTGATTGCAATTTTGAATTGACAGAGGAGCTGCTCACAATAATTCCAATGCATGTCCAGACCACCGCTAATGAGATATTTTGGCATTTGTGTGATGCCATTGAGAATTCAGGTTTGCCATGGAAGAGGTTTGTTGGAATAATAACCAATGGAGCGCAATCAATGACAGGGAGGAAAAATGGACTGGTGGCACTTGTTCAAAAAAAAAAAAACTTGAAGAGGAGGGTGTAGAGAAGGCCATTGCTCTTCACTGCATTATCCATCAGTAGGCCCTTTGCAGTAAATGCCTGCCGTGTGACAATGTGATGTCTGTTATTGTGAAATGCATCAACCAAATCAGATCCAGGGGCTTAAAGCACAGGAGGTTCCGTGCGTTTTAGAGGAAATGGAGTCAGAATATGGAGGTGTGCTCTATTTCACTGAGATATGTTGGCTCAGCAGGGGAAATATCCTGAAAAGATTTTTTGAGTTGAGAGAAGAAGTGAAAGCCTTCATGGAAAAGGATGGGAATGCTGTTTCTGACTTGAGTGATCACAAATGAATGGCTCATGGACTTAGCTTTTCTTGTTGACATCACACATAAGCTGAATGTACTAAACAAGATGTTACAAGGCCCAGGCAGTTTATCAGTGCTGCCTATGACAACGTGAGAGCACTTTCCACAACTTGTGTTATGGAAATCCCAGCTCTCTCAGACAAACCTTTGCTATTTCCTAGCATGCAAGGAACTTGTGGATGCATACCATTCAGTGGTGAGAAATATGTTAATGCTATTTTTAAGCTAGAGAAGGAATTTGATCACAGATTTGCAGACTTCAAAAAGCACAGAGCCACTTTCCAAATTTTTGTGAACCCCTTCCTTTGATGTGCAAGATGCCCCTCCTGTGCTTCAAATGGAGCTCATTGACCTGCAATGCAACTCTGATCTCAAAGCCAAGTTCAGGGAGATTAGTGGAAAAGCAGACATGCATGGGCAATTTTTGAGAATTGCCCCCAGCTTCCCTGAGCTTTCCCGAATGTTCAAGCATACCATGTGCCTTTTTGGGAGCACATATTTGTGTGAAAAGTTATTCTCCACAATGAACTTCAATAAGTCAAAGTACAGGTCTAGACTTAATGATGATCATCTTCAAGCCATACTGAGGGTCTCAACTGCTTCCTCTCTAAAGCCAAATGTGGTTCAGATTTGTGAGAAGAAGCGCTGTCAAATCTCTGGCAGCAAGGAATAGGCAAAAGATGGCATGTTCAGAAGAACTGTTCATGATCTTCACTCAATGTTCTGTTCATGTTCAGAAGAAATAATTAAAACTTAATAATTATGTTTGAGAACTTTTTTTTTTTTTGTGAAATCCCTTATGCAGCCCTGCCTCACCCCGACTTTGCCTCCTGCGGCCCCCAGGTAAATTGAGTTTGAGACCCCTGCTCTAGTGCCTATTTTCTATAGCCTACAAGCACAATTACTACATTTAATTACTACATTTATATTTTATGTTTAAAAAAACAAATGAAAAGGAGTACAAAGGATAATAACTTAGATGTGAACATTAAGTGAAATTTATTTGGGTGTCTGTAAATAGTTGCACTGGAACACAGGCACACATTCATTTACATGTCATTGAAGGCCTACATTACTCTATAGAGTGGAATAGTGCAACTCACCCATGTGGCAGTCAGGTTCATTGGAATTATTGTGAGCAGCTCCTCTGTCAATTCAAAATTTCAATCACACCATGGACATAAATTGTGAGCTACGCAGTGTCTGTTATATCTGTGCCCTCGTCAAGAGCAACTGAGTATGCATGTCCTGAAAAATAACCTGGCAGATCACAGTGACATAATTTTAACTTGGTGGTCTTTTGAACTTTATCAAGTCTAAAGAAGAGTAGACTTGTAATATTAATACTAATATTGTAAATTAATATTCATTGTAATATTAACTACTATTTTACTACTAAATTAGATGGACAGTATGCTGTTAATTATCCAGTGGCAGATTAATATGTTTTCTGTTTGAAATTGCATATGCAAAGAGGAAATAAAGTCACATTACAGAGATATACTAAAATATAAATCTTATCACTGCTACTATTAATAGTCTTTTACAGTTAATCTTAATATAAAACATTAAGTTTGACAAATAATTTTGGCACACAAGCACAATGTTTCCTTCTCCCTACAAAAACAAAACATTTGTATTTTTATCAGTAAATGTTTATTGCATAAAAGTTACACTAAAAAACTAAATGGAGGGCATACTTAATTATTAGTCTATATTTTTCACTTAATAAATATTCTGTCAAATTTTTCTCTTTGATGATAAATGTATCTATGTAATATTCCTCAATTCAGGTTTTGCCCCACAAAATAATACTTCTGTTCCTTCACAGAAAACATTTGTCAGCCTAGGGTATCTGTCACATAGTGTGTGAAGATAGTTTTATAAGCATAAATATCTAAATTCATTCTTTTATTTTTTACATGTTTTTTATAGGCAGTTTAGGAAACCACATTAAGACTAATTTTTCACAATTAATGAAGTTTTATTAATACATTGAAGTTGCTTGTAGGCATTTTAGGTTTCCTATGGGTGCCTAGTATTTGAGTCTTGTGACATAAGTGAAATAACTTAGAAATATGAATACTTAAGAAGTAAGAAAGCCAGAATTGGGGCCAGAGCAGTAGTCCAGTGAATAGGGCATTTGCCTTGCCCACAGCTCTCCCGGATCAATCCCTAGCATCCCATATGGTTCCCTAAGCACTGCCCAGAGTGATATTAAGTACAGAGCCAGAAGTAACTCCTGAGCATAGAACCCCCTACCCAATGAAAAGAAAACCAGATTCATTGATATATGGAGTGGAATGTTATCTGAAGAAGTTGGTCAAAGATTACAAACATCCAGCTTATGTGTAGAATGAATAGTTTTATAATCTATAATGCATCATAGAAACTATACCTTTAAATATTCTACTTCTGGATATGTATTCAAGGGTAATAAAATCTTTCTCTAGAGATCTGTTTTCTGCACATTAAGAAAAGTCTTATATTTAAATGAGACTTCATTTTTACCAAAAAGTATCCATATTGTTTTCTATAGGGCTGTATACTCTTCTTTTATGATATGTGAAAAGACTACTAAATTAGCAATATGCTATAAAAGTTAGATAGTAACAGATGTTTAATTGAATATTTAAATTTGTATTAATATTATTCACTTACATTTGTTGAGTAGATCTTAAGTGTTATTGTCACAAATTAACTGGTAATTATATTATAGAGTATTAACTAGCCTTGTGAAAATCATTTTGCAAAACGTATGCTGCACATTTTAAAATTACATTTTGGAGCTAGGCATACACACACACACACACACACACACACACACACACACACACACACACACACAGAATACAGGAGTTAGGTGCATGCAAGGCTTGGGTTTAATCCCTTGGACCACTTAGCCTTCCAACAACCTTCAGATGTGACCCTGGAAGTCCCCTAACATGGCTCAGGTGCCCTAGTGGTGCCTGGCAATGCATGGCCAAGTAGCACCACTTGCTCAGGTCCTATTATTAAACTACTGATATTGAACCACAGTTGCCAGAGAATCACCAGAGATGGCTCCAAAGCTTCTTGGACGCCACTTGAGAGCCACGCCTAGCAAAACCTTTTTTTGAATATATCATATGTTTATCTTAATATTGCCTCTGTGAAATGGGCCAGGGGATGAAATAGTGTTGCTTCTCAGTAGCATTCTGTTTCACTGGGAAGCTAGTATAGTTGTTTCCTTTTTGTGCATATAACTCACAATTCTGCTTGGACAACAGAAAGGAACTTGCACTGGAATATGAAACTGAGCCCCAACTGTTTATTAAATAGGTCTTATTACCAAAGGGGAGTCATGAAAAGCAGTTGTACAGAATAATATACCCAGTAATGTAGCACATTGGCATGCTCATGGCAAACTTTTTTTCTCCCTAAAAGTAAGGTATATTGTGAAAGTAAGGTATATGATCAATATTTCAGTAAGACCATTGTTTATAAGCATATGCATAAAAATATATAATATGACTTCACAGTATCTTAGCAAAGATTTAATTATTGTGTCTTTGAAGAATTACAGAGGATCATGTGATTCAGCATGGGCTGGTGGTGGATGGTACCAGCCTATCTCTTGCACTCAGGGAGCATGAAAAACTTTTTATGGAAGTTTGCAGAAATTGTTCAGCTGTGTTGTGCTGTCGTATGGCACCACTGCAGAAAGCAAAGGTATGTTTGTAAAAATTTTCATAACGATATTTAGATCAGAACATGTTTACTAAGGTTAATGACTGAGTCACATTTGATGGTGTGCAGTATATGAATCTTATCAGGAGTCAGTCTCAGTCACTTCTCATATTATAAATTTTAAACCTGTATTTTAGACCTTTGGAATTTTCAGTGAATATTAAAGTTTTAACTATTAACTGTTTATGTGACCTAAAAGAAGGTCTTTGAGTAGCACGTAGTGATTTTACTAAAACATTTGAATTATAATTAATGTTTCACAAATCCATTACTTAACTAGTGAGGAAACCTTAATAAGACTTTATTTCTCTGAAAGTGGTTTTGTGGATCTCACCCTGTTTTATATTTTTGTCAAGTGTTCATTTTTATTATTAAAAGTAGTTATTCAGAGATGAAAAAGGCTTTAGTGAAAAGTTGAAATTCCAGTTGACTTGTAATTTATAGGAATTATTTAAATGAAGCTGCAATTCAAGTATAATCAAAATTTTTGTTACTTTGATTTGTAACTTGAGGTCTTACACTATATTCTTCATATTCTATGAAATAATACATCTTAAATCTGTCTCATGTAAAAGTCTAATAAATTAGATATTTCTTTCTTTTCGGTTTGTTTTTGGGCCACATCCAGCAATGCTTAGGTGTTACTCTTGGCTCTGCACTCAAGTATTGCTCCTGGGGGCTTAGGGGACCATATGAGATGCTGGGAATATGAATCTGTGGAGACTAAATGTGGATTCCTAATAAAACAAAGGCCTCTATTTTTTATAAACATAATTGACAGTATTCCCATGAAACTTTTCTTATATTGAATATAACCTTGATTGTATTTTTAAATTATATTACAAGAACCAGTATATTAAATTATTTATAATTATAAATTATATTTATAAATTTATAAAATAAAATTAAATTATAAAATATTTAAATAAAAATATTTAAATTACAAGAACCAGTCTTTCCTGCATCAAGTAAAAGAGTTAACTTCTTAAGAAAAAAAATTTGAGGCACATGTGTTACCTGGGTACATGGTACCTTAACACATGTTGCCGCATCTCCTCTCTTGAAACATGCACTTTCATACTTTCACACTGGACTATGTGCTGGGGCTGTGAGAAGAGAAGCCTGTGCTCTCTCTTGAGAGCATAATATTCTTTCTCTCATCTCTCTCTCTCTCTTTCTCTCTCTCTCAGTTTCCAAAGAAAACTTATTTTTAGTTTTAAAAATCTGCTGAAATTCAATTAGGCATTTTACAAGTTTAAGCTGTGTTCATAGATTCTGCCTCCCATCATAAAATCTGAAGAGAGAACACTTTTCCTATGTTGTTTCTGACTCTGCCATTGTACAGTGAGGTGCTTCTTGCTATGTCATTTCTGAAAGACATTCCTGGCAAGTGCATTACCCTACATTCCTACCATCTTGATGGAGATACTCCTCAAAATATAAATCCCAGCTTATATTATCACCTAATATAAAAGCAGGGTTTTTTAAATGACTGTTCTTAGCAAAGTCATTTTCAATGAAATACTTTATATATATATATATATATATCTATATATATCTATACACATATATATATAAGAAAATTGAAATTATGTTATAAATAACTAGTTATCTACCTTTCAGGTAATAAGACTGATAAAAATCTCTCCTGAGAAACCTATAACATTGGCTGTTGGTGACGGTGCTAATGATGTAAGCATGATACAAGAAGCACATGTTGGCATAGGTGACTGATTTTTTTTCTTAAATTTTTAAGTTGGTATAACTATTGCATGATTTTTATTTTGACAAGGTATAGTATCAAATATGAATAAAAAGAAATAACATGTTTCCTCATTGGAAGTATATTATTATTATTATTAAGCCCATTATTTAGAATATTTTAATTCCAGTTTTCATGGGAGTCAATTCTATATTTGTTAATTTTATCTTCACCATTTCCCCTTCAGAATTAAAATAACAAGTGATAAGCATAGCTGCCTTTCAAGATGAGAGTACTTGTTGTTTGGGGCCATACCTGGCAATGCTCAGGTCTTACTCCTCACTATAGACTCAGGGATCCTTCCAGTGGTGTTCAGAGTACCACATAGGGTGCTGGGATTGAACATGGGTCAGCCTCATGCAAGAAAAATGATCTACTCTCAGTACTATCTTTTTGTTTTGGTTTTTGGTTTTTGGACCACACCCGGTGATGCTCAGGGGTTACTCCTAGCTTTGCACTCAGAAATCGCTTCTGGCTTGGGGACCATACGGGATGCCAGGTGTTGAACCATGGTCCATCCTGGATCAGCTGCATGCAAGGCAAATGCCCTACCGCTGCGTCACTTCTCTGGCCCCTACTCTCAGCACTATCTTGCTGACCCCCAAAGTAACTTTACGTTCACATGCATCTTGCACCTTTTAAAGTATTTGGATATCATTTTTTCTTTAATCTACATTTGTACTTTCTATAAGAATCCCCTATGGTTTTACATTTTTGTTTAAAAATGAATATATCATTATTTTTTGATATAAGGATTTTTGTTTTCTCCTTTTGTTTTTAGTCTCCCAGTCAGTGCTCAGGGGCCCTGGAGGCTATCTGGAATAATTCTGTTCAGACCCTATTAGCTTGGGGAATGAGGTAGCCATCCGGAGAATGTTGGGGGATGGAGGAGGCATGCATTCCAGCCCATTGAGTCACCCTCCTATTCTTCTGCAGCTCCTTACCAGTCATTTTTATTTTATATACAATTGTTTTTTATGTCTTGAGGCCACATAGTGTTTAGAAATTACTCTCTACATGTTGCTTGGGAATCACCCCCAGAGGTACTCTGGAAGCCAGATAGTGACAGGGATCCTACCTGTAGTGACAACAAGCAACATCCACTTCAGCCCTTTAAATTAACTTCCTGGTCCTAAACCATGTTCTTGTCTTCTATTTCACAATATAGAAACAAAGGAGAAAACTGTATGTTTGGACTGAAGGATAAGATGTTAGTTTGATGAGAATTGGGGTAGTCACCTGGAATCGCTTTAATAATGCCTGTGATGGTTAGCTTTGGCGATCCAGTGTTTCGACTTAGCCTTCAAGTCAACTTTTCTCTTTGAACTAATCAGCTTTATTTTGAGAATTCAATTTTTAAAATACTGTGTATGCTACTGTATCATATCATTCTCCATAACGAAGTGATAATACTTTTCTATTCCATGATTAAAACATAAAAAACTACAGTATTTAGAACTTTTATTCTAGTATGATATTATACTGAAAAGTGTAAAAAATAGGTTCAAACAGCTGAAAGTTTTAATATGTAAAAAGAAGATAAAGGGACACATTTGATTAAAAGTAATTGATAGTACTATTTGTGGAAGAACAAGGAGTTGATTCCTGTTCTGTTGCTTATAGCAAAGCAAACTCTAGATGGATTGAGGATTTAAATAATTTTTAAAGACACAGAAAATTAGGAAAGACAGTTTAAATAAATATCTTCTAATTTGAGATGTGTAAGTACATCTAGACATCTATAACAGAGAGGATTATACAAAGAAAACCATCAGTACTTGTGACAGAAGTAATACTTCTTAGAAACAAAGAAATTAAGAAATATTCATCTAGTATTCCTTATCTATGAGCTCTTAACAGTTTAAAGAGAAATTAAAAAAATTGGTGGAAAGAATTGCATTTTAGTAGCAAGAAGAGAAATCTAAAATTATTAAGTGCATATAAAAGGTTAGTCACGGGGCCGGGAAGGTGGCGCTAGAGGTAAGGTGTCTGCCTTGCAAGCACTAGTGTAGGACGGACCGCGGTTCGATCCCCGGTGTCCCATATGGTCCTCCAAGCCAGGGGTGATTTCTGAGCGCATAGCCAGGAGTAACCCCTGAGCATCAAATGGGTGTGGCCCAAAAACCAAAAAAAAAAAAAAAAAAAAAAAAGGTTAGTCACACTAATAATCTAAATAATTCAAGTTAGGGGCCGGAGTGGTGTCACAAGTGGTAGGGCATTTGCTTCACACATGCAAACTAGGACGGACTACAGTTTGATCCCCCTGGTCCCATATGGTCCCCCAAGCCAGGAGTGATTTCTGAACACATAGCCAGGAGTAACCCCTGAGTGTCACTGAGTTTTTGTGGCCCAAAAACCAAAAATTAAAAAAAAATTTCAAGTTAAAATGGTCTATCAGTTGGTAAAAATTATTAGATATTAATAAAGCCTGATTGGCAAAGATACAGAAATTAAGATTAAGAAATGGTTAAGAAATGCTGTTAGTAGGAATATAAATTGGTATACCTTACATTATGATCTATGATAAAATTTTATGTTTATGTTTTGGCTTTATGTATTTTATTTATGTATTGAGAAAATAAGTGAATTTTGTCAGTAAAGATACATATAAAAAGTCACATCTGTAATGTATTAAATGTCAAACAGAGTATAAGCAACCTTATTTTATACATTGTTTATGCAAATACACAAAATTCACTAAAAATGTCTAAAAGATTGTAAACCAAAAGCAGTAGTCTTCATTATATATTATATTGTGGGTAACTGTCCTTTTAATATTTTTAAAATTTTAGTCCTATTTAGACAGAAATTTAATTTTGAGGAACAGTTTTTCAAAAAGGCCTCCAAATTCAAAAGAGCAAAATTGGTTGTATTTCTTTCAAAAATCTGAACTTAGTTTTACCTAGAAAACTTTTACATTTTTGTCAGATAATGTTTTGTGCTGATTTTACATGATAATGTATACATTATAAAAAAAAAAAAAAAAAAAAAAAAAAAAAAAAAAAAAAGCTTTGTAGGGCCAGAGCAGTCGTATAGGGTGCTTGCCTTACAAGAGGCTTAATCCAGGTCAGATCCCAGCACCGCAAGCCAATGAATCATCATTGAACTCAGAGCTAGGAGTAAACCTGAGCACTGCTAGGTATTGCCCCCAAAACAAAAACAAGCAAAGAAAAATAAGAGCTTTGTTGAATCAGAAAAATAGTTCAGTGGGTAAGGCCTTGGCCTTGCAAATTATAACCCAGGTTTAATCCCAGAACCACATATAGTTCACTAAACTCTACCAAGAGTTAGCCCAGAGCTTAGAATAAGTCTTGAGCACTGCCAGATATGGCCCAGAGAAAACCAAAATAAAGTGATGTTAAATCAATTTATTGCATTCTTTGCATTAAAAATCTATTAGCACAGTGGGTCAGAAGAAGTAAAACAAATACCAACACTGAATGATCTCACTCATATGTAGAGAAAATGAAACAAAACAAGGGAATAGACAATAACCATAAAAAAAACAAATCCTGTGATTTTGCCCACAGAACTGATTCTGCCCAAGTGGAAAGAGTGTGTTTGTGGAGGGTGATGAGAAGGAATCTAGGAATAGGGGCAGGAAACTGCCTACTGGCATTTTGATGTGGGTGTGGTATAGAAACAGTATGCCTAAAAGTTTACTATTAATACTACATGGTACCTCAGTTTTTAAAAATCTGTTAACTCTGTGTTAACTCTGCATATTACTGTAAAATGTAGTGGGATTATTTAGATCCTTTCAGTATTATCTTTATGTTTTTTGGAATGCTTTGAAAATGATGCAATAGCCTGGCATATAATATAATTTTATATTATATATTTAATGAGGTAAACCAACCTTAGAAGAGTCTGCTTTTCGCTATATAGTAGATTATGTAGTGATCCTAAGTGCAAGTTCCACTACTATAGAAAGTTATGGTATTTAAAGACACATGAAAATTACTCTGATGAACTTACTAGTGTATTTGCCCTTTTTCCCTTTATTGCAGGAATCATGGGTAAAGAAGGAAGACAAGCGGCAAGAAACAGTGACTATGCAATAGCTAGATTTAAATTTCTCTCCAAGTTGCTTTTTGTTCATGGTCATTTTTATTATATAAGAATAGCCACCCTTGTACAGTATTTTTTTTATAAGGTGAGTTTTATAAAGATTATTTTAAGTCTTGCTCTTTTCAAAAATATTTTAAATTTTAACTTCAAAGTAGATATCTAATTTTTTAAGTAAATTGTATTGTGTTAGCATTGTATTATGTAACATAATTTTTAAGCATGGACTTTATAAATCATTATCCATATAAATGGAGATATTTTCAAAACTCAATCATTGACATGTTTTCGGTTTTAATTTTAAGTAATGCTATCACCCTACAAGTTGTTTTCTGTAATAACTGCTTATGGCATATACTTTGATTATTTTATAAAAAAATGTAATATGTACTGACAGAAAACAATTCAATGGCTGCCTGAATTGGCCAACAGCACTTTACAAAATTGACTGTAAAGGAAAATAGTGTGATTGTGGTAGTAGCTAAATTTATAAAAAACATCAAAATTTAAAGCTGACATACTTTATTCTATGTAAAATAGAACTCAATTTGTTTGATTTAACTCTTTGGTAGTGGCTTCAAGTAAGGGATTTTTTTATTGTTTCATAAATAACCATTTAATAGACTGTACAGTGGATATAATCTATTAGTATAGGAGTTTTAGATGCATATAATTAAATGCACAGAATTACAAAGAATTAGTTGTATTGAAGTATACTTCTGATCTTTGGCCCTTTTGAAGAAAGAGGGTATCTGTAGAACCTATGTAAAAAGCCCCTAAGTACCAAGACATTTAACACATCAGAGTTAAGTCATAGCTATTCTAAGGACAATAAGAGAAAACAAGTAGAATGTGTTTTTTCTTAGCTTATTAGTAAAGTTTTTATTATAACATGTATATATGAAAATAGATATATTGATAGTTCACTTACTGCTACTTTAAATACCTTTTCATTTTAAAGCCCTAAATTGTCCTATTATAGCCCTAAAGTTTAAGTAAATCTTATTCACTGTACTATATATTAAAATTTTAATGTAACTAAAATAAAATTTTAAATTATAGTATTGCTTGGTAGTAGTGGATGGAAGTCAATGATATACTCATTCTGACCTTTTACATTTTTAATTTGGGGGGGCACAACAGTGTTCAGGACTTATGGCAAATACTCTACTTACTCTACTATCACTCTGACAAAATAAGACTTTTACACTTTTTGTTTTGTTTTTGAACCACACCCTGCTGTACTTGGGGCTTACTCCTAGCTGTGTTCAAGTGACTGACTATATGGGGTGTCAGGAATTGAACCTACATAGGCCATGTGCAAGGTAAATGCCCTACACACTGTACTGTTTCTCAGGCTTCAATTTACACTTCATAAAAAATTAAATGGGAATCCTATTTTCCTACTTTATGCAGGTAAGTTTTCAAGGACAGATAACACATCAATGAATATTGTATTTCTAGACCCTCAAATAGTCCTTTAATATTGTTTTACTTATAGATCTATATTTAATTATTTCCATTTGATTTTATTTTTCAGAATGTGTGCTTTATCACACCCCAATTTTTATATCAGTTCTACTGTTTGTTTTCTCAACAAGTAAGTAAATGATTGTTTTTGTTTTATAATTAAGTCTGTGTGTGTTTGATTTTTTGATTAAGACTTACTAGGAATTGTTTTATTTTTCCTAACCCTGGCCAAAATTTCTCTGATTAATTTGTCTGATTAGCATGACAGTTATAATAGTCAAATATTGAATTTGAATTGAGTGTTAGCATCTAAATATATTTGATTTTTTAAAAAAATAATAATTCAGCAATTGAGAGAATTTTAGTAAATTTCTCACCTTAGCTATAACATTTCTATGTAATTCATACCTTGTCATTCCAGATAACTGTTGAGAGATTATATGGCTATTTTTTAACACATAATTTTATAATATATTTATTTAAGTACCTTGATTACAGGCATGATTGTAGTTGGGTTTCAGTCATATAAGGAACAACCCCTTCACCAGTGCAACATTCCCATCACCAATGCTCCCCCTCACTTTCTCACTGCCTGTATTCGAGACAGGTATTCTATTTCACTCACTCATTGACATTTTCACCATAGTTGTCAGTGTAGTTATTTCTCCAAATACTCACCACTCTTTGTGGTGAGCTTCATATCACGAGTTGGTCTTTCCAGTCCTCATTTTATTGCCTGTGGCATTATTATTATTATTATTATTGCCTATGGCATTATTAATAAAATGTCTTTTATTTTTCTTAAAACCCATAGGTGAGTGAGTCTATTCTGTTTCTAGCTCTCACCCTCTGACTTATTTTACTCAGCATAATAGATTCCATGTATATCCATGTATAGGAAAATTTCATGACTTCATCTCTCCTGACAGCTGCATAATATTCCATTGTGTATATGTACCACAGTTTTATAGCCATTCATCTGCTGAAGGGCATCTTGGTTGTTTCCAGAGTCTGGCTATTGTAAGTAGTGCTGCAGTGAATATAGGTGTGAGGAACGCATTTATGTATCATATTTTTGTGTTCCTAGGCTATATCCCTAGAAGTGGTATAGCTGAATCATATGGTAGTTCAATTTCCAGTTTTTTTTTTGAAGAATCTCCATATTGTTTTCCATAAAGGTTGAACTAGATAGCATTCCCACCAGCAGTGAATGAGAGTTCCTTTCTCTCCACATCCTGACTAGCACTGATTGTTCTTGTTCTTTGTGATATGTGCCAATTTCTGTGAGAGTCTCACAGAGACTAGCATGAGATGGTACCACATTGTTGTTTTGATTTATATCTCTCTGATGATTAGTGATGTGGAGCATTTTTTCATGTGCCTTTTGGCCATTTGTATTTCTTCTTTGAGAAATTGTCCATTCATTTCTTCTCCCCATTTTTTGATGGGGTTAGTTTTTTTTCTTGTTAAGTTCAGTCAGTACCTTGTATATTTTCAATATTAGCCCCTTATCTGATGGGTATTCGGTGAATAGTATCTCCCATTCTGTGGGTGGCTTTTGTATCCTAGGCACTATTTGGTTTGAGGTGCAGAAGCTTCTCAGCTTAATATAGTCCCATTTGTTTATCTCTGCTTCCTCTTGTTTGGAGAGTGCAGTTTCTTCCTTGAAGATGCCTTTAGTCTCAATGTCATGGAGTGTTTTACCTACGTGTTGTTCTATATACCTTATGGTTTCGGGTCTGATATCAAGGTCTTTAATCCATTTGGATTTGACTTTTGTGCATGGTGTTAGATGGAGGTCTGAGTTCACTTTTTTGCAAGTGGCTGACCAGTTTTCCCAACACAACTTGTTACAGAGGCTTTCCTTGCTCCATTTTGCATTTCTTGCCTCTTTATCAAAAATTAATTGATTGCATGTCTGTGGAACATTCTTTGAATACTCAAGTCTATTCCACTGATCTGAGGATCTGTCTTTATTCCAATATCATGCTGTTTTAATTACTAGAGCTTTGTAATACAATTTAAAGTTGGAGAAAGTGATGCCTCTCATATTCCTTTTCCCAAGGCTTGCTCTGGCTATTCATGGGTGTTTATTGTTCCAAATGAATTTCAGGAATGTTTGATCCACTTCTTTAAAGATGTCATGGGTATCTTTAGAGGGATTGCATTAAATCTATACAATGCTTTGGGGAATATTGCCATTTTATTGATGTAAATCCTCCCAGTTCATGAGCAGTGTATGTGTCTCCATTTCCTTGTGTCCTCTCTTATTTCTTGAAGCAGGGTTTTGTAATTTTCTTTGTATAGGTCCTTTACCTCTTTAATTAAGTTGACTCCATATATTTGAGTTTGTGTGACACTAATGTGAATAAAATTGGGTTTCTTTTTGTATGTGTGTGTGTCAATTTCTTTTTTATCATTATTGGTGTACAAGAAGGCCATTGATTTTTGCATGTTAATTTTGTAGCCTGCCACTTTGCTATATGAATCTATTGTTTCTAGAAGCTTTTTGGTAGAGTCTTTAGGATTTTCTAAATATAGTATCATGTCATCAGCAAACATTGAGAGCTTGATTTCTTCCTTTTCTATCTGGATGCCCTTAATATTTTTTTCTTGCCTAATTGCTATGGCAAGAAACTTCCAGCACTATGCTGAATAGGAGTGGTGAGAGAGGGCAGCCTTGCCTTGTACCAGGTTTTAGAGGAAAGACTTTATCTCCAGTGAGAATATTTGTCACTGTCTTGTGGTAGATGGCCTTGATTATATTGAGAAAAGTTCCTTCCATTCCCATCTTGATAAAAATTTTTATAATGAAAATGTGTTGGACCTTATTGAATGTTTTCTCTGCATCTATTGATATGATCATATGGTTTTTATTTTTCTCTTTGTTTATATGGTGTATTATGTTGATTGATTTACATATGTTAAACCATCCTTGCATTCTGGAATGAATCCTCCTTGGTCATGGTGTATGACCTTCTTGATGAGGCGTTGAATCCTATTTGCCAGAATTTTGTTGAGGATCTTTTCATCTGTGTTCATCAGGGATATTAGTCTGTAGTGTTTGTTTGTTTGTTTGTTTGTAGCATCTCAGTCTGGTTTCTGTATCAAGATGATGTAAGCTTCTTAAAAACTATTTGGGAGTGTTCCTGATTCTACAATTTCATGAAAGAGCCTGAAAAGGATTGGTAGTAGTAGTTCCTCTTGAAAGGTTTGAAAGAACTCATTAGTGAATCTTTCTGGGCTTGGGCCTTTGTTTTTGGTAAGACTTGATTACCATTTTAATTTTCTCAGTAATGATGGGTCTGTTTAGATATGCTAGATCATCCTGGTTTAACCGTGGAAGATTATGAGTACAAGAATTTAACCATTTCTTCCAGGTTCTCTTGATTTGTGACATAGAGATTCTCAAAGTAATCTCTGATTACCCTTTGAATCTCTGCAATATTTGTAATGATTTCCCCCCTTTTATTTCTAATTTGGTTTATTAAATTACTCTCACTTTGTTTCTTTATGAGTTTTACTAGTGGTTTATCAATCTTGTTTATTTTTTTAAAGAACCAACTTTTGCTTAGATTGATCTTTCAGATTTTTTTTGGATTTTCACTTCATTGATTTCTGCTCTAAGTTTTATTATTTCCTTCTGCCTACCTAGTTTTGATTCCTTTTGTTAATCATGTTCTAATTTTATAAGCTGTGTCATTAAGATTTTTATATAGGCCACTTCTTCCTTTCTGATGTGTGCTTGCAATCTATAAATTGGTCGTATCCCATAAATTCTGATAGTTTGTGTCTTCATTGTCATTTGTTTCCAGAAATGTTTTTATTTCCTATTTGATTTTGTCTCTGACCCACTGGTTGTTCAGTAGTGAGCTGTTTATTTCCAAGTGTTAAATTTTTTCTTCTGTGTTCCTTTGTAGTTCATTTCTAATTTCAGTACCTTGTGACCTAAGAAGGTAGTCTGTACAATTTCTATACCTTTTGTAGTCTATCCTGGATAATGAAATTCTTTTTTTGTTTTGTTTTGTTTTGTTTTTTGGGTCACACCCGGCAGTGCTCAGAGGTTACTCCTGGCTCTAGGCTCAGAAATCGCCCCTGCCAGGCACAGGGGACCATATAGGATGCCAGGATTCAAACCATCGTCCTTCTGCATGAAAGGCAAATGCCTTACCTCCATGCTCTCTCTCTGGCCCTGGATAATGATATTCTTGTTTTGTTTCAGCCTGTTTGACCTATCAAGGTGTGACAGGGCAGTGTTAAGGTCTTCCACTTTTATTGTGTTGTTATTGATATAGCAATTATCAAGCAATTATCAAATAGTCAACAATTATATTAAATATTTTGCTGGTCCTTCATTGGGTGTAAATATGTTTTGGAGTATGATTTTTTCTTGTTGTACATATCCTTTTATTAATATGAAATGTCCATCTTTGTCCCTTTTAACTTTACTGAGTCTAAAGTTTGTGTCATCTGATATTAATATGGCCACTTGAGCTTTTTTAAGGAAATTGTTTGCTTGGATGATTCTCCTCCAGTCTTTGATTTTGAGTCTGTTTGTTCTGACTATTTAGATGTGTTTCTTGTAGGCAGCAAAACATTGGATTCAGCTTTTTGATTCATTTTGCCACTCTATGTCTAGTGCATTAGTCCATTGACTTAACACAGAATTTTGTAAGATTTTAAAAAAACTTGAGTGATTGAGTCCAGGGTCTTAGAAGCTATCTTTAAATAATTGATAGAGACCATGTGAAATCATTTTGTTTTTGTTTGTTTGAGCACCTATTGATGCTCACGAGTCACTCCTGGCAGTACACTCAGGAATTACACTTGGTGGTGCTCCATGACCATATAGGCTGCCTGGACTTGAATGCGGGTCAGCTATGCATCAGGCAAACACCCTACCTCTGTGTAGGTAGGTGTAGGGTGTAGGTAGCACTACCTCTTGGAGTGCTGTTTTTTTTTAAGACATTAAGAAGCTGTAAGTTCGGGGCTGGAGCGATAGAACAACAGGGCGTTTGCCCTGCACATGACTGACCCAGGACGGACCCAGGTTTGATCCCTGACATCCCATGTAGTACCCGGAGCCTGCTAGGAGTGAATTCTGAGCCCAGAGCCAGGAGGAACTACAGGTGCAGCCAAAAATAAAAAAGAAGGAAAAAAAAGAAACAAAACAAAAATCAGGAAGTTTGGAGAGAAACCCCCTTGTAATGAGTTAGCAGTTGTAGTAATAAGCTTATGTTAGATATTTAATTGATGCATTGTTATACTTGGCATTCCTGAGATACTGTAACATACTTTATAGAAAAGGAAATTGAAATCCTCCAAAATAAAATAGCTTTCCAAGGTCACCTAGCTCAGTTAATCAGTAAATCATATTTGAACCTCCTCCCTCTGACTTGTTGAGCACCCTGCTACATGCTCCACTACACAACAGATTGATGGAGATATTTCCTCTCGTGGGATTGAAATAATAAAAGCTTAATTATATGAGGTTTTCATGAGTTGTTTCTATCTTTGTCACTCTTCCCTCTCTCTCACTCTTCCCCCACCCCTATGTTTAAAGTCTTTATTGCAAATATTTACTTGGAGATTACCATTAACAGTGTTTCCTTACTTGAATGAAACAATACTACAAGAGCAAATGCCAAGGACACACCTAACCTGTCTTGATTCAGTTTTCAGGAATTACATGTTCTAATTTAAGACAGTATTAATAACAAATATGTGAAGCATAGGCAAAGTAGTCAAATTGTACTCCCAGTAGCATATAAGATGTTTAAAAGAGGAAGCCAGTATCAAGGGTTTGAGTTTCTTTTTTTTTTTGTTTTTTTTTGTTTGTTTGTTTGTTTTTTTGTGGTTTTTGGGTCACACCCGGCAGTGCTCAGGGGTTACTCCTGGCTCCATGCTCAGAAATTGCTCCTGGCAGGCACAGGGGACCATATGGGACGCTGGGATTCGAACCGATGACCTTCTGCATGAAAGGCAAACACCTTACCTCCATGCTATCTCTCCAGCCCCATGGGTTTGAGTTTCTTGGATCAGGCTTTAGGACTGAGATAGGAAGATGGAAGGAGCCATGTAAGCAAAGGTGTTGTGTAGCTTGTCAAAGTCATAATAAGCCTCTCGGTAGAGGAACTGTATAAAACTACATTTCAGTAACAGAGGGGCAGTGGCCAGGAGTTTTTGGTCCCTCTGTGGATTAGAGGCAAGATGTCAGTATAGACTCAACACTACTGCAGACAGGGGACCCAAACTACAATAAATTTTAAAATGTTTCTGTCAGGAGACAGTCAGTGGGTGGGAGGGAAGCTGGGGTCACTGATGGACCAATGTGATCACTGGTGCTGTGGTTGGACGTTAGAAAACTCTTTGCCAGAAACTCTTGTCAACAATTATTTTATATATCAGTGTCTAAAAAGAAATTATTTTAAATTCCAGTGACTAAATTGTGGGGGATCTTGCAATATAGATCTAGCTCACTATAATAGAAGTATTTGACATAGTATTCCAGTTTCAACAAAGAGCTCAAACTTAGAAACATCATATATTTATATCTATATAAGAAACCTGATAAAAATGGTTAGTGTACAAATTGAAAAACTTTTATTTTATGTCTTATTATACTTTTTAACTGTTTAGAAAAATCATATATTTATGTCTATATAAGAAATATGATTAAAATGGTTCGTATGAAAATTGAAAAACTATTATAATATTTTAACTATGTGTAAGTAGCAATATCATTTTGAGCTTTAAAATTCCCAAATTTCTTTTTCTAGACACTGTATGACAGCGTGTACCTGACTCTATACAATATATGTTTTACTTCATTGCCTATTCTGATATATAGTCTTCTGGAACAGCATATAGACCCTCATGTGTTACAGAACAAGCCCAGCCTCTATCGGTAAATATTATCCAGTATCTTGTGTCTATAATGTTTCTGACTGCAAGGAATGTTGGTTATCAATTTTTAAAAGCACCTTAAAAATAGGCAATATTAAGTGGTATTTTGGTAACTAATACTTTACTACAGAAAGTACAACAGTAGCCATGGTTTAGAATTGCTGGAGATATGAGAAAATTTTAACTTTCCAATTTTTTAGGAATATAATATGTATAGGAATATAATATATGTATAATATATAATCCTAAGAATACACTGGGTAATTGTGTTACTTGCGTTTACTGTTGCAAAACAAGTAATGTTCTGTTTCATGTGCAGAGAAGGAGTTATTCAGTAATATATTAGTTCCTACCATAACATTACCAACTTTAACTACCAGTGCTAAATTCTGGGTCAAGGACATTAACTTCTAACTCAGACTCCTTAGCTTATTCCTACTTCTGCAGAGCCACGTTTTCACAGAGATCAGAGCTGGTCCTTTGGAGTAATTTATGATTCCCACCTAATATATTCTCTTCTCTAAACAGATATTCAGTTGTGCAGAAATGGCAATAGTTGGGGCTGCAGAGATAGAATTGTAGGTAGGGCACCTTGTATGTGGCCAATTTAGGTTCAATCCCCAGTACCCACATGGTCTCCTGAGCACTGTGAGAAGTAAACCCTGAGCACAGAGCCAGAAGTAAGTCCTGGGCACGGCTGAGTGTGGCCCATAATCCAAAAAGAAAAAAAGAAAGAAATTACAATAGTTTATCTTGAATTTCCTTGGATATCTAGAAACAGTCTTGGCCCAAGATTGGCACAAATTTTTTTCCCCTCAACTATCCGTTCATAAACTTAAATTGAATTATATAACCTAACTCTCACATGACTACATTAAAAAGATAGGATAGGTGACCGGAGCAGTAAGTAGGGCATTTGCCTTGCATGCAGCCCACCCCAGTTCTTTCTCTGATATATAGTCCCCTAAGCTGGTCTGCAGTAACCCCTGAACATTGCCAAGTAATGCCCCCCCAATAAGATAGGATAATGGCAGAGTGACTGAAATTTTACAGAGAATAAAGATAAATCAACTCTTGACAAACTAGAACATTATGTCTATTATTTAGTCAAACTAGAACTTTTTTTTGTTTGTTAGTTTTTGGGCCACACCCTATGACGCTCAAAGGTTACTCCTGGCTATGTGCTAAGAAATCGCTCCTGGCTTGGAGGACCATACGGAATGAGGGAGGATCAAACCACAGTCCGTCCTAGGCTAGCGAGGCAAAACAGATGCCTTACTACTTGTATCACCACTCGGCCCCCAAACTAGAATATTTATTTGAGTATTTTTTTAATTATAAGCAGTTGGAGAGATGAGTGACAATTATGAGAAGTCATTTATAACTTCCATTCATTCTTTCTAATATCTTTAAATTAAAAATTTATTTCGGTTTCTCAAAATAGTTGTCAAAGTAACATTGGCTTATAACATCATTTGGCTTTAGATGTATAGTATTGTAATTCAGCATCTGCATCAATTTGAGCCATTGTATTTTAGTTATCAAGTAATATTTACTTAGGAGATAAATGAAACCTAACTTGTTCTTTTTTCTCAATTTTTTTAAATTTACAGAGATATTAGCAAAAACCACCAACTAAGCATTAAAACATTTCTTTATTGGACCATCCTTGGTTTCAGTCATGCCTTTATTTTCTTCTATGGATCCTATTTTCTACTAGGGAAAGATATATCTCTGCTAGCCAATGGCCAGGTAAGATATGGGGTTTCTATAAGGAGTGTTAATAATAATATTGTGGTATGGTTTATATACTTAGCCATCAAAAAAGGGAAAATTCTATTTTAATTACAAAATTGTTAATATTAAGTTAAATCATTTTTATAAAAAAGACTTTAATTTTTTTTACTTAATAAAATGTTACACAAATGGAAAATTTTAAAAGCCAAGATAATCTGGTATTAATATGAAACAGAAGTTATTAGGTAATTTTAATATCCATAAATCAATTTATATAAGTGAGTATACATGTCCCTGCATGCTATTCATGTCGGGATTGCATTTTATAATAATAGTGTTTATTATTGTGCTGAGTGCTTTACATATTTTGTATTCATTAATCCTCACAATAATTTTGTTGGTGATTTACGACCCATATTTTTCAAATAAAAAAATGAGGACTTAGTGTTTAGAATTTTGCCTTTAAATACTTGAAATATTTTATATATATTAGGAAGTTCTTTCATTTTCTTCTGAGTATATTCTAAATTACTATTTAGAATTGTCACTTTTATGAAAAGTAAAATTGGGAGAATAGATGGGGGGTGGTAAACAACAGTAGTTATGCTATGGTAGACTCGAACGTATCTTTTACTGACCCTTTTCTACTGGTGATTATTTTTGGAGTAGAGAGCAGCACATCTGGCTGTTCTCGGGACTTACTCTTGGCTATGTTCTCAGGGATCACTCCTAGCATTGTTAGGGGATTATTATATGTGGTACCAACAGTCAAAATGCTAGTTCTCTCTCTTTCTCTCTCTCTTTCTCTCTCTCTTTCTCTCTCTCTCTCTCTCTCTCTCCCTCTCTCTCTCTCTCCCTCTCTTATCTCATCTCATATTTTTCTCTTCCCCTTCTTTTTCTATCCATTTTTCTCCCTCTCTTGCCTTTTTCTCTTTTCTCTTCTCAAATTTTTATAAATACATTTCTTCTGTTTATACTTTTGTATCCTACCTGGTGATATTTAGGGTTTACTTCTGGCTCTACACTCAGGAATTACTTCTGGCTGTTCTTGGGAGACCATATGGGTTGCCAGGGATCAAACCCCTAGCCACTAAAGTATCTCTCCAACCTTTAAGTAAATGTATTTAAGTAAGCCTATTTTACTGCAAAAAAAAAAAAAAAATTTTGGAGTTGATAGAATAAATATTTTATGTGCTCAACCAACACTGATTAAGAAGTATCTAGTGGGCTCTGGATATTTGAAAGTAACTAATTCTCAATAAAGAAGCTTAGAGTCTTGTAAAGAGACAGAAAATTAAAAAGTATAGTAATAACAAAGTAAGAAAGCTTGATACATCTCCAACAATAACTTCCTTAATTTAGGGTTTGTTTTTTTTTTCTGTGCCAAGTAAATGCACAGAATAGCATCCACAGAATCGCATGCACACAATAGCTTATTGAATCATTATAACCTTGTGCTGAGGAAAATATCTGTTTCTTTTTTGCATATTAGAAATTGACCTCAGAACATTAAGGTCACACAGTAAATAAAATACCAGCCCAGACTCCAAACTCATGTCTGAATGACTGCAAAGCCGTGGCAAGTATTAGCTAGGTTCCCTTCTGTGAGATATTGCCACCTGTGTAGGGGTCATTAAGCTTGTATATATGTGTGAAAGCTTGTAGATATGTGTGAGTATATCTGCCACTTCCACCTGAAATACTGAGGGTAAAACTGAACCAAATGAAGAGGAAAAAGAGACTAGGAGATGTCATTTAATGAAAAGAAAAGAAAAGAATTCTTTTGTTGCTCAACACAACTTTTGTTTATTTTATTTTATCAATTTTCATTATTGGTTTGGGGAACACATCTGGTGGTGCTCAGGAACTATTGTCAGTTCTGAGCTGAGTAGTCATTTCTACCTGTACTCAGGACTTTGCAGTATCGGCAGTTAACCAGTGCGTACTGCATACAAGACATGTGCTTCCACTTACTAGCCCTTTTCTCTGACTTCAGAAGCAATATGTGCCTATTATAACATTTTTGAAATATATAGAAAAATACATAAGTAGGTTCCCCATTAACCTTCTACCAGATATAATTACTTAAAGACATTCTAACATATTTTCTTCGTGTGTGTGTGTGTGTGTGTGTGTGTGTGTGTGTGTGTGTGTGTGTGTGTGTGTGTGGTTGATTGGTTGGTTAGGAGCCACAATTTTCAGGAGTACTCCTGGCTCTGCCCTCAGATATCACTCCTGATGATGCTCCAGGGACCATATGGGATTCTGGAGATTGGCCCCTGGTCAGCCTCCTGCAAGACAAGCACCTTACTCATTTTACTATATTTTTAACCCTATTTTTTTTGTTTATGTTCTTGTTTAGGATCATACCTGGTCATGCTCAGGGGTTACACCTGCCTCTATGCACAGGGGTTACTCCTGATAGTGGTGGCAGGAACCAAACTTTAGAACATGTTCTGCTGTTTCTGGCTCCAGGTCATTGCTTTGTATACTCTCTAGAATGCTAGTGCCTGCCACTTTTTTTGTTTTTGTTTTTGTTTTTATGGGGCCACACCCGGCGGTGCTCAGGGGTTACTCCTGGCTGTCTGCTCAGTAATAGCTCCTGGCAGGCACGGGGGACCATATGGGACACCGGGATTCGAATCAACCACCTTTGGTCCTAGATCGGCTGCTTGCAAGGCAAACTCCGCTGTACTATCTCTCCGGGCCTGTGCCTGCCACTTTTACATCAAAATGTCTTTTATAATTATCTCTTCATACATGTTGAATCTACATATCCCTGTCCTTTTGCTCTGGATTCCTCTTACAGCTCCCTAGACTGAAAACTTCCATATCTGGTTTATGTCCTGTTCCATGATACTGCAAATGTTAATTGCTTTCTGTTTTTCAAAAGTTAGTTAGTATGCCCAAGATCTCTAAATAAACTGAAGGCCTAGATTAGAAAACATTTTTACTGGGGATAATGTCCTGGGAATAGAAGTGCCAGAGCATCAAGATGATATATTTAGAAGACTGAGCTAGTGATTAATTTTTTAATAGTAGTACAGTTAGTAAAATTTTCATAGTCCTATGCAGTAATTATAGAATAATTATAGAACAAATATAGAAATATAGATAAATAAAATAAGTGTAGAAAATAGAATAAATGTAATAGAATAAAATAGAATGTTTGTAAATGAGCTAGTCTTAGACTATGAAATTATCATAAATATTTGTCAGAATTTGCAGATTGGTAATTTGGTAAACATATTTTTAGGGACAGACTTTATTTTTTAATTAAAATGAACTTAACATAAAACTTAATTATTTCCATAATCTCCAAGAACCAATTCTTTCTGAATTAGTATTGCTGGGTATTGAAGCCCACGATTCACACATGTACTTTTGATTTTTTGGGGGGGACCATACCCAAGCTAGGAATTACTCCTGTCTTGTCACTCAAGAATTATTGCTGGTGGTGCCGAGGGATGCCAACGGTCAAACCCAAGTGGGCCTTTTTTAAGTAAAACTTATTATCCATTGTACTATCACTCTGGCTCCACATGTTTATACTTTAAAATTCACAGTTTAAGGGCCGGAGAGATAGCATGAACGTAAGGTGTTTGCCTTTCATGCAGAAGGACAGTGATTTGAATCCTGGCATCTCATATGGTCCCCTGTGCCTGCCAGGGGCGATTTCTGAGCATAGAGCCAGGAGTAACCCCTGAGTGCTGCTGGGTGTGACCCCCACAAAAATTTTTCACAGTTTAATACTTTTTTACCATCTTAAATGTTTGTATTTGGATCACACATCCAGTGGTTCTTGGGGATTACTCCGCACTCCCTACTATTAGGTTGCTCCCAGTATCAAGGAACTAGGTGATTGCAGGGTACAAACCTAGCCTTCTGCATGGAAAACAGACATTCAACCTTTCTGAGCTCTCTCCTGGTCCCACTATATTAAAAAAATTTTTTTTTTATTTTGGACCACATCTGGTGGTCCTCAAGGCTTACTCTTAGCTGTGCACTCGGACTACTCCTGGTGGCTCGGGAGTCCATATGGGATGCCAGGAATTGAACCTGGGTAAGGCCTCATGCCAGGCAAACTCCTTCCTTACCTGCTATTCTATCACTTCAGCCTCCTAGCTTAAAATTTTTATGAATTATATTCAGTAGTGTTATAGTAGAGTTATATTGTAAACACATCTTCAAAACTCATCATGCAAAATTGAAAGTCTTGACAATTAACAAATAATCTTTCACTTCTCAACTTTTGACCTATCTACTTTCTGTTGCAATGAATTTGACTACCTGTGAAACACTTTTTTTTTAAACTATAAATAGTTGAGAGTTAACAGAAATGAAAGTGTATATTAACTCTATTATAGAGGAGCCGGGGTGATAGCACAGTGGTAAGGCATTTGCCTTGCACATGGCAGACCAGGAACGAACTCGGGTTAGATCCCCAGCATCCCATATGGTCTCCAGAGCCTGCCAGAAGTGATTTCTGAGTGCAGAGCCAGGAGTAAGCCCTGAGCGGGTGTGACCCAAAAAACAAAAACCAAAATTATATATAGTTATATGTAATAGAGTTACTGATCAATTATTTTTAAAGAAAAATTTTTATTCCTTTGTTAACCCTACATCGTAAGTCATCTCATTTTGAGACACTTGCTGCTATTGTCCATTTTTATTTATGGCGATAGCTTATGTGCCTTTCTGTGACCTTGCAGAAACAACTTTCAGGAAAGAAATTTCCCAGTAGATAAGGGAAAGAGGCACATAAGATGTCAGATGAGGAAAGAAGGTGCCAGAAAACTGTAAGAGGAACAATTCAAATAGAAGATTTCTATTCTAGATTTCTAGACTACACTAGCAAAAGTATTCTGGATAAGTATATTTTAGAAGAGTAAAATATTACAATGAAGGAAACAAAAGGAGAAAATTGGAATCATATAATGAGAAAGGAAGCCTAAAATGATGAAAAAAGGAGAATATTAAAATTTAGAAAGAAAAATAAACTTTTTGTAGTGCTCAGTTTTTCTTGGCCTTTTAAGCATTCCATTTTCCCTCATTTCCTGTTCTTAGTTTTTCTTTCATGCTATATATATATCATCATCTGTTGAAACCTAGCTATCAAATGGTAAGAACTCTATTATGCCAAGTATATATTATTTTGTATCTGTATGCCACAGATTATACAGTGTCCTTTTTTTAGTTTGCTTCTTTTTTTTTATTTTGTTTGTTTTTTTTGTTTTGTTTTTTCATAGGTGATAGTTTGCTTTTGTTTTGAGACCACAGGGCTTACTCCTGGCTCTGTGCTCAGGGATCACTTCCTATAGGGCTCAGGAGACCATATGGAGTGCCAGAGATTAACCCTCTGTCAACCACATGTAAAGCAAGCACTTTACTCACTGAAGTATCTCTCTGGCCCCTCCTTTATTTAAATTGATACCATTTAACCAGTTTAATTATTTAAAAATTCAAACCAGTTTAATTATTAAAACATTTAGCAGTGAATTTGCAATTTAATTCTTATAAGAATATATAGGGTTGGGGCCGGAGAGATAGCATGGAGGTAGGGCATTTGCCTTTCATGCAGAAGGTCCATGGTTCAAATCCCAGCATCCCACATGGTCCCCCGAGCCTGCCAGGAGCGATTTCTGAGCATAGAGCCAGGAGTAACCCCTGAGCACTGCCGGGTGTGACCCAAAAACCAAAAAAAAAAAAAAAAAGAATATATAGGGTTATTAAATATTATATAATTATAATATCTTTGATTATATAATTCTTATAGAATTTCTTTGTTCAGTTACATATTCATGAAACAAATATTTAAAGCACTAATAATTTCCAGATGATCAGTAGAAAGTATCAGAAGAGAACAGACAAATAAACCCTGTATATTGTAGTTTCACCCAATAGTTGATCACATGGTTAAAATCTGTCCTAGATACTTTGTACAGAATCAGTTGTTCATAGCTGGAGAGAGGTCTCAGCTGACTGGAATGCATACTTTACTTGCAGAAGGCTCAAGTTCATTCCTGGGCACTTAACTATTTCTGCCAACCACTGCCAGAAGTGACCCCCTAAGCACTGAGTCAGGAATAACCAGAAACCCAAGCCAAAAACAAAAACAAAAACAAAACAACGCCAGAGTCAGTTGTTTATGAACTTCAGGAAGAGTATTTTTATAGGCTACATATTTAAGTTTGACATAACAAAACAAGTTTTTATATTTTTAGCCCCCTTCCTGATTAACGTAGGGTTTGATTCCTGCAATTATTCTCACTATGTCATTTCCTATTGGGTCAAATCAGTTACCATACAAACACACTCTTAAAAGCTCCTGTCTGTGAAAAGTGCAGTTCCTTAACCCACAAACTGCTATAGACATTCTTCTTTCTATCTTTAGAACAAGACGTAAAGGAGTTATCTTAATTTCAAATTGCTGACCTTCTTTCTTGAATTTCGTTACCATGAGGCTTTTGTTTCAGACGTCACTTCAGAACATGCCCCTGTGGTCACAAGTAGGCCCCTACTTAGTTTATATTCAAGAGCATGTCTCAAACATCAGGGCCAAGAGCACTAGTAGACACCTGCCTGCCTCTCTGTTTTCTTTCAACTTTGCTCACAAACGTGGGCATCCTTACCATCTATTACTAGCTTCCTCTTCCCACCCTTAGAATCAAACATCACCCCCACCTGAGAATCAGAGCTCAGTGACATAGGGCTCAAAGCTCCACCAATATTTTTCATTTCTCTCTACAAAAGATAAACTTTTCCATGGTTTAAATACTGTTGATCTATGGGAAATTCCCGGGTTTACATCTTTTTCAGTCTGACTCAAGCTAAATGCTTCTCTACTTGAATTTATTTTAGAATTTTAAAGAGAATTGTAAAAACTAAAACAAAATTTTAATTTTTCCTCCCTTGTTCTTCTGATACTAATAAATGGAGCCAGCCATCTTTTGCCAGCTACTCAAAAGTCTTTAAATCACCCTAATTGTCCTTTTCTCTCTCAAAGCTTTATATGGCTTGAACAATGCCATATATACCCTGAACGCTTCCTCTTCTTACAAACTCTCTACCATCACCCTCTCTCTCCTGAGCCATAACTACCTCCTTCCTACTCCTGCTTCTGCTTGTCCCTTGCTTGCTGCCAGATTTGGGAGTGGACAGTGGGTAGTACAAGAAACACCACTTGCCTTGCATGCAGCACACTCTTGTTCAGTCTGTAGCAGTCACTCTTAGCACAGATCTAGGAATGGCCCCTGAACACTGCTGGGTATGAACCAAACCCCCAACCCCTATATATCAAACTTTAAAATTTAAATGGAGATTTTTATCATAGCTCTCATCTGCTCAAAACTATCCAGTGGCTGCTTACCACAGATTGACTGTGTCTCTGCACTGGCATTCTTGCGATCCTCCCTGCTCAAACTCAGCTTTAGCTACAAAGCTGTTCTTGTTCCACGAATAAATGAAGTGCTCTTTCTTATAATGTCTATACTTCATCTTTATTCGGATGCTTTTTTCTCACATGGTCACATGGCTGAGTGCATTCTGTTAAACTATCACTGATTCAGATGGACCTTCCTTACTCCACTATCTCCAATAAACATGTTGTTTTCCACTTTGTTACACCTGCTCACACCCCTGATTCTACATCAGGGGCCTCAAACTCAATTTACCTGGGGGCCGCAGGAGGCAAAGTCGGGGTGAGGCAGGGCCACATAAGGGATTTCGCTTACTGAACATTCGCAATAAAAAATTGCATTAGTAAGAAAAAAAATCGCAAAAATCGCATTAAACATTTGCATACCCCAAACGGAACTGCTCGGGGTATGCGAATGTTTAATGCAATTTTTTTCTTACTAATGCGATTTTTATTGCGATTATTCGGTAAGCAAATAATCGCGAATACTACGATATTTGAAGGCTGGCCACGGGCCACAAAATGTTGTACGAAGGGCCGCAAACAGCCTGCGGGCCACGAGTTTGAGATCCCTGTTCTACATATATATTATGTTATAATACTAGTCTCCTAACAGACATTTTAGGTTTGTTTTTGCCAACTTCCTCTGCTCTTACCCTCCGTGAGATCGGGCACTTTTATCAGCCTCATTCCCAAGACTTGCAATGGCATTTGGAATGCAGTTGATGCTCGAGCTCGAGAACTAAATGTTTAGTGTACAAATGATAATGAAACTAATTTGGAATATAAATTTAGTTTTATATAACAATTAGGACACATGTCGTTAAAAAATGGGAACCAGGAAGCAAATAGATTGAGCAGTGTCTAGTTGAAACTAACCTTACACTTAAACTTAACTTGGCAGGCTCTCTTTAAGAGCAAAATAAATAAATAAATACAAATGTAAGTAGATGTGGAAATGACCATGTTTAACATGAAAAGTCACTTAACAACCAAACCAGTTTAAAAGCCTGACTTAAATTTTCAGTAGCCAGATTTCCTAAAATGTAGTCTGCCACAGACTTCTTCAGCAACTGTCTTGTGGTTAGAATGGAAAGAAACATCAGTCTCAACTGTGGAATATATACAATGGAGATATATTAAATCTTTTGCTTAAAAAAAAAAAAAAAAGAAAGAAAAGGCGATGTCTGCAATCCTACAATTGCTTCCTTGCTATCAGTATAAAAGGAGTCTTAAGTCATCCTCTCTGAGGAAAATACCATGTAACCAGCCCCAATCATGACTTGCTGAAATCAGATACGAGTCCTAGAGAGATTGTACAGCAAGTAAGGCACTCGTCTTGCACAAGTACCCCTCTTCTCAGGATAGTTACGTGGCACCCTGTATGCTCCTTCAAGGAGGAGTGATCCCTATGCACACAGCCAGGAATAGATTCTGAGCACTACTTTGTATTCCAACCCAGAAAACAAGAATAAAAGTTAATAAGGGGGCTGAGCTGTAGCACAGCAAGTAGAGTAGTTGCCTTGCATGTAGCTGACCTATGTCCCATGGATCCCCAGCATCCCATATGGTCCCCTGATCCTGCCACGAGTGATTTCTTAGTGCAAAGCCAGGATTAACCCCTGAGTGCCTCCTGGTTTGGCCCAAAAACAAAAACAAAAAAAAGGTTAATAAAATCACAGGTATGGAGGGAGGACAACACTGGTGTCGGGAATGGCCTTGATTCATTGCCACTATGTACCTTAAATATTACTGTGAAAGATTCGTAATTCACTTTAGTCATAATAAAATTAAAAAAGAATAAGTTAATAAAATCATATGTGGGACCTGCGAGGTGGCGCTAGAGGTAAGGTGTCTGCCTTGCAAGCACTAGCCAAGGAACAGACCACGGTTCGGTTCGATCCCCCAGCGTCCCATATGGTCCCCCCAAGCCAGGGGCGATTTCTGAGCACTTACCCAGGGGTAACCCCTGAGCATCAAATGGGTGTGGCCCAAAAATAAATAAATAAATAAAATAAAATCATATGTTTGGGGATAGATAGGTGAGATTGTTAGCACGTCTAGATTGCATCAAATATTTGTCCTTATAGTCCTAAATAGGAAGGAGGCCTCTAGCTTTCTCCCTAGAGCTGACTTATACCAATGATTTTCAATATTTTTAGGTCATTTCTAGAATTGATAAAAGCAAGAAAATAAGGATTGGATCATCCTTTTCTCTTGAAAGTCCCTAAAATCCCCTCTAAAAACAGGAATACTTGTTCTGTTGTTGATAATAGTTATTGATTAAATATTATGCTAAGCACCATGTGTATTTTTTGTGTATTTTTCACAGATTTACATAGGTTTGTATGAGGTTTATTCCCATTTTACTAATTGAAAATGTGAGCTAAGTATAGCAAGAAAATGCTCATTTTAAAACCAGCTGTTTAGATCTTTTTTTAACCTATGGTAAAAATTGTAACTACTGGCCAGAGAGATAGCATGGAGGTAAGGCATTTGCCTTGTATGCAGAAGATCAGTGGTTCAAATCCCGGCATCCCATATGGTCCCCCAAGCCTTCCAGGATCGATTTCTGAGTATAGAGCCAGGAGGAACCCCTGAGCACTGCCGGTGTGACCCAAAAACAAACAAAAAAAATCATAACTACTTTACAAACTAAATGAGTATAAATTTTAGGTTGTGTCCTTCATAGAAATTAATTACTGAAATTCTTTGGGGATTTTTCACTTTTAATAAAAACCTTACTAAGTTATAGCTATAAAACACTGGACAATACTTTCTGTCATTGGGTTTTTTTGTTTGTTTTTGTTTTTTATTTTTGGTTTCTGAGCCATACCTGTTGAAGCTCAGTAGCTCAGGGGTTACTCCTGGCTATGCCCTCAGAAATCACCCCTGGGTTGGGGGACCGACCATATGGGATGCTCGGGGATTGAACTGCAGTTCGTCCTAGGCTAGCGCTTACAAGGCAGATGCCTTACCTCTAGCACCACCGCTCCGGCCCCCTTTAATTGTATTTTTACATAGATTCCTTGGAGGCATAGTTTCATTGGCTGTTATCTTTTTTTTCATGTAATGTTCCCTATATAAATTTATTTGCGTTTTGCCTCCACTTGGTCCAGAAGTACAGTGGCGAGGGATCTGTTCTAGTTCAAAATGGTTCTAGAAAATAATTGTGATTAGAGCATTATTTTTAATTGCCCGGTAAAAACAAAGCAATCACTAATATGTATCATTGGAACTCTGACATACAAGTATATTTATTTATAATTCCATATAAATAATAATATCCAGAAGACCACTGAGGGGCTGGGAAGGTAGTACACTGGATAAAGTGTTTGCCTTGCATTGAGCTTACCCAGGTTAGGTCCCTGGCTTCCCATGATGTCATGATCATCACCAGGAATGATTTCTGAATACAGAACCAGAAGTAAGCCCTGAGCAGTGCTGCGGATAGCCCCCAAATTAAAAACAAATAAATGAATGAACTGTTCTTTATAATAGAAGACCACTGAGCATGATCACAATAGTCATCATAATGCATTGTGGTGTTTTCTTCTCATGGTTTTGAAAGTTTCCTAATTTAGTCATAGATTTCAAATTAACTGGCTCGAATAAAGGGATTTTTGGTCATTACCATAAATTAGCATAGCAATTTAACATATAATACTTCGTTCATTTTGTTTAGATGTTTGGAAACTGGACCTTTGGCACGTTGGTCTTCACAGTCATGGTTATAACTGTCACAGTAAAGGTATGGTGTAGAAGATGCAAATTCTGAATCTGCAAAGACATAGTTTTCTTCCATTCTTTATGTTGTATCTTTCCTGTTGGCAGTCATGAAGAGTATTATGTTTGCTAAAACTATTATTGCTATTTGAATGTTTATTTTTAAAAACTGTATTTTAATAACTAATTGTATATTATATATTATTATTAATTTATATTAACTAATAATTAAATATATTTAATAACTATTTTAATAATATAAATATATTATAAATGCTAATGTCATCCATTAAAAAATTTTATTGTTTTGGGCCACACCCAGTGGTGCTCAAGGCTTACTCTGGCTCTGCACTTAAGGATGACTCTTGGTGGGCTTCAGAGAATCATCTGAGTGGCCAGGGTTTGAGTTGGGATGACCATGTGCAAGACAAATGTCTTCCTGCTAAATTATCTCTCCAGCCACCCAAATATTACTTTAGAACTTGTTCTTGAATCTCAGAGAATGAGAAGTCTGGGGCTGGAGAAATAGAACAGCAGTAGGGCATTTGCCTTGCATGCAGAGACAGATCCAGTTCAATTCTTGGCATCCAGGTGCCCCCCCACAGCTTGCCAGGAGTGTTTTCTGAGCACAGAGCCAGGAGTAACCCCTGAGCATCACCATTTGTGGCCGAAAAAACAATTAATAAACTGCTAAAAAAATCATATTAATTTAAAATACAATAAAAGCTTCTGTTTCTATGCCTAGTCAGGGTTAATTTCATAATTCTCATCTCTAAAGTTTTATTTCTTCACAAATAATAATATATAATTATTATTATTAAAATAATGCACAAAACTGCAGTTTATTTTAAGGCATAGTTAAGAAAAAAATGTGCTCATTAAATTTCAAGGTTGCATCCTCTCAGAAGATAAAAATCATAAACTCGAAATTATCCAATTTCATATAACACTTTCCACAAAAATTAGGAATGTATTTTAAATTTTTATGTGATTATCAGCTTCAAATTTAATTAATATTTATCTTCAGAGCAACTTTGCCAGGGGACCTTTAGTCATCATATAGCAAAATAAGCAGAATGATAATTGCTATGTTTTATAATTAGTATATTTTATTCTACAGTTTTATTTGATAGGTTAAAATTTAGGTTTGATTTCTATTTGTACTATTTCTAAGAATTCTTAAACTTCTTTTTTGTTTTTAGATGGCTTTGGAAACACATTTTTGGACCTGGATCAACCATCTTGTTACCTGGGGATCTATTGCATTCTATTTTATATTTTCTTTGTTTTATGGAGGTATTCTCTGGTGAGTGACTATGTTGTAGTCAATAAGTAGTTCGTTTATAAGAATTCAATTCTAATAGTTAAAATAACAGTGTATTAAAAATTATGAGGACCCCATTTTTAATGTACTTTTGTTGAAAGAAAAAAGAAACCAGCAGTTACAGACTTACTCCATTCTAGCTATTTTACATAAGATGTTGACATTAATGCATCACAGTAATCTTATTGTCCTCATACTATATGGAAGCTGACTCAGATCACAAAAGTTAAATGAATAGCAGGAATTAGACCCAGATCACAAAAGTTAAATAAATAGCAGGAATTAAACTCATTCTTTTTATTCTACAATTAATGTTCTGTAGCCATATTTTCTCTAAACTATTAATGTATTCACTAAGTCGTATGGAACCATTAAATGTTTATCAATTAATTTACCTCTCAAAATTAAGTAGTGGGGCTGGAGTGATAGCACAGTAGTTAGAGTGTTTTCCTTGCACATGGCTGACCCAGGACCAACCCAGGTTTGATCACCAGCATCCCATGTGGTCCCCCGAGCCTGCCAGGAGTAATCCCTGAACACCACCAGTTGTGGCCCACAATTAAAAAAATACACTAAATCAAAAGTAAGTAGTATGTTTCATCTTATTTGGTAAAACCAGAGAGTTGGTAACTCATACAAATCATCAGAAGTGTTTTCTGATGAATTATTTATTACTTCCCTAATAATAGTTATGTAAGTTATTGGAAGTGATTTTTTGGTTTTTAAAAAAACAACAACAACAAAGTTTGTCTTTTCTTATTAGTTAACAAGTATAGCACACTGGTTTTAAATTTGGGCACCTTCTTGAAGTCTTATTAAAGTTTAGCTTTCATGGGGCCACGGTATATCAGGGAGGGCATAACACCACATAATAACCCCAAGCCCTACTGAGAGTGATGATTGAGTACAGACTTACAAAAGTAAGCCCAGGACAACATTGAATATGACCCAAAATACAAATAAAATAAAATTTTAACCTTCAGATTGTTTACATAATACCCAGATTTGAGAAATTCTCTTTTTAGGCAGGAGTCAGGGATGTGTCACAATGACAGATCATGTGCTTTATGCATATGAGACCCTGGGTTTGATTCTTAGCACTGCAAAATAAAGAAAAATACACTTATCAGTTTCTACTGTGATTAAACCCTTTATTAAATTAATTATCTTATTTAAGTATTAATTAAATATTAAAAATTAATTTGTTTAATATAATTATTAAATTCTTTTTTGACAGGCCATTTATGGGCTCCCAGAATATGTACTTTGTATTTGTTGAACTCCTATCCAGTGGTTCTGTTTGGTTTGCCATAATCCTCATGGTTGTTACATGTCTTTTCCTTGATGTAGTGAAGAAAGTATTTGACCGACAGCTCCATCCTACAAATACTGAAAAGGCACAGGTAATTACTTTTAATATACACTGTCTTTTAAATTGGGGGCATTTAATGATGTATGACTGTCATCATAATTTGTTTGTACAAATAAAGAGAAAATTATTTCAAGTTCTTTGCAATATGATGTAATGTTTTTATTTTTATTTATTACCCCAACCTGATTTTAATTAAATGTTGCTATGAATAGAACTCCAGGTTTTAAAATGTAACACCACATTATAACTATAAAATACATGAATTATTATTAATATAGCTAATGAAAATGCTTTAGTATAACATTCTATCATGTACATTTTATGTGTGTAATTCTATAAGGATATATATTCTTGTATTTAGAGACATTAGAATTTAAGCAATATTTTTCAGGTTTTATACTTTCAAGAAAATGTTTTGAAATAAGTTCTTTAACCAAAATAAATTTTACAGAATAAATTTTTAGGACCAAGGGTACTATTCAAGAGGAAGATTCTTGCCTTGTATACATAAGGCCCTGGATTCAATCCACAGTATGGCCTAAAATGAATTTCCATAAAATATATTTATCTCACTAAATATTTAATTAACAAGTATTAAACAGAATAAATGTTAATAGTATTCTATATAGCATTTAAGACTAGTCTTTAGAGCCCAGTAATTCTCTCTCCAAATCCCAGTTCTCCAACTTGGTTACCTTGTTACTTGAAACCTTAGCTTATGAGAGCTGGAGTGATAGTACAGCCCTACTGCAGCCAATCCAGGCTTGATGCCTAGCAACCCATCTGATTCCCCCATTTTCTGCCAGGAGTAATCTCTGAACACCACCAGGTGTAGCCAAAGACCAAACCAAAAATAAATAAAAAGTTATTAAAATATGTTCAAATTATATATATATATATATATGATATAGCAGATGCTTAAGAAATGGTAGCTATTTCTTGTTTACTTGACTTGTATATGATTTGTCTTATTTACTGTAACATAGTTCTGGGTATATACTCCAATGAATATGTTCAAATCAACTCAGTACCCCCAATAAACACAAATTCTATTATTAATTTTTTCTACATAGGTTGAATTTTTTGCCAAACACTTGCTATAATCCAATTTTGGAAATTTTGGTATATTGATGCTATAAGCAAAGTAAGTGCTTCATTAGTATTCAGTGAATCTGAGTTAGGTTTTTCTAAATACAGTTTATTGGGCTTATTAGTTTCAGTTAACCATATCAACATTTCTCTAACATATATTAATCTAATTGAGTGCTTTGATCACTCAGTTCAGTCATAGCCAAATGTACATTTAACATCATTGATACAACATAGTTCTCTGAAGCCTGTAAGTTTAATTAAAGTAACCATTGTAATCATTCTAAGTAGAATGATCTAATTAAGTGATAAGCTGAATTTTATTCTGTAAGATCAAAATACTATTACTATATTACTATCTCTTGTGATGGTTAAAAATAATAAATATAAAGTACCTATTGTTGGACCACAGGTAGACTTTGTAAAAATTACAGTTATAGTATGATAAGGTTATTGCTCTGATACTAATCTAATAAATCAAAAATAATTTCATATCCCAGTCACTCTGGCTTATTTATATCAGTATGGCTATATTTTACTCAATATATTTCTTGAATGTATTTCAAAGTTTTGCCTCTTATTTCTAATCTTCAGAGATGAATATTTACTAGAAGTGCTAACATTCTCTGTTATATTTTTTCTAGTCCCTTTCAGTGAACACATCTGTCCCCTACTCTGAGCCTTGTTAAATATATTATGGGGCCAGAGCAATAGTACAGCTGGTAGAGCATTTACCTTACATGCAATCTATCAGGGTTCCATCCTTCCGGCAACCTACGTGGTCCCCTGAGCTCACTAGGAATGATTCCTGCACACAGAGCTAAGAGTAAGCCCTGAGCACAGCCAAGTGTGACACAAAACAAACAAAAAATTTTTCACCAAAATATATTAATGCCATCACTTTGTAGGGGCTGGAGCAATAATAGTATAGCGGGTAGGCTGTTTGCCTTGCACACATCACCTGGGTTCAATTCTTGGCATCTCATATGGTCCCCTGATCTCATCAGGAGTAATTCCTGAGTGCAGAGCTAATAATAACCCCTGAGCATTGGCAGATGTGGCCCAAAAATCAAAAAAAAAAAGTTTTTAGGGGGCTGGAACAATAGTATAGTAGGGCACTTGTCTTATACATGGCCTACCCAAGTTCAATCCCCAGCATCCCATATGGTCCCCCGAACCTGCCACAAGAGTAAGCCCTGAGCATTGCCAGGTGTGGCCTCAAAATAAAAATAAATAAGCCTGTATAAAAGTTGTCATTTATTCTTAGAAATTGATTATATATTTTGTAAAGCTTTGTTAATGATAATAGGTATTATTAGTTCTTGTTACCTTTACTGTGGTTTATTTGAAAAAGATAACATAGGAAATATTTAGTATTTTACGGTGAGTAATCTCAGACAAAAAACAATTTAAAGTACTCTGTATATCTATTTTTAGCTCTTTCACCAAATGTTAAAACAGAGTTAAAATGGTATGTATGGTAAATTATCAGTTCTTTGGGGTTTTTTTCTGTGTAGAAAATGGTATAATTGTTTTGCTCCACTAAATTCATTTTTAAATGACTTGACCAGATGTCTACTGTGGTTCAGTCCAAAGAGGAAATCTCTCATTCAACTCAGGGATCTTTTCACCTTCTGGGTTGTTTTTTCCCTTTGTCTCTCCCTTTCTCCTCTCCCTCCCCACACCTTATATCCTCTCCTCCCATTCCATTTCTTTTTTTTTTTTTTGGTTTTTCGGGCCACACCCATTTGATGCTCAGGGGTTACTCCTGGCTAAGCGCTCAGAAATCGCCCCTGGCTTGGGGGGACCATATGGGACGCCAGGGGATCGAGCCGTGGTCCTTCCTTGGCTAGCGCTTGCAAGGCAGATACCTTACCTCTAGCGCCACCTCACCGGGCCCAATTTTTTTGTTTTGTTTTGTTTTGTTTTTTTGGGCCACACCCAGCGGTGCTCAGGGGTTACTCCTGGCTGTCTGCTCAGAAATAGCTCCTGGCAGGCACGGGGACCATATGGGACACCAGGATTCGAACCAACCACCTTAGGTCCTGGATCAGCTGCTTGCAAGGCAAACACCACTGTGCTATCTCTCCAGGCCTCCATTCCATTTCTTCACTCTTTCAAATATTGTATGGTTATTCAGATCAGATCCCTCTGTGATATCATTCCTATGCTACAGTAATCTTTATGTAAAGGCAGTAATCTTTATTGTTTCAGCCTATATTATCACCATTGATTTTTATGGTATATAAAATGGTTAGAAAGTTGTAAACTACTATGTTTACAAAAAATGGAGCAAGAAAAATTAAGAATTAATTTTTTGGAAGGTACTTTTTGGGGGGTACATTTGTTGTGGGTTCTTTGTGGAGAAAGGGGCCACACCTGGCTGATGATGCTCAGGAGTATGTAACTCCTGGCTCTGTGCTCAGGGATCAATCCTGGCGGTGATTAGGATGCCATATGGGATGCCAGAGATGGAACCCAGGTCTTTCACATGCAAGGCAAGTTCTATCACTCCAGCCCCCTATCAACTTTTTTTTTTTTGAGCTTTTTTATTTCCCCAGAGCAATTATGTGGTATTAAGAGTGAAGAGGGGCCGGGCGGTGGCGCTAAAGGTAAGGTGCCTGCCTTGCCTGCGCTAACCTTGGACGGACCGCGGTTCGATCCCCCGGTGTCCCATATGGTCCCCCAAGCCAGGAACAACTTCTGAGCACATAGCCAGGTGTAACCCCTGAGCGTTACTGGGTGTGAACCAAAAAAAAAAAAAAAAAAGAGTGAAGAATAAATATCTATGACAGCAAAGCCAACAGCCCTACAAATGTTGTTCATGTATGTACTGTGTCTGATATTTCCTACTCTCGTCGGAACAGATGCCTTCTCAAAGCTTGTCCTGTGTCTGTCTCGTAGGTAACAAATACAACTCACTGACTTGTTGTATGTCCCATCCCTTTTCTGTCCACTTGTAGATGTACTCCAACACAGTCGCTTTAAGTGACGAGTTCATCGCACTGCAGCCTTTGTCGAGGGCAAGGAATCAGCTGAGCAAACTTAGGTAGAGTAGGAATAGAACTAATTAACTCTTCTGCATGCTAAAGGTCACTTAAACAATATTCAAAAGATGGGCAGAGGCATGAATTAAGAGTGGGGAACGGCTCAATCTCTAATTTGACCTTTATTAACATGGACATTAAAACAAAAATGTTCTTTTCTTCTACCAGAAGAAAATTTAGATTAAAATTCAATCTAATGGGCCAGAAATCTGTACCTTGTTATATATATTTTACAGCTTAACTACTTTTTCTAGCATGATTCGAATGCTTCTGCTTGTCATATTCAAGAATGCTACTGCATGTTGAATACTTTAAGCTACAAAAAATTCATCATAAAATTTAAAGTTTTAATTTGCAGTTACTTAGAAGTGAGAGTTGTCCATTTTTATCTTGCCTGAACTTGTATTGTAAGCGCCTCGCCTATTTGTCCATGTTCTCTGTAATGGCTGCTGAAGCATCTCTTATCCTTGCTGCTGTAAGATTTTATATCTGTCTCCTCAGACAGATCCATTTAGTCATTTCCCACAAAATATAACCAGTAATCGACATATCTTTAGATAGAAGAAAATTGGGATTTAAATCCTAGAGCATGTAATATTAAGGCAAAAATATACATATGAATTTTAAACTCTAGTCTGTCTTGAAGAAAAGTATAACTAATGTATTTTTTCATTTTTTCCATTCTTGAGTTTCTTGCCCTACCAGTATCTTGTGGTTCTTAATTTTTCATTTAAAAAAGTAATTTTAATGCTTTTATTAACAAGATTTCTTATCTATATTCACTTAATCAGTAGAATGGCTTTGTTATAGCACTACTTCAGTAATATCATGTCTCCCTACTATTTCATAAATTTGAACTAGTCTAAAGGCTTTCCAAAATTTTTTCAACATTTTTGAACCATTCCAATTTAAAACAGCAAAGGTGTCATCATGTAGATACATTTACAAATCAATCAAATCTTAATATTATCACACTACCATTCATAATGCCTTTTTTTTTTTTTCTTTTTGGGCCACACCCGGCGGTGCTCCTGGCTATCTGCTCAGAAATAGCTCCAGGCACAGGGGACCATATGGATGCTAGGATTCAAACCAACCACCTTAGGTCCTGCATTGGCTGCTTGCAGGGCAAACACCGCTGTGCTATCTCTCCAACCCCTCATAATGCCTTTTTTAACCCCTAAGTTCAATTTTATTTTAGACTTTAGGATAATTATTTATTTAAAAGAACACAAGAGGGCCAGAGAGGAAGTACAGTGTAAGATTCTTACTTTGCACCAAGCCTAAGTGAGTTTGATCCTCAGCACTAATCCCCTGAACACAGAACCAGGCGTAAAAGATAATGATAACAATTTTCTTGAAAACTTACTTTGAATATTTCTTCTCCCTGGTGCTATAAACAAAGCTATTTTAATAAGTTATCTTATATGCTTTTATTAGATTTTTAATCAAAATAGTCTGCCATTTCATTTTTTATATAAGAAGTTTTCCATAGAAATAATTGGTTGGGTCAGGAAAGACAAAATGGACTGGAGTGCCTGAGACCTTGAGTTCAGTCCTAGAATCTAATGCCCCCCACCAGATGTAGTGTTGGTAGCTCCTAGCAATTCTAGGGTGGTCCTGCTGACCCCCCCATACTACTGAGCCCAAGGAGCACCACACTGGTGGGCTGAGCTTTACTGGGAGTCCTCTCTAGTGTCCATGAGCACCACCTGGAAATCTTTACCAGGAAAACTGAGCATATACATACAAATTAAGAAACACTTTTCTCATTGAGTAACTTCCTTAGAAGTTCTCTGATACTAATACAGAAAACAACTACAAAGAACTTAACTATGTATAGACTAGTTACCGTTCAATTAAAAATTTTTTTAATTAGGGCTAATTTAATTTTGTCAAGTAAGTTCAGACAAAGCCTCCCCATTTACATATAAATCTAACAACTTAAAAATCATGTAATTGCCCTTCTACTCTGCAAAAGTTCACTTCAAGTAGAGAAATCTGAGGAGGGAGCTTAAGATGTATGAAATGGGACGTGCCTTTGCAAATAAGACATTGGATTTTTGTGGCAAAGAATTTAATAGAAGAAATTGAATTTCAGTGAAGTCTGGCTTTTAATTAAGGGCAACGCTATGCATTGGGAAGTCCTGGCTTTCTCTTGTTGCCTTGTTGTGTGCCTCTTACGAAGCTGCTATTAGTTCTCTTGTGACATTTGTGCATTGCTGATTGTGGACCTCAACTTGCTGTTCTGATGTAAACTTATAGAGAGAGAGAATTTACTGTAATACGAGACTTGTTGCTTTTTTGTCCTTCCAGATGGAAGAAGATAAGGGTTCAGTCAGCTCAGCATATGAATTTGCTGAAAGCAAGCACAGAGGGGAGGACAGTAGGCACCTGCTAGCTGAGGCTTGCAGCCAGCAGGACAGTTCTTGCGTGCACTAGGTAGTACTGCATGGGACCTTCTGGGCACCTGTCTGCCAAGTTCTCAAGCTTGGGCATGCTGTGGGAGAATTGGCCTGACATGTCCATCTTTACTAATCCCTCCACTGTTCCTCATGTGTTTTTTGCTTAATTTCCTCTTCTGTGATTTCGACATTATTGTATGTCTGTTCATACATATTTTATTAATCTTTTGAAGTTATGTGTTGTCATTCTTCATGTCATCTTCTAGCTCTGGAAGATCTCAAAGTCCATTGTGTCACAGTCAAGAAAGTAGTCCTTTCCATTTCTCCTTAGTAACAGTTGTGCTATTTCTCTTATTTCTGAAACCAGTTTTACCTATTGAGTTGGATGATTAATTGAATTCTTAGATTTGGTATGGAATAATCTTCTAGTGATCGATATTCACCAAACTACTAGTTCATACTTAATTATATGTTTGCAATTTAAAAAGTATGAATTGTTGAAGACTTACTTGACTAAAACCCTTCCATGAAATAAACCCTAACAACCACTTTTAAATCTGATTGGGATCTGTAAAATATTGTCTCATCTGGAATAAGCCCTCATAAATGACTTCAAGCCACTTGTTGACAATACCTTTAAATCTCTGTATTAGACTATGAATTAGACTCTGTATTAGACTATAGTAAATAGGTATGAAATAGGTATAGAAAAGCATGAGTTATTCTAGAGGGTATATATTTCAAATTAGGGTTCTTTAATAAATTTTCCTAAATGAAAAAGAATTGAAGATTAGTCAGTTATGCTGTTAAAGATTGAAAAGTTATTTAAAACTTTGGATTTTTGTTTTGGGATGCATCATAATGAACATCTTCCCATTTTTCTTGCACTCTGATAAATGTAGAAAAATTTTATGTCTTTTTGTACAATTTTATATGCAAGGAAAACTCAGCTGAAGAACTTGCTCGGTAGAAAGGGGACATTAGCTGAGATTTATAGTATGCCTCTGATAATCTGCAACGTCAACAGTCCACTTGAGACATAAGTAGACATTACTATAATAAAACTGTGAAGTTGTCTTCTGTGAGAAATCACAAAGATTCAAGTGGATATTTAATAAGACGTGAATCTGGGGCTTTATATACAGCCATTAAAATGTTAAATACAGTTAAGAATCGAATTCATTGAATGCTTCAATGACAAAAACAGAGACATGTGATTGTTAATGTTATTCAGAAAATAAGTGAATGTTTTTCTAATCCTGTTATTGGTCTCTTTCCTACTTCAGAATTGTCCATTTTCTGGGCGTATTATCCTGTTACTAGTTTTTTCTGTTAATCAGTGAAAAAATCTAGACTGTATTATGTTTCTCTGCTCTTGGCATATATTATGAGATAAAACTCACAACATATTATTCTGTTTTTCCCCTTTGAAATGACAGTTGTTCTCTAATCAGAGTTTATCAAAGCCAGGCAGAGGTTTATATTGAGCCCTAAATATGACCAAGGATTAGGGGTCTGTCTTCTAGCCATCTTCCCCTATGTCACCTGCCATCATTTTGTCATTTCTTTGTGTCTGGACTCCTGGTCTTGCCCTGGACACTCTCTTAATCTGGCCATAGCACCTCAGGATACAGGACACTAGAGACACTGACCTTTCTCACTGTGCACCGGGGCACTTCAGGCCCAGATCTGAAACTTGCCACCAGTGCCACCAAAAACCTAGTTTCTACAAGTTCTCCTACAGTGGCAAAAATACCTAGAGCTATTGCCTCCTTTTACAAAATATGAACTCCAGAAGGGATGGAAAAATTTAATAGTCTATGTTGTTTACCACAAAAAGCTACTGTTTTCTAATTATTCAAGTTCTCTAAACAAATGGTATCAAATATTTTAGAAAATAAATATTACGTTTTACTAAATTGATCTTTTCAGATCTGTGCTGACTTGTTGAGCAGCTCTCTGATCTGGGGGATCAAATAAACATAGTATTACTGACATTACATCTCACCTACACTACTAAATTGGGGGGTTCTAGGCCTGAGAAATAAATGATTTAAAGAGCTAGAGAGTATTCTTAGTATACAGAAGCCCTGGTTTCAATCACAGGCCCACATGGTCCCCATGCACTCAGATATAAAGTTATATGCAATCCCTGAGCACTTCCAGGTATGACCCAAAAGCCAAAAACAATTTTTTAAAATGGCATCCTGTGGGGGCAGGAGGACAGGATGTGGCTTAGTGATATAAGACATGTCTCCTATGTGTCAGGGCTAGAGTTCAGTCCCTAATACTGTAAGAAGTAAAACACTCGTTTTTCAGATTACTGTTTCCTCATTTAAGCTGCAAAGGAGTCATATGATTTACATAACACATCATTATAGGAACTGTTCTCTTTTTGAAGTAAGAAATACAAAATTATTAAAATAAAATACACTAGGAACTCTCTTAAGAGATCACAGAAAGACATTTATAGAGGTAATTTATCTCGGTCAGAGTTTTGACTTAGGAAGGAGGGGAGAGTTTAAAGCATGAATATGAGCATGAGACTTGTTTTAGAGAATTAAGCCTGTGAAAGACAGAGCCCTTACCTAACACCATCACAAGGCAACTCCCTCTTGCAATCCTAAATGCTCAATTCCTTGTTCTAGGTTTGATCTTGTCTTTAACTAAAATTGGGAAATCAGTAATACTTGGTGACTTGAATTTACATTAAGAAAATTATCTGAAAAAAAAAAAAAAGAAAGCTATCTGGTTGCGGGGAGGTCAGGGGAAGTAGCATGCCAGATATTAACTACATTACAAAATGTATAGAACTTAAATAAAAAAAAAAAACATTTTCTAAAATGCAAACCTTGTTTCCTCATAGTTAACATTTAAGATTTAAGATTTTTTTCCAAATATTTTTTTCCAAGATTTTTTCCAAGTATTTTTTTCCAAGATTTTTTTCCTTTAAGGCTCTGCAATGTCGACTTTGTTTAGTAAGCAAATAAAACTGTTTCAGAAGCAAAATAATTCAAATAAAATAATTAAAATTAAATAAAATTAATTAAAATCTTTTAATCTTTTAAATAAATAAAATAATTGTATATTCTTATCAAAATTGAACAGAACTTTTGATTTGCTAGATATTGTAGAAGTAACTGGAGATTTAGAAATATGGACCAAAGAAATAGTAACAGTGATTGCCTTTTGCACAGCCAACCCAGGCACCATCCCTGACACCCTCCAAGTTAGCCAGGAGTGACCCCTGAACACAGAACCAGGAGTAAGCCCTGAGCACAGCCAGGTCTGATAAATATATATTTGTTTTAAGAAATAAATGAGTGTTTTAAAATATAGAGGATTTCAGGAAGATATTCTGTAGAGCAGTAACAGAAAATTATAAATATTTTTACTATTTTTAATATGAAAATAATGGAAAGAGGAGCAGTGAGCCAGAACCATATCAGAAAGCCAGGTCTACAGAGATGAAAATACTTATTAGCCATACATAGTCATGTTGAGTCCATAGTTGTCCTTGGCAGTCCTTCCCTTCTTTCTGAGTTATATGGTCATCCTGGGGAAACAGTGGTTCTAAGCAAAGTCTTATCATTCAGCTAATATTGCTGGTTAGTTGAATTATTCTTGCATGCCTCCAGTTAGGCCTCATTCTCATTGCTTTGCATTTTTTTCCCCACTATTTATTAGTGCCCAAAGTGAATCCCTCTCAGCTTTCAAGGAAACGTGATCCAAGTGCTTCACCTCCACCCCCTTCCCACCTCTCCTCACACTACTCTGGCTACCAGTACCCTGGCTGACCTCCCAGTTCTTGAATATGAGCTCAAAGGTGTGTCTTTGGGAAGGCAACAGCCTTGAAGACTTTCTGGAGAACAGGATCGTGTTTTCTATAAATAGCATCACAGAAAAGCAGTTAACCAGCTTGTAGTATTTCCAAAGCAGCTCTGGATGTTTTTCTCTTTAGGAAAAGAAAGAAAAAAGGGGAGGAGGGGAAGCTATATTTTTGCTTAGTTCTCAAGATGATCTAAAGGAAAGAGTAACTCCTTTTTTAATATTCAGGACATATCACAATTTTTTCTCTATTGGGTTACCCATATTTTAATACCTGTCATTAGGTCTCGAAAGGAAAGAAAATGAATGCAAAGCAAGAGATTTACCTAAAGTCAGGTCCAGACAGTGTTTTGTACTTGTGTGGACATTGAAAGTGTCCTTGACCACTTTGAGAATATCATCTTTCATGGATTCCACTTACATTATGAAGTGCCAGACAGGCTCAGACTTTCTGGTCTAGTTCAGTGTTCCCCAGATAAATGTGGTAAAGGGCTAGTTGTTTTCTTTTGTTGTAATCTCCAGTTCCTCATCTGCTGGTACTTGTGTAAAATACAATAGAATTTAGAAAGACTAGCACACTTTGAGAACAGTTTATCACAATATGTTTATTAGTTGAGAAGTGTGAGATACAACTGTGTGATACTTTACTATGGAAAAAAAAATCAGTTACTAGGAAGATAAGCTCAGTTCCAAATTATAAGATTCAAGTTCTAAAACTATTTTGTCAAATCGCCTTAAAGTTTTTGACCTCTTACCCTGACAGACCAGGAACTCTTACATTTTGTGGGCCAAAGATGCTCTTTTCAGACCGACACTTGACCCGTGGATCATACTTTGAGCTACATTGGTCTTCCTGCAGGGAGGAGAAGTGGCAACTACTCTTTTTCGTGTACTTTCCTACCCACACACAATTACTCATTTTCTGCCTAGCCTGGAGAGTTCCTTCTCCCTCATTTCCAGCTTTAGAAATCCCATTCAATCTTCAAGCTGAATTGCAAACACCATTTTTTTTCCCATCAGATTTTCATGCCCTCCACCAGTACTGAAAACCATGGCTGGGGTTGAGATTTCCTTCCTCTTTTTATGATACTTGTAGTCTTCCTTCTGCCACAATTATAAGAAGGCAGTATGATAAAGAGGTTTGGGCATTAGAATCAAAGAAATATAAGGCTCAAGCCCCACAGTGAAACCTTTAGCAAATTCTCAATCTGTTTTCACCAGTGGAAGAAGTCATTCTGGGGCTTATCCCATAGGGTTGTTAATGTTTGAAATGAGAATGGCCGTAAGAAGCCCACACATCTATAACAAACTTCCCATGAATCTAAGTGCCACTGTGGTCTATTCCCAGCACAGATCCCACTCTTCTAATTACCACTGAGAGCAGGTTGAGGACCCATAGGAATCAGCACATAGTTGTACTTCATCATGTAAGTTAGATGATAGTGCTTGTGCCAATCAAGTGGTAAGAACCAACAGCATCCAGAGAGAGGCTATTAATAGTTGAAGTGGTGAAAGAGAGAAATTCATGTAGATGGTGGCATTGAAATTGAACCTTTATGGAGGCTCAGCATTCTGGCCCTGACACATGTCTGCATGCATGATACACAGCTTGGCTGACTGTGGGGAAACTGCACAGAAGCATTGGGAAGTAGAGCAAGAAAGAGCCTGAGGTCAGGTTATAAAAGGTCTGAAACCTTGGAACCTTTAAGTTTTGATTGCTATTGAGAGTGATTTCAAGAGAGAAACTGAAACCCAGAGACCCAGTGATGGAATTAGGAAATTGAGCGAAATCCTGTTCTCTCAACCTGCACTCCCTAAGCACTTTCTGTGAATATTAATATTCCTCCAAGTGTTGCTTTGTGTTCCCTAGAAAGATAGCAGTGGGTGAGAAAAATTAGAGCATTAAATTATATCCAGCCTTCCACCCGGATGCCTGACCAAATGTTCAGACTTAATGATAGGGCTTTAATAACACTTCACTAGTGTTTTCCAAACCTGATTGGTTGCAAAGTTTTTTCATGAACTATCTGTAAACATCTAACAAAACACAGATTAAGAAGTGGTACCAGAAACAGCCCTGAATCAAGGACATGATGAAAGGGCAAGTAAAATGCAGTTGTTTTTCCATGTTTAGCAAGCCTAGCACACCAGTACAATTGGTCACTCAGCAGTGGTATTTGGTAGGATTACTTTGGCAGGGAGTTTACAGGGCTCCACCAGTTGCTGAGGGTCAGAATGTAAGGTGACTGACTGTCCATCACATCTGTATTTGTCCATTGTGAATAACTCCACAAATGTCCCGTTACCATACCTGTACCCAACACTTGGTGATTCCCAACCTTTGTGATAATTAACACTAATTAATCTAATTGTTGTTCTCCTTGCTCTGCACTATAACCATATACTTTAAGCTCTACACCTTGTGATTTTGTGACGGGGTCTATTAACTATGTCAAGAAAAGTGAAGCAAAGTGGTTGGTGTGAAATGTCAACCCTTGAAAAGTTGAGAAGCACCTTTGATGACATCAAAACCAGGGTTGGGATTCATTGGATTGTGTGGTCATGTCATTTTTCCATCTTAACACAATTAAAATTGGTAGTAATATGGTTTTTGTTATCTTGTTGGATTGTTTCTGTGTAATTATTGTAAATTTTGCAGCTTATTCAGATTGTTTTAAATTTAAAACACTAGCACATGTGGAATAAATTTCAGTATACGTACCATCAGATAATTTTGGAAAAATAGGATGAACTGATTATAGTCATGGTTGGCATCTAATAGTTGCTTACCAGTGCAAGGTAAATAATGCCTTTTAGGGAATAATTACAGAGTGAATACATTTGTCTAAATTTAGTGCTTAGAAAATGGTACATATTAAGCACTTGAAATTGCATGAGCTTTTCATACATTCACCCAAAAAAAACTCAAAAGAATTAGAATTTATTAAATATGACATAAATCTTTATGAAAATATTTATTATAATGCTTAAAATTAGATATCAAAAATATTTGCTGGTTTAATTCTATTTAACTATTTATTTTACTTGATTTTTTTAACCCAAGACAGATTGTCTTTAAAATAAGAGCTCCCAATCAAAAGCATAAGTATTCTCACAGATTACTTTTGATTATAAACTGGTTGTTATAACTTTTGCATGCTTCTCCAAAGTCCAAATGTATAACTCATTTTTCTTTTCTTCTTCAAACCCTCCAGCTTACTGAAACAAATTCAAGTATCAAGTGCTTGGACTCCATGTGCTGTTTCTCAGAAGGAGAAACAGCGTGTGCATCTATTAGAAGAATGCTGGAACGAGTTATAGGAAGATGTAGTCCCACCCATGTCAGCAGGTGTGAAATTTCTCTAAGTAGCCTTTGCTGCAGATGAGTATCCTATAAACTGGAACAGGATGAACCTGCATCTGTAGATACCTTATAAATCCACAGAGGGTTTTACCAACTGAAGCAGGAAGTGTGCTATTTACTGGCACCCTGATGATAGAGTTCGCTTTGTGGTTTGGGAGTAGGGTTCTTTCACTCATAAAGGATGAAAAAGCACCTTTGAAGAGACTTCTCCACTAATGAACAAACAACAGAAATCTTGCTTTATAATCTTTCTAAAATGTGATTAGGAGTGTGACTCTGGTACTCTTACTTCGCTTTTATAACTTGCTTTTTCTGATTATACTTATACCGCTGTTCTATTTTCTTTTCTTTTGTACTTATAAAATAATCTATAATAGTTCATCAAAAGATTTTGCTTTTCTTACTCTTCCTGTGTATTTTCTAGTTGGTCATTTGAGGCTCTGGGGGTATTTATAAACACGAAAAGCTGTATCTACTCTCCTATTTCTTTTTGTCTATAATGAGGTTTTAAAAGGAGTTGTGAGCTTCAAGTTTCTGCTTGAGATTGGTGATCTAACTAAAAGTTTATAAGTAGGAATAGGTTTTTAAAATTCTGTGATTGAGAAGAATCTTAGCATTTTTCAGATCTATTGATTTAACACGTTTTGCTTGCTTTTATTATTAAAAATCCATTTGGGGGTAAATGACAATTTATTAAAAAGTGAAAAGATGGGGTGGAGATATAGTATGGTGGGTAACTTACATGCAACTTCAAATTCCAGCACCCAATATGGTCCCACGTGCACTGCCAGGAGTTATTCCTGAGCACAGAGCCAGGAGTAATTCCTTAGCACTGCTGGATGTGGCCCAAATACAAAAACAAGCAAACAAAAAAATGTGGAATGGATTCTTCATACATTTTTCCCAAGACATTATTATCTAGGAGATGATAAGGAATAGGGGTAATATTTTTCAAATGTTTATATTGTTTGTGTGAACATCCTGTATCCAAAATCAAAGCAGCAATACATCGGGTTGCATGAAGCATTTTATAAATATACAAAACAGACATGGATTCCCATTCCAGGACATCTCATCATGTGTCTATCCTTTGTGCATGTCCACAGCTGGGAAAAGGGGAGAAACTTTCCCAGAACCAAGGGATAATGAAGAAACCATTACTCTTGTGTACCATAATATTCGGCTAACTTGGTGTTCTTAGAATGATGTAAATTCATGTAGTACACAACTAACTTTTACTGGCAAGCATAGTAGTTGCCACTTTGTGGTTACAATCCATTCTTAACCTAGCTACATTTATAAGTAGCATTTCTTGTGGCAATATAGTGTCCTTTTATACATGCTGCTGAAGTGAGTACAGATGTCTTTTGTTTTGAATCCCCATTTACTAATTTATAACATGTTCAGAAATACTTACAATGCTATTATATTTTGGCAGTCATTTCATTCCACATAAAAGAATTGCTGTAAGGCATTAGTTACATTGGAACTTCGTTATGATTTACTCCACTGTGTCAATTTTAAAATGCATGTAAGAAATCAATACTGTAATTAGCCAGGGTAACAAGTATCTCAGAGTTCCAAAAGGACCTAACTTTTATTCTTTTACTTAAAGAGACAGCTTTACTCGACACAATTCAGTTGGGAGTTAGACTGAGACTTACTTGCACACTTTCTCAAACTTTTAAAATTGATTTCAAGTTTTGTTTAATGACAGTATACATTTTTGCTGTTGGCTACAAACCAGAATGAATTTTTTAACTGAACTAAAAATGAATATTTTTGCTCTGCATATTGCTATGTTCTTGCTATCAACTATTTAGTTAAAATGCTGGACTACTCTTTAGCTTTTTTGGTTTGTTTTGGTTTGTCTCTGGTGCCACACGTGAGAGTGCTCAGAAGTCACTCTTAGCCATGAGCTCCTGCTTGGAAGACCATGCAGTACCAAGTATAGAACCCATCACTCCTGAGTGCAGAGCATGCTATCTAGCCCTTGAAGCTGTCTTCCCAGCTATGTAGACATTTTTATGCTGCATTTCCCTGTTGAGCCTGCCCCAGGATTTATTTGGGCATCTTCCCTTGAAGGTAGCTGTTATCATCTGTACTTGTTTTCATTTAAAATTACACCATATTATTTCTTTAGTAAGATTTCTAAATTGTCTGAATAAAATGTTTTACAGTAATTAAAATTTTACTTGACATACTATATAAGTACCTTTCCAGTTCTGTTCAACATTTCTGGTTGGATTATTCATTACTATTAATACTGTAGTCATTACTATTAATACTTATTCATTACTCTTACTATTATATTCCTATTACCTTCATTTTTATTCCTTTTTTTCTTCAAATGCATAATCTAAAAAGTCTTAAGACTTTTTATTCATTATTTATTCTAGTGGATAAAATCAGATGATATGCAAAACCAAAACTTGGTGCTTTTTAAAGGGCTATGTGAAAATTGCCATTGATCGATTAACATTATATTGACATTTTGAAAGTATTTTTGTTATCTAGAGTTTTGTTTTTCACATATAATTATATTCATAAAATATGTATAGTGTTTGTTTTTATTTGAGAGCAGCCTATATATCAATTTCTTCTCTGGCTTAAAAAGGGAAGACTTTTAAGCCTTTACATTTTTGTTTCTTTAACATATTAAAAATAAGAGTTTATGAACATCACTTGTTACAGATTTCTCTGGTGATGAAACTTTTCCAGTACACAAAAATTCCACTTGTACCTTATTAGCCTGTGTTGTCAAAGGATCATGTCATATTGTAGGATCAATTTCTTAGTGATTATAAAAAATATGCCATGTTGTACCCTTAAAGGGCTGTACTTCAGCAATAAGTGATTTCCTGTGTGTAATTTACCAATAGATACTTTATCCCAAACAAAATTTTCTTCAAAACAGAAAGAAATTGATATTTAGCATATGATTGCACATGTGCTTTGAAAAGATGAGAAATGGAGGAACCATTTCTTAAGATCATTCTTTGTAAGCAAGTTGGAAAAGAGGAAAAGGTAATATAAAATATTGGCAATAGAAACTTGCTTCCATGGCAACTGGGTTGTTGATAGTTCATTTTTCTCATGTGTCTGAGCTTACTTTTTCCCACACAAATACTTTAACATTAGTTCGTTTTTATTTTATTAATTTATGTTACAAATACTGAGTGCCTATCATGTACCAGACATAGGTGCTAGCGAGACAATAGTGAATAAGCCCTTCCTCACCGAAGATAGAAACTATTCAGACTTTTCTGGAAATGAATAAACTGAGAGAACCAGCAACACCACTAGTAATATTTGTTGGCTTGTCTGTCTCCCTCTTTGCCAACTTCGTACAATTTGTGGGTTCCAAACTTCATAATGATGATTATGCTCATTCAATTGATTAAAACAGCAGATATTTTTGGTACATGTGAATTTGGGGCATTCAAGTTCTAGTCTCCTCACATCTTTTTTTAAGGAGAGTAGAAGACCTAGATAAAAATAACATCACATATCTTTATTGTTAGTGTTTTTTAACTTTCTAAGAAAAGCCACCTTGACCCTGGCAACCTTAATCCTGTCTGAAATTGTTTTAGTTCTCTTGGGCACGGAAGCTGTCTTTGATCTTAATTAGCTTAAAGTTACTAACACAGCTGCAAAAAAATAAAAAAAGTGTTGTCATGAATCATATATTATGGACTTTACCATAGTTAACTTTTAATTTACAAGATTTAACTTTCCCAGCCCAGTTAAAGGATCATTTGTTCTCAGTTAAGTGAAATTTCACCTTAGTGACTTACAAAGATTAGTGCTTTGGTAACTACTGATTAAAACATTTTCTATACTCAAGCTAATTATGCTAAACAAATCTCTAGAATAGAATTTATAGCTAAAAATATCAAAGTGTATTTTGAAAAACTATGAACATGCTATTTCATTCCAAAGCTTTTGGTAAGTGACTATTTTTTGTGTTTGTGTGATGTCAAAGTACCATGTTATTGCTTATCAGTAAAACAATGTTTGTAGCTCGGAACGTACATATTTCTTACTGAATTGTTAAGCTTTTAGAGTGTCTATACTACCTATAGAAAATGTTCTAGTGTTAATGACTGGCTCAATTTTGACTACTATTTTTATATGATGGAGAACATATTTTTCCCCACGTTTGTATATGCTATAAAAAGAATGTTTGGTCATGCGATGATAAACTGGAGAATTGCTCTTGAACTTTCAAAAATGAATCAATCACTTGCTTATTTAAAAACTCAGATTGCACTTGGGTCCTAAGTTTTAGAGTAAATTTTTCTCAATTAAAACCTAGGTCCTAGTGAGCCAAACTTCTCTCTTATTGTTACTTTAGATCATGGAGTGCAGCGGATCCTTTCTATACCAACGACAGGAGCATCTTGACTCTCTCCACAATGGACTCATCAACTTGTTAAAGGGGCAGTAGTACTTTGTGGGAGCAATTTCAACTTTTTTAAAAGCCAGTATGATGATCCTGGTAATGGCCACACTAGCTCTGCAAAACAGCTTTCCAAAATCTGGAATAGCTCACAACTACTCAGATTAGAATGGAAAACAGATCCAAAGCAGTAGCATGAACTCATCTCAGCCCCCAATTTTAATATGAGTATGTTAAACTTTATGAAACGGAAGATAACTCAGAGGGCTGAAGTGAAGTGCATGCTTTTCGTGCTGCAAGATCACCAGGCTCCATTCCCAGAACACCAGGAATGACCTTCCCACCCCCACATCTCAAACACCAAGCCAGGAATAGTCCCAATACCATTGTATAAGATATTTTTCCATCTTTATGCCTGGGTTGCCCTTTGTGCTTACAGGATCCCTATGGCATTTCAGCCACCTGCCAAGTCCATTGTATTTTAATATCAGGTAGGAAATGGAGCTGATTCTTAGTTAATTGTATTTTTTAGTATTAACTTGGTTATTGACTCTTATATATTTAAATCTGCTTCTGTAAATTATGCTGAAACATTTGCCTTGAAAACTCTATTTTTTTATTAGAGTTATATTTGAAGCTTTTCATGGGAAAAGTTACTGTGAATAATAATAATAAATTTTGGTCCCTCAGTGACTCATGTTGTTACTTCATTAGTGCTTTTTAAGTTCATCGATTAGGAAAATGTATTTCCATGCACCACTTACTGCACTGTGGGTAGTAACTACTTACCAAGCCCAGACTTCTCAAATTTACTATATCACATTTAGTAAAGTTAATGATATACATACTAAAGTATATCATATCTGATATGTAAATCAGGAATCAAGTCCGTTCACCAAATTTCATACTGATGCTTACTACTATTTTTGTGACAAATATGAAGGACCTATAGTGAGTAAACTAGATTCCACTAGTATGTTATTTCATCTGTTTATCATTGATCTTTTTGCATGCTTTAACCGTGTGATTCTGTGTCAGTTTTCTTTCCTCCCCTCTGTCTGAAGACTGTTTATAGTATTTGTTGACCCTGTTGTAAAGTTCATCTATATCAATAAAAAACAAATTTGGTCAGTATTTAAATATTGCAAATACTTTTAATGATACAGATAAAACAGGAAGCAGTCCTAAAACTTCTTCTTGCCTTTAGTCAGCTAGATTTTAAAAGAAAGTATTTCAGAAAAGAAGCTTGTGGTTTGCTCAGTTACTACAGACAAAACAGAGAGCTGTGTCGTGTGTGAGACTAGTGAGGTCTGCCTTGAGGCATGGCTACTGAACATAAATAAAATCCTCTAAAATGGAAAATGTAATGGGGTGATGGCAACAAAAAATTAAAATGCTAAGGATTGAGTACATATGTTGCAGTAATTAATGTTCTCCTTTAATAATTAATTCCCACCTTGATTTACTATGTAGCTCAGTGTAGCCACTTATTTTCATAAAGTAATGTTTGGCATTTCAGAAATGATTATTGACTTAAGAGCTATTAAAACTCAGTTCTAAGTACATAGTGATTATTATACTTATAATAATCCCATAATATAATTATTATATATTATAAATATATAATATAAATATATTTATATAATATAATATAAATATATTTATTATATATTATATAATATAGATATAGATATATTTTCTTATATATTATATTATGATTATATATAATTACAATAATTATACTTATAATGATATATACTTTTTTGTTTTGTTATTGGACCACACCCAGTAGTGCACAACGATCACTTCTGGTGTGGCTCAAAGGATAGACTGGATGCTGGGTATCAAACCCAGGTTGTCCCTTATGTACACTTTGTTAATGTTTGGAAATGGTGATGTTGTCTTGCCAAGATTTTAAGACTAAAATTCTGGACCAGAAAGAGAGTACAAAGGGTAAAGCATTTGCCTTATTTATAGCTGATCCCACTTCGATAGCCAACTCTGCATATGTTCCCCTGGTCCCTGCCAGGAGTGATCCTTAAGCTCAGTGCAAAGAGTCAGTGAGCACTGAGCATAGCCAGGCTTGGCCCAACCCAGCCCACCAAAAAAAATTTTTGTTTTTTGTTTTTTTGTGGGGGACACACCCAGCAGCACTCAGGGGTTTCTCCTGGCTTTGTGTTCAGAAATCACTCGTGGCAAACTCAGGGGACCGTATGGGATGCCAGGAATCAGTCCCAGGTCTGCTGCGTGCAAGGCAAATGCCTTACTGCTGTGCTACTATTCTGGTTCTCCCCCCAAAAATTTTAAGAATAAAATTATCGGGGCCGGAGAGATAGCATGGAGGTAAGATGTTTGCCTTTCATGCAGGAGGTCATCGGTTCAAATCCCGGCATCCCATATGGTCCCCTGTGCCTACCAGGAGCAATTTCTGAGCCTAGAGCCAGGAATAACCCCTGAGCACTGCCAGGTGTGACCCAAAAACCACCAAAAAAAAAATAATAATAAAATTATCTTTAGAATTTGTACATTTAGTGCTCAATCCTTTACCCCTAACCCTTTTCATAAATATTAGCCTTCTGGAATTGGACTATAGAGAAAAGAATTAAAATTTTGTTCTTGCTAACATTTGTTTCAGTCATGTTTCAGTCAAATATTAAGTATCCATTTCAACCGAAAAGCAGTCCTTCTTTACTCATACATCCCAAAATCTAGTACTCTGGAAATAGATCCAAGAAGTAATAAAACATATTGCGTGCTCATAGAATGGTAAATGGCAACAACAACAAAAAAATTCATGCAAGTAGTTGATTAGAGAATGTGAAAATTTGTGGGGTTTTTAGACTATCTTATAAATGTTCTTGCACAAAATGGTATTTGGTAGCATAGCAAATATGCTGGCATATCTGCCTTAATGTTTACTTGCCATCAACTGACAACTGAAACAAGACACAAAGCCCCTGAGCAGTCTCTGGCTGTGGGCCTAAGTAGATGCTCCTGGTGCAGCTGCTGTCATTTTCTACATTCACTATTTGAAATCATTTTGGAATGTTTATGTCAGAAAAAAGTGACATATGCAGATAAGCTTATTTTGCTCTGTTCAAAACCAACTCCTTTTTGTTTGTTTGTTTTCTTTTGTTTTTTGTTTTTGTGGTTTTTGGGTCACACCCAGCAGTGCTCAGGGGTTATTCCTGGCTCCAGGCTCAGAAATTGCTCCTGGCAGGTATGGAGGACCATATGGGATGCCGGGATTCGAACCAATGATCTCCTGCATGAAAGGCAAACATCTTACCTCCATGCTATCTCTCCGGCCCCAAAACCAACTCTTGTTAAAGGAAGTTTATCTTGAATTGTTAAAGAAGGAGTTTCTTCTATTTAAGATCCTTTCAGTAACTCTCTGGTGCTAGTGGTCCTAATGTAAGACTGTTCCTACAGAATCAGAAAAGTTCCCCTTTCTCAACTACTCTGGCCAGTAAACATTAATCATTAGCTTACTCTTCTTAACTTACAAGTTAGGACTTGTAAGTGTGGTGGTCTGAGACCTATCTGCCTGCACTGAAAGCTGGTAGCCCTAAAAATATAGCTAGCATCAAACCAGTTTCAGAATTTCCCACCAGCTACTTTATCCTGTGCCTGGCATCAGGGACATTCAAGAAGCCAGTATAGACCAGAACTGAAACAGGAAGTGCACCGTCTGCATTTCTGTTTTCTTATACTCCTCCTGGGGTTGTAGTCTCCACAATGTCCAAAGGATTCACAGACCTGAAACAAACGGGGCTGTTTACCTATTAGGAAACATGACTCAGATGAGAAACATTTTTAAATTGGACTAATGTGATAAGTTTGAGATACTAGTTTCATAGGAAAACATGGGGTAATATTTACCATTAATACTGAAAACTTTAAAATGTGCTAGCTACTCTGAAAAGTTATGGTCTGGGAAAAATCATCCAGTTTGTTCTTCCTATTTCTATCAACTTGGACTGTGATAGAAGCAGGTATTAATAAAACTTGAAATGAGGTTGTGATCCTCTACATTCTTTAAAAGAGCTCACTTAGGGGCCGGGCGGTGGCGCTGGAGGTAAGGTGCCTGCCTTGCCTGCGCTAACCTAGGACGGACCGCGGTTCGATCCCCCGGTGCCCCATATGGTCCCCCAAGAAGCCAGGAGCAACTTCTGAGCGCATAGCCAGGAGTAACCCCTGAGCGTCACAGGGTGTGGCCCAAAAACCAAAAAAAAAAAAAAAAAGAGCTCACTTAAAAGAGTTGACTGTTTTCACAAAAACAACTATTAAAAAATTATTAAAGAGGTATTGTTTGATAATGAATTATATTCCTATAAAACTAGATTATAATGACGTGTTTTTCGTGAGAATTGTTAGATTTTTCTGACTTACTATTGGCTGAAAATGCTGTAGCAACACTTAGTTTGGCATTTTAGACCTCAGGCACTGTGGCCGTCTAATAATTCTCTGCTTGGCAAGCAAAGTAGTATACTTATTGTACACTTCCCAGTAATTTTTAAATATAAAATTATATTTATCAAATAAAACTTTTCCTGTATACTTAAATGTAGCTTTCTGTTATTTAAGCACATAAGCTGTACTTCATCACATCACTGCCAGACTTGTTTTAAGGTAATTTTACTACATTTGCCATTATGCCTTTCAATGACTGCAGAACTCAAAAATCTTAACATACAGAGGCTGGGGAGATTTCTTATATGGGTGGATTTGGATCACAGAGCTTGTGTAGATGAGCTCAGTCTGTGGCATCCCATGGTCCCTACATTGTCTCTGATGGCCAAGCAGGACTCATTACCATATCTGAGCACTGAGCCATGCCCCACCTCTGAGCACAGCATCACCAGGATTGACCTCCAAGTCCACAAGCATCCCTGGGAAGGCCCCTCTGAAAAGATTGTAGTACTTTTATAAATTATATACACAGCTCCTAAAAATTGCTTAAGATGCCTCAACTGTAAAGAATGACAGATTTCAGGGCCAGAGAAAATGGTACAGCAGGCAGGGCCCTTGTTTTCCATGTAACTATCCCAGGCTTCCATCCCTGGTACCCTGTATGGTCTCCCAAGCCTGGCAAGAGCACTGTCATATGTGGTTTAAAAAATTTTTGTTTCCTGGGGCCGGAGCATAGCACAGCGGTAGGGTGTTGACCTTGCATGTGGCTGATCCAGGACAGACCACTGTTCGATCCCTCGGCATCCCATATGGTCCCCCAAGCCAGGAGCGATTTCTGAGCACATAGCCAGGAGTAACCTCTGAGTGTCCCCAGGTGTGCCCAAACCCCCAACACACACACAACCCCCACACACACATTTTTAATTGTTTCCTGATCTTGAAGTTCATGAAAGTGAAATTATGCATTTTGACTGTTGCCTCTGATTTTATTGCCCAGAATGTCCATAAGGGTCACTTGCTGTCATGTTCCATCATTGTATAAGAACCCCACAATGGATTTAGATTGTTTATGGTTTGTGATGAAAAATAGTTAATATTTTTTGATACATGTTTTCAGTCCTCATAACTAAAACTGATATAACATTGTTTAATTTAGTAAGAAATGGTCAAAAAGTTTTACACTGTAGTTATATGCTACATTTTGTATTTTATATGCATTTGAGTGCAACTTCCAGTTCTATCAGAACTCATGGTTTTAATTTGCATGATGACTAATACTGCCTAACTCTTTTCCTTGTGCTTACTGACAGTTTATCTTTTCTAAAAGTTTTTTTCAAATCCCTGGTTATTTTTTTCATTAGGCCCTTTGTCTCATTAGAATGACTGGAAGCCACTAACAAATGATCCAAGTTCCTATTCAAATGTGGATCCAGTTAGTATATTCCCACAGTCTGAGCTTGCCTGGCTAGTTTCCAAATAGTGACTTTGAGGAGCAGAACCATTTTCTTTGGGGCTAAAGAAAATGTATAGGAGATAAGGTGCTTGCCTTGCATACAGCTGACCCAGATTTGATCCTCAGCACCCCGCCTCAGTCCCTGAGGACTCCCAGGAGTAAGCCCTAAGCACAAACCCAAAAATAAGATCTAAGTACTGCCAGATGTTACCCCAACACTTGAAAATGCACAAATACACTCACACCACACCAAACATGGATTGGAAGAATCAATATGATCATAATCCCACCCAAATCATTATATACAAATTCATTGGAATTCCTAAAAATATTTGACATAGAACAAATGCTGCTGAGATTTACATGGAGTAATAAAGCCATTAAATAGTCAAAGCAGCCCTACAAGGAAAGATGGAAGGCTTTCATTTTCCACACTATACTATAAAGCTATAGTAATCAAGGCTGGTACTGGAAAAGGACAGACCCATAGAATAGGATAGAATTGAGTCTACAGAGACAGTGTCTTGGGTACACAGCTAATCTTCAACAAAGGAGCAGAGTATAAAGTAGAACAAGGAAAGCCTCCAACAAAGAGTGTTGAGAAACTTGGTCAGCCATGTGTGAAAAAAATGCAGACCCCTACCCATCATGCACAAGGTTCAAAATGAAGTAAACGCTTTGATATCAGACCTGAATCCACGAATTATATAAAGAAAAACAAAAACTCCTTCATGACATTGAATCTAGAGACACCTCTTCAGTGATTCAATGCCATTGGCCAAGCAAATGAAACAAGGATAAACAAATGAGACTTCATCAAATTAGGAAGCTTCAGCACTACATTGCAAAAGAAACAATGACCAAAATAAAAAAAATGACACCCATAGACAGAGAAAAATATTTACCCACATATTGGATAAGATCCAAGATACATAAAACACTTGTAATCTTAAGAAAAGTCAGCCCTCAATGAGGAAATGGCAACAACTTGATCTAAGAACAGGTTGTCTTACCTCACCCTCATAAGCTGAAACCAGAAGGCATGTCATTTTTTTTTTAATTGGTTTTTTGGGCCACACCCATTTGATGCTCAGGGGTTACTCCTGGCTAAGCGCTTAGAAGTTGCCCCTGGCTTGGGGGGACCATATGGGACGCCAGGGGATCGAACCTCGGTCCTTCCTTGGCTAGCTCTTACAAGACAGACACCTTACCTCTAGCGCCACCTCACCGGCCCCGACATGTCATCTTTTGATCTGTGCAAAAGCCAAGATAACTACAGAAGACTGTGACAAACATGACTGGGCAGAACTTACTCTAGGACCAATAAAAAAGTCCCTAGTTGGGGCCAGAGAAATAGCATGGAGGTAAGGTGTTTGCCTTGCATGCAGAAGGTCGGTGGTTCGAATTCCAGCATCCCATATGGTTCCGAGCCTGCCAAGAGCAATTTCTGAGTATAGAGCCAGGAATAACCCCTGAGCAATGGTGGGTGTGACCCAAAAAAACAAACACAAAAAAGTCCCTAGTCAGGCTTTGGCCTACAATCTGTACAACAACCAAGATCTCTAATTCCAGAGGTCTGACTATGACAACTGCAACTGAGCAGAACTTCTGGAAACATAATGAAAGACTCCATCCTAGGCTTCAACCTAGGATCCATGCAAAAACCAAGACCAGCAACTACAGAAGACTGATTAAAACAACAGTGATGGAACAGAATTTTTAAAACCATAAGGAAAGACTCCAACCTAGGCCCCATCCTATGACCTGTGTAAATACCAAGACCTCTAGTTACAGAAGCCTGATCTCATCATCCCTGATTGAGCGGATAGTTTCCAGACACCACAAAAGGGCCTAGGGGAGAGTAAACAAACAGGTACGAAACCTGGAGTTATGCACATGACAGTATACTCAAGGGCAGAGAAACCCTGTATCTCTCTTAGGCCAAGGGAATTCCCTTTCTAATCTCCCCAATATTTACTTGCCTATGCAAAAAAAAAAAAAGCACAAATTAATTTTTTATTTTTTGGGGGGTTTGTTTTGTTTTGCTTTGTTTTGAGTTCTGTTTTGTTTTTATTTCAGGACCGTGGTTATTGTTTGGTTGTTGTATTTATTGCTGTGCTTTTCAGGTTTTTAGTTTGATTTTTTTTTTTTAGTATTGTTGCTATGTTTTTCTTCCTTTTTCCCTTTCTTCTCTTAAACAGATATTTATAGCCTCTAGAAGGACTCCTCCAATATTTTGCTTGTTTGATTTTTGTCCCCCCACCTTTTTCCTTTCTTTTTTCTTTTCAAACAGAACCACATAACTTGAAACATCTTGTTCTGCCTCTCAAACTGAGGGGGAAATAATGGAGGTTACCAAGACCAAACAGTCATATGAACATTGAGTAGAAATAGAAAATGATCAGACTTAGGAACCAAATCCAAAGTCAATGACAACAGGATCGATACCCAATCTATAACAAGCTAGACCCAGAGGGGACCACTTACATTAGCAGCCCAGGGAGCAAAGGAGGAAGATATAGGACGCATGCCGGGAATGGGGGGAGGAGGGGTGGAGGAGAACATTGGTGGTGGGAATGCCCCTGATTCAATGTCACTGTATACCTAAAATTTTACTGTGAATGATTTGTAATCCGCTTTGGTCAAAATTAAAATATCTATTAAAAAATAAAAAGAACATAAGCCTCAACCTTAGCTGGCTGGATCATGTACTTCTGAATGGCAGAATTCATGGTAGAAGAAACTGACATTTCTGTGCCAATAAAACTTTTGTTGTTAAAAAAAAGTCAGCCCTGACAGAGGCACAGCTGGGCTCAGAGCACTCCGCATGCCAGGATTTCTGGGTCTTTGCCTGGTATGTTGGGGGCTCTGGGCAGGACAGCTAGCCACAGGCCCCCTGGGCTGACCACCTAGTCCAGGGGACCAAGGTCCCCCCAAACCTGGTGGGTCTTCAAGGCCACGCCTGGTTAATCGGGCCCTGGGGGGAGGGGGGGAGAAATTCCTCCCTAGGCATCCAAAAACTACAGAGGCTCGGCTGGGCTCAGAGCACTCCGCATGCCAGGATTTCTGGGTGTCTTTGCCTGGTATGTTGGGGGCTCTGGGCAGGACAGCTAGCCACAGGCCCCCTGGGCTGACCACCTAGTCCGGGGGTCCAAGGTCCCCCCAAACCTGGTGGGTCTTCAAGGCCACGCCTGGTTAATTGGGCCCTGGGGGGAGGGGGGGGAGAAATTCCTCCCTAGGCATCCAAAAACTACAGAGGCACAGCTGGGCTCAGAACACTCCGCATGCCAGGATTTCTGGGTCTTTGCCTGGTATGTTGGGGGCTCTGGGCAGGACAGCTGGCCACAAGCCCCCTGGGCTGACCACCTAGTCCAGGGGACCAAGGTCCCCCCAAACCTGGTGGGTCTTCAAGGCCACGCCTAGTTAATCGGGCCCTGGGGGGAGGGGGGGAGAAATTCCTCCCTAGGCATCCAAAAACTACAGAGGCTCGGCTGGGCTCAGAGCACTCCGCATGCCAGGATTTCTGGGTGTCTTTGCCTGGTATGGTGGGGGCTCTGGGCAGGACAGCTGGCCACAGGCCCCCTGGGCTGACCACCTAGTCCAGGGGTCCAAGGTCCCCCCAAACCTGGTGGGTCTTCAAGGCCACGCCTGGTTAATTGGGCCCTGGGGGGAGGGGGGGGGAGAAATTCCTCCCTAGGCATCCAAAAACTACAGAGGCACAGCTGGGCTCAGAACACTCCGCATGCCAGGATTTCTGGGTCTTTGCCTGGTATGTTGGGGGCTCTGGGCAGGACAGCTAGCCACAGGCCCCCTGGGCTGACCACCTAGTCCAGGGGACCAAGGTCCCCCCAAACCTGGTGGGTCTTCAAGGCCACGCCTGGTTAATCGGGCCCTGGGGTGAGGGGGAGAGAAATTCCTCCCTAGGCATCCAAAAACTACAGAACCGCGCGGGGGCTCATGTACTTCATGTATTCAGAATATTCCTTATTCTTATGTTTTGCATATACAGAATGTTTATTTTGTATTCTGCCCTTTCCCACACCCATACAAAGCTCTTTTTTACTCCTTAACTCTCTAACCCCCTCTCAAACATCACTAACCTACATTACTCTTTTTAACTTCAGTAGTGTACAATCCTAATCACAGTCCAAAGATGTGCATTGTGTGTGACAACCCCAAATTGTTTCAAGATACATAAAATGGACACGTATTTCTTTAGAATATTTTGTGGGTTTTTTTTGGACAGCTATAATTCTTACTAAATTTTGTCTTATACAGTGATGATTCTAACCACTTTTTATCTTCTCTTTTTGAGCTGTTTAACAAGGAATTTTGGTGGAAGAGTCCCCCAGTTTAATGCTTATGATTGAACCATGTCATGGGAATCATTGGAATTGTTCTTATGGCCCCCATATGCGCCAATAACACAACGTGGCATTGCTTCTTATTTGCATAGGAACATTAAAATGGGAAAATACTATACATACAAATAAGATCCTATTTAATAGAGATTGGAACACACAAATCTTGTAGTGCAGAGGGACCTTACACCCTGAACATTGACATAACGACCTGGCACAGACCTCAGAAGAAAGGGCATAATCCATTCTCCCCTGAACCAGGGAAGCCATCCACGAAACATCCAGGCTGGTCTATAACATCACCTGGAAGCAATCCTCTACCACAGAAGACCTACACTGCTCAGACTTTGACCTGCTCAAAAGAGACTTCCCTTAACACTGAGAAGACTTAACAACGACAACGACCTGCTTACAGGACAGGGCTCCCTGCATTGCCCTTTGATTGTGAGGTGAAAGGAGAGGATGCTCCACACCCTGACTTCAATGTAAGATATGCAGATTCCAGGATCTTTAATACAGAAACATGATACCAACAACAGAGACTGTGTGAAAAATAAAAGTGTGTTGGCACTATAGAAAATGTATTGGATTGGACGATCTAGCTTGCCTGAAGCCTAGACTTGGTCTTATGCCAGGAAACTTCAGGGGTCAGGTCTCTTTGTACTTAGGCCAAGGTTATTTCTTTCCATGTCCCTCATATTTTGGTGGGCCTATGCAAACAACAATTGCCACTCTAACACCATTTTTACTGTGCTCCTTTGACTCTAATCTTTAAAAAGAACTCACTTAAAATTTGAGGTAAGCTAATATGCATGTATATGGAAATGTAAGAAAATACTATGCCTGTAATGTTTAAGGAGTTACGTAAGTTTTATGGCTTTAGATTGCTTTGTGTACTGTTAAGAAATATTATAATGTGTTACAATCTGGGGACTTGAGGGACAAAGTAATTGTACATGGATTCTGTCTTATTTATCTTAATGTTCTTTCAAAGTTAAGATATCAGCAAGGGGGGGCTGGAGAGATAGCATGGAGGTAAGGCGTTTGCCTTTCATGCAAGAGGTCATCGGTTCGAATCCCAGCGTCCCATATGGTCCCCCGTGCCTGCCAGGAGCAATTTCTGAGCATGGAGCCAGGAGTAACCCCTGAGCACTGCCGGGTGTGGCCCAAAAACCACAAAAAAAAAAAAAAAAAAAAAAAGATATCAGCAAGGGGACTTCTGAGAATTATGTTATGGGTGATTGTCCTTCCACTGTAACTTTACCTTGTCCTCTTTCTTTGTACCTTTGTTCTCATAATTAAAAATAAAAAAAATAGAAAAAAAAAGTCAGCCCTATAAAAAAAAAGGGGGGTAAACAAAAACTTATTCAAAGAAGATCTAGAGAGAGCTAATAGGTATATGAAAAAGTTCTCGACCACTCATTGCCAGGCAAAGACAAATGAGATATAATGTTATGTGCCTATCACCAGTGAGGTTGGCACACATCAAAAAGAACAAAAACAAGTGTTGACATGGATGTGGGGTAGGAAGGAATCCTAATTTATTGCTGATGGAAATTCAGCTGGTTCAATCTTTATGGAAAATTAGATGGACAGGTCTCAAAAATTAAGTTAAACTTTCCATAGATACAGCAACCCCACTTTTGGGCATCTATCCCAAAGGCCCAAAAACTCGATTCAGAAAAGACATTTGCACTCCTGTGTTCATTATAGCACTTCATAGTAATCAATAGGAGATAACCCAAGTGTCCAAGAACAGATAAATAAACTATGGTACGTATGCACAATGGAGCATTTCTTCATTAAGAAAACATGAAGGGGCCGGGCGGTGGCGCTGGAGGTAAGGTGCCTGCCTTGCCTGCGCTAGCCTAGGATGGACCGCGGTTCGATCCCCCGGCGTCCCATATGGTCCCCCAAGAAGCCAGGAGCAACTTCTGAGCGCATAGCCAGGAGTAACCCCTGAGTGTCACAGGGTGTGGCCCAAAAACCAAAAAAAAAAAAAAAAAAAAAAAAAAAAAAAAAAAAGAAAACATGAAATGCAGTTTTCTGATGTGGATGGTTCTGGAGGTTATACTGAGTGAAATCAGCCAGAAAGAGAGGGACAGATGCAGACACATTATCTCCTGTGTGCGATATAAAACAAACAAACAAAAAGACAGGTTTACCAAGCATACCATGAAGACAGGGAGATAGATGGGGCTTAACGGAGGACCCCTGAGACAACGATGGAAAGAGGTACTTTAGTGGAAGCCCGGTGATATTTTGTTTTGTTTTGTTTTTTTACCATATCCAGTGGCACTCCAGGGTTACTCCTGGCTCTGTACTCAGAAATCATGCCTGACAGGTTTGGGACCATATGGGATGCCAGGCATCAAACCCAGGTCGGCCACGTGCAAGACAAATGTCCTACTCACTGTGCTAACTCAACCCTGAGCTATTGAAATGTTGTATACTTGAAACCCTTACCATGAACAGTTCTTTAAATTATGATGACTACAATGAGATGACTTTATATAAATATCTCAAAAGAATATTTGAGCTGAATGGAAAAGTAACAACAAAATTTAGTGTTTGTGGGATGCAGCAAAAGGCTGTGTTTAGATTCATAGAGCATAGGCTAGGGAAAAAAATGTTTAAAATCATCTATTTTTACCATAGGAACCTAGAGAAATATCAAGTTAAATCCAAGATATACTGGAGAAAATAAACAAAAGTACTAAGAGCTGAAGCCACAGGCAACCAATGACACCAAGATCTGATTTGTTTAAGGGGTGGATATAGATTGTAATTATATTATCATTAATATAAGAAATGAAAGCAATTACACTCTGAACACTTTTCATAGTGACTAAGCTTAAGCTCCAGAAGATCAAACATTGGCCATTCACCCCTGAACCTTGGATCCCATCTATGGAACCAGCATGGTTTTCTACACCAGCACCAATGCCCTGGCATCAACTTACTCCAGAGTGGGTTCATATGACACCCTGAAGACCTGGTAACAGCAATAACTTGCTTTCAGGGCTGGGCTCCCTACATTGCCACCTAATGGTGAGATGAAACCAGAAGATGCTCTGTGTCACCCTGAATTTGACATACAATCTGTACAAAAACCAGGATCTCTAACTACAGAAACCTGATTGCATCAACCGTGATTGTGAAGAACTTTTACTGGGACCACAAAGACTTAGCATGCCTGGAGCCTGTACTTGTTCTTATGCCAGGATGCTTCTTGGGTTCTCGTCAAGTTTTCCCTATTTTTAAACCAAAGTCTTTTCCTTTCTATTTCCCCCATATTTTTCTGTGCCTATGCAAAAGCAAACAAGCAAACAAAACAAAAAGACCTGCCACACATACACAAACCTTTTTTTTTAATTGCATTATTTTAATCTCTTTTAAGTTGGGGGCTCTTGCTTTTTCATATAACCTTGTATTTTACCACATATTCCCACATTTTTCTATAAAACTAAGCATTCAAAGAAAGGCTAGGGGCCAGGGACCAAGTGGTCTCGGATGTATAGGCAGAGAAATAAATAAGGGCAGAATTAGATATTCAAGCCAAAGTCAATGATAATAGAATCAAGGGACCTAAACTTTTAACAATCTAAACTTAAAGGGATCTGTTATACTGATAGGCCAAGGGGCAATGGGTGGTGCTATAGGATGCACTCTGGGGCCATTGGTGGAGGGAAGGAGAATTCCGCTGATCACAATTGTTTCAATAAAAAATTTTTAAAAATGTAAAAATTAATGAAAGCAAGAATAGCATTACTGATTCTAGAGGAATAAACAAGGAAAAATGTAACTCTATGTCCTATGTAAGCACTTCATAATTTGGATGAAATGAACCACTTTTTTAGAAAGATACAATTTGTCAAAACTTATAAAAAAAAAAAAAAGTAAGATACAACTAGGCCCATACCTAACTGAAGAAACTGAATTATTCTTAACTTCCAACACAGATAGCAGCAAGGCAAGCTAGGTTCAATGGTGAATTCTACAGACATTTACAGGAAAAAATTATACTGAATTCTCCACAATCTCAGAAGACAAAAGTAGAATGCATTCTAATTCATCCTGTGAGCACACCATTATCCTAAAACAAAAACCAGACAACAGTAGTATTTCATTACAGAAAAATACAGACCCAAATCCCTGATTAACATTGATATAAATACACCTAGGTTGTTTTTTTGTTTTTTTTTTTTTCCCAGAGGGCCAGAGCCATAGTACAGCAGGTAGGGCACTTGCCTTGCAGATGACCAACCCCAGTTAATTTCTCAGAACCCGGTATGGTCCTCAAGCACTGCCAGGAGTGATTCCTGAGTGTAAGAACCAGAAGTAACAGCAGGTATGACCCAAAAATAAAAACAAAAATCAGATTAACATCAGGAGTAATGCCTGAGCACTGCTGAGACAGACCCCAAAAACAAAACAAAACTTTTACCAAACTGGAGTCCAGGACTCACCCTATCTTGCATGAAGTCTTTAAGGCCATGAGTGTTACCCCCCAAGGGCTCTGTTATCTGGAATCCAAGCATCACAACAAAATGTGATTTCTAGTGCACCACTAGTTGTGTATGAGAAAGACAGTAGATGGCTCATTGTGAGCAAAACTGTGTACAATCATTGGCAAGTCCTACAACCAAATTTTGTGTGAGCACTATAACAAAAGTGCAAAAGGGGCTGGAGTGGTGGTGCAAGCTGTAAGGTGTCTGCCTTGCATGCGCTAGCCAAGGACGGACCACAGTTCAATCCCCCAGCGTTCCATTTGGTCCCCCAAGCCAAGAGCGATTTCTGAGCTCATAGCCAGGAGTAACTTCTGAGCCTCACCAGGTGTGGACAGAAAAAAAAAGTGCAATCCATGGTGAGCTCAATCTAGTATGTGTGACCCCAGACATCAGAGAAATAACAAAAGTAGATAAGGATTTGTTTTGTAATATTTCAAATTAAATCATTCATGTATGAAATGCTAGTTTAACACCATTAAATCAATGAAGTCATTATATAATGTACCATAATGCTGTTTGTCAATTTTATGTTAATTATGAAAAATATTTAATTTGGTGTTTTGGGCCACACCCCATGGCGTTCTGGTGTTATTCCTGGCTCTGCACTCAGAAATTCCAGGGGACTGGAATGCCAAGGACTAAACCTGAGTCAGACGTGTGAAAGGCAAACACCCTACCCAGTAAGCTATTACTTTGGCCTAATTGTAAAAATTTTAAACTCACATCAATAGGCTAAAGAAAAATCTTATAATCATAACAGCAGCAAACATATATTTGACAAAACTCTACACCTAGTCACTAGAACTCAATAAACTATGAATAGAGAGGAACTCCCTATTCTTTTGTTTTTGTTTTTATTGTTGTTTTTGTACCACACTCTACAGTGCTCAGGAATCACTTCTGGCAGGCTTAGGGGATCATATGGGATGCCAGGAATCGAACAGGATCCAGGGCAGGTCGGCTGTGTGCAAGGCATATGCCTTACCACTGTGCTATCGCTCCAGCCCCCTTATTCTTGACGAAAATATCTATAGGAATTCAGTAAACAACATAATGGTTAAAACACAAACACACACTCCCCCAAACTTTTAAGATCAGGTAAAAAATAAAATGTCCACTCTCACTTTTCTCCCTGACATCAAGTTGAAATTTTACCTAAAGCAATAAGAAAAGGAAAAACAGAATTGCCTATATTCATAGAATACATGACATCTAAAGAAAATCTGAGAGCCGGAAAGATAGCATGGAGGTAAGGTGTTTGCCTTGCATGTAGAAGGTCGGTGGTTCCAATCCCAGCATCCCATATGGTCCCCCGAGCCTGCCAGGAGCGATTTCTGAGCATAGAGCCGGGAGTAACCCCTGAGCGCTGCCGGGTGTGACCCAAAAACAAAAAACAAACAAACAAAAATGAATCTTTTTTTAAGGTGGAGAAAATAAAACAGCAAGGATGCAAAATACAAATGTCAATCACTTTCCTTGTTATCCACAATTAACAAAGATCCTGAGACAAATGAGATTTAAAATAAATTGTCACTTAACTCTCCCCAAAACTACTTTTTTTGTAATTGGTTTTTGGCTGTACGTAGTGGTGCTCAGGGATCATCCGTGGCAATGTTTGAGGGGGTCATAGGGAGGACTGGGAATCAAACCCAGGTCAACTGTGTGCAAGACAAGTAACCTGCCCACTGCATTGTCACTCTGCACCTTCCCAAAAATTACAGATCTAACAAAACATGTACACAAGCTCCATGGAGACTACAAAACCTTTAAAACATAAGAGAATAGGCTGGAGGGATTAGCATGGCAGTAGGGCAGGTTCGATCCCCAGTATCCCATATGGTCTCCTGAGCCTGCCAGGAGTAACTCCTCAGCATTGCCAGGTGTGGCCCAAAAACCGGAAAAAAAAAATCAAAGAATAAAACAGTGGAGTTACTCCATGTTCATAGATAATATTCAATATTACTTTCTTCCAAAATTGATCTTTACCTTCAATGGGAGCTCACTGGGAATCCCACTGACTGCGTAATAAAATGTAAAAATCTTAAATGGTAAAATATGTGTCTCTGCATGTGTGTGCATGTGTACACACTAAAATCAAGGCGGGAAAAACACAGTTCAAAGAACTGGGCACATGCCTGGCATGCATAATGCCTCAAGTTTAATCTCTGGCACCACATGGTCCCCTGAGCACCACTAGGTGCTCAGCACCAGATGAGCAACAGAACATCACCAGGCCCAACCTTAACAGCCAGGCCAAGGACAGCCAGGAAGTGGCCCTCAGGCTCCCTGAATACTGCTTGGGAAACAGATCAACAAGTAGATAACACAAAAATGTCTCCATCAGTGAGTCAAAATTTCTTTTCCTTGTGTCATAAGTTATAGATTTGTAAATTACTGTGGGGGTGTCAGGAAATGACTATGACTCAGTAAGACACTTGCTTTACAAGCGTGAAGTGTCCAGTCAGATTCCTGGTGCCATCTGAATTCACAGCGCTTGGCAGCTCTACTGTTCATTCTCCCTGGTGCTACATTGTCATAAAGAAATTTCCAGCCAAACAAGAGCCAGATGTGTTCAAGTACATGAGCAATACAACTGAAATGATGGAACTAGACACAGGTGAAGGGTCTAGAGCAATTCCTTAAAACTGACCTGCCCCAGCACTTTCAGATGTGGCTGTGGTGGTCCCAAACACCACTGAGCCTATCTATTACCAGAAGTGACCCCCCCAATACTATATGGGAAAGTCCCTCTAAAACATCTGTACCTGTGTGAATGCAGTACAAGTGTAACCTGGGGGGCTGGAGAGACAGTACAGGGGTTAAGGCACATGTGTGACCCTGGTATTGTCAGCAGCGCACCATTGAGATAGCACAGGTAACTAACCCGACATGTAGGGCCTGTGCAACATCAATTCTCAAGTGTGTATTGAAAACCTGGCCCAGTTAGCCAAGAGTCACCAGAAGGGGTCCAGTTTCCCAAAGACAGTATAACCTTGGTGAGAACAAGTACAAGCCCAACTAAGTGTGTTAATCCCAGCAAGCACCACAGGTGTGTGAGCCAACTAGGAAATGTGTGACTCCAAGTGAGTCCATTGGATGGTTTCCCATTAGAGAATTCTCGTATTGAGTGTTCACTGCTACAGTGCTTAGAATCACACCAGCAACAACAAAGAAGCATTATTAACATTCTGTAGAGTATATTTCCACCTGTTTGGTTGAACTTGGGTAGATATGGGTTGGGATTGATGGGAAAACTCATGTTTAAGCGACTCATCCAGAGATACATCAAATACATCTGCTGGTAGGAACTTGGTCACATGGTTGCAACTACAAGCAATGTTATGAAGCCAGACAGAACACATTTTGATGAATTACACCACCGTTTATGTTATGGTTATAGACATTGATGGTGGAAACTGCACTGTACTGCAAACCAAAGTGTCTAAAAGAAAAAAGACAGAAAAATGTTTGCCACAGAGACAGGAAGGAGAAGGCACTGGGGAGGGTGAGAGAGAAACTGGGGACATTGGTGGCAGGAAATATGCATTAATGAAGTCTGTTGTATATTGAATTATATATGACTCAATCATGAATAACTCTTGTGAAAAGAATTATGAACTTTGTAACCATGGTGTTTAAATTTTATAAAGTTTTGTAAAACACTTCACCTTATTCAGTAATATCTCTTTCCACCAGAGAATAAGCAACAAACATATCAGTTGCTGAGTATATCTCATATAAAGGCATTATGGAATCATGGGTGTAAAGAAAACCCTCATTTGACAGATGCCAAGACTGTGTTGAAACAGACTGTCACTGTCACAATCATCAGTAGCAGAATCAAGACTATATCCTGATACTTCCTGGAATATAGCCATTACCAAATTTACTAGTAGTAGCAAAGAATATAACTTTGGGAAGAGGTTGTGAGGAATGTTAGTTTACATCCTGCTTTTACCCAAAACAAAAGTGGTTCCCCCAACTTCCTCTTTTAACCAAACCCTTTGACTAGATCTCAACCTTCTCCCTCCTGGTTGACTAACAAAGGGGTTCTGTTTGGCTTGGCACAGTGGAGAAGCCAATCCAACTCCATGATTCTCTCCTGATTGGCTTGGTTTATTAATTCTTTGTGGCTAGACTGCATCAGACCTAGTCACCCAGGGTTGGAAATATGGCACATGGGGTGATATCACAATTGGCACCTGAACAGCAGCAACAGGTCCCAGGGACCCGGGAAGACCCCCACTCCCCAATGATGGCGAGTGACTTGACCCGCTGGTGAATCATCACCATGACCTTCCCTTTCTAGCTGGAATAAAGGTGTCATGCCTTTCACTGGAACATCTGTGCACATGGACCCCATTCTGAATGGCTTCATGTTGCTCTGGCCTATCAATCTCCATTTCTTGCTCTGGACTTACATGCCTAGAAACTCCCTAGAGTTTCTCCCATACACATGCCACAGAAGTGATGAGTTCTCCATCTAAAAGCTGATGCCCACTGCCTTTCCTCTACCAAAGGTGCTTCATGCGAGAATGTCAACCCCCCAATCTGCAACAACATATCAAGGTCACTGGTGAGGCAGAAGCAAGAGAGACAGCACCATTGAAGGGGGGATCAATAGCGGGGAGATGAGCAGGTAGGTCTCCCCACCCAGATTCTGGCCCAGGTACCAAAAGCCTTTTCATAACAGGCAACCTCAGCAGCCTCCACAGAAGGTGGAGATGGAGAATCCAAGCCCAGCCAAAGTCCAACTGAAGAGAAGCTGTTTTCAGAACCTTCTGCAACTTTCTTATAGGTTAATCTTTTTTTTTTTTTTTTTTTTTGGTTTTGGTTTTTGGGTTACACCCGGCAGCGCTCAGGGATTATTCCTAGCTCTACGCTCAGAAATAGCTCCTAGCAAGCTGGGGGGTCCATATGGGATGCCAGAATTCGAACCACCGTCTGTCCTAGATCAACTGCTTGCAAGGCCAATGCCCTACCACTATGCTATCTCTCTGGCCCCATAGGTTAATCTTTTGAGCCTATGTGCATCAGTCACTATATTATAAACTGTGTGTTCTACCTGTATAAGTCTTAATAGCTACTCTTGTATGTAGCTACTCTTCTATGCTCCACTGCAAATAAATAATTATGTAGTGGTTTAATATTAGTTTGCACAGTTCCAGGGAAAAGCATGTTGTTAGCTTTTTAATGATTCTCAGCTATCCTAGTGAATGTTTCCCAATTCCTGTGATGCTTGTGTATATTATTTAGCAACTTATTCTCAAATTCTGTCTCCAAAAATGTTCTAATGTCTTTGTCCACAGAAGTCAATGGAAAAAAGTCAACGGAAAATTAACTTGAACACTATACTATTACAATGTTCAAGATAAGAATATCTTGTTTAGAGAAGCATATGGAAAAGAAACTTGGATGTTATAGACTTGTATTACAGTACTCCGTGTAAGAATGTTTAAGAATTTCCAAATTAAGTATATCTGCAGAAAAGAGATATATTTATGTTTATGTTCAGAGGAGTTTATGAAAAAATGTGAAATGTTTAAGACAAGGATATGGAAAAAGTGGACTGTTTTGAGAATAATGTACGCACAATGATGCTTTTTACAGCTTGGTACAACAAAGCACTCAGTAAATTAAAGCAAAATATGAATCATGCCACAGAAAGCTACATATTTAAGACATGAATTTACTCTAAATATCTCAATATTTATGCCAAATCCTATTTCAGAGCCACATCTAGGGACATTCACGAGCTACTTCCAACTTGTACATTTAAGGGATATATCTAGCATGATCAGGGACCATGTGGTAATGGGGATCAAACTTGAGACACCTGAATACAAAACGTGTTCCATTACTTTGAACACTTTACCCAATCACCCAAGTTACTCTCTGGACTCCTAATTATCAAGATCATTAAGTATTTAATGGTGCAAGAGAAAGTATGACAGTATAAAGGATAAGGCACTTGCCTTACAAGCAAGTTCCAGGTTCCATCTCTGCATATGCCCTCCCCATCCCCAGGCACCAATCCCTGCCAAGAGTAATCCCTAAGCACAGAGCCAAGATCAAGCTCTGAGAGCTGTTAGGTGTGGCCAAGAAATGGAATCAAGTCCAGATTTCTAAAGTCTAGGTAATCAAAGAAAACCATATTTAGATAACTAGTGTCTTGGGAACAATTTGGGCACTCCTGTCTGAAGGTCACAGTTACCCCTCCATTGGCAGACACTATATCACTGAATTTCTACCCTGCCTTTCCCTCAGGTTAAATGGCTAGCTCAACACCAGGTATTTTCCTAATAAACTTATGAACAAACTCATTTTGATTAAGATTACCATGCCACTGATCATCTAAATTCATGTTTCCCATCTGTAGGGAGAGGAAAAGCATGACCAAATCCATTTTTTCCCTTCTTTCTTCCCTTAATGTTTTTTTCTTGCGGTATCCAGCTGTTCACAAGCATGAAATAGTAGTATTTGCACATTCAGTTGTGAGGCTTGTTGAGAGGTCACACATGTGGCTGCCATGCTCACCAGAGGTCATAGTCTTCAGCTGTAGCACTCACATTCTACTGGTAGTTTTGCAGGCAGATGCAACTCAAGTGTTGACACTGTCATCCACACTGGTATTCCAGAGAATACAATCATTGCCACAGTGCCAGATGTTCCAATCAGCAGAACTGTCCCAGTGGTCAGCAAGCCGCGAACCGCATGCAGACACTTTTTAATGCCCCCTTCTGTGTGCCAGGCGGATGCTCCAGGAGTCAGGACTCTGCTCCTAGCCTCTGTCAGTGCTAAGGAGCAGAGTCCTGACTCCTAGAGCAGCCACCCGGCACACAGAAGAGCACATTAAAAAGTGTAAAGAGCCACATGTGGCTCGTGAGTCGAGACTTGCCGACCACTGGTCTAGACTGTACTATGCACATATAGGTAGTTGAGAATCAAACTTATGGCCTCATGCTTTCAACACAGACGTGCCAGCTACTGTGCCATCCTCACAATACTAACCAGCCATTCTAGAATGAGGTCAAACTATTGTCAGTTATTATTCAGGATAGATATAATCTCTTGTTATGAATACTGAGATATTCAATTACTCTTTGAGGAATAATTGTTTTACTGATAACCATCTAGATTTTGGTTTAGAACTTACTCTGTCCTTTCTGTCCTAAAAGCCTTGGGGTCATCCTTAAACTATTTGCTATACTACAACTCCTTCACCCTTATATCAGAAAATTTAAGTAGCTGTCTTTCACTCATAGCCACAATTCAATTACTTTTCATCAGCTCCATTATTAACACCCAGGACAAGCCATTAGTACCTCTACAGTGATAAATAAAATATCATTAGTATCTCTAAATTGATAAATTAAAAAAATGTCTATTGTTGGGGCCAGAGCGGTGGTGCAAGCAGTAGGGCATTTGCCTTTCACACGCTAAACTAGGACAGGCCTCGGTTCAATCTGCCGGCATCCCATGTGGTCCCCTAAAGCTAGGAGCCATTTTGAGCACATAGCTCAAGAGTAACCCCTGAGCGCCACTGGGTGTGGCCCAAAAAAAAGCAAAAAAAAAAAAAAAAAAAAAAAAGTCTATTATGAGTTAGTATGAGGCAGGTTTGATTCCCAACACCAAAACAAAAAATTAAAACCACAAAACAATATAATTACACTAATTTCTCAGTTGGCATAGAATTCATCTAGCTTGGTGTGGCACACTAACCCAACTAGCATGTTAAAAACATTATCCTGTAATTTCTCCAGCTCCAGAACCCAGGTGCCGATAATCCATGTCATTCAAGGTTCCTCATAAAGCAACAGTCCAGCTGCAGTCTGCAGGCCTTTGCAAAAGAGAGCAGATTCATTTCAAGCTTATTGAAGAGGCAGCAGGCAGGATTTACTTCATGAATTGGTGGCCCAAAGTTGAGCCCAGAAGTCATCTTCAGTTTCTTGCTGCATGGGTCTCTCAAAAAGGCAAGTCTCAAATGACAGCTGGTTTTCAACACTGCACAAATGAGACAAAAGAATGGGCATACCAAAATATGGATGCTATTGACACTCAATAACTTCAGAAATTATATTTCATTCCTTTGGTCTTGTTCTCATCATGAGAACTTCACTATGTTCAGCTTCCATTGAGATCACTCATGGATGTGAGTCTCACAAGGTTGGATCCCTTTGGATATTCTGAATTTGCACATTGTCCCTTGCCACTCTGCCTCCTAGTGTTTTTTTTTTATTCCCCAACATATCAACTGAATAAATGTTATTATATAGTAAGACTTATTACTCCTCTGCTCAAACTTTGAAATGGCTTTTTAACTCACTCTAGGGGCCAAGCACTAAAACTGACCCAATTTCTTACTTCCTGTCTTTGATTTTTTTTTAATTTTTTGCTTTTTGGGTCACACCCGGCAGCAATCAGGGGTCACTCTTGGCTCTATGCTCAGAAATCACTCCCGGCAGGCTCAGGGGACCACATGGGATGCCAGGATTCAAACCACCAACCTTCTGGTACAGGGCAAACGCCTTACCTCCATGCTATCTCACTGCCCCCCCCCCCTGCCTTCTCCTCTCAGTGTCTCTTGGTTGCTGTCTGCCCTGTTTTCTTTGCTCAGAGCTTTTCTCAGATGATAAAGGAATGAATTTACTAAAGTAACTTCCTGTTATCAGTGGAGATATGTCCAAAGACAATTAGAGGATTCCTGAAACCAGAGCACCAAAACCTAGGAACATAGTTTTCTTATCCAGGTATAATTGTGATCATTTAATTTATAAATTGGACATAGGAACTGATGGAATCAGACAACTATAGTAAGAGGCTGGATAAATGTAAGGCTATTCTCTAAAAATATTTTGTTATGTATGTATATGTATTACTTGGGGGGTCACACAGTGATACTTAGATACTGGCAGTGCTCAAGAGACCATATGGGATGGAACCTAGGTCAGCTGTGTGTATTGTACTATAATGTGACCCATGTTGTATTTTTAAATTGTGGTTTTCCAGTTGTAACAAAATGTAGAAGGCAAAAAATGCAGATAAATGGAAAAACTATGGTATATTAAGGCTCTTCTCCAAGATCATCCTATTTAAAACATCATATTCTCCTAGCACCCCCTTTCCTTCTCTATAGCACTCTTCACTGTATGTCATGGTATTATAATAGCTCTCCTCATTAGAATGCAAGCCTCACAAGGGAAAAATTTTGTTCTGTTCACTGCTGTATTCCTACAATGCCTGAATATTAATAAATTGAATTTGAAAGTTGAATAAGTAAATTCTCAAAGTTATAAGGAGTCACTAAAAGATCTTAAATCTTTTAGATAAGTAATTCTGATAATGGTGAGAATGACTGGCAGAAAAATAAAATGAAGAGAAGATAGAAGAAGCAAGTAAGCCGTACAGAATATAAGAACTTAAGTAAAGGCAGTGATGTGAGTAAAAAATATCATATGGGCAACCAAACAAAATTATAAAGTGCTCTCAAAAAAAGTTCTACAAATACCACACTATCATGACCAAACAACTGACTTCTCCCCAGAAACTGACAAGCTAATTTTAATATCCATATGGAAATGCAGGAGACTCAAAAGTCAAAATAAATCGGAGGATTTACATTTCCTGGTTTCAAAACTCAACTGGCATAAATAAGGACATTATAAATTAATGAGAAATTGGTGGGGAATTGATCATTAGCAAGGATGCCAGTTTATTCAATAAGGAGAAAAAAAAAGAGACTTTCCAACAATTGTTATAGGAACCACCAGATGTTCACAGGCAAAATAACTGATTTGGACCACAGCCATATTCTATATAAAAATAAACTCAAGATAGATCAAACATTTAAAAGAGCCAGAACTATAAAACTCTTAGAAAAAAAAATGTAACTACTTGACACTGGGTTTTACAAGTTTCTTTGCCACCAAAAGTGAGAGCAACCAGGCCCAGAGTGCTACTACAACAGGTAGGATATTTGTTTTGCATACAGCCCCCTGCATCCTAAGTGGTCCCCTAGCACCGCCAGAATAACTGATGAGTGCAGAGCCAGGAGTAAACACTGAGCACTCCTGGGTATTCACCCTCTCCCAAAAACAGTGAGAGCAACCAAAGGGAAAGAGATGATTAAGTTTTACCAAAATCAAACATTTTACCACAAGAGACAATCAAGTAAAAATACAATCAGATTAAAAAGCATCTGTACATCACATATTTGATAAAGGCCTATTATGAAGGTTAAAAGACATTCAGAAGTCAACAATAAAAAGACAACTCAGTACAAAAAGGGGCACATTTACCAATTAGGAAATTAAAATCTATAATCAAAAACCTCCAAAGGAAGCCTAGAAATATTAGATAACTTCACTGAAATATCCAAACATTAAAAGAATTAACACCATTCAATACAAAAATCTAAAACACTGAAGCAAATATTCCCAAATTTACTGTGGCTAGCAGTACGCCAAGTTATATAAAAAGAAATTCTACAACGAACTTATCTCTGATAAATACTGATACAAAACCTTTCAATAGGGGGCCGGAGAGATAGCATGGAGGTAAGGCATTTGCCTTGCATGCAGAAGGTCAGTGGGTAGAATCCCGGCATCCCATATGGTCCCCTGAGCCTGCCAGGAGCAATTTCTGAGCATAGAGTCAGGAGTAACCCCTGAGCGCTGCCGAGTGTGACCCAACCACCCCCCCAAAAAAAAACCCTTTCAATAAAATACTCAAAAATGAATCCAATAGATTAAAGAATTATACACTATAGGGGCTGAAGAGATAGCTGGTAGAGTGCTTGCCTTGCACATAGTCAACCCAAGTTCAATCCCTAGCACCCTGTATGATCCCTCCCAAGTTCAATCCCCAGCACCCTGTATGATCCCTCCATCTTACCAGTAGTGATTCCTGAGTTTTAGCTAAGAATAAGTTGTGAGCAGCACTAGTATGGCAAGGAAAAAGGAACAGGAAAAGGACACTCACTTTTGACATTTCAACATAATATTGATCTAGACAAGAGGGGAAAAATTAAAATTCAAAAGGAAAATTTTAAATCATGATTGAGGATGACAATCAGACCAGAAACCTAAAAATGTCAAACTGTGGGCCCGCAGATATAGCACAGTGGTGTTTGCCTTGCAAGCAGCCGATCCAAGACCAAAGGTGGTTGGTTCGAATCCCGGTGTCCCATATGGCCCCCTGTGCCTGCCAGGAGCTATTTCTGAGCAGACTGCCAGGAATGGTCCCTCGTGCCTGCCAGGAGCTATTTCTGAACAGACTGCCAGGAGTAACCCCTGAGCACCGCCGGGTTTGACCCAAAAACCAAAAAAAAAAAAAAAAAAAAAAGTCTAACTGTTAAAATGAAACAAGGCTTACCCACACTGAGTATAGATTGCTATATCATTATAGAGATATAAGTATTTGAAACTGGAGTAATAATATAGCAAGTAGGGTGCTTGCCTTGCACATAGCTAACCTGAGTTCAGTCCCTGGCACCTCCAACCTCCACTAAGAATAAACTGAGGGGTCGGAGCGCTGGCACTAGCGGTAAGGCATCTGCCTTGCAAGTGCTAATGTAGGACTGACCACGGTTTGATGCCCCGGTGTCCTATATAGTTCCCCAAGCCAGGAGCGATTGCTGAGTGCATAGCCAGGAGTAACCCCTGAGTGTCACCGGCTATGGCCCAAAAACTAAAAAAAAAATAAACTCTGAGCACTACATGAAGAAAAGAGCACTACACAAGAAAAAAGAAAAAAATATAGTGGGGACCAGAGCAATAGCATAGTGGTAGGGCATTTGCCTTGCAAGCAGCCAACCCCAGATGGACTCTGGTTCAATTCCTAGCATCCGATATGGTCCCCCAAGCCTACCAGGAGCAACTTCTGAGCAGAGCCAGGAGTAACTCCTGAGCACCGCCGGGTGACCCAAATCCACCCCCCACCACCACCAAAAAAAAAAAAAAAAGAAAAGAAATTCAGTGATTGTAGTGAACTTTAGTACCCCAGTTATACCGAGAACATCCAGGCAGACATCAGTAAGGAAACACTAGATTTACATGGTAAATGTTTTAATAACTAGAAAATAAAAGTTCCCATGACCAAAAATATCAAATTCAAATATAAAGGACTTCAATAGTAATCTCTCCAAAGTATTGAAATGACCAACGTATTAAACAGTAATAAATGTGAATCAAAAACACAGTAAGGAGGCCAGAGAGAGAGCACAGCGGCGTTTGCCTTGCAAGCAGCTGATCCAGGACCTAAGGTGGTTGGTTTGAATCCCGGAGTCCCATATGGTCCCCCGTGCCTGCCAGGAGCTATTTCTGAGCAGATAACCAGAAGTAACCCCTGAGCATGGCCGGGTGTGGCCCAAAAACAAAACAAAACAAAAAACAAAAACAAACAAAAAAAAAACACAGTGACTTAGCATTTCACTTACTGTAGCTAGTATAATAAAAAATAGTTATGTTGATAAGTATGTGAAAAAGTTGGGAACCTTTGTGCATTTTTAGTCAAAACTATTAAACTGCAATTGGGAAGAACATTATGGAAGTTCTTCAAAGATACAAAATATAACTACCTATGATCCAACCATCCCACTTTGGATATGTTCCAAAGAACTAAGTAAATAAAAAAAGGATTAAAGAATAATAGTTGAATATTGCACTTACATTCACAGCAGCACTATTCACAGGAAGTCCAATGTTCACTGATAAAAATTTGATAAACAGTAATAGCAGAGGGAAGAGTGTTTGCCTTGCTTGCAACCAAACCAAGCCTGATCCTCGGGCCCGAAGAGATAGCACAGCGGTGTTTGCCTTGCAAGCAGCCGATCCAGGACCAAAGGTGGTTGGTTCGAATCCCGGTGTCCCATATGGTCCCCCGTGCCTGCCAGGAGCATTTCTGAGCGCACAGCCAGGAGTCACCCCTGAGCACCGTCGGGTGTGGCCCAAAAACCAAGCCTGATCCTCAACATCCCATAGGGTCCCTTGGGCACCACCAGGAATAATTCTTAAATACAGAACCAGGCATCATCATATGGGACCCCCCCCAAAAAAAAAGAAAATTGATAAACAAAATGTAATATATATTCAAGGAATGTTTGTTTTGGGATAACACCTGGCAGTGCTAAGGGTTACTTCGCTCAGCAGATTACTTGGGGATCTGGGGACCATGTAGGATGCTGGAGATTAAGCCAGAATCAGCCAAAAAGCATGTGCACCTCCGACTGTACCATCTCTTGACCCCAAAAAAATTCTTGTCACATACCTATATAATGAAATGAGGAATTATGCTAAGTGAAATAAAAGTTACAAAAATAGTGATTTCATTTATATGTGGCATCTGTAATGTCATTCTTTAACACTAAAGTCAAATAGTGGTTATGAGGGTATGAAGATCAAATGTTCTTAATCATGTTTGTGTTTGTATTCTTAGGAGTTAAACTGATTTATCTGCTATCTAACTTTTGAATATCAGCAAAAGAGTTTCAAAGTAGCTGTGCTTCTTTTACATTGCCAATGACAATTTCTCCCCATCCTCATTACTTATTTTTATTAAAGCCATCCTAGACATTCTGATTATCTCACAATAGTTCTGATTTGCATTTCATTAATGAGCTTCTTTTAGACTTAATGACAATTCGGGGTTTTAGTTTTTGAGAAATTCAGAACCACTGTTCATATTTCTGTCCTTTGCTCATGTTCAAAATATACTGTTTTCGTTGAGTTATATATTTTAGGTGTGAGATCTATTGTATTTAAAGGAATGTATTGCTATCCACTAATAGTCTTCACACCACATTTAACTGTCAAATTTTCAGTTAAATATTTCTTTGTAATTTACTATATCAAAATCCATCTTAAATATAAAAATGCATAGAAATTTAAATTTTTAAGTAATTTTTTTCGGCACTCAAGGGTTACTCCTGGCACTGTGCTCAGGCTCAGGATACAATATGAGATGCCAGGAGCCGAACCTGGGTCCGTCCCAGGTCAGCTGTGTGCAAGGCAAACACCCTGCTGCTGTGCTATTGCTCCGGCTCCAAGTAATTTTTGGGGGCCACACCCAGTGACACTCAGGGGTTACTCCTAGCTATGCGCTCAGAAATCACTCTTGGCTTAGGGGACCAGATGGGACTCTGGGCGATCAAACCGTGGTTCGTCCTAGGCTAGCACATGCAAGGCAGACAGACACCTTATGCCCTGCATCACCACTCCGGCCCCAAGTAATTACATTTTAAAAACAAATGAATCATATACTTAAGTGGAGGATGTGGGCTAATCTGAAAAGGTAAAAGAAATTTAGATATGTGCAATCTGTAGATGAACAACACCCTCCCCCCAAGAAAAGGACTGGGTGCTTGTTAAATGTGATAATGGTATTACGAAGTTGTTCTGTTTTCTTTTGGGGGTGTTGGTTTTTTTGGCCAGTCCAAGTGATGCTCAGGAGTTACTCCTGGCTCTGCACTTGGGATCCACTCCTAGTAATGTTCAAGAACTATATGGAATGCCAGGAATCAAACCTAGATTAGCTGCATGCAAGGGAAGTACCCTACAAAAGTACACTCTCTCTGGCCCAATTAATGTGGTTTATTTTTAAGATTTCTGTGTCTTAGACATACACATACTGAAATATTTACATATGAAAGCACTGACGAGGATTTGCTTAAAAGTAAATCAGACCTGGAAAGATGGGTGACATACGGATAAATCAAGATTAGCAATGAATTGCTCATGCTGAAATAAGCTCTTATACTTTTCCTCATTTCCATGCCTGAAATTTTTCATTAAAAAAAATTTAAAAGTAGGGCCAGAGTGGTGGCACTAGAGGTAAGGTGTCTGCCTTGTGTGCACTAGCCTAGGACGGATTGCGGTTGGATCCCCCCGAGTCCCATATGTCCCCCCAAGCCAGGAGCTATTTCTGCATGCATAGCCAAGAGTAACCCCTGAGCATCAAACGGGGTGTGCCCCCCCAAAAAAAATTAAAGCAATCATTCCAATGTCCAATGTAAAATAATATAGGTAGTTGCAATAACTAATAACACTGGATATTTTATAAATCAACAATATCTGGGACCGGTGAGGTGGCTCTAGAGGTAAGGTGTTGCAAGCGCTAGCCAAGGAAGGACCGCAGTTCAATCCCCCAGTGTCCCATATGGTCCCCCCAAGCCAGGGGCAATTTCTAAGCGCTTAGCCAGGAGTGACCCCTGAGCATCAAATGTGTGTGGCCCAAAAAAACAAAACAAAACAAAAAATCAACAATATCTAGATATTTCATGAATTTAAGAATCACTGAAGTTCTCAAATTTCCTAGAGATATACCCATACATATATTCATAATTTTAGGTATTACCAACCATTACAAGCTAATTGGGTAATGATTCTGTCAAAAGCCACTGTACACGAAAGAGAACAAAGCACCAGCCACCAGCAACTCTTCAGGAATACAGCTTGACTTGCTATAAAAAAAAAATAGTACTAACTTCAATCTCATCTAATAGGTTAAGAACTCATGAAATGTAAAATGCAGGGGTGCCTTCTATCCTGAACAATTGTCACAGGGACTTGACTTAGACCTCATGCAATCGAACACTAACCACCCAAACCTGATCCCCAGATCCCAACCTTAGAACTGGCACAGCTCCCCACACCAGCACCAGAAATCAAACTCCTCTCCCTCCCAGGAAGGCCTTTATAATGCTCTGGCACCAACTTGTGCCAGGGTATATTCAGATGATACTCTGATGGGGAAGAAGCAACAACTTGACCTAAGGGCAGGTTGCCCTATCTCACCACCTAATGGTTACATGAAATCAGAAGATCCTCCTAAGACCTCTGCAAAAACCAAAATCACTAAAAGAAAACTGACAGTGACAACCACACTGAGCAGAACTTTTCCTGGGACCATAAAAACTTTATCCTAGGATCTGTGCAAAAACCAAGATCTCTAATTATAGAAAACTGACTTTGACAACTACAACTAAACAGAACTTTTCCTGGGACCATAAAGAAAGATCTTAGGGTTTCACAACTAATATTCTGGAGCATATAGTCAGTCTCATGACAGTATTATTTTTTTCCTATTTTTATATATATTTTATTTAAACACCTTGATTACATACATGATTGTGTTTGGTTTTCAGTCATGTAAAAAACACCACCCATCACCATTGCAACATTCACATCACCAATGTCCCAACTCTCCCTCCTCCCCACCCAACCCCCACCTGTACTCTAGACAGGCTTTCTATTTCCCTCATGACAGTATTCTTCAAGGGCAGAAACACCCTGTATGTCTTAGGCCAAGGAAATTTTCTTTCTAATTTCCCCAGCATTTACTGCTGGGGGAAAAAACCTCACATCAGCCTCCCCTTTTTTTGTTTTTGGGCACACCTGGCGGCACTCGGGTTACTCCTGATGACACTCAGGGGTAACTCCTAGTTCTGCATTCAGAAAGTGCTCCTGGCAGGCTCGAGGAACTATACGGGATGCCAGGGATCAAACTCAAGTTGGTCCTGGATCAGCAGCATGCAAACATCATACCACTGTGCTATCACTCAGGTCCCACCCCTTTATGTCCAATTTTATTTCTATTTATAACTTCTAGATAGGGGTCCCACCTTTTCTTTTCTTACAGAACCATAGAACATGAATCACCTGGTTCTGCCTCGCATTTATATGTCTCCCTACAAACTGAGAAAAGGGAAAAAAAAAAAATAAGTGGATGGGACCCAGACGCCAAACGGTCTCAGGAGCATAGAATGAAAATAAAAAATAGTCAGCCCTAAATACCCAAACCTGGGCCCGAAGAGATAGCACAGCGGTTTTTGCCTTGCAAGCAGCCGATCCAGGACCAAAGGTGGTTGGTTCGAATCCCAGTGTCCCATATGGTCCCCCGTGCCTGCCAGGAGGTATTTCTGAGCAGACAGCCAGGAGTAACCCCTGAGCACCGCCGGGTGTGGCCCAAAAACCAAAAAAAAAAAAAAATACCCAAACCAATGTCAAGGACAGTAGAATCAGGAGACCCAAATTATAACAATCTATACAGAAAATGGACCTGTTACACTAACAGTTTAGGGGACTAAGGGTTGAGGTATGGATGCATTCTGGGAACTATGGTGGATGGAGGTCAACACTGGTGGTGGGAACAGCCCTAATTCACTGTCACTATGTAACTTAAATACAATCATGACTTATAAAAAAAATAACTACTAATTTCAATTAAGAATAAAATAGTTATTACCTAGTAATACTTCAGGTCAGCTTCCACTTATGATCTAATTCCACCCACAGAAATGTGAGTTAGGATATTAACTTATGCATTGTGGTAGTAATCTTTTCAATGAGCATAGCCACCTTGGTAAAAAGTTCAGTATGTCTTAAAATGATAAATTTCTTAAGGAATAGACATATGCTTTGCCTGTGAGGTATTGGGTCTAATCTCCCCCACTGCATAGCCCTAAGCACTACCACACCCAACACCACCACCAAATGTTCCAACCAACTCAATTAACTCAAAAGAAACCTACAAAAAAAAATGAAAATATGACCATACATATATTCATGTGACTATGAATAAATTATAAACATAAACAATCCAAATATCCACCAACTAGAATATATATAAACTAAATAGTATTCTACAGCATACTTCAAAGCAACAAAAGGAAAACTAACAAAAATATGTAAGTTGGAAAACTTACAACTGAGGATAGGAGAAAATTAACTGCAAAGGAGCTTTAGTGAATTTTATGGGCTGGTGGTATTTTCTAAAATGTACTGTGATGATGGTTGCCCAACTCTGAATTTAAGAAAATCACTTAAGGGGCTGGCTAGTACAGTGGTAGGGCATTTGCCTTGCACACAATCAACATAGGACAGACCCTCGTTCAATTACTGACATCCCATATGGTCCTCTGAGCATGTAAGGAGTAGCCCCTGAGTGCTGCCAGGTGTGACTCAAAAATCAAAAAAAGAAAAAAAGAAAAAAAAGAAAATCACTTAATTGTATACTTTAAATAGATGAATTTTTGGTATCCATATTATATCAGAAGAAAGCTATTTTGTACCATTACTATAGTCTTAGGAATGAATACTTTCAAGCTGATGTACTAATTTCAAATTTTTAATATAATGAATTTTGTATACTATCAGGTTTTGTTTGAAAACTAGACATGTTTTTTTTTGGGGGGGGGCCACACCCATGGTGCTCAGAGGTTACTCCTGGCTGTCTGCTCAGAAATAGCTCCTGGCAGGCACAGGGGACCATATGGGACACCGGGATTCGAACCAACCACCTTAGGTCCTGGATCGGCTGCTTGCAAGGCAAACGCCACTGTGCTATCTCTCCGGGCCCTAGACATGCTATTTTTGAAAAGATTCCATGTACATCTCTAAACTATCAAATGGCTCTCACGTGACTTTGTCATTTGTGAGTTACTATTTATATTAACCTTTTTTAGTTCATTTCCAATATTATGTTCTACAGAATTCCTTTGGTAAATCTTGATAATCCCCTATTTTTTTTTTTTTATTAGCTACAAAGCTTATTGAAGAATACTCTCTAAAACAGGGGTTGGAGCTTTTTCTGCGGGCGTAGGGCTCGGAGATCCCAGCTTGCCCAGGACATCAGCTTATCCTCCTCTGAAGACCCCCCCCCAAATAAAATGATTTGATCTGAAAAAAAAAAAAAACAGGTTGGAGAGACAGTAAAACAGGTAGGCAGGTAGGGCACTTGTCTTGCATGTAGCCAACTCAGATTCATCCCTGCCATCCTATATTGTCCTCAGAAAACTGCCAAGAGTAATTTCTGAGTAAAGAGCCTGAGCATTATAGGGTTTAGCACCAAAAAAGCAGAATATTCTATAAATAAGGAATCAGACATTCTCCAATGAAAATAAAACTTGAGAAATGATCAACGGATCTGGAAATAGAGGAAGCTAAAAGAGTGGGAGAAAGAAATTGGAAAAGGATCATGGGACTACAGTGGAAGGATCTAAACTCTGGCAACACTTGTTAGTATAGAATATTTTAGTACTATTGTAAGTGATGATTTCTCGATTAAAAAAAAACATTTTAAAAAATTCATGACCAAAAATAAAGCTTTAAGCTTACATTGAATATGCGTCTAAATACAAAGTATACCATATTTTCTGGCGTATAAGACGGCTTTTGAAACGAAAAGAAGTCCACCAAAAATCGGGGTCATCTTATACGCTGAGTATATCCCAAAAAACGTTTCGATATGCCGCTAAACAAAAATCGTCTGGATATTGCCACGAAACAAATTTTCCAACTCGAACCTGCAGCAATCACTGCAAGGCTGCTCGGACCGCCTCTCCAACTCAGCCAATCCAAGCAGGCTTTTTATGCATGCAAATTAGACAATGTTCTGGACCCGAATCTACACTGTCAAAAGCCTGCTCAGATTGGCCAGAGTCAGGGAGCAAGTCTATGACAGTATAACCTTTGAGCCTTTGCTTGTTGTGATTGGCTCACTGTGGTACATACAGTTGCAGCACAGGAACATTCTGTCTTAAACAGCGAATAAAGGCCTAAACCTATGTTTTAACTGTAAAATTAGGGGTTCGTCTTATATGCCCGGTCATCTTATACACCAGAAAATACAGTAATCCCTTTCTCATGTTCTTCTCCTTTGGAAATTAGGCAACAAAATAAGTTGCCTGTGATTAAGTTGCACACTTCAGTTTCAAATCCAGCTTTGCTTTCACCATTTTGACTCAAAATTCTTTGCTGTGTTTAATGGATTCTTCTTTTCATCGCAGTTTTGCCCTCTATGCTTAACTTTTGATCCAATTCCCTTTCTAGTTCATTAAAGAAAAAAAAAGCATCAAAGAAATCATTTTAACCTCTAAATTTTTAGAATTTCTTCTCTGGATCACTCCTGGCTATGTTCAGGGGCCACTAGGGTGGTTCTGTGGTGCCTGGTTTCAATACAGGCCCTCTACCACTTGGGCCACATTCCTGACTCCCAATATAACACTAAACATTACTTTTTTTGTTTGTTTGTTTGTTTTGTTTTGTTTTTTTGTTTTGGGGCCACACCCGGCGGTGCTCAGGGGTTACTCCTGGCTGTCTGCTCAGAAATAGCTCCTGGCAGGCACGGGGGACCATATGGGACACCGGGATTCGAACCAACCACCTTTGGTCCTGGATCGGCTGCTTGCAACGCAAACACCGCTGTGCTATCTCTCCGGGCCCACTAAACATTACTTTTAAGCATTATTTTCCATAAAAATAAGAAACTCATGATATACCAGTAACTTATAAGGGACCAAAGTAGGAGGAAACTATGAATGAAGTATACGAGGCACCTTGCCAACCTCTACCTCATTAAAAATAGCAATCTCGGTACAGCAGGTAAGGCAAATGCCTTGTAAGCAGCTAATTCAGCTCAATTTCGGGCTTTGCACACGCTCCCCTGTGCACAGCCAGGAATAATTCCCTGAACACCGCTAAGTGTAGCCAAAACAAACAAACAAGCAAATGAAATAAACAAAAAAAAAAAATAACTATGGGGGCCGGAGAGACAGCACAGCAGTAGGGCATTTGCCTTGCACACACAGCCAATTCAGGACAGACAGTGGTTTGAGTTCCGGCATTCCATATGGTCCCCTGTACCTGCCAAGAGCGATTTCTGAGCGCTGAGTCTGGGATAATCCCTGAACACCACCAGGTGTGACCCAAAAAACAAACAAACAAGAAGCCCTCAAAAAGAAAAGGCAACTTCAACAAATGGAGATAAAAGCCATCTGAATTTCTGTATATCCCAAGTACCAAAATAAAAAAGCAAACTTATATATAGTCATATGAAAAAATGAACATACTTTTAAAATATGAATTTAAGGGCCTGGAGAAATAGCACAGCAGCGTTTGCCTTGCAAGCAGCCGATCCAGGACCTAAGGTGGTTGGTTTGAATCCCGGTGTCCCATATGGTCCCCCGTGCGTGCCAGGAGCTATTTCTGAGCAGACAGCCAGGAGTAACCCCTGAGCACCGTGGGTGTGGCCCAAAAAACAAAAACAAAAACAAAATATATATATATATATATATGAATTTAAAATATATGACTATGAACTAACTTACAAAATCATTCTAAAACCCATCAATACATGCATTACATTTTAAGGAATTCTATCTACAACAAAGCTGTGCAGAGTATCTTTTATCCTAATTTCCTTATCTGTGAATCTTTTTCTAAGATTAAAGGATTAAAGTCAAAAGTCATATATATTAACACAAAATATTCACAAGTAAAATGTTGCCAAATAAATGAGTTAAACTACCAATTACCCACCAGACAGTATAGAAAATAAGCTGGCCAAAATGCTTGGGTAAAACCATTTATGTAACTGCATTTTTTCACTTAATATAACAGCACTATCTGCTCTCCAGAACTAGGTACAAATTTTCTATGAAAATGGTGGCAGAGTAAGGAATAATTCTTAACTAAAAGACACAAACTCTCAGAACTCAAAATTAGGGGCCAAAGGAATATAGCAGGTAATGCACTCGCCTTGTATGTGGCCAACCTGGGTTCAATCCCAGCAGCCCAAAGCCCACCAGAAGTAACACCTAAGCACTGCTGGTCCAAAACAAAACAGAAAATGAAAAGTAAGGTATAATTTATAGATTCACATTTCTGTAAAATAAAAATTATTGCCATGAACGTTAACATGGAGGCAAGCGTTCAGAAACATACTTTTTTTTTTTTTTTAGATTTTGGGTCACACCCGGCGGTGCTCAGGGGTTACTCCTGGCTGTCTGCTCAGAAATAGCTCCTGGCAGGCACGGGGGACCATATGGGACACCAGGATTCGAACCAACCCAAACCAACCACCTTTGGTCCTGGACCGGCTGCTTGCAAGGCAAACGCCACTGTGCTATCTCTCCGGGCCCAGAAACATACTTCTGTATAATCAACTGAAATGAGCTGTAATTTGAACTCTGATTATCATATTAAGTAGAAATCACAATTCAGATAGTATGTCTGTCCTATTAAGATATATTTTTAAAACATTTTATCATTACATTATTAAATTTGATAAAATCTTATCAAAACATCTACGTAGTCAACATAAATAATGTTAAAAGTATAAAGTAACATTTTAAAAAATTGCTGTGGTGTCAAATATCGTCTATAAAACATACAGAACATTTAGAACCTCATAAATTTTTGCTAAAAGTTGACTCCAATTACAAAGGTATACTTGTGAACTATAATAAATTTCCCCAGCACTACTTTCCTCTTGTATTCCAAAACTCCTTTTTAAGATTTTCTTCTGAGATGCTTATATAAAAATTACAGTTGTACAGATGGTTACAATAGTAAAATGTTTAAAAATCTAAGCAAAGTGCACATCATACTACCTACAACTAACTCAAACTTACCATCACATAAAAAAAAAATTAACACTCCATTCACTTACATCTTTGGGGGAAAAAATAACCTTGCATAAATACAAATTCCCCAGTAAGGTTATTGTATAAAAGACTTCCCATGTTGTTATTTTACTGTTTATTTCTCTCATTAAAACTTCTTACAGTCTAATGCAGAACACTACTTTCAATGCCATATCATACAACTACAATACTGTTCATTAAATAAAGCAGCTCAGTAAGTTGTGTAAACATTTTAAGTGTTGTAAACAAGACTTGGCATGGTACTTCTTTTCTACCCCCAAACTTGCCATTACAATTTTCATTTCATTAAAACTTATTCTTCCTGGAGAAGTTTTTGGATTAAATATTTAGTCTTTAAAAATATTACACTGAAATAATGTGTGAAGATTTAGTAATGGCAATTTCACTGCAGCTTTTATTGCCTCTGTTGGTTATATGACAGGGATTGTAAGAAACAACTGAACTTAGAGATATGCAAATGATAGTCACTAACGATAATCTTGATCTTAAGTATTTTTATGTGGGCACTTCTAATTTTACACACTTTACTATTCTAAAACGTATTACATTTTTAAGTGTGTACTTGCTTTGGCAAAAACAGAAATTTTGTATCAGTAATTCAGTTTAAAAGACAAGTCAGCACAAGTAGTTTGCCAAAATGAAAATTGAAACCCTATGCTATAGCAAGTCAAGCTGTATGTGAGCATGTATCCCCTTTTTCCCCTTTTCATCAACATACATATATACATACATACATACATACATACACACACACACAAACATGGCCGCAAGTATAAGCATTTTTAAGTATAAAATATCCCGTATCCAGACATTTGTCCTCAAGAAGAATCACACCACATTAAATCAGTCTTCTCTTCAGCCCTAGTAATAGTACTGTTTAATTCTAAGATGCCATCATAGTGAACAAACTTTACTTTTATGCTACATAATTATATTCAAAGCTTTATGTATTTTTGTTTATAATTACACAGTAATTATAAATGTTTAGTACCAAACTGATGACAAACACTATTTTGTTGAATAGGTCTTGCATTTAGAAAGAAAAGTTTGTAAAACCCAAGGCACTAGGCCACGAACCAATATCAGACTTTTATATTAAAAAAAAAGTTTTATATTGGGAAAAGTTAATGGGATTTCATTTCAAAACACAGCATATGCAAATCAATCGATCCAAAAACAATACCATAACTCAAAATCCTCAATACAGGAAACAAAATAGTACATATATCTATATATCTTTTAAATTTTTTCATAATTGAAATTTCTCTTTATATTTACAAATGTGAAATTAGGAAATACTGAAAGCAGCAGAATTCTTATTTTTTCTTATTTTGTAACCAATTCTAGTAGCTGGAATAGACATTTTCAACATTTTAGTAGAATCGGATTAAATTTAAAATTATGATTGGAGAAAAATATATCTGCGAAAAAATTCTAATCAATTTAAAAACTGTAAATAAAAATTTTTAATATGTCCTGTTTCTTAAAATCATTTCCACATCTATATAAGATGTACTAATATTCTGAAGTACATTCCTTTGATTATTTCAAGATTAAACCATAGATAATGCCTTGGATACACCAAGCAAAATCTTTACCTGTTAAGACCACAGTTCATCCAGTATCTGAAATTTTACACTTTTTATCCTGTCTTACACAAATGTTCAAGAAAGCAATAAACCTTTCTTCATGTAAGGAAATGAGCAGAGAAATGAGTATTTTCAGCATGAAAGCAGTTCATGAGTCTTGTAGTTAAAAAAAAAAAAAAACACAGGATAGAAAGTCTGCTTTGATGTAAAAACTGAGCTAATTTCAATAAAATAAAACAGTAGCGAGACTAAATAATTCACAAAAATAGAAGTCAGATTGGTATTTTGCAACAAGTGCATGCTTGCTTGAAAATCTTTGCTCTGGAAGATAAGTATTTGGCAACCACAGTGATTAGCAGTTAAAGCAATTTCAACAAAATAAGTCATCAAAAATGGACTATTTTTCTGAGAGAGCAGTACCTAGTTTATAAAGATTGAACTTCATGGCTCATCACAACCATTTTAAAAACTTAATCCCTACTATCTTATAAATTAAGAGAATTTCACTTGTGTTCCATAGTGCGCTGACCAAAAGAAAAAAAAGAAAACCCAAAAAATAGAAACCCTCATGCCTAAATTTAGAGTATGTACTGTACCTCAATCTAAAACATCCTACACAAATTAAATAGTTTAAACTTATTTGACAGGCATATAAGCATTTCAAAATCATAATGAAATCCAATTATGTAGTGCATAATGTAGACAGGGATGAACTTTTAACATTATGCAGACTTCTTCTAACTAAAAGCTCCCTGTGGGGCAACTATAAACCATGGATAAGTGCAGACTAGTTCTGTGGAACCTTTTGAAATCCAAGGGTCTGAAACAAAAGTTTTCAGGTAGGCACACCAAGTTATTCTAAAATAAAGTTTCACGTTAGTTATTTTGACATTTTTTTCATCAGATACCCTAACTCACATCAACAATAAATGTGATTTGTCCCCCCAAAAAATATCCCCCAACCAAACCATTCAGATCCAGTACACTTAAATATATCACTCTCATGGAAGTGCTATCAGCATAGTCTTTGCAACTAGCCCAAAGCATATCTTTAAGAAGTTTTTATAATTGTGATGTTCATGTTTAATTCTTATGCCAAACGGTTTTCTGATGAAGACAGCATTGTGCTTTATGCAAGGATGGAAATCTCAAAATAATCACCATAAAGCTTCTAAGACTTATGGGAGAATAAACTATGATGGTCCACAGATAATAAGATGAAATCCACAAATGTTGGAATTATAAATGTTAAGAGCGGCCCAGACTAGAAGACAAGCCCAAACCACCATTAGAAGAATGAAATACGATATGGTCCAAGATGTATCCTTAAAGTTTTGTCTCAACCCTCAGTCTGAATTGTGAGGATTGATCTTCAGTTCAGTCCAGCCAGCAGAAATTGACTGTGCAATTTTCCGTTGAATTTATTGTACAGACTATGTACATACTAGAAGGTTCCTTTAGTGCTACACTGTTGTACTTTTTGTCCCAGCAATTTGAGGACGTGCAAATTCCACAAAGTCATCAATAAGTACAGGCCATGCTCCTGCAGGAAAAACAAACTATATTTAGATACAGATATATGTGTGAAAGAAACAAAACTAAATAAAGTTAACATTTTAAGAAAATTCTATTTTTTAAATACCTTCCTTCCCCATAAAAGTATGCCATCACAAACATCCCCACTCATAAGACTTTCAAAGTTCTCATTTCTCTGAGTTTCTACCCTAATATTTTGTGCTCTCTCTGCTAGGTAACTTACTAAATGATAGAAATTGCTGTGGTAATCAATCACTATTACTTGGGATTTCTAAAAGTCAAAGTAATTTGGTCAAAACTAACAGCTACAATTTGGATGGATGTCATGCTAAGACAGAGAGAAAAAGATAAAATATCAGTTGATCTTGCTCATATCAAAGTATAAAAGAAAAAAACAAAGCAAGAGAGGGGAGGGAGAGGGGAATAAAAAAGCAAGAGAGTTTGTAAGTACCCTGAAATATGGTCAACAGAAGAATGATTCAAGGAAGTGTAGGGGTAAATGACCTTTGGTACGATATGGTATGATCAGCAGTTGGGTAGCTAGCCTGGTGTAGCAGCACTGCTGGTATAAAATAGTAATATTAGTACTATCATTAAAAAAGTAATGAAACAAAACAAAAATAGTAGTCATCCAAGGGCTGTGAAATGATGGCATGCTTCCAGTGCTGATAGTATAGTAGATAAAACACAGAAGTTTGTGACAATCCTACAAAGGAAATTAACAGCATATTCCATCCTACTTCTTTATGTTTTGGTTTTGGTGCCAAACCTAGAAGTGCACAGAGCTTACACCTGGTGAGGTTCAGTGGACCATATGTGGTACCAGTGATCGAAACCAGATCAGCCATATCCAAGGCAAATGTTGTACCCACTGTACTAATACTCTGGCCCAAACTCCATCCTACTTTACAACAAAGTATGCATGCTTCTACACAGCCACATGTCAATTTCCTAATCAGAAAATTCTCCAGTTTTGTCTAAAGCCTATCAGAAAACACAAGTTGGGGCCGGAGAGATAGCATGGAGGTAAGGCGTTTGCCTTTCATGCAGGAGGTCATCGGTTCGAATCCCGGCGCCCCATATGGTCCCCTGTGCCTGCCAGGAGCAATTTCTGAGCCTGGAGCCAGGAATAACCCCTGAGCACTGCCAGGTGTGACCCAAAAACCAAAAAAAAAAAAAAGAAAAGAAAACACAAGTTATTATCTATTGTTAATAGGATTAACCATTCTCTCTTTTTCTCATTCCTTCTGTTTTTTTGTTTGTTTGTTTGTTTGTTTTGGGGGATACACCCAGTGGTGCTCAGGGGTTACTCTCAGAAGTCCTCAGAGGGACCCATGTGGCACTAGGAAACAAACCCAGACCTTCTGCATGCATGGCTTGTACCCCAATCCCCTTTTTTACATTCCTGGTCCTCATATTACACAGATAATAATGGAAATAAAAACTTAACACCATCCCTGTGAGATTAAATGATTCCAGGATACTATTACGGAAATCAAATTTACTTGACTTTTCAAAGACTACATCTGCCTGTTCAGTAATTCCTTAAACACACTTTGCTATTCTCAAGGGAGATTTACATAAATGTTTGAAGAAATCAATCCCAATTGCTACCACTTCTGGAAAACAAAGACACACAGCCTACAGTGAATGGTAGCATTATGTTTATACATACATGAAGAAAAGCACTGTCAGTGAATATTTATGAAATACTGATTGAGCCACAGAAGGCAAGTGAAGCACATTTCAACTTAGTCACTAAACTTAAATCCAGTTCACAAACAAGACCCAGAAAAAAGCACACAATTAAAAGTACAGTAAGAGGGCCTGGAGAGATAGCACAGCGCGTTTGCCTTGCAAGCAGCCGATCCAGGCCCAAAGGTGGTTGGTTCGAATCCCGGTGTCCCATATGGTCCCCCGTGCCTGCCAGGAGCTGTTTCTGAGCAGACAGCCAGGAGTAACCCCTGAGCACCGCCGGGTGTGGCCCAAAAACAAAAACAAAAACAAAAACAAACAAAAAAAGTACAGTAAGAACAGAAGACATTCCAGAAAGTAACTAAAATTCTAAAACAGAGAGAAAAGTAACCCTGCCTTTATGTGTCATGAATACTACTAGATTAGTATTTAAAGCAACAAAATAATGTACATTAAGAGAATAAAAAACATGTTATATATTCAGAAAAACACAAAAGATCAGAAGAGGGAAAAGTAACTTTCAGAACAACAGAAATATACAAAGAGGTTGGTTACCTAAAAGAAAGCAGAACTTGGGGGCCAGAGAGAGAACATGGAGGTAGGGCATTTGCCTTGCATGCAGAAGGACAGTGGTTCGAATCCTAGCATCCCACATGGTCCCCCAAGCCTGCCAGGAGCAATTTCTGAGCGTAGAGCCAGAAGTAAGCCCTGAGCACTGCTGGGTGTGACCCAAAAACCAAAAACCAAAAAAAAAAAAAAAAAAACCATAAAGGAAAAAATACTGATAGGGAAAAACTTTATTACCTTCTTCATCATAGTTAGACATGTCATCTGCAATCATTGTACTGAAGTCTAAAAGAAGATTCCAAGTATCTTTTGGTATTGAACGTTTATGATGCTCCTATTTAAAAAAAGAAAACAAACAAATATATCCAAGTCTCTAAAGAGTTTGAAAAAAAAAATAAAACCAGTTCAGATGATACAAAGTCAAAAATGATAAACAACTTGTATAAAGAAATTCTGGTAATCAAATTTCTTGCTCTTTGTACATTAATGTTGTTAATTTATCTTAAAGAAAACTTTTTAGAGGAAACACAAAACTGCAGAAAACATGAACTTACCAACAAAAATTTATTCCATAAGTCTAAGAATTTAAATCTTCCATTAAGCACTAAATTCCAGTAGGCAATGGCCATTTCTAGATCTGTAATATTAAAAATAAATTATGTATTTCAAATGCCATGAATATTTGTCCCTGCAAAAAAAAAGAACAGGTAAGACTAAAGATAGTCTTAAAAAGTGTTTTGAATATTTATGCGTTAAAATTCCTGTGGTGGTTAAGTTCAAGGTTTGTTTTCTGCTTCTTTTATCAATAAACATTTTCTTCAAGACAAGACATGAAGCAACTTACCTCATAAGGCAGTTTCTTAAATTTCAACTAAATAATGTAGATAAGCATGCTTCACCATCCTGTATACTGATGCTATTTAATGTATATCAGTGTTCCTCAACTTCCACACTTTTGATATTTTAGGCCAGAAAATTTTCTTGTGGAGGCTGTCCACTGCACAAATTCATTAGCAGCATTTCTAGTCTCTAACCACAAGCCAGAAACAGCTTTATTCTAACCCAGTGGTGAAAAGCAAAAATGTCTCCAGATATTGCTACAGAACCCAAGGGACAAAGCTACTACCAGTTGAGAATCATTGTTTATGAGAATCTGTTGAGAATCATTGAGTATGCTGACATCTTTAATTTTATCTATTGGTTGTAATGCAAAGAACTGCTAACCACAATCCTAACACCATTTCTACAATGATGGCTGACTAGTCCTAACCACAGGAAATACTATTTAAAATGCTTATTTATGGACTAGAGAGATACTACAGAAGTTAAGGTGCTTGTCTTGCCATTGGGTTGCCCTGAGTCAGTCCCCAGCATCGCATATGGTCCTTTGAGCACCTCCACAAGTGACCCTGTTGCAGAGCCAGAAGTAATAGCTCCTGATTGCCTTGAACACAGCCAACCCAGGTTTGATCCCCAGTATCCCATATGGCCCCCAGGGCCTGACAGGAGTTACTCCTGAATGCAGAGCCAGGTCCCTGAGCACCACCTTTGTGGCCCCAAAACCAAAATTAAATAAATTGATTTTAAAAATAAGTAAAAATAAAAATTAAGTTGGGGAGTGCCAAAATATTATTACTATTAACTTTAAAATTAGTAACAAGCCATGGTTTGATTTCTTAAAGGTTTGATTAAATTGATTTGACTAATTGAGTTTGGAGCAAAGACAAAGAAACAATCTTAGCATATGTCAAAAGCTTGTCACACGACAGAAAAGATCTATGACAGAAAAGATCTTAAATGGAATTATAATAGTTAATGAAGTATTAAACTATTATGATATTGAGAACATTTGCATCTCCAGAGTAGGAAAAATTATATCCAAGTAATTTCGGGAGGTCAGGCCTCTCAAGCAGTGCTCTGCGGGCTGGGAATACTCCCAACAATACTTGGCCAAGAGGCTCAAAATGAGGGGCCAAAAATGCAGCTCTGCTTGAGTCCACAGGGCTGGGGGATACTAGAGTCACACCTCATGACTCTCAGGGACCTGTCAGGCCCACAATTGGCAGTGCCAGGGATCAAGCATGCCCAAACCCTGTTGTGCTATCTTCTTAGCCTCCTACAAAATCTATAAAAATTCTTTTATATTTTATTTCCAAACCACTCAATAATCTCGGGGATCATGAGACTAATACTCAACAAACGCTTACGACTTAACTCAAAGAAACATACATAAGCCTGAGTGTACACGCACAAACAAAATACCCCATTTTCATCTCTTCAAGGCTCTTTCACAGAGATATTTCCAAAGCTTAAAATCCAGTCAGAAGCTGCTGGGTGAAATTCCTATGATTCCACATGCAAATGTACTTACCTTCAAATCCATCATTAAGTCTTCCTTCAAATTCAATAGAAAAGGTGCCTCTTTTCTCCCCCTTTCCAAGGGTAAACTCCTAACCACACCATTTTGGATCCAAAACAATGTATTGCCTCCTCAAAAAATTTTGTCTATTGATTAGTTTTTCTTTCTTCCCCCATCTTTTTTTTGTTGTTGTTTTTTTGGACCACACCCATTTGACGCTCAGGGGTTACTCCTGGCAATGTGTTCAGAAATCACCCCTGGCTTGGGGGGGGCCATATGGGACGCCTGGGGATCGAACCGAAGTTTGTCCTAAGCTAGCACTTGCAAGGCAGATGCCTTACCTCTAGCGCCAACTCCCCAGCCCCTTCCTCACATCTTTATCCTGTCTTCAGGCTTCCACAAGATAAATATTTGGGTATCATAGATATCATAAAAGAACTATTTTTCTTAGATCTCTCAGCCCCTTACAATCTACCCTCATTCTCCTTCCCTAACAGTTAAATCCTGCTACAGTGCATTGTCTTACACTTAAAATTTGCTTCTGTAAATTTGTATGCCTAACTTCAGATCCTTGTGACTTAAAAAAAACTAAAATTATGACAACAATTTTTAATCACAATTGTCTTAATCTGCAGTCTTTAAAACTATACTTTTTTTTTTAATTAGATCACCATGAGATAGTTAAAAAGTTGATTGCTGAGTTTCAGGTATATAATGTTATAACCAACATTTCACCAGTGTTCATTTGTAGCCCAGTATTTCTCCCAGGTTTTTAAATTTTGCTATTTTTCTTCCTAAACCAGGGGTCTCAAACTTGCAGCCCGCGGGCCGTTTGCAGCCCTCCGTACAACATTTTGTGGCCCTGCCCTAGAGGAATCTGTTTTTGTTTTGTTTTGTTGTGTTTTAGTTGTTTGGGTCACACCCCCCCAATGTTCAAGGCTTACTACTGACTTTGCACTCAAGGATCACCCTGACTTTGCCCCCTGCGGCCCGCAGGTAAATTGAGTTTGAGACCCCTATGACCTAAACTATCTTAAACACAGTAAAATTGCTGCCATTTCTATGTACAGTGAGATTTACTGTCATTAGCATGTGTAGTAATTTTCTTTATCTGTATTAAATTTATCTGTATTAAATTTAGAGTTGACTAATTTTTCTTAGCTACAAAGTAGTTTTTCAAAAAGCTACTTTTATATACTAACAATGAAGTAACTGCAATATTCAATAACTGTAAACAATGAAATACCTAGAAATATCTATTTTTTCAGCTGCTATATAAAAGAATGTAACAACAAAAGTGGAATGTACATGTATGTTTGAAAGTTAGACTGAAACAAAACTTTTGTAATCTACAATCATTATCTCATTTCCTCACCTCCCACACATTCTTTAATCCTATAAATTACTATCAGATCCACCACCCTCCCCACTGAAAATAACCTGATCCTTATGTCAGCCAAACAACCGGTTTTGACCCTGATTTACTTGGGTCTCTCATCTTTAACAGAAATGTGTGTATATACTTCCTGAATGAAAGTCACTTCTTTCATCTGTAAAAATAACAATATACTGATTTTCTTCTGTCCTTTCTTGCAATGTTGCTTCTCTTCCATGAAACATTATTTTACAATACTGTATGTAAATAATAATCTCTTGTACTAACTTTTACCTTTTATTAGATACTGAAGCATCACCTCTAACAACTGAAACACTCAGCTTTGTACTCTGGATATATATTTGTTTTTGTTTTGTTGTTTTGTTTTGTTTGGGGGGGCCACACCCAGTGATACTCAGGGGTTATTCCTGGCTATGCACTCAGAAATTGCTCCTGGCTTGGGGGACTATGTGGGAACCAGGGATCAAACCCAGGTCCATCCTGGATCAGCCGCATGCAAGGCAAATGCCTTACTGCTGCACTATCGCTCCGGCCCCCATCTTTAATTGTTTAAGAATATCTTCCACAAACAACTCAAATTGAAGAACTCACAGTGAAATTATCTTACCTCTATAGATCTGTTGTTCCTTATCTTTTAATAAATCTCATCACTTTATAGTGCTGCTCATAAACACAATTTCTCATTGTGAGAAACTCCTATACAACAGAGGCCATTTAGTATCCTCCTAATACAAGTAGTCATTATGAGGACCAAAAGTCACACATACATTCTCATTCTCACTCCCCTACTACCCCCCCATCTCTCCTTCAAATGCCCTAAGAATGTTAATCACTAAGAGAAGCTGGAAAGATGGTACAGTGGATAGGGTAATTGCCTGCCTTGCTTGGAACCAAGCTATGTTCAATCCCTGGCATCACATATGGTTCCCCAATCCAGTTTGGGGATTCTGGGTGCAGAAGCCAGGAGTAAGCACTAAGTAGTACTGGGCTCAGGGGTTACTCCTGGCTATGTGCTCAGAAATCGCTCCTGGCTTGGGGAACCATATGAGATGCATGGGGGATCAAACCAAGGTCCGTCCTAGATGGGCCGCGTGCAAGGCAAACTCCCTCCCACTGTGCTATCATTCCAGGCCCCATAAAAGGACACCTTTATGGAAACTATTTCCTCACCAAGTATTTCCATTGAAAGCTCTAATTTTAATCTGACAGTACCTATGGTCCTCTTCATGTCCAGTTAAATCATGATAGATTCTTAACTAAATCTCTTTCCCTAGCTCTGCCTCTACTCCACTCCTGATGCTGTCAGATGTATCTTTCAGGTATCTAGTTCAATGTCATTTATGCATTAAAGTTATTCCATAATTAAAATAACGAGCTACTCTTACACACCTTTTGGTATGACCAAAAATCAAAAATTCTTCCAACACCAAATGCTGGTGATAATGTAAAGAAAGAGGAACTCGGGGCTGGTGAGGTGGCGCTAGAGGTAAGCGCTTGCAAGCGCTAGCCAAGGAAGAACCGCAGTTCGATCCCCCAGCGTCCCATATGGTCCCCCCAAGCCAGGGGCAATTTCTGAGCACTTAGCCAGGAGTAACCCCTGAGTATCAAATGGGTGTGGCCCACAACACCAAAAAAAAAAGAAAGAAGAACTCTTATTCACTGCTAGTGAGAATACAAAATGGTAGAGCCACTTTGGGAGAAAATCTAGAAGTTTCTTACAAAACTAAAAAGATTCTTACCATTTAATCCAGCAATCATGCTCCTTGGTATTTACCCAACAGAAATTTAGATCTATGCAAAAACCTGTTTGTAGTGTTTACAGCAGTTAATTTTTGGCTACCAAAATTTGGGGGCAGCGAAGATGCCCTCTAGTAGGTGAGCATATATAAGTTAATACATTAGCTGTTAGAAACAAACATATTAATCTTACTAAAGGAAGTCAATCTAAAAAGGTTAAAAAGGTTAAGAAAATTGTATGATCCCTGCTGGATACCCTCTGTGAACTGAGGGTAGCATCCTCAGTCCCAAGAAAGAAGTTGACCCTAGCCAGCTGACAGGGTGGGGACAAATCCGAACTAGGGAGTGGGCAAAAGTAAAAAGTAAAAAGATCAACCTTTGTTAGGGGTTAGGAGGAAGGAACTAAAAACACATTTTTAGGCAATAATATTTCTCTAAGCTATTTAATGGAGGACCACAGGCCATTAAACCCAGTAAGTACGAATTAAGAATGGACACTAGGTTAGGAATGTAGATCAACAGCTGAGAGTACCTTACACCTGAGACTTGAATTCAGTTCCTGTAAAACACACACACACACACATAAATATAAACCATGAGGGGTAGGAGATAGCACAGCAGTAGGTCATTTGCCTTGCATGCAGCTGACCTTAAGAGGGACCCAGTTCGATTCTCAGCATCCCATATGGCCTCCCAGCCTCAGGGGCGATTTCTGAGTGCAAAGCCAGGAGTAACCTAGGAGCACCGCTGGGTGTGGCCCAAAAACCAATCAATCAATAAAGTTTAAAAAAAATTAAAGAAACCATGAACTTTGGGAAATAATGTTGTGTCATTGCACATCTAACAACAAATACATATTACTCTTGTGGGGAATATTGATAATGGGAAACACTACCTGTGAGGGCAGAGATATTAATGAAAATTTCTGTGGCTTTTGTTCAATTTTGTTGTGAACCTTCACTTAAAAGTATTCAAAAAAGTTTTTTAATCTACTAAAAGTATTTATTCCCATTAGATAAAAATCTACTTTCTAATCAAATTAATTTACTAGCAGTTCCTCAGATGTGTTCTCTCACCTATGAGTAACTAAATTCTCTAATCTCTCTGCATTAGAGATGGCTATTTTTCATTTGACCTTGAAAATGTATATCCATTCATCCAGGCCCAAAAGTTATCTTAGAAAATTTTGCAACTTGCACAGATTTACAATGCTTGACTCCATGTTTTCAGAGTAAGCAGTCATTGTTTTGAATGAAAAAATATTACTAATAAAAAAAAGAAAAAAGAAACAAAATACTAACTTATAATTAAAAGCCAAAGCACTTAAGATTAAACTGTACAGAAATAGAATATCAATTGCCACAGTGAAAGAATAACTGCTCTTAAGACAGAAATGGCTGAGTGACAAAACCACCTAGAGTAATGACTTAACAGTTGAGCCTCTTACACGCCAACTCTACCACTACTTAAGTGGCCTTATGCAACGATGTTTATATTTCTGTAATTCAGTTTAAAATAAAGATAACAATATTTATTCTCAAAACTTGTTGTAAGGACAAAAGGTGTTAATACACAAAACATTTAGAAAAGCGCCTCGTAAATATTATGAGTTCTACTATTTATTATAAATAATTCTCAAGATTTAGAAACTAAACTGCAATGGAAGGATTCAGTATGAAGAAACAATAAGTTACCGTAGCAGTCAGTAGGATAAATGTTAAAAAATACAAAGAAAGAGACAAGCAAATCTAATACATTGTATGAAATGGGAGATTCTTGCAAAATGAACTAGTAAACACTTGCAGAGATTTCCAAACTTATTTAGTCAACAGCCTCCTCACACACACTGCTCCCCTACCCCTCCCCCGCAATGAAAAATCACTCAGCAACTGCCTGGAATCCACGGGACAAAGCACTTGCCCAAATGCATCCCAGGATACTATACCACCTGGATGGTATGCTATCACTGTTGGGAAAGCCTGAAAATGTATACAGAGGTGACAATTTTAATGCCACTCTTTCAAAATGTATCTCCATGGCATTCAACATGGGCATTCTAAGATTTTTTTGTTTGTTTGTTTGTTTGTTTTGTTTTTTTTTGAGCCACACCCGGAGGTGCTCAGGGGTTATTCCTGGCTGTCTGCTCAGAAATAGGTCCTGGCAGGCACAGGGGACCATATGGGACACCGGGATTCGAACCAACCACCTTTGGTCCTGGATCGGCTGCTTGCAAGGCAAACGCCGCTGTGCTATCTCTCCGGGCCCCTGGGATTTTTTTTTAAGATAATCAGTTGGGAGGCTGGAAAGTTGGCAAAAAGGTTTGAAAACATGCAACCCACATGCAGGAAGAAGTTGTGATTAAAAATCCTATTCACAATATCTTGACTTCCTTAGAAATAGTTATACTAGCATAATATGATTAAAAAGAATACAGAATACAGAGACAGAGATCTAACCCTAATCTACAAACTCGACTGTTGTGATCTTAACAAATCAGTCTCTTTGATCACCAGAGCCTCATCTTTATTGAAGGGAAGAACATTCACTTAGCTCCATAGGTTATGAGAGCCAAATGGTATAATATGAATGAAATAGTTTTTAATAACTATAAATTTATTTCTAAATATGAAAGATCTAATAAATGATGTTAAATTGATGACACAATGTAAGATTCTATTTAACATCCTAACAATAATAACCTGTTTGACCATACCCCAATAAAGTTTACAACTGTCCTAGAAATAAATATAATGGCTGCTAACTGACAAATGTAAATTCAAACCAAATTAACAATCTCGCACACACACAAATAAAAGGGCCAGACTGTGAATACTGAAATATTATGTTCAGTTTAAGAGCTCTAGTTTGAGAGAAATAAAAGCAATGATAGAAGCTATGAAAACAGCTATGTGCTAATGAATGTGTCAACTTCCCTATGTTCAAAGTAAAGCCTAAAAGAAAGAGCTATTTTGCATAACTTTGATTTCAAAGGGCTTCCAAAATCCATTTCAAATTTAAGATTCATAAGACTTAACAGAAATGGCAGATGACTGAAAAGAGGCCCTGTTTTCTAGTCTTGATACTTGGATACTCATGTACCTCATACATATATGAGACACACATTCTACCAATTAAGAGCTAACCCATGGACCTCCTGTTTTCAAATATGCAGTTCAGTAGTAGTAGTCATATACACACTGTAAAACCAATCTCCAAACTCTTCATCTTAAAAACAGCTTTATATGCAGTAAGCAATATTACATTTTAAAATTAATGAATGTTTTAATCAAATCACAATGAAATAGTTACAACGCTGTTCGTGATTGAATTTCAGCCATATAATGCTCCAATTCCCATCTCCTCACCAGTGCACATTTCCCACCACCAATATCCCGTTTCCCTTCTACCATCATCCAGCCTGCCTCTATAGCAGACATTTTTCCTCTATCTCTTTTTCTACTTCTTCCTTTTAGCCACTGTAGCTTGCATTAAACATTATATTTTCAAAGGATTAACTTAATAACACAAAAATGTTTTAATCTAACTCCTTTACTCAATTTTTTGTAATCTAAAATTTTGATTTATTATCATGCTAATTTTTGTCTAGGACCTTGAAAAATGTAATTGTACTTTATATATACCACATAATAAAAATCAAGATTGAGTATCAAAACTCCATCAAGTCATCTGAAAATGTCAATTTTGTACTTCATTGAGAGAGATTTTAACAGGCTTATGGGCTGGAGTGATAGCACAGCGGTAGGGCATTTCCTTGCACATAGCAGACCTGGGACTGACCCAGGTTTGATCCCTGGCATCCCATATGGCTACCAAGCCTGCCAAAAGCAATTTTTGAGCGCAGGAACAGGAGTAAGTAACCCGAGTGCCAGTGGATGTGGTCCAAACTTCCCCCAAAAAAAGAGTATAGAAGGTTTAGTTCTTTAAATCAACATTGATATTAGAACATGTTCTAAGATTATCATGTCTAATTTCCTCAGAATATAAAGCACTACATATGTAAAACACAGTATTTAATAGTCACATGTAAATTTATGAGTTTAATGTAAATAAAAGAAAAACTAGTCCAATAAATGTGTGACCAGGGAGAGAAGACAGAAGAAACTAACCTAAGTAATCTAGAGTATCTAGCATGCAAAATGAGGAATTTCCTGTAAAAATAAAACCCAACCCTGTACTGTACAATGGGTTAAAAAAACAAGCTTCCCAACTTAAAATCTGACTTAATAGCTATTTTGTAAGCCTTTCATCAATTCAGTCACATTTCACATTTAGGCATTTTTGAGGGTTGGGTTGGGGTGAACTCCAGAAGTCCAGAAGTCACTCCCAGAAATGGCAACTACATCAAAAAGGGGAGCGGGGGTGTCCCAACCATATGTCCATATGTCCTCCATATGATGCTATGTGGGCCTGGCTGTACTGAGCACCAGCATGGCCACTTCAGCAAGTGTTGGGATGTGGGAGATTCAGTGTAAGGTCTGAATTCTAGTCCTTATGAATGCAGGGCATTTTCCCATAACCAGTGAGTATTTATCTCCCAGTGCACCACATTTAATCACTTTAAGCCAAGTTTTTGATTCAAATGTTCTACAGCATCCCTTACTCTCCAGCTTTCTTGTTTTTGTTTCTTGGTTTTGGTTTTTGGGCCACACCCGTTTGACGCTCCTGGTTACTCCTAGGGGATCGAACCGCAGTTCGTCCTACGATAGCGCTTGCAAGGCAGACACCTTACCTCTAGCACCACCTTCCCAGCCCCTACTCTCCAGCTTTCAATCACTTATCTATATCATCCTTTTCTAAACACTTCCCTTGTCCATCTAAAATATCAAGGAGGATTAGTATAAAATATCCCTACTTGTATCTTCAACAACTTTATCTTTTAAAAACTAATTATTTAATCTTTACGTGACTCAGTTTCACCAGCAAAATAAAGCTAACACTCAGGTACAATGTATCTGGCACATGGAAGGTAGATGAATTAATGAAAGTGAGTATCTGAAAGGTATTAAACAGTGAATAAGTATTAATACCTGCCAGCCACACAGAAGCTCATATTAAATGGAAGTTACTGCCATCATCAAAATCCCTTGTATGTCCCCATTACCCAAAGTTAAACTTTTCTATCCCATTTTGTTTATATTTTTGGCCACACCCGGTGATGCTCAGGGGTTACTCCTGGCTATGCACTCAGAAATTGCTCCTGGCTTGGGGGACCATATGGGAAGCCGGAGGATAAAACCTTGGTCTGTCCTAGGTTAGTGCATGCAAGGCAGATGCCCTACTGCTTGTGCATCCACTCTGGCCCCTCTATCCCATTTTAAAATAAGTGTGTATAAGGTGTTACTGTCTCTTCCAATTTAAGAACCAAATAAACATTTACACTATGATCAAATCAATTTTCTACCAAGAAATCAAATTTATATCTGAAATTTTTAGCAATTCTTCACAACTATATTATTGTTGTGGTTTTTAGTTTTGGGCCACACCCAGTGGCTCTCAGGGGTTACTCCTGGTTCTATGCTCAGAAATTATTCATGGCAGAATCTGGAGACCATATGGGATGCTGGGGATCGAACCTGGGTAGACTGCATGCAAGACAAATACCCTAACCACTATGCTATCACTCTGGCCCCACACAACTATGTTTTTAATGGAATGCTTTTTACTTTCACTTGCCCAAATATTAAAGTCTACAATTTAGACTCTATCTAGTCCTAGAAGCATTTACCAGGCATCCCTGTTGGAATTTTTTTACTTTTTTTTACTCCTTTACTATAAAGCCCTCACACCACACTGTATTACCTACTCTTTGTGAATAAACTGAAAATTACAATGGTCGCTTCCCACTTCTCTGTCTCCTAACCATTCCCAAAGCAGCATTGCTATATATAGTTAAATTTATTAATCTGCAGCGATAATTTCTGGTACAATTATAATCAATAACCATTCTTCTATTAGGGACCACACCCAGGGGTGCTCAGGTAGGACAACCAGTGCTGCATACAAGCAATACTGGGAGGTGAAGGAAAATCTGGCACTGGGGATCAAAACTTACAAATTGAGAGCCTCACACAGGCTAGCTCATCTCCTCAACCCAGACTCTCCTTTTATTTAATTTCTTTTTTTAAACATTGTGATTACAAACATGATTGTAGTTTGGTTTCAGTCATACAAAGAATACCACCCCCCTTCACCAGTGCAGCATTCCCATCACCAATGCCCCCTATAGGAGACACTCCTTTAAAAAAAAAACCTATTTTATTAAAGCACTGACTGAGAAACTTATTCGTAGTTTAATTCTAAGCATAACCCATGGTTCCAGCAACAATCCCACCACCAGTGTTCACTTTTCCTTCTCCAATAGACAATTTTTAAGTTCTAAATGAATTGTTACTAAAACTAGATGTATCTGACTTAACAAATAGACATATATAAAAATTTAACTAGTTTCTGTAATGTGTCCCTGGAGGCATTTTTACACATGCTTTTTAGGGTATCCTAAAATTGAATATTTCTGTTTAACTATAAATTTATCACTACTCAATGCCTTTTTTCATTAAATGACATTTTCACAGCTAAAATATCGATGTATTTTAAATATATAATACATCAAATAGGTTTTTTTAAAAAATTCTTACCTAATCCTTTTTGTCCTGGGTTCTTTGCAAAATTAAAGGTAAACTGGTAAAAGTCTTTAAATCGTCCTGGTTCTTTCAATTCTTGTTCCATCTTGGGTATCTGGGATTTTAGTTTTTCTATGCTGTCACACCTACATCATAAAATCAATATATCAAAAAGTAAATATACTTTTCTTTTTCTTTTTTTAAATATACTTTTCAATACAAATTAAGGACTTAATTTTTAACACACTTGTATTTATCTTATGGAATTTCTTTTAAAAAAGTTGCGATATCATCTTTACATTATAAAAACAAATATAAAAGAAGACAAGATCTGGGATGATTAAATGTTAAAAATTACTACTTTAAAGAACTAGTCAATTATTTTTAATGACTTAATTCACTGGACTATCAATACATGGCAACGTTAAGTGCAAGCTGCAGAGAACTGATGAGAAAGTATAGCAATCAATATAATCATCAGCTTAAACCATAATTGATACTCTTTACACAGTAGCAAATCATATGCCTAATTTTCAAAAATAGTCTCTTACTAGGTCAGAAAGCATTTCTCTTGAAAATTTACTTCTTGTTCTATATAAAGTACAAAGTATCAATTAAGTCTCCTTTCCTATCTCCAAATAATCTCAATCAATATTACACTTTTTGTGTATTTAAAAATCACTTAACTTCTAATTGAAAGGGCCTATCATATTTCAATTTCTACCTAACAGCCAGCCCGTAGAAATATTCTAGTTCTTAATGCCTTGATAAACTAATCATTTCACTTATTCCTCAAAAATCCTCATTGCTTTTTTCATTCTCCTTTATATAACACCTTCTGAGATCAATAGATAAAAATAGTTTTATTTGGAAAAGTCATCCATTTCAATTTCTACTGAAAAAAAAAACTCAGTTTCTAATGAAAATAATGAGCTCTAAGGAAAACTGCAGCACAGAAAGTTTCAGCAAGTTGAAAGCACTTGTTTTCACTGTAGAATATATTGCCAGTTCTGCTATTAATTTATTTCTATTTCCCTGTTGTTAAATTTCTTGTCTGCTCTGTGACTGTTTAGTGAACTACAAATTATGAGACTTCATTTTACTTTCTACATCAATGTTAGATTTCACCAATAGAGGGCGATAAAGTCTTTAAGAGGCAGAAGGAATTTTAAACAATTTAATTGAATCACCATGAATTATGAAGTTCTAAAGATATTTTTGATTGAATTTTAGGCACATTTTTCTAACACCAATCCCTTTCACCAATATCCACTACCTTCGATCAATGTTCTCAGTTTCCCTGTCTGCCACTAGTCTGTCTGCCTCTACAGCAGGCGCTTTTCCCCTCCCCAATTGTCCTAGGGTTCCCCTTCCATAACTTATTCCCCTACCCACTACTCTGGCCACAGGGGCAAGCTTCCTACTGAAGACCAGTTCTCTTGTTCTTCATTTCTATGACCTAGATAACAGACCTGAATCCATAAATTACATAGAGGAAAACAGGCAGAACTCTCTAAGATATTGAATCTAGAGGCATCTTTTAAGGATAAATGCCACTGACCAAGTAATAAGCAACAAAGGTAAACAAATGAGACTACAATAAACTATGAAGCTTCTACACCTCAAAGGAAATGATGACTAGGATACAAAGATTACCCACAGACTAGAAGATATTATTTGTCCATCACTCATCCAACACAGTTGAATACAAGGGAAAAAAAAAAACAGCTCTAAGGCCAGAGAGATAGCATGAAGGTAGTGCGTTTGCCTTGCATGCAGGAGAACGATGGTTCAAATCCCGGCATCTCATATGGTCTCCCAAGCCTGCCAGGAGCGATTTCTGAGCATAAAGCCAGGAGTAACCCCTGAACACTGCCGGGTGTGACCCAAAAAAAAAAAAAAAATCCAGCTCTATCAAAAAATAGGAATTTCCTCAAAAAAAAAAAAAAAGATATACAATGGCCAAAAATATATGAAAAAAATGTTATCGGGGTCCGGAGTGATAGCACAGAGGTAAGACATTTGCCTTTCACGAAAGCAGCTGATCCAGGACGGACCTGTTTCGATTTCTGGCATTCAAAGTAGTAGCAGATTTTTACAAGTACGACCTAGGCCTTTGAGCTTTCTCTCAACTCCTTTACATGATAAAATAGTTTTTAAAATTTTCCATTTAAATGAGTTGTTGTGTATTATTTGGACCCTATTTATGATATTCCTGAGAGTAAGGTGATCTCCCTCATAGTAATACTTTGGGGGGGGAAAGGGGGTAAGGGAAAAGAAAAATAATTTTTGGTTAGAAAAATATGGGCATTTTTTTTCAGTGGGTCACACCCATTGATACTCAGGGATTATTCCTGGTTATGTGCTCAGAAATTGCTCCAGGCTTGAGGGACCACATGGGATGCTGGGGGATCAAACCATTGTCCGTCCTAGGCTAGCGCTTGCAAGGCAGATGCCGTACAGCTTGTGCCACCGCTCTGGCCCCAGAAAAATACAGGCATTTATTCAGACTCTGATGGCAATAAGATTGCCAATAGAAACTGAAAGTTAGCTGAAAGGTCCCCGTGTACCATAGTGAAGGAATACTGGAACTTTGGGTTGGATGTAGTCTGGCAAGAGTTATATTGTACCCAACACATAAAAATATGTCCTCCTGTAAACCAATGCTATATCAATTTTAAAAAGTAAAATAAGGGCCAGAGTGGTAGAGCAAGCAGTAGGGCATTTGCCTTGCATGTGCTAACCTAGGACACACTGCAGTTTGATCCCCCAGTGTCCCATATGGTCCTCCAAACCAGGAGAGATCTCTAAGTGCATAGCCAGAAGTAATCCCTTAGCATCACCAGGTTCAATTACCAGCATCTCATATGGTCCCCCAGACTGCCAGAGGCAATTTTCTTTTTCTTTTTTTTCTTTTTTTTTTTTTTTGGTATTTTGGCCACATCTGGTGAACTCAGGGGTTACTCCTGGCTATGCGCTCTGAAATCGCTCCTGGCTTGGGGGACAATATGGGATGCCGGGGGATTGAACCACGGTCCATCCTAGGCTAGCCCTTGCGCCACCGCTCAGGCCTCACCAGCGGCAATTTCTGAGTGCAGAGCCAGGAGTAAACCTTGAGCATTGCTTTGGGAGTGGCCCAACAATCAATCAAGTTTAAAAAAAAAAAAAAGAAATTGAGGGGCTGGACTGGAGTGATAATGCAGTAGAAGGATGTTTGCCTTGCTCAAGGCAGACCCGGTTCAATCCTCGGCATGGTTCCCCAAGCCTGGCAGGAGCGATTCCTGAGCACAGAGCCAGGAGTAACCCCTGAGCACTGCTGGGTATGAACGAAATCCCTTCCCCAAAAAAATTTGATGCATAACACAATGTCGGATCTCTGACAAGCCACGAAAACAATAATATAGAAACTATAATATGAATCTATTTATCTTCATTCCAACGTTTGTGGTTTGATAGGTATTTTTCAAATTTACATTTAAAATTTCAGTTTGATTCAGTTCCAGAGTGACTCTGGCAATAATGAACCAAATCCTCACTGGCAATCATATACTCACCCTAATTCAGTCATGCCGTCCATAAACTCCTGTCTGGAGAACTCACACTGTGTTGCTGCTCTGAACTTCCAAGCGATGATCAACACACTGATGCTGGCTGGGTCGAGTGCCAGGTCATCACAGAATTGCTGTATACCATCTATTCCAATTTTATTTTCATCTTGAGGATCTTTAAAATAACCATGATACAATACTACTCAGTGACAAACTTTATGCTAGTGTGATATAAAGAGAAGAATATGAATGCTTTATATTAACTTAAAATACAAATATTCACACAAAAGACATGAAGCAACATAAATCTTAAGATGCATTCCCTGGGCCCGGAAAGATAGCACAGTGGCGTTTGCCTTGCAAGCAGCCGACCCAGGACCAAAGGTGGTTGGTTCAAATCCCGGTGTCCCATATGGTCCCGCGTGCCTGCCAGGAGCTATTTCTGAGCAGACAGCCAGGAGTAACCCCTGAGCATCGCCGGGTGTAGCCCAAAAACCAAAAACCAAAAAAAAAAAAAAAAAAAGATGCATTCCCTTACAATAATTTAAGACCGCACTGTCCCTGAAATATCACTCTTTTCTTTTTATAATATTTGAACCATACCTGCAATGCTCAGGGCTTACTCCTAATTCTGTACTCAGAAATTACTTCTGACAATACTCAAGGGACCATAGGATGCCAGGGATTGAACCCAAGTCAGCCACATGCAAAACTTTTTTTTTTTAATTACTTTATTTAAACACCGTGGTTATTGGTTACAAGGCTGTTCATAATAGAGTTGGTTTCTTTTTTCTAGTAATTCATGATTGAGTTCAATCATGCAATGTATACCTTTTACCACCAATATTCCCACTTTCCCTCCTGTCCTCCCCTCTGTGGACCAGACATTTTTCTTCTCTCTCTCATTCTCACTTCCTTTCTCTCTCCCAACCTCTTTAGACACTATGGTTTGCAATAATGACATTGAGGGGTATCATGCCTATCACTTTATCCCCTTTCAGCACCCAGTTCATATCCAGAGTAATGATTTCCAACTATCACTAGTATTGTGATCCTTTCTCTGCCCTGAACAGCACTCTCCTGCTATTTGTTGGAAGCTCTGTACCATGAACTGGTCCTCCTGGCCTTCATCTCTATTGCTCTCGATTTGAAATAGCATTATTAAGAAGACTAGAAAGGTAAGTGCAGAGGGACATTTGATAAGTCCCATTTACACATGTACACAAGTTTTGTATTCCCACATTCAGAAAATCAAAACATTCCTTTATTAAAATAAAGTTATTTATATTTTAAGTAAGCATTCTAAATAAATAGCATGTTAGATATATACAAAATATGGGACTAAGAGGTTTGAGTCACTTTGCAGTGCTCAGGAGTGACTTCTAGAGGTGTTCAGGTGACCATATGCAGTATTGGAAATAGGAGTGGGGTCACCTGCATGCTAACAGGAGTGGGACAGGCTTCATGCTCTCTGGCCACAAGCCTGTTTTTCCTTAAAAGACCATTTGAGGGGGCATTTGCCATGCATGCAGCCAACCCAGGTTTGATCCCTGACATCCCATCTGGTGCCCTAAGCATCTTCAGGAGTGATTCCTGAGCAAAGAGCCCCTGAGACCAGCTGGTGTAACCTCCCTTCCCCCCCCAAAAAAAAAGTCCATTTGGAGGCAAGACAGTGCAAAAAATTGCCTATTACAGATAAGTAATGGCACCTACCAGGAGTGATCCCTGAGATCATTCAACAGTAAAACCTGATATAGTCAGGTGTAGCTCCATAACCAAATAAAGACAATTTTAAAAGTTCATTTGGAGCTAGGTAGGTAGCACAAAGGTCTTGAGAGAAGATGCTTTGCATACAGAAAGGAGCCTTGAGTTTGAAACCTTACACCATTGAGAACTACCTTTGAGAACTACTGTTTGTGCCCTCCTCTAAAAAGTTCCTTTTGCATAGCCATCACCTCAAAGTATACATATACATACACATATGTATGTATATGTATACGTACATATACATACATGTCGGTCCTAATTTAAATGTTACAAAGTTAAAGAATAATTCCAACCATCAATATTTATTCCTGACAGCAAAAATAAAATGACAAATTCAAGGAAAAAGATATATAAAATCACATATATTGCCAAATATAATAGCTATTCTATTATCTCAGAAATAAAACATGAACTTTCTTTGACATCTGAATATAAGGGCAACATCATAATCTCATTTTTGGAAAAAAGTGAGCACACATTTATAAATAAAATGCATGAAAGGTTCAGGCTATTAAATACTGTTTCTCAGAAGAATAAGAACATGTAAACTATCATCATGGGCTAAAATGAAGATGGAAATAAAGAAACTAAGATGTTGTTTCTGTAGGTCATATCCACCCCATTTTATATTGTATAATTTTATTTCTCACAAAAAGCATTTAACCTTAGCAATTCGGTACAAAATATTTAAAATTACTAACACTCACCTTTGTATCTATTGTAGAGTTGTTCTAACTTCTTCCTGTCCAGTGATCCTTTTACACTCTCTCGTATATAAAGTTCAGGATTTTGAAAAAAATTGTCTGTTGCAACATCTAACTTCCAGTCATTTTGAGACAGACAACTTACTGCTGTTTTTTCACTAGATTGTGTGAAGATCATAAACTGACGAACTTTATCCTTCTGTGATGATTTCAACTTGTTCTGTTAAAACCAGAAAATAAACTGAAACTATGTAAAATTACAGAAAATAATTATTTTATATAGCTGACTATTATTAGCAAAAACTTAAAATCAAGCATTTAGTTCAAAACTTATATTTTTATTTACCATTAACCAGAAAGATAGATGTTTTAAGAATCTAAATCACAGGGCCAAAGAAAAGCTACAGCAAGTAAGGCACTCACCTTGCATATTGCTGACTGGGGGTTCAATTTCTGGCACTACAAACATATAGTCCCCCAAACCCTGCCATGAGTGATACCTGAGAGCAGAGCCAGAATAAAGTACATAGCAGGATATGACCCAACAAGAACAAATTTTAATAAAAATCTAAACCACAACATTTTTTTAAAAAGAAAATAGGACAGCGGCAAAGGAAGTTTAACCATTCTGCATTTCTCTTTAAAGTGCATCATCAGGGAATGCTATAAAAACTATACAGAAAGCCTGGCTACGTCAAAACCTTGACTACTGACCAAGCACAAAGCTCTGAACGGATATATATATGAGTGCTAAGAAACACAACATTATCTAGCCAGTCAAAAATGTCAAAAGCCCCTTGGGAACAATGAGATTAACAGGTTTTTATGTAGTACTAAAATAAGTAATACATGGTACAAGTCTCCCCTATCTCACCCCATGTGTTTTCTGGTTACTTTTAATGAGAAAGCACTAGAGTAGAATAGACTGCTTCTTCTCCTGAAGGTTTTTAAGAACCAAGAAAATTATCCAGAAAACATCCTTGTTTTTTCACACAAATTGGAAGCAGCAAGATATAAGCAAGTCAAGCAAGGTAATTTTTAATAGTTTCTGTTTTTCCCTAGAGGGTGGGAGAAAAACCTCCCTTTTCCTTTAGCTGAGCCTTATCCAAAAGCTCTTGCCAGTCTCGGTTTTACCACTTCCCTCTTGCCTAATGTTGACAGATACATTCCACATCTAACCTGAAAAAGCAGACAGCCAGACCTCTTCCTACCTACTCTACCCAGGACCATATCCATTGTCCCTTCCATACTGGTCTCCTAGACAATTTCAAGTCTTCCCATTTATTCTTCCCTCTCCCAGATCCTAATACCATATTCTCAGCAAAACATTGGGTTCTTTCCGAGCAACAGTTCCAAATGAAGGGGAACAAAGCACTTTGGAAGGACAAACAATATAGCATTTTTAAACAACATGTCTAAGATCCCCTGCATCTGGGCTGAATAGCCAGATTACAAATCTCAATCCTTTTATAGTGCAGGGGAAATAACAGCTTTAGGGATAACACATTAGTAGAAATGGCATAAAAACAGAGGTCTGGTGCTGAAACCATAGTACAGTGGTTGTCTTGAGCACAGCCAACCAGGGTTCGAACCCTAGGATGCCCTGAGCCCTACCAAGAGTGATTCCTGAATGCAGAGCAATGAGTACGCCCTGAGGATCTCAAGGCTAAAAAAAAAGGAAAGAAAAGAAAAGAAGGGGTCCGGAGAGATAGCACAGCAGTGTTTGCCTTGCAAGTAGCCGACCCAGGACCAAGGTGGTTGATTTGAATTCCCGGAGTCCCATATGGTCCCCCATGCCTGCCAGGAGCTATTTCTGAACAGATAGCCAGGAGTAACCCCTGAGGACTGCCGGGTGTGGCCCAAAAACAAAAACAAAAACAAAAGGAAGTATGCATTTCAGGAGTTGGAGCAATAGGTAAGGTTTTGCCATGCACATGGCTGACCCAAGTTCAAATAAATAATTCCAGAATGCAGAACCAAGAGTCACCAATGAGCATCCTCAGATGTAACCCCAAAACAAAAAACAAAACAAAACAAAACAAAAAAAAAAACAGTTCTCATAAATCTAGGTTTTAGCAACCTTTTCACAAAACATACTCCTTGACATATATACATATTTTGTTTTTGTTTGGGGGGTCATACCCAGTAGTGCTCAAGAATTAATCCTGGTTCTGAACTCAAGATCACTCCTAGCAGGTTCCGAACCATATAGTATGCGAGGGATCAAACTCAGGCCACATGCAATTCAAGTGCCATACATGCTATACTTTTGCTCCAGCCCTACCATACAGACTTATAAATTCTTTGAAGTTTTCAGGAAATAAAGACTGCCAAATAAAGTATGAAACCAGTCCTATCATCTGCAGTATGGAAAACATTTATTCCCTGAAACCTGATGGCAGGTACATTAGTCTCTCTATAAATATATTACTGCTTAGGACTATAAGCAGTAAAAAAATCTCAACCTATTCATTAAAATTAAGAAGCTATAAAATTGGGGCTGGAGCAATAGCCCAGCAGAGGACATTTGCCTTGCACATGGCTGACCCAGGATGGACCTGGGTTCGATCCCAGGCATCCCATATCGTCTTCCAAGCCAGGAGCGATTTCTGAGCACATAGCCAGGAGTAAACCCTGAGTGTCACCGGACGTGGCCCAAAAACAAAAACAAAAACAAAACAAAAAAAAAGAACCTATAAAATCACTAACCTCTTACTACATCACTAAGAACTCTACTGAACCCACTGCTCAGCAAATAAGTCATTACTATCCCCTTATCTGACATCTCTCAGTTACCAAACACCTTTCCTTTAAGATATATTGCATAGTTGGGGAGGCATTCAAAGGCCTGGACATGTGCTTTACATGTGGGAGCTCTGCATTTGATCCCTCGTATCACACAGTCCCGTGAGCAACACCAGGAACAACACACAAGTTGCTACTTTATGTGAAAGGATACCACTTCAACTTTTGCTAGTGGAAACATTTTTATATAGGTTCCTTTCTCCCTTAAAAAATAATGAACTGGGGCCTGGAGAGATAGCACAGCGGCATTTGCCTTGCAAGCAGCCGATCCAGGACCAAAGGTGGTTGGTTCAAATCCCGGTGTCCCATATGGTCCCCCGTGCCTGCCAGGAGCTATTTCTGAGCAGACAGCCAGGAGTAACCCTTGAGCACTGCCGGGTGTGGCCCAAAAACAAAAACAAAAACAAAAAAATGAACTGGGGACAGAGATAGCGCAGCAGCAGGGTGTTTGCCTTGCAAGCAGCTGACCCAGGACCAATGGTGGTTCAAATCCCGACATCCCATTTAGTCCCCTGTGCCTGTCATGAGCAATTTCTAAGCAGAGAGCCAGAAGTAACCCCTGAGCGCCACCAAATGTGTCCCCCCCCCAAAAAAAAAATATATAACTGGCAGTAAAAAAGAAAAAAATAAACTATGGAGTTTTTTTGTTTGTCTGTTTTTGATTTTTGGGTCACACCCAGCAGCGCTCAGGAGTTACTTCTGGCTCTGCGCTCAGATTGCCCCTAACAGGCTTGGGGGACCATATGGGGACCAAATGGGATGCCAGGATTCGAACCGCCATCTATCGTGGATCAGCTGTATGCAAGGCAAACACTCTACCACTGTGCTATCTCTCCCGGCCCCTAATGAACTACATTTTAATCCTCTGAAAAACTGGGAAGAATCAGAAGGTCATCATAATCTTCAGATACCACTATATAATAAAGGTACTGGATATTACTCTGGAAATATACCAACCACAAAATACATCCTAAATTTTTTTGGATGGCGCTCTGGGGTTGCTCCTGGCTCTGCACTCAGAAATTGCTCCAGGCAGGCTTGGGGGACCATATGGGATTCTGGGGATCAAACCAGGGTTCATCTGGAGTTATCTGCATGCAAGGCAAATGCCCTACCATTGTGCTATCACTCTGGCCTCTAAACTTTTCTTTAGAATTAGACCTTGTATGTCTTCTTTTTATAACTTTCTCCCCACTCTCCTCATAGTAAAAGGCAGTGAAACAATCAGGATTACTAGGGCTTATCACTCAGTATAAATCTGGTGCTCTACTCCCTAAAACTAATATTAGTCCCTAATATTATTAAAGGGAGGGAAGAAAAAGTTTGTCATTTCTGCAAGCCTAACTATTCACTCTAATAAAAACTTCCTGTCAGAGAGTAAGAAATTAGGAAATTGGGGGAATGCAGATTTAAAAAAAACCTGTCCTACCCAAACAACACTATGCAAATGAATTATTTCACTTCATATTTTTAAAGTATGTAACACATATCTATATAATGTTAAATATGAACTGGCTTAATAGGTTTCAATTTACAGAGTATTGGCTAATACAGTTAAGAACTGCAACTTCCCATTTCCAAATAAACAAAAGAGTGATATTTGCCAGAGACCTAGTAGAGAGAAAGGCAAATTTTTTTTTTTTTTTGGTTTTTGGTTTTTGGGTCACACCCGGCAGCGCTCAGGGGTTACTCCTGGCTCTATGCTCAGAAATCGCTCCTGGGGACCATATAGGATGCCAGGATTCGAACCACCGACCTTCTGCATGAAAGGCAAACGCCTTACCTCCATGCTATTTCTCCGAACCCGAGAAAGGCAATTTTTTATAACCAACCCAAATTCGATAACCAGCACCACCCATCTGGACCCCAATAACTACAAGAAGTGATCCCTGAGTACAGAGGTATGTGTAACACAGGCCCAAAACCAAAAGTAACAAAAATACCTGAGTGATAACTGACAGAAAACTGATAGTAGAGGTTCCTACAAAGCATTCCTATTCCTGCAAAGTCTAAGAAGTATCCTCCCTGTAGATATGTATAATCTGTATTTTACCTTTCTTCTATCAAGTCTAAAGAAATCTTAACATTTATGCCCCTACTACAAAGATCCTCTTGATTTTTTTTGTTTGTTTGTTTTTTTTGTTTTTGTTTTTGGGCCACACCCGGCAGTGCTCAGGGGCTACTCCTGGCTGTCTGCTCAGAAATAGCTCCTGGCAGGCACGGGGGACCATATGGGACACCGGGATTCGAACCAACCACCTTTGGGCCTGGATTGGCTGTTTGCAAGGCAAACACCGCTGTGCTATCTCTCCGGGCCAGATCCTCTTGATTTTGTCATCTCCAAACTAGTATAGTATAAAGCTGGAAAATGCCACAGGTATTTTTGGCTTTTCACCAAGTTCAATTTGACATTGAACCATTTTCCCCCCAGACCATATAGGACCACAAAGGGTTCAGAATATGAAAGTATATACCCAAATTTAAATTTCGATTAATTTTTTTCAAAGAAAAAAGGAGTATCTTACCAACAATGAATTATTTTCCAGGGTGAATAAGTGTAAGAATAAAAAACTACAGTGGAAGAAAAAAACAGATGGATTTTCTCTATTTCTACCACAAACCCAGTGGGGAGCTTCCTAAAAGCAAAAAACTGAGTAAAAAATTATTCGACACAAATTGAATAAATTCGACTTACTTTAAGACTTATTTAAAAGACACAAGTAAAGTGATCATTAAATAAGATTAGCAATACAATCTTAAGTACTCAAATAAGAAATTTAGATACCACAGTTTTCAAGAAAATTCAATACTAGTGTAAAAATTTTACATAAGCCACATTGAGTATTTTTTATTCTAGTGCTCCACCCCCCCCCCAAAAAAGCCAGGAAAGGAGAAAATGAGGAGTGGGAAAAAGAAAAAGGGAAACTGTCTCATAATAGAAAGTCATTTACAACAAAATTGCATTTTAAGTCAATTTAACAATTTACCCTACATCAGAAATACTATCATAACCTAGCCAGTAAATAGCCTACTATAATAAGTAGCTGTACAGTGAGTAGCTTACCTTTCTTAAATAAAAAATGTGGTTATAAATACTGCTTAATACTTATATCTAGCACAGATTTAATTTTGTGTCTGTTCTTGTTTTGGGGCCACACCTAGCAATACTCAGGGTTATACTCTTGGCTCTGCACTCAGGAATCACTCCTGAAGTGTTCAGGGACAATATGACATGTTAAGGATCAAACCCAGAACAGCCATGCAGATCAGCTATGGCTCCTGCCACACAGGTTCCCTTTTTCCACTCAATAAATTAAAGAATCACATTTCAAATAGAAGCGTATCGAGGGAAGGAGGGGCAGGGGAAGTCAAATTCTTTGATATAGCCAAATCTCATATAGTCAAGTATATTTTACCACTGAATCTACAAATGATAAGAGTGGGAAATCAGGGCCCGGAGAGATAGCACAGCGGCGGTTGCCTTGCAAGCAGCCGATCCAGGTGGTTGGTTCAAATCCCGGTGTCCCATATGGTCCCCCGTGCCTGCCAGGAGCTATTTCTGAGCAGACAGCCAGGAGTAACCCCTGAGCACCGCCGGGTGTGGCTCAAAAACCAAAAAAAAAAAAAAGTGTGGAATCATAAACCCTGGAGTTTTTTAAATAAGCATATAAACTATAAAGTGTAAAAACTCCTCCTGTAGGACTGGAGAGAAAGCAAGTAGGTAGAGCATTTTCCTTGCAGTGACTTGGGTTCAACGCCCCCAGCATCCCATATGGTCCCCAGAACCCCATCAAGAGTGGTCCCTGAGGAGAGAGTCAGAATAAGTACTGAGCCAGCCAGGTGTGGTCTCCAAGAGAGGAAAAATAAAATATATAAATTCCTTTATATTTTTAAAGGAATTAATTTTCTACTTCAACTCTAGGTATATAAGGATTTGACTTACCTAGCTAACAAAAGGCAATGTTTTCAGAATCAAAACACTGTAATGATCACCCATAATTATCATTAAGAGCTATGTTAATTCTTATGTTTATATGATTAACAGTTTAACTCCAAAATCTAAAGAGCTAATTTTAGACCAGAAGTCATACTTTCCATGTAAGCTACATAGTATTCATTAGGAAGAGCCAAATGTTACTAATATTCCAAATCATTCATCTATAAAAGACATTCCCATAAATTGTTGGCTGAGATCAAAAGCAAAGGAAAAATCAATTTAACTAACAAGACTACCCACTCTCCTCAGAGGAGACTTTCACCTAAGAACAAAAGTTCAGCAAGAAAGCTAGACTAAGAATACAGGAGTAACAGCTAGAAATCCTTTTCTACCTGCACAGAACTGGAGGCAGTAAATGCAGACTTTCAAGCCAGACTGGCAGGATTTTAATCCCACATGTGCCTCTTAATTGCTGTGTGATTTAGGGAAAATTACTTAATCTCTGTGTGCTTCAATTTATTCACCTACAAACAGTGTGAAAACTAGATGAATTAATTTAGGTTAAACTCTTAAAACTATAACTAACATATACTAAAAGACTCCTTTACAAGTCCGTGAGGAAGAAAACACAAGAAAGAAAAAAGTAATTTTACATAAATGGTAAAGGAAGAATCATCAGAGCCAGAGTACAGAGGGTAGGACGCTTGCCACATGTAGCTAGCCTGGATTCAATCCCTGGTATCCCTTAGGTTGCCCCAAAGCCCACCAGGAATTAGCCCTGAGCACCCGCCGGGTGTGGCCCGAAAACCAACAACAAAAAATGTTTTAATGTGTCACACCAGGCACCAGAGAGAGAGCACAGAGGTAGGGCATTTGCCTTGCACGGAGCTGATCAGATGGTGGTTCAAATCGCAGCATCCCTGAGCACCACTGGATGTGACCCAAAAACAAACAAACAAAAAAAAGTGTCACACCATAATCAGAAAACTTGGCAGCTAAAATTTGAGATCCGACTATGTGCCAATACTGTACTGGTGGGTCTAATCATTAATCCTGCAAGATGATAATCATTATTTCATTTTACCAGGTCTCCAAAGCTCAATGGTTCCAGAAAGGAGAAATGCTGATTCCTAGCTTCAGGGCAATCAGTCTTTCCATTTATTCTACATAGGCAAGTAAAATGGAAAAAAACAAAACAAAAAATAAATAAAATAGAGACCACCACTGACTTTGTTCAGACTGGGGAGAAAAAGGAAATAGCAAATAATATTAACTACTTCACCTGCTTTTTTATGAAAAAGTTAATTTGACTTTTCCCCTTTTCAAATGTAAACAATTTGTATATTGACTAACAACTGCTCATTAAGCTTTCCTCCACAACCTACCTACATCCTATTTAGGACTGAACTTCATTTTTTTTTGTTTGTTTGTTTTTTTGTTTTTTGGGCCACACCCGGTGACGCTCAGGGGTTACTCCTGGCTATGCGCTCAGAAGTCGCTCCTGGCTTGGGGGACCATATGGGACGCCGGGAGATCGAACCGCGGTCCGTCCTAGGCTAGTGCAGGTAAGGCAGGCACCTTACCTTTAGCGCCACCGCCCGGCCCCTGAACTTCATTTTTAAGGGTTTTTAGAAGGGAGAAAATGATAAGAATTTTTTGTTGTTGTTTTGTTTTTGTTTTGTTTGGGGGCCACACCCGGTTATGCTCAGGGGTTACTCCTGATTAGGCGCTCAGAAATCGTTCCTGGCTTGGGGGACCATATGAGGCACCTAGGGTCGAACCTAGGTCTGTCCCGGGTCAGCTGCATGCAAAGCAAATGCCCTACTGCTGTGCTACTGCTCTGGCCCCAATAATAGATTTTAAGGCAAGTAATTCAACAGGAAGAAAATCAATTTATGGTCCTATCTACTATTTAAAAGATGGATTAGAAAACTATAGTTTGGGGCCGGAGAGATAGCATGAAGGTAAGGCATTTGCCTTTCATGCAGGAGGTCATCGGTTCAAATCCCGGGGTCCCATATGGTCCCCTGTGCCTGCCAGGAGCAATTTCTGAGCTTGGAGCCAGGAATAACCCCTGAGCACTGCCGGGTGTGACCCAAAAACTACAAAAAAAAAAAAAAAAAGAAAGAAAGAAAAGAAAAGATGGGGCTGGGCGGTGGCGCTGAAGGTAAGGTGCCTGCCTTGCCTGCGCTAGCCTAGGACGGACCGCGGTTCGATCCCCCGGCGTCCCATATGGTCCCCCAAGAAGCCAGGAGCAACTTCTGAGCGCATAGCCAGGAGTAACCCCTGAGCGTCACAGGGTGTGGCCCAAAAACCAAAAAAAAAAAAAAAAAAAAAAAAAGAAAAGAAAACTATAGTTTAAAATATAAGAAAGTGGTAATGGGGGAGGGGGGCAATGAAAGCTTTTTATCTTTTCCAATAAAAAGGTTTGAAGCCCACAGAGAAAATATATACACAAGTATAAGTTATCTCTTGCAAATAACTGTACAAAACAAAAGAAATGTTTTGTTTTCCTTTAAAGTTTAGAAAATTTAGAAAATTAGTTAGGCCTGTTCTTGATGTTATTTATTTGTAAACTTACTGCACTGATAATTAAAAAAATGTTGAGTATCAATATATTGCTACTAAGTCTAATGTGGAATAGTATACTATACTACCTCATTATTGTATTGATTTTTTTGTTGTTGTTGTTGTTTTTTAGGGGGGGCCACATCCGTTTGATGCTCAGGGGTTACTCCTGGGCTAAGCGCTCAGAAATTGCCCCTTGCTTGGGGGAACCATATGGGATGCTGAGGGATCGAACCGAGGTCCTTCCTTGGCTAGCGCTTGCAAGGCAGACATCTTACCTCTAGCGCCACCTCTCTGGCCTCTATGTATTGATATTTTTATGCAATGCCAACTTACCTGGAAAAAAAAAAAGTTCCTGGAAGTTTACGCGTCAGATTTAATCTGGATTTTCACTTGTTTGGAGCTTTTTTTTGTTTTTTTTTTTGGTTTGTTTGTTTGTTTGTTATGGTTTTTGGGTCACAACCAGCAGCACTCAGGGGTTACTCCTGGCTCTATGCTTAGAAATCACACCTGGCAGACTCAGGGGACCATATGGGATGCCGAGATTCGAACCACCGTATTCGAACCACCGTCCTGCGTCTAAGCCTTACCGCTGTGCTCTCTCTCAGGCCCCGTTTGTTTTGTTTTGGGTGGGCGCCTCACTCAGCAGCACTGGGAGAGCTACACTACTGCCAGAAGCCGAGGACTGTGAGATACCAGAGACCGAAAATAGGACACACACAGAAAGCATGTGATCCAGCCCTTTGAAGCATCTGCCTGGCCCCAAACTTTTGTGCACTGGAGGGTGCACCAGCAGAATTCAAGGGTTAATCCTGGCACTACACACAAGAATTACTGAAGGAGGTGATCAAAAGGCCATTTGGGCTTTCAAGAATTAAATCCGGCTCAGCCCCATGCAAGGCAAGTACCCTATCTGCTGTACTATTGCTTTGGCCCAATTTTTATACATCCGTAAAGAATTTTCTTGATTTTCAAATAAGTACTACTATCCTTTAAAATATTTTCTCCACACAGAACTCTTAATTAAACGGTTCCTACCACTATAAATGGAATGTCTGACTGGTTTGGAGATTACTGTGACTATTGAGAAGTTATTTTTCTAACAGCTGATCAAATTTGTTAATAAAATAGTATGAGTCTTAAAATACTTGTGTTACACTCCACAGTGGGCTGTGCCACTCATCATAGCTCACTACTATTTTGTGGCCTACATTGTAAAAAAAAAAAAAAATACTTGTGTTAGCTATCAATTTCAACTGTTCTACCAAACTTACTGCTTGAGCTTCTAACATCAAGGTAGCTAACTTAAATTGACTTTTCTTCTCCATAAATATCTTTTCTATATAAACTTCATGGTATAAAAGAACACTGAAAAAATTATTTTTGGGGGTGGGGGCACACCTAGCGGTGCTCTGGGGTTAGTCCTGGCTCTGTGCTCAGAAGTTGCTCCTGGCAGCTTTGGGTAACCATATATGGGATGCTGGGTATCGAACCCAGGTCCATCATGGGTCATCAGCATGCAAGGCAAATTCCCTACCATTGTACTATCACTCCAGCCCCTGAAAGAAATCAGTAAAAAAAAAAAAATTTTTATAAAAGAAATCCAGTAAATTGAAAAAAAAATCTTACTTCCCATCTGGTATCAAATCCAAATCCAAAATCTAAATCCAAAATCCAGAAACACTAGAAGCCTATGAATAATAAATAAGCTCTTTATTGAAATAAATACATACTACAGAGGAATGGGCCATGTACTTAAGCTATATATTTGCTGCAGAATATTGTGTTAGGCTAAGGAATTCAAAGGTAAAATCTAACAAAATTCTTTAGGGAAAGAAAAACTGTTTAAAAGAAAACAAAAAGAGTTTGGAACCACAGTAGAGCAGGGAAGGCCAATAGAGGTGCAATCCTGGCTTCTCCTATGGTCATCTGAGCACGACCAGGAATAATTCCTGAGTGAAGAGCCCCTGAACAATGCTAGGTGTTGCCCCAAAACCAAAATAAATAAGTCTCCAAATTTTACAATACTGGGGCCAGAGAAATAGCACAGTGGTAGAGCATTTGGCTTGCACACAGCCGATCCAGGACAGACAGTGGTTCGAATCCCGGCATCCCATATGGTCCCCCATGCCAGGAGCGATTTCTGAGCCAAAGCCAGGAGTAACTCCTGAGCGCCACTGGTGTGACCCAAAAATATAAAAAATAAATAAAATACTGCAGAAATAGTACAGTAAATAGGATGCTTGCCTTGCACATGCCCAACCAAAGTTCAAACTCCCACAGACAATACAGTACCCCCAAGCACCACCTGAGTATAAAGCCAGGAATAACTCCTGAGCACCACTGGGTTTGTGGATCAAAACAAGAACAAAAACTTTTATAATGCAAACAAGCAGCCTAATTATTCGCAGTAATTAGATATTAATTATATAATATTTATATAAATATACACTCATCTTACATTATGGCATTTTCTCCTGTTTTTGCTTTTCTTTTTCTTTTTCCGTTTTTGGGCCACACTTGGCGGCACTCAGGGGTTACTCCTGGCTCTAAGGTCAGAAATCGCTCCTGGCAGGCACAAGGGACCATGTGGGATGCCGGAATTCGAACCACTGTCTGTCCTGGGTCAGCTACGTGCAAGGCAAATGCCCTATCGCTGTGCTATCTCTGCGGCCCATTTTTGCTTTTGCTTAGGTTCGTTTAGTCAAGAGCCTGACCTGACCGTCCATAAAGGAACTGCATCCAATTTGATCTCAACCTCTCTCTTCAATTTCATGGTTAATGTTCTCACAGCTTTAATACACAGAAATGGAAATGGGGCTTCTTCACAGATTTTCATTATCTTTAACCCAATCTATGAGATAAATCATAGTCACCTAACTAAAAATCTCAGGTGTTTTAAATGTTTCATGAGGATGTGGGTAAGGACATCACCACATGACTTCAATTTTGTTACAACTTTTTTTCTTTTTCTTATTTGGCAACACCTGGAGGCTTACTGCTGCCTGTTCAGGATCACTACTGACTGGGCTCTAAGGACTCTACGTGGTACCAGGGATCAAATCTGGGTCCACCCATGCACCTACCCACTAAATTAAGACTCAAGCCCAAATGTTGTGATTGAATGTTGCAATTTTCTTACCATATGTATGCAAAGGGTTTTAATTTTCAATTACTTCAATGTTTATGATAGCAAATTACTTAATTTGATATAGAAACAACTACGTCACCACTATTCAAAGGAATCTAATCTAATAAGAACCAAAGTGAGACTAATAAATTTCCCATCTATACTGAAATAGTACTCGCTGGTTTAACAAAAATGATTAGTATTTGGATTAGTATTAGTATTTAGTATTAGCCGGTCGGGAATTTGCCTTGCACAAAGCGCACCTGAGGTAGATTCCTGGCATTCCATATGGTCCCCAGAGCCTGTCAGGAGTGACATCTAAGCATAGAATCAGGAGTAATTGCTGAGTGTCACTAGGTATGCCCAAAAATGGCGGGGTGGAGAGGGGGAGTAATATAATATGGAATCAGAACAGCTTCTAATTCCTACTCTATTACATATTAGGTTTTCACTTGGTCAAATCACTTAGAATTTTTTAACCTCCATTTAAAGTATCTTCAAATAAATTAAGAAGCACAAATACTTTCCTGACAAAGAGGAGACTAAAAAGAGTTGCAAAATGACTAGTGCTGAACTAAATATTTAACATCCTTTCTCCCCAAAGGCTCGGTATTTTCTAAATATAACCAATTAAACAATATACACAGTACAACATATTCAAAAGCAATCTATAAAAGAGGTTTTGTTGTATTGTTATTAACTAGAATGGAAAAGTCAACTGGATTGTTAACTATGTTTTATAGAATACTGACAGACAGAACTGTAAAAAACTGTAGAAATGAAACTCCAGGGAAAAGAAAACTACAATACTTACATTATTTTTGAAGCCCTTTTAGGTTCAGGGTGATGGCTCAAAGGGCTGCAGCACAAGCTCGGAATGCAGAAGGGCCTTGGTTCAAGTCCCCTGCACCCACATCCCTCACCTCCCCCAGCATCTCCCCCAGTCTGGAGTGACTCAAGCATGGTACCAGGAGTAGCCCTATCTACCATAGCCCCAATACAGATGTAGAGAAACTTTTTAAATGTTTTTGAGCAGGGACAAAATTTTTCATACTAATTAGAATCCTCAGAGACTTGCCATTTCTTTCTTTTGGGGCCCACACCAAACTATCTCAGGGGCTACTCGTTGGCTCTGCACTCAAGAATTACTCCTAGCAGTGTTCAAGGGGACCACATAAAAAAGCAGGGACTGAACCTAGATTGACTTCATGCAAAACAAGCAGCACCTTACCCACAGTACTATCTACTCCAGCCTGAAACTTGCCATTTTTTCTGGAGTAAAAATGTGGTATCCTTACACTCAGCTCCTGACCGACTTGGGCCATTTGACCACTTTTGTCCATTCCCCACCACTACAACCACACTGTTCTCAGCATTCTCACTGTTTTCTGTCTGCATGGCTTTTGCTCAACATTCCACCCCATCGGCGGTGCAGACACGATTTTGCGCTCCCACCTCCACTGCGCCACAGCATTCCCAACTTTCCTCCTTAACATTACTCTTCCCATAGCTTTTAACACCTTCTAAGGAAGAAAAACATATACTATGTCACTCCCCTAGTAAAATATGAACTCTCACCAGATCAGCTATTTTTATCTTTTAAGTGGATATATAAAAGAACATATGTATCCATAACCCCAGTGCCTACAACATTGTCTGCCATATAGTAGGATTTAATAAGAAATATTTGTTGCATAAATTAAAAGCCCTTTAATTTACCTGTAGAAATGCAAAAAAAATTTTTTTAAAACTAGTTCTAAAAAGTCTTTAAATTCAAGGTTATATATTTAAAATCATTAAAAACAATAATTATCCATTAATCTGAATTTTGTTTTAACATCTTAAAACTCAGTTTCAATTTTTTAGCCAGTTTCATGGTGAGTTCAAAGATGTTCATGTGCCAGAAAACCAGGAGAAACAGTTTCAGTTCTGCAACTAACAATTCTGCACATTTGAGCCTCAAAACCTTGATTCTCAATTTCCTCTAGTGAAAAATAAAAGATAAGTAAGTTAAATGATCTTGTGCGCTCTTTTCAAGTCTAAAAATGCTATGGTACTGTGAGTCTATAAAAACCTAGTAGATTACAGTCTTCACACTTCTCACACATCTAATAAAATCTTTTGTCGGGGTCAGAGAGATAGCAGAGGGGTAGGGCATTTGCCTTGCATGCAGCCGACCCAGGAGGAACTGGGTTCGATTCCCGACATCCCAGATGGGCCTCCAGCCTGCCAGGGGTGAGATCTGAGTGCAGAGCAGGAGTAATCCCTGAGCGCCACTGGGTGTGGCCCAAAATAATCAATCAATAAAAGTTTAAAAAAAATTTTCAAAAAATCCTTTGTCATAAAATCTTCATGCTAAACTATAAATCATGAAATTCAATTCTGTCCAGTAAAGTAACTTTGAAATTATAAACTTCTTAAAACTTTTCAGGATTAAAATAATGCTGTCTAGTTTTGAACATGTATTTTGTCTTTTCATGCATGGGCAGGTGGGTTAGCAAGATAACGTCTTTCCTTATAGAAAATGTATCAGGGCCAGAGAGATAGTACAGCATATAGGGCGCTTGCCTGCACACAACCTACCGGGGTTCAATCCCTGGCACTTCATCTGGTCCCCAACGTGCCAGGAGTGACCCCTGAATGCAGAGCAAGGAATAATAATCACTGAGAACATCTGGCCCAAAAACCAAAAATTAAAATTAAAAATTAAATTTCAGACAGCCTATCACTGAAGCTGGCCTTATAACTAACAAGAATCCTAGAAATGGGCTATACTACACAACACATACACACACACACACACACACACACACATACACACACACACAACCACATGAGTCCCTTAATTGCATGAGAAAACAAGTTAAAGATAAATTTATGAAATTCGGGGCCGGAGAGATAGCATGGAGGTAAGGCGTTTACCTTTCATGCAGGAGGTCATCGGTTCGAATCCCGGCATCCCATATGGTCCCCCGTGCCTGCCAGGAGCAATTTCTGAGCACGGAGCAGGAAAAAACCCCTGAGCACTGCCGGGTGTGACCCAAAAAACCACAAAAAAAAAAAAAAAAATTATGAAATTTCCTAAGGGCCTAATTTTAGTTAGGATCTACTGATTCTACAAAAGAGAAGCACATCAATAACATTCTAGTGGCATGATCCAAGTTGGGCCACAGAGCACTTTTATGGTACATGTCTCTACAGATCTAAGAACATGATTCCTGCTAAATCCCCCCAAACTAGCTATTTTCTATCAGTAAAAGGAGAGATGTCAAAGTGCCAATCCAAGCTGAAATCTCCAATGTACCACATACATTCTTCTTTGGGTTTGGTTTGGTTTGGTTTTGTTTTGGGCCACACCCGGTGATGCTCAGGGGTTACTCCTGGCTATGTGCTCAGAAATCGCTCCTGGCTTGGGGGACCATTTGGGATGCTGGAGGTTTGAACCATGGTCTATCCTAGGTTAGCGTGTGCAAGGCAAAGGCCCAACTGCCTGCGCCACCGCGCCGACCCATACATTCTAATATTAAATTCTTAAATACATTCTTAAATTCTTAAATTTCTGAAAGGATATGGTGCCTTATCAAGCCCACAGAGCCTAGAGGATGCTGCTGATTCAGTGATGCTACCAGGTAAACTGAATAAAATAAACTGATAAACAGAATTAAATTGCAGGGCTCTCAACAGCGTGTTTAGGGAGAATTACATTTCATTACTTCACACTTATTACTCACTCATCATACTTGCCAAAGGGTCCGGAAGCTTTAGAAGTCATGTCTCTGGCACTCAAAACAACATACTACTACCTTAGACACTTGCTGGCTCTTTGAACAGGGTCGTAATCAATTCAAACAGAGGCCCGGACTTGCAGGCAAAGTTTTCTTACAAACCGGTAACAATTTATGGAAGTCACCAGAGAAGGAGGTAAATCTATCAGGAGGCACACTACACCCCAATTGGTGACACCCAATTCGTATCAAGTGGGAGGAGGAAGGCTTTAGCTGCTAGGAAAGTGTCACTCGGGCAGAGAGGACTACTAAAAACAAAGGCACGGTGGCAATTCCTGAGCAGACACGCAGACCCCCGGCTCCCCCAGGAGGCCTTTGTGGCGCACTGTGGCGAGCCAAAGGACAGACACCACACCATAGCTAGTTAGCTAGCTAGCTAGCATCTGAGCTACCCGTGCACACAGTAACCCACACGGGATCCAACTCAAGTTCAAGCGGTTCTGAAAGAAAAAAACACACACACACACAAAACACAAGAGTCCAAACAAGAGAGTCGGTTTACACGGTCGCCAAAATATAAACAGATCACTTCCAAACTATTCGGACAAGCTTGGTGCTGTTTCTCCCACTTCCCCCTCCAAAAAAAAAAAAAAAAACTAACAAAACCAAAAAATATATATAATTAAGTGGAGAACACTTGACAGAACTGTTGGCTTGTTTGGGTTTGGGGGGGGGGGTGCTTTCTTCTTGATTTCTTGAATCACAAAAGCACCTCTTAACAGGCGGAGGAAAGTAGTGACTCCTGGCACCTCCTAGGCAGATAAAAGAGAAGCTGCAAAGGTAGTGAGTTCGATTCCCTCAACATTTCTTTTTTGGGGGGGGCCAGGAGAACAAACAGGTTGCACTTCCGCGCGCTCCCCCTGGGCCCCCCGAGTCCCCCCGAAGCGCACAGCGGCGGAGGTAAATAGAACCTCCAACAACTGGATGGCCCAAGTCGGTCTGCAAGAGGCCCGGAACGCGAGTGCAGGGGATGGAGCGAGGCGAGGCGAGGCAGGGTGGCCCGACCCGGCCAGGGCGCACAAGTGCGGGCAGTGCGGAGGGGAGTCCTGCCGGGCTTGGCCGGGCCTGGCAAGGGGAGCCTGCTCCCCCGGCACCCCGAGAAGCCCAGGAGCCCGGGGCCGGGCCCCGTGCAGCGGGCGCGGGGGGCCAAGCACGCAGGGCCGTGGCCCTTCGGCCTTCCCGGCCCCGCAGCGCCCGCCCTCCCGCGCGCTCCCCTCCGCGCCGCGCGGGGCCCTTCCCGCGCCCCGAAGTCCCCGGGGCTCGCGACTAGGCCCGGCCGGCGGCGCTCCGCCTCCTCGGCTCTCGCGTAGCGGCGGCGCCGGGCGGGCTGGGGGCCAGGGCAGGGGCGCGGGCGCGGGCGGGCCGGGGCGCGGGGCGGCGGGTGGGGCGCGCGGCGGGCGCGCGGGGGTGCGCGGCGGCGGGGGCGGCGGGGCCCGGGCTGCTCACCCACCATGTTGGTGTCCTCCAGGCCTCTCCCCTCCTCCTCCGGCTCCGCAGCGAATGGACGGCGGCGGCGGCGGCGGCTCCTCTCACGGGCTCGCCGGCTCCCGCTCATGCGCAGTGCGGGCCGGCCCGGCGCGGCCCGAGGTGGCAGCCCCGGGCTTCGGGGGCGGGCGGGCGCGGGCGAGGGGGCGGGCGCGCGGCGAGGCGCGGCATAGCGAGGCGCGCACGGCCGGCCGCGGGGCTTCCCCGGGCGCGGGGGTCCCCGGGGGCGGGGGTGCAGGCGTGGGGGACGCGCGCTGGCGCGCCGGCCTCGGGCGGGCGTGCTGGGGGGACCCCGCCCGGAGGACACCCGCGTCCGCTTCCTACGCGCTTTTTCCGGCCGGCCGGGGTCCACCCCGGGCTCCGCCAACTCCTGCCGCTCCAGCCACCCTTCCCCTTCCCTTTTCTCTTCCCCTTCCCCTTCCCCTTCTCCTCCTTCCCCTGCCCCTTCCCTTTTCTCTTCCCCTTCCCCTTCTCCTCCTTCCCCTTCCCCTTCCCTTTCCCCCTTCCCCTTCTCCTCCTTCCCCTGCCCCTTCCCTTTTCTCTTCCCCTTCCCCTTCTCCTTTCCCTTCCCCTTCCCTTTTCTCTTCCCCTTCCCCTTCCCCTTCTCCTCCTTCCCCTTCCCCTTCCCTTTTCCCCTTCCCCTTCTCCTCCTTCCCCTTCCCCTTCCCTTTTCTCTTCCCCTTCCCCTTCTCCTCCTTCCCCTTCCCCTTCCCTTTTCTCTTCCCCTTCCCCTTCTCCTCCTTCCCCTTCCCCTTCCCTTTTCTCTTCCCCTTCCCCTTCTCCTCCTTCCCCTTCCCTTTTCTCTTCCCCTTCCCCTCCCCCTCCCCTCCCCCCTCCCCTTCCCCTTCCCCTCCTTCCCCTTTCCCTTCCCCTTCCCCTTCCCTTTTCTCTTCCCCTTCCTCTTCCCTTTTCTCTTCCCCTTCCCCTTCCCTTTTCTCTTCCCCTTCCCCTTCCCTTTTCTCTTCCCCTTCCCCTTCCCCTCCTTCCCCTCCCCCTTCCCCTTCCCCTTCCCCGCGCGCACCCCAAAGAAAAGGTAGAAGCCTGGGGTGGCGGAGGGTGGCGGTGTTTTTCCAAAACCTTCCAGTCTTTCCAGACTGTGCGGGTCACCCCCTGTGGACCTGATGGATGTTAAATAGGAGCTTTTGGTCTCGCCTGGTGGAGGCCAAATTGTTATTTTCTTTTGGTTTTGGGGTCACACCGGGTAGTGCTCGGGAGTCACTCCTGGCAGGCTCCGGGGGCCCTATGGGGTGCCGGGATTCGAACCACTGTCCTAATACATGCAAGGCAAATACCTTGATGTGGCCACGCGCTCTCGAGGACGCAGCGTTCTCCTGCTGGGAGACCCGTGGGTTGGCCCTGAACTTGAGGGTTGGGGTGTGGAAGAGGGGAGGGCAGCCCCGTTCCAGGCCCACGTGGAGCACAGGTGATCAAAATTGCCTCCTCTTCTGCAAACAGAGTCACTGAATACCCCACCACCACCACTTTCCAATTTCCACTTTGCTAAGGAACTAAGAGTCATTTCTTGGAGAAGATTAAGTGCACGCTGATGGACAGTCCAGGCTCTGGACTGTGTCGTCTTGGTACTACGCCTGGCAAAATGAACAGGGTACCAGGAATCCTAGCTGGGGCATCAAATAGATGAGGGTGCCCCAAGGAGTACAAACCACTCTTTAAAGAAAGTGACTCTCCAGTCTTGAGACCTTAGGAAAGGAAATAGATCTGATTAATAGATCTGATTTCCATTAAATCTTATGAAAGGGGCCGGAGAGATAGCATGGAGGTAAGGCCTTGCATGCAGAAGGACGGTGGTTCGAATCCCGGCATCCCATCTGGTCCCCCGAGCCTGCCAGGAGCGATTTCTGAGCGAAGAGCCAAAAAAAAAAAAAAAATCACTTTAGGTCAAGCCAAACACGTGTTTCAGGACAAAACCAACCAGAGTCAAATCTGTTAAGCAGGGGGCCGGAGAGATAGCATGGAGGTAAGGCGTTTGCCTTTCATGCAGGAGGTCATCGGTTCGAATCCCGGCGCCCCATATGGTCCCCTGTGCCTGCCAGGAGCAATTTCTGAGCCTGGAGCCAGGAATAACCCCTGAGCACTGCCAGGTGTGACCCAAAAACCAAAAAAAAAAAAAAAAAAAAAATCTGTTAAGCATCAACCAACACCAACAAGCTATTCTCCACCCTGCAAAAACCCTAACAGAGAGAAGCTTCCAGATCACCTTAATTATCTCAGACTTTGACGTTCTTAACAAAGCTACAGAACTGCTGTGCCAAGCAAGCTCTGGGAAAAGCACTGGAGCAGCCCCAATACTGAAACTGGGCCACATACATACATGGATGCTCTTAGAATTCACCTGGCATTTAGCTGGAAATATTGAGACCTAGAGTCCTTTTTTTTTTTTTTGGTTTTTGGTTTTTGGGTCACACCCGGCAGTGCTCAGGGGTTATTCCTGGCTCCAGACTCAGAAATTGCTCCTGGCAGGCACGGGGAGGGGGGGGGGGGGGGTCGGGACCATATGGGATGCCAGGATTCGAACCGATGACCTCCTGCATGAAAGGCAAACGCCTTATCTCCATGCTATCTCTTCGGCCCCAAGACCTAGAGTCTTAATGGGAGGGATCTCAGCTCTCTGTTCCTCCTTATTGAATCAATGATTTTGAATCAGTCAATAATTGAATCATTTTTTCCTCCTATTGTAATAATCTTAAAAAAAGAGGGGCCACCAAAGAGCAGAATTGGAGTTGGTTCACATAACTGAGGTAGGTAAGGTATTTTAGGGGGTTAGATCGGAGGGAGCTGCGGGACATTGGTGGAAGGAAACAGATGAGTGTGGTGGGTGGTGGATCAGAATGGTGGAGATAGATGTATGCATGAAACTATCATTAACAGTATTGTAAGTCCCAGTACCTCAAAAATAGCATTAAAATTTCTTTGAAGCTACATGGGGTTATTCTATGCCTTTTACTTTATAAAAATGGAAGGGAAAAGTGAGGATTAGATCGTACAGAGGGTAGGACAGGCCTTGCCTTGCACATAGTCAACCCTGGTTTGACTCAACTCTCTTTGCAGTGTTTTCCAGACCATCCCTGAATTGTTTCCTGTATTCAACCTGTGTCATTTTCTCAGTCCCTTTCACAAAATCAACTGCTCTCTATATCTTAAGTCCTGAATCAAAACTTTGGTTCCTGAACATGAACCTAACTACTAATTTCTTTTTTTTTTTTTTTTTTTTTTTTTTTTTTTTTTTTTGGGCCACACCCGGTGACGCTCAGGGGTTACTCCTGGCTATGCGCTCAGAAGTCGCTCCTGGCTTGGGGGACCATATGGGACGCCGGGGGATCGAACCGTGGTCCGTCCTAGGCTAGCGCAGGCAAGGCAGGCACCTTATCTCTAGCGCCACCGCCCGGCCCCTACTAATTTCAATCATTTCACATGCCATTCATCTTGACAAAGTTGAAAACAGTATTTCCAAACCCACTTTTCCTAACCAAACTAGAAAACTAAGACACTATCCAAAATTCATTCAATTTATCTCACTTTATCTAATGAATCAGAAGTCTCATTAATTTTATCTCAAATACTTTTTGTATCTGTATTCTACCCTGAAGCCTCACCCCCCCCCCATTCTTCCTAGGTAACTTGACCTTACCTGCAAGACCCTGCCTGGGAGGGGTCTTGGAAAAGGTAGATAAGGCTTTAACCAGAGGGGATTAGTCTCCTTTTTGGTCTTTTGCCAGCATGGAGGTCAAAGGGAAGATGGCTGAAAGGAGTTAAGATGCAGGGCTAGCTAAGAATGGCTGAATGCTTAAAAGATTATGATATAGGCCACACATGTGATGGATAGGGCATGAATAAAGTTGATGCTTCCTGAAGCCTGCCTGTGAGTGAGTTCAATACCCGTCGCTTTCCTGGACCCCAGACCCACCGGTTGATGGGGGATGAAGCCACGGGGCCATGGCCTAAGAATAAAGGCCTCCATCCTTCTCCATCCAAGCCCATCCTAAGGGCGAAATGCAACACTACCCCTTATCAAACCTTTCCCATATCTTAAATGGTCTTCTGGCCTTTGATTTTTTTTTTTTTTTTTTTGGTCTTTGGCCCACACCCGGTGTCGATTAGGGGTTACTCCTGGCTATGTACTCAAAAATCGCTCCTGGCATGGGGGACCATATGAGATGCTGGGGGTTGAACCAGGGTCCATCCTGGGTCAGCCACATGTAAGGCAAATGCCTTACTACTGCGCCATTGCTCCAGCCCCTCATTTTTCTTACCTAAAGTTGTCTTTCTATAATAAAAATTTGGATTTGTTCTTCCTGGTTCTCTGGGGTGGTTCCCCACCACCCTCCATGCAAATGTAGCTCATGTTTTTATTTTGTTTTGTTTTTTTGGCCATACACAACAGTGCTCTCAGAGGTTACTCCTGGCTTTGTGCTCATAAATCACTCCTAGTGGGGCCGGAGAGATAGCATGGAGGTAAGGCATTTGCCTTGCATGCAGGAGGTCATTGGTTTGAACCCCAGCATCCCTTATGGTGCCCTGAACCTGCCAGGAGGATTTCTGACCAAAGAGCCAGGAGTAATCTCTTAGCACTGCCGGTGTGACCCAAAACCAAAAAAAAAAAAAAAAAAAAAAAAGAAGAGGAGGAGGAGGAGGAGGAGAAGTGGAGGAGGAGGAAGAAGAGAAGGAGGAGGTGAAGAAGAAGAAGGAAGGGGCCGGGCGGTGGCGCTAGAGATAAGGTGCCTGCCTTGCCTGCGCTAGCCTTGGACGGACCGCGGTTCGATCCCCCGGCGTCCCATATGGTCCCCCAAGCCAGGAGCGACTTCTGAGCGCATAGCCAGGAGTAACCCCTGAGCGTCACCGGGTGTGACCCAAAAACAAAAAAAAAAAAAAAAAAAAAGAAGAAGAAGGAGGAGGAGGAGAAGAAGAAGAAGAAGAAGAAGAAGAAGAAGAAGAAGAAGAAGGAAGGAAGGAAGGAAGGAAGAAAGAAAGAAAGAAAGAAAGAAAGAAAGAAAGAAAGAAAGAAAGAAAGAAAGAAAGAAAGAAAGAAAGAAAGAAAGAAAGAAAGAAAGAAAGAGAGAGAGAGAAAGAAAGAAAGAAAGAAAGAAAGAAAGAAAGAGAGAAAGAGAGAAAGAGAGAAAGAAAGAAAAAGAAAGAAGGGAAGGAAGGAAAGAAAGAAGGAAGGAAAGAAAGAGAAAGAAAGAGAGAGAAAGAAAGAAGAAAGAAAGAAAGAAAGAAAGAAAGAAAGAAAGACAGACAGACAGAAAGAAAGAAAGAAAGAAAGAAAGAAAGAAAGAAAGAAAGAAAGAAAGAAAGAAAGAAAGAAAGAAAGAAAGAAAGAAAGAAAGAAAAGGAAAGAAAGAAACCACTGCTCAGGGGACCATAAGGGATGCCAGCGGTCGAACACGGGTTGGCCGTGTGCAAGGCCAACACTTTGTTTGCTGTGCTATTGCTCCAGTACTCACGTTTAAGTTTTAATAAGTCACACTTGTTATATGCTTTGCTTGCTTGCTTTCACCCTTTTTACACTCACCTGCCAGCTAACAACAACAGGGTTTTTTCCATGCACCATTTCCTTGTTCTAAATGCATGACCCACACTAATTCACATAATTCTTATTTTAACCCAATGTATTATGACTAATGGTGATGCTCATTCTATAAAGAAACGGAACCATGGAACATGCCTAAGTTTCCCTGAATGGCAAATAGGTAAGCTGGGATTTAAGCCTAGAAAGTCTGGCTACAAAGTCTGGTCCCTGTATTTTGCCGTAATCTCATACTCAACTCAAAGACCATTTTCTTCATGATTGTCTCCTGACTTCATCCCTGGATTCCAGCAGACTGGCATGTTTCACCATCTGTACTTCTGTGACACTTATTATATCATGCTAGTACACTTGTGACATTTCTGTTAACTATTAGCCTACCTGATCATACCTGCCAAATTGTATACACCTCCAGACCAGAGATAAAACTGCATGCATGGTTGAATTTTCAATGTCAAAGTCAGTGCTTGACTTATGACATGCATATGAGCAACATGGTAATAGTTGTGTGAATTATAAGAAGATATCTAGTTGAAATCTGCTGATCTGCCTTCAGATTGTGCCTATATTGTTTGTAATTGGAATGGAATTTCTGTCCTCTTTGGCAGATATATTTAATACCACGTTGTCAGATGGTAAATGGAGTAGCAACTGTGTCTATGCCCGCACTTTAGAGCTACAGAACTGAATGTGAAATGGTGAATTATTACTCAATCATCATTGTTGAGTGAGAGAAACAGAGCTGTTAAAATTGTCTTATTTTTGAAGTGGAATAAACTGCTAAAAATAAGGCTTACATTACAATATTATGATTATGAAATATACATTAATGTGTTGACTTGAACTATTTTGTCATGAAACTTCAAATATACAAAAAGATAAAACTTTGAGGTTTTCTTTTTTCCTTGTTTTGTTTTTGTTTTGGGGCCAAATTCAAAAAGCAAAAAGTGGTGCTCAAGGCTTATTCCTGGCTCTGGATTTGGGAATTACTCCTATTGTGGCTCTGGGGACCACATGGGATGGTGGAAGTTGAACCTGGATCAGCCATGTGCAAGGCAAATGCTCTCACATCTGTATTATTGCTCTGGCTCCAAGCTTTGAGTTTGTTTTGTTTTGTTTCATTTTTAATTTGTAAAGATTATTTTATAGTGACTATATCAATACAATAATTACAGTAATATAAAAATATCAGGCTAAGGGGACAGGAGCAATAACACAGTGGGTAGGGTGTTTACCCAGGTTCAATCCTCTATCCTCTCTTCTCTGATTCCTTGAGCCTGCCAGGAGCATTATTTGAGCACAGAGCCAATAGTAACCAGAGAGCACAAACAAACCTGGCTGAAAGCAATCTGTGTGAGAACTTTTGTTGTTGTTTGTTTTTATTTTAGGGCTACACCAAGCTGTTTTTTAGGCCTTACTTCTGGCTCTGCCCTCACTCAGATCATTTCTAGAGTTGCGAGGGGAACCATATGGGATATCGGGATCAAACACAGTTGACTGTATGCAATACAAGTAACCTACCCACTCTGGCCCTAAACACATTTATTTTATACCTATAGCTACATTGACAAATTAACAGTGTCATTGTCAAGGGAAAACATGCAACTTTTGAAAATAATTGTCTCAGATTCACTGTAAGAAAAATATAGTCTGAGAAATATAACATGATAAAAAAAATTATTGCAGTGGTTTAAAAAAAACATACAAGTAAAACCAGGAATTCCATACATTTAAAATCTAACTTTAAGCAGAGAAAGAGCAAAAGTTATCTGAAAAGACAGATTGCTATTGTTTCTGGTAGTTCATCTAGCTAAAATGAAGCTGCACGATAAAGATGTATACAGTGCTACAGTACAAAGGCACTAGTCTGGCTAGGATGCATGGCCCATACCCTCCCACAATTTTGCTCAGCATTTACATAAAGGTGCTTATTAAATTCAAGTTTGCCTGTTTATAAATATGTAAAAAAAATGACCAATGCAACCTATTTTAGTCTGAGTGAATCATGCCACTTAGATCTTATAACCTAAAATTGTTATTTTGCAAAATGGAGCTCAGATAGGGCCAGGCCTTAGGAGGCACACTGAATCGAAGGAAATCTAACATGAAAGCCCTAGACCCAAATTCACCATGCAAAGAGAAGACAAAGAATACAAAACTCGGGCTTAGGGTTCACTCCTGGCTCTCTGTTCAGGAATCACTCCTGGAGGGCTCAAAGTATTAGTACACCAGAGATTGAATCCAGGTTGGCGACATGCAAGGAAAGCACCCCTACATGCGGTACTATTGCTCTGGCCCCAGCAAAAGACTTTTGATTTTCTTTTCCTGAATAATGCTACCAGCGAAGCTGAAGAAATCTCCAGATGTCCCTCACACTCTGAACTACTTGAGAGGAATCCTTAGTTAGAAGAAAAGGGTAAGCCTCAAGAACAGTTCGTAAAGAACTGACACCAATGTCCTCTCACAACAAAATCAGTATTCCAGGGGTCACCTTCTAAACAGGAAAGGGGCATATTCACCAGAGCCAGTCTGTCACCTCAGGGTACATGTGGGTCTGTTGGTTTTAGCTGCTCCACATTCATGGTAGAGGAGTGGACTTCTAGTGACAACTGAGACTGGAAAGCCAGCAATGGGAACTACTGTGCAACATCATTGATGATGTCACAATGGCCAACTGTCCTAAGGGGTCCATCCTGGACTTCCTTGCTCAGGTAAGATTGGTTCCTCTTAGATGACACTATAGCTCAGTCCTTGGGTTTATATTGGACAGCTCTGACCAATTGCAAAGAATCAGCTCATCAATAGCCCAACAATTGAAACATTTTGCTTTGTAGTAGGGCAGAGACTGGAGACTAGAGACTGGAGGGATTATCTCAGGATACTTTTAATAGCCTCAATGATGAAGACAGAGGAAATTCTGGTACTGAATCAACACCTTAGTTCTTGTCCTTATTCAAGAATAGTGCATAAAGCAAGTAAATTTTTGAGGACTTGGTATTCTCAATGAAAAGATGAGGAGAGAGAAGGCCAGAGAGATAGCCCAGCAGTAGGGCATTTGCTTGTGTGCAGCCAACCCGGGAGGGAAACCGTTCAATTCCCGGCATCCCATATGGTTCCCCAGCTTGCCAGAGGTGATTTCTGAGTGCAGAGCCAGGAGTGACCCCTAAGCACCGCTGGGTGTGGCCCAAAAACCAACCAACCAACCAATCAATCAATCAATGAAGTTTAAAAAAATGAAAAGATGAGGAGATAAGAGTTGACCTTGTAAGCTCATATTAAACTTGATTTGATTCCTTCCAAGATGGAGTGAGTGCTCCTTAAAGACCAGGAAATATAACCAGTCTCTTTCACTAAATTATTTCTAAATGTCATGTAGGATCTGAATAGTATAGTCTGACAAATACAATGCAAAACACAAATTCAAAGTTCATATGAAATAAATTGTTTCTAGTGATATCTATTGTAAAATAAAAACAGACTTAGACTGGAAAGATAGCTCAAATTGCTGTGTGCTGGGTCTGGAATATAGCAAAGAAGCTGCATGCCTTGCATGTAGTCAGCCCATGTTCAATCCTCAGTATCTCTTTTGTTCTCCTGAGCCCGGCTACGAGTAATTGCTGAGTGTACAACCTGAACACTGCTGGGAGTGGCCATAAAACAAAAATAAAAAATGAAAATCCTTAAAATTTGATGTGTATTTGTTAATGACTATTGTATTAGTCATTACAAGCCTTCACAAACCTTTGCAGTAGATGTTTTACAAATAAAAATACCAATACTCTTTCAAAAAATAAATGAAGTCCATAAAATCTACATAATATAATCAGTAGTAAGCACAAAATAACATTTGGAAAGCTTTCTTCACTAAAAATAATGGGAAGAGGACAATAGAAGCTAGTCTTTAAAATCATGCATATTATTTCATTTACATATGATCAAATTTTTCTCATATACATATACTTCCATGTTTATGGAATAAATGTTTCAGTTTCTATAGAAAACAAGGAAAACCTTAATAAATTTATAGATATAGAACAAGCACAAATAATTTATCTGGGGGCCGGGCGGTGGCGCTAAAGGTAAGGTGCGCCTGCCTTGCCTGCGGTAGCCTTGGACGGACCACGGTTCGATCCCCCGGTGTCCCATATGGTCCCCCAAGCCAGGAGCAACTTCTGAGCGCATAGCCAGGAGTAACCCCTGAGCGTTACCGGGTGTGGCCCAAAAACCAAAAAAAAAAAAAAGAAAAGAAAATAATTTATCTGATCCTAAACATATCCTGTTAAATTGGATTTCTGCTCAAGAACAATTTGATCAAAGATCATTATATTTTATAGGAACTTACAAGTTTGTTTTTTGGGTTTAAACAATAATGTTATTTTTTTCAATTCCTCTGAAGAGTTGTCATCCTTTCAAAAAAATTATTTAAGAGAGTAGAGTGTGACAAAACAGGTTTCTTTGCAAATAATATAAAACTTAAAATGCTCAGTTTTTAGAAAAGTCCAATTAAAAAAAAAAACAATAAAATAACAAATTGCAAATATTGGGAGATTATCTTTTGAGGGGAACACCATACCTGATGTTTTCCACACTTGCTCAGGGCTTATTCCTGGCAGGGTCCAGGGGACCCTATGAGGTTGGGGATCACACTAGGGTTGGCCCCATACAATATTAGATCTCTGATTCCAGTATGCTCACCCAAAACATACATATATATGTATGTATGTATGTATGTATAAATGTGTATTTATATATTATATCTCTAATCTCAACAGGCTCATACTTAATTGATTAAAAATGAGGGCAACTTGGGTCACAGTAATAGTACAAAGTGTAGGGTGCTTGCCTTGCTCATGGTTTAACCCATGTTCAATTCCTGGTTCCTTATTTGGTCCCTGGAGGCAATCAAGATTGATCCCTGGGGCAGAGCCAAGAATAAGCACAACTTGGGTGGCCCAAAACAAAGACAAAGAAAAAGAAGGGAAGGCGACTTTGAAACAAAAGGAATAGTTTTAGGAAAGCTTCAGAGGGCCCTGGATTTTGTCACAACCTGACCTGGAAGAGGCGTGTTGCGGGGAGGGACAGCAGGCAGGCGTAAACAGAGAGGAAATGTAAAGGACCAGGGCTGGGCCTGGCAGGCCTTGCTGAGGCTGTATCGATGACAGCACAATGAATTGGCAGATCAGGTCTGGCTGGAAAGAACCAGCAGCAGGAGGGCTTCAGCAAGAGGAAGGGATGATTTTCATTCCTGATCTGTAGGATGTAACCCCGAAGAATAACAACATAGCTGGGAGATGTGTAAGAGAGCACCTCCCTCCAGCTGGGCACTCGTGACAGGGCCACATACCATGGGTGAAGTGCATGGCTCACAGCTCAAGTTCTTAGTCCACCACTCCAGAACCAGGTGTTACATTTCTATGGTTGCTTTGTGGCAGGGAAGAGTCTAAGACTGGCTTCTAATTCTGCAGATAGAAGGTTTCTTAAAAGAGGTGGAGAGATGTGGTCAGTCAGTTATGATGTCACTGCAGTTGGAATTTTTCCCTTGCACTCTTATCTTTACATGACTGAAAGGTCATATCCCTTCTTGTGGGATGGTGGGTTTTCACCTTTATGTTACTTTTGCATAATGCACCCTCACCGAGGAATGGCATCCGCTTTTAAATGTCTGAAATAAACCCACAGGGGTACATGAAACATTTGTGGGTGAATACAGTTGTGATCTAGTTGGGGCTTTCTCTGGATGACTTGGCATATCCTAGCTACCTTCTTTAGCCTTGGTTCCTCTAAGGGTCATTTGTATTTGAAAAATTCTTGGTTACTTTCCAACCTCAAATCCAAGCTTTCCTTCAAATTCCAGGAAGTATCATTGTTCTTGCTCTGCTGATTATTTCAGACATCCATTGAACACCTACCTTTCTTTCAGTCACTGTATGAAGTATAAGGGACATAAAGTACAAACCAGGCCTGCCTGGCATCTCTACCACTCTCTTTAGGAGCTCACCAATAGGCAATGTGAAAATCATGGAAGGTGGGGAAAGGGTGATTAAGAAGGCTACACAAGGAACTGGAGTTAGCAGCAGTTAGCATGCTTGCAAGTGATCAACCTGGGCTTGTTCCTTGCCATCCTATATAGTCTACCTAGCACCTCCAGGAATCATTCCAATTGCAGGGCCAGGAGTGACTCCTGGACATCACCAAATGTAATCCAAACACAAAAACAACAGACAAACAAAAAAGGGTATGAAAATACTGTATCTGGCAAGTTCAGCAGAATTCTGAGTTGAAGAGGAGACTGTCAGGAAAGTGTGGGCTTTGGGTTACCCAGATCTGTGCTTGAACCACATTACAATTGTTGATACAGATAATGCCAAACCTTTTCTTCTTATGAGCACTGGTTCCTTCAATTGTACGATGCCTACCTCAGATTACTGTGGGGAGAATAAATGGGGACAGACTGTAGCAAGTAACTTTGGTAGTAGGCTCTTAGCAAGAAGTGGTGACTTGTACTCATGGTCTGCTCATGAAGAAACAGCAGTGGGTCTCAAGATGAGGTGATGTGGCTTGTTTTCAGAAGAATTAAGTCATTTAAAGTGAAATTTAGAAACCAGCATTTTTATTTTGCTTCGGAGGATGACACACCCTCTTATTAGCTTTAGTATTCGCATTAGCAGGGTAAGTTCCAGAATACTCAGTCAGAGGCTAGTGCTTAGGCTGGGGGGCCCCAGGCCCCACTTGACAGTGCTCTGGAAACCATGTGATATTGAAGTTTAAACTCAGGATCTTGCCCACACTAGACTTGTGCTTTTTGTCACACAGTTACCTCCCAGGCCCCAAAACATGTTTTTCTCCCCCCACCCCGTTGTATTTGCACAACTCTTCAATCAAAAGGCACCCACCATATTGGGATTATTCTTTACATATAAAAGACTGGAAAAATATCCTAAATAAATCACAAACATAACAGGTGTTAAGGATACATGCTAAGGAAAACTGTTTAGATAATCAATTCCCTCCAACATACACATAGTTAATGGAGACTGGCATCTGGAAACCTTTGACCAGTAGCAACTGGATTTTTTTCTCATCAAATTTTAAAGGATCCAATTAAAAAGAAGTAAAACCTTCTTGACATTGGGTAACACTGTCCTGTATGTGGAAAATATACTCTTAAGGAGTCCTCTGTCTCCCTGCTCCAAATGGCTAACGCTAAACAATTAATCAGCAGGGCCACTGAATATGCCATCCACGTTTGAAAAATAGATTGCACTTCTGTCTCCTACATATAACTACACACTTAAGAAATTATGTGAACTTAAACTTAATAAATTTGGGCCCGGAGAGATAGCACAGCGGTGTTTGTCTTGCAAGCAGCCGATCCAGGACCAAAGGTGGTTGGTTCGAATCCCAGTGTCCCATATGATCCCCCGTGCCTGCCAGAAGCTATTTCTGAGCAGATAGCCAGGAGTAACCCCTGAGCACCGCCAGGTGTGGCCCAAAAACCAAAACAAACAAACAAACAAAAAAAACACCTTAATAAATTTAAGTTAAATTTCTTAAACTATATTAAGAAAGCAATTTCATTCACAATAGTATCAAATCATAAAATACTCATGAACACACTTAACAAAGGAAGTGAAAGATTTGTAAACAAAAAATTATAATACGTTGCCTAGAGAAATGGAATTATTTCCCCTGCCCTACTTCTCTGCATTATTGTTAATAATGTTGCTGTCATGGCCAGGAGTTGCACATAGGCCTGACTGTGGCTCATTTGTTTTGTTTTGTTTTGGGGCCACACCCAACGGCACTCAGGAATTATGCCTGGCTCTGTGTTCAGGGATCACTCCTGATGGGGCTCAAGAGACCAGATATGGTGCTTAGGACTGAATCCAGGCCAAAAACATGTAAGACACGCACCTCACCTGCTGTACTATGTCTCTGAGTTCACTAGGGGTTGTCTATCAGGTTGTGGTATGCAACAAGGTTTGAAGTCCTTTAGTTGCAGTGCTTGCACACATGCTCTTTCAAGTTTACGTTCAGTTGAGGTACACAAGCTATGGTTGGGATACCTCGAGAAAGGTTTCTGGGATGCTCACACACCTACTTATTGGCTATAGCACACACCTCTTTTTGGGGTGTAGTGCAGTGTAATGCCCTTCCCCTTTGTGTGATGCTCACACACCTGGTTAGTGTGCTACCAAAATTAGTTTGTGACTCTAGTGGTCACAGACAGCATCATATCTAGATTCAACAAGCAGAGCTCCAAGGATTGTGTTTGGACACTGGGGACTTGAGCTCATGACCAATGTGTTTCCAAGGCTAAATTCATGTGCTATTCCTCTAGGCCCTGCTGATAGAAATGACAGACTTAAAATACAGGGAGAAATATCCCCTTTTCGTGAATTGAATGACTCAATCTTGCTTGAATAATAATTTGTCATATAGATTCAGTGAGATTCCTATAAATACCAGCAGCCTTGGTATATACTAGTGAGATAATCCTAAAAAAAAAAAAATATATATATATATATGTGAATTTAATACTACTAGTTATTAGAAAAATGCAAATCAAAATCACAGTGAAAGAATACTATATTCACCTAAATTTGGGGGAGGGAATTTGGGGACACACTGAGTTGTACTCAGGACTTACTTCTGGTCCTGTGCTTAGGGGTCACTTCTGGTGGTGATCAAGGAACGGTATGCAATTCTGGGAATTGAACTTGGCTCAGCAGTGTGCATGGCAAACACCTTACCATTTGTAGTATATCCCTGGGTTTCACCTCAAATTTTACTTTATTTTACCTTATTTTTCTTATGAAATGCTTAATGAATCTGTGTGCCAATCTTGCACAGGGTCATGCTAATCTTTTTTGTTTTATTCTACTTTCAGTATATGTGCTGCCAAAATGAGCACTCACCTGAATTTTTATAATAATAAAAAAATAAAATCATTTCAAAATTTGGCGAGCATGTAAGCAAACCAGAATTCTCTTCATACTACTGATAGGAATATAAAAAAAAACTGTCGTAAAACAATTTGGCATTTTATTCAGATTTGAACTTATCTATGACCCAGCAATTCTACCACTAAATATTTATTCAGAAGTAGTTAATGAAGCATATATGAATGATGAAGGAGATAGTACAGTGAGTAATGTGTTTGCCTTGCACACAACCTGGGTTCGATCCCTGGTACCCCATATGATCCTCTCTGAGCCTGCATCTGAAATGACCCCTGAATGAAGAGCAAGGAATAAGCATGGAGTACTGTCAAGTGTGGCCCCAAAACAAACAAAAAGAATGATTATTACGCAGAGTCATAGAGTACAGGAGTTAAGATGCTTACCTTATACCTCATACCACATATGATCCTCTGAGCATTGCCAGAATTGGTCCCTGAGCACAGACAGGAGTAAGCTCTGAGCACTATTAGATATGGCTCAATCTGACCCCCCAAAATACATATATTACAATATTGTATAAAATAGACAAGAGTTGGAAATTATTCAAATAGATCACTTGGTGACTACATAATTGAGACTCAGCCTGTACATGCAGTGATTTATCATTCAGCAACAAAAAAAATTGGTTCTAGGGTCAGAGAGATAGTACAATGGGCAAGGAGCTTGCCTTGGTTTGATCCCCAGTACCCCATATGGTTTATCCCTGAGAGTCAAAAGTAAGCCCTAAGCACAACCAGGTGTGGCTCACAAACAAGGCAAAACAAAAAGTTGATTTGATGTGACCCCTGATTCTTCCTATTCTACTTAATGGATTCTCCCCGGTAAAAATCAAGAAAGTGATTTAGGGGCCAGAATGATAGCACAACGAGTAGGGCATTTGCCCTGCACATGGCTAATCTGAGTTTGACCCCCAGAATCTCATATGGTCCCCCAAGCCTGCCAGGAGTAACTTCTGTGTGCAGAGCCAGGAGTAACCCCTGAAGGTCACTGGGTGTAGTCCAGACTCCCCAACCCCTCAAAAAAGAGAAAAAAGAGAATGAAAGAAAAAAGAAAAAAAGAATGATTTAATGCCTTCTAGTATGACCCTAAATGAGAAACAGGACTCTACCATTGAAGAGATTTTAAATAGTTATTTTGGATATCACAAAACATGACAAATGTCCACTTGATAGTTGCTGTGCAGGGATCATTGAGACATAAGGACAAACCAGAGACATTAACCCAGATCACTGGAAATTTCAAAGCTGAAAAAAAAAATTGTTGGGACAAGTGTACCAGCATCAAGCAGAGGTTCTGTTTTAAATGCAGACCTGCCCTCTCTCTCCTCCCTAAACACAAAAGCAATCTTTGTGTGCTGCCTCCAGCAGCCACACTTATATCCTGGGCTCTCTCACGTCCTTTTCACTCCTCCCACTCACTGCATACACTGGGCCCTAAGCCAGCCCCTCCAAGCTGTCCTTTGTGCCACTGCGGTCTCATCATTCCTAGGGTCAATCTCACCAGTGTCACTTCTGACTTAGAAAAAGAAAAATTCGGTACCCATCTTGCATCTAGATCTCTGAACTCAGAAACAAACAAGCTCCACCTCTGGATACAACTTTGGTTGATGAAATGCATCTTGATCTCAGTTCTCCATCTTCCCTTTTATTTGATTCCCATGAACGTTTGGCACAGGGAGATGCTCTGCGGATAAGACGGCTAGAGGACCAAGGCGGCTTTTGGGAGCCTCCTACATTTAGGCTGATGGCCTGATTTACTTCAGTAACAGGAGTGATCCTTGAGTGCAGAGCCAGGAGTAGGCCCCGAGCAGCGCCAAGTATGGCGTATGGCCCAAACAAAATCAAGAACAACACCAAAAAATAAAAAAAAAATAACATTGAATTCCTCACCGATTGGAATTTTTCCTCTTTAGTTGGAATGATTTTAGGGTATTGTAGTAGTTAACATACATTGTTTCCAGGCATTATAAGTCATGTATCTTTCAGCTAGTTTTTTTAAACGAAAAAATTACTTAATGATTATTTTATTTTTTTATTTATTTTAGGCCATAACTAGCATGTTCAGGGACAAATCCTGGCTCTATACTGAGGGATCAAATTTCAGTGCTTGTTGGGGGCCCATATGTGGTGCCGAGCATTAAATTCAGGTTAAGCAAGTGTGCCTTAACCCCTGTACTATCTCTCCAGTCCCATGACTTATTAATAAAATATATGTATATTTTTATGAGGGAAATGTAATTTTCTGTTGTTACATTCTCATTAAGTTGACTATAAAAGGAAAAAGAAGTTGGGAGTCAGTGGACTAGATATCAGCACATAGTAGAATAGGTATTAGGAAGAGACTCCAAAGTATTAATTGTTTTCTCCTTACTGATGGTTACCATCATGCAGTAAATGACTCTAAACTCAAATGATAGTGGCAGCTGATTTTCTCCTTAGGAAAAATACAATGAAGTAGACCAATGAATTAAAAAATAATTTCAAAAAAAAATAATTTCAGGGCCGGAGAGATAGCATGGAGGTAAGGTGTTTGCCTTTCATGCAGAAAGTCATCGGTTCGAATCCCAGCATCCCATATGGTCCCCCGTGCCTGCCAGGAGCAATTTCTGAGCATGGAGCCAGGAGTAATCCCTGAGCACTGCCAGGTGTGACCCAAAACCCACAAAAAAAATTAATTTCAAAAAGGAATACAATTAAAAAACAATTTCTAGCATATTTTAGGTTCATAATATCAATTTAATTTTAATTCAAAATAATTCTAATAAAGAGTCGAAAAAAGCCCTTTTCCCCTTGAAAAACTGCAAGAGAAATAAACTTTGATTTAGTCTCTTTTTATTTTACTTTGCTCTTTCTGTTTACTGGGAAGTTTTGATCTGGGTTTTTGAGTTGTGCTCATTATATATTCTATCGATTAATTCAACTCAGTGCCCAGGAGGGCTGGCACCAAAATCCTGGCAGATGTGCCATTTCTAACGGATAGTTTATGTAAGAGGAGAGCCAACTGGTTTTCATGTCTTGTTTTCAATTAGAGCTGAGAAGGCAGAAACTCATTCAAGCGAATTCAGGTTTCTCTGGTCCTGAGAAAATGCCTAAGACAAATATTTTTTTTGCTTAATTCTCCAATAAATAAAGATTCTAAAGTTCAGACAGGAGACAAGAATCTCAATAGACGATTCTTTGTCAATAGCTCCCTTCTCACTGCTGCTTCCTCTCTACCCTTATTCTACCAGCTCCCTGCTTCCCACTTTATATAAATGGTTAGGTAGGAAGGTAGAGGTGATGGCTTATTGAGGCAGAGAAACAGGACTGAAGGATAGATGGGCAGGTTGGGGTCTGAAGGTGGAGAATGTTAAATGTGTTCTGTAGCTACAGTCATAGTGATTTTTGTTTTGTTTTGTTTGGGGGTCATACCTGGAGTTTCTTTGGGACTATTTCTGCTCTGTGTTCAGGAGTGATCCCACACAGGGGACCATATGTATGGAGCCACAGATTCAAACTAGGGTCCAACTGTATGCAACTGTATGCAAGGCATGAATCCTGCCTCCTTTCTACATATTTTACCTCCTGCACAGCACAGTAAAACATTTTTGTATTTTACAATGGGGGAGAGTCTAAATAAAGTATAGTAACTGACTATTATAATATTTTCAAATGGATCAAAAGGTATATCAAATGGGTCAGTTTTGTATTCCATTGCATGGCCTGCATAACCTTTGATGTAACTATTAAGATAATACAATGTTTCATTTATGTATATTCAGTTATACCTTTAAAATATGAACATTTAGGAAAACCAAAAACAAAATCACAATGCCAGGAACTCACTTAAAATTAACACTTTCTTTCTTTTTTTTTTCACTGATATTTGGGTGATCTTCAGGGTCATTTTTGACTCTGCATTCAGGCATTACTCCTGGTGATGCTCAGAGGACATAGGGGATGCTGAGAATTGAATTTGGGTTGACTGCATGCAAGGTAAGAAATCCCAATTAATGGCTTCTTAATATCTCCAAGTATGCAGTTTATCCTTGCAGTTCTCTAGAGTAGCATCTACATTTTTTGAGGCATAAAGTTAAAAAGTTAATTAGTTTAGCTTTATGTCCTTGATTTTCTATTGAAATAATTATAAACTGCTTCATAAAAGGGACTGTATGTATGCATGCTTTGTGTGTGCATGCTTGTATTTGGTATTTGTGTTTGTAATCTCCTGCTATAGGGATTTCTCCTGGCTATGTGAACAGAGATCATTCCGGTGGCCTGGAAAGACCATATATGGTGCCAGGAATTAAGTCCAGGTTGTCCACAAGCATGGGGAGTGCCTTACTATCTTTCAGGCCCCTGTACATGTGTTTTTTTCTAGAGGCCACACCCAGCTATGCTGAGGAGCCATGCAGTGCTGGCATCCAAACTCAAGGTATCATCTGAAGGAAGCATGTACTCCACTGAGCCATTGATCTTTCCCATTCTGTGTTCTGTTTTTGGATGTCTGGAAGAGTTTGTCCTTGAGTTCAGATTTATCAGTAGAGGTAATTAAATACAAAAAAAATATTATTATGAATTTTCATGTAACTATGTTTATAAATCAGAAAAGAAATCATTATACTACCTATATAAAATTTGGAGTAGAGAAACAAGGGTCAAAAATCAACTCCCAATTTCTGGAATTAAATTGGACTGACAAGGGCACCTAGAACACAATGATGAATCGAAAATCTGAAACACCAGACTGCTGCCAATCTCCCATACTCCCTCATAATTCCTGACAACCTGAGCAATAGAGGCTTCAGAGAAGCCTACATTCATGGGTCATCCACAGGCTATGAAACAAAATGAGAAGGGGAAAAGAGACAGAACAGCATACAAGGCACTAACCTTGAACTATGCCAACCTAGGTTCAATGCCCAGCATCAACAAGGTCCCCTCAGCTCTACAAGAAACACAACTGGATGTGTTCCCTCAAACAAAACAAAGCTCAAGGAACTTCTCTGACTGTGAAAAGGGAGCGCTTCTGAGTTTTAGTTTAGAAATTGATGGTCTGACTTGATTAAAACAAGTAAGTCAGCAAGAGATGTAACTCAGCTGTACAAAAATTGCCTTACATTTGTGGAGTATATTCCATTCCTGCCACATTGAACAACCCAACAAATCACTCATTCACAGCTTGCGGGAATGTCAACTGGTTTAATCCTTTTGGAAATCAATGTGGCCACTTCTCAATAAACTAAAAAATTATCTTCCACACAACACAACATTTTCATTTCTTGCCATCTGACCCAAGGCCCCAAAACTCTACTCCGAAGAAATGTTTGTGCTTCTATATATTCATTGTACTATTCACTTTAGCTAAACCCTGGACATAGCCCAACTGTCCAGGAGCTGGATTGGATAGAAAAACTACCATAAAGATGCACAAGAGATTATACTATTCAGCCAGAAGAAAAGACAAAAGCATGTAATTTGCTGCTACATGGGTGGATCTGGAGAGTATCATGCTGAAGGAAGTTAGTTAATGGAGTGGGACAGACACAGAAGGATTTCACTCAGATGTGGAATGTAAATAAACATAATGAGAGCATAAGAAATTCCCCTGAGCAACAGAACCTGATAAGTGGTTGTTAGAATTGAGATTACCACAACAGGGAAGAAGAACATTGAGGAGGACACCCTGAGACAAGGACACAAAGAAGTAAACATTCTGGTAGAGGATGTTGCAATGTTGTTGTGATGCTGTGATATTGCAATGTTGTAAACATAAAACCGTGTTATAAACAGTATTGTAAATCTATATTGTCAAATAAATAAGAATTAAAACATAACCAAAGAAAACAAAAGACCCCAAACAAATCAAGATAACTCATTTTGAGAACTCTCTGTTTCTCTCTGTCTCTGTCTGTCTGTCTGTCTCATCTTTGCACTCTCCTGCTCTTTCTTAACTTTGGACCAACTAGTACTTGGAGACTGAGGATCACCCCTCACTCTTGGCAATTCTAGGACATCATTTTTAAAATTATTAGGGCCATGGTCAAAGAGATAGCACACTGCATAGGCTATTGCCTGGCATATAACTGATCTGGAATTAATCCTCAGTACCATTTATGTTCTTCTGAGTTCCACTAGGACTGATCCATGATTTTGGAACGAGGAGTAAAATCCCTGATTACCTTTAGGTGTGGAAATGAAATAAAAGAAAGAGGGGCTGTAGTGACAGCACAGTGGTAGGGCATTTGCCTTGCACACAGCTGACCCAGAATGGACCTGGGTTCGATCCCTGGCATCCCATATGGTCCCTCCAGCCTGGAAGGAAGGAGAGAATCTGGAAAGATAGCTCAAAGTGGTAGTTATGTCTAGCATGCCCCAGGTTTGAAACACCAACGCAGCATAGAGTGGAGTGTCCCTGGGCTTCCAAATCCCCATTTAGATTAGCCTCTGTGAAATAGAAGGGACAGAGAAAAATTAAATAAAATTATAAAGACCATGGGAAATGCTTATATTGTATTAGAGTAAAAAACATCAGGGACGAAAATTTATGTTTTTTGTTTTTGTTTTTGTTTGTTTTTTTTGTTTTTGTTTTTGGGTCACACCCGACGGTGCTCAGGGTTACTCCTGGCTGCCTGCTCAGAAATAGCTCCTGGCAGGCACGGGGGACCATATGGGACACCGGGATTCGAACCAACCACCTTTGGTCCTGGATCGGCTGCTTGCAAGGCAAACGCCCATGTGCTATCTCTCCGGGCCTGAAAATTTATGTTTTGTGTTTTTGAGGGGCCATGCCAGTGATGCTGAGGGGTTATTCTTTACTTTGTCCTCAGAAATCACTCCTGGAAGTGTTCAGGGGACCTGGAACACTGGTCTTAAACCCAAGCCAGCCCTGTGCAGGCAAGTGCCTTACCCACTGTGTTATCTCTCTGGCCCAATTAGAAATTTATCATTTTTACTATATAAAAGGTATATCTATGTAAAAATTATACCTATTAATAAAGAATACAATATTAGAGATTATGCTAGTTTGGTTGAATTATATACATTAAGGACCGGAGAGATAGATCAGCGGTAGGGCATTTGATCCAGGGCAGACAGTGGTTCGAATCCCAGCATCCCACATGAACCCCTGTGCCTGCCAGGAGCAATTTCTGAGCATAGAGCCAGGAGTAACCCCTGAGTGCCACCAGGTGTGACCCAAAAATAAAAAAAAATAAAAAGGAATTATGTACATTAAAAAAACTGAGAACTTGTTGCTGATTTTTACTGTTTGTTGTTTTTCTTTGTTATGATTATTTTTGTTTTGTTTTGTTTTGTTTTTTGGGGTCACACCTGGCAGTGCTCATGGGTTACTCCTGGCTCTACACTCAGAAATCACTCTAGCAGGCTCGGGGACCATATGGGATGCGGAATTCGAACCACCGTCCTTCTGCATGCAAGGCAAATGCCTTACCTTCATGCTATCTCTCTGGTTCCCTTGTTTTTGTTTTTTGTCTTCTTCCAGCAGAACCACTCAAATTGAATCATCTTGTTCTGCCTCATTAATGGAGAGGGAAAATAAGAATGAATGGTGCCAGGACAACCCTGGTGGTGGGAATGGCTTTAATTTATTGTCACTATGTACCTTAAATATTACTGTGAAAGATTTGTTATTCACTTCTGGTCACAATAAAAATTATTAAAAAATGTATCTGTGGGTGGTTTCTCCCCACACACAAATAAAATATATTTTATTGTTATCCAAAATAAAAGCTGAGACCATATTTTGATAATTAATATATACTAAATAAATACCTGTTTCCTTTGTTTTCCAGTTTTCTCTGCTTAACATTATTTTTTGTTGTTGTTGTGTTGTTTTTGTTTTTGGGTCACACTGGCAATGCTCAGAAATCATTCCTGGCAAGCTCGGGGACCATATGGGATGCCAGGATTTGAACCAACTTCTGCATGCAAGGCAAACGCCCTACCTCCATGCTATCTCTTCAGTCCAGCTTAACATTTATTTAATAATATTTTTGTTTGTTTGGGGGCCCCAGTGGGCAGTGCTCAGGGGTTACTATTGACAGTGCTCGAGGAAGCTTCTGTGGTGCTAGGCATCAAAACTGGGCCACCTGCTCATGTTTGAGAACATGTACTCACTCCATTAAATAATCTCTCTAGCCCTCTACAGTAAGCTGAGTTTTTATTTTATTTTATTTATTTTATTTTATTTTATTTTATTTTAAGGTGGAAAGGAGTAGAGGCCATACCTTGTAGTGCTTGGTGTTTGCTCCTGGCAATGCTTAGAAGACCAGGTTGTTTTGAGAACTAAATCCAGACCTCCCACATCAAAGCATTCATTCACTCAGTCTTTGAGCTTTCTTTCCAATAACGATGTAAAATAAAAATGAAAGATAACAAGGAATAACTCTCCAGTCTATCTTAAATGCTCCAAGGTAACTTTCATGTCTTATTTCCTGAACCTTTTTCCAAAAGCAGTAATACCCCCAAATGATTTAAATGTAAAATAATGTGCAGTTTACTAAATAAAATGAGAAATAGCAAAGGTTCATTTTTAGTGACTTAATCTTAGCCAGAAGCCATCAGAAGCACTTTCTGCATAACTATAGTGAGATGCAGCACTGAAAATGGAAATCACAAAACTTGTGATTTCAGACCATTCTAGTAAAAATTATTCAGGATGCTTGTTAAAAAGAAAGCCAAGCCTTTCTTATTCAGAAATTTTCTTTGCACTCCAGATGATTTTAATAATTAAAAAAGGTTAGGGAAAATAGACAGATGATGGTACTAATAAATCAAAGGAAAGAATGTGAGTAAAATGGGGATAAACAAATAAAAAGGGAGCTCTCAAGGGAGAAAATGGAAGAGATGTCTTTAGCATCTCTGGGTGTGTGGCCGCTAGTTTGCATCTCTGTGGTGGAGAGGGTCAAACCATCAGATCCATTATAGAATCATGTGTCAATCTTTGTGTAACTGGTCTAGCTTATTAAGGAATCTTATTAAGGAATCTGAAGACCATTGGGTGTGTTCCCCCCACCTCCCAAATTAATATCAAGTTTCTGACCAAGTGTGCATGTTATTATGGTTGAGGAAGGGTCAGTACTTTTTCTCTCTAGTTTTTTGTTTGTTTGCTTGTTTTTCCTTGCCCAGGTATCCTAAATAGCAAAGTTGCCATGATCACTTTGGTACAGCAGGAAACGCTGGGGTTCTTCACATTTGCCAAGCAAGCACCTAAGTCCCTACCCTAAGCCTTCTTCCTGGTACTCAAAAGGTGTTCTATGTATGGATTTCATAGTGTTGTGTTTGTTTATTTATTTATTTTTTATTTTTGCACTGCCAGAACTCAAGCCTATGCCTTCACCTGTGCAAGGCAAATGTTTTACCACCAAGCCTCATCCCGGCCTTCTAATAAATAGTTGTTATTTTAAATTAGTTTTTCACTGTGGTTTACAAAGTTGCTCATACATAATACAATTATTTCCAGCTTTCAGTGTTTCAACATCAATCCTACAACAGTATAATATTTCTGTCTCCAGTTTCCCACACTCTCCTAAGACTGTCCCTTGGCAGGCCTGGATAATTTCTTAATACATAGTATTATTAAAAAACACTTTCGGGGGCCGGCGAGGTGGCGCTAGAGGTAAGGTGTATGCCTTACAAGCGCTAGCCAAGGAAAGGACCACGGTTCGATCCCCCGGCGTCCCATATGGTCCCCCCAAGCCAGGGGCAATTTCTGAGCGCGTAGCCAGGAGTAACCCCTGAGCATCTAACGGGTGTGGCCCGAAAAAAAAAAACACTTTCGATATAATCAAGTAATATTAAGTATACTTATGCGGCTAAGGAGATTGCCTACCCCAGCAATACTCAGGGGCTACTCCTGGTGGGCTCAGGGGACCATATGGGATGCCAAGGATCAAACCCCAGTTGGCCATGTGAAAGACAAATAATGCTCTGTCTGCTTGCTGCACTATCACTTTGGCCTGTCAAATTCTTTATAAAAAAAATTAATTACATTAGTAAGTGTGCAAAAATAGAAGAAAGCGTGCATAAAGTAAAGAGTTAATGATGAAAAATTGACTTTACATTAATAATTTCAGTTTTTTTTGTTTTTTGTTTTTAGTGAAAAACTGGCCCTGGTGGATGATTTCTGTCCCTAGATATAGGGGAAAAAATGGAATTTTTCTTTACAGAAAGGGGCTAAGATGTGACCCTTCTTTGTGTTTTGTTGTAATTTGGGGGTCCAGGACTTACTCTTGCCTCTGTGCTCAGAAATGCCTCTGGAGGGGCTCTTTGGGTGCAAAAGATTGAACCTCAGTCACTATGTGCAAGTCAAGTGCTTTACCTGCTAGTCTATGTCTCCAGCCCTGACACATGACTTTTCTGCTAAAGGACCTAAACCGTCATGAATTAGCCCAATTTAGTACTTTCCTCCAACATCTCAGGTATTTCCAAACTCATTTTTCTTTTTCTTTTTTTTTTGTTTTTTTGTTTTTTTGTTTTTTTGTTTTTGGGCCACACCCGGTAACGCTCAGGGGTTACTCCTGGCTATGTGCTCAGAAGTCGCTCCTGGCTTGGGGGACCATATGGGACACCGGTCGAACCGAGGTCCGTCCAAGGCTAGCGCAGGCAAGGCAGGCACCTTACCTTTAGCGCCACAGCCCGGCCCCTCCAAACTCATTTTTCAAGATACAAATCTCAGTTGGACCTCATTGTGGACTCTCCCTCTCCATCCGCTCCTCCCCACTAGACCTACAGCTCCCTCCCATCTGGGAAATGAACCAACCACTAGTCAATGTTGAACCAGGATATTTCTAGTAAGGGGTTCAAGCAATCTTTTCATTGTAGAATTTAGGTGACCAGGGGATCAGTTCTTTGCAGGATGCTTTGAATAGAATTGGTGTGTGTGTGTGTGTGTGTGTGTGTGTGTGTGTGTGTGTGTGTGTGTGTTTCCCAGTTCTAATTCCCCCTTTAAATTGCACTGAGTATTAAATAAAATACAACTGGTCTGGCAAGTAGCAGACTTATAATCCTCTGGTCTAGCAGGGTAGAGGTGGGGGTAGGGTGCAGGGGCCCATCAGGCTCACCAGTTAGGAACCTCAAAAAAGTGAGAATATATGGCCGGAGAGATAGCATGGAGGTAGGGTGTTTGCCTTGCATGTAGAAGGAAGGTGGTTCGAATTTCTGCATCCCATGTGGTCCCCCGAGCCTGCCCAGGGGCGATTTCTGCGCATAGAGCCAGGAGTAGCCCCTGAGCGCTGCTGGGTGTGACCCAGAAACAAACAAACAAAAAAATGCTCAGTCCAGTCAAGGAGGAATTGTCAGTTGCCTTAAAAATAAAGAGAACTTTTTCTGATCTGATCAAAAACTTTGGCACAAGATTGGCATGGATGGAGATTGAGGGTGGCCATGCTGGGAGGAAGGGTGTTACCCTATGGCTGTGACCTGCCCAGTTTAAGGAGGAGGGGCGAAGTGGGTTTTCTCACTGTACTTGCAACTCACTGTAGGAGGCTAAGCCAGTTAGGAGCTCCCAGACATTCTGATTTCTGGAATCCAGCAGCTGAGAGACAAATGGCTGGGCGACAGTAATCATCAGTATCAAAGCTCTGATCTGCTAATGGCCAGATACCACCCTGGTCCACAAAGAATAAGGGCTCCCAGGGCTATCCACAGTGTGATAGCAGAGACACAGGATTGCTGCTACTCAGTCTGGAAGGACAATGGCCTCCTGGGATGCTGGTGGGTCAGAAGTACTAACCTTCCTATCTGGAGGTTTTTTCCTCCAGAAGCTAGGTGCCATTAGTAGGAAATGACAGGCTCCCCCCTGCTCTGGGCATGAAGCAAAGCATCTGGAGACATCCCCCTTTCACCACACAATTGAAATAACTTCTTCGGTACCATGAAGCTTAGTGTGAATATCCAAAAGCACTTTAATATGATCCTCTGGAAAGAAAGTGCCAGATATTACTATGCACATTAAATGTCTTAACAACAGTATCAGAAGTGGCATGAGCTGTTGGGAAGTAAAGCATATTTCAACACCTAATATTCTGAGAACTCGTGGAGGGTTAGAACAGTAAGTGAGCGGGAGATTGAGAGGAGAAGCAATGTGGAGGAAAAAAGGAGTGAGTTTAACAGACATTTCCTGCTGTGCTGCTCTACTGGCTGAAGTGCTAATGTCCAAATGGCCACTCACCGTGAAGCCAGACTCAAAGGTCCCCCTGGAGCACATCCCCCTCCCCAGATATATATGAGTACATGCAAATATGCACCCACACCCCTGGGCTCTAGGCACATCAGACTGGTAACTGACTCCTGTAGAAGGAGAGGCCGATGGAGGTGACAGTCAGTGGGTGACAAGTTCGAGGGTGTCACAGAAGGCCAGGGCTGGGGGAGGGAGGGCCCAGACCAAGCATATCCAGGCAGGGCTTTTCATGAGAGTGGAACCTGTGAATTTTGCTGGTAAGAGTAACCAGCGGGGCTGAATTTCGTGCAGTTTCTTCAGTGCTGGTAAGAAGTAACTAGAGTTAGGCATGAGTAATCACCTGCTGGCAAATGATGTGGCAAACCAGTGCTTAAGACAACCTTTTATTTTCTCCTTTAATCTCCAAAACAGCCCTGTGAGGCCGTAATACCACCATCCCCCTTTTTATAGATAAAACTCAGGTTAAATGACTTGCCCGAGGCCTTACAGTCAGTGTGAGAGGAAGAACTGAACCTCAGAGCCGCTTTCATTCCAGTGCTGTGGTCTCCCAGTGATTAAAAAGCAATGCTCAGGGCTCTTCGTTTCGCTAGGTTAGTCTCACTCTGAACACTGTGCATCCAGAATGACAGAGATAAGGTAGAACTAACTGCTGTTTCCTAGCCATGACTCAGGGCTTGGGACCTGCCCACAGATGGCTGCTCTCCAAAGCAGAGTTGCTGTGAGGTCCGGGAGATGTGCACCAAGGTCGGGCTTCCCTCCCAGCCCACCGGCCAGGCTTCCATATTTGGTGCCTCTTTCAGTTTCACTGTCTCCAGTCTCCACTTTCCAATCTGTACTCCAGGCTGTAGACAGAAATAACTTCGAGAACACTTATCTGTTTGAGACTCCCTAGGACTCCCAATTCCTTGCAGCATGGTAGAAAGCCCCTTGGCTGTTGGGCAGCCACTTGCTCAGCCGCTTGTTGTCCCCACTCTGTGCTTGAACACGGCGCGCACTTTCACGCCTTCCTGTTATTATTAGTCCTCACTCAGCCCTGTCCCAGCCATGGCCTTGTCTTACCTTCTTTCTCAAGCTGGCAAAAGGCTTCCCTCTAAAGACCAGTTCAAATGTCACTCCCTCTCCCTCAGCTTCCTAATCCAGAGTAGAATATACTCTTCACAAGCTGGAGCAATAGTACATCAGGTAGGGCACTTGCCACGCATGTGGCTGACTCAAGTTTGATCCCCAGCACCCTTGATAGTCCCTGAACATCGCCAGGAGTGAGTCCTTAGTGTAGAACCAGCAGTAACCCCTGAGCATTGCTGGGCTGCGAAAGCAAAATAAAACACAACAAAGCAAAATAAAAGGAATTTCATTAGGACCGGAGAGATAGCATGGAGGTAAGGCATTTAACTTGCACGCAGAAGGATGGTGGTTCAAATCCTGGCATCCCATCTGGTCCCCTGAGCCTGCCAGAAGCGATTTCTGAGTGTAGAGCCAGGAGTAACCCCTAAGCATTGCCGGGTGTGACCCAAACCCCTCCCTCCGCCAAAAAAAAAAAAAAAAAAAAAGGAATTTCATTTTTACTCTCCACTTACCTGCTCCATATCTCACAGAGCACCTATCCTTCATTGATAAGATTGCATTTTTTTCTATAGAGCTGGGTAGAACCATTTCTTAATATCTTGACTTCCAGTGAGCCTGGGGAGACAGTCAGGTGCAAGAAAGTGCTATTCACACAGTACCAATAGAAAATTATCTAAAAGATTCTACTAACCATGGTCATCAAGCTGGTCAGCCTTAGATACCTTCTACACATTAGCACCTATGACTAACAATAAAAAAAGAGCGATAAACTGTCTCAATGCACTGAAAGATATGGGTGCAAAAAAGCAAACCCTATTTCCATCAGAGAGCTTTTGGTTTTTCCTCTCCTGTAAAGAGAGAAAGTTTTATTTAGTCAACGGAGAGATCCTGTTGCTAAAAATACTTGAAAGGCACTGGTTTAGATGGCCAGGCTATTGCCTTTTACCTCATTCTCTGTAAGAACTTCTTTCTAACTGATTTTCCAGCCTCACATATTTTCTTCCTCTAGCTAACTTGCACAATACTGCCAGAGATTAAAAAAATATTGTTTGAATTACAAACACACCATGTTAGTTTTTTTCCTTTGGGGTGGGGCTCATACTGGTAGTATTCAGTTTATTCTTATCTATAGCTCACCTTGCTGTCATACTGCCTCACTGCACATTATCATTGACTTGAAATTAAAACAACTTTTTTTTGGACTGGAGCAATAGTATAGTGGGTAGAGTGATTGCATTGCATTTGGCCTACCCAGGTTGGATACCCAGCACCCCATATGGTCTTCTGAAGCCCACAAGGCGTGATCCCTGAGCACTGTTGGGTATATTCCCCAAACCATAAAAGTAAGACAACCGCTCAAATATTTGGGGCAATGATGCTGGGGTCTGAATAAAGGATTATATATATGTATAATCTCAAACCTGTAAGTATTAAGGGCTCACTCCCAGCAGTGCTAAGGAGACCATATGCCATGTCAGGGATCAAACCAAAGTCAGTTGAGTGCAAGGCAAATACCTTAACCCTCATGTTATACTGGGCCCTCTGTTTTGGTTTTTTATTGTTTGGTTTTGTTTTTAGGTCACACCCAGCAGCACTCAGGGGTTACTCCTGGCTCTGTGCTCAGAAATTGGTCCTGGCAGGCTTGGGAAACCATATTGATGCTGAACTGGTGTCCATTCCAGGTCGGCCACATGCAAGGCAAATGCTCTATCGCTCTGTTACCTCTCTGCCCCCCCCCCCCCCGGCCCTCTGTTTTTTTAAGAATATAGTTTTAGGGGCTGGAGCCATAGCACAGTGGTAGGGCATTTCCTTGCACATGGCTGACCCGGGACAGACCTGGGTTCCATCCCCAGCATCTCATATGGTCCCTTGAGTGCATAGCCAGGAATAACACCTGAGTGTCACTGGGTGTGACCCCAAACCCCAATTATATATATATATATATATATACATATATATAGTTTTATTACACACATACACATTATTGTGATTTTTGGATTTTGTAAATCTGGTGAGATAGTGCATACAAAGTTTAAGTCACTTGCCTTGCATGCATCTGTATTCACTACAGTGCTTCAAATCCCCAGTGCTACCTATGGTTCCTGGAGTACTGTGTGTGGCCCTGAGCACAGAGCATACAGGCATGGCTCCTGATTATCCTTGTGTTAATTGATTATCTCTATAATCCCTTGGGCACAGAGTCATGTGTGACTCTTGAACATTGCCACATATTGCTCTTCCCCCTCGCCCCATGTAGTACCAAACTACCAAACTACATGTATATCCTGGGACATGTTATTTCACTCAGGTCCAAGACCCACCTTGGGTTAATACTCTATGTTGATACTGTTTATTTTCCTCTCCATAGTCTTCCTTGAGGTGTCACACAGGTTATTTACCCCTTCACCAGTCAACCAGCTGGAGGGCTTCCAGTGCTCTGCTATCATGGGTGATTGGTTCAGAGTATTCTTAGAGACTAAAGTGCATTTAAATCTTTCTAGAAGTGGGATGATAGGTCAGAGTATGCAAATGTTCCACTTTGAGATAATGTCAGTTTCTTAAAAGGGTTCAAAAAGTTACAAAAACAAAACAAACACAAAAAGGGGGGCTGGAGAGATAGCATGGAGTTAGGGCATTTGCCTTGCATACAGAAGGATGGTGGTTCAAATTCCGGCATCCCATATGGTCCTCTATGCCTGCCAGGAGCGATTTCTGAGTGTAGAGCCAGGAGTAACCCCTGAGTGCTGCTGAGTGTGACGTCCCCCCAAAAAAGTCAGATAAATGTTCTTCAAAGTTTTACTTTCCCTGCTTAAAAAAAAAAGAGATTCAATTTAGCCATTATTTGCAAAATAAGACTCAAAACTGCCCTTCAGTGCCAGTTACAATCTGACCCTCCTCCCTAAATTTTACAACTTTCCTCTTATTGTCCTCCCAAAGCACCTCCCATTTCAGTTAGGCCATGTGATCTGGGTTCTGAACATACTTGGCTCCTTCCAGCAGTGAAGACCTGCTCCTCACTTCTAATCTCCAGCCCCTGTATCCACTACTACTAGGTTCTTCCTCCCTAGGGAACTGGCCCCATCAACCCTGCCCACAGCACTCTTCACCCCAGCTCCTGAAACAGCTATTTTTTTGCACCAGTCATATGACATCAGGCTTCACTCTGGCCCACATCTTAGGATATTGAGTTTCATGTGGCCTTGCTGGAAAAAAATGGACATTGTGACTAAGCTGTGTAATCAGATTTCTGTGAGAACTCAGCATTTCCAATTTTAGGGTTTGGTCCCTTTCTCACCACTCTCTTGACAATGAATTGCTTTCTTGGCCGCCAGGAGAGAGATCACTTTTAGATCAGGTATTTTCCTGCCTAAGGATTGCCAGGATTGTGTCTTCTTTTCCCAGTAAAATAAGAGGCAGCTCAAAGGATAGAGACCATCTTTTATATTCCTTTGTATTCTCCACAACATTAAATGTGACCTCATATTCACGGCAAATAATGAAATGCAGTGAAAATGCAGAGGGAAGCAAGCATGTTAGAAAAAGTGAACAAGAATGCTAGACAAAAGTAAAAAACTTAATCTTGTTCTGCTTTATATTTCTATGTCTTTCTACAAACTGAGAAAAAAAAAGTGGATGGTACCAGGAGCAAAGCAGTCTCTTGAGCATTGAATGGAAATAAAAAATGGTCAGATCTAAATACCCAACCCAAAGCTAATGACAATAGAATCAAGAGACCCAAACCACAACAAGCTATACACAAAAGGGACCTGTTACACTAGCAGTCCAGAGGCTTAAGGGTAGAGGTATGGGACGCATGCTGGGAACAATGGCAGATGATGGTGGTGGGACTTGCCCTAATTCACTGTCACTATGTATGTACCTGAAATACAACTGTAAATTCACATTGTAATTCACATTGGTCTCAATAAAAATTAAAAAAAAAAAAGAAAAAGAAAAGAGATCACTAAGACTTAAGGGAAAAATTATAAAGTAAAAATCAAAAAATCAAAAATAAGTTCCTAATAAAAAAACATTTTCTATATTTTTCTACTTTAAAAATTTTTTCCCCTAGTTTATTTAATTTGGTTTTGGGGTCACACCCTACAGCGCTCAGGAGTTACTGCTGGCTCTGCACTCAGAAATCGATCCTGGCAGGTTTAGGGGACCATATGGGATGCTGGAGATTGAACCTGAGTCTGTTCCAGGTCATCTCCATGCAAGGCAAATGCCCTATCACTGTGCTATCACTCTGGCCCCATTTATTATTTTTTTTAAGTAATATATTTATTTAAGCACCATGATTACAAACATGTTTGTAGTTGGGTTTCAGTTATAAAAAAAGAACACACCCCCCTTCAACCAGTGCAACCTTCCCAACATCAATGCCACCATCTCCCTCCTTCCCCACCCCCTGCCTGTATTCGAAACAGGCATACTACTTCTCTCACTCACTAGCATTGTCATGATAGCTGTTAGTGTCTTACTTTCTTAAAATTACTTTTCTATCCTTTCTCTCAAATAGTTTCCTTCAAAATTATATAATTAAATATTAAATATATATCCTGGGGCCAAAGAAATATAAAGCAGATAACATACCTACTCTGCATAAAGCTGATCTGGGTTCAATATGTAGCATCACATATAGTCCCCCAAGCATTGCCAATGACCTCTGACCACAGACCCAGTAATAAGTCCCAATCATCACCAGGTGTGACCAACTCAGTATCTATCTTTATATATGTATATATACCTTGTAATATGTAATAACTTAAACATTATATATACCTATAAGAAACACATGTAAATGTGGAAGTACAAATATGTATGAGCTTAGGTAGTACAATAAAGGCAAAAGATGTAGTCTTAGAAACTTATCATAAAAATGAGAATGATTTTTCAAAATTTCATAATAACTTAATTTCTGGTTGAGAAAAGAAAAAAAAAGGGATCCTTGTTAAGAGGGCCAGATAGGTAGCGAAAGGGTTAGAGCACATATCCAGTATGCATGAAGCACAAGTTCCACCCACAATTCACTCTGAGCACCAGCAAGTATGGTCTTGGTTATCCCTAGCCTGCTGGGTGGCCATATAGTCAGACCCCAAAAGCTCCTTAAGCACTTGTGGGGAGGCCTTACCCCCTGACCCTTTCCAACCAAAAACAACGCCCCCCCACAAAACCTTTATTTCTATGCCATGTCTCCAAGATATCTTATTGTCCATTTACATCACGGTTGTTACTGGGCAAGAAATCAGAGTTCAACAACCTTTAATCTCCCAGTTATTTTCTTTTGATCAAGTTTCTGCCCAGTTTCCTAAAGGCATGGTGCAGTATAACATTTGAGGCAGATATAAACCAGAGCAGCTTTCAATAAAAAAGTATGATTCGTTTTATTAGCATAAATACTTTGAGACACTTTACTGTATTTGTGATCAAGTGCATGATTTGCAAATGTGAAGTGATTTGGGCACAATCAGATTCATTTTGTGAAGCAGCTGTTACTCAGCCCTGGGAAAGGAGGAAGGCACATTTTTGGTTTATTATGGAGAAGATGCCACAAGGATGCACCGGCAGGCCATTTATTTTGTTTCCTTTTAGTCAAAATCCTTCTCTTCAAACTCCACTAACGGTGCATGCCTATTGACCTGAGAACCTTCTTTGTAGAACACTTTCTTGATTGTGCCGTCCTTTGGTGCCTTTATTGCATGCTGCAGAGAACAAGACAGGACAAAAAGTGGCTGTGAAACAATGAAGACTGAGAACATACCAAATCAAGAAAACCACACAAAGGACCAAAAAGATACTACAGAGATTAAGGCATTTGCCTTGTATGCAACCCATATCATTGGAGCCTTGGCATATAGTCCCCTGAGCTCTGCTAGAAATGACCCCTGAGCACACCGCCAGGAATAGCCTCTGAGTAATGCAGGGTATGGGTAAAACCCTACCTCCCTATAAAAGCCATACCAAAAAAAAATATGACTCCAACTTTGATGCTTTTTTCATCTTTGCCTTTTAAATCTTTTCTACGTAGCATCAAAAGAGGCAATGACAACATTTTTATGGTATGCTTAAGAGTTTGAGTGGGATTACCCCTCTCTTGACATACATATAACCCCAAGAGGTCACTAGTGGGAAAGTTCTGGTCCAGCTATTAAATCTCAGCTCAAACTGGCAAACTAAAAAAAAAATTTGGAGGCTGATGGTGTATGTGTGTGTGTGTGTGTGTGTGTGTGTGTGTGTGTGTGTGTGTGTGTGTGTGTGTTATATGTGTGCCAGGGATCAAACAGAGTGTCTTACATATACAACGTTCATGTAAAATTCTACAGATGAACTATAAGCCTGGTCAGAAAAAAATTTCTTTTTTGGTTTGGGCCACACCCAGTGAAGCTCAGGGGTTACTCCTGGTTATGCACTCAGAAATTGCTCCTGGCTTGGGGGACCATATGGGACACTGGGGGATCAAACCGCAGTCTATTGTAGGCTAGCATGGACAAGGCAGATGCCTTATGACTTGAGCCACCGCTCTGGCCCTAGAAAATAATCTTTTAATTGCTATTCTGTTTTGTTTTTGGGCCACACAAACATCTATCTGTGTTTAGGGTTTAATCCTGACACTTCACTCAGGGATCACTCCTGCTGGAACTTGAGGAACCAGATGGGTGCTGAGGTTGGCTACATGCAAAGTAAATTGTCCTATCTTTCTGACCATACAGAAAAAAATAAAGAACCCCAAGGTGACTTTAATCCATGGATAGGGCTGAAAACTACTAGCCTTCAATTCCCAGACATTGCCAATCTAAGTTATTGATATCAAGCATCCTGCATTTAGTATTTTAGGAAATATCCACAGCTTGCATTCCATTAGGATACTTCTGGACTCTACTGATGATTTCATCTTCTTCATATTCAGAAATGAAAAATACAGCCTCACACACTAAAAATGTATTGAAGGAAAGCATGGTTTATTTGTTTTGGTTTCTGCAGCTGCTTATGCCATCAGCCCATGGCTGATTTGGGGGGGGGGGTCACACCCAATGGTGTTCAGGGGTTACTCTGGCTCTGCACTCAGAAATCATTCTTGGCAGACTTGGAGGACTATATGGAATACTGGGAGTTGAACCTGGGTCTGTCCTGGGTTGGCCATGTGCAAAGCAAATGCCCTACTGCTGTGCTATTGCTCTGGCCCCATCCCATGGTTCTTAATATTAATTTGGTATTAACTTACAACATAAGGCACAATTATACCTGATGGCTTCCAGAATGCACTGATGACTAGACTCATAATTTCACTTACCTCCATTTTCATGGCGATCATGACCATTAGAGAATCTCCAGCTTTGACTTTGTCTCCGGCTTTCACAAACACCTAGAGAGTCAACATGATGGGTTAATACTGAGAAATTCAGAGGTACACCATGGTTCTGAAACAATTTATAAACATTCAAAAGAGGGGCAGTATAGTGGTTGGTGCACATATGTGTGTGGACCCCACTGGAGTCCTGGAATCCTATGGCCCCTTGAGTATCCCTGAGGTGGCTCCTGCAGTTTTGAGCAGTCACCACTACATCCTGGTACCTTAGCACCATTATGGTACTAGCCTGTCTTGCCTGGTTGGTCAAGCAATTGGCAGGACTATTCCCCTTGGAAGCCCCGAGTACTTTCTGCAAGTCCAAAAGCAGAAGTAGGAGTGTCAGTGGTTGTCTTGTTTGCCAAAAGCAAACAGTGCCCTGCAAATCAGAGGAGTGATACAGGCCAGTCTGCTCTGCTGGCATCCTCGCCAGTGAGGGACAGTTTAGCCTTTCACCTCTTGCCCTCATCACCTCATTTCCACTGATTGAATCAGATGAATATGTTAAATATCTTTGCATCTTTTTAACATCAATATATAGAAAAGACAAATGGCAAAAACAGGGGAGGACTATCATACTTAAAAGTGTTCACTATGGGCAGGGTAGAGGGTTTGTTTGGGGTCCTTTATTTTTATTTATTTATTTTGGTTTTTGGGTCACACCTGGCAGTGCTCGGGTTACTCCTGGCTCTACACTCAGCAATCGCTCCTGGCAGGCTGGGGGGACCATATGGGATACCGGGATTCGAACCACGGTCCTTCATCCTTCTGCATGCAAGGCAAATGCCTTGCCTCCATGCTATCTCTCCAGCCCCTGAGGTCCTTTTTTTTATTGGTGATGGTGGGGCCCTCCCAAACAGTGCTCATGCCTGGCAATACAGTACTGTTTATTAGGACCATCTCAGCAGTGCTGAGGATCGCATGACAGAATGTACTCCAACCATTAGTTTTTATCTCCTGAGCTCTGGTTTTCTAGTTCTTCAGATGTCTAGACTAGAGTTTCAAAACCCAGGTGTAGTAAATGTATGAACAATCTTAATGTACAAGAATTAAACTTATTGGCAATCCTGAAAAAACATCTCTATCATCCTTTTTACATGTCTAAACAAACTCATAGAGCCCAGATGGTTTCATTGTCTTCTTGGTTAATAGGGTTCTCAAAGAGATTTTATTTTTCCCAAAATATTTTAGAAACATTACATAGTAGGTTAAAGCTCTAAAGTTAAGGTATAGAGCCAAAGTTGTGAAAAATGAGAAGTATCACTCACACTAGGTAATGATTTAAAAGCATCTGAATAAATCATTGGTCTGGGTTTAGGTGTGAGATGTGGGGAGAATGAGATCCTTTCACATCAGACCCTTTGCAGAGTTCCACAGACGAAAGATCCATGAGAACAAGACCGAGTGCACCAGAGGCAGATGCTAGTCTCTCAGCTCACATTCTCTTGGGAAGAAGTGAGTGGGTAGGTCATTTGCCCTACAAACAACTGACCACTGTTCAATCCCTGGCATCTCATATCCCTGGCATCCCTAAGCTCCTTCAGGAACAATTTCTAAGTGCAGAAGTAGGAGTAACCCCTGAGCATTGCTATTTATGGCCCCCAAACAAAAACAAACAAAAGAACCCACACCAAACTTGAATTATATATAATTATATATATAATAAATTTATACATGATACAATATATATCCCATTTTAAGAAAAAAATGGAAGTAAAAGAAATAGCACAGCGGTAGGACATTTGCCTTGCACCCAGACAATCCAGGACGGATGGTGGTTGGAATCCCAGCATCCCATATGGTCCCCTGAGGCTGTCAGGATTGATTCTGAGCACAGAGCCAGGAATAACCCCTAAGCACTGCTGGGTGTGACCCAAAAACCTTAAAAAAGAGAAAAAGAAAAGAAAAAAAAAAAACAAGCTTTCCAGTAAAAGGATTTAGAGAGGGAAAAGAATATAAATAACAAAGTTCAGTGAGAGAACTTATTGGGCCTTCTTGGCTGTTACTACATGCACATACACGCACATACACGCACACACACACACACACACACACACACCTTTTCAATGGTTCCAGTCATAGGGGCAATGGTGCCTCCCTTGGTTCCTTCTGAGCTCACAGAAGTTAAGTATTTGGGAACTGGAATGCCAATCTGAATACTTCCTTCCTACAAATAGAAGAGAAACACAATAAAAGCAAAAATGGTAACCACAACATATTATTTTTCACAAATATCCAGAGGAAATAACTATTTTCAAGTTATTTGAGAAATATTAATCATCTTTTATACTACAGTTCTAATCTAGCTTTGTGAGTCAATAGAGTTTGCTTAACCCCTCCCAGACTTGATTTTCATTATAAAGGAATAAGGATACATGCTTCACAAGGTTTAAATAAAGGAATGACTGTACATAATTGTAGGTAAAGACAAACACTGTCTGTGAACTGGAGCAATAGCAGAGAAGGTATGGCACTACTAGGAATGATACCTGAGTGCAGAGCTGGGAATAAGCCCTTGGCACAGTGGGTAAAACTCCAAAACAAATAAATAGATAATAAAAGCCATCAAAAAGCCATTTTTCTTTTCTTTTTTCCTTTTTTTGGGGGCCACACCCATTGACACACAGTGGTTACTCCTGGCTATGTGCTCAGAAATTTTTCCTGGCTTGGGGGACCATATGGGACACTGGGGGATCGAACTGCAGTCCGTTCTAGGCTAACACTTGCAAGGCAGATGCCTTACCTCTAGCACCACTGCGCCAGCTCCAGAAAGTCACTTTTCTTAGATATCTAAGTATCAAGTACTTAGTCTATGTGAGTCTATATAATGTCTTATATCACCAGAACAACCCTATGAGGAATTATCATTCCTATTTATGGATGGGGAACTGAAGTCCAGGGTGTAGGACTAAGATTTTAAACTAAACAGTTTCTCATTCTAGAACTTGCATTGTACATAAGAGTCATGCTATGAAAAGCAGTAAAATGAGATGATCCTTGACTTTACCACATTCCATAGCTGAATGATTGGAATACTCAAGGTATCAAATCCCAAAGAACTGTAATCTGGAAAATATTTTCTAAATGTTGAGAAGATTCTGAAGAGGCCAGTCTAATAGATAATCAGTTTTCTTTCTCTGTGCATGCAGAAGAACTCATGGGGCAGTGGGATCCACAGGAAGGCAATGGGTTAGGGAACAAACTCCTAACCAAGTACATATATTGCTCAACTATTCTTTGACTTCTGGGAGGCCCCACTAAACTCCATTCACCTTCCTACTGGTCATCTTCCCCACAAAAAACATCAGGTCCACAGATGCTTCCCCCAAAGGTCATACCTTCCCAAATCCCAGGATTCCACGTCACAGGAAAAAGGTGCTGGGAAAAATATACAGGCATCAAATTCCTGAGAGAGCACTGTCCCCTAACTAAGGCTATCCTCTCCATAAAGGAAGGAGAGAGGAAAATGGGAAAAGGCCAAGCAATTATCAAAAAAGTAGGATTTTTCTAATTGTTTTCAATGGACTGGCTTGTTCAAGAATTTTCTCCCAACCCACAAACAGTATTATTTATTATAAAAAGTATTACCATGGAAAATAGGTAAATAGTATTCTCCAGTATAATTAGCTTTGTTTTACTAGCAGCTCCATTAACAGAACATTTCAGGTAAGTACAACCCTCCTCATTATAAAGGTCACCAAAAACCTGGAAAATTTTATCTTCAATCTGAAAGAAAACAAACACCAAAATTGACTTTCTATATATGTGAACAATTCTACAGAATCAATTCTACAGAATCAATAAATCAATTATTTACGATTAATAATTTCCAAAGGTACTAGGTTAATGTTTAATTAAAAAGCCATTAAATTAAAGTAATTTATCCTCTAAGATCTGTAAATAAAATACTCTAGGTAGGCACAGACAAATGGGGAAAAAGTTCTGTAACATAGTTACAGTACCATACATAAATGTTACAGCCAAAGTTTATTTGATTTGATTTTACTTTACTTTATTTTGAGTTTTTGGCTCAAGGGTTACTTCTGCTGGGCTCAGGGACCATGTAGATAGAATGCTAGGGATTAAACCAGGGTTTGGGGCTGGAAAGATAGCATGGAGGTAGGGTGTTTGCTGCGCATGCAGAAGGACAGTGGTTCGAATCCCAGCATCCCATATGGTTCCCTAAGCCTGCCAGGAACCAGGAGTAACCCCTGAGCATTGCTGGGTATGACCCCAAAACAAACACACACACATACAAAAACCCAGGGTTGGCCACTTTCAAGGCAAATGCCTTACCAACTGTGCTATCATTCCAGCCCCTAAAGGTTTATTTTAAAATGCTAATTAAAGGGGCTGAAAAGGGCCCAGAGAGATAGCACAGTGGCGTTTGCCTTGCAAGCAGCCCATCCAGGACCAAAGGTGGTTGGTTCGAATCCCGGTGTCCCATATGGTCCCCCGTGCCTGCCACGAGCTATTTCTGAGCAGACAGCCAGGAGTAACCCCTGAGCACCGCCAGGTGTGGCCCAAAAACCAAAAAAAAAAAAAAAGGGGGGGGGGGGCTGGAGAGATAGCACAGTTGTAGAGTGTTTGCCTAGCATGCATCAGATTTAGGACTAATGGTGGTTGGAATCCCAGCATCCCATATGGTCCCTCATGCCTGCCAGGAGCAATTTCTGAGCACAGAGCACAGAACCTGAGCACCACCAGGTGTGACCCAAAAACCAAAAAGAAAAAAAAAAAGCAAAATAAAGCAAAATATTAAAATTTAGTTGAGTAAATTATATATTATTAGTACTTAGTACTTAGGACCTCTACTGGTGCAAACGAATGTGCAACCTCCTCTAGTACAAAAAAACAGGTGTAAACACAGTTCCAGTGTGAGACTTCTAGCAAACCCTGGCTAGCATACAATCAGAATATATACAAACACAGTTAAAGAGTATGGCATCTGGGGAAGATGAGCATAGGTATCACAACTGGAATGCATGACTCCTGCTGCCCTCCTGCGGGTAGAGCAGTCAGGTGCAGTGTGATCAGTAGCATGTGTGACTCCTGGTCAGCACAATAGCTACAAAGGGGAAGGGAAGGGGATTAAATTAGCAAAAGAAAAGAAGAAAGAACACAGAAGGAAAGATAAGACAAGAGAATATGAAGCACAAGAGGAGGAGAAGGAAAAGAACTAAAGGACCTGGAAGGGGAAGGGAGAGAGAAGGCAGAGGGAGGGATAAGAAGACAAAGGGAGGGCCGGAGAGATAGCATGGAGGTAAGGCGTTTGCCTTTCATGCAGGAGGTCATCGGTTCAAATCCCTGCTTTTCATATGGTCCCCCGTGCCTGCCAGGAGAAATTTCTGAGCCTGGAGCCAGGAATAACCCCTGAGCACTGCTGGGTGTGACCCAAAAACAACAACAACAAAGAAGACAAAGGGAATATGAAGGGGAAGGGGCAAGAAGAAAAAGGAAGGAAAAGAAAGGGAAGGGAAGCAGAGGGAAGAAGGGGAAGAAAGGAAAGGTTAGGGGAGATAGTGGTAGGGGTTCAGAAAAGGGAAGAGGAAGGGAAGGGGAGGAAAAGAGAAGGAAGAAGGGAAGAGAGCAGTAGTAAAGGGAAGGTGAATGTAAGGGAAGGAGACGAAAAAGAAGGGACTGGCGAGGGAGGGGAGGGGAGGAAAGGAAAGAGGAAGGAAAGGGAATGGATAAGGACAGAGATAGAAGGGAAGGGGAAGGGATGGAAGGAAGCAGCAGGGGAAGGAAAGGAATAATAGGGGAGAGGAGAGAAGAGAAGGGAAGGGAAGAGAAGGGGAGATCTCTAGATCAGTCAAGTCAGAGACAGAAAGGATTCGGAGGTTTCCAAGCTCTTATGGGGTCTGGGTAAGGGGAGTATGGTATATTGTTTATAGGTACTGGATTTCAGGAAAGATGTGTTGGTGCTGATGGTGTCTATAGCTGTGCACCACTGTCAACCTACTTAACATCACTGAGCTGTGTGCTGGAAATGGTGTGCTTTTGATGTCAGGTCTCTGAAATTTTATGTGACATCTCTTTGGAAATATATGCATTCAGGTAACAAAGAAAATAAATGTGGTCCCCTCTACTTTTCCAAACAATAAATGTAGAGGATGTAACAAGCACAAACAAAAAAGCCCTTTGGGAGTGTCTTAATGATTTTTAAAAGAGTTGAGAAGTACTATAACAAACAGTTTAGAAATGATTTAGGTATAAATACAAGTGCATTCTTAAAAGTTAATTAAGTTGTTCAACTTAAAGCTTTCTTTTTTTTTTCTCTTTTTCTGGGGGCCAAGCTTTTATTTGTAAGGGAACCTAGACAATAAAATAAACAATTAGAAACTCTATAGGGGGTATAATCTGAAATAGAAGCACAAATGAATTCTCCTAACTATAGTTATAATAATCAATGCCTTAAAAGAAACCAGAGTGCAAGGAAAAACATCTATTCAGCATGATAAGATCAGATTCAGCTCTGAACTATAGAACAAAACCAAGGCTTACCTGCATGCTATATGACCCATCATGGTTATATGTTACAGCTATGGCTACATCTTTATAGAAAAAGGAGAAAAATTAAAGAAAAATTAGAAGACATTCTTTTACTCAGCGACTGAGATTCCATATGTAAAGACAACCAATTGTTAGAGATATCAGTATCTTTTAATCCTCTGCAATCAAGATTTTAAAAATCTACATTTAACAGATATATTTTTATGAAATTGAATTTAAATTTTTCTTTTTATAAAATGGAGTTAGTTCTTTAATGGTGGTAGCTGGTGGTATCTAGTTATATAGAGAGGCACCCAGAGTTTAACTCTGACTCTGTGGCTCAGATATCCCTCCTGAAGGGGCTTTGTCTCTTGAGCACTAATGGGAGTTACCTCAAAGCCACTTATCTAGAGTAACCCCTAAACACTACGGAAGGGAGGGAGAGAGGGAGTTTGGGAGAGAGGGAGGGAAGGATAGAGAGTGGGAGGGAGGGAGGAAAGGAAGGAAGGAGGACAGGAAGGAAGAAGGAAGGAAGGAAGGAAGGAAGGAAGGAAGGAAGGAAGGAAGGAAGGAAGGAAGGAAGGAAGGAAGGAAGGAAGGAAGGAAGGAAGGAAGGAAAAGACTGAAACCCAATTACAAACATGTTTAAAATCATGGTGCTTAAGTTATAAAAAAAATGCCAAGTTATAAAAAAATAAAAATAAATAACTTGTTACAGGTGGATAAAACATATCTATAAAAGGCCAATATATCATCCATAATAAATCAAAAAAAAGAAAGAAAAATAAAAACAAAAGGAAGGAAGAGAAGAAAGAAGGAAAGAAGGTAGGAAAGAAGGGAAAAAGAGGGGCCAGGAAGGTGGCGTAGAGGTAAGGTGTTTGCCTTGCAAGCGCTAGCGTAGGATGGACCGCGGTTCGATCCCCCGGCGTCCCATATGGTCCCCCCAAGCCAGGGGCGATTTCTGAGCGCATAGCCAGGAGTAACCCCTGAGCGTCAAATGGGTGTGCCCCCCCCCAAAAAAAAGAAGGGAAAAAGAAAAGATGAGAAAAGAGAAGAAAAGAAAATTCCTGGAGCAAGGGATGTAGTCCAAGTGCTATATATAGCATATACTTTGCCTATAAAGGCCTTGGGTTGATCCCTGGCACCACAATTTCCCCTGATTACCATAGGTGTGGCCCTTGCAGTTCTCTAATTACAGCACTGCTGCCCAGTATGGTTCCTGAGCATCATCAGATGTGTCCATATAACAATTTTTACAAGTTACTAATTTATCTGGGGTTGGAATGATAGTACAGGGTAGGGTGTTTGCCTTGTATACTGCCAACCTGGGTTTGGAACCCAGATGGAAATCCATCTGGTCCCCAAGCTCCATCAGAAGTGACTTCTGAGTATAGAGACAGTAGTCAGTCCTGAGCACTGTCAGGTGTGGCCTCCCCCAAATATTAAGTTTTCTATATCTTGATTTTTCATTCATAAAGTTGATATTAATTGTAACCCTAACATGCCTATTCTGAAATATAAATGAAATAGTCCACTTAAGTATAATATCTGACATATACCAAGTTCTCATTCTTAGCTATTATTATTATTGTTGTTGTTATTAAGCATAGAACAGGGCTCAACAAAGTTTGACTGCTAGTAAGAGAGAATGTTGTTCAAATCTTGAATGTTTACTTTAGATTCATAAACATTCTGGGCCCTGAGGCCTCATTCTTGGCATACTCCCTGATTTAACCACAGCCAATGTGGATTAACATTTATTAGAGACTATAATATATGTCAAAGTTGTTTTATTCATATTTCTAAAAAATAAATTGGGAAAGAGGCTACATGGTGGGACTCAGAGGCCCACTTCAGAGGTTCTTAAGAGTCGGGCCTGTGACTCCCACATTCAAATCATGCATTCTAGCCCTTTGAGCCACCTCTGACCCATACTGACTTGTTTTTGAAAAAAAAAAAGGTGAGTACAGTGAACAACATTCTGTGGGCTTTTCAAAATTTATTTTTTATTTTTTAATTTTGAAAATTTCCAAGAAATAGAGTCTAATTCAAAATGCTATTCAGTGCCTTGGAAGACCCATGTCAAACAACTGTTGGGCCACCTGAATTTTTTTTTTTTTTTTTTTTTTTTTTTGGTTTTTTGGGTCACACCCGGCATTGCTCAGGGGTTACTCCTGGCTGTCTGCTCAGAAATAGCTCCTGGCAGGCACGGGGGACCATATGGGACACCGGGATTCGAACCAACCACCTTTGGTCCTGGGTCGGCCATTTGCAAGGCAAACGCCACTGTGCTATCTCTCCGGGCCCCTCCTGGGTCGGCCGTTTGCAAGGCAAACGCCACTGTGCTATCTCTCCGGGCCCCGGGCCACCTGAATTTTAATTTGACTTACATTCTTATTTTGTAGTGTCAAGGATCAAAAACCTAAAACCTCCCACATGTAAGGCTTGTGCTCTACCATGGAATCACATTCCTGGGTCTTGAATGTCAACAATCATTGTCCCTGTGTGTCAATAAACAACACAGAGAGATTTTAAGATTGAAGAAGTCACAACTCTGTGGAGCTGAGGATGCTATTTTGTAGAGTGAAGAGAATTAGTTCACTAGCCTAACAGGGATGAGTGAGCCATTTGCAGAATTCTTCTATATCATGGGATAACACAAACGTTCTACAGAAAGCCTGAAGGCTTAAAGATATACCCAATGCTCTTGAGATTGATGAACATCTAGACTCAAGACAAAATAACTAAAGAGTCATATCCTAGCAACTCCTGTGAAGACAGATGTCTGTTAATATGCCAGCGTGTATCTACAGAGTTGAAGTAATTCTACTCTGTCAGGAGGAGGGATGTACTGGCAGGGTTCTGTTCTAGCTGATAAGTACCTTTTTATAATGGCACTATTATGACTTTAAGATATCCCACATACAAGGTGATCCCCTCCGTTTTCACTGGACTTTCTGCAAGTCTACTATAGAAGAAGGGATACTGTAGTCAGCTTACCAGGATTTTGGACTCTTTTTTTTTTTTTTTTTGGTTTTTTTTTTGGGGCCACACCCGGCGGTACTCAGGGGTTACTCCTGGCTGTCTGCTCAGAAATAGCTCCTGGCAGGCACGGGGGACCATATGGGACACCAGGATTCGAACCAACCACCTTTGGTCCTGGATCGGCTGCTTGCAAGGCAAACGCCGCTGTGCTATCTCTCTTAGCTACAATGTCCCAGTCACAAATTGATAAAATGTCTTCTGCCTCTTCTGACTTCTGTTACAAAAAACCAGTCTCAACTCTGAACCCATCCCAATTAGTTTGCAACTAAAAAAAAAGAAAAATAGGGGCCGTACAAGCAGCCGATCCAGGACCTAAGGTGGTTGGTTCAAATCCCGGCATCCCATATGGTCCCCCATGCCTGCCAGAAGCTATTTCTGAGCAGATAGCCAGGAATAACCCGTAAGCACTACTGGGTGTGGCCCCCCAAAAACAAACAAACAAACAAACAAAAAACAAAAAAAAAAAAGAAAAATATCCAACATCCTTGGGAAAAGTGCTAGTGAATGACTTGAAGCTAGGCAAGAGAGACTGCTGCTTCCAAGCCCTCAGAAGTCACATGACTTTCCTGGCCTGTTTCATCAGTCATACTTGGGTGCTATTTACTCCCCAAGTTAGTGTAAAAACAAAAAGGTGCAGGTGACAAGACATTTAATAAGTTATAGCTTTTTTATGATTTCACTATATTTTATGACTTTACTGCCTGAGCAATGAATAACTCTCCCTCTTAGAAGAAGTCTTGGGTATTGATTTTAACTCTTTGTCTTTTGGGGGTGGGGGAAGGTAGTGGAGGGAAGTGCTGGGGCATACTTGATGGTGTGGTTATTCATAGCTCAGAGATCACAACTGGTGGTACTCAGCCATATTGAGGTTGAGGACTGGGCTGGGGGCTCATGGCATGCAAGAGGCATTGCACACTGTACTATCTCTCTAGACCTAGGCATTATTATTACCTAAAAGCAATATATTGCCAATGAAGAGATATTACAAAGCAAAGCAAATACAAAGAAAAGAGGGAAAAGTAAGGTCTCTTTAAAACCTATACCAATGGCAAACTACCATTTCAGTTATTTTGCTACATATGTATTTTATGACATTATTTTTAATGAGTTTTATTTATTTATTTATTTATTTTTGGTTTTTGGGTCACACCCGGCGGTGCTCAGGGGTTACTCCTGGCTGTCTGCTCAGAAATAGCTCCTGGCAGGCACGGGGGGACCATATGGGACACCGGGATTCGAACCAACCACCTTTGGTCCTGGATTGGCTGCTCACAAGGCAAATGCCACTGTGCTATCTCTCCGGGCCCAATGAGTTTTATTTTTAACATACCTTTCTAGTATTAATTATTTTAAGAAGTTATATTTTGTAGACTGTAGTTTAATGGTATTACTTTTTATGACATTTTTAAGAATATTTATAAAATATAGAAAAATGCATAAAGAGGAAAAATAAATTTTACTAACTCTATTACCTAGAGTTAACTCAATTCTATTATGTAGGCATGTTTCCTTCAAAATCCAGTGTAGGGATTTTATTAGTGTAGTTTTTTGTGTGTGGGGGGGTGTACACCCAGTGATGCTCAAGGCTTACTCTTAGCTCTGAGCCCAGGGATCACTTCTAGTGAGCTCAGGGTAACAATATAGGGTTCCAGGCATCAAGTTTAGGTTGGCCATGTGCAAGGTAAGTGCCCTACCTGCTATACTACTGTTCCCTCCAGACCCAAGGCTAGGACTGTTTGCAATTGATCTTAACCAGGCTGAATGTCTTTTTTTAATCATATAAATGTAAAGTGAACATTTCCCTTTTAATGAAACATTACTTACTATTTGTACCGTCCTTAAGAATCATGTTTCTGGTATAAGAGGTATTTAATCTTCTTCCACTGCTGAATGCAAATGGAGAGTACTGATCTAGAAAGAAAAAATTCAACAACAAATTTATGAACATCTATTTAATTTATACCTTAGAAAAAAAATACAGAACAGAATCCTACACTGACAGCTTCAATATGGTTTTCTTGCTCTCATCTTTAAAATTTAAATCCAAAACAAGTTTCCCCCACTCTCCAAAAGTAGAACTTTCCTATTTGGTATGATCTGATAAGTTATTTTTAAGGTCTGAGAAAGCCCAAGTTTTTTTCCATATAAATTAAATGATAATGGCATTCCCAAAAATAACCTATCAAATTATACCAAATAGAAGGCGTTGTCACTTTTGGAGAGTGGGGGAAATCTGTATTTACATATACATCTCAGGAACTTCAATATGAAAAACCCCAGCTTCTCCTATACAAAAAAAAAAAAATCAGTGTATTTGTAGCTAACCCATTCTTTTGGTGGCTTAAACTGCATAATGATATCTCCTTTTGGATAGAAAGATGATTTTTCCAAGTCACCAGAATCTCTTCCTCTTACTTCTTTTCTTTCTCTGACCTCTTTTAGTTATATATGTTCCTGGTCTAGTCCATAGGCACGAACTTACAATCTTTCTTGGATGAGATCTAGGATCTATATTGCATAGCTAAATAGGAATATTTTTACAATACATTTTACAATACATACAATACATTGTATTGTATGTGTCAATTATAGTTAAATTAAAGAAGAAAGAAAGAAAGTTGGGAGCAAAGACATACTCCTTCCTAATAATACTAAGTTCAGGTCCAGAATACCACATGGGGCATATTTGATGCATTTCATTTAATGTCAAAGGACTAATAAACATAGAATACAAATATCCTAAAAAAAGTAATTATATAGCTCCTGTTTGCTTGTTTTTTCCTTGTATACTCAGTATTGAACCCAGGGCTTCACACATGAAAGGCAAGTTCTCCTCTACTGTTGGGCTTTATCTTTGGCCTAGACAATTTGTACTGTGTGTGTGTTTAAATAAATGCAGAAATTAAATAATAAAATTCTATTAAAACAGAGGCTAAGAAAATCATCCTAACATAATGAGATCAAAGGATTCAACTTTTTTCTTCTACTTGCTGTAATGTCAGAGTTTGTAAAAAATGGAGCAAGTGTCAGAGAGCTCAGATGCTGGCTCAATTTAGAGGTAAGAGCTTTCTAGTAGAAAACTGGCTGAAATTTCATCATGAGATGAGAATGGAAGTAACTCTACTATTAATCGTGGGTTACCTGAGGGAATGTAAGTCTTCAGTGCTAAGAAAGTTGCCGAAGGTTTTAAGGCCACAACAAAGCAGGCTGCATAAGGAGAGGCAATTAAGATGAGTAAAAGTTGTAGGAGGGGTGGGGCCTGAGCACAGTACAGTGGATATGGCATTTGCCTTGCTCATAGCTGATCTAGGTTCAATCCTTGACATCCTGTATGATCCCCTGAGCACCACCAGGAGTAATTTCTAAGTGCAGAAGCAGGAGTAAGCCCTGACCACAGCAAGGTGTCCGCCACCTCTACATTGTCAGCATGTGACTTAAAGTGTTTAGCCATAATATGTAAAGTTCTACTTTTTTGGGGGAGAGGGGTCATTCCTGGATCTGCACTCAGGAATCACGACCATATGGGCTGCTGAGAATGGAAACTGTTACCTCCCATTTAAGGAAAGCAGGCACCAGATGTGGTTTTTTCCTTCCCTGGTGCAGTGCCTTCCTCAAAAGAATTATTTGCCAAAAGGCTCGCTTAGCGAAGTCAATCATTTGACCCTTTGCGTGGATCATTGGCGGTAATTCCAACATGGCTGTAACATTACATTTTCTATTTGGCCACTATAGAAATCCAGCCTCAGCTCTCCTACAGACAAAGAAATGTCAGTATCAAAAGCCTGCCAAAAGTTCCCTGCTGGCTAGATCGTATAACCTGGCGCCAACAGCTTGTTTTTCTGAGTCTAACTCTATGATGGTAAACAATTATTTCTGTCCCCCCTAAAATCTATTTTTCGGCTACTACATAAACATCATAAATATCTCTGTCTCTCTCCTCCTGGTTTCTTGAAAAAACCTGCTTTTTGCTAAAACAAAAATATCTCTAGCTCTGGTTTCACTGCCCTCCAGCAGAGTTCTTTCTCACCTGAAGAACAGTCTTTTAATATGTAAATTTAAGGCCTGTTTCCCCATTTTACTGCTCTCCTGCTCTTTGAGGACACCTTGCATACCAGAGTCTGTGCTTATAAAAAGTCATCAGCTGAAAAGTAAATTTGTCTCTCGTTCCTTGGACAAGGGTCCTCATACAATGCATTTTGTGTGGTCTCATTTATTTCATTTTCATATTTCATATTTGTCCACTCATGCTCCTGCTTCTCTCCCTGTGAAAGGTTCCTGGACCCCATGAAGGTTCTGCTTAGCAACGCAACACATCTGCAGCAGAAACCTTGTTGGCCGCATGCAAAGCAAATGCCGTACCAGCTGTGCTATCACTTTGACCTCTGAAGTTCTATTTTATACTAGAAAATAGTAGAGGAGACGCCAAACACAGACAGAAAAAGGGAGGCAGGAGTGGCTGAAGAAAGACAAACAGATGAGAAATCTTTTTTTTTAATTAATATCTTTATTTAAACACCTTGATTACTAACATGATTGTGGTTGGGTTTCAGTCATGTAAGGAACACCCCCCTTCACCAGTGCAACATTCCCATCACTGATGTCCCAAATCTCCCTCCTCCCAACCCCACCCCCACCTATACTCGAGACAGGCTTTCTACTTCCCTCATCCATTCACATTGTTATGATAATTTTCAATGTATAAGGAGAAATCTTAATAAGCCAAGGAAAGAGAAAAGCAATCCTTACCTTGTGTCTGAATTCGGAAAGCTTCAGACATAGCTTTCTCTTTGAGGATGAGGCCCAGAGCTGCCTGGCACAAAAGTTCTTTGGCTACAGACTTCTGACTTGGCAAGAGTTCTTCACGGTGCTGAGGGATGAAATCGGTGTGCACATTTCCAGCCTCAAACTCAGGGTGGCCAGCCAGCCTGAGCAAGAAGTCAATGTTGGTGTGCAGTCCAACAATCTAGGAAGAGAATCAAGTCCACATCTTGAGTTTGTGGGAGGGAACAAACATCAGAAGATCATGTCAATGACATCTCCTTCAGTGAAGTGCTGTTGCTAAGGACACTCTCAGGAAAAAATGGACCCAAAGCAGGTTCAGTGGGGTTCAGTGTATGCCTTGCAAATATGTGTCCCCTGGGTTCAATCTCTAAGAATATACATACAGGGGCTGGAGAGATAGCATGGAGATAAGGCATTTGCCTTGCATGCAAAAGGACGGTAGTTCAAATCCCAGCATTTCATATTGTCCCCCTAGCCAGGAGTGATTTCTGAGCACATAGCCAGGAGTAACTACTGAGCTTCACTGAGTGTGGCCCCAAAACAAAAAGAAAAGAAACCTGAAATTACGTCTGCAATATAGGCTTGATTTACCATGTAGAATATTCCCACAAAGACTGGGAAAATTACAAAACAGTAAGCAGAATTGCTACATGTGGAGGGATGTTTTCTTCTTCTTCTTCTTCTTTTTTTTTTTTGGTTTTTCAGGCCACACCTGTTTGATGCTCAGGGGTTACTCCTGGCTAAGCGCTCAGAAATTGCCCATGGTTGGGGCTGGAGAGATAGCATGGAGGTAGGGAGTTTGCCTTTCTTTTTTTTTTGTGTGTGTGGTTTTTTTGGGTCACACCCAGCAGTGCTCAGGGGTTATTTCTGGCTCCAGGCTCAGAAACTGCTCCTGGCAGGCACAGAGGACCATATGGGGCGCCGGGATTCGAACCGATGACCTCCTGCATGAAAGGCAAACGCCTTACCTCCATGCTATCTCTCCGGCCCCTGGGAGTTTGCCTTTCATGCAGAAGGACGGTGGTTCAAATTCTGGCATCCCATATGGTCCCCCGAGCCTGCCAGGAGCGTTTTCTGAGCATAGAGCCAGGAGTAACCCCTGAGTGCTGCCGGGTGTGACCCAAAAAACCAAAAACAAAACAAAACAAAAAAAAAATTGCCCCTGGCTTGGGGAGACCATATGGGATGCCGGGGGATTGAACCGTGGTCCTGATCCTTGGCCAGCGCTTGCAAGGCAGACACCTTAGCACTAGTGTCACTTCACCGGCCCCCATATAATGTTTTCTTCTGACATTAAAATAAAAATTTATACCTGGATATAAAAGCTTTACGAGGCTCTAATTGCTGGTATTGAGGCTCAGTGTTAAGAGAGCACTTTCTACTGATTCATTCACCAACATATAGAGCTAATATATCAGGGACTATGAAGAAAATTAAGGCTGGCTAAATCCACTCTATTTTAAAGGGGATGATCCAGGAAGGACTCCAGAGAAGTGAACATTAGGGGCTGAGGAACATAGGATGACACCTGAACTAATGTGGGGGAAGAACTTTCTGGAAGAAAGTACAGAATGGCTCTGTGCAGGATGTCTAAGGAATAGCAAAGAAGCCAGTGTAGCATTAGAGGTTTGATCAGTTAATAACATTATAATCTAAATAATGTTAATACAAAGTTTAATAATTTATCACATAATAACAACTTATAGGTTAATCAATATTTCTATAATGTTCCACCAGTAAGGCATCAAACTTGGTGCACTAAAGAAACTAATGCACTATAGAAAAGAAATAAACACTAGCAAATGTATTAAACTGAATTTTCTTACTTTGTTTTCCTTTCTTTTTTATCTGCTTATTTTTGAACCACATCTGGCTGTGTGCAGGACTTACTCTGGCTCTTTGTTCACTCCTGATAAGGCTCAGGGAAATATATGTGGTGTCAGGGGTCAAACTTGGGTTGGTCAAGGCAGGTACCCTGCCCAATGTACTGCCTCTCTGGCCCCATAATTACTTTCTTTTTCCTTTATTTTTTCGGGGAGAGCATACCTGGCGGTGTCCAAGGCTATGCCTGACTGCATTCAGGCATCATTCCTGGCAGGCTTGGGGGACAATATCGGATGCTGGAGATCAAACCTGGGTTGGTAACATGCAAGACAAGTATTCTGCCCACTGTACTATCACTCTGACCTACCCCCCCCCCGTAACTACTGTCTTTGTTTATTTTATTTATTATTTATTTATTTAAATTTATGGGCCATACTTGGCAGCACTCAAAGGTTACTTTTGGCTCTGCACTCAGAAATTACTCCTGGTAGGCTTGGGGGACCATATGGATGCTGGGATTCGAACCACCACCCGTCCTGGATCAGCTGCTTGCAAGGCAAATGCCCTACTGCTGTGCTATCTCTTCAGTCCCATGACTGCTTTCTTTGGGAGTAAAAAATACCAATTTCCTGTAGGCTACACATAAGTAATTATCCTTTCTCTATGTTGAAGAGTAATTTCTTAACATATCTTGCTGAAGCCTAACATTAAGACTAATCTTTATAACTTTTTTTTTTTTAAACGAAAATCAAATTGTCTACATCTTTCTTCTGACTAAGAAACTATTCTGTGAAACAATTCTGTGAATAAGGACAGTTAGTGTAATGAAGGTGGCCCAGGCAAGGCAAAGGCTGACTGACTGGGACAGTTTTGCTGTGGATACACGGAGCTTTGAGGTCATAGACAAGGTCCTAGTTGACTCACATTGTACTGGTGAAGGCTGTACCTCAGTTTCGTCAAGGCTGCCTGGCGATCTGCAGCCCAGACAACCAGCTTCGCAATCATGGGGTCATAATGAACTGAAACTTCATCTCCTATAATAGAAAAACCATAATAGTCACTCAAAATCAAAGCTAAAAAAGGAGGACCAGAAAGATAGTACAATTGGGTACTTTGCAACCCATTCATTCTGGGTTCCATTCTTAGCAAGGTGTGTGCTCTCTTGAGCATCTCCATGAGTCAATCCTGAGCACAAGCCATGAACAGCCCCCAACCACTGCTGGTGTGGTCCCCTTTCAACAAACAACAGTACACTATCCTTCAGTCAGCATCACAACCAAGGCTGTGACTTCCAATCACTGCAACTATGGCATAGGGAAGGAGAGAAAAAAATAAAAAAAATAAAAAACAAGCCCCCCATCAATATAAAGGAATAAATTATGACCAGCTACATTCTGGCCATAATTTAGGAACATATCAGGAACATTTCACATTTAATTCTCACCAATTCTTACATAGCAATTTCACTGCCACAGATTTGTTTATGGGAAACTGAAGAGGGACATATTAAACCTGTTGAAAGTCTAAGACAGATAAAGCCAATCAAGTGCTTCTTGACCTACTGTCGGTCAGTCTATGATGCACAGGCTGGGTTTTACCACCTACTGTTCTCCTCCATCTTTTCAAAAGTCAGTGCAAACTCCCTTCTACTCTCTCATCACCTTCATCTCTATGCTTGGCCTTCCTCTCCCTCCAACTCCTCAGTCTCATCAGTAAAATAAAGGTGATAATTTCTCCATTCTGGAGGTTTGCTGGGAAAATTGATAACAAAGTGCCAAGCACCAGACCTGACAGAGCCAACAAGCATATGATAGTTATCGTGACTATGACAAAACCAATAAACGAGAAACACTAGGTCTTGTTCTGAATAGGCTGCATGCAAGGAAAATGCCCTACCACTGGGCTATTACTCCAGCCTGACACCAAGTCTTGTTCTATCTACCTCTGCATTTCATTTCCTTTTGAATGGTTTGAAATGGTTCAAACCAAAAGGATGTAAGATCTTAGAAATTATAATATCCTAAAAAGTGTTCTATGATTATTATTTGAATTATATAAACCCCAGAGGTTAAAAATGAATAAAACCACGGGATTGGATGAATATTCTTCATTCAGTTCATTCACCTTCACATATTTAATACTTCTAGGCACAGGCTTGAGCAAGGTACTACAAATATAACAAGGAATAGATAACCCATTCCTTCACAGTCTAATGGGGAAACTAGGCAAGAACAAAAGGTTTCCATAAAGTAATAGAGAAAAGTAAAGTAAGAGAAAGTTAAAGAGAAAAATGAAAGATAGACAGAATACAAAGAAAAGGAGGTTTGGGGAAACTTATTCGACTACATATATATATATATATATATATATATATATATATATATATATATATATAACCCAATGAATCTAATGTGAGCCTAATGTACTCAGAATTGTATCTGTTCTCCTTTGAGAACCTTTATTAAATTTCATTGCAATAGGGTCAGAGAGATAGTACATCAGGTATGGTGCTTTCTTTGCACGCTGCTATCCCTGGCTTTATTATGAGTTCCTGAGCACTGCCAAATATGCTGCAGCCCCTCCTAAAAACAAACAAACAAAATTACATGTTAAACCTTACTTGTCCCACAGTTTTTTTCTTCTCTACTGAAAATGTCCACTTTTCTCCCTCAGATATCTTACTGTTAAGTTAAAACATCTATGAACCACTAACTCTTGCTTAGAACTTGATCATAACTCTCAAAACTACTATTAAGTTATCAATAAATCACAATTCTCATTTTGTCTTCAAGACCCTAGATGATTCTTTCTCAACCTAGTGTCTAGCCACATCTTGAACTAGTCCAGGCACCTCCTTAAACTCCTTTCTTTAGACATGTATTTTCTTAAAGTTCTTTGAACATACATTTTAAGTTAAGTACCCTTTGCTTTATGTTGTTAAATGGGCCCACCCACTTCACTGAAGACTTTCTTTTAGAAATGTGTCCTGATAACATGAGTCTCTATAATTTTTTTTAAATTTTGTTTTTGAGTTACTCCTGGTTTACTCTTGTCTCTGTGCTCAAGGATCACTCATGGCAGTTTCAGGGTGAACCCTATGTGGTGTCAGGGATTAAACTTGGGCCAGCTGCCTGCAAGGCAAGTATTGTATCCACTCTGGCTCCAAGTCTCCATAACCTTTTAGTTTGAGTTCTACTATGTTCCATCTCTCACCATCTGATGACTCCTCTGGGATTAAAAGTTAAAGTGGCAGAAAACAGTAGTGGCATAGAACATGAACTCCAGAGCCAGTGTTTGGATCCCTTGGGCACGTCATCCCACGGAGGACCTTGTGCAAGTCACTTACCATATTTTTCATACCATAAAACACATTTTTTTCACCCAAAAAATGTATTTTATAGAGCGAATGCCACCTGGAGCTGAAACCTGAGTGCAGTGGAGAGAGAGTCATGATTCGAAATTGCCCCTGGCTTGGGGGGACCATATGGGACGCCGGGGGATCGAACGATGGTCCTTTCCTTGGCTAGCGCTTGTAAGGCAGACACCTTACCTCTAGCACCACCTCACTGGCCCCGAGAGTCATGATTCTTAATGATACATTGACTACTATTCACTTAACGTGGTTGAAATATTATTTTTATAATTTATTAAATATTTTAATGCACTATTTGCTTTAGAATATATGTTTTTCTTGTTTCCCTCATCTAAAAACCATGTGCATCTTATTGTCAGGAGCGTCTTATTGAGTGAAAAATAGGGTAATTTTCCTATGCCCTGATTTCCCAATAAAAAAAAAACAGGAGTTATCATTTAAAAGGCTAATCCTGGGCCCGGAGAGACAGCACAGTGGCGTTTGCCTTGCAAGCAGCCGATCCAGGACCAAAGGTGGTTGGTTCGAATCTCGGTGTCCCATATGGTCCCCTGTGCCTACCAGGAGCTATTTCTGAGCAGACAGCCAGGAGTAACCCCTGAGCACTGCTGGGTGTGGCCCAAAAACCAAAAATAAATAAATAAATAAATAAAAATAAAAGGCTAGTCCTTTGTGGCTTATGTTTTACATAAATGGAAATGCAGAAGGTCAGGATAAGTGAAATAAGTCAGAGGGAGAAAGACAAATACCAAACAATTTAATTCATAAGTTGTATATAAATAAACAAAACAAAGAGACAGACAATGTCTAAGAAAAGTAGATCGTTAGACCAAGTTTGGCAGGTGCTGAAAGAGGGGAGAAGGTCCAATGAACTGTGGTATAGAGGCACTGGATTTTGGTGGTGGTTAGAGTATGGTTGCACTGTAATCTTAATATAACCACTGGTAGTTTTATAAACTGTTACCTCCTAAAATTAAATGAGATATCAATTAAACCCTTTATTTTATTTATTTGTTTATTTATTTATTTATTTTTGGTTCATAACTGGCAATGTTCAGGGCTTACTCCTAGCTCTGCACTCAGGAATCACTCCTGGCAGTCTCAGGGAACCATATGAGATGCAGAGATTGAACCTGAGTTGGAGTCATGCAAGGTAAATACTACCTACTATACTATCATTCTGGCCTCAAACTCTTTATTTTAAAACAGTAGACATTTCCAGAAGTCACAGAAAATATCTCATCTGAATAAAATAATTCTCTAAGACTTTGGAAAAACTCAGACTTGGGCCAAAGAGCTAACAGGTTGAATGCTTGCTTTGCATTGTAGGAGGATCAGGTTTGATCCCTGAGAGTCACTGGTTGTAGCCCCTTAAAACAAACACCATAAAAAAAAGACTCACACTTTTAGGTTGTTTTATATTTTTTGAGCTATGTTCAGGGCTCATTTCTAGCTCTGTGTTTAGGGGTCGCTCTGGCAGAATGTGGGGAAACATACGTGGTGCCAGGGATCAAGACTGGCTCAGCCACGTGCAAGGCAAGTACCCTAGCAACTGTACGATTTCTCCAGTCTCAGGGTTTTGGTTTCACTTCACTTTACCTTGCCGAACTCCAGTTTCAATCCTAGTGGAAAGGTCAGCTTGAGGGGTGGAGAGATGCACTAGTGGCCCAGCCCCTGGCATGAAGTTATTGGTAGGATCCTCTGCATATATTCGAGCTTCAAAGGCATGACCTTGAAGAGTTATTTCTTCCTGGCTCAAAGGAATCTTCTCTCCAGCTGCAACCTAGTGAAAGAAAAGTATGTGGTTCTTATGAAAATCACCTTAGAGAAGCTCTGAGAAGTAGAAAGCAGATGGGTTTTTCTTTTTTTAAAAAATAAAATGTAATTTGCATTTTGTAGTGAATTAAAATTTAAAAAAAAAATGGTTGTTTTACCCATTCACTGGAGCACTGGGCGTAAGCAAAAATAGATTTTTAAGAACAGATGCAGTGTGAAAGAATGTATTAATTACAATGGGTTTTTAGAGTTTAAAAATAGAAAGCAGATAAACCAATGACTGAATTATAATGATCAGAGCTTATTTTTTTTTATCAATTTGATCAAAACAAAAAATTCTTATCAGTAAGCTATTCTCAGTTTTCATTTAAATATTAGCAACTAAATCAAACAATTTCATAGCAAATTACTGGTATGGTCTTTGTTGGTAATAATAAGATAATACCCACAGCTAGCACTGCAGTGTGGCATTAGCAGATCACCTTTGTAATCTGTATCACCAAGTAAGAGAAGAAAGGTTGGCAGGACAATTTGACTACATTTATGTACAGTACATGATACCAGATTACAAACAGGATCATCATCATTGTATATCATTACTACAATTATTGTTCTTTTGGCTATTGGGTACTAATTCAACAAACCTCTCTTCAACTAGAATATTTTGGAAGTCTATTGGAGGATATGCTGTGACAATCTCTTTCTTAAGTTTTCCTCCAAGATGAAAAAAGGACAACCTGGGAAAGCAAAAGATACAGGGAGGAAACTCTTAAATAACTTAGCATCTTATTGAACAGAAAAAGGTAAGAGCAAAACAGTCAAAGATTTTATCTCTTGAAATCTGCCAAAAAGGAAATTCAGGGCCCTTGTAGTTATGAGTGAATGATAAATTGTCGAAAAAGAAGCCTTTTTAAGACATGGCATTTCAAACCACAGACTGCAGCCACACTGCCAGGATTCAAACTTTCTCTATTTGCTCACTATAGAGAGGCTTTGGCAAGTTGCTCTTCTCTTGATGCTACAAAGAGGAGTGCTGGCATTTAGTAAGGTCTAGGTCAGTGTTAGCTACCAATTCATTTCATTCATGGTTCTTTTCACTTCAAATAGAAATGCAAGTCTGATGGTTTTGTACTTGGGAGGCCAAGAGGGACTGAAATTTAACTCAAGCGTGCATTTTAGAACATGAGCGACCTCTCCAGCCCTATCATTTCATTTTTATCCTCTATAATGTACTTATCTAAAATGCCTTATTAAAAAGTCTGTATGCTTTGTACCCTAAGAGTTCACACTCTCAAGATGTGACCTGATTTATACTGTATAACCCTTTTACTGTATTTTAACTTGACTTCTTTATCCTCTCTCTCTCCTTTTGACTCTAAGCCCAGAGAAGTACCCATAGGTATCTGGGTACTTGAAAATTAGTGCCATCTACATGCTCTCAGGCTTAGGCACTGTCTCCCTGGAATCCTTGGATTTTGAATATTTTCACCAGCTTCCTCTGGACATGGTTAACTAGGTGGATGTTTGCATCAACTGCACTCTAATTCTAGGAAGCCATTAACTCTGGAGGCAGTTTTGATGCTTAAACTATGGACACAACACCAAGACTGCTTGGAAGCCAGAGTCCAAAATGTCTTGAAGAACATTTTGATGAGAAGATGAGACAAGTATTATAGCACATGCCTAGCATGAGTGTGAATTTCCAAGATCCATCTCTGCCACTGCATGTCTCCCTGACTCAGAACAACATTGTTGGGTGTGGCCGAGAACTAAGCACTAGTAGTCTGAGTGGCAAGAAAATGTCCCGACTCTAGCAGACCCTTTGGGAAGTGGCCCCTAAACAAAACAAAACAAAACAAAACAAAAAAACTAAAGGTCTTGACCTAAACCATGTCCAGTAGTGTCCCAAAGTTCTGGGATTCCTCTGCAGGTGAGACAGGCCCATGTTGCTTTTGAAAGAGCCTTCAAAGGGATTAGGCAAGAATGTTAGAATGTTTTTTCCTGGTTTGGTTTTGATAGCATGGATAAATAATGCATTCTTTTTCACAATTATGTAAAAAAGTTATATGTAAGGTTTATATGTATATGCTTAGTGTGTAGAGGAAATTCTTCTCCTCCTTTTCTAATTTTTCTGTGAAATTTTATCCCAGATGAATATTGAAGCTTCAAGTGCTTTTGGTAACTAAATATCAATAAATGATTAAAAAAAAAAAGAATGTTAGAATGTTTTATGGGTTTGACTTCACGCCTGGCATGTGGAAATCACAGTTTGATTCCTGGAACCCCTTCGTACTCAAAGTGGTGAGTGCCAGCACTTCTGGGTCCAAGCAGCATTGAAACAACTATCTCTGGGAGTGGCCCCCTAGCCTCTCAATAGCTACTTACGAGACCATCCCCCAATTCCAAAAAATTCAAAGCTCTCACATTTATAATCACAGAAGTAAGCACTGTCTTAATCCTTAGTATCTAAAGCTTTCTCTTCCCTTAATATATGTAATCTTTCATCTTCCATGATTTCAGGACTTTGAACTCCAGTAGGCAATTGCTTCAGAAAAAAGTATTTCCATAAATTCTGGAAATGCAAGCACTCTTTCTAGAAGTTTCTAAATGCACTAAAATTTTCCTGACACAAACACTTAATAATGCAAGTGCCTGGTTTTCACTCACTATCAGAATTTAGAGGCCTGGTTATAAGAATATTTGGCTTTATTAAACTTACTCCCAAGTTGCCAGCAAAAGAAACAACCTATTATTATCCATAAAAGCTCTAAAAACACAAAGCATAATCATTAAGTTGAGTTATGGAAAAATAAGTTAGATTCAGGATATAAGAAAAAAAAACCAAGTCCTACCAAGATCAAGAACATTCATATTTCTTAATTTTTTCATGTCTAATAACAAAGGCAGCTAAGGGAAAATTCTATTGTTTTCAAAGAAGAGAACTGAGAAATAGAATAGCTGGTAAGCTGGTAGGGTACTTGCTTTCCTTGCCTGAGGCCAATCTGAGTTTGATCTCTGGCACCCTATGCATTCCCCTGAACACAACTAGAAAGAGTAAGCTCTGAGCACTGCCAGATGTGGCCCAAAAAATGAGAGAGAGAGAGAGAGAGAGAGAGAGAGAGAGAGAGAGAGAGAGAGAGAGAGAGAGAGAGAGAGAACAGACTATTACTAACATCAGAATAAATATGTTGGGTGAAGCTGATTTAGGTCAGTGCTTCTCAATTGATTTATAGTACAAAAATAGCCATAAGGGGCAGGAAGAAGAAGGCTCAGTAACTAAGGCACCTGCCTTGCAAGCAGAGGGTCCTGCATTTAATGTCTATAGCCACTTGCATGTGCCAAAAAAGATTTCCCCCACCAAAAAATAAGAAGGATCCCAGATGCTACAAGAAATTTCTAGCCACACCACAGTCAGGTGTGTATAAGACCAGTAACAAAAAGGTCTGAACCCTGGCAAGGACCATAGCTCAGAGTACATAAGCACCGCAACCTAATGTACAATCCTAGGATGTGTGAACACCGTAATTAAGCCTGTATGTAGCCCCTGGCCATTGCAACATTAATTATGGAAGGGCAAAGAAAGAAAAAAATGGAAGACCCAGAAGCTTATCTTTTGGTAAAATATAGTAAGCATGTTCCTGGCATGTCATAAAAGCTGAAAAAATTTACTCTGAATGGCTACACTATTTATTACACCACAAGCCAATAAGTCTGTATGTCAGCATTTGTGTGTAGTCTGCTCTATAGATTTTAGACTATACCCTTGGCTCTTTGTTCCCACAGTCATTCCAACTCATTCCACCATGGCTAGCTATCTGCCTGCCTCTCAAATCTAAATGTGGCCTGGACCAGAATGATGAGGTCTCAAAAAATTCTAAGGATGAGACAAAGAGGTCAGAGGCAAATGTGAGTGGCCTAATTTATCTGCTAGCTGCTTCAACCTTAGGGAAAAATGTCAAATCAGGACTGGACCCAAAAGGTAACAATACTCTCGTTGCCTCAATTTTAGTGCCACCTTGAAACCTCTCATTTTCCTGTCCTCATCACAACCACTGAGAATTCACTCTTTGGGGCTGGAGCAATAGCACAGAAGGTAGGGTGTATGCCTTAAATCTCAAACTGGGTTTGGTCTTTGGCATTCCATATGGTCCCCTGAGCCTGCCAGGAGTAATTCCTGAGTGCAGAGCCAGAAGTAACCCTGAGCATTGCTGGATGTGGCTCAAAACAAAACAACAAAAAAGAATTAATTCTGCCTAAAGTTGAGACCTTCTTTTCAAAAGACAGAAAATAACATTTTGAAGGCTGGGCTTTAACAGGAAAAAGTATCCCCACCCGAAGCTGCCACTCCACTAGGTCAGTTCCTGTGATCATCTCAGTAACAGGATGCTCCACTTGCAGTCTTGTATTCATCTCCATAAAGTAGAAGTTGTGCTTTGAGTCCATGATAAATTCCACAGTTCCTAAAGGGCAAAATGCAACAGTTGGTACTTCATGGTATGGAATTTGGAGCAAATTAAAACCTTCCACTTTTGATCTGGGCCTTCATTCAATGGTGAACATTTTGCATTTAATGAAAACAATAGGACAAGAGTGATAGTAGAGCATATAGGGCACTTGCCTTGCATGTGGCCAAACTGGGTTCGATCCCTTGTATCCCCAAAGCCCCAACAAGAGTAATTCCTAATGCAGAGCCAGGAGTGACCCTTGAACATTGCTGGGAATTCTACCCCCATATAATGGTGGGGAGGAAAGAAAATATGACAACATTTAATTTAGCAAACTATGCAAACGGCAAAGCACAGCTCTGAATCTGAATGGCTGTTGCAGCAATGAGAACAGGGTTAGAACTATGATGTGGTGGGTGCTTCAGTGCTCAAGATCCCAGTGTAGACCAACGTACCTTTAGTGCCCCATACCTGCAGACATCACCCTCCAACCTTGCAGAGAAAAACAATCCATACACATTGTGGGATTTTGGAAGTTTTTTATAAAATTTCTTCTACTGGTAATCTACTGAGAGACTGCTTAGTGACTTATACTTCCAAAATGTCTTATCTATTAAGCAAAAATTTTCTCACATTCATAAGGTATAATTTCAGACAATAAATTAGGCATAGGTCTGATGGGATTTTTTGGTTGGTTTGTTTGTTTTTGGGTCACACTCAGTGAGACTCAGGGGGTTAATCCTGGCTCTTCACTCAGAAATTGCTCCTGGGAGCCAGAGTACTGGCACAGTGGTAAGGCATTTGCCTTGCATATGGCTGACCTATGACGGACCATGGTTTGATCCTCCAGCATCCCATATGTTCCTCTAAGCCAGGAGCGATTTCTGAGTGCTTAGCTAGGAGTAACCCCTGAGTGTAACAGGGTGTGAACCAAAAAAAAAAAAAAAAGAAAGAAATCGCTCCTGGCAGACTCAAGGGACCATATGGGATGTCGGGGTTCGAACCACAATCGGTCCTAAATTAGATGCATGTAAAGCAAACGCCCTACTGCTGTGCTATCTCTCTGGTCCCAAGAAAAATTTTTTAAAATTCAATCATGTAATTACCACCACAATGAAAACACAATTTCCATCCTTTAAAATGTATCCAGGTTCTTTTTTTTTTTTTTTTTTTTTTTTGGTTTTGGTTTTTGGGCCACACCTGGTGAAGCTCCTGGCTATGTGCTCAGAAATCACTCCTGGCTTGGGGGGCCATATGGGACGCCAGGGATGGAAATGAGTCAGTCCTAGGCTAGTGCGTGCAAGGCAGATGCCTTACACCTTGCGCTACTGCTCCGGTCCCTGTATCCAGGTTCTTTGGTAGGTCCCTGTTTAAGATCCTCTTGGTCCTGGACAAGCACTATTCTGCTTTCTGTTACAGTGGTTTTCAAAGTGTCATCTGGATGAACTCATACAGTAGGAGGCTCTACAGGTTTTAGTGTTTCACTGAGGCAAAAGTCAGTTTCATTATCTAAAGCTACTTTTCAAACTAGGGAGGATAATTCACTTTATAGAATGACAACAATGTAGTAAAGACTTCCAGTGTCTGATCCAGCATGGAAGAAGCTTAGAAGTTACCATTATTCCTGATAACAAGCAAAGAACTGAACAAATAATGAAGCTTACTTTTAGGAGCTGTACCAGGTTTTGACAAAGAGCACCAGAGAAAAATCCCCTGAATTTCCAGAAGAGGAGAAAAGAAGCTATTTGAAATTAACCAAAGTTCTGGGTGTAGATATAACCTTATGTACTATTTTATTTTACTAGAGTCTAAACTACTTGGTTGTTATCAATTAATACAGCTTAGGGGGTTAAGATTCACAACTCTTCTCTAGTTATACTGTCATACCTCAGCAAAGAAATCAAAACCAAAACCAAACTAATAAATACTGATAAAGTTCATAGGCTAATACATGGACTCACCAAAAGACACATATCATATTCTTTTTTATAACTGAAACCGAACTGCAAACATGTTTGTAATCATGGTGCTTAAATATATTATTTAAAATAAAACCCACAAAAGACAATATCTAATCACAGGGTGACAGAATGCTTCTCCCATAGTCTACCACTCCATCATTAAAAGCCCAATCACCCAGACTTCCTTTTACTTTTTCTTTTTATTACTTTATTTAAATATCATGGATCACAAAGTTGTTCATAATATAGTTGTTTCAGACATTCAATATTCCAACACCCATCCTACCATCAGTGTAATATTCCTACCACCAATGTCCCCAGTTTCCCACCCAACCTTGACAGTCACAAAATAATTTATTTATATTGCTTGTTGCAACTAAATAGGAGTGGAATTATTGTAAAATACTTCAGTAAAAGAAAATTAGTGAAAATCATTATATTTCACATGGGGTCATTAAGTCATTGTTTGAAGGTTTACTAAGCTGTTTATTGCCATTTGAGCCTTCTATGTTGTTTATTTGGCTTCTATGCTACCTTCCCATCTATTTTGATGTGCTCCTTCTAGGTGATAAGACTTATATTTTTTTTTTATAAAATCTTTATTTAAGCATCCTTATTAGAAGCATGATTGTAGTTGGGTTTCAGTCATAAACAGAACACCCCCCTTCACCAGTGCAACATTCCTACCACATAATGTCCTCCCCGACCCCTGACTGTATTCAAGGCAGGTTAATTCGAATTAACACTGTCATGCTAGTTGTTAGTATAATTATTTCCCTTACTGCACTCACCACTCTTTGTGGTGAGCTTCATATTGTGAGCCGGTCCTTCCGGTCCTCATCTCTAACGTCTCTAGGCATTATTACGATAATAAAACTTACTTTTATCCAAGTTATCAACCGGGATATTAAGAAAATCATGACAAGACATAAAAAGGACCAACAAAAAAAAAGTTCTAAAAAACTAAAAAAAAAAAAAAATCAGAACAAGATAAATTATGGTAGGAATGTTGAAATTATCTGTCAGATATCAAACAGCTCCAGAATCAAATATCAAATAGCATTAAGCAAGATAAACACAAGCAAAATTAAACCTAGACATATCATTTTCAATAATATTTTGAAGAAGAAAAAATTCTGGAAAAAAAACCCCACAATACCTCACATTTAATGAAGAAGAAATAGATAAGCATTCTATCTAATGACCTAATGAAAATCAGTCCTAACTTTAAAAGGTTTGATAACTGAAGAAAAACATTTAAATCTGATTTTTTAAAAACCATGCAAGGAAAACAAGAACAAATAATTTAGTCTTGGAAGATAAATTCACCATCTAAAATTCTGAGCCTTGTAAAACCCTCTTTGAAAATGAAGTGAGGACTTTCTTAGGTAAAAATCAGTAATTTTATGGGGCTGAGCGATGGCGCAGTGGTAGGGTGTTTGCCTTGCACGTGGCTGACCTAGGACGAACTTTGGTTCGATTTCCCAGCGAACCATATGGTCATATGGGCACATAGCGGGGAGTAACCCCTGAGCATCATGGGATGTGGCCGAAAAATCAAACAACAACAACAAAATCTTTAATTTTTTGAGAGTAGATTACCTGGTCCTAAAGATTAAAAATAATTTTTTTGGGTTGGAGCGATAGCACCCCAGGTAGGACATTTGCCTTGCACACTGTTAACCTGGATTTGATCTCCGGCATCCCATATGATCTCCGGCATTCAAAAACTCCAGGAATGACCCCTGAGTGCAGCATAATCATGTGTAACCCTTGAGCATTGCTGGGTGTGGCTCAAAAACCAAAAATAAATAGATAAATAAATAAAATTTTGCTTCCTCGATTGTTTTTGGCAGTGCTCTGGGCTTAGTACTGGCTCTACATGCAGGGATCAGTCATGGCTGTGTTTGGGGTACCAGAGGCAGTATTAGAGATTGAACCTGGGTCTGTTACATGCAAGGCAAGTTCCTCATAAGCTATACTAATACTCTGGGCCTCAAAATAAATTTTATCTTTAAAATTTTTTTTGCATGTTATTTTATTTTTGAAATTCCATTTTGAGAGTCCATTTTTAGGACTTCTGAGGTCTCATCATTCTGGACCAGATCAGTTAGATTTGAGAAGTAGGCGGCTAGTCATGTTGAATACATAATGAAGTTGACAAAATAATTAGCTAATATTAAATGAGCTCCTTCTTATTATTAAATTTGTTGCTTTAAAAATGTTATTTTAGTCACAGGGATTTACCATACCATCAATAATAGTTTTTCATAAAATGTCATCTTGAGAGGAGAAAAATCAGGAAGGGTGAATACACTAAGACAGTAATATAATTCTCCATGCTAATGCACTGAACAACAGAGCATTAAAATATATGAGACAAAAACACACTGCTGTGCTCAACAGCACTGAAGCCCTAAGTCCTGAGTCCAGTACCCAACTATTAGGCTAGTATTTCGAGGTTCATGAGAGCTGCAGGGGAGTCCCTTACCTCAGAAAACATAAAAACACAACTGCAAAGAGAAATAGATGAATACTAATACAGTTGGGTACTGTAACACCCCCAATAAGAAATGGCCAAATCTAACAAACAGAAAACAAGACAAAACAAAACCCAGTAAGGATATAGGTTGTAAACTTGCAACCACAATACAAAAACAGGAAAAATGATACCTAAAGTCTACTTCATCCAACAGTGTGCCATAGATAACACATTCAGGGCAGTGAAAGAACATCTTATCAGAACCCCGGTGAGAGCTCAGTGACTAAGAGTACCTGTCATGGAAGCATGGGGTATTGAGTTTGATCCCCAGTGTTATGCACAGACAGCAGATAACAGCTTTGCTGTTTGGGACTCTCAGCACCACAACAGAGTGTGTGAGTTCAGATACTTGCAAGCACTGAAGTCCAATAAGTGCACAGTCCTACAGGAAATTGCAACTAAAGACGTGTGAGCACTGCAGCCAAGAGTGCAACAGTTGGTTACCTCTCCATGCTGTAATCACACGTATAAGACACAGAAAATTCTGGTGTGTACTACAATTGCAATTTCAAACACCACAGTTAACTGTGTCACCCCGGTGAACAACTGCAGCTGAGTATGTAACCCTCTGGGAGCACAACAGCTAAATATATAAACACCAGAAATAGACAGATGTGAACTTGTCATCACAACTATGAAAACAAAGGGGAGGAAAACCAAACCAAAACCACCTTAACACATTTAAAAGAAAAGATACAAAAGAATGAGCGATATTATAGCAGTAGGGAGCTTGGCCTGTAACAAGGCAGATCCAGGTTCAATCCCCAGCATCCCATATGGTCTTTTGAGTCCCACCAGGAGTGATCCCTGAGCACAGACTTAATAATAAGCCTTGAAGACTGCTGGGTGTAAACAGAAAAAAAAAAAACCAAAAAATATCCCGAATAAATAAAAATTAAGAAATTATGGTCCCAGGGGCCGGGGCAGTGGCGCTAGAGGTAAGGCGTCTGCCTTGCCAGCGCTAGCCTAGGATGGACCGCGGTTCGATCCCCCGGCGTCCCATATGGTCCCCCAAGCCAGGAGTGACTTCTGAGCGCATGGAACCAGGAGTAACACCTGAGAATCATCGGGTGTGGCCCAAAAACCAAAAAAAAAAAAAAAAAAATTATGGTCCTGGGGCAGTTTGCCCCCAGTAAGTATGGTAGAGCGTTTGCCTTGCATGAACTAACCTAGGACAGACTACTGCAGTTTAATCCCCTGAGTCCCATATGGTCCTCCAAACCAGGAGTGATTCTGAGCAAATAGCCAGGAGTAACCCCTGAGCATCACTGGTGTGGCCCAAAAACAAACAAACAAACTAAAACACCCAAGAAATTAAAGAACAGATGTCATACAATATCTATTCTTAGACTGTAACCTAAAACTCAACAAACTGAACAAGTAATTAACAGCAGCTGGAAATATTATAAAAAGTTTGCAAAATTAACACTACTACTCAGTAATACATGGGTCAGAGATGAAATCTCAATAAACATTCAATGAAAACAAAAATGTAACTTATCAAAGTTTGAAAGATCACTAAAACTAGTGTGCAGAGAGAAATTTGGAGCATCAAATCTACATATTTGATAAGAAAATCTAAGTAAATTATTGTAGTTCCATCTTAGAAAACTAAATAAAGACGAGCAAATTAAGCCCAAGTAATCAGAAAAAAATAGAATAATAAAAATTAGAGTAGAAATCTATGAAATTAAAAATGGCAATCAATAAAGAAACTCAACATTGGACCAGAGAGATACACAGTGGGTAGAGCATTTGCCTAGCATGTAGCTGACCTGGTATCCCCTGAGAAGTAATCCCTGAATGCTGCCAGGTATGGCCCAAAAGACAAAGAAAAAAAAAAAAAAAAGAAAATCAACAAAACTATGTTGTTTGTTTGTGAAAGATCAATAAAACTGATATGCCTCTAGTCAAGCTAACTACAAAGAGAGTAAAAAAGAGAGATAAGAAGAAATAGAAAGGAAGAAAGGGGGAGAGAGAGAGAGAGAGAGAGAGAGAGAGAGAGAGAGAGAGAGAGAGAGGTCCCAACAAAAGAGGAGTAAAGATAATCATTTCTTCCCTCTTCCCATCCCTTCTATTGCTGTTACTTCTTAATGATTGCACACATTTGGTTGTGTTGCTACACATTTTGTGTGGTGCTTGCTAGGGCTTGTATACTTGGCTGTGTTGTGATACTCCCATACAGAGTTCAGGGTCCCAGGAGCCAGTCTCAGTCATTTATGTACTAGGTCCCCAGGATACGGTACTGCCCCAGCTCTATGGTGCCCAAGCTATGCTTGGCATCTGAATCCAAGGGCTATACTTAGTGATGCTTGAGGGCATCTAGGGTTATATCTGACAATGCTACAGAAGCCACCTGGTGCTGGGGATCAAACTCAGTAAGAGCACCTTGCATATGCCTTAATCCTTGAACTCTCTTGGCACACAGGGTGTACTAATTTTTCAGCTGTGTTGTTGGCTCTGGGGCAAACAGTAGTGTGCTGTTCACACATTTTTTGTTTATTTTGAGCCATACACAATTGTCCTCAGGGCTTATTTCTGGCTCTACTCAGATAATTTTTGGCAATGCTCAAAGGGCCATACGGGGATCGAACCCCAATTGGTTGCATGCAAGGAAAATGCTCTACCCACTATACTATTCATTTGGCCCCAGTTGCACATATTTTGGTTACAGGGCTCACCTACTTGGTTGTGGCTCTTGTAAGCTTTTTTATTGCAGTGATTTCATACTAAGTAGAAGTGCTTGTGGTGTGCCTAGAACCACACATTTTGTTCTTGCATCCAGGATATCATATAGCAGGTGGTCTAATGCAATGAGTTCTGGAAGGTGGAGGAGTGAAAGGAACTAAAATTATAGCTCTACAGGCTTTTTGCTTGCAAGGCAGGTGTTCTACTGCTGACCTATTCCCAGCAACCCCCAAAAGTAGTTTTTTTTAAACAAATAATGTAACAACAATAACAAAATAAATCTAGGTACATACATCACACCCTTTACAATAATTAACTCAAAATAGATCATGTGGACCAGAGAGATATCATGGTGGATAGGACTTGTCTTGCACACTGTTAAAGTTTGATCCCCAGCACCACATATGGTCCCTCATCACTACCAGAACTGATCCTTGAGTGTAAAGCCAAGAGTAGTCCTGAGCACCATCAAGTGTGAACCAAATACCCCCTCTCCAGCCCCCACCAATGGATTACATAGTACAGGGTTTAAAGCTTTTACCATGCATGAGATGGCCCTGCTTGTATTTCTAGTACTACATATGGTTCCCAAAACCCTCCCAGGAGTGATTCCTTTGCACAAAACTAAGGATAATTCCTAAGCATAGCAGGTGTGGCCCAAAATCAAACCAAACAGAATAAAAAGGTCATAGAACTAAACGTAAAATTCAAAGTACGAAAGTGCTGAAAGATCACAAAAGAGGAAACCTAGCTACCTGAATGATAACAGAAGTTTGGTAATATCTTGTTTAGAACTAACAAAGGTGCTATCCTTAAAGAAATAATTAGTTGGAATTTATTAATTAAAAAAATAAAAACCTAAAAGAAGGGAAAAAAACAACCTGCTCTCTAAAAGTTAATGTTGAGACAATAAGAAGATAGGCCATAGACTTGAAGAAAAATATATTTATATGTAATATATATTTATATATGTTTTAAATATATTATATATAAATATAATATATATAAAATATATATATTTAAAAATATGTTTTTGGTTTTTGGGTCACATCCAGTGGCACTCAGGGGTCACTTCTGGCTCTACACTTAGAAGGCTCGGGGACCAGATGGGATGCTGGGATTCGAACTGGGGTCTGTCCTGTACTAGCCATGTGCAACGTCTTACCGCTGTGGTATCGCTCCAGACCCAAATAAAATATTTTTAAAAATTATTTCTGGAAAATGACTGTTTTCTAAAATATATGAAGAACTTTTAAAACTCAACCATAGTATTGAGTGATAGTACAGTAGGTAGAGCTCTTGTCTTGCATAGAGCTAACTGGGGTTTGATCACTATCACCACATAAGGTTTCCTAAATTCATCAGGAGTGATTCCTGAGCACAAGCCAGGAGTAAGCCCTGAGTACATTTAAATGTGGTCCAACCCCCTGCCCCAACTCCCAAAAGAAAAAACTCAACTGTAAAAAAAAAAAATTGGGAAAAAATAATCTAAACTGACATCTCAGCACAGCAGATCTATAGATGGTAAGTAAACAAAGAAAATGTTTCAGATCATAAGATGTCAGGAAAATGCAAATTAAAACAAGATTCTACTGTAGATTTATTTGAACAGCCAAAACACTGACAATAACAAAATCTGATAAGAACATGAAGCAACAGGAATGTTCAGACATTGCTAGTGGGACTGCAAAATAGTCCAGCCATGTTGGAAGACAGATGGTTTCTTATAAAACCAAACACAACTCATAAAATCCAGTCTTTTTGGTATTTACCAAAATGAACTAAAAGTTATGCCTATATAAAAACCTGAACAAGGATATTTATAGAGCTTTATTCATAAAAGTCAAAATTTGAAGTAGCTAAGATATCCTGTAGCAGATAAGAGAATGGTGTCAAAAGTTAGTCAATTAAGTATTATTCCGTACTGAAAAGAAAAGAAAAAGCAGAGAAATATATATATTTGCATATTACAAAGTGAAGGAAGTCAGTTTGAAAAGGCTACATACTATGTGAATCTAACTGTATGACATTTTAGAAAAGGCAAAACTGGGAAGCAATGAAAAGATCAGGAGCTAAAGACAGAAGAACGAAGATGAGAATACAGAAGACACTTAAGTACTATCAATACTGCATATGTCAAATAATCACACATTTTTTACTAAACCCAGATTGCCCAACACCATCAAGATAAGCCCTATTGAGAATGACGTTTTCTGGGTGGTAATAATATATTAGTGAAATCCATCAATTATAACAAACATTATCACCATTTGCTGTGTTTTGTTTGTTTGTTCTGGGGACATACCTGGCAGTGTTCAGGACAGAATCCTGGCTTTACACTCAGAAGTCACTCTTGGTGGGATTGGGGGACCATATGGGGTGCCAGGGGTCAAACCCAGGTTGGCAAGTGCCCCACCTCACGGTACTATCATTCTGGTCCCATTTGGTGCCCATTTTAAATGTAGAAATAAAATATGAGTGTATGTTATGTGTATTATGGGTGTATATAGAAATTCTGCACTTGCTATTCAATTTTGCCTTAAATTAAAAATCAGTTTATTGATTTTTAAAATGCATGAAAAGCATTTCATTGATTTAAAAATGTATAAAATTATCCAACAGAATAAAATATAACTAAGGTAAGTACCATTTAGTAAAAATATTTTCCTCAAAGTTGATAGACAGATATGTATATGTATATACTGGGTCTCAATATAAATTGTATTTTGTTGTTGTTGTTGTTTGTTTGTTTTTTGGCCACACCTGGTGACGCTCAGGTGTTACTCCTTGCTATTCGATCAGAAATCACTCTTAGCTTGGGGAACCATATGGGATGCCAAGGATTGAACCAAGGTTCATCACGGGTCAGCCGCATTGCAAAGCAAATGCCCTACCACTGTGCCATTGCAAAGGCCCCTAAAATGTATTTCTTTTTTTTTTTTTTTTTGGGTTTTTGGGTCACACCCGGCATTGCTCAGGGGTTACTCCTAGCTATCTGCTCAGAAATAGCTCCTGGCAGGCACGGGGACCATATGGGACACCGGGATTCGAACCAACCACCTTTGGTCCTGGATCGGCTGCTTGCAGGGCAAACACCGCTGTGCTATCTCTCCGGGCCCTAAAATGTATTTCTTAAAGTGAAATTTGTTAAGAAAAGCTTGAAAGGCTGCAATTTTAAGATTATATTCCCTTGCTGTTTAAAATATAAATAAATGATTCTTTTCTTCTCCTCCGTCACAAGTAAATCTTAACATACCTGCTCCAACATAATTTACAGCTTTAGCAGCTCTGACTGCAGCTTCGCCAAGCTTTTTTCTTACTTCGGGTTCAATACCAGGCTATGAAAAAACAATTAAAATTAATTTCTATATGTTCCTTGCCCTATTAGAAGCTTCCATTAAAATCCAATATTACATTTTTTTGTGTTTCAAATCTTGTACTGAAGAAATAATAGAATAAAAAGCTAAATCACCAGGAAATATTAACCTTACTTATAGCCTGTCATTAAACCAAAGATTAATGGTTCGACCATAGAACCATTAGAACTCAATAGAACACCTTATTTTTTTTTTTACCAAAAAACAACATTTACGACTATCTATCCGCTTAAACTTATGTGTATCAAAACAAAACTTTTCAAGGTTCTCTATTTTGTTTCAATTTGATAATCCCCACAGTGATAAATCTTTAAATTCCAAGTAAAAAAAAAAAAACATAGGTACATAAAAAGAAAAGTAGGCAAGTCTTTTAGCATTTAAAAATAGTGATTTATAGGTCTATATTTAAAGTCACTGCTTGAAAATAAGGCTCTACTGAAATTCTGTTGACATGTACTTCAAATGAAATGTATGAGTTCCTCTATAATAGAAATTAAATTCTGAATACTGATTAACTAGAAATGTCAGGTTTCTTTTAGATACACTTTTTTAAGTGACAAAACAAAACTATGTACATAGTCTTAGACAAGAAAGGAGATGAGGCAGTATCAGGCTCCAAGAGAAATGAAAACTCTGGCCCAGGCAGATAGCACTATTAATTTAAATGTGAGAAACCCAGGTTTGACCTTAGACACCACAGGTCCTTCAGCATCACTGGGCATGTCAAACCCCCCCCACCAAAAAAAAAGGTCAATCCCTCAAAAGATAATCTTAGGAAAAGTCCTTGACCCAGGTAACATCTTTTTTTTTTTTAATTTTTTTAATTTTTATTATGTGAACAATGATGCAAAGAAAGAGGACAAGGTAAAGTTACAATGAAAGGGCAATCACCCAAAAACAGAGTTCTCAGAAGAAATCCCCCTGCTGACACCTTAATTTTGTTCTTACAGTCAAGGAACATTAAGAAAAATAAAACCGGGCCCGGAGAGACAGCACAGCGGCGTATGCCTTGTAAGCAGCCGATCCAGGTTGGTTCAAATCCCTGTGTCCCATATGGTCCCCTGTGCCTGCCAGGAGCTATTTCCGAGCAGACAGCCAGGAGTAACTCCAGAACACCAACGGACGTGGCCCAAAACCAAAAACAAAACAACAAAAAAAACTGAACCCATGTATGATTACTTTGTCCCTCAAGTCCCCAGATTGTAGTACATTATAACATTTCTTAGCGGTACACCAAGCAATCTAAAGCCATAAAATTTATGTAACTCCTTAAACTTGAAGGCATAGTAGTTTTTTACATTTCCAGGCACATGCATATTAGACCCAGGTAACATCTTAATGAACATCCAATGAAGAGATGGGCTCTGAAAGAAACACTGAATTCTGAGGGGCAAAAGTTGCCAAGTAAAAATAACAAATATGTTACCTCCACAATATAAGCTGGGAAGCAGGAAGATTACTATATATATATATATATATATATATATGTTTTTGGGTCACACCTGGCAGTGCTCAGGGGTTACTCCTGGCTCTACGCTCAAAAATCGCTTCTGGCAGGCTCAGGGGACAATGTGGAATGCCGGGATTCGAACCACCATCCTTCTGCATGCAAGGCAAATGCCTTACCTCCATGCTATTACATATATTTTTTCTTTTTTTTTGGGCCATACCCGGCGGTGCTCAGGGGTTACTCCTGGCTATCTGCTCAGAAATAGCCCTTGGCAGGCACCGGGGACCATATGGGATGCCGGGATTCGAACCAACCACCTTAGGTCCTGGGTCAGCTGCTTGCAAAGCAAATGCCACTGTGCTATCTCTCCGGCCCCTCAAGATAACTATATGTTTTAACATAACTACATGCTTCCCTTCCCCAAGCACTTCTGGGGTTGTCCCACTCCAGAACAAAGAAAATACATCCAATTAACAACACCATTCCTTTAACACTGATCAATCACAATTTAAAATCTATATGGAAACAGCTTCTCACTGTAAGTCAGATATTTGGGAATATTTGGGTCAATGCAGATTTTTCTAAATATTTCTAAAAGAAATGTGGCCCTGCTGTGTCCTCCATATGCTGACCCCAGAGGGTCAATCTCATCTCACCCCCACCCTGTAGTGTTTTCCTTGGAAGTGACTCCAACAGAAAGAGGGCAGGCAAGAACACACTAGCTTTAGAGATTTCTGATGTGAAAATCTGGATGACTGAAGTTTGCATTACAGAGATGTTGACAAATAACTTTACAGGATACTTACCCCTGGGGCCTCCTCAATGATCTTTTGATGTCTCCTCTGTACACTACAATCTCGTTCAAACAGATACACAGCATTGCCATAGTGGTCACCAAACACCTGCACTTCTACATGCCTGTTTAAAAGCAAACACACATGTTAATGTACAAGGTGACAAAATGCTCAAATGTATGTACAAGGTGACCAGAACTCCTGTTTTCATTTTTTCCAATCTGTGATATTTTTTATTTCAAAATAAAGGGAACAACAGTACTACAGTTAAACATGTAAAATCCAATGAAAAGATGTCCATTCATTGATGGATATTTGTTTAAAAAATATACTGATAACTTCAGAATAATATGACCCCCAAAGATGCAAACTGCCCAGAAGAGAATGGTAACCAGAATTACAAATTATTCACATTTCAACAAGCCAATGAAAGCTTCTTATAACAGATTAAAAATTTAATTAAATTAATTAAAAAGTTAATTAAAAATTAAATTGTATGTCTTGGGAGAAGGCTTAATAGCTAAAACTGCCTGCCTGGAAAACATGAGGCTGTGAGCTGGTTTCCTAAGGCCACTCAAATGTGCTGAGCAGGTCCTGGCAACCTGTTATTCCTTTGGGATTTTTGTTTGTTTGTTTGTTTGTTTTTGTTTTTAGGCCATACCCGGTGGTTCTCAGGGGTTAATTCTATCTCTGCACTCAGAAATTACTCCTGGCAGGTTTAGCGGACCTTTTGAGATGCCAGGAATCAAACCTGGGTCCATCCGGATTGGCTGCATGCAAAGCAAAAGCCCGATTGCTGTGCTCTTATCCCTTCTCACAAGGCAACTCTGAGGCATTTTTCAGGCTTGCTCTTTTCTAGATAAGATGTATCCCCCTCATCCCCTTGGTTATATCCTCAAAGATTCTTACACTCCTGTAGTATAATTTATTTGTTAAGTATGATTCAATTGTTTTGTTTATATTTACACAGCTGGGAAGTTTCTCAGTTTCCTAAACTGTTGCTCCTTTTCTGTCATTAGCGTCAAGAAATTTATAGCCATTATGATTTCAAGTATTTCTTTTTCTTCCTTCCCTTTCCCTAAAAAAATACCTTATACCTTTCTGGCTTGTTTTTGGCTTTTGAGGCCACACTTGGCAGTGCCCAGGGCTTACTCCTGGCTCTGTGCTCTGGGATCATTTTGTCAGTGAAGTGCCGGAGATTGAACTATGTACGAGACAAGCATCATAATCGCCTACACCATCTCTCTGGCCTTACAACTTTATAAATTGTTCCACAGTTCTTGGATATTTTATTTGCTTTCATTTTTATTTCCCCTTGCATTTCAGTATGGTAAGTTTCCACTGACAAAAGTTCAAGATCATGAATTCACTGCTTAGCTGTTGTCCAGCCCATCAATACATGCTTCATTTTAGTCGCCGGGCTAGCATATCAGTTGCTTCCTTAGAATTTCTACCTTTCACAGAGCATGAAAACCAGCTAAGCTTTGCAAAAGCCGGCTCCCTGTGTGCGACACCAGGTGGGGAAAATCCGCGAAAGTACACCGGCCCAGTGGGGCCCAACTGTGAAAAACTGTGAGTGTGACCTGTCTATGTCTGTCTACTGTCCTCTTGCGTGAAACTCTTGCGAGTGGGGCAAAAAGAGGCTCCAGAAACCTCGCTCGCCCAGACGCCATTTTCAGGGAGGGACTACAGAGCATGAAAACCGGCTAAGCTTTGCAAAAGCCGGCTCCCTGTGTGCGACACCAGGTGGGGAAAATCCGCGAAAGTATACCGGCCCAGTGGGGCCCAACTGTGAAAAACTGTGAGTGTGACCTGTCTATGTCTGTCTACTGTCCTCTTGCGTGAAACTCTTGCGAGTGGGGCAAAAAGAGGCTCCAGAAACCTCGCTCGCCCAGACGCCATTTTCAGGGAGGGACTACAGAGCATGAAAACCGGCTAAGCTTTGCAAAAGCCAGCTCCCTGTGTGCGACACCAGGTGGGGAAAATCCGCGAAAGTACACCGGCCCAGTGGGGCCCAACTGTGAAAAACTGTGAGTGTGACCTGTCTATGTTTGTCTACTGTCCTCTTGCGTGAAACTCTTGCGAGTGGGGCAAAAAGAGGCTCCAGCGGAGCACGGCCGCTCCACTTCGCTACAAGGCCGTGCACTTTTTCTAAGGAAAGAACACCATTGCAACAAGAAGGAAAAATTACACTAAGAACGGTGCTATATCACAGAAGCAAACATTTCTCTCTGGACTGTCTTCTCTGTTGCATGCTCGGGCCTAAGATTTGACCCAGTGTGAGGCTTCATCCATGGAGGACTCCCCTCCCTTAGAGGCAAGTCAGCCCATCCAGAAAGGGAGGAGCCAGAGGAGTGTGCTGCCTGCATCATATAGACAATGAATACCACCACAACACGTAGAAAAACCCACAAACAAGTGTGACAATGGGGAAACAACGCAGGCCAGCATCAGACATAGAGAATGAAGATGACAATTCTGAGGACCAGATAATGACTGACCAACTAATCAACCTCTCAGATAAGGACTTTAGACTAGCAATATGGAAGATGCTCAACAGACTCCAAGAAACCATGGATCGAGTTGAACAGAACACTAATAAGAACCAAGAAAATATGAAGACAGAAATCACAAAACTCCAAACTGAAAAAACATGTCAACTAACAGAACTGAAAAAGTCAGTAAACGAAGTGAATGACAAAATGGATAAGCTCTGGGACAGGGTATCAGAAGCTGAGAATAGACTTGGTGCTGTGGAAGATGAGATACATAACAATTCCATACAGCAGGAGAGATTGGACAAAAAACTTAAAGCAAATGAGCAGACAATGGAAAAATTAGTCAAAGAATGGGAACAGATGAAAATAGAAGTCTATGATAAGCTCAACAGAAACAACTTAAGAATCATTGGAGTCCCAGAGACCCAGGAAGAAAATTTCCAGGAAGAATCAACGGTCAAGAACATCATTAAAGAGAAACTTCCAGAGCTAAAGAATATATGTGATCAAATCCTGCATGCCCGAAGAGTACCAACCAAAAGAGACACCAGAAAAACCACCCCAAGACACATCCTAGTCACAATGACAAATCCCACAGATAGAGACAAAATTCTGAAAACAGCAAGATCAAAAGGGGAAATCACGTTCAAGCAAGCTTCCCTGAGATTTACAGCAGACCTGTCACCAGAAACACTCAATGCCAGAAAGCAGTGGTGGGATATTGTGACAAGACTGAATGAAATGAATGCTTCACCCAGAATACTATACCCAGCAAAACTCACTTTCCGGTTTGACGGAAGAATACATGGCTTCACAGACAAAGAAACAGCTCCAGAAACTTCACAGACACAAAACCAGTCTTAAGAGAAAAACTGAAAGACCTAATCTAAGACAAGACTACCCAAAAGACACACCAAATTTTGAAATAAAGATGGCGTTAAATCCCAGGACAATTCTTTCTCTCAACGTCAATGGACTAAATGCACCAGTTAAGAGACACAGAGTGGCTAAATGGATCAAAAAACTCAATCCAACCTTCTGCTGCCTACAAGAAACGCACCTGAATAGTCAGAACAAACATAGACTCAAAATAAAAGGCTGGGCCGGAGAGATAGCATGGAGGTAAGGCGTTTGCCTTTCATGCAGGAGGTCATCGGTTTGAATCCCGGCATCCCATATGGTCCCCCGTGCCTGCCAGGAGCAATTTCTGAGCCCGGAGCCAGGAATAACCCCTGAGCACTGCCGGGTGTGACCCAAAAAATCACAAAAAAAAAAAAAATAAAAAAAAAAAAATAAAAGGCTGGAGAAAAATTTTCCAAGCAAACAACACCCATAAAAAAGCTGGAGTGGCCATACTAATATCAGATAATGCAAACTTTATACTCAGGAAGGTTGTAAGGGACAAAGATGGACATTTTATATTAATCAAGGGGTACGTAGAGCAGGAAGAATTCACTCTCCTAAACATATATGCACCGAATGAGGGGCCAGCAAAATATTTAATACAACTGTTGACAAATCTGAAAAATAATATCAACAACAACACAATAATTGTGGGGGACCTTAACACGGCTTTGTCAATACTGGATAGGTCAACCAGACTGAAACCCAACAAGAATATACTAGACCTGAGGAGAGAAATGGAAGAAAGAGGCCTAGTGGATATATATAGGACACTCCATCCCCAGAAACCTGGATACACATTCTTCTCCAATGTACATGGGACATTATCCAGGATAGACTACATGCTGGCACATAAAACATACCTCCATAAGATCAAGAGGATAGAAATTTTGCAGACTACCTTCGCTGACCACAAGGCTCTGAAATTATTTGTGAACTCCAAAGGGACTCAGAAGAAACACTTTAACACCTGGAAGTTAAACAGCCTCATGCTCAATAACCAGTGGGTCCGAGATGAAATCAAGGAGGAAATAAAAAGGTTCCTGGAAACAAATGACAATAAAGACACAAACTCTCAGAACCTATGGGACACAGCAAAAGCAGTACTGAGAGGAAAATTTATAGCTTTGCAAGCACACATCAGGAAGGAAGAAGGAGCTTACCTGAGTAGCTTAATGACACAGCTAATAGAACTAGAAAATGCTCAACAAATGGACCCAAGAATAGGAAGACAGAAGGAAATTACAAAGCTGAGAGCAGAAATCAACGAAGTGGAAACTCAAAAAACAATCCGAAAGATCAACGAAAGCAGAAGTTGGTTCTTTGAAAAAATAAACAAGATTGATAGACCACTGGCAAACCTAACAAAGAAAGAGAGAGAGAGAAACTTGATAACTCGTATCAGGAATGAAAAAGGAGAGATCACTACTGATATGACAGAGATTCAAAGGGTAATCAGAAACTACTTTGAAAAACTCTACGCCACTAAAAATGAGAACCTGGAAGAAATGGATAAATTCTTGGACTCTTATAATCTTCCACGGTTGAAGGAAGAGGATGTAGCATATCTAAACACCCCCATCACCATTGATGAAATTAAAACAGTAATCAAATGTCTGCCGAAAAACAAAAGCCCAGGTCCAGATGGATTCACTAATGAATTCTATCAAATTTTCCAAGAGGAACTACTGCCAATCTTGGCAAGACTCTTTCATGAATTTGAACAAACAGAAACACTTCCAAATAGCTTTTATGAAGCCAACATCACCTTGATACCTAAACCAGAAAGAGACGCTACCAAAAAAGAAAATTACAGACCAATATCACTGATGAATGCAGATGCAAAGATCCTCAACAAAATCCTGGCAAAGAGGATTCAATGCCTCGTTAAAAAGATCATCCACTATGATCAAGTAGGTTTCATCCCAGGAATGCAAGGCTGGTTTAACATCCATAAATCTATCAACATAATACACAACATCAATAACAAGAAAAATAAAAACCATATGATCATATCAATAGATGCAGAGAAAGCATTTGATAAGGTCCAACACCCATTCTTGATCAAAACTTTCAGCAAGATGGGAACGGAGGGAACCTTTCTCAATATAGTGAAGGCCATCTACCACAAGCCAGTGGCAAATATTATCCTCAATGGAGAAAAACTGAAAGCCTTCCCTCTAAATTCTGGCACAAGACAAGGCTGTCCTCTCTCACCACTCCTATTCAACATAGCACTGGAAGTACTTGCTATAGCGATTAGGCAAGAAAAAGATATCAAGGGAATCCAGATAAGAAAGGAAGAAGTCAAGCTCTCACTGTTCGCAGATGACATGATACTCTACCTAGAAAACCCTAAAGACTCTATCAAAAAGCTTCTAGAAACAATAGACTCATATAGCAAGGTGGCAGGCTACAAAATTAACACACAAAAATCAATGGCCTTTCTATACACCAATAGTAATAAGGATGAAATGGACATTAAGAAAACAACCCAATTCACAATAGTGCCACACAAACTCAAATATCTTGGAATCAACTTGACTAAATATGTGAAGGACCTATACAAAGAAAACTATTAAACTCTGCTCCAAGAAATAAGAGAGGACACACGGAAATGGAAACGCATACCCTGCTCATGGATTGGCAGGATTAACATCATCAAAATGGCAATACTCCCCAAGGCATTATACAGATTTAATGCCATCCCTCTAAAGATACCCATGACATTCTTCAAAGAAGTGGATCAGACACTTTTGAAATTCATTTGGAACAATAAACACCCTCAAATAGCTAAAGCAATCATTGGAAAAAAGAATATGGGAGGAATTACTTTCCCCAACTTTAAACTGTACTACAAAGCAACAGTTATCAAAACAGCATGGTATTGGAATAAGGATAGGTCCTCAGATCAGTGGAATAGGCTTGAATACTCAGAAAATGTTCCCCAGAGATACAACCACCTAAGTTTTGATAAAGGGGCAGGAAATCCTAAATGGAGCAAGGAAAGCCTCTTCAACAAGTGGTGTTGGCACAATTGGATAGCCACTTGCAAAAAATTGAACTTAGACCCCCAGCTAACATCATGTACGAAGGTAAAATCCAAATGGATTAAAGACCTCGATATCAGCCCCCAAACCATAAGATATATAGAACAGCACATAGGCAAAACACTCCAGGACATTACAGGCATCTTCAAGGAGGAAACTGCACTCTCCAAACAAGTGAAAGCAGAGATTAACAGATGGGAATATATTAAGCTGAGAAGCTTCTGCACCTCAAAGGAACTAGTGCCCAGGATACAAGAGCCACCCACTGAGTGGGAGAAACTATTCACCCAATACCCATCAGATAAGGGGCTAATCTCCAAAATATACAAGGCACTGACAGAAATTTACAAGAAAAAAACATATAACCCCATCAAAAAATGGGGAGAAGAAATGAACAGACACTTTGACAAAGAAGAAATACGCATGGCCAAAAGACACATGAAAAAATGTTCCACATCACTAATCATCAGGGAGATGCAAATCAAAACAACGATGAGATACCACCTCACACCCCAGAGAATGGCACATCACATCACACATCACAAAGAATGAGAATAAACAGTGTTGGTGGGGATGTGGAGAGAAAGGAACTCTTATCCACTGCTGGTGGGAATGCCGTCTAGTTCAACCTTTATGGAAAGCAATATGGAGATTCCTCCAAAAACTGGAAATCGAGCTCCCATACGATCCAGCTATACCACTCCTAGAAATATACCCTAGGAACACAAAAATACAATACAAAAACCCCTTCCTTACACCTATATTCATTGCAGCACTATTTACCATAGCAAGACTCTGGAAACAACCAAGATGCCCTTCAACAGACGAATGGCTAAAGAAACTGTGGTACATATACACAATGGAATATTATGCAGCTGTCTGGAGAGATGAAGTCATGAAATTTTCCTATACATGGATGTACACGGAATCTATTATGCTGAGTGAAATAAGTCAGAGAGAGAGAGAAAAACGCAGAATGGTCTCACTCATCTATGGGTTTTAAGAAAAATGAAAGACACCCTTGTAATAATAATTTTCAGACACAAAAGAGAAAAGAGCTGGAAGTTCCAACTCACCTCAGGAAGCTCACCACAAAGAGTGATGAGTTTAGTTAGGGAAATAACTACATTTTGAACTGTCCTAATAATGAGAATGTATGAGGAAAATGGAGAGCCTGTCTAGAGTACAGGCGGGGGTCGGGTGGGGCGAAGGGAGACTTGGGACATTGGTGATGGGAATGTTGCACTGGTGATGGGTGGTGTTCTTTACATGACTGAAACCCAAACACAATCATGTATGTAATTAAGGTGTTTAAATAAATTAAAAAAAAAAAGAATTTCTACCTTTGTTTCCTAAACTATGTGCTTGCATGTTGCTCACTTGTTCAAAAACATATTGAATATATTAAAGCTACTTTAAACTCCATATCTAATTATTCCTAAATTGGTGCCAGATACTTGCTTCAGACTCTTTTTTTTTTCCTGGGGTCAGAAAGATAGGAGAGTATGGAAGGCATCTGCCTTCCATAGGGTTGACCAGGGTTGAATTTTAATTTCTGAGCACGGAGCCAGGAGTAAACTCTGAGCACTGCTAGGTGTGGCCCCCGAAGCAAACAGAAAACCCTAAGTATAGACTCAACTTTTTCTTATCCTTAATATATCTTCTAATTTGTTTTGTTTTGTTTTGTTTTGATGCCACACCCAGTGGTACTCAAAATAATTTACACCTACCAGGATCAAGGGATCATATGGGATATGGGGAACTGAACCAATATTGGCCATGTACAAGGCAAACACCTTCCCCACTGTGCTACCGCTCTGGCTCCTCTTCTAATTTTTTTAGGTCAGTTTCACATAATAGAATGCCAGTTTGCCTAATGGGGTTTTATGTTAATTTGGCTATATTTATTGACTGCATTGTGTTGGAGCGAAGAAAATCAATAAATCTTTGAGCATCCTTTTCTTTACCTTCTCTTCCACTTATTCTACCTCTTCTAGATGCACACCACTGTAATTATAGATCTAGTCCTGATAGATCTAGTAGTAGGGAGGAGGGATGGAGTATAACCTTATTTACAAATTCCAATCTCTCAAGTGGGTATGTACTCTTGTGCTTTAAAAGTATTTTCTATTTGTGTGTGTGTTTCCTATTTTCATTTAATTTTTTTTCTTCTCCCTTAAGTGAAACTAAAGAGATTGAGGGTTGGATAAAGATCCTTTCCCTGAAATAAAAAAGGCTCTAGCAAAGTTTGCCTTGACATGGTAGCTTTTTTTTTTTAGAAAGAAGAAACTATTCTAAGCATGATTCAAAAATTTTTTTGTGCCGGAGTGGTAGCACAGTGGTAGGGCATTTGCCTTGCATGCAGCTGACCCCGGACAGACTTGGGTTTGACCCCTGGCATCCCATTTGGTTCTCCAAGCCTGCCAGGAGTGATTTCTGAGTACAGAGCCAGGAGTAACCCCTGTGTGCTGCTGGGTGTGGCCCCAAAACAAAACAAACATTAAAACCCAAAACAGGGGGCTGGAGAGATAGCATGGAGGTGAGGCATTTGCCTTGCATACAGAAGGATAGTGGTTCGAATCCCGGGATCCAATATGGTCCCCCGAGCCTGCCAGGAGCGATTTCTGAGTATAGAACCAGGAGCAATCCCTGAGCACTGCCAGGTGTGACCCAAAAAACAAACAAACAAAAACAACACAAAACAAACAAACAAACAAAAAAAACCTCAGAAGGCCCAGTATAAATGAGGCTGTGGCCCAAAAACCAAAAAAAAAAGTTTTTGTTTCTTTTCTTCTTGTCCTAAAGTGTGAAATATGGTCCAAAAAGCAAAACTACCAAACAAGTAGAAGCAGAGCTAAACAAGGGACTACATTAAAATGAGAAGCTTCTGCACCTCAAAGGAACCAGTGATGTGGACACAAAGGCCACCCACAGAATGGGAGAAACTATTCACCCAATACCCATCAGATAAAGGGGCTAATATCTAAGATATACACGGTACTGACAGAACTTAACAAGAGAAAAACATTCTAACCCCATCAGAAAGTGGGGAGAAGAAATGAACAGAAACCTCTTCAAAGAAGAAGTACAGATTACTGGAACTTGAACTCCATATGATCCAGCAATACCACTCCTAGGGATATACCTAGGAACACAAAAACACAATACAAAAATGTTCTCTGCACACCTATGTTCACTTCAGCTCTATTTACAATAGCCAGAATCTGGAAACAAATCAAATACTCAACAACAGATGAGTAGCTAAAGAAATTGTGGAATACATAATGGAATACTATGCAGCTGTTAGGAAAAATGAAGTCATAAAATTTTCCTATACATGTATAGACATGGAAACTATTATACTGAGTGAAATAAGTTAGAGAGAGAGATAGACAAAGAATAGTCTCACTCATTTGTGTTATTTAAGAAAAATAAAAGATATGATTGTAATAATACTCAGAGACAATAGTGATGAGGGCTGGAAGGACTGGCCACGATATGAAGCTTCCAACAAAGAGCGGTGAGTGTAGTTAGAGAAATAACAACATTAAGAACTATTAGGACTGGGCTGGAAAGATAGCACGGAGGTAGGGTAATTGCCTGGCATGCAGAAGGACAGTGGTTCGAATCCCGACATCCCACATGGTCCCCTGTGCCTGCCAAGAGCGATTTCTGAGCATAGAGCCAGGAGGAACCCCTGAGGCTGCCAGGTGTGACCCAAACAAACCAACCAACAAACAAACAAAAACAAAAAAAGAACTACTAGGACAATAATAGTAAGAGAGAGAAATAGAGTGTCGAAGTGGTGACGCAAGCGGTAAGGCATCTGCCTTGCCTGCACTAGTCTTGGACGGACCACTGTTCAATAACCCTGCGTCCCATATGGTTTCCCAAGCCAGGAGCAATTTCTGAGTGCATAGCCAGGAGTAACTCCTGAGCATCACTGGATGTGGCCCAAAAATCAAAAAGAAAAGAAAAGAAAAGAAATAGAATGCCTGTCTTGAAGACAGGCAGGGAGTGGAGAAGAAGGAAATGGAGGACATCAGTGGCGGTGAAGGGGGTTGTACATTTTATGACTGAAACCCAACTACAAACATGTTTCTATTTATTTTGTATTATTCAACTATCGTGATTAAATAAAGATTTTTTTGAAAAGCAAAACTAAAAAACAAACAAAAAAGTACCAATTATTATGTAGATAGTAAATATAGCATGATTATGACATGTAGCTATTATGATCATATAAACCATATTTTAAAGTATTAGAAAATATAAAATAGAAATATATAGAAATGTGGGACCAGAGAGGTAACAGGGGAAGTAAAATGCTTGCCTTTCATTCTGCTGACTCTGGTTCAATGTCCAGAATCCCATATGGTCTCCTGAGCACTACCAAAAGTGATTTCTGAGTGCAGAGCTAGGAGTAAACCCTGAGCATTGCTGGTATGGTCCAAAAACATAAAAGAAAACCAACCAAACAAACAAACAAAAAACCATGGAAATATATAGAAATGTTTATATATAAGGAGAATGCTTTGTGAGTTTTATCTCTATATATTGTATATTGCAGGTTTCTGCCATGTTCATATTACTTCTATATTACTATATGTATTAAAAACAATTATTGATAATGGTTTGAATAAATACTATGCCAAATAATAGATTGGGAAAAATTAAGAGAGATATATTCACACGTTCTTCATTTCCCTGTGTGTGCCAACTACTGGGGGATTAAATTATAACGTGAGGTAATAAATAGCTTAACATTTCACAAGGAAAGAATTTACATCTTCAAAAAATGTTGCAGGCGTTGGGTTACAGAAGCTGAAAGAGCTAGTTGACATCTCCACAAGTTTAGCTCAAGAGGATGCCAAAGTGAACAGCCAGTCTATGTGTTCTGAAAGATGCCATGAAGGGAGGGAGTCTGTGTCGACCTCAGATCCTCCTCTTTCTTTCTTTTCCTTATGTCTCCCTTAAGCTGGATGTACTCTATCAACTGGATTATTGTGAATATCTTTCTTCTTGTACATGAACCCTAAATGAATTTAATTTGTCATGCCATGCTCAAGGACAGTTCTAAGTTTAGTATCCCTAAACAAAACCAGTTTGAGTCCTTTCTAAGCTAGGTAATATAAAGTCAGACCTAGGATCTTGGAAGAGGATCCAGCCAGGGAAGAAGCTGAAGTTTCCCTTTGATAACCTTCAAAGTAGATCTCTCTTTGGTCATGGTTCCTGCATGAATGACTCCTTATAAAATAACTTGGCTTATCACAAAATCTATGAGATCACATAATCAAAAATAAAAATAACATCTGTCTTCCATTGCATTTATATTTTGTGCAAGTTTAAGAAACAAATTAAAAATAAAAAGACAGAGCATTACAGGATATTTGGTCTAATGATATCTGAGAGAAGCAGTCTAGTAAATATAGTTCAGTGGTTTTAGCATGTGAATTCTGGAGTCCAAATGCTATACAACTACCTATCTGGGAGACCTCAGACAAGTAATGAGCTACTTTCCTGCTCTGTGGCCTGGATAGCAAAGTGGGAACAGAATCTACCAATAGGACTACTGTAAGAATCATAACAAAATTAGGGGAGCAACAAAGATAGTACAGTACAGTAAGGTCTTGCATTGCACATGGCCAACTCAGGTTTGATCCCTGGTACCCAATATAGTCCCCAACCATGAGCTCAGAGCCAGAAGTAAGCCTTGAGTGTTGTCAAGTGTGTTTCTCTCCCTGTCCCCCCAAAAACTCAATTAAAGAAAGAGAGAAAATTTATGTAGTGTCTGAGAAATAACTGAATCTGACACAAAATATAAGTGCAATGGAAGACAGATGTTATTTTTATTATTTAATTTTTTATTATTTAATTTAACTTACGGTTACATTTTAATTTGGATAACTTCATTTTCTAAGCATCTATAGTGTTCTTTAATAGTCTAATTTTTCAAATAAAGATACTCTAAATAGTATCAATAAGAAATAGATTAAATTAATAAAATCTCAATATAATGGGACTATTAAAAGTAATTGACAAATGAGGCAGATTTATAGTTACTGATCTGGTAAGATGCCTAAAATATGCTAGCATATAAGATTCTGTTATTCTATATGTATATGTATAAATATCTCTATTTCAATAAAAAATGCCTAGAAATATAATCAGTATTTACATTACTATCTTTTAATCAGTGGTTAGATCAGGAGGTGGAATGAGAAAAGCTACTGCACTTGCATACTATTACAACTTTATATTTAGGGCAGAGAAAGTTCAATAGGCTGAGAACGTGGTTTACATGCAGAAAGCCTGAGTTCAATTCCCAGAACCACGTGGTCCCCTATGTAACTTCTGGGAGTGACCTCCAAGCAAGGCAAATGTAACCCCTGACCACTGCCAGGTGTGTCCTCAAAACAAAAACAAGACAAACCAAAAACAAAAATTTATATTTTGTATAGTGTGCATTTTGCACGTGCATTGTAATTTAGAAAGATCATAGGGAAAAGAAGCTGAACATACCTTGGTGTGTCCACAAACTTCTCAATCAGCATAGCATCATCATTGAAAGACTTCTTAGCCTCTCTCCGTGCTGATTCTAACTGTTCTTGAAATTCCTTTTCAGATCTGGCAATCCTCATGCCCTAAGATGGATAGAGAATTATCAAAAACTGAACCAAGGAGACAAGCCTGGAATGGAAAACACAGCGTACACAATCTTACTTTCCCTCCTCCTCCACGGACAGCTTTAATCATGACGGGATAGCCAATTCTCCCAGCATGCTCTTTCAGGCACTGGTCTGACTGGTCCTCACCATGATAACCTTCCACAACAGGGACCCCAGCAGCGGCCATTATGGATTTTGATGTGCTTTAGAATATAAGACAACAATAATTAAAAATAATAAAATAATAAAATCTCATTTCAATGAATTATTTCATCCCAAAGAAACCCAAGTACAGCCCAACCTATACACATCATGTGTGTGTGTGTGTGTGTGTGTGGTGGTGGTGGTGGGTCTTCCAAGTGATGATCATGAGGGCACTAAAGGCCACACCTCTGATGCCTTTTTAGTTGATGCTTAGGCCGAAGGATTTGTGTTGCTCAAGCCCTAATGAAACTAGAATCCTCCAGCAACAGAAGCTGGGGGCTTCTGAAGCATCTGGTGGTGTTTGAGGGCCATGTGGTACAGGGGATCTAAGTTGGATAGGGGCATTAATTCAACACCTGAACTATGGGGATTGGGTGGAGTGCTAGGGACTGCAGTTGAAGTGCAGTTGAAGTGCTCGAGAGCATTTCCTGGCTCTGTGCTCAGGAGTGACCCCTGGTGGTGAACTGGGGGTGCTATATGTGTTGCCACTGATGAAGCAGGTTGGCTGCTTACAAAGTTAAGTGCTGTACTAGCTCTCAGGCCCGCACAATGGAACTTTAAAAATAAAACATTCCATAGATAAAGGGTTACAGTCTGAGATAATAAATAAACAAATAAATAAATAAATACATAAATATTAAGATATTTAAAATCTTACATTTTCTCCACTTCAAAACAATTGTATGTCTTTATTCTCTCTCAAAATTACTAAACATACTTTTTGTGGAGGGAGGGGTCAGAATGTGCTTGACAAATCTATATGGTGCTGGGAATCAAACAAAGATAGGCTGTTTGCAAGCCAATTGCCCTATCTACTGTATTATATCTATCACCTAATGAATATATTGACTAGAAACATAGTTGAATTTTTTCTACAACTCACTGGAGTGACAGATATTTAAGTAAGTTATGTCACATAACACAAGGGTATAATTATCATAGATAAAACAAGTTTGACTTTATACTTAAAAAGACATAAGCTCACCTCTTTATACCCATATCTCTAATTGCAGATGAAGGAGGACCAATAAAAATAATTCCTTCTTGCTTACATAGTTCAGCAAACTCCATGTTTTCAGAGAGAAAACCATATCCTGGATGGATAGCCTAAAACAGAGAATTGAGAGATAAACTTAGCCTAGTTCCCACTAAAGCAAATGGTCATCTCTGTTTAATGTGTCTATATAAAGCTGGCCTAGGGCTGGAGCAATAGTACAGAGGTAGGGCACTTGCCTTGACATGACTGACCCAGTTTAATCTCTGGCATCCCATACTGTTCCTTGAACCTGCCAGGAGTGATTACTGAGTGTAGTGTACAGGAGTAACCCCTAAGCAGTAGATTTTCACTCAAAAAAGAAGGTTCTTCAGAGAAAAAAACCATAATAATATAAGGAATCAGGCTGATCCATAAGAATCTGTTTTATTATTTCTTGTTTTTTTGTTTTGTTTTGTTTTGTTTTGTGCCATATCCAGTGGCCTCAGGTCCTGGTTCAAGAAGTCATGTGGAGTTTATCAAACAAAACCTTTTTGTTCCCTAATATAATGTACCAACATCCCACTGTTGAGTAGTGGGACCAATGAGTTGCCAATAGGATGGGGAATAATCCTATTATATAATTAATCATATATCAATAATATTATATATTATTATGTGCTATATAATAATATTCCTGGAATCTTTCTCTTCTAGTAGTGAGACAAATTTTGCTTTCAACTGAGGATCTGGAAAACAATGTAAATTTTACATAAAAATATAAATTACATCCAGGTTAAAGTGGAGCCTAAGAGAATGCTTTTCTAATGCTTTCAAATGATGCCATGGATCATACTTTGATTAGTAAAAATTGATGACATTGAATATCATGTACCTTCAAAGTATTTGATTTTATATCTAGAGGTCCTAGTTTCATGTCATGTATGCTCAAACATCATAAACGCATAAATTTTTATGTTATAGTGTTTCTTAAGTCACATGATTGGCTCCTTCCATTCATTTAGGACTTTTGTTCAAATGTCACCTCCTTGGATCACTGATCACTCTAATCGATCTTTTTTTCTTTAACTGAATTAAGACAAATTCGTTGGGAAAATATATAGGAGGAAGGAGAAAGATTTAGATACAAGCTCAAGAGAGAATAAAGGCTTTTCTAGAATGAAGAGAGTACTCTTCCTGGTCTTTATCTTTGTGTCTTACTTTATATTCTGCTCAGCACTTAATTATTATATTGTTTGTGTAAGTTTATTACTTGTTCGTCTAGTAGTGGAGCTTCACAGAGAAGGAATTAATGTGTCTTAATTTTGCTTCATTTAGATTTAAATTTTATTTTTCAATTTGAGGGTGCACATGGCAGTGCTCAGGACTTATTCCTGACTTTGCACTTTGGTATCACTCCTGATGGTGCTCAGGACACCAAAGGTGATGCCAGATATCATACTTGAGTCAGTGCCAGGCATGGCAAGCACCCACTGAATTATCTTTCTGGCCCTCATGCTTAAAAATTGGCACAGAATAGGAGACCAGGGAATGTCTTCTTAAAGAATAAATATAGAAAGTGAACGAGGGAAAGAGAATTTCAGGTAAGTGGACCAATATAACCAAATGGTACATAAAGAAGATGGAAAAAAGTTAGCTGTAGTTACAGTAAAGAAATACATAAGGGACTGGGTATATAGCTCAAAGGGCTGGAGTGTATGCTTCTTACATGCCGGAGCACCAGGTTTGATCCCCTGCACCACCTGGTTCCCTGACCGTGGCCTAATGTGTGCTTCATTCCCTACGCTACGCCCCCCCCCCCCGCCCCAAATTTAAACGAGAACTACTTTTGGAGACATGAGTAAGAAAAAGATTTAACATGAGTTATTCCTATTTATTTTGAAGGATAAAAAAGTGATAACAAGTTTTAAAAATGGAATTTTAAAATTTCAAAGTTTCTAAGTTTTGAACCTGGAATAGTGGAAAGCAGGTGAGGCTCTAGAACAGGGGTCCTCAAGTTTCTTAAATAGGGGCAAGTTACTGTCCCTCAGATCGTAGGAGGGCCAGACTATAGTTAAAAAAAAAAATAACTATGGGGACCAGAGCGACTGCCTTGCCCGCACTAGCCTAGGACGGGACAGACCTTGGTTAGATCCCCAGCATCCCATGTGGTCCTCAAAGCCAGGAGCGATTTCTGAGCGCATAGCCAGGAGTAATCCCTGAGCATCACTCGGTGTGGCCCAAGAAGCAAAACAAAACAAAACAAAAATAACTATGGGGGCCGGAAAGATAGTGCAGAGGTAGGGCATTTGCCTTGTATACAGCCAACCCATGACAGATGGTGGTTCGAATCCCGGCATCCCATATGGTCCCCCGTGCCTGCCAGGGGCTATTTTTGAGTGCATAGCCAGGAGTAACCCCTGAGCACGGCTGGGTGTAACCCAAAACCCAACCAACCAACCAACCAAACAAAACTAGGAACAAATTCCTATGTACACTGCACACTACTTCTTATTTTGAAGTAAAAACAAACAAACAAAAACCCTCGATAACAAATGGTTAAATCAACAAACTTATCAGTATTTCAATGGGAACTATGGGACTACTTTTGATAGGAAGTAGTTTGAGGATCCTGCCCAAGACTGAGAGAGATGTTTAGAGACAGAATAGGAAGGGGTAGGAGTGCGGTGCACATCCCACACATGTACACTGTGGGCCCGGAATGAGTCAACTGCTAATGGTGGAAAATGGTGGCAAAAACACCTGGCATGCTGGATAAATGTTCCCAAGTGGCCCACAGGTCACAGTTTGAAAATCCCTGTTCTAGAGTATGAAGAGGAAAAATGACTTCTTGACTTTTACCTTGCAAGTTAGAGCGCCATCTAGTGTCCACAAAGGATCTGGTTTTGACAGTAGAAAGGTTAATTCTCAATTTTAATTTATAACTGAGCTCTCCCTCCACCTATTTCCCAAGATGTCTAACGTGTGGAGAATTTAATAAGAAGGCATATAAAGGACCATGAATCATTTACAATAGTCCATTAACCAAATAAAAACACCTTGTAAATAGCTAAAAGAGAAAGTGATTTCTGTAACTCATAAGTTATTCTGTGGAAATTGCACTAAACCATTCTACTGCATTGTGCATCCCTTTCCAGCACTTACCTGTGCTGCAGAAACCTTGGCCACATTAATAATTTTCTCCATAGAAAGGTAACTCTGTTGAGAGGGAGCAGGGCCAATGGAATAAGCTTCATCTGCCTGTTTAAGAAATAGAACAGATTTCAAAGTCTATTTAGCTAGCACACACTAGGATTCTAACTAGAACAGCTTCAGGATTACTTTATAGTAAAATAAAAATGCTGACTTTCCAAAAGCAATGCCAGAACTGAGAAAAAGCAGCAACAGCTCAGGCCTAAGGCATAAAAACCAGTATATGAAGAGGATGAAGTACTTAATATTTTTGTTTGTTTGTACAACACCCAGTTTTGCTAAGGTACTGTGCTTACCTGGCTTTGTACTCAGAGATCACTCCTGGTAGTGCTTGGGCAATCATATGTGTTGTGCTGCCATGCCAGGGATCAAATCCAAGGCAGTCATTTGCAAGGAAAGCCCTGTACTATCTCTCTGGCCCTCCCAGCACTGGATATAAATCACACACCAGGGTGATTGATGGGAACAAACCCTTGGATTCTGTCAACAGAACCAAGTGCCTGGTGGTCTGGGGTTAGGGGTATGAACTCACAGGAAGGGACCTAGGAACAATGGTTGAATGATGTTGGTGGTAGGTAGGGTATAGTACCCTGGTGTGCCTAAAACATTAATAAGACAGTTAAAAATCATGAAGCCTAGGAACACAAAAATACAATACAAAAATCCCTTCCTTACACCTATATTCATTGCAGCACTATTTACCATAGCAAGACTCTGAAAACAACCAAAATGCCCTTCAACAGATGAATGGCTAAAGAAACGGTGGTACATATACACAATGGAATATTATGCAGCTGTCAGGAGAGATGAAGTCATGAAATTTTCCTATACATGGATGTACACGGAATCTATTATGCTGAGTGAAATAAGTCAGAGAGAGAGAGAAAAACGCAGAATGGTCTCACTCATTTATGGGTTTTAAGAAAAATGAAAGATATTCTTGCAATAATAATTTCAGACACAAAAGAGAGAAGGGCTGGAAGTTACAGCTCACCTCATGAAGCTCACCACAAACAGGGATGAGTTTAGTTAGAGAAATAACTACATTTTGAACTATCCTAATAATGAGAACGTATGAGGGTTATAGAAAGCCTGTCTAGAGTACAGGTGGGGGTTGGGTGGGGAGGAGGGAGATTTGGGACATTGGTGATGGGAATGTTGCACTGGTGATGGGTGGTGTTCTATACATGACTGAAACCCAAACGTAATCATGTATGTAATTAAGGTGTTTAAATAAAATATAAAAAAAAATCATGAAGCCTCTGTTAAAAAGAAGGTAGCAGGGAGATACTTGATGAAGCAATGGCTTATATAGGGGCTCTGAGTTCAGTTCTTGGCACAGCATGATCCCCTGACAATTACTAGGTGTTGCCCAAAAATTAAAAGAAAGAAAACCACTAAAATTCTGCTTATAAATTGTGTCCCAGAGAAATAATCACTGTGGTGTTTAGAATTTAATCAATTTAAACACTACTGGAGCCAGAATGATAGTACAGCAGACTGGGTGCTTAACTTACATGCAGCCAACCTGGGTTCAATTTCCAGTACCCCATATTGTGCCTAGGAATGATTCTTGAGCATATAACCAGAAGTAACCCCTGAGCATAGCCACTTGTGCTTCCCCCACAAAAATCTATTTAAACACTCTGACCACTTGTCAATATAAATCATCAACATAAACAAAGATAATCAATAAACAATAAATAGGATCACTTACAAAAATTGACTTCTGATTTTTAACAACATACCATGTCTACATGCATGGAATTTCTGTCAGCTTCACTATAAACTGCCACAGACCGCACTCCCATTTTTTTAGCTGTTCGCATCACCCTGCAGGCAATTTCTCCTCTGTTTGCAACAAGGACCTTGGTTATGTGTTTTCCTGTTTAAAACACCATAAAAATTACATATACATGTTACTGGGGAGCAAACAAGGAAAAGAAGAAATAAAATTCTATGATATTAAGCAAATGATAAACAGTTGTTTGGGGAACAGCATAAAAAGCCTAAAATAACCACATAGTAATTACTACCAGACAATGCCTCACTTTCTTCTTCACTGAAATTAAAGACACACTTATCTATAAAAATGGTTAAATGTTCAGCTTTTTCAATTTAAAGTAATAAGAAAAAAAGATTGTGCCCAAGATCAAACTATAATAGCTTAAAAAATAATGTCTTGCGCTGAAAGACTCATAGTCATCTTTTGAAACAGATGCAATTATCATGATCTCACTTTAAAGGTGAAGAAACTATGACAAAGAGAGAGGAAGAGAGAGATTATTTTGAAATATATTTCAGGTATTTACCAGTTTTAGAATCAAAGAAAAGAGTTGGTGGTGGGAATGTATGTCAGGTCTAAGATTTGAACCCAGGTTAGCTCACTCGAGAACTTGAGCTCTTGGTTTTTGTGCATTGCCCTCTCTCTATATTCATGTAACTGTGTGGTTTTCTTGCAATGTAGATACATATCAAACCAGCTCACTAACTCACCAGCTTAGTGATCTCTGCCATAATGATAGGCTTTATATTTATATATAAATGCGTTGCCATCCATCCTCACACAGAAAAATATTACCTGACATTTACAATGGTTATTTTTTTCCTGAAAAATTATGGGCCTGAATACTTACAATGATAAAGCCCAAGAATCTCAGACCAAAAAAAAAATAAAAAATAAAATATTAAAAAAAAAAGAAGAAAATAGAAAATATATCAAATAAAAAAAAAAAAGAATCTCAGACCATAAAGCTACTGGGGTAAAGTATGTGAGGGTATAGGATTGGTGGGAGAGGGATATGCGAAACCTATTAGAATTTATTCCTTTATGTTTTATACTTGGAATTTTTATATAAAAATATTTTGTAAAAGGTCATGCTACTTAAAAGAATAGTATTTTGTTTGTTTTTTGTTTTTTTGGGGGGTCACACTCTGCAGCACTCAGGGGTTACTCCTGGCTCTATGCTCAGAAATCACTCTGGCAGGCTCAGAGGACCATATGGGATGCCAGGATTGGAACCAATGACCTTCTGCATGAAAGGCAAACACCTTTCCTCCATGCTATCTCTCCAGCCCCTTAAAACAATAGTTTTAAAGCACTGATATAGTGTGTCATAGTTATACTTTTCTAAGTCAAAACACTACAGAGAATCAAATAGAAATAACAATATACATACAAAACCTTTCAGTTATTTCCCAACATAGTTTAAACTTAATAACAAGAGAGATTTGACATTAAAGAGGTAAAAGCCATGATTCATAATAGCTGAGAAAAGTACCATTAAGAATCCCAAACTTAAAAAGTACATAAAAACAAGTCCTATTATGTATATATTGAGAGTAAATATGTTCCTTTTCAGTTCACATTCCTAATCAAAACCAAATAAAACAATTATTATTACCTGTTGTTGTTGCATACTTCATCGTTCTTTGGTTCCATGCCCATTGCCTATAAAATGAATCCCAATAGGATAATAATTAATAGGATATGCAAAGCAGTAATTGCTCTTCCAGAAGAATCCAAAATTAAAGAAATCCCACTAGAGCCAACCTTAAGGCCTAGAGGTAACTGGAAAGTTCAGACACTTGAATATCATATAGTCCACTTTTATTCAAATCTCTCATTAAAACCCAAAGCAAATCTTATTTCCAAACAAGGTCATCACATAAAACTAAAGTTTCATGAAAAAAAAAACTTTTTTAGAGTTCTAATACTTTTGTTGTCTTGCAAAATTGCATTAAATAAAACAGGCTGATCAAACTGAAACTTGAAAAATACCAGTTGCTCCAACTCTCGAATAAAACAGGTTTGAACCTAGAGAAGTAAATGAAACTAAACATGGGCAGCAAAAAGAATGCCTCCTACTTCCCCTCCAGTTGCTTCGGACCCAGAAAAATCACCTTAAAGCAGTGTTTCTTAATTTTCTTTTCATGAGCTTCTCTGAATGAAAAAGTCAAATACCAAAGAATAAGATTTTGGAGAGATAGTACAGAGGGTAAGGTATTTGTTCTGCACTCAGCAGACCCATATTCAATCTCAGCACCACATAGTATCTAGTCCATTCACAGCCCCTTCACCCAAACCAGCCCCACCATCTATCCCTGTTTAAAGCCCCGAGTGTACCCTAAGTGTCTCTAGGTATGGGTGTGGCCCCCCAAAAAACAGAAAAAATAAATGAAGAAAAAGGACAAGTAAATGACTTGCTTAAGGAATCTTAAGGTAGAATCCATTACTTTCTTTTATTTACTTTTTATTTGTTGGGGGCCTTAAACTAAACAAGGTGCTCAAATGGCCCAATGTCCCCTCTTGGTTACACTGTAAGTCCTATGTTATCTCCCAGATCCCTTATTTGTATTTCTTTTATGCTATAATTATTCCCAGACCACTCTTTCCCCCTTCTTCTTCTATATCTTCTGTGTAACTTCTTCTGGTTAGGACAATCAGCTCTTTTACAGTTCAGTCTTTTTGGTATGGCAGAGAGACCCCTTGCCTGGGTGACTCTAGTCACAAGCACTGTAAATTCTGTTTCACATCGAGGGGTTTGGAGAACAGTTCCTACAAGGACTTCCTTCCTGCAATCACCCCAGTTTCACCTGAGAAATTTTTATGCAACCCCATATATACAGGTATATAAAATCAAAATTTATTGGTAAAAAAATCATGAAGAAAAAATTTTATAACACAATTTAAAAATATTTGCAAGCCCCACATTCAGTTACATGATGCCATAACAGTTGTGTTCCACAGATTAAGAAGCTAAACTATCACAACAGCTAAGAATTAAGGGGGAGAAGAGCAAGAAACCATATCTGATTAGCATCCTGAAAATCCCTGAAATCTAGGAAAAATCAGGAGGAAGAGAAAAGCTTTCACCAAAGGTGAACAGCTGAGTAACTGAATATCCAAAGCATTCACTGTGATGTGGAGAATAAAAACAAAAACAAAATAAAAATAAAAACAAAAATCCAAAAGAAGACCCTACAAAAGCCATATCTATATGAATGGACTTGTTTGCACAGAGTTCTGTTAAAGTGACTTCCCAGTGCCAACTTATCTCCAGTATACTCTTAACACCTCCTTTTAGGTGAGAAACTGAAACAGACATATTAAGAAACAGGCCCAAGCTTGCTCCTACACCTAACCGAAATCTCTGCATCTATACGGCAAATCTGTGCCCTTCTACACTAAAATATACGGTAAAAAGGAAACCAAGGTAGAGGCAAAAAAATTTTTTTCCCAAAGCCTACTTGAAAGCCTGAGGGTATCTGCACAGCCAAAAAGTCACCAAAATTTAAGCATGTATTGAAACTTAACCTGGAATCAATTGACTAATTAATCTTCTAACAGCTTTTCAAACTTAGAGAAAAGAGCTTTAAATCAAACAGTTCCTCTGCTTTCTTGTAGAGAGGCCAGATTTGCTTAGCAAGATTCAGTCCAACAATGAGTAATAAAAAACAAATGAATCCTCAAGCAAATCAAACCAAACAAACAAAATCACCCCAGAGTCTTTCTTTAAATTGGACGGAGATGGCTAAACTGAAAGGGACGCAGAGTCCTGGCTCCATTCCTTACTATTTGTGTAGGTTGGGCAAGTATTGAACTCATTTACAGTTTATGCTCTGCTTTGGAGTTGCTCTATTGCTGGCCCATATCCAGTGGTGGACTCATTTGGACTTCACCAGAACCGATCTCACTCCGAGAATGCAGTGGAGGTAAGAAGTAAATGATTGGAACTGAACAAGCATAGCACAGGAAAGGACACATTGTCCAACCGACTAGACACATCCTACAAGTAGCCGATCCGGGTTAGATCCCTGACACCCATCTAGACCCCCCATTCCATCAAGAGTGATCCTTGAGCACTGCCAGGTGTGCAGGTGTGGCCAATACCCCCACTCCAAACAAGCCCACGAGCAAAATTCTCGCCCCCAGAGAGAAAGGTGAAGGGCCTGGGAGGGTGGGCCAGCTCCAGCCCCTTTCCCTCTCCTAATAAATGGAAAAACGAAGGGCTGAAGGGTGGGTTTGGGGAAGGGCGGAGAGGACTGGATGTGGAGAGGTCTCCCTCCCAAGGCCTAAACCCCAAAAGCCCACCCCCAAATGTGCAAGGGGAAGGGGCTCAATCTTTCAGTCCTCTCGCATCCATCCCCACCTATCTCGACTTCCACCCAGGATCCCTTGCTTGCACGAGTCCCTTCACCTCCACTGACATCCCGGCCACTAATTTATCGCCCTTCCACCCGCCATTACCTGGACGGCAAGAGCAGGCTCGAGACCCGCTGCCACCGGTTCTTCTCGGCCGCCACCAGCAGCACTGACACTGCAAGGGACCCCGCCATTTCTCTGCAGCCTTGGGGCTTTCCAGTTCTTGGGCGGCCTTGCTGTATATTTCAACTCACTAAGCGGTACCGATCACCGCCAGTCTATTGTCCTTCGGAGGCCACCGTCCTGGTCGGAGCCAGGTTATAGGGCTGGCCCAGAGACCCACGGGGGCGTCACCGCTAGAGCCAATCAGAGAGCAGTGCAGGAAATCAGCGGCGGCGATTGGCCAATCGGGTCGCGTGCTGGGGAGGTGTGGCCCCTATCTGGGCAGCTACACTGACTGCGCGCCTACTTGGGGGAGTGGCCTACAGGTTGCGCAAGCTCTGTAGGATCTTAGTTTGGGATTGTTGTTTCTCTTCTTGTCCCAATGGGGCATTTTCCTGTGGTATCCGGGAGAAGAAACCTGTTCCTTGACCTCTAGCATTACAACCTCGGGGGAAGTGAGGAGCTAGAATCGTGGAAAGTCAAAGGACTGTTGAACTGCAAAATTCTCGAGTGTGTTCCAAAATGAATGGGATTTGGGGGACAACCCCCTAAAATCCATGACTACATTTCCCCCTAACAGCTGCATATTATTCTATTGTGTTGATGTGTTATTGTTCCTTTAACCACTCTTGTGTTTATTCTTGAGCACTTGGGTTGTTTCCTGATTCTGACTATTGTGATTTGGCTGCGATAAACATAGGAGTGCAGATGCCTTTTCTGCTTTGTGTTTTTTGGGGGCCCTAGAATATATTCCCAGTGTCCTTATTGCTGGGTCATTTGGAAGTTCAATCAATATCTTGTTTTTTGTAGAATGTCCATATTGATTTCCAAAAAGAGATGAATCAGTCAACGTTTTCCACCAGCAGTGAAGAGTCCTTTTCTTCCTCTTTACATGTAGCACTGGTTGTTCTTGTTCTTTATGATGTGTTCTGTCTCGGTAGTGTGAGATGATATATCGTTGTTTTGCTTTGTATCTCCCTGGTGATAAAATGATGGGTAGCATTTTTTCATGTGCCTTTTGGCCAGATACTATATTCCTTCTTTGAGGAAGTTTCTTTTCATCTCTTCTCCCTACTTTTTGATGGGGTTGGATTTTATTTTTTTATTAAGGTCTACCAGCTGTTTATAAATCTTAGATTTATAAATACATCTTATCAGATGAGTATTGGGTAAATAATTTAGTCCAATCTGTGGGAAGTCTCTGCATCCTGGTGATTGTTTTCTTTGCGGTGCAGAAACCTTTGAGTTTAATGTAGTCGTGTTTATCTTTGCTTTCATTTGCTTTTCCAGTGGTGTTTCATTCTTTAAGATGCCTTTAGCTTCAATGTCCTAGAGAGTTCTGCCTACATTTTCCTTTCTGTACCATTGGTTTCAGGTCTGATATCAAGGTCCTTAATTTTTTTGGGGGGGGTGCGGCACTCATGGATTACTTCTGGGTCTTCATTCAGAAATCCCTCCTGACAGGTTCTGGGGTCCATATTCCCAAGGATTAAACTGAGGTCAGCCATGCTCAAGGCAAAAGCCCTACCCTTGTGGCTCTCTCTCTCTCTGCTCCCAAATGCATTTTTATTTGACATTTGTACAAAGTTTATAAAAAAAAAATTAGAGGAGTTTTTTTTGTTGCATGTAACTGACCAGTTTTCCAACACCACTTGTTAAAGAAGGTGTTTTTGCTTCACATCCTGTATTTTTCTCTTTTATCAAAGATTAATGGATTAATTGACCTGAGAATCTGTCTCTGGATAATCAAGTCTATTTCATGGATCTGAGGGTCTGTCTTTATTCTAGTACCATGCTGGTATTTTTTAAAAATAATTTTTGTTGTGGTTAAAGTGAATTACAAGTCTTTTACAGTAATATTCAAGTTAGTGACAATGAATTAGGGCCATTCCCACTACCAATGTTGTCCTCTCTCCACCCCTGTTCCCAGCATGCATCCCATACCTCCCCCCTTTGCTCCATGGACTGCTAGTGTAAGAGGTCTTCTTTGTGTATAGCTTGTTGTAGATCGGGTATCAATTCTGGTGTTGTTGACTTTGGGTTTAGTGTTTAAGTCTGATAATTTTTTTATTCCCACTCAATGTTCATATGACTGGTTGCTCCTGGTACCATCCATTTCCCCCCCAAGTTATGAGGGAGAACAAGATGATTAAAGTTCTGTGGCTTTGTTGGAAAAAGAAAAGAAAGAAAAAAAAAGCTGGGAGGAATTCATCTAGAAGCTATAAATATCAATTTAAAAGAAGAAAGAAAAAAAGGAAAACAACAAACAACAACAACAAAACAAGCCATAACAAAAAACACAGCAGCAGCAGCAACAACAACAACAAAAAAAAAATCATCACCAAAACAACACAGAAAAAAAATGAAGGGTTGGTGAGGCAAGGCTTTGTGGGTTTTTTGTTTTGTTTTGATTTGTTTTGGGTTTTTTTGCATAGACACAATAAGAATTGGGAATATAGAAAGAGAATTCCTTGGCCTAGGACAGGGGTCAGCAAGCTGTGGCTCCAGAACTCCTTATGGCTCTTTGCTGCAGCTCCAAAAGCAGGGCCCATAGCAGGGGGGCGGGGAGTGGTATTACTTAAATATTTTAATTGGCTATTAATTTACATTAAGTGAAAAAATTCTTTTTTTCTTCAGATTGACAGCTAACTACACGATCCTGTATATAGTATTAAGATAAGAAACAATGTATACAGTGCTATATTTGTTTTAAATGTGGAGATGGTTTTGTGACTCCCAGGTTTTTTTATTTCCCCTTCAGAAACGAATCCAAATGGATATTTATGTCTTAAAGGTTGCCAACCCCTGGCCCTGGGAGATACAGAGTTTCTTTACCCTTCAAGCATACTGTCATGGGAGCAACTACAGGCTCCATACATGCTCATTATTGAACCATGAGGTCTTTTTTTTTTTTTTTTTTTTTGGTTTTTGGGTCACACCCGGCATTGCTCAGGGGTTACTCCTGGCTGTCTGCTCAGAAATAGCTCCTGGCAGGCACGGGGGACCATATGGGACACCGGGATTGGAACCAACCACCTTTGGTCCTGGATTGGCTGTTTGCAAGGCAAACGCTGCTGTGCTATCTCTCCGGGCCCGTACCATGAGGTCTTTTTATATTGCCAGGAAACTCTGCTCAGTTGTGGATGACAAAATAGGTCCTCTGAAGCTAGAGATCTTGGTATTTCAATGGATCATAGAATAGTCTAGGATAGAGTCTTTTGTTATGGTTCTAGACAATCTGTTCTGTCAAGTTTGTTGTAATCAGTCTTCTGTAATTAGTGGTCTTGGTTTTTGCACAGACCCTAAGTATAAGCCTAGGATAGATTCTTTCCTTATGGCTCTAGAAGTTTTGCTCAGTCATGGTTGTTAAATCAGAACTCTGGGATTAGAGATCTTGGTTTTTGTACAAATCCTACGCCGAAGCCTAGGCTAGGATCTTTCTTATTGGTCCCTGGAAAAGTTCTGCCCAAATGTGGTTGTCAAAGTCTGTCTTCTATAATTAGTGGTGTTGGGTTTTGCACAGATCAAAGGATAGCATGTCTTCTAATTTCATCTTACTGTTAGGTGATTGTTGCAAGTCAGCCCTGAAGAGGTTGACTGATGGAGGGATGGAGGATGAGGTCTTTCCCCTCCAGCTCGGAACACGAGTCTGCCACCCTGTTCAGCCAGCGGTTCTGAGGTGAAACAGCGGGTAAACAGTTAGCAGACAATAAAGCTTGTGGAAATAAATATTAGCTTTATTCAGTGGACAAGACTGAAGTCCAAAGTCTCAGCATCAGTTCCAGCCAAAAAGCCCTTCGCCTTCCACAGACCCTTGCTTTTATCCCCCAGAATCAGGTACCACCCAATGGTGGGATCAAATACCACCCAATGGTGGAAGCAGAACCAGGTAGCACCCTAGGGTGGGGGCAGAATGCCAGGTTACACCCTAGGGTAGGGCACAATCACCAATCAGGTTAGGGTCAGTAACATAATAATCCCATAAAATGTTTACATACACAACAAAATGTTTAAATACACCCCTCATCTTTACAGATTGGTATTGGTCTCTGTAGAAATTTCACCTTTTGTATTTTTCTTATAATTGTAATCATTTGAATTTATATTTGGTACTACATTTTTTTGACTATTGTAACTAATGTTTTTCTATTTTAATTTTTAATCTTAGGAATTGATGTTGTATTACATTAGAGTTTTGCTTTCTTGACTTTAGGTTAGTGGGTTAGATATTGTTGTCTATAATTTCCTAAATGATATTTTTGTCTGTTCTCAGGGCTTTTTGCATGGGTGCATCATAGGCAAAATACTAGGTTTATAGGAGGTTCCATCCATTTGGATGGGCCCTCAAGTTGTTTACACAGGGAGGGTCTCTGCCTTAAACATTTTGTTTTGGTTTGTGACTTAAGCTCCCATCTATAAATAATTGACCATATTTGAACATCATATGGACTTCAGCCTGGATTAAGAACTTGGATTAAGTTCAGAAGCCTATTGATCATCATTGCAGTGGCCCCCCACTGTGCAGGGAGTATAGGCTTCTTCCTCCAAAATAAGGGCCTAATTCAATGCCCTCAAAAATGGGCTTTCTGGTCAACCTGGACTTGAATGAAAATGGGTCCGAAGAAATAGCATGAAGATAAGGCATTTGCTTCACATGCAGAAGGTCATTGGTTTGAATCCTGGTATCTGCCAGGAGCGATTTCTGAGCATGGAGTCAGGAGTAACTCCTGAGCACTACCAGGTGTGACCCAAAAATCAAATACCAAAAACCAACAACAACAAATAAAGAAAAGGTGTTTCTTCTCGCCTGCTACACAACCTTTCTGGCATCTCTTCGAAGGATCTATGTACGTCTTAGATTTATCTTCTCAGGAGCTTGTAGCTGATTCCTTGATACATGTTTCTGGTTTTAGACACCCTGTGTTTAGGTTAGAAGTTTTTCTTTACATTTTCCTGTGATGCGCTTATGCAAACAGCCGCTCTTTTATTATTGACTAGTTTTTCCTTTAATAATTGTAGACAATATAGTTTGTTGACTAAAAACAAACAGGGAATTGCTGTGTATGTAAACATTTTATGGGATTATATGTTACTGACCCTACCCTAACTGGTGATTGTGCCCTACCCTAGGGTGTCTTTTAAATTTTTTTTAAAAACTTTCTTTTAATCTTTGGTTTTTAAGCCACACCTGGTGGTGCTCAGGGGTTACTCCTGGCTCTATGATCAGAAACTGCTCCTGGGGCCAGAGTGATAACACAGCAGTAGAGCCTTTGCCTTGCAAACGCTACCTGGAACAGACCTAGGTTCAATCCTGGCAATCCCATAAGGCCTCCAGATCCTTCCAGGAGTGCTTTCTGAGTGCAGAGCTAGAGTAAGTTCTGAGCGCTGCTGGGTGTGGCCCAAAAATCAGGAGAAGAAAAAGAAAGGAAGAAGGAAGGAAGGAAGGAAGGAAGGAAGGAAGGAAGGAAGGGAGGGAGGGAGGGAGGGAGGGAGGGAGGGAGGGAGGGAGGGAGGGAGGGAGGGAGGGAGGGAGGAAGGAAATGAGAAAAAGAAAGAAGAGAGACAGAAAAGAAAGAAAAATAAAGAAAGAAAAAAGAAAGAGATAAAGAAATAAAAAGAAGAAAGAAAGAAAGAAAGAGAAAGAAAAGAAAGAAAAAGAAAGAAAAATAAAAAGAAGAAAGAAAGAAAGAGGGGCCCGGAGAGATAGCACAGCGGCGTTTGCCTTGCAAGCAGCCGATCCAGGACCAAAGGTGGTTGGTTCGAATCCTGGTGTCCCATATGGTCCCCCGTGCCTGCCAGGAGCTATTTCTGAGCAGACAGCCAGGAGTAACCCCTGAGCACTGCCAGGTGTGGCCCAAAAACCAAAAAAAAAAGAAAGAAAGAAAGAGAGAGAGAGAGAGGAGAGAGAGAGAGAGAGAGAGAGAGAGAGAGAGAAAGAAAGAAAGAAAGAAAGAAAGAAAGAAAGAAAGAAAGAAAGAAAGAAAGAAAGAAAGAAAGAAAGAAAGAAAGGAAGGAAGGAAGGAAGGAAGGAAGGAAGGAAGGAAGGAAGGAAGGAAGAAAGGAAGGAAGAAATAAAGGAAGGAAGGAAAGAGAGAGAGAGAAAAAGAAAGAAAGAAAGAAAGAAAAAGAAAGAAAGAAAGAAAGAAAGAAAGAAAGAAAGAAAGAAAGAAAGAAAGAAAGAAAGAAAGAAAGAAAGAAAGAAAAAGAAAGAAAGAAAGAAAGAAAAAGAAAAGAAAAGAAAGAAGAGAAAGAAAGAGAAAGAAATCTCTCCTGGCAGGCTCCGGGAACCATATGGGATGCTGGGAATTGAATCCTAGTCCATTCTGTGTCGGCCATGTACAAGACAAATGCCCTACTACTGTGCTATTTCTCCACCCTCTCTCCCCATGCTATTTTAATTACTACCATTTTGTAGTACAGTTTGAAGTTGGGGAAAGTGATACCTCCCAATTTCCTTTCCCCAAGGATTGCTTTACCTATTGGGGTGGGGCGAATTATTCCTTATGATTTTAGTGGTGTTAGACCTATTTCTTTGAAAACTGCCATGGGTATGCTTATAGGGATTGCATTAAATTTGTACAATTCTTTGTTGGGAGGTGTTGCCATTTAAATATGTTAATCTTCCCAGTCTATGTATGTGTTTTCATTTCCTTGTGTCCTCTATTGTTTTTTAAAGTAGTGTTATGTAGTTTCCTGTGTATAGGTCTTTTACCTCTTTAGTTGATTGTGAGGTATTTGATTTTCTGAAGCACAATTGTGAATGGGATTGATTTGTTAATACTTCTCTTTAATTATTTTAATACAGGAAAGTCATAGATATTTGAACACTAATTTTGTAGCCTGCCACTTTACTATATGAAGCTGTTGTTTCTAGAAGCTTTTTTGTAGTCTTCAGGATTTTCTAAATATGTATGTCATCTGCATCTTCCTTTTAAATTTGGATGCCCTTAATATCTTTTTCTTGCCAAATTGCTATGACAAGTACTTTCAGTACTATAGTAAATAGCAGTGTCAAGAGTAGACAACTTTGCCTTGTACCAGATCTTTTTGTTTGTTTGTTTATTAATACTTTTATTTGAGCACTATGATTACAAACATATTTATAGTTGGGTTTCAGTCATAAAAAGTACACCCCGTTCACCAGTGCAACATTTCCACCACCAGTGCCCCCATCTTTATCCTACTCTCCCATCTGTCTTCAAGACAGTCATTCTAATTTTATCCCTCACTACCATTGTCATGATAGTTGTTGGTATAGTTATTTCTTTCTTTTCTTCTTTTTTTTTTACCGGGGGAGGGGGACAACACCAGTTGATGCTCAGTGATTACTCCTGGCTATGCACTAAGAAAAGCTCCTGGCTTAGGGGACCATACAGGATGCTGGGGGATCGAATAACTGTCCGTCCTAGCTTAGCGCATGCAAGGTAGACACCCTACCGCTTGTGCCACTGCTCTGGCCCCTAATTATTTCTCTATATGTATTAACAATTTTTGTGGTACGTTTCATATCATAGGCTGGTTTTTTCAAACCTCAGCTCTATTGTCTCTGGTTATTATCATCATACTATCTTTTATTTTTCTCAAATTCCACAGATGAGTGAGACTATTCTGTATCTCTCGCCCTCTGATTTATTTCACTCAGCATAATAGTTTCCATGTCCATCATGTATAGGAAAATTTCATGACTTCCTTTTTCCTGATAGCTGCATTGTATTCCATTGTCTATATGTACTATAGTTTCTTTAGCCACTAATCAGTTCTCAGGCATCTGGGTTATTTCCAGATTCTGGCTATTGTGAATAGAGCTGCAATGAACATAGGCATACAGAGGGCATTTTTATATTAGTATTTTAAAATTTATTTTTAAATTATTTTTATTTTTATTTATTTTTATTTTTTATTGTGTTTTTGTGTTCCTAGGCTATATCCCTAGGAGTGATAGAACTAGATCATATGGGAAATCAATTTCCAGTTTTTTGAGGAATATCTATATTGTTTTCCATAAACACTGATGGCATTCCCACCAGCAGTAAATGAGTGTTTTTTTTCTTCCCACATTCTGCCAGCACTGATTGTTCTTGTTCTTTGTGATGTGTGCCAGTCTCTGGCATGAAGTGGTACCTCATTGGTGTTTTGATTTGCATCTCCCTGATGATTAGTAATATGGAATGTATTTTCATGTGCCTTTTGGCCATCTGTATTTATTTTTTGAGGAAGTGTCTGCTCATTTCTTCTCCCCATTTTTTGATGGGTTAGATGTTTTATCTTGTTAAGTTCTGTCAGTACCTTATACATATTAGACAATAGCCCTTATCTGATGGGCAATGGGTGAATAGTTTTTCCTATTCTGTGGGTGGTTTTTGTATCCTTGTCACTGCTTCCTTTGAGGTGTAGAAGCTTCTCAGTTTAAAGTAGTCCCATTTGTTTATCTCTGCTACCACTTATTTGCATAGTGATGATTCTTCCTTGAAGATGCCTTTAGTCACATTGCTATGAAGTGTTTTACCTATGTTTTGTTTAGAGAAGTATATGGAAAAGGAATTTGGATGTCCTAGACTCATAATGTTTAAAAATTTTCAAATTAGGGGCCGGCGAGGTGGCGCTAGAGGTAAGGTACCTGCCTTGCAAGCGCTAGCCAAGGAAAGATCGCGACCGCGGTTCGATCCCCCGGCGTCCCATATGGTTCCCCCCCAAGCCAGGGGCAATTTCTGAGCGCTTAGCCAGGAGTAACCCCTGAGCATCAAACGGGTGTGGCCCGAAAACCAAAAAAAAAAAAAAAAAAAAAAAAAAAATTTTCAAATTAAGCATATCTAAAGACAGGTTCTAATGTTTATGTTCAGAGAAGTGTAAGACAAGGATTGGAAAAGCGGATTTATTTTTGAGAATGTTGTATGCACATTCTGACATTTAATGCTATTACAGCCAAGTTTTACTGTACCCTATGCAAATAACAATCACTTTTATAAGTTCTGATCTGGGGTTTCTGACTCTGGTAGAGAACAGTAGAACAAAACTTTTGAAGCCTTTCTCAAATTTTTGTTTTGTTTTGAGCAGAAAGGGTGGAATGATAGATGACACCCAGCTCTTAACCCAAAATAAAGGCATTTCCCCAACTTCCTCTGTCCTTTTCACCTAACCCTTTGATATGTAGAAGTATACATGGATCTTACTCCACCCTTCCCCACCTAGTTATTGGTACTGAGAATAAAGAAAGAGCAGTTTGATTTTGGTGCTCTCAGAGATACTACGATGCAAAAAGTAAACTGACTCCATGATTCTTTCCTGACTGGTTTGGTTTATTAATCCTCTACAGCTACCCTATCTGCATCAGACCCATCTGCCTGGGGTGGAAATATGCATGTGCAGTGATTTCACAATGGGTGGGATTTATTTTATGGCTACTGGTGTGCACATTTTGCATGGGAGAAGCCTGGCACTATGTACTACCAAGCACTGTAAGGATTGATCTCTAAGTTATGATCTGGATGTAGTCCCTTAATACTGCTGGATGTAGACCAAACTAAAATAAGTAAAATATTTTTATAAATAAAATAATTAAATTGCAATAGCTAAACCAGTGTTGACAAATGGGAGGTCAAACTGTTGAGCATGTTATATCTGTCTGCCACCACACTCCCTTCATTCACATGTACATTGTTTTTGTTTTTTTTTTTGGGGGGGGGACACACCCGGTGGTGCTCAGGGGTTACTCCTGGCTGTCTGCTCAGAATAGCTCCTGGCAGGCACGGGGGACCATATGGGACACCGGGACTTGAACCAACCACCTTTGGTCCTGGATTGGCTGCTTGCAAGGCAAACATCGCTGTGCTATCTCTCCGGGTCCCACATGTACATTGTGTTTATTTTGATATGATCCAAATCAAAGACTAATTTATTGAGTCTGCCAGTTTTTAAGGGACTTTTCCATGATGCATGTTTTATGATTGCCATTAACACATGATTTAAAAAATCAAAGACTTTATGCCTACTCTGATAGAACCATCCATATATCTTTCCTTCAGCTTCCCCTAAATCTTATCTTTCCAGTCCTTTTCTTTACAAAATTCTGACCAGATGGCCAGACCACTGTATTGTTCAGGAATATAGGAATTTTATCACCTTAGTTTTTCTTTCCACATAAAGTAGATGATCAGGGAGTGGAAAGATTATGATCTGGTTCAATACCCAGGACTGCATATGGTTCTCGGAGCATCACTAGGAGTGATTTCCTAGGCACGGAGCCAGGAATAAACCCTGAGCACCACTGGTTTGTGCACTGAGCAAGTTTTCCTGTCTTTCAGGATTACCTGACTATGTCTGTGATATAGCCACTAACCAATTTTGGTTTGTATCCAAATAAAAAACCAATTGATCTGTAAACCCGTTTAGACCCCCTTTCAACTGGTTATATACACCCCCCCATAGATAGGTATACATTAGTAGAAGGGTTCTATAATTCTATTGGGTGAAATAGTATGTGTGTGTAAGGTCATTTAATCCATTCTTTAACCCTTGCAGATCTATCTAAATTTATTGATAGATTTAACACAATACAGTTTTGTGGTTTTTTTTGGTTTTTGGACTACACCCGGCGGTGCTTAGGGGTTACTTCTAGCTGTCTGCTCAGAAATAGCTCCTGCCAGGCATGGGGGACCATATGGGACACCGGGATTCGAACCAACCACCTTTGGTCCTGGATCGGCTGCTTGCAAGGCAAACGCCACTGTGCTATCTCTCCAGGCCCCACAATACAGTTTTTAATGGGTAATCCGGGGACAAGAGTTCTTGTACATTGAAATACCGAGAGCTATTTCTCAAAGTACATCTATTTCCCTCTAAAAATGGTATGCCTTTGACCTTGCTCCTGAATGCCTAGAACTTAAGTTATACTTCATTCACTGCCAAGAATTCCATATCTTTCCATGCCATGGACCCTGTCAATACCAAAGATATGCCTGTCTCTATGGCCCAAGAAATAGGGCTGTAGTAGTTTGGAGTTTCTGAGCCATTCTCCCTGCTTTGGTTTCACTCTAAAAGGCTAGCTTTCTATTCATGTTTAAAAAAAATGTCTCAGAAGTGTTCCTAGTTCTGGAAAGATGCCTTGAAAACCTATACAAAACTTCTGGAGAGATAGTACAGTGGGTAGGGCATTTGCCTTACATGCAACCAACCTAGATTTGATCCCCTGCATCCCATATGGTCCCCCAGCATACGAGGAGTAACTTTCTGAGTGCAGAGCCAGGAGTAATCCCTGAACATCACTGGATGTGTCTCCCCTAAAAACCTTATAGAAATCTAACTGCTTCTGTGCTTCCTTCTTCATGGAGATGCAAAAATCTCTATTTGATTTTTTTTTAATCATCTCCCCAGATCACTAAAAACATCTCTAAAGTTGCCAGTTCCTTGTGATAGCACAGCTGTAGGGTGTTGCCTTGCATGCAACTGACCCGGGATGGATCCGGGTTTGATCTCCAGCATCCCATATGATCCTCCGACGCTGCCAGGAGCAATTCCTGAGTGCAGAGCCAGGAGTAAACTCTGAGCACCACTGGGTGTGGCCTCCCCCCCCAAAATAAAATAAAGTTGCCAGTTCCTTAATTTTCATGGAATTTTTCTCTCACCATTGGAGCACCTGTCTTCCAAGGCCTCTTGCCATACCAATTGCTTCTGGTTTGTTTTGGTATACTCAGCATAATTGCTTCTGGTTTGTTTTGGTATACTCAGCATAATGTTCATGATATAATGGATCAGTGTAATGCCACTTTGATTGTGTGATTCAGAATTCATTAAATAAAATTATTACAAAGGACAGAAGAATTAGCAAAACCCCAAGGTAAAGGTACAAATGAACATTGTTCATTCTGTGTGAATAAGAATTCATTTTGACCCTTTTTTAATTGAGTGGAAAATAACATATTTGCCAACTCAGTGGTTGTATAAATATGCATCAGAGTCCTTCCTAATTTGTTCCAGCAATAATCTGACTTCAGATGTACAAGTTGTAGGCAATGTGAATATCTAATTAAGTCTGGTGATTCTCTGCAGTCCATCCCATTTCTGCAAGGACAATATGATTATTCAATGGAAATATGACTAGGAATTCTCTTAAGTCATTTTTTTTTTGACCATGCTGGAATTGAATCCAGGGCCTCACACATGTAAGACATTCCCACCAACAGTGAAAGATGGTTCCTTTTTCACCACAGCCCCAACAACACTGTTTTTTTCTTTTTGTTGCTGTTGTTGTTGTTGTTTTTGTTTGTTTGTTTGTTTTGGTTTTTGGGCCATACCCGGCGGTGCTTAGGGGTTACTCCTGGCTGTCTGCTCAGAAATAGCTCCTGGCAGGCACGGGGTACCATATGGGACACTGGGATTCGAACCAACCACCTTAGGTCCTGGATCGGCTGCTTGCAAGGCAAACGCCACTGTGCTATCTCTCCGGGCCCTACCAACACTGGTTGTTTCCAGTCTTTTGACTCTATGCCAATCTTAATGATGCCTCATTATTGTTTGGATTTGGAGAAGTGTCTGTTCATCTCCTCTCCCCATTTTTTGATGAGGTTGTTCATTTTTTGTTGTTATGCTTCATGATATTTGCTACAAACTTTATCTGACATATTGGCTGTAAATATTTTCTTCTACTCAGGGGGTGTCTTTTTATTTTAGCGTGAGTTTACTTTTTTTTCTTTTAAGTTTGGTATTAGAGAAAAGCACAAGCGCCAAAAGCACATGCTTTGTATGCAAGCTGACACCAGTTTGATATTGGCACTATGTATGGTACCCTGAGTACAGCCATTGGTCATTTCTGAATACAGAGCCAGAAATAGGCCCTGTGCACAACAGGTTGTGGCTCCAAAGCTAAACCAAACAAAAACCAATCAAAACATCTTTTTAATTTGATGTAGTCCCATTGTCTGGTTTTGTTATCTTTGCCAATAGAATCAAGTCTTTGAAAACACCTTTTAGATCTATATCCTGGAGAGTCTACATAAGTTTGCATATATTTTCCTCAAAATATTTTATGAATTCTAGCCTAATTGCCTAACTGAGGGCTTTTATCTACGATGAATTGATTTTGTGCATGCTATAATATGAAACTAATTTAAATATTTTCTTTTTTTAATTTTTAAAAATAATAACTTTATTTAAACACCGTAATTACAAACATTATTTTTTGGCCAGTGACTATCAGTTTTTCCAACACCATTTGTTCAGGATTTCAGTTTTTCTTGCTTCACTTCATGCATTATCTCTGGACACCTTAATCTATAATTTTATTAACTTTTTATTAAAACCATTATTTGCAATCTTTATAACATTTATTTCAGGTATTCAGTGTTCTAACACCAATCCTACCATCAGTGTGACCTTCTCTCTACCAACATACTCAGTTTCCAATCCATTCCTTAAGCCTGCTCCCTTAAAAAGCACAAAATAATTTACTTTAAGTTGCTTGTTACAACATATATATCACAATGGTGTTACTAAGGTCATTGAATATGTACAGAGCTATTTGGTGCTAGTTGGGCCTTCTGTGTTATTGATTTTGCTCATTGAGCTTAATGGGCTTCTACACAACTTTTCTATCTTATTTTCTGTGCTGTTAGTATAGTCTGAGATTTGGAGATGTTGTGCTGCTATGTATGTTGTCATGCACTCTGGGAGCTATAGAACTGGGATGATTTAACAGTTTGGCATCTCTTTGAGATTAGTCTTGGAGTAGTGAAACTAGACCATACATGCACCAGAGGAAGTCCGATGTGAGTTGGACACTGGGTCTCTAGGTAGGGTGGGAATCCATCCTAAAAGGCCGAAGAAATCTTAGCCCAGGGGCAGGGCTTACCTGGGACAATTCAGCAGTGGAAAGATTCTGATTTATTATATTCATGTGGCTTATCTTCTCAGAAGTTCAGTTTCTCACATATTGGGCCTTTTTTTCTCATAATATTGTGGTAATGGAGAATAATCAAAAGTAATTATTTTTCTTTTTCTGTTTTCTTTTTGGGTAACACCTGGCGGTGCTCAGGGGTTACTCCTGGCTCTGTGCTCAGGAATCGCTCCTGGCAAGCTCCGGAGACCATCTGGGATGCCAGGAATCGAACCCACGTCCATCCTGGTCGACTGTGTGCACAGTAAACGCCTTACCTCTGTACTTTCTCTCCGGCCCCTCAGAAGTAATTCTTGATTGCAATATGATTTATTGATTCAAGTTACAGCCTCCATTATAAAGACTGTCACTAAGATTGTAATCAAACAGAACATTTATAGTGGGCCGGAGTGTTAGCACAGTGGTAGGGCTTTTGCTTTGAACACGGCTGACCCAGGATGGATGCGATTAGATCTCCGGCATGGTCCCCAAGCCTGCCAGAAGCAATTTCTGAGCACAGAGCCAGGAGTAACCCCTGAGCGCCACCAGGTATTACCCAAAAAACAAAAACAAAACAAAACATTTATAGTAAAAAAATGAGTTGTAAATAATGAATGACTCACCAAGTTCAGTTTTTATTATGAAAACTGAGTACACTTCAATATGCTCTTTAAAAAAGTCAGAATTTTTCTAATCTTCTTGACTCCTGTATTAGAAAAGCTGATAAAAAGTTTGGGGTGATTTTCTTTTTTTTGTTACGAAAGAATTTCAGGGACATTTGATATTTATTTATTTATTTATTGATTGATTGATTGATTGATTGATTGGTTTTTGGGTCACACAGGGCAACGCTCAGGGTTACTCCTGGCTCTATGCTCAGAAATCTCTCCTGGCAGGCTCGGGGGACCATATGGGATGCTGGGATTCAAACCACTGTCCTTCGGCATGCAAGGCAAACACCTTACCTCCTTCTATCTCTCCGGCCCTGGATCATTTTTGTTAGTGCTCTCACTTAGTTCCCTTCCTGAATAATTAGAAGATAGAGGAGTAAATTTCCAGTAAATTTTCAGAACAGAGAGAGCCATAGTAGAAAACTACTACATCTGCTACAAGAGTGCAGATGGTGCAAACTACCACAAGAGTGCGCTCTTAGTCGAGGAAAGAAACTTGGTTAGCTAAAGCTGTTCAAACTTGTTGAAAAACTAATTTTCTCCTTTCCTCTTTGGAGCCACGGCTCAAGAGTCCCAAGAAAATGAGAAATAAATATATAATGGCATCATCTCAGTCTTGTTTTGTTTTTGTTTTTTTGTTTTTTTCGGGCCACACCCGTTTGATGCTCAGGGGTTACTCCTGGCTAAGCGCTCAGAAATTACCCTTGGCTTGGGGGGACCACATGGGATGCCGGGGGAATCGAACCGTGGTCGCGGTCCTTCCTTGGCTAGCGCTTGCAAGGCAGACACCTTACCTCTAGCGCCACCTCACCGGCCCCATCATCTCAGTCTTAAAGGAAGTGGAGAACTCAGTAAAAATCAGTCTTTAAATTTTCCTATACATGAATGGTCATGGGAACTATTATGTTGAGTGAAATAAGTCAGAGGGAGAGAGATAGACACAGAGTAGTCTCACTCATCTGTGGGATTTAAGAAAAATAAAAGACAGTATTGTAATAATACCCAGAGACAATAGAGATGAGGGCTGGAAGGACCGTCCCACAATAATTAAGTTTACCACAAAGAGTGGTGATTGCAGTTAGAAAAATAACTACACTAACAACTATCATGACAATGGTAGTGAGTGAAAGAAATAGAATGCCACTCTCAAAGATAGGCAGGAGGTAGGGAGGAGGGAGGTGAGGGGCTTTGGTGGTCGAAAGGTTGCCCTGGTGAAAGGAGGGTGTACTTTTTATGACTGAAACCCAACTACAAACATGTTTGTAATCATGGTGCCCAAAAAAGTAATATTAAAAAATAAGGCTCTTTTACCTATCCTAATCTCTCTTGATTACTGATTTGTTCTCTTTCTCTGCAAAACAAGCATATGTGATCTCAGTGCAGTCAAATGACCAGAAATTTTGGTGCTAAATTAGTGAAACATTAAATTCTGGCTTTGCCAAAGAAGATAAAGTATCAGTGACTAATTTCCTTAAGTCTGAGTTTGCTTGTCTGTAAATTGTGATAATTCAATGAGATGTATGCTAGGTGCTTAGCTTGGCATCTTCTGAGTATTGTTTTCCATAATAACTATGGGTTATTTTTACTGTTTCTGGCTAATTATTTAATCCTATAATATGCAATGGCCTAATTCTTAGTCCTTAATATTATGGATTAGGAGTCAGCTGATTTGTTCCTATTTGTACCATAACAACAAACTGTGGCATGCTGTTATTTTCAATATTTAAATATTTAAATTTCAATATTTAAAACATTTAGAATCTTGAGGACAGTAGACAGGGCACTAGCCTTGCATGTAGCCAACCTGGGTTTGAGTGTGCCATCTCCTTCAGTTATTCCTGAGCTCAGAACCTGCAGTAAGCCAGGAGTAAGCTCTGAGTACAGTTGGGTGTGGCAAAAAAAAAAAAGAAAGAGAGAAAGAAAGAAAGAAAGAAAGGAAGGAAGGAAGGAAGGAAGGAAGGAAGGAAGGAAGGAGGAAGGAAGGAAGGAAGGAAGGAAGGAAGGAAGGAAGGAAGGAAGGAAGGAAGGAAGGAAGGAAGGAAGGAAAGAAGGAAGGAAGGAAGGAAGGAAGGAAGGAAGAAAGAAAGAAATGAAAAAAACTTATAATTAAAAAGTTTTTTTAAAAAGTTATTTAAAATTAATTAAAAAGTAATAAAATAAAATAAGACATTTAAAGTAGGAAAAGAAGTAGATGTACAGACGTATAGATTATGACATATAGAAAGTAAAAGCACAAAAGTTTATTTATAGACAAAGCACAGGGATTTTTTTCCCTTTCTTTTTGAGAGCTGAAATGAATCCTAGTATCTGCCTCTCTGCTAGGTCTCTGATCTTTAAAGTCATTATTTAATGACTGAAGGTAAAATAAAATCCCCACAACACACACAAAGTATTAATTATTACAGACACTTCTGTTTATAAGTTGGAGGCAAATATCACTTTAATTACATTTTGTTAATTTCACATCTCAACTGTAGACATCGTGTGACTCAAATCTTTCAAAGACACTAACCACTGTAAAAAAAATGAACAAAGTAAAGTTAGTAATTGGTATGCTACTTGACTTTAATTAAACCAGAAATGATTCTATTGCGGGGGGAAGATGGTGGTGTGCATTGTTGGAAAGACCCATGCTCAAGGGAAGCCCCAGCATCCCCCAAGTCCATGGAAGAACATTCTGCTCTTTTTTTCTGTTCTCTGAGCATCACTGTCTTAGATTCTTTGGTATCCAGATGACTCACGCCTGAGACGGATTCCATAGACAATTAGCCCCACAGCGCAGAGCCCGAGCACGATGGCCCCGATCACGGGAAGCACAACTGTGTAGTCAGATGAGCACTCATCCACTAAGAGCAAGAAACAGATATGATAAAACCGGTAAGGCTTGCTTTTGGTTTTGATTTTTGTTTTCGAGCCACACACGGGCTTCCTACTTTCAGCTGAACGCTAGGGATCTGCTCCTGGCAGTGCAATGGAGTTGTGGGGGCTAGGGAACTGGGGGCTTTCAGTGGTAGGATAAAACCCTGACTCCCACATGCAAAGCATGTAACATGTAAAACGATGAAGAGCAGAAAGAGCTTAGAGTCAAATCCAGGCTTGACTTAAATATTCTATCACCTGTGTGACTTGGCACTGGTAATTCAACCTTCTGTTTGTTCAAGAAAGCAAATAATATATGCTTTTTGGAGGAGTTAATAGCTGCTATTTTCTCAGTAGTTAAAAGATACTGAATAATTGTTAGCCCCATTTTCTTCTATGATGTTCTCAGCAAAGTGGGATGTGCTTATTTGAATAACTAATGTCATTAGTTGACATACGATTTCTTGAAAGGATACCAAGTTTGCTCACTTTCTATATCACTTGTTGCACTTAAAAAAGGCTTTTGCTTCTTTTGTTTTGGGGCCACACCCAGAAGTGTTCAGGGCTTACTCCTGGCTCTGCACTCAGAAATCACTCCTGGTGGGTTCCAGGGAACCAATTGGAATGCTGGGGATAGAACCCAGATGGACCGAATGCAAGGCAACCATCCTACTCATTTACTATGGATCTGGCCCTTAGAAAAAAAAATTAATTACTTTTCGTGAGTAAGATATTAGCAAGTAGACTTGACCATTACAAAAAACAAATGTTTGAGGCCAGAGAGATAGCATGGAGGTAAGGCATTTGCCTTTCATGCAGAAGGTCATTGGTTTGAATCCTGGCATCCTATATGGTCCCCTGAGCCTGCCAGGAGCGATTTCTGAGTGTAGAGCCAGGAGTAACCCCTGAGCACTGCCCGGTGTGACCCAAAAAAACCCAAAACAAAACACAAAAGTTCAAAAAAGGGTCAAGTTGAGCTCAGTGGTAGACCACATGCCTTGCCTGTGTCAGGTCCAGGACTCAATATCCAGCTCTGAAGATAACTGAAAAGTGAAAGTGAACTTAATGATTCTTGAACAATTAAAAGTAAATGCTTACAAACACTTGTAAAACTTTTTTTTCCTTATTCCATTAGAAAGCATCCGGCTCATTTAAAAATGAGCTCTGATCTGGACTGAAAAAAGACAGAAAAATCAGAGAAAGGAAAACTTATTCAAATGTAAAATTAACTCAATTCTGAACATCTGCAGTCCAAGAAAAAGGAGTCAGGAGAGACCACAGGAGAAGAAATGATAAAGATGCCAGAAAAAGACAAGTTTGAATAAGCAATTGTGCTTCTAGAATACTATTTGATTTGGCAGTGAACAATATTTGTAGAATTGTGATTCTGCAAGGGATAATGTGCACACATTATAGACAAGGTTATCTGCATGATAAGGTCAGAGCTACAAATTTCACATATTCTTTACATTTAAATAGCCTAATGGACAAATGTTTTGTAAAAATAATAGGCTCTATTTCTGAGGCTCTATTTGCTTAATTCCTTGCTTATCTGGTAAGATCTCATTGAATTTCATTGACATGCAGTATCTTAAAATTAAAAAATAATTTATTATATTACACTTTAGGTTTGTAGTATGGTTCCAATAGTTTATGGTTTGATGCACCTCCCCTACCACCCAAGTGCCCCAAACTATCCACCACTAGTCTTATGTCACTTCTACTCTTTCTCTTCCAGTTCCCCTTCTTCCCTCATTACAGAGTATCCTTAAGAAGCTCATGGTACTGGAGAGAACAGAGGGCAAGGGGCTGCTTTGAACAGTGCTGACCTCAGTTTCACCTGACACTGTCTCTGGTCCCTTGAAGCACCAGGATTGAAGCTGGAGTATGGAGCCAGGAGTAAGCCCTAAGCACTGATGAGTATGGCCCCCAAACAATCACTAGCAAATATGCCCAAATGATGTTATACTCTTTGAATTGTTTTAAGTTTGAGGCTGCTTACTTATTCTTTCAGTTAAATAATACCGTAGGTCCCACTGAGACCTATTGTTTGTTGTCTTTAAATATTATTGTAAAGAATTCTGAAGCTAACTCTATTCCCTCCTTTTAGTGATTTGCTTTTATGAGGTGAGGGCAAGGGAGGTCCACATGTCTAACGAATTCTCTTTTTTTCCTTGGCAACACCCAATGATATATAGGGCTTATTCCTTGCTCTAAACTCAAGAAATATTGGTGGACTTGGGGAACCATATGGGATTGTAGGGATAGAATCAGAGTCGACTACATGCAAGGTAAGTGCCTTACCCACTGTACTGTCTCTCTGACTCCAAATAAATTCTTTATCTCAAAATTTTTTTTTTGTTTTTGGTTTTTGGGTCACACCTGGCAGTGCTCAGGGGTTACTTCTGGCTGTCTGCTCAGAAATAGCTCCTGGCAGGCACGGGGGACCATATGGGACACCGGAATTTGAACCAACCACCTTAGGTTCTGGATCGGCTGCTTGCAAGGCAAACGCCACTGTGCTATCTCTCTGGGCCCTATCTCAAATTTTTAAATCGTTTTCTTTGGGTATACCTTCAAGTTATCATTTTCCCAATGATTTATCTTTATTTTGGGGGGTGGGCTATACGCATTGGTGTTCAGAACTTATTCCTGGCTCTGTGCTCTGATATCTCATTCCTGGTAAGGCTTGGGAAACATAGGAGTAGCCAAGGATCTAACCTGGGTTATCTGTATTCCAAGCAAGTATTCTGCCTATATACTATCTCTCTTGCCCCAGATGGCTTCTGATTTTTCTTTTTATGTATTTTTTTTATAATGCTTACAAGATAAGAACAATTTTTTTTCTTAAAGGGCACAGCTGGCTCAAGTCTTAGTTTTGGCTCTGCACTCAGAGCTGGTTCAGCACACCTGGTGGTGCTCAGGGGACCACAATGAACCCAGACTGACCAAATGCAATGCAAATGCTCTACCTGCTGTATTATCTCTCTAGCCCAGTGCTTACAAATTTACTTGCATTGCTTTAATTCCATTTTTATAAAAATGAAGACTTAATGTCATAAAATTATAATCACTTCAAACTGTCCTATAGGAGTAAAACCAATTAGGCTTGAATATCTACATTGATGCTTTATTTGGGGGTGGTAGTGGTATAACACCTGGAAGGTTTTAGGGGGGGTGGGAGTTCTGCATGCAAAATATGCTCCTACCCTTGTTATCCCCTGCTTGAGGCTTAAACTTACACAAAATCACTACTCAATGTTTTTTGGTGTATGTAATTTGGATGTATTTAAAAAATAACATTATAATAATGAAAATCCAGAAACCCAATTTTTAATAATAACAGAGAACTGCCAAAAGCATTTCTAGTCTAATGTCATTAGCATATTCTTGACAGGACTCGTAAATACAACCATTGCATCTGTAATAAGCATGGCTAAGAGCTTCTGATTTTGGGGTATAGAGGATTCCCAGTTGTGTACTGTCTGCTTTCATATAAAAAACTGTAATGCAGGGCAGGTTTCTGTGCTATTTAAGGGGAGGCAGACTGAGGGGAGAAACCAGGATGTTACTTCTACTATCAGCAGAGTTGAAACCAAGCAGAAGAGCAAACAGTAGGAAGGCTAAAGACTAGGGACAAGAGATTCCAGAGAGGCTCAGAAAAGACCTAGGCAGAGCTTGGTGGTGGGGTCTGGGTGGAAGTGGAAGTCCTGCTCTGCTGTTTGCTGTTCCCACTGTGCTGTCCCTACTGACCAGCCAGTGAACCCCAGACACAGCCTCAGCAACTGTACCCCAAGAACTGAGGTGACAATGGAAGCTACATCCCATGCTCACAATTCAATTTGGGCCTGAGGGATTGGAAGTGGATTTCCTCCTTGGGCATTCCTGTAGAAAAGGGGCAAATTATAGAAAATAACAGTCAGGAATTTCACTTGTCATGCAAATGAAGCTGGTTTGGGTGAAAAGAATTCTTATTCAAATGGAGTTTTTAAAGGCCAGAGAGATAGTACAGTGGGGTAATACATTATTAGCCTTGCATGTAGCCAACTGGGGTTCCCAATCCCTGGTACCCCATCTGGTCCTCTGAATATTCAGAGGGAATAATTCCTGAGCACAGAGCCAGGAGTAAACCCTGAGCATTACCATGCATGGCCTCCAAACTATACATACACACACAAATAAAATAAAATAAAATAAAATAAAATAAAATAATTGACTGGTGTGTGTGTGTGTGTGTGTGTGTGTGTGTGTGTGTGTGTGTGTGTCTGTGTCTGTGTCTGTGTCTGTGTCCTTGTGTGTTAGCTATCAGTGATCAAAGCAGCTGCCATAACCTTTTCAAATAATTTACTGAGGGGCCTGGAGAGATAGCACAGTGGTGTTTGCCCTGCAAGCAGCCGATCCAGGACCAAAGGTGGTTGGTTCGAATCCCGGTGTCCCATATGGTCCCCCGTGCCTGCCAGGAGCTATTTCTGAGCAGCCAGCCAGGAATAACCCCTGAGCACCACCGGGTGTGGCCCAAAAACCAAAAAAAAAAGAAAAGAAAAAAAAATAATTTACTGAGGGGACAGAGTGATAGTACAGTGGGTAAGGCGTTTGCTTTTCATGAAGCTAATCCAGATTCTAACCTTAGTGCTAGTTGTGGGGCAGGTGCTGGAGAGAGCAGGATTTTCTCCAAAGCTTCTGGGATCCAGGTTGCTTTAGGGAACATGATGTCCTCAGCCCAATTTTTACATCTGATGTAAGATCCAACAGGAACTTCCTGACACTCACAGAGCTCTCTAAACTGGCTTGAAGTTGCTGGGTTCCCTCTCCACCTCCTCACTTCTGAGAAAACTAAAGCAGCACAGGGTGAGCCAGTAAGTGCCTTAGAGAAGCACTCAGAGGGTGGCTGCCAACATTTCACTAAGTTCCTGTTCCCAGTGACAAATGGCACCTCTGGAAAATGTAGAAAAACAACAAGGCTTCCTGTTAGGAAAAATACTTCAGAACACCCCAAAGTTCCTGACATCCCCTTTCTCTGAAATCAAAGTCTAGTGTCCATAAGTCAACAATGTGAACTACCAAGAAGGTGGCAAGTAAATTTTAATAGAATTTCCCTTCCAGTAGCAATCACACAGAATAGGGGAGTTTCCATTTGTGTACGGTTTTGTCAATTTTTTCTTAAAAAGGGAAGTGGGTGATAATCTGGGAAGGTTCACCTTTCTGCCTGCTATACCCTCCCCACATTGGCTCATGAACATACAAGCTTAGATTAGAATGAAAAAAGAAAAAAACCTAAGCGGGACAATATGGACAATATAGCCTGTAGGGTGCTTGCCTTGTATGTAGCTGACGTACATTCTCTTCCTGACATCCCATTTATGATGACAGGTGTTATCCCTGAGAATAGTCAAGTGTGGCCCCACCCAAAACAAAACAAAGGAAAAAAATGGATGTGGAGGGGCTAGAGTGATAGTACAATGGGTAGGGCACTTGCCTTCCACGGAACTGACTCGAGTTCTCTCTCTAGCATCCCATAAGCCCCCAAAGCATCACCAATAATGATTCCTGAGTTCAGAGCCAGGGAGTAAGCTCTGAACATCGCCGATGTGGCCCCAAAACAACAACAACAACAACAACAACAACCAAAAAGGGTTTAGGAAAGCAGAGACTGAATAAAGATGAAAGAACTGAAGAACTTACATCAGTCAAGCTGTTTTTGCCTTGTCAAGATTTATTTTTAAAACTAGCATTATAGAACATATAATAGGTAGAACATATCTTTGTTAGTTTTAATATTTTGGCTTACCCTTGGTTATGGTTGTGGAACTATGCAGGCCCAAGAATGAACCCAAATTTCCCACATGTATTGAGTGCACACCATTTTCTCTGAGTCCTTGAAGTATATATGTTTAAGCATCATAGCAAGGCTTAAATCTGTCCCTTAAATGCCTCAGGTTGGAGCAAAATCTAGGAGTTTAAAGTCACTTCATTGATTTATGTTAGGGGCCATAGCAGGAAGTATGCAGGGTTATTCCTATTATTCCTAACTGTGCTTGGTGGTTACCCCTGTCCATAGCATTTGGAGATCAGTTCATTCTGAGGATCCAACCCAGACCTCTTGAACACAGAGCAAACTCTCAAAGCATCAAACTCTCTGTCTCTCTGTCTCTGTCTCTCTCATCCTAAAATCACTTTAGAAACTACTTTTAAGTGAATTTGTTTCATTTAGAGTTATCTATTAAATAAAACAAAACAAATTAGGATCTTGAAACTCTTTAAAAATGTATAAGGGAGGGCCGAAGAGATAGCATAGATATAGGGCATTTGCCTTACATGGAGAAGGACGGTGGTTCAAATCCCGGCATCCCATATGGTCCCCCGAGCCTGCCAGGAGGAGTAACCCCTGAGCGCTGCTGGGTGAGACCCAAAAACCAAAAAAAAAAAAAAATGTATAAGGAGAAGATTGTAGAAACAGTACAGTGAGGAAGGCATTTTCTTTGTACACTACCAACCCCAATTTATCCCTGGCACCCCATATAATTCTCGGAATCCCACCAGGAACCAGTAGTGACCCATGAGCACAGAGCCCTGAGTATCACCGTCTGTGTCAAAAACGAAATGTTTAAGAGAAAACAATGATACTGGAAGTTGTCCTTCCCACAATTTCCCCTCGGAACTTGTATTCCTCTTCTCACATCATGTTCCCCACTCCTGTTTCTTCCTTTATTTGGGCCACACCTGGTGGTGCTCCGGGTAATGTTACACCTGGATCTGAGCTCAGAAATTACTCCTAGCAGGCTCAGGGTCATATGGAATGCTAGGGATTGAACCTGGGTAGCCCGTTTGCAAGGCAAATGCCCTTCCTGCTATGCTATCGCTCCTGCCCCTTTTCTGCCTTTTGCCCCCTGGTGTATGTATATCAGCCATACATATCAGCCAAGCACTCCTACCCATATGTATGGCCTCCCCGAGCCAGCAGGGGGCGCCGGCGGGGCAGGGCTGGGTGGGGAGGGTTCCATTAGCTAACCTTGGAGGTGGCCCTAGGATGGAAAGCTAGCAGGAGAGGCAACTAGAAAAGTCAATCCCTTGGCTTCAATCCCTTAGGCCTTCTCGCACAGCTTGAAGGTGAGGCTTTACATGTGTTCATATCCTCTACCCGGCTTCTTTCTGGACACCAGACATGCTGACAGCAAAATGACAAACAGTACTGCGATACTCAGACCCACGGCCACAGGGGTTTCTGCCCTGCTAATGTCACTGAAGCAGTCATCGGCTGTAATTGAAGTCAGAGTAACAAGTGTTACAGGCTGGCCACAATGCAGTCCATTAAACTCTGCCCCCAGCCTACCTCGGTTTTGGCAAGGCAGCTGCAGGTCTCCCAAGAGCCCTCCCTCCTACCCTGACATCTGGGAACAGAAAAGTGAGGAGCCAGGGCTACCATCTGACCCTGGCATAGAGTCAGTGTGCATGCTCAGAGGACTTTAGCCTGCGGGACCCTCAACCCCTCTCCCCCATTGGGACTCTATGAGCCGCGGTGGGACAACAAGGTGAGCTTGAGGCAGTGTGGAAACAGATCCAAGTTTGACAAACTGTGCTTTTGGAGGGTCCGGCTTAGGGTCGGACCATGGCTGGAGCAGCATGGAACACAGAACCAGCGACGTGTTCGGAATCACAGGGCCAATATTTTCCACTCCAGACCTGTGCTTCTTGAATGGGCTGTTCGATCCTGGTGAGTGGGCGCTTCTGATGTTAGAGGCACATTTTGCAGGCTCTGTATTTGTGGGTTTGAATGGTGATGCACCTGGCCCTGTACTCAGGAGCGTCCCCTGACAGTGCTCGAGGACTGTAGAATCTAATGTGCTAGTTGTTTGCCAAGAGAGTGTCTCCACCCTAGGCTCTGGGGATTTAGAGGGTTGGCTTCAAAAGATTCGAATCAGAAGTTATTTGGGATGTTCCTTCCTTTGGACCGGGCTGAGCATTGACTCTCGCTGGATTCTTCTTCAGTTCTCCAAGCACTTGTTGAAATGTCTGTCAGCCATTGGTGAGGGTTTTCCGTTGCTCCCCTATAATGTATTCCTTACACATTCTTCTGCCCCACACAGATTTTTTGTACTAATATCTTTAAAAACATCCTATTGAACCATACCTTTTTGTTTTGTTTTGTTTTGTTTTGCTCACACTCAGAGCTTACTCCTGGTATTGCACTCAGAGATCATTCCTGTTTAGGTTCAGGGGACTTTATGGGGTGCAAACTTAGGTAGGCCATGTAGAAGACAAGGGCCCTACCCATTGTACTCTCACTTTGCCCCTATCTTTTACGGGATCTATTTCACGCTCTTTTTCTCTGGCTGAAAACATCCTATTGGAGCATCTTTAGTGAGATGTAAGCCAGGAGACCAAGAATCTGGAGCTGAGCTGGAACAACGGACAGTGGAAAGAGCAAGATGGAGCAAGAGAAGATAAAGGGAGATTGATTGTACAGGACTTTGAGACCTTTTGTATGAGAAGGTGCTGGAGAACAAAGGGGCGCTTGTCTGCGTTTCCTGTGGGCTCTGCTACTCCAGGACCAGTGAGTGCTGCTGAAAGATTTCTTTCTCACTCCTGCTACTAAATGATTTCTAAGACCTTCTCGCTTCCTGTTTCACAGACATTTCTATGGGGGGGGGGTAGTGAATGTGTGCCAGATTCTTTAGATCCTATAATACATTACAGATTTCCAGGATGTCTTTTAAAAGAAATTTCCCTCCATTGGAAAATTTGAGACCAGCTAATAAAGGTGGTGGGTGGCGTCAGGAGGGTCAGAGAAAGCTACAAGTAAACTTAGCTTACTTGTAACTTAAAACTTACTTATAACTTAATTTAAAACTTAAATATTTAACTTAGCTCTGTAATGAAGGTAGTAATTATAAGACTCATACTGAACCTACAGAAATCAGAACATCCCCCCCCAAAAAAAAATGAAGCCCCACTTTCATACTTCTTTTGTTAAAGCTTTCCACTGAGTTTTCCAGAAATTTCCTTCTGGCTGCATCCTTAACTTTGTCATGGAAGTCAAAGACCAATCATACTTGAATTTTTCATGGAAGTCAAAGACCAATCATACTTGAATTGCAGAAGTGAATTATAGAAAGTCTCCCTCCCTCCCTCCCTCCCTCCCTCCCTCCCTCCCTCCCTCCCTCCCTCCCTTCCTTCCTTCCTTCCTTCCTTCCTTCCTTCCTTCCTTCCTTCCTTCCTTCCTTCCTTCCTTCCTTTCTTCCGTTGCTGAGAGGGCCAGGCAAAGTGACTTAACCACTTTACTATCTCTAGCTTCCAGAAATTTAATTTTTGGCTAAGCTCACTAGACATTTGGAGAGGAGGCCTGGAGTCATACCCCTTGTTCTTAGGGGCTTCTCCTGGTTCTGTGCTTAGGAGTGATCCCTGATGGTACTTGGGAAACCATCATCATCTGTGATGCCAGAGAGTCAAAAGGGGGTTAGCAGGATACAACCCCCACTTTAACCCCTGAACTAGCTCTATGGCTCCAAGTTCATTAAATATTTTCAATATTTGAGAGGTGCTCATAATGTCATGGAGTTATGAGAAAGAAATCCTGATCATCTGTGAAAATCCTTTTAGCACTCTACTAAGGGAAGAAAACAAACTTCTTTGGAAAGTTATCCAAGTTTGACTCTAGCCCTTGGCCTAGGGTCTACTTCCCTCAGCAGTGGTTGAAACCCAAAGCAGACTTTGGATAGAAATCAAGATGGACAGAAAAAGCGCTGCTCTGACGAATAGCTTGCATGAGAGAGTTGGTGACCCCTCAGAGGGTTTCTGAGTTCAATTAGCACCTCTTTTTCTTTTTTCCTTTATCAGTGGGAAAGAAGGGATTCTGAGATCCTGAGTTGTAGACATCATACATGCTTTGGATCTTTAGTGTTCTTCAAATGTATCCACCATGACCAGTCACATGGCAGGGGATGAAAGTCTGTGCTTTTTGAGAGTTTGCTTATGTGTTAAAATGATAGTTGTGATAGGATGGGGTAATTCTCTTAGATGAAGGAGTTAGGGGGGGCTAGTGGATAAGAACAGGTGAAGGTCGTTCAGATGGAGATTGGTGGCAGGAAAGGAAACATGGCCAAAGAAATGTGCAGCATGCTCAGACTTTTCTAGGAAGCTCATATGATCCTGATCCTATGGACAGCTTCAGCCAAAATAAAGTTGAAACAAACCTATTGCTTTTTTCCCTATGTTTTGTTTGTTGGAAGTGAGGGTGGGCAGACATGTGTTTTGGGCCAAGTTTGATGGAGTGTAGAGGCTACTCTGGGCTCAGGAGTGATGCCTGGTAGTGCTTGGTGGGGTGTTTTATGCAGTGACTGGGATTTAAGAGGCAAAGGCAGCACCATAACCCCTGTGCTATCTCTCTGGTCCCACCCTGAAGTTTGATAATTTGAAAAACCCTTGACTTACCATTTCCAAAGTGGTCTCCTTCAAAATCAAAAGCTTGAAGTTGGATATTCATCATTTTCAGTTGAAGGTGGCGGGACAACTGGATGCTCTGTTCACTCACGCACTTGAAGGAATGGCCGAGCACGGCCTCAAACATCAGCAGAGATTTTTTTATCCCTAAGTAAACTTTCTCTGACAAGAAAAAGGCAAGATAAAAATAAGAGTCCTGGAGATTACTTAAGTAATCTTAGCTCTTTCTGAGGGCCTATATACAGGTGGTTTCTTTGCTTTCTTCAGACATTATTTTCTAGGACCTCGTGACCGCCTTCTCATGACAAAAAAAAAATAAAAATCCTCCCATTGAACTTTGGGGCATGTTTTTTTCTGTTCTAGAATATCTGGAGGCCACCTTATATAAAGTAGGTTGTCACAACATTGAAATTAGTAACTTAGGGGAATGTCTTTCTTGAGTTATTTTAAATTACCGGGGGAAGAGTTGTTGGGGACAACTGTCATTGTGGGGGGATACTAAGAAGTGTCCATATAAGCTTCAAAAGTAAGAGCAGGAAGATTGCTTTCTGAATCAAAATTTCAGAAGCCCTCCTAAATCAGAGACAGGCACCTCCTCAAGTGGAGTATGGCTTCTCTCTGAATGAATGTGTTAATGCACGAATAACCACTATCAAAAACAACTAAGGTCATCTGATGGTACAGGGGTATTCCATGCACCCGTGCAAATAGAAAAGAAGAGAGGTCCATTTTCACCCATCTGTATCCTGCTAAGGAAGAAAAGAATCTTCCATTTTTCTGACAGATAACCCCCACTTTCTTGAGGAGGACCACATGCAAGGCAAGTGTCGTAAGTTCTGTGCTCTCTCCACCCTGTATACCCTTTGTGAGAAGGTCTGCGCTTCAAGGAAAATGCAGTTAGACAATTCAATCTTAGAGTTATTGCATTTACTCTACCAGGTATTCTTTCAAGTAGACTTTGGCTTTTTTGGGTGGGGGAAAATTCACTGACCCCAGGACCTACTGGTGTGATATCCTTGGAGGTGAGAGTAAGAAATATTCATGAGTAAGAAATATTCATGAGGGCCTGGAGAGATAGAACAGCGGCGTTTGCCTTGCAAGCAGCCGATCCAGGACCAAAAGTGATTGGTTCGAATCCCGGTGTCCCATATGGTCCCCCGTGCCTGGCAGGAGCTATTTCTGAGCAGACAGCCAGGAGTAACCCCTGAGTACCGCCGGGTGTGACCCAAAAAACAAAAACAAAAAATAAATAAATAAATAAAAAGAAATATTCGTGAAAGCTCCAAGGGGCTTTCAGGAAGAATCTTTGATGTTTTCCCCCTTTACTGCCCCAGTGGATATATTTGTGTGGGTTTGTTCATAGTCTTCAAGATCTAGGAAAACATCTTACATATACTTTCCTGTTGAATTCATACAAGTCTCCATTTTACAGAAGCAATGGAGTCAGAAATTGAAAACATTTGCTGAAGCTTATACAGTTAATCAATAGTATTTTTACTCAAGAAGACACAAGAACTTGGTATCTTAACCTCCTGTTTACTAGAGACTGACTTCATACAATAATTAATGCATACATTGTATACAACTAAGAAATAATCAATGTACACTATTAATTAGTATTTTTGGGCCCGGCACAATTATCAAACTTACTAATATTGGAAGCATCTAATTATCTAATTAATATTGGAAGCATGTAATTTTAGCTAATTGTGGTTACTAATACCACCATAACCAACCCCAACCCCCATGACATGAAAGTCATTATGAAGGTGGCTCTTACTAAGGAGTGCCAGTAACCCTGGATTTTTGGTACCTAAAACTTTTTTTTCCCTTCTTCATCATCTAAATTCAGTTCAAGGATTGACTTTTCCTTCTTTTGCCTTTTGAGAGATTCCATGCCCAATGTACGTAACTTCCGCAGTCAAATGCTCTACCACTGAGCTATACCCCCAATGTAGGTAACTTCTGTTAGCATTCATGATATTGATCATATTCACTTTCCAGTAGATATGAGAAATGCTTCTAAGATGTGTGAAAGTCAGTTGTAGACTCTAAAGTCTTATAATTATCCAACTATCATAGATTGCATTGTTTTGAACAATACTGGAACACTGATGGCATACAAAATATTTCCCTACTTTTTCATTTCCTGGCATGTTTCTTTAACATAAATTTCATAGAAAATAATAGATTTTAACCCACTAAAATCAGAATTTTGAAAGGAGGAAAACAGATGTGAAAAATCTTGGTACAGAGTAGGCACTTAGTCAAAGTTGTTTACCAAAGCCTTGACTCTACAGAGAAATGGGTGATCTCTGAGAAATTCCCACAACTGGACTTGGAGCTTTTCTTTTTCTGAAAGGAACATTATATGATTTCCTCAACTTGCCATGTAGGGCGAGTCTCACACAGCAACCAAGGTGAAGTATGGTAAATGCCTATAGAATCTATCACTTCCCTAATTGCAGCCCCCCCCTCACCCCATCAGTGCTCAGGGTTTACTCCTGGCTCTACACTCAGAAATCATTCCTAGTAGAGTGGCTCTGCCATAGTATCAGTAATAGAGCTTTGAATTTCTGGACAACTTCATTTGTTTGATGCTGTGTCCTATAGGAACACACAGTTTAACAGAATGGACAGCTAATAACAAGAGCTTACTAAGACTCTGCCATTGTATGAATGATTTCATTGAAGATACAATAATTTTCACAAATGTTCTTGCTCTTATACTTTTTCTTTTCTTTCTTTCTTAAGCTTTTTATTCTCTTTCTTTTTCTCTTTTCTTTTTCTTTTCTTTTCTTTTCTTTTCTTTTCTTTTCTTTTCTTTTCTTTCTTTCTTTTTTTTTCTTTTTGGTTTTGGGCCACACCTGGTGGTACTCAGGGGTTACTCCTGGCTCTGTGCTCAGGAATCACTCTTGGTGGAATCAGGGGACCATATGTGATGCTGGGATTCGAACCCAGGTCAGCCATGGTGAGCAAGGTGAGCATCCTACCCACTATACTACTATTCCAGCCCCATCTTTCTATCCTTTTAAAAATAACTTTGCACTCACTTATCTGGAAACAAATATATTATGGTCACCTATGTCAACTATGTGATGCATTTTCTTTGAATAAAGTAAAAAAATAATAAATTCAACAGAATGAAATTCCAAAAATGGTCTATTATCACCGGTACAACAGCTTCTAATACTAACCTGGATTTGAAATGGTCAGATAGGCACTCACTTCACTGATATAGTAGGAGTTTTCATCCTGCAAAATAGCAGTGTGTTAGCCTTTGTAGCTTATCTCCATTTTTATCATTATGATCCTCATCACAAGCTTGGTGCATGCAGGATTCCATCTGTGAAAACCTTGACATGAGGTTTTTGGATTAGCTTAGTACTGATCATACTTGTTTTGTACTTACCAGTTTCAACAAATGTAAGTAAGTGACAATAAGTTATGCTTTGATTCTAGTCCGAAATTATTCCCTGTATACTTGTTAAACTGAAATCCAGGCCCTACTAGCATTTTTATTTTGATGGGCCTTACTCAGTGACACAAGGGGTAACTCCTGGCTCTGCACTCTGAAATCACTCCTGGAAGACTCGGGGAACCAAATGGGGTGCCAGGGATCAAACCTAAGTTGGCCACATGCAAGGCAAATGCCCTACCCACTGTGTGCTATGGCTCTGGCCTCCCAACTAGCATTTTGAGTCCCTTTTGTGGGCTCATATTTCCTACTGTTAAATATAGATATATTTGAAAAGTGGAGGGGTTAACAAGGTTGTTGGTAAACTTTTACTAGCAATTATTATCTTAAGGTTGAGACTAAACTGAAACAACTCATCTTTCAGGACACTAGGGGTGGATATCACAAATACTCTGAGAAAAATAATGTATGCAAAATTGTATGTGCATTTTCCTGGGTAGGAGACAAATTGTTTTAAACAGATGAGTGGGTCTAAAATGGACACATGAACCAAGAGATTCTAGGAAAAATGGGTACTCTGGGATGTCACTGGGTTCTCTCTGGAAGAGAATTGCTATTGTGTTATTAAATATAAAGCAAGGATAACAAACAAAACATAAGTCAGAAAGATAGAACCACAGGTGAGGTGCTTCAATCAATCCACATGTGATCCTAGCTTTGTAAATGATTCTCCAAGTACCAGCAAAAGTAAACCCTGAGTGCAGCCAACTTTGACCCCCAAGCAAACAACAACTCTCTCTCTCTATTATATAATACATACCTGTATTATATCATATATAATATTAAAATAAAATTTATTCCTTACACACACTTCACTTTTTCTCCTAACTCACCCCATCTCATTCTTCTCATGTAACCCTAGCCCAGTTGTCAATGTTCAATGAAGTTTTGGGTGGTTATTTTTTATTTTTAGGAAATATTTTATTAATTTATTTTTACCAAAGTTGCACTGCATTATAATATCATGTAAATTTCAAATTTTACAAAAGAAATGTGTCCAAAATGGCATAGTATCCAAAATTGGAATGTAAACTTTTAGTAGTTTTGAACAAAGTCATTAGACAACTTACCAGTACAAATCTTGACCACATTAGAATCCATTTATATGGTATTTGTGGATGAAATGATTCCTTATATCATATCATATCAAGGTTCCAGAAATGCAAACTCTTTAGTAAGATCATTTCTATGAAATCTTTGAATTCTCCACCCTCAAATTCTTTGATACTCACCTCCTTCCAGCTAACCTTGCTCCAGGCACTGTAACTTGTCACACTTTATTTTTCATCCTCATTGTCAGGGATCAAACCCATGTATGAGATGGGGTTGAACATGTATTGCTTTATTCCTGAATCACATCTTTCCAAATTCCTATTTAATCCTCACAACAACTATAAGAGGAAATGGAAGATCAGTGACTTGCTCAAGGTCAACCCTAATAGTTGCAGAGGAAGAAGTCATAGACTAGCTTATAATCTCTTTCATATCCACTCTAGACCAAGGATTGCTCTAGGCTTTGCTTTAGACTTGATTTCCTCTTTGGAGTTGCTTAATCTTGAGACTCAAGACAAGTTAAACAATGTGTGAGATCCTTTCTCTTTATTAGACAGAAACTGCTGTGACTCTTGCTTGCCTTCTAGGCTTGCTTTGACATGCCATTTATTTAAGCAATAGTTTAATTTAAGCTAAAGTCTTTTGTTTGTTTGTTGGGCTTGGGGGTCAAATCTGGCAGTGTTCAGTGATGTCTCTAGCAGTGCTCAGAGAACCAAGCATTGCCAGGAACTAAACTTGAACCTCATCTATGCAAACGGCAACTATTGAACCATTTTCCAAACCCCAAACCCATTTTTTTGAGACAAAGACATTTTTTCTGATTCTATCTTATTGATGGGATTCTAATTTTCATTTTCTTCCATGGGATATGTGGGTATAGATAAAAAATATTCATTGTGTATGGGAACAGAGTGAGTGTACAAAAAGGGGGTACGTTAGGGCAAAGGGAACAAATGCTTAGTAAGGGATGTTCAAAGGTATCTATTATTCAGATAGGTAGATACAGGTTGTCAATGGTGACAAGTGTTGATCGGTAACATGTACACTTGAAATTTACATGATATTATAATGCAGTGCAACTTTGATAAAAAATAAATTAATAAAATATTTCATAAAAAATAATCACCCGGGCCCGGAGAGATAGCACAGCGGCGTTTGCCTTGCAAGCAGCCAATCCAGGACCAAAGGTGGTTGGTTCGAATCCCAGTGTCCCATATGGTCCCCAGTGCCTGCCAGGAGCTGTTTCTGAGCAGACAGCCAGGAGTAACCCCTGAGCGCCGCCGGGTGTGGCCCAAAAAACCCCAAAATAAATAAATAAATAAATAAATAAATAAATAAATAATCACCCAAAACTTCATTGAAATTGACAACTGGGCTAGGGTTACATGAGAAGAATGAAATACAGTGAATTAGTAAAAAAAAAAAAAAAAGTGAAGTGTGTGTAAGGAATGGATTTTATTTTAAAAATCAGCCAACCACTAAGACTTTATGGTATCTATTTTTTATGGTAAAGAAAAAAAAATCATTGTTAGGTAAACTAAAATAAGGGCAGGCTTATGTTTATTTTTCTTGAAATACAAGTTTTCTAACATTGATGCTGCTGGTATTTGATGAGTCTTATTTAGACCAAAGTTGTGGTGTTACCAGAGGTTCTTGGTTTTTGGGCAACATATATTGGTGGTGAGAGCTTACTCCAGACTCTGTACTCAGGTGTCTTTCCTGGCCAGCTAAAGGGATGATTTGGACTGCTAGGAATTGAACCCAGGTTGGTTGTGTGCAGGGCAAGCATCCTACCTGCTTTACTATTGTTCTGGCCCCCATCAAATGTCTTAAAAGAAGGAAGACTTTAGAATACAAAAAGCTTTAATATTTTTAGAATTTTTTTCAGAAAATTTGGCCCAGAAAGATAACTCAATGGAAAGCAGTAGTGATTACCATTATTCTAATGAGAGAAAGTCAATGGGATGAGCACATGATTTGCATGTGAGAGATGTGGGTTCCATCTTTGGCAATGATTGGTCTCCCAAGCACTGCAGGGCACTATAGGGAGAACCCCACAAATACCCATCAGTAATAGCTCCTACACCTCATTAAGTGTGATCTCCAAAGTTTTGCAAATACCAAAATCTGGCATAATTTGAATAGGAACAAGACTGAAACTGATTCAATCTGAGGGGCTGGCAAATTTTCATAAATTTAGCCTCCTATTTGGGAAAATAAAGTATGGCTGAAAATTTTAATGTCTTGGGCTGGCAACATCTCATGTCCTCAAGAGTGAACCTTGAGCACAGAGCCAGCAGTAACTCCTGAGAACAAGGAAATGTGAGTCAAAAAGAAAAAAATTAATATTTCTTAAAAATGATCTTTCTTGAGACTGGAAAGATAGCAAATGTCTTGCACACTGTTGACTTGGACTTGAACTGCATCATCCCATATAACTTCCCAAGCCTACTAGGAGTAATCAATGAGTGCATAGCCAGGTGTAACCAAACTAACTAACTAAATAAATAAAAATGAAAAACCAAACCAAAACCCCAAACTCTCTCTACTGTCCATGTTAACCTATTGGTAGTTATTGAAGCTCTGTGGATAATTTTTATTTATCACTATAAAATAATAACAGTACTTACAGGTTGATATGATGATTAACTGAAAGGATCCATACTCTAAAAATCACAGTCTTTAGTGGAATTGTAATTGACATCATTAGCCATCATCAGAATAAACTGAGTGCATTCTTCCCAACAAACTTCTCTCATTAAGCTATAGAATGTCTATTTTGTTGTTGTTGTTGTTGTTGTTGTTTGCATTTTTAATTTTGTGCCACACCCAGCAATGCTCAAGGATTTCTCTTGGCTCTGCACTCATGAATTATGACTAGAAGGATTTAGGGGACAAGATGGGTATAGAGCCCTAGTCATCTGCATTCATGGCAAGTGCCCTACCCACTGTACTCTCTCTCCAGCCCCCTGAATGTCTATTTCTTAGCACTCAGTTCAACCTCAAATAGAGACAGCACATAATTCAGCCAATCTAGATTAATTCTGTTGATGAGAGATGAGACCTCTGCTCAGGATGAGACTTGGAGGCTATGAAGTAGGTGGATTTCAGTTAGATGTAAGATTTACTCAAAGTTCATGAGAAAATCCCCTGCCCCACGTGATGCAGTGTATACTGTCTACTTTCTCCTTTGGAAACCGCAGACTTGTCTGTCAGATGTTTTTTCCTGTGACAAATATTAACCATGGCAGATTCTTGAAGCAAAAATGAAAACCCGTGTAAGAAATGCTCTGACTAAAAGTTGTGGAGAACTACTTATAGATAAATATAAAAGTAGGTGCCAAGGACACAATTGAGGGACCTCTTGTAAAGTCCCATCTCCCTTTTCTTTTTTTTTTTTTTTTTTTTTTTTTTTTTTTGGTTTTTGGGCCATACCCGGCGTTGCTCAGGGGTTACTCCTGGCTGTCTGCTTAGAAATAGCTCCTGGCAGGCAAAGAGAATCATATGGGACACCGGGATTCAAACCAACCACCTTTGGTCCTGGATCGGATGCTTGCAAGGCAAACGCTGCTGTGCTATCTCTCCGGGCCCCCATCTCCCTTTTCAACCAATGGGAAGCTGACAAGAAGGCTACACCTTTCCAGTCTCTAAAGTGAGCTTTGAACTTTGCCATAATAGCTCATCCAGGGAACCCTAATTACTCAGAGAAAATGTAGTCTGCTTTTATAATACAGAGGGTTCAGAACCACTTGACCAGTCGAGCTGGCCCAGGAAGGAAGATACCAGTGGCCATGAGACCAGAGTTTCTCTTTGACTTCTATAAATAACATCAGGTCAGAATTTCTGAAAAGTTCATGCTCAGTATGTGGTTCTGTTTTCAACATCATGCAAGCCGTTTTTGGGTTTAGCGTTGTGACTAATGCTAGAAACCTTGGCTTTGGACATGGCAGAAAGAAATCAGAGTGGCTTTCTTTTTTTTTTCCTTCAAGGATTCTGCTTTATTTTTCTTGATAATTTATCTCAGAGTTCTCTGTGAAATTTAGATTCATTTCTTTGTTGATTCAGTTTCTCCAAATATTTGCTAACGACATCCTTTGCACAAAGACAGCATTTGGCATTATAGATGGAGCCAGGAAGAGATCATAGACTGCTTCAAGATAGCTGCATTTAGAGAGGTTGGGAGATAACAAAATGGCTGCTAAGGGATCCCATTTTTACCTGGGCTGAAATTGGCAGTGAGGAGAGAGCAAAGGGTGAAGATAATTGAGTCATCTTCAGGGATGGAGCTAAAAATGGGAAAAGGACCATTCAGGACTAAAAGAACAAAGTGAGAAAAATAGGAGATGACCTGGGAAGTTTTAAATAGTGCACTTTGAGGGTGTTAACATTTGAAGGCTGGTATCCCTTCTCCTGGTATCTTTCAGGAGTCTGGAAATCAGGATGTTCCTAAATGCTCCTAAGATGTTCTGGGGAAGCACTGTGGGTTTGGCATCAATGGATTTCAAGACTGGTCAGAATCCCAGCTTCTGTCCTTCCATAGCCCAGAGCTGAGGGCTGAGACCAGAAGCTCCCTCCAGTGAGATGGTTGACAAAGAGCTAATGTCGAGCCAAGTAAAATAAACTCTACACAAAGTTATTGAAACAAGTTTTAAAACAAACTATTCAGAGAGGAAGTTGGGGGTAAGGAGGGAGGTATATTTATCTCAAATCTGAAGGATCTGAACAACTTTCAGGATTTCACCATAATCAACTGAGACACGAGCTGCAGAAAGGTTTCCAAACTTTAAGAAAATGACACTGAGGGAAATAAGACAAGAACCCTATCTCTCCTAATTTAATGAGGAGCTAGATAACTGGTTGAACACTTTCAAGTAGGCACAGCCAGTTCAATCTCGTACCATGCCACCTAGTCTTACCAGCTTACCAGTGACTAGGTGGCATTGGTTAGTTAGCCTTGTCTCATAGAAGAGAATACTGAAATTTGTGGAGAGAAAGTTCATGACTACCCAAGATCACAAAATGCAAATGAGACAGGTAATTTGAATCTTGAGTAAACAACAAAGCCACCCTAGAGTTCAGGAAGTAATTATTTATCTTTTTTTGTTTGTTTTTTTGTTTTTGGGTCACATCCGGCAGCGCTTAGGAGATACTCCTGGCTCTACACTCAGAAATCACTTCTGGCAGGCTGGGGGACTATATGGGATGCCGGGATTAGAACCACTGACCTTCTGCATGAAAGCAAATGCCTTTTACCTCCATGCTATCTCTCTGGCCCCTATTTATCTTTTTTTATTGGTTTTGTTTTGTTTTGTTTTTGTCATTGGCAGTATATCAATTAAACCTGTTGCCAGTTTAATTGTATTAAACTGTTCCAGACTATATTTTCTTTTTCAATTTCTCCCTTACTGTTCAGCTCAGTGCAGAGGACAATGTAGAGGCTCAATCAGTTAAATTATTTGCAAATCAACACCCTCTGATTATTCTAAAACTTGCTTCTCATTGATCACATTCATAATGTTAGAGTGAATGTAAATCTTCCAGAGTTCTTTCGCTTTAGAGCAGTGGTTCTCAAACAGAGAGATTTTATCCTAGAGGGAGCAGTTGGCAATGTAGAGACATTTTGGATGGTTGCAACTGGGGTGGATGTTGCTATTGACATCTATGTGAAGACTAGGGGGTGCTGTTCAATGCCATAAGACACAAGACATCTCCAAAGCTTTATCTGGCCCCAAACAGTAATTTAGAGGATGGAGACATGTGAAAAGTGGCTGACTGAATTGACAAACCCATTTTTCTTGAAGAATCTAGAATTCAAGGATTTAAAATATCTGGAAAGTGCACTCTAAAAGCTAGAGATATAGTGTTTGCTTTGCACACAGCTGACCCGGTTCAATTCCCAGCACCACTTTTGGTTCTTTGAAGACCACCAGAAGGGATACATGTGCATAAGGGACTGGAGAAATAGTATAGTAGGTAAGGCACTCACTCTCCTTGCATCCAGCTGACCCTGGTTCAATTGTCTGTATTCTATAGGAGCCTGCTGAGCACAGAACCAGGAGTAAGCCCTCAGTACAGCTAGGTATGACCTCCAAACCAAACCAAGACAAATCAAAACAAACAAAGCAAACAAAAGAGAGAAAGTAGGCCTAGTTCTGTGCCTTGTAGAAATAAGGTGACCTAGTAGTCCATACTTAATAGTTTTTTCAGGAAACTTGACAGGAAGCAGTGGACATTTAAGGAAAATAAAACGAACCTGTATCTTCGGTGGAGAAAATGACAGAAAATCACTATCAGGAGTGTGAGCTTCAGTATGGTAAAGAGAGAAGGTCCTCTAGACCTCCTGAATCAGATTGCCCATAGGACCCAGAGACAAGAGAAGAGGGAGGCCTGTATAGACTCTTATACAAGACAGACCTCATATGTGGCCCCAACATTCCAAGTGGATTCTCCAACCATAGCATCAAAAACATGGAAAGGTTGGCTTCATTGTACAGCCTCCTGTCCTTCCCAGCCAGGAATCAGAACCTCTTTTTTACCCAGAAGTGCCCAGTGTTCACTCAGGCTGTTTGGGCACAGTCTGAGTTAAAAACATGTCATTGGGGGCTTTCTCACAGAGACAGGTTGCCATAGCCTCCAAATGACAGTCAGGCCAGCTATTTTGGTTGTCACTTTTTGTCTGCATTCTCTAGAACAGCCCAAAGATCTTACAGGATGAGCCTCTCAATTTCACCCGAGAGAGGTGAGAGGTAAAATATTTAGCAAGTGGCACATATTTAGGGCTGTAGCCACTGCTCCTGTGTAAAGTTAATGTCATTCCTAGGCTAGATGCCAATCCAGGCACTAGCTATCAGGGAGCTGACAGGAAACCACTCCTTGGGGGAACCCCCATCCAACTCAGCCTTCCCCTGGGTATCCTTACTCAGGCCAATATCTTTTTTTTTGTTTTGTTTTTGGGTCACACCCGGCGGTGCTCAGGGGTTACTCCTGGCTGTCTGCTCAGAATAGCTCCTGGCAGGCACGGGGGACCATATGGGACACCGGGACTCAAACCAACCACCTTTGGTCCTGGATAGGCTGCTTGCAAGGCAAACACCGCTGTGCTATCTCTCCGGGCCCGAATATCTTAGCTGATATCTTAGTTCCTAAAACTTGGCTCCATGTCACCTATTATACTGGATTTGTTTTTTGGTTTTTTGTTTTTTTTTTGGTTTTTCGAGCCACACTCGTTTGATACTCAGGGGTTACTCCTGGCTAAGCGCTCAGAAATTGCCCCTGGCTTGGGGGACCATATGGGACTATATGGGGATCGAACCGAGGTCCTTCCTTGGCTAGCGCTTGCAAGGCAGACACCTTACCTCTAGCGCCACCTCGCCGGCCCCTATACTGGATTTCTTATGACAGTTTCAGGGAACACAATAATCTTCCTTGTGTTCATGTTTTCATCAAGAGTGGGAAAATAGGGGCCTGGAGAGATAGCACAGCGGCGTTAGCCATGCAAGCAGCCGATCCAGGACCAAAGGTGGTTGGTTCGAATCCCGGTGTCCCATATGGTCCCCCGTGCCTGCCAGAAGCTAATTCTGAGCAGACAGCTAAGAGTAACCCCTGAGCACTACCGGGTATGGCAAAAAAGAGTGGGAAAATAAAACATCACTGTTTTGAGGGAATAAACAATTTTTACTGACCAACTTCCATCATTAAGGTCCACAGTTAGCATAAAATCTTTTCAAGTTTGTTGAACTTTTCAGCTTTGTCAGGATGCACTTTTCTGTACTTCTCTGAAATGGTGCAAACAGAGAGTCTTCTAAAAAGACTGAGGCAATAACCAGAGGCTCTGGATGTCCTTCCTCATGCAGCAGGTCACATAGCAGGATCTCAGTGAACTGGGCCATGCACTCCAGCATGAACATTTGTGCCATCTGGTTTCTTGGGCCATTTGGCTCAAGTAATTTTCTAAACATTCTTTTATTGTTTTTTTTTGGGGGGGGGGCACATCCAGTGATGCTCGGGGGTTACTCCTGGCTATGTGCTCAGAAATTGCTCCTGGCTTGGGGGACCATATGAGATGCCGAGGGATCGAACCACGGTTCGTCCTAGGTCAGCCACATGCAAGGCAAATGCCCTACCGCTGCACCATGGCTCCAGCCCTTGATTTTCTTAATACCAGTAAAGCCTAAGCTCAGTTGTCTGGGGAGAGAGCCTGGGTCCTCTCCTGAAGGCTTCTGTGTGAGGGTTTCACAGTCACAGCAGTGGTCTCACTGGAGAGTCTCTGAAGGGTCCTGGAACCCTTGTCTTGTTCAAGAAATTATCAGCTCAACATTTCATCCACAACTACTATACAGATGACTTGAAAGTGATTTAGATCATTGTTGCTCATCACTATGGCCTAATGACTAGATTTGCAATTATAAAAAGGTTATGCTTGGATCCTCACTTTGCATCCTGTACTACATGAGACAAAAAGTACAGGATGCAAATTGACTCCTTTTATCTGTAGATAGTTAAATTTGTTTTTAAAATATGTTTTTGTTTTGGGACATATCCTGAGGTACTCAGGGCTAATTCATGTTTCTTCACTCAGGAATCACTCCTGTTGGGCTCAGGGGACCATATGGGACTCTGGGGAATGAACCTGGGTGAGCGTTGTGTAAGGTAAGTGTCCTACCTGCTATCTTATTACTCTGGCTTCTTGCTTGCTTTGCAAGCCCATATACTCTCTTGAACATGTATCTTACCCTTCTTTTCTCCTCACATCCTTTTGTTTTGTTTTAGGGCCACACCCGGTGATGCTCGGGAGTTACTCCTGGCTATGCGCTCAGAAATAGTTCCTGGCTTGGGGACCATATGGGATGCTGGGAATCAAACTGAGGTTTGTTTTGGGTCAGCTGCGTGTAAGGCAAAAGCCCTATCGCTGTGCTATCGCTCCAGCCCCCTCCTCACATTTTCTAAATACATTTTTTCAATAAATACTATTTTGCTTCACTAAAAACAGTTTTCTAATGAATGTTTTTTTTGTTTGTTTATTTTTATTTTTCTAATGAATGTTTAAAAACAAGAACACTACTTTTAAGAAACCAAAACCTCTTTCAACTTGCCCTACTTATGGCAATTCACTTCTTTTTAAGATTTCACATGTTTAGTCTCAGGAAGTTTGAGCACTGTTTAATATAACAATAGACTCCCTTTAAAGAATACAGTTATGTAAGAAGCATTTGCTAGATGATTTACAGGCACATTTCAAATTCACCAATAGGGTCTACCAGGAAATGTACTAATTCCTAATTAACAGATGAGAAAACAGTTCCCAACAAACAGGTCTTAAAACCTGCACTTAGTGAATAGTATGGCTGAAAGTCAATACTGACTTTTGTTACCCCAAAGTCTGTTTCATTCTTCTCCACAGTCTGTTAACTCAGCCCCCTCTGGCTTCAAGGTTCCATATTTGACAAGTAAAGTCAGAAGCCCACACTTAGTTCCTCTGAGTCTCCCCTCCCCTCCTACTCTGCCTCTATTTGAGAGTCACTTTGGGAACAAGTTAAGGACAACTCTTTCCTTTAAAAGTAGGTAGCATGGCTCCTTCCCATGTGTCTCCTTCTCCCCAAGTCACTTATTCTTCTCTGTCATGACTATCTAGTCCCTTTCTCTGGACCTTTGCCCTCTAGGTAGGGACCTGAGTCTTTTCACATATGCTTTCCCCACTTTTCACATGATAAAAAGAAAGGTTGGACAGATTAACTGGCACAAGGAGATGTCACAAGAACAAAGGACAAGTGTAATATTCTCCTGAGATTCTCTGGCCTCACTGATATCCATATTCTTTTCACGGGGCTGTCTTCCTCATCTCTGGAGATGGCCTCGAAAACCCAGTGCTTGGTTAGTTCCCCCCTTTTTTTTGCTTGCTGTGGTTGGGAAATACCTAGAGTGACATTTCTCCAGAGCAACCAGGAATTTTTCTAGGACTGCTCAACAGTGACACTTCCTTCTCAAAAAGGTTTGGGACTAACTGCCCAAGACCAAATCTCTTCCAAGAAACCTTGAAGCCCTTCTTGGGCTGCATGGAGGAGGCAAGAGAGTGAAGAAAGCAAACATAAGTAGTGGATACTTCTCTCCTCTGTCTCTCCATGTTCCTCTTTCTATTTTTTTTTTATTTTAGTTTTTGGGTCACACCCAGCAGCGCTCAGGGGTTACTCCTGGCTCTATGCTCAGAAATCGCCCCCCTGACAGGCACAGGGGACTATATGGGATACCAGGATTTGAAGCACCATCCTTCTGCATGAAAGGCAAGCACCTTACCTTCATGCTATCTCTCCAGCCCCATGCGTTCCTTTTTCTTATCAGAAAAGATCTCAAAAGGTTTGGAGATCTATTTTTCTTGGAACCTGAACTGAAGTGTGGGATTGATTGCACCACTGTGCAGAGTGGGGAAACGTGAACCCAAAATGAACACCAGATGATGTGAAGGAGATTATTCCTCACCTTGGTAAATGTGAGATTCACAAAGCCGCCTGGGAAATTCACAAGCAGGTTGGACTTCCGGAAGCTACAGTTTCCATAGGCTTGAGTTGTGTTGGGATCGATAATGAAGTAACTCTTAGGTGAAAAAACCTAAATTGAGTGAAAAAGATGAATTCAGTGAGATCTAGAAGAAACCTCTTTTTAGAGGATCAGAAACTCAGGCTGCTTTATGACCCAGAAAACTAAGGGCTAGAGGGGATTCACCTGGGAATTTTCAAGTCTCCGGGCTGTAGTGTCAGTTCCAAACCACTATACTCAAATGTTTAAAATATTTTCTTTAAAAGAAGTTTCCCCACAAAGACACCTTTCTTGATAGGTTATTCATGGAAAATTGATAGTACATCTGTCTGTATATTTATAGATGAACTGTATGGGATTAATTTTTTAAGTTAATTGTGTTGAAAGTCCCATAGAAAAAGTCTTTCTAAGGCACCTTCACTTCAAATATAGACTAGAACATGTATGTTCTATTTTAAATCATAATAAGGGGCCAGAGTAATAGTACAGTGAGTAGGGCACTTGCACTTGCCTTGGGTTTGATCTTTGGCATCCCATATGGTCACCTGAGTCTACCAGAAGTGATTTCTGAGTGTAGAGCCAGAAATAACCCCTGAGCACTGCAGAGAGAGGCCCCAAAACAAAAAAGGGGAAGTATTATTTTTATTATTATTTTTCTAGTAAATCAAGATCTCTTGGCCCCAGGGATGGGGCTATATAGTAGAGTGCATGTCTAATATGCACAAGGTCTGTGATTCTACCTCTGGTACCTAAACCCAAAACACTAACCAATCAAACAAAAAACTTCCAGTTATCTAAACTTCACTCCAGTCTCTCTCATCTATTTGTCAATCTAGATTTTATATGTTTTTTTTTGGGGGGGGAGTGGCATATCCAGTAGAGCCCTGGCTCTGTGCTCAGGGGTCATTCTGGGGAGATGCTCAAGAGCCTTATGTGGTGCTAGGGATCAAGCCCAGGTTGGTCAAATGCATCAAGCATCTTAGAGCAAGAATTGCTTACAATGGCTTATTTCTGATATCAATACAAGCACAAAATTTAAGGGTGAACCATCAATGACCTGCACCAAAATTAATATGTTCAGTTAAATAGCACAGAATGTATAGGCATTCTTGGGCAAATTCCACTCAAAACTTATTTTGGGGGCACACCAAGTGGTGCTCAGGGTTTACGTATTCCTGCCTCTGTGCTCATGGATCACTCCCTGAGGGATTGAGGAACTATATTCAGTGATGGGGATTAAACCACTATTGACTGTGTGCAAGCAAGAATCCCCTATGTACTCTATGTACTATTCTTCTGGTCCTTGACTCAAACTTTTTCTTGGAGAGGAGGGCAACAACTCTCTGAGGCCTAGCTTTGTGCTCAGGGTTCATTCCTAGTGCCACCAGGAAGACTATTCTGAATGGTGGGCAAGTTAGATCCCAGGTTGGCTGTATGCAAGACAAATGCCTTAGCCCTATACAAACTCTCTGGCCCTCCATTTAAATGTTGTAAGGAAATCATCCAAATCCCATCCAACTCACCGAGTCCATCTCTTGAACCATCAGCTCTAGCCCCATCTCTGCTTTTATACATAGTCTGCTTCCATTCAGGACTTGATAAGTTCCTGTCTTGACTGTGGCTGGCTGAGGTACCATGGTAGGCCCAGGGGCTGTTGGTGGAGCAGGTTGGGTGGCATTGTGTGTAGTTGGGGTGGGTTGAGTAGATGCCTCACTAGCTGTGCCAGTGTGTGGTGATGTGGACAATGTTACTGGCAGGACAGTGTGGTGACTGGATTGGGTGGGTTTCCCTGTTGTGTGGTTAGGAGTTGAAGGATTGGAGACAGATGCTAGGGATGAAGGGGAAGTGGTGGGCAACGATGAACCAGGAGCTGTAGCAGGGTCTAGTGTGGCTGCTGTCCTGGAAGCGGCCGTATGTGAGGTGCTGGTCACAGGTGATGTGTGAGGGGCGAGGGTGCTGGTTTGGGTATGGATGACTGTGCTTGTAAGCAGGGCACTAGGGGTTGTTGTCAGGAGGGTTGTTTCTGAAGTTACTATTGTTTGTATGGTCAGGTTCTCAGAGTGAGAGGTCATATTAGAGGTGATATGAGAGTCTGTTGGTTTTGCTCCTGATATTTTGTGAAGTGTGTGACTGGCACTGACAGAAGATTGTGCTCTGGCCTTTATTGAGGCTGTCAGAACTGGGTCAGGATCTGTGGTTTCTGGCAACCAATTCACTCCTATCTGATTCCCATAATGCACAATTCCTGAAAATTAAAAAAGAAGAAAATTGTCAATATATTAATTAACACTTAGCAAGATTCACCCCCTACTCCCATTAGAATGTATCTTTTGTTTGTTTGTTTGTTTTTGGGCCAACATCAAGTGGTGCTCAGAGGTTACTTCTGGCTCTGCACTCAGGAATTATTCTTAGTTTTGCTCAGGGGATCATCATGGGATATCAGGGATGAAGCCTAGGGCAGCGGCGCAAAAGGCAAGTGCTCTACCCACTGTTTGATTGCTCTGGTTCTGGGATATTTCTTCTTTTAAGATAAATATGGAGGGATGGAGAAATAGTACAGTGAGTAAGATACCATAAAGGTTCCCCAAGTCCCACTAGAAGTGATTCCTGAGCACAGAGCCAGGAATAAACCCAGATAACTATAGGGTGTGGCCCCATCCCAAAATAAATACATATAATGAATTTGCCTATTATTGATTTGGTGACAATTGACAAGACTTTAGCAATAAAGTGACATTTCCCCAAGATACTACTACAAGGTTCAGTGAGAATATCTTGGTTGCACCCATATACTCCTCAGGGCTATGAGTACACTGCATTCAGACACTTCTGTGTGGTATACTATATGGTCCGTATGGTCTAGTACACCTAAGTGCTCATTTTGGTCATATACACAAATATGGATGCCTCTTCCTTTCACACCTTCAGTTGTGCATGTGGACAGTTGTAGGTAAAGAATTTTTCTGGGTAGAGTGTTGCTGTGGAGACCTGATTGGGGAGTGTTGCAGATGATGATAGTAATTAAACATATACTGAGCTACTGTACATGTGCCATAGAATTCTAGGTACAAAGAAGAAGTGTTTTGTTTTGTTTTGAGAAGGTGTGGAGGCTTGGGCCATACTTAGAGGTATTCAGGTTTTGTTCTCAGGAGAAACCCCTAGAGATGGTTGGGGAAATAAATTCAGAAGTAGAGATTGAACCAGGGTTAGCTACACTGCAAAACAAGAGCCTTAACTCCTGTACAATCTCTACAGCTTCCAGTAGGATCTCAAAGACATTCTAGTCCCAAGTCAGAAAGATAGTACAGGTGATTAGGAGCTTGCCTTGCACATGGCTAATCCCAGTTCTATCCCTCGTACTCCTTAAAGTCCTCTGAGCACCACACTAGGAGTGATCACTGAGCACCAAGCCAGAAATAAGTCTTGAGCTCTGACAGGTATGCTGTCCCCTCTCCCCCCAAAAGATGATTCAGTTCAAAACCTAACCTGATTGTGGACTAAGCCTATAAATATTACCATGTGTTCAACCAATCTAGGCTTAATAATTTAAATGGTAAGAGATTCATGTCCCTTCCACCTTAATCTTCTAATCTTTTTTTTGTTTGTTTTGTTTTGTTTTGTTTTTCGGGCCACACCTGTTTGATGCTCAGGGGTTACTCCTGGCTACGTGCTCAGAAATTGCCCCTGGCTTGAGGGGACCATATGGGATGCCGGGGGATTGAACCGCGGTCCTTCCTTGGCTAGCGCTTGCAAGGCAGACACCTTACCTCTAGCGCCACCTCGCCGGCCCCTAATCTTCTAATCTTAAGAGTTAGTTACCCTAAAATAGGGACAACTTCCTGTTATTTCCTTACTTAACTTTTTGAATAGCCTAAATTATATCAAGTAAGGAAGAAAATTAAGCCACTACTGTGGAAGACTTCTGGTAAGCTTAGTATCTCACACTTAATACCTCACACTTTGGTTAATTTCTTCAGTCCTTCCTGTCCTTCTTTTTTTTTTTTTGTTTTTGGGCCACACCCGGTGATGCTCAGGGGTTACTCCTGGCTGTCTGCTCAGAAATAGCTCCTGGCAGGCACGGGGGACCATATGGGACACCGGGATTTGAACCAACCACCTTAGGTCCTGGATTGGCTGCTTGCAAGGCAAACACCGCTGTGCTATCTCTCCGGGCCCCTTCCTGTCCTTCTTATATCAAAAGCCTCCCTACCCCTGCCACTCACCTCTTGGTGATATAGTTGTTGCTTTTCCTGAAATAATTTTAGCTTCACATGGGATGGTATTCAAATACTCAACAAGAAGCCAGAACATATCAGTGGAGTATCAGCCCTGACTATATGTTTATTTCTTAAGTGTTCACCCTGTGTTTCTCCCTCAAGATTAAAACAAACTTCCAGAGGGGGAACTCTATGCGTGTTCTTCAGCCCAAAGAACTACCTGTGTAAAGAATGTGGTTAGTAGATGTGGATTGGATAGAAGACTTACTGAGTGGGTGAAGAGGATAATTTGATGAAGTAGGTTGAAGTGAAATGCTCATGGACCCTGAAACAAGACTCAATGTGTGTTATTTACATAGGTTTTCTCCAGGACATAGCTCAGTGGATCACTTCCTCTGATTCTTTAACAGTCATTTATCTTCTTTTTAAAAAATTACTTTAAGGGGCTGTAGAGATAGCATGGAGGTAAGGCGTTGGCCTTGCGTGCAGAAGGTCGGTGGTTTGAATCCCGGCATCCCATATGATCCCCCAAGCCTGCCAGGAGCAATTTCTGAGCGTAGAGCCAGGAGTAACCCCTGAGCGCTGCCGGGTGTGACCCAAAACCCACACCCCAAAAATTACTTTAAACACATGGTTTACAAGGTTGTTTGTGATATAGGTTTTTTGTTTGTTTGGTTGGTTGGTTGGTTTTTGGGTTACACCGGCAGCGCTCAGGGGCCACTCCTGGCTCTGCGCTCAGAAATTGCTCCTGGTAGGCTCGGGGGACCATATGGGATGTCAGAATTCGTCAGAATTCGAACCACCGACCTGCATGCAAGGCCAACGCCTTATCTCCATGCCAACTCTCTGGCCTGTGATACAGTTTTTTTTTTCTTTTAGTTACAAAGTTGTTCGTGATTGAATTTTGCTCATATAGTGTATGACAACCTTCAACAGTGCACATTTCCTGACACCAATGTCCCCAGTTTCCCTCCTGTACTCCCGCTGCCTGTCTCTGTGGCAGACATTTTTCTCCTCTCTCACTTTTTTTTTCCTTTTAGACATTGTGCAGTATTATTACTAAAGAGGCATCTTGTATATCACTTTACCGCCTTTCAGAACCTTGTTTTTGTCCAGAGGGATCATTCCAATAACTATCATTGTAGTAATTTGATCCTCTCTCACCTACTCCTTCCAAACACATCACAAACTAGGGAAGGGGCAGAGTATAGATGATACTCAGAGACATGCTGAGTGACAGCTCTGTACCTTCAATGCTAGTGATTTATTGCATTTACCTGCAGACACCCACTGAGACCAGAGCTACCTAGTGCTGAGCAGTGACTTGGGAAAATACAGGAAAACAGGAAAGGAGATGATGCTGTACTGGAATTTAAAGTCTCAAGATTTGTAGCTATGGGGCCGGAGCAATAGTACTGTGTTAGGGCATTTGCCTTGCATGCAGCCGATGCAGGACAAACCTGGTTCAATCCCCGGCATTCCATATGGTCTCCCAAGCCAGGAGCAATTTCTGAGCGCATAGCCAGGAGTAACCCCTGAGCATCACCAGGTGTGGCCCAAAAACCAAAAAGAAAAAGAAAAAGAAAAAGAAAGATTTGTTGCTAACCAAAATTACTCATAAATATCTTTTTTTTTTTTTTTTTTTTTGGTTTTTGGACCACACCCGATAATGCTCAGGGGTTACTCCTGGCTATGTGCTCAGAAGTTGCTCCTGGCTTGGGGGACCATATGGGACACCGGGGGATCGAACCGCGGTCTGTCCAAGGTTAGCGCAGGCAAGGCAGGCACCTTACCTTTAGCGCCACCGCCCGGCCCAAATGAATGTGTAGAAGGTTTGAGAATGGCATTTTTTTTGTTTTGTTTTGTTTTGTTTTTTGGTTTTTGGGTCATACCTGGCAGCGCTCAGGCGTTACTCCTGGCTCTATGCTCAGAAATTGCCCCTGGCAGGCACAGGGGACTATATGGGATGCTGGGATTCGAACCACTGTCCTTTTGCATGAAAGGCAAAAGCCTTACCTCCATGCTATCTCTCCAGCCCCCTCATAAATATCTTTACTAGCTTCTTTTATTTAAAATTTTGAACATTTCTAAATGGCTATTTTTCTCATAAGAATAAAATGTCCAAAAAAACATTGACTATAAGGCAGTTCTTAGATCAAGGGTTGTTAAAACCTGTTGATGAAAGCGTCTTAATACGTACATTTTTCAGATAAGAAAACACTGACTTAGACTGTTTCAGAAGGCTAGAGACATAGGCCAAGTGAAAGGTGGGTTGAATGTTGTTCTTGCTTTATGTTTGGGGGAAGGGGAGCAGTCATACCCAGTGATGCTCAGGGATCACTCCTGCAATGCTCGAGGAACCATATGGAGTACTGGGGATTGAACTCAGGTTGGCTGCATGCAACACAAGAACCTATAGCTTTCCTAGCAAAAAGTCCAATGATTTTTGCTTATCTCCAATTCAACAAGTACTTCATGACCCTATGCAGCAGCATAGAACATAGAGTCAGCAGCAAGTTTCCCAAGCATATCTTAGCACAGCTACTGGATAGTTGAGTGCCCTGCGCAGTCACTCCTGAGCCAACCTCATCTGGAAACTGCAGGACAGGAGGAGATACTGTCTCATGCTGCACACACTGAGGTCACTTCTGAGGAACTTGGGAGGTAACTCCTCCCCCCTTGACTTGGTGGTTATTAAACCACCATTGCCTTTAGCACTGCTGGGCCTCCAGCTATGAACCATTGAACAAATGTTCACCGTGGGCAGGCTTGAGGGTCAGAGGGTCACTGTAGATTAAGATCTTTGACTCTTTTACTAGCACACTGTGCTAAGTAGAACAAAGATTTCTTCTTTGTTCCCCGAAGAATGTAAACTCGAATTCTGAAAGCGTGGTTGAATGAAGGCAGCTAACTGTTGACCCAACTAACTCATAACTATTAACATTACAATCAAGTGTCTATAAGCCCTGCAGCTGAGCACATGAGCAAGGAGGGTCTTGTGGACAGAGAACATTTCCTCCTGTGCTCCACTCAATGGTTCTAGCCTGAACTGTGGCCCAGGCAGGAAACTTGATAACAGCACAGAAGAGGATTCAATGCATCAGGAGATTTCCCAGACTCTGATTTCCAGCTTTTAAAAGAAAGTCTTTTTTTTTTTTTTTTGGTTTTTGGGCCATACCCGGCGTTGCTCAGGGGTTACTCCTGGCTGTCTGCTCAGAAATAGCTCCTGGCAGGCATGGGGGACCATATGGGACACCGGGATTCGAACCAACCACCTTTGGTTCTGGATCGGCTGCTTGCAAGGCAAACACCGCTGTGCTATCTCTCTGGGCCCTAAAAGAAAGGCTTATACCTTTCTATAATTTTACAATTGGTTGACCATCTCACTGTTATACTGTGAGGCATTTATTTACTCTACAGACAGCTCTTCTATCTGAGAACAGGGAGCAAGACCTATTGTCCTTTCCTCAGAAGATGTAGGAAGAGCCTCCATTTCTAAGTGCTGGCTGAGTTCTCTGCCTTTGAAATCAAAAGGATCTCTACAATTCTCTTCGGTTAGGTACCAAGAACCCATTTGGGAACTGTGGACAGTGTCATTCTCTTCTTGGGTTGACACCTGCTCTGTAAGACTCACAGAAAACAGGTCCAAGCTGCAAAAGCCCTGGGAAAGAAATGCAATGTGCCTATTCCTATGTATCAGTTAACCAGGTGGAGACACTTTCCCCTCCCAGAGCCATGCAGTGGCCAAAGCTCATGACATACAGTCAATCCACATCTCATCGTGCTCAGTGGCACTACAGTCTTTTTTTTTTTTTTTTTTTTTTTTGGTTTTTGGTTCACACCCAGCGGTGCTCAGGGGTCACTCCTGGCTGTCTGCTCAGAAATAGCTCCTGGCAGGCACGGGGGACCATATGGGACACCGGGATTTGAACCAACCACCTTAGGTTCTGGATCGGCTGCTTGCAAGGCAAGCACCGCTGTACTATCTCTCCGGGCCCACTACAGTCTATTTAAATGGTAAAAGATCTGATGCAGAAGGGTTGAAATAGAAAACTAAGTCTGTCACTCACCAGCCAGGGATAGGAAGAACACCAACATGACAGAGAGGCGCCGTAGCATGACGGCTGAACCCAGAACAGCCACCTCCACTGCACCCCAGCCTTGTTCAGCAGAGCTGGGTCCCGGGAATAGTGCCTCAGGAAGACAGCGTGAGGCACTTGCAGATCAGCTATGACCAACCATGAGGACACGTTCTGTGTCTCGCTCACTTGGCTTCTGTATGCCCAAATGAGTGACAAACCAGCCTGGGGTGGAAGGCTCTCCTAAAAGAGTTGCTGGTAGGGGTAGAGGGTGGGGAAACCACAAGTGGCTCATGTGGAAAGCAGGCACTTTCGCTTCTGCCTTGAGTGCTTGTGAGGAGAGGGGTGGGGAATGGTCCGGTGAAGGTCCTCCCCAGGAGAGGGGCAGAATGTGTAGTGGCTCCAAGTTCTTTTTCTCATTCACAAATCTTGTTTTCCAAGATCCCAGCTTCTCATTCTGAGAAGGGGTCTTCTTTTTCTCATTCACTTATTCTCATTCCATTTTTCTCATTCACTTTCTACTAAGATGTTGAACACATGAAAACAAGAAATGGGGTATAGAAAGATGGTACAGGGTGACCCCGGTGGCTCTGAGCTCTGCAGGTGAGAGTAGCATTACATCTGTGGGCCCTTGCCCTTGAGCCCTTGAACTACTGGCCACACTGATTGAAAATTTCCAGGAGTAACCCACCCCATCCAGATCCCTTGAAATGGGGACCCATCCCCTTTAACTCCCCCAAATCCCTTAAGGCAAACAAAGAAAAACATGCTTTTATTGAAATAACATTTGTTTATGACATTACAGAAGCCAAGGCTCCTTTTAGTCAAGAGAAATCCAGTCATGGGCCTGGAGGGCACAGAGAGCCTCAAGCTACAGTGACCAGAGGATTTTACGCCTCGGGTGCTTTCTCAGGTCATTGAATAGCCCAGCCAGCTCCCCCTCAGATAGTCAAGGGCCAGAGGAAAAGTGAAGAGTCTCTGAGTACTGGCCTTGTAAATATAAAACCATGAGTTCGCATCAGATTAACACAAAAAGAGTTCTTAGCCCTAATGTGATGTGTAGAGGGAAAGGATCTGGGCGATAACTCTACAGGGTAGAGTCCCGTGATAAGATTAATGTACTTTAAGAATCAGAAGAAATTTAGTACTCTTCACCATAATGGGGCACCGTGAGAAGACAAGTCTGGCATGGCATGCTGGCAGTCATGCTCCAGCACAGTTAAAAATATATATATATATTTATTTCTATATTATATATAGAAATACATATAATATTAATATATATTATACAATAATATAATATATGCTTATATAAATATTATATAATAAACAATATATAAATAATATAATATATAACATATAACAATATATTCGTATAATATAATATTGATATTAAATATTAAAATAATATTAAAATATTACATTAAATTTAAAATATGATATTTATAAATATAAATATATAAATGTAATAAATATATATAAATAAAATTTTAAATCTTGGGCCATATTGGCTGTACACCAAGCTGACTTTTGAATCTGTGCTCAGTGATCTTTCCTACCAGCGCTCAGGGAACCATAAGCAGTGCTGGAGAGCCAACTGGGCCAGCCAGTCTTTTTATTTATTTATTTATTTATTTATTTATTTATTTATTTATTTACTTATTTATTTATCTATCTCTCTATCTATTTATTTATTTATTTTAGTTTTGGGGCCACACCCATTTGCTGCTCAGGGGTTACTCCTGGCTAAGTGCTCAGAAATTGCCTCTGGCTTGGGGGGGACCATATGGGACACCGGGGGATTGAACCATGGTCCTTCCTTGGCTACCTCTAGCGCCACCTCACCGGCCCCGCCAGCCAGTCTTTTTAAGACCACTGCCTTGCCCCAGTTCTTTGCACTTATATCTTAAACTGTCCAATGAAGAGTAAACTTTAAAGCGTTAGGTCTCCCAGGTGGATCTCAGACAACCAGTCCTGGGTTGAATGTAAGTGCCCAAGGATGAGATGCTGCTGAGGTGCTTTTACTCAGATGTGGTATATTTCCATGCCTCAGCAACGTGCTGAAATCTGAGGCCCTCTTGTGGACAATGGCAACAGTACACAACAGGGAGGCTTCTGGGAAGTCGTGAGAGGCCTGGGACCTGTGCTCACACAGAATACAGCAGGGTCTACCTTGTTGCGTTCATTAGGAAAGTGACTATTTAGAGATGCTGGTATCTTGGAAACCAAGATTTGTCCTCAGAAAAATGTGCCTTACCTTGTGACAACTAATTATAATGCAAATTATAACTCTATTGCATTCAACTGGCTAATACATTCATGACAAACTAGGAGACCATAATCTCTTTAATTGTATCTCCTTCAGAACTTTGTTGTTTCTGGTTTAATACCAGAAGGGTATTAAGTATCAATTTACTTTGGAGATTGGGAGAATTTCTTAATTTCCCTGTGCAGTTTACATGCGAAATGGAAAGCAGGCATGAGAGTAACAACTTGGAAGAGATTGTCTTCCTTCCTTCCTTCCTTCCTTCCTTCCTTCCTTCCTTCCTTCCTTCCTTCCTTCCTTCCTTCCTTCCTTCCTTCCTTCTTCCTTCTTTCCTTCCACCCTTCCTTCCACCCTTCCTCCCTTCCTTCCCACCTATCCTTCCTTCCACCTATCCTTCCTTCCTTCCTTCCTTCCTTCCTTCCTTCCTTCCTTCCTTCCTTCCTTCCTTCCTTCCTTCCTTCCTTCCACCCTTCCTTCCTTCCTCCCTTCCTTCCCACCTATCCTTCCTTCCTCCCTTCCTTCCTTTCTATTTTTCTTCTTTCCCTCCTTCTATCCCATCCTTCCCTCCCTTCCTTCCCATTCTTCCTTTCTTCTCATCCTTCCTTCCTACTTCCTTCCATTTCTTCCCACCTTTTCCTCCATCCCTCCTCTTTCCTTCTCTCCCTTATCTTCTCATCCTTCCCTCCCTCATTCCTTGCTTCCTTCTTATATCTCTCCCTTCCTCCCATACTCCCTTCCTCCCTCCTCCCTTCCTCCTTCCCTCCCTCCCTCCCTCCCTCCCTTCCTTCCTTCCTTCCTCCTTCCCTTCCTCCCTCCCTCCCTTCCTTCCTTCTTTCCTTCCTTCAACCCTTCCTTCCTTCCTACCTTCCTCTCTCCTTCCCTCCCTCTCTCCCTCCCTCCCTCCCTTCCTTCCTCCCTCCCTCCCTCCCTCCCTCCCTCCCTCCCTCCCTTCCTTCCTTCCTTCCTTCCACCCTTCCTTCCTTCCTTCCTCCCTTCCTTCCCACCTATCCTTCCTTCCTCCCTTCCTTCCTTTCTATTTTCCTTCTTTCCCTCCTTCTATCCCATCCTTCCCTCCCTTCCTTCCCATTCTTCCTTTCTTCTCATCCTTCCTTCCTACTTCCTTCCATTTCTTCCCACCTTTTCCTCCATCCCTCCTCTTTCCTTCTCTCCCTTATCTTCTCATCCTTCCCTCCCTCATTCCTTGCTTCCTTCTTATATCTCTCCCTTCCTCCCATACTCCCTTCCTCCCTCCTCCCTTCCTCCTTCCCTCCCTCCCTCCCTCCCTTCCTTCCTTCCTCCTTCCCTTCCTTCCTTCCTTCCTTCCTTCCTTCCTTCCTTCTTTCCTTCCTTCCAGCCTTCCTTCCTTCCTACCTTCCTCTCTCCTTCCCTCCCTCTCTCCCTCCCTCCCTCCCTTCCTTCCTTCCTCCCTCCCTCCCTTCCTTCCTTCCTTCCTTCCACCCTTCCTTCCTTCCTTCCTCCTTTCCTTCCCACCTATCCTTCCTTCCTCCCTTCCTTCCTTTCTATTTTCCTTCTTTCCCTCCTTCTATCCCATCCTTCCCTCCCTTCCTTCCCATTCTTCCTTTCTTCTCATCCTTCCTTCCTACTTCCTTCCATTTCTTCCCACATTTTCCTCCATCCCTCCTCTTTCCTTCTCTCCCTTATCTTCTCATCCTTCCCTCCCTCATTCCTTGCTTCCTTCTTATATCTCTCCCTTCCTCCCATACTCCCTTCCTTCCTTCCACCCTTCCTTCCTTCCTTCCTCTCTCCCTACCTCCCTCCCTCCCTCCCTCCCTTCCTTCCTTCTTTCCTTCCTTCCACCCTTCCTTCCTTCCTCTCTCCCTACCTCCCTCTCTCCCTCCCTCCCTCCCTCCCTCCCTCCCTCCCTCCCTTCCTTCCTTCCTTCCTTCCTTCCTTCCTTCCTTCCTTCCTTCCTTCCTTCCTTCCTTCTCTCCTTCCTTCCTTCCTTCCTTCCTTCCTTCCTTCCTTCCTTCCTTCCTTCCTTCCTTCCTTCCTTCCTTCCTTCCTTCCTTCCTTCCTTCCTTCCTTCCTTCCTTTCTTCTTTCCCATACCCTGGCTCTGCACTTCAGAATCACTCCAGGTGGTGCTCAGGATCTAACAGCTCCACTTGTGGTGCCTGGTATCTAACCCAGATTGGCGCATGCAAGACAAGCACACTACAGTCTTTAAACACTTAGGCTAGATTGAAAGTACCATGGGTAGGATACTTGCCTGGCATGCTGTAGAGCCAGGTTCAAATCCTGGCACTCAATATGTTCTACCCAGCCATTTCAAAAGTGACCACTGAGCAGAATTAGGAGCAAGCCCTGAGCATAGAAAGGTATGACTCCCAGACAAACAACAACAATAAACCCAAACAAAAGTCACTTGAATGGGATTGTCTTTGAAGCCACAGTCAGAGGGCCTAAGACAGTGTAAATAATGTACTTGTCTTGCATTCTACTAATCTCATTTGATCTCTGACACTACATAGGGTCCCCTGCAGCCCAGCGGGGGCTACTCCTGTGTGCAGAACCAGGAATAAACCTCGAGTACTGTTGAGTGTGGCCCAGTCCTTCCAATAATAATAAAATCACAGGCATGACATTTTGAACAATATAGCATTGTACAAACAGTTGAACTTGTATGGTGCAGTATTTGCATTGTGCAACAAGGAAAGCTTTTTGGTGCGGTAGGGGAGGCACATATTGAGCACTGCTTAGGACTCTATGCTCAGGAGTCACTCCTGGTGGGCTTAGGGGACCAGATAGAAAGTTGGTGATCAAGCTTGGGACAGCTGATGTAACACTACCCACTGACTTATCTCACCAAAGACAATAATTTTTAACAAAACAAACAAACAAAAAAGGCCTGGGGTTGTATTTATCTGATGGTTCTGGATTCTTTTCCATTTACTTAGATAGAAAGATGACACAAAATTCACTCACAGCAGTCTATTTTCTCCCTTGTTTTAAGGTGTCTCAAAACATCACAACTCTGATCTGAGAAACAACAGTGTGCAGGGACCCTGGAGTGCAGTGAGTTTTGGAGACCTACTACGTTCCTGGCATGAACCCAGAGATTGATCCCAATCAGCCCTCCCCAGCCTACTAGTCACTCCTACAAAGGAGTGACAAAGGCAGCTGGGCTTTCTTCCTCCCAGAGATGCCAGAGCATCTGGACTCACACAGGACACCTGGGACAGCCTTGGGAACAGCACAATGATGACCAGAACTTATGTGGCTCCTCTGGTCAACCTATGACATGAAATTTGTGAGGCAATTCTACCTACCTACAAGGCCCACAGGTTTGGACACTTCCTGCTCTGCCAGCCCCATTAAGTATGGCTGTTTCTGTGGATGCAGAAAAAGGCTGAGGACTGAAGGACTGAGGAAGTGCTTCTATGGAGAGTAACAAGGTGAGGATCCAAGATGAGTGTTTGCAGAAAAAGTAGAATGCTGTACTTTTTCTTTCCAGATTTAGTTCTTGCCCTGAGAAAAGTGCTTCTTGTGCTTGATCAGATCATTGAAGCCACCAACAAGTAATGCTGAGGAGCTTGAACTGGAGACGATTATAAACACATGATCAGGGCTGAGAGTCACTGACTGACATGGCAGGGGATGCCTTCGTTCTTTGTGTTAGTGGCCACACCCAGCGCTGATGCAGCCCAAACCTGTTTTCTCAGAGACCCCGGCCCTCTGCAAGATCCCGACCCACTGCCCTCACAAGCCCAGAGGAGATTCCCTCAGGAGGCATCACTAAGCCACTGGCCCACAGGCTGGTGGCCTGTGCTCTGCTTTCCACCCTCCTCTCATTTATGTCTCCTCGTGCCACCCCATTCTTGGTTTCTTCTCCCTTTGTCCCACAAGTGTGCAATGTTGTCAGACATCTCCCAATTTAACCTGCTCAGGACTGCAGTTTCAGGTGGTTGCCTAGTTGTGGTCTGTTTAGACATTAAACGGTTAAATCTCCTTGCTTTCTCTCCTAAATATGATTCTGATATGATTATTGAAGCAAACCCAGTTACAACCCCTCAGTATTTTCATTGTTCTGCTTCTCTGACCTGGGGAAACTGCTTCTAAGTCCGCCCAGATGGGCCCGTTCAGACTCAGCAGGAAGAATCAGGTCTGGCTCTGAGTCCCCTACCCTTAATTTGTCCAACCAGGTGGGGATGGTGTTTTCTGTCTGAGTCGCCCTGTGTTCCCTCCACTGTGCTTTGCAAGCTTGTTCTTCATCTTCATCTTCCTACATCCCTGGTCTCTCTTGTACTAGCACACACTGAAGAACTGAGTGAAGCAGAGACCCAGATAAATGTTCTGAGGGTTAAAATGAAACGTGGGCTGAAGACAATGCAAATCAAAAACCCCAAATATACGGATATAGAAAGAGCTTTATTTTGTTGTGCAAAAAGCCACAATTATCCACACAGTTGACACACACACGCACACACACACAAACACACACACACACTAGCAAGAAAGATACTTAGTTGTTAGGAAAAGGGGGGTGCTAACAGAATGGCCCCACAAACATAACTTACCAGTCTGAAACATTTCATAAAACAACATGGCTGCCTTTTTCTGGCCACCACACAGATGAAGGCTGATGAACAGTGAGAAGCTGCTTATTGTTTTCTGAAATTCTGAAGCAAAGATCTAGCTCTGTTCCTTGTCCACCCCCACAGGCCTCTTCAAGCTGGCCCAGCTCAGACACCAATCAGAGGACTAAGTGCTCAGCCAAACTTACATCTACTCACACACCGAATCAACCCAGCCCTGATGATTCCTAAACTGAACCCTAGACTAACTCTGACCCTTAATAACCCCCAGTTCTGTCTGTCTGGGTTGGGAGTGATGACACATCACCCGAGCCTATGGTTCCCAGCAGGTTCTGACACTAGGGTGTCCTTCCCAGAGGCTGTTGGGAGAAAGAGGGACTCCTGTGTGCAAAGGTCACTCCTGTGTCACCTAGCAAATGGGTCTTCATTCTGGAACCACCTTTGGTTCCAGTCACTGTGGACTGTCTTTCCCACATTTCCCTCATTGCAGAGCAACAATCATTCTCAGGGCTTTGCACAAGGCTTTGATTATTTTGTGGTTCCTGGAGCACAAGTCCCCCAGGCAGCACCCCTTCCCAGAGGGTTCAGCCCAGCCACCACCATGCTCAGAGATAGGAGAATTCCAGTCTCTTCCTTGGTCTCCTCAACCTTGGGACACTAGCTGCCTTTTACATGCTACAGAATCACTCTTTTTCCTCTTAAAATCTATAATATCTATAACTTTTTTTTTTTTTTTTTTGGTGGTTGGGCCACACCAGCTGTACTCAGTTTTTACTCCTGAGTTTGGGTTTGTGCTCAGGGATCATTCCTGGAGGTGCTCAGGGGACCATATGGGGTGCTGGGGATTGAACCCAGGTTGTTCATATGTAAAACCAGTGCCCTACCTGTTGTACTATTGCTCTGGCCCCCTGTAACAATTATTTTTACATTAAATTATCTCAAAATAGTACAACTCTTTCTTTCTCATCTCTGTATCTCTCATGGATCCTTACTGAAAATCATTGTAATAGCAAATAATTTTGAAAATAAATAAATCTAAAATGAAATATGTAAAACTATAGACTAGAAAAAGAATATAAATGACAAAGGCATCCTTGATAGGGATAATATAAGTCCTAAAATTAACAAGATCTACATATCTCAAAAACTCTAAAAATTCAGATATTATGCTCAAAAAGGAGTAATTTATGACCAAATAAAGTAAAGTTAAATAACCAAATAAATTGATAGATGGTCAAAACAAATAATTCAGAACCAAAAAAAATAATTGAAAATAAATGACTATGATCATAAGAAACTCTAACACTAAACACCTAGAGAAAACTTAAAGTCACAAAAGATTTTACTCTGAAAAAAGTAAAATAATTTTTAAGCTTCCAATGACCTCTAGGGAACTATAAAAATAAATGAGTCAAAACTCCAATAGTGAAAAACAAAATAACTATGAGTGAATAACTCAGACATCAAGAACTGTCAGAGTAGATAACTAAAAGTAAATCATTGTCAAGATAACTCATTTGAAAATATATCACTTTTGGTGTATGTATGTTGTGCTCTGGAACTCAAGTCTGCATATTCTCTAGGCATGAGCTCTATCACTGAGCTACACCTTCAGCTCTTAAAATAACTATCAATAAGTAACTGAAATTGAATTTTTAAAAAACACTCCAGTTTGAAGATAATGTCATTATAAAGTTAGCATAAAGCTAAAAAAGTAGCAAATAATTAGAAACCTCAAACTAAATGAATGGAATGAATTAAAATGCACAACCAAAATGCTGACGCCAAATTAGTTCTTAATTCAAACAGATCAATATAAGTGCCTCAGAACATCACTGAAGAACCAGCCCTCTCAGAAATAACCATCCTAGCACCGAGTCACACCAGCACCACGTGTCCACATCTATAGGCTCAGGTTCCCAGTAAAGGGAGCTCTGGCTTCTGCACCAGGCCCTGCACTCCCATTCTTCAAGCTTTGCAGGGAGCAGGCTGCAGGAAGATTCCTCTCTTCCCCCTGAAGGTGACAGCGGCCTGGCAGCTCTACAGAGCCAAGTGTGTCCAACAGGAGTCTCTGAGGGTTGGAGGGGTCCTCGGGCAGGCTTCCCTTTGCCCTGAAACCAGTCATCTCCTGCACAGGGCCAAGCAAAACCAGTGGAATCCCGTCCATCCATCCATCCATCCATCCATGTGCCTTTGTCCAGTGCCCTGTGCGTGGCTGATACTCAATTCCCAGAGGACGGTGGGAGAAGCAAAGACTCAGGAGCTCCTCTTGTTGTTCCTCCTTCACACTTACGGGTCTTGCTCCTCGCTGCCTTTTCCTTCCTGGATCCCACTGCCCGTTTCATGAAAGGATTTGGGGGAACAGGTTTCATAGCTGTCATCCAGCTGGAAAAGTCCTGAGAGCTAGAGGGGATAGAGGTGCACTGTCAGGGTTAGCTGTGAGAAAGGGGATGGTGTGTGTGTGTGTGTGTGTGTATGTGTGTGTGTGTGTGTGTGTGTGTGTGTGTGTGTGTGTATGTGTGTGTGTCCCACCCACCAGGCCCCTCACTGTAGCCCCAAAGCTGCATCTTTGCTAAGGTGGTGTTGATGGTGGTGCCGAGAGACATGCTGGACTGGCAGTGCTGGAGCCTCTTTGCACATGAGGTGACCTCAGCTTCCTAAGTTACGGATGAGCATGGCAAGGGGACCAGGAAACAGGGAAAGAATGATAAAAAGGAAAAATTACACTCAGGGCGCTGCTCTCCTTCTCCATGTCTCCTGGTGCCTTTCGGTCCTCAGCGATGTCTGCAGAGAAGGGCTCCTGGCTGGAGCAGCCTTGGGGAAAGAAGAGAAGGTGGTAGGGGGAGACCATACCTGTCCACTGTCCATCCCTAATCTGGCTCCCCAGGAGAGCTGCTGCTCTGCTACCTCCCAGCTCCCAGTTTCAGCTAGGAAAATCGCTATATGGACCAAGAAGGGATGGAGAAGGGGCCTCTATGCAGAGTTCAGAGTCCTCAGATCTTGGCCTCCAAGTACCCCACCTCTCTTTTGGGATTTGGGTAACACCATGCAGTGCTTAGGACTTACTCCTGGCTCTGTACTTAGGCATCATTTCTGATGGGGTTCAGGAGACCATATGGGGCATCCTGTATAGAACTATCTTCCAACCCTTAATTATCTCTGTATTTTCCTCAATACCTCCAGTGCCTCTCCCCACCCAGACCCCACTCCTGCCTGTGCCTCACTACTTGTAGACTTTGTGAATGAACATCACTATCCATCTCCTACCTCACACCTGCTCCACCCAAAATCAGAGGCCCAGCATGGTCTCTCTCCAATGAGTAACCTAATGAGCCACACCCACGGGTGCATGTGGGAGTCAGAACACTCCCACCAACTACTGAATATTGTTCTGTGCCTGCGGAAAGGTGGTCCCTCAACCATCTGTAACAATGCAGAAACAGAGCTGAGAAGGAATCGCCACTTGGTTGGTAAATACCCCATGAAAATTATTACTCCATCTTTCTGCTTTTGTTCCCATACCCTCTCCCTCCTGGGCTCTGCCTGCAGGGGCTTTGTCCCCCAGGAGTTTAGAAAAGCTGCTATCTGCAGGAGGAGACCAAATCAGCTGAGAACCAATCCCAGATCTAGTGGGCTCTGAGAATTCTGCAAGAGGCTGGGCAAAGCCTTAAAGGGAGGAAGGTTAGAAAGAGAGGAGTGAGGGGGAGCCTGACATTGGCGGGTGGGTGAGTTCCAGACATCACAGGGAAGAGTAAAGGAACAAGTGGGAGCTCCCCCTGTCTGCCCCGGAGCCTCTTACATATGTTTTGGTATCTGAGCTCTCCCCAGAGCATGCCAGTGGAAACTATTTAAGAAACATGGGGCACATTGGGCAGCCCCTTGCTGATGCCATAATGTCAGAGATTTCTAGCAGCTGCCCAGTTCTCCTAGACTAACACCAAGCCTGGTGCACCAGAAGGAGGAGGAGTGGCAGGCAAAGGGGGATACTGGCCCAGGGAGAAGCCTCTGAGGTGGTAGGCGTCACTGAGAGGAAGGAATTAGCCCTATTGTGCAGAAAGAAAGGTGCCATCTGAACTCTGATCAGGTGCCTCTGTCTCCACTGCAGCCTTCCAGGACTGGCATTGGGAAGGTTGCAATAGGCATGGGTCTGACATACCTCCAGAATTTCTGGGATCATTTGGTCACTGTTCACCTTCAGGGAAATTTGTGGGGAGAGAGTTTACTCCTGATATCTGTTCATGCACTCTGGGATTTCCAGGGGAAGATTCTCCTGGGTTCCTGGCCAGGCACGAGGGTGGGAAAGTGAAGCCCCAAAAGTACCCATATAGTTTAGAGTGGAGGGGAGGGTCTATACTTCTGAGAGTGTAAATGCAGGAAGTGCCAGTGCAAAATTACACCCCAATGTGATGTATGAACATGCATATATAAGCTAAGCCATGAGCTTGTGGCACAGAATTCTTATGCATGTGTGGGGCCTACTGCCTTCTATTCTATCCTGTCCTATCCTATTCTGTTCCACTCCACTCCATTCTATTCCCTCCCATCCAGATCTATTCTATTCCATTTCAGTCCATTCCATTCCTTTCATTTCCATTCTATTTCACTTCCTTCTCTGAGAGGAGGAAGTCTGGGAGGAACAGTGGCAGGACAGAGGGCCATGGCAGTGAGATCACCCACACTACAAGACCCTTCACAGAAGCTTCAGAAACTGCAGCTGCTCTGGAGGTCCTCTAGGGCCTCCCTGTGGACCCTGATGCTTGGCAGCAGTGACACTCCCTGCTCCTTTGGTGTCCCTCATGAAAACTTGGGAGAAACCAGACTCCTTAGGTGGGGCTGGGAGAGGCCCATCAGTCACAGCCCCTTGTTCACAGCAGAAGGAGCTTCCCATTCTCCTCAGCCTTTCCCCAGAATTAACCCCTTATCTCAGCTCCCAAAGCCCCTTCAGTGTTTGGGCACCAAACACTCTCAGGTACTTTAGAAATGCAGCACTGGGGAGGGGACCCCAAAGACTTGGAGGGGGTAAAAAAGGGGAAAGGCCCAGTATCTTGGGCACTGTGAGAGCTGAATGTGTTTCTGGCTTTACTTATCAGCTCTGTAACCCTGAGCAAACCCTTTTATTCTGAGCACCAATTCCCTTATCTCAGAAATGGGGATAGTGTGATCTATTCTAAAAATATAAACCATTTTAATCATTTAAAATGTCTGGTATATTTATTTAAACAACTTTTATTACATACACAATTGTGTTTGGGTTTCAGTCATGTAAAGAACACCACCCATCACCAGTGCGACGTTCCCATCACCAATGTCCCAACACTCCCTCCTCCCACCCAACCCCCGCCTGTACTCTAGACAGGCATTCTATTTCCCTCGTACATTCTCAATATTAGGATAGTTCAAAACGTAGTTATTTCTCTAACTAAACTCATCCCTGTTTGTGGTGAGTTTAAAAAAAAAACATAAAATGTCTGATATAGCATAAAGATAAGTACTTATGATATATAATAATAAAACATATTATATTATAATTATAATAAAGATTATAATAGCAAAGTCCTTATGCTGTATAAGTAATACCTGTTCCTATGAACAATAATTATACTAAAATTAAAGTGAAGATTTCAGAACAGCCTTAGGCATTACTGGGCTATTACTTACATTTGGGGGAGGTCTGTTTTCCATTTTCTTCGCCTTCATTATTACCTGGAGAATAGAAGATCAAAAAAATGACTTTTCGGGCCCGGAGAGATAGCACAGCGGTGTTTGCCTTGCAAACAGCCAATCCAGGACCAAAGGTGGTTGGTTTGAATCCCGGTGTCCCATATGGTCCCCCATGCCTGCCAGGAGCTATTTCTGAGCAGACAGCCAGGAGTAACCCCTGAGCACTGCCGGGTGTGACCCAAAAACCAAACCAAAACAAAACAAAACAAAAAAAAACACCAAAAAAGACTTTTCTTTGGGAGGTGTGGGATAGTTAGGGTCACAAGCTAGTAAGTTGTTCAGGGACTATTCCTGGCTCTGTACTCAAGAGTAAGCCCTTGGGACAATGCTTGGAGGAATCATTGCTGCACTGAGGACCACACTAGGGTTGACAGTGTGCAAGGCTAGCACCTTAACCCTTATATTGTATCTCCAGTCCCTAAAATTAATTCTAAAGGAAACACAGCCTCTTGACACCATCCCAGAAAAACAAAACTAAACGTCTTCTTGGCACACACACGACCAACATTCTAACAGCTCAACACAAAGTGATAGCTGGATCTTGGATGAGCAAGCTGACTCTGATTCTCAGAGTCTGAACTGAGGGTTGGGGAAAGAAACCCTGAGTCTCTGGGGGCACTTCCAGCCCAGAAATTGTAGACTAGCCATGTTGGAGTGTAGTATAAGAAGGGGGGAGGAGGGGGCCAGAGAGATAGCATGTAGGTAAGGCGTTTGCCTTGCATGCAGGACGGTGGTTCGAATCCTGGCATCCCATATGGTTCCCCGAGCCTGCCAGGAGTAACCTCTGACCGCTGCCAGGTGTGACCCAAAAACCAAAAACCAAAAACCAAAAAACCAAAAACAAAAAAAATAAAAGATGGGGGGAGGAGGGGCCAGAGTGAAAGCACAGCGGTAGGGCTTTTGTCTTGCACGCAACCAACCCGGAACGGACCCAGGTTTGATTCCCAGCATCCCATATGCTCCCCCGAGCCTGCCAAGAGCGATTTCTGAGTACAGAGCCAGGAGTATTCCCTGAGAGCCACAGGATGTGGCCCACCTCCTCCCCCCGAAAAAGAAGAGGGGAGGTGAGCTGAGAGGACTCACACCAACATGGCTGTAGGGTTCTTATCTCGCAGTGATAAGCACATCACATACCTCTGGATAATTTAAGGAATTTAATTCTAACATGCATTTAGAACTATCATGGCCATTTCTTTCCCTCTAAACCCATTGAAATTCAATAACAAGAAAGCTCCTTCAATTTAAATTATCTTTGTGGGGGATTAGAGAGATAGTACAGTGGATAAGGTGTTTGCCTTACATATGGCTGACCTGGGCTCAATATTCAACCTCCCATATGCTTCACCAAGTCTACCAGGAGTGCAGAGCGAGGAATAACTCTTATTATCTTTAGGTGCCTCAAAACAAAGAAAAATTTAATTGATTAAAATAAATTATCCTCTGTAGAATATCTTTTTTTTGGTTTGTAGTGGTGATTTTGAAATAATGCCACGGTCTTTCCCTTATTGTCCACTAGATGGCATAAGGGGCCATTCTACTTATTTAAATATCTATGTCCCCCACCCCCCACACACACACTTTTTTTTTTTTTTTCAGTGTCTCAGCCCAGCACTTGTTGGGGAACCTGGATTTACACACTTAGTTGTGGTGTTTGTGTGGGCTTCCAGTAGCAGAACCCAATAGCAGCACCTGGTGCTGCTGGTTCTTACCCCAGGAATTTCTTTCCTCTTTTTGTTTTTGGGCACACCTGGTGATACTCAGGGGTTATTGCTAGCTCTGCGCTCAGGAATTACTCCTGGAAGGCTCAGGGGACCATTTGGGATTTGTGGGGATCCATCCTGGGTCAGCCGCATGGAAACCAAGTACCCTACCTGCTCTTCCTTTTAAGTATGCCAAATGCTTTAAAGATATCTGCATCACGTGAAGTACATTTTCTCCTGGGGAGTGGAGACCTGCCTGGAAGCTGCCATGACTTTCTCTCTCCTCTTTCTCCTGGTTTTGTGTCATCATGAATGAGCAGCTCTTAAGCACAGGAAAGCCAAAAATCACATCCAAAGAGATGAAGTGTGTTTGAGCTGGATACGTTCTTTTGTGCTTGAGCACTGACTATTGTGTTTATGTCTAAGTTTGTTAATCAAGTCAGCTAGGCCTTCAAAGAGTTAAAACCCATTTTTTGCCTACTTCATTCTATTAGATCTGCAGACCTCACAGCAGCGTAATGAGTCAGTAAAAGCACACATGTCTAGGGTGTCCCTTTCCTTAGCTAGGGAACCCCTTTCCTTGGCAAGCCTGTCTTTAGCTAACAGGAAGCAAATCAAAATCACTACAAAGCATTCAGCGAATTGCTTTTAAATTCCACATATTCTAATAAATTTTTTATCCACCCCCATTAGACAGATCATTACAGTGCCACTTAACACCTAAATGGTGTTATTCAGACATTATGTTTCTAACAAGAATCAACTGCTATGAAACAAGCATTTGACTGTTTATTGCAGATGCTTGCACTTCATAATGTATATTCCCAGTAATAAAGTTGTAAATGCTGTAATATTGGGGGAAGTGTAGAAGGTAAATTTGGGTTACATCCAGCTGTGCTCAGGGATCTGTGCTAGTGATCAATCACTCTTCATAGTTATCAGGGAACTATATTTGGTGAAGGAGACTGAACTGGAATGGGCCATATGCAAAGAAAATGCCTTCCTTCCAGTATTCTCTTTCCAGACCCTGTAGAGAGAAGGGTTGTTGTTTTTTTCATCATATAAGTTAAGCAACATGAAAAATAAACATCGAGATACTGGTCATTACTAGTGTAGATTTACTTTATTCAGGTCTAACATTCTTATAGGTTCAATTCATTCACAAGTAATCAAATGCCTGAAGAGGCTTTGTCTTGGAAGGTGTTCCTCTTCCTTTAGCTTCTATTGATGATACTTGCATTCTTGTCCTGCTCTTAATCTTGGTCCCAATTTCTGGTGTTTCTGCTTCACCATAATAATCACTGACAACCTCTACTACTGGATTAATGAGGCCAACTCTTTTCTGAGCTCTACCCTAATTACTATTTCTCTCTTGACTATTCACATATTGATCCAGAACTATAAGATTTGGATTTAGTTTCATGAAGACAATCTTGCAAAGTGTGAATAAGTACTTTATCAATCTTATTCATAGATTATTTAATTAAAGAAATGGGGTGAGGTTTTATGGGATGGGTGTGGCTGCCAGGGCTTTAAAGGGTGGGGACTTGGCCTTACTTGGAGGGCAGGCTGGGAGGGGGTGGGAGACAGTGGTGACAGGAAGGTCACATTAGTAGTATTGATTCTGGAACACTGAATGCCTGAAACAACTTATTATGAACAACTTTGTAAACTGTAGTGTTTAAATAAAGTATTTAAAAAAAATTAAATGACTGAATGAGAGTGCAGCAGATAGGGTGTTGATAGATAGATCTAGTTTCAATTTCTAGCATCACATATGGTTTCCCACCAAGAGTAATTCCTGAGTACAGAGCCAAAAATAAGCCCCGAGTACTACTGGGCATTGCCCACCCCCCCAATACAACAAAAGAAAGAAAAAGGTGTCTGTGTTTCTATAAGCATTCCATTAATCACCAGCATTATATATAGCTCTTGAAATTACACTACATGAGATTTCTCGCCATGATTTCTTCAAACTCAGTGTTACTCAATTGAAAGCATTCATTTCCCTTCTGGAAGGCCCATCATGACCCCCTCTCAGGTGGAAGCTGATTGTATGAATCAGACACTGGAAATCTAATGTAGGTATGTTGCTATTGGTTGGATGACGAAGGAAAGCAGGTTTCACAATTGGAGCTGGTGACAGAGCACCTGGAGGTGTACCAGGAAGATTCGGAAGGGCAGCAAGTATGAGGACCACCTAAGAAGGTCAGCGGGTGAGATGCAAGGGGCTTGAAGGGGAATTAATGTTTAATGTGGTACCAGGGGCAAACTAGCTTTGGGGGCAGAGGACCAAGCAGAAAGAGACCAAGGAAGGCTGCCCCAAAGAAATATGTGCCAGTGTCCAGAAAAAAGAAATGGTAGTGGAGGGTAATCTCTTGGATCTGGAGGCCCAGCTAGAGAAGGGGGCCAAGTCTGAAGGAGGTGAAGGGGCTAGTGGACCTGCTGGTCTGAAGGACCTAATAAGAGTGGATGAGGTGGAGTCTGTCGAGCTAGCAATGGTGGGTGGCCTTCATGGCGCTATCAGCCTATGAATAATGTTCCTCCTTCCTTCTCCTGCCTCCTCAGGGGCTTTTCTCCATCTTTCAGTACTTTATGGAACTACTGCTCATGAATTGTCACCTAGAATAGTATTATCCATACATTTATCCCTATGATGGCATTTCCTGAGACTGCTTTTCAAAAGAACTCAGGAACCGTTTATTGCACAGATTTATAAAAGGATTCTGATCTTGAAGTTCTGTTAGGCCAACAGATCTCTGGACCTTTTTTTTTTTGGGGGGGGGGGTCACACCCGGAAGCGCTCAGGGATTACTTCTGGCTCTACGCTCAGAAATCGCCCCCGGCAGACTCGGGGGACCATATGGGATGCCAGGATTGGAACCACCGTCCTTCTGCATGCAAAGCAAATGCCCTACTGCTGTGCTATCTCTCTGGCCAACCCTGGACCTTTTTGAGGAGGCTTCAGGTCCAATACCAACAAGGACAAACTTTGCTCTGTATTTAGGGATCACTCCTAAATAAATAAATGGTGCTTAGGGATCATATATGCAGTGCTGTAGATCAAACGGGGGGGGGGGGTTGGTTATGTAACACTATCCCTATTCTTTGTGTAAGCTTACCTACAAGAAAGACTCTCCCATTCCTGGGAGGGGTCTTGGGAAGGTTATAAAAGGTTTGGCCTGAGGGGCCAAAGGGGATTTACCTGGATGGAGGTCAGAGGAGAAAAGATGGCTGAAAGGAGTTAAGACACAGGGCAAGCTAAGGATAGCATGTGCTTAAATAGGTTTATGTTATAGGCCACAGATGTTGGCCAGGGCAAATAAAGATGTTATCTCTCTGAAAACCTGACTACATGTGAGTTTTCTGCCCGCTGCAATCACCTGAACTGGCAGACCTGCCGGCTGATGGAGAAGGTGAAGCCACGTGGTCCTGAGATAGAGGACAAAGGCCTCCATCATCATTCACCTCCATCCAAGCCCATCCAAGGGACTGAATGCAACAGGTTATATGCAATGCAAGTGCCCTACCCTCTGTATTATCTCTTTGTTCCTCTAATTTTATTTTTATGTACTTTGTGCTATATATTTTTCTAAGCTTTTGATAATCCATAAATGTGCTGTTTTTTTAGAACCAGAAAAGGAAAATTAAAATAGTTCAATTCAATAGGTCAGATATCTAAAATAATTTACAGTCTCACTTTCCCCATTCTTAAATTCATCATTGGGGTTGAGAAATAGTTTTGTAATTCCATGGTCACAATATTTGGTATATCCTCCTGAGCTCCTAAAACCAGAGCCATTGTACCAGCTGGTTAATCATCCCTGACCCCTGTATCTATCACCACCACCACAGGTGAAGGTCTTAGCAATTGCTTGCTCAGGCCAGAGCATAAGTAGCCTGAGCCCTCCATTATTGACAACCTTGGAGTTATTCAGCACCTTTGCTCAGACATACTCCTGCCTTCTAAAAACCCCTCCTGGTACTACCTGTCTTACATCCTATTTCCCAAAAGCAGACTGTGCAAGTATGTGATAGAGAAAGCACTTAAAGCCAGGTATATCCAGTGTACAGTTGTGATGATAGGTGAAGTTGAGCATCAACTGGATGCCCTGGAAAAGTCTGGGCATACTTGGTATCCTTGATATCCCATCTGGAGGCAGATGCATTGGATTTTCTCATGAGTCAATAAACCATAGACTACTCATACTACCACGGGGGAGGCCATGCCTTCTATGTATTTCCTGGACAGATAGCTGACTCAGAAGAACAGAGTCACCTCATCTTAGAGCAGTGATGAGTGTGTGCACCATCTGATAAGGATCAGGGTGAGATGTCAACAGCTTCACTATACTATTATTCTTACGTTTTTTTTTTTTTTTTTGCTTTTGCTTTTGATTTTGGAACAACACCCAGGAATGTTCAGGGCTTATTCTTGGATCTGTGCTCAAGTACCACTCCTGGTGTTGCTTAGGGGACCACATAGAATGTTGGGGATTGAATCTGTGTCAGCTGTGTATACAGTAAGTGTCCTGAACACCATACTATCTATCAAGCCACTTGTGTGTTTGTTGTTGTTTTCATGAAAGATATAAATTGCATGTTTAGAGCAGTGGTTTACAGAAATATGAAGTGAAAGAACTGATTTCTACCTTCCCATGTTTAGCCTTTATAGTTTTTCCTATTATAAACATCTTGTCTTAGTACAGTACGTTCATTATAACTGGTGAAGTGATACATTATTATCAACTAAAGTTAAAAGCTTAAATTAGGGCAAAAGACCGAAAGTTCCTTACAAAGTTCAGTTATAAGAAAGTTTGTCCACTTTCACAACCTTTATTAAATTTATCTTGAAAGTCCTCTTGACTAATAATGACAAGAAATCCTCTTGTCTAATGACAAGAAAAAGAAATCAAAGAGTTCCAAATTGAAAAAGAAGTCAAACTATCTCTTGTTGCTGATTACATGATAATATACACAGAAAACCCTAAAAATGTCACAAGCACAGGTGGATGGATGCTTTAGGGTCCTTTATCTCCAGCATCCTGGTGCCGAGTTTTCTTATCTAGTTCTGGTCCTGTGGCAACAAAGGCTAACAAATCCATTTAGACCCAGGGAGATTAAATGGCTAATTCAAGATCACACAGTGTTGAGGATGGAATTCATACTTTCCCATTTCCTTATTGAACTACTTTGTGTTATGAATATGTGAGTGAATTTTGCACCACCCATGTTACAGATGAAGTCACTGAGACACGGAGCAATTGCCAAAATAGTTACTGTTTTGCCCATAGAGCCTGGCTCATGACTTTTCTCTCAATAAAGTATAGCACAATGGCTAGGTGTTTGACCAGGTTGGGAAGTTAATATGTAGTCTTCTTTATTTTTCCTAATGGCTGCATAGTATTCCATTGTGTAGATATACCACAATTTCTTTATCCATTTATCTGTTTCTAACTATGTAGCTGTTAGGAAAAATGAAGCCATTAAATTTGCTTATTCGTGGATGCATTATGGAGATTATGCTGAGTAAAATGAATCAGAGAGAAAGGGATAGATCACTCACTTGTGGACTATAAGATAAACAAGAGACAGTATGGTAATAATATCCAGAGAGAATAGAGATAAGGGTTAGAAGGTCCAGCCTAGGGTATAAAGCTTGCCACATAGAGTGGTGAATGCAATTAGAGTAGAGAATGTCTACTAGGACAATGATTGTTGGAACTGATCACTCTGGATAAGAACTTGGTGCAGAAAGGAGAGAAAGTGATATATAAGGCACCCCTCCATTGACAATAGTGTAAACCACAGTATCAAAAAGAAAGAAGAGTGAAGAGAGTGAAGAGAAAGAGAGAGTGAAAGAGAGAGAGAGGCTAACTGCCTACCCTAGAGCAATGTGGGGGTGGGAGGGAAATGGGAGACACTGGTGGCAGAAAGGGTGCACTAGTGAAGGGTAATGTACATTCTATGACTGAAACACATCAATGAACAATTTTGTAACCATGATGCGTAAATAAACCAATTAATAAAAAAAAAGAAAAAAATGGGGCTGGAATGGTGGCAGAAGCAGTAGGTCGTTTGCCTTGCACACGCTAATCTAGGACGAACCGCAGTTCGATCCCCCAGCATCCCATATGGTCCCCCAAGCCAGGAGCAATTTCTGAGTGCATAGCCAGAGTAACCTCTTAGCGTCACTGGGTGTGACCCAAAAAGCAAAAATAAATAAATAAAAATAAAAATAAAATATAAAAAGAAATGTGGTCTTCCCACTGTAGCATAATAGTTTAGAATATGACTCTATAGATGTGGGATGGAAAGGACTCTAATTCACTTCTGGTAGGAATGTTGACTGTTCCAGTCTTTTTGGAAAACAATAAGGACATTCCTCAAAATACTAGATATTGAGCTGCCTGGAAATATATACTCTAAGGCAGTGGTCCTCAAACTATGGCCCGCGGGCCACATATTGTATTTGTATCTGTTTTGTTTCTTCATTGCAAAGTAAGATAGATGCAGTGTGCATAAGAATTCGTTCATAAGTTTTACTATAGTCAGACCCTCCAATGGTCTGAGGGACAGTGAACTGGCCCCCTGTTTAAAAAGTTTGAGGACCCCTGCAAGGGTTCAAAAACAGTGCAGAAAAGGCATCTGTGCTCTTATAGTCACAGCAGCATTATTCATAATAGCCAGAATCTGGAAACAACCAAAGTGCCTGAAAACAGGTGAGTGGATAAAGAAACTATGGTATATCCACATCATGGAAAACTATACAGCCATTAGGAAAAATGAAGTTATGAGATTTGCTTATACAGGATAAATGTGAAATGGTTAAGAGGAATAGGGATAGACAAAGAACAATTACACTCATTTGTGGGATATTTAAAAGACACACACCATAGTATGATAATAATACCCAAGGACAACAGAAATAAGGGTCAGAAGAACTGGTCCATGGTAGGAAGTTTGTCACAAAGGAGGGGGGGTACACTTAGTGCAGAGAAGGGACCACCAGGATGATGATAGTTGGAAATAATCACTCTGGATAAAAACTGGGACTGAAAAGAGGTAAAATGATAAGCCCAACACTCATTTGATAACAGTATTAAAAACCATTGTACCTAAAAAGAAAAAGGGGAAAGAAGAGAAGGGTGGAAGGGGGAGGGAAGGAGAGGAAGAGGAGCAACATCTGCCATACAGATGATCTGGAAGGTGGGGGGGAACAGGACAGAAACTGGAGACAGTGGTGGTGAGAAATGCACACTGAAAGGGATGCGAGTTGAAACATTACATGACTGAAATTCAACCGTCAACAACTTTGCAATTCTGAATCTCATGGTGATTAAAAATTTTTTTAAAAAAGAAAGAAAAATAGGGGCAGAAGCAGTGGCGTTAGCGGTAAGGCATCAGATGCCTTGCACACTCTAACCTAGGACGGACCACGGTTTAATCCCCCAGAGTCCCATATAGTCTCCCAAGCCAGGAGCGATTTCTGAACGCATAGCCAGGGGTAAACCCCTGAGTGTCACCGAGTGTGGTCCAAAAACCAAATAAAATAAAATAATAAAAAATTTAAAGTAGTGCTCCTAAACATCAATACCTAGCAATTAGCCTAACAAAGGATGTGAGAAATCTATGACATGAAAATGATGCGATAACAAGAAATTAAAAAACATTTCATATTCATGGATTAAAAGAATGAAAATGTGAAAAAGTCTATCCTACCCAAAGAACCATGCAGATTTAATGCACTTCCCATCAGAATCTTGATGGCATTCTTCCAGGAACTTAAACAAGCACTAGAACTGCTAAGATTTATATGGAAGCCCAGAGAAACTTACGCGACAGTTGAGCTCATTGTTGCCTGCAATGATGCTACTACAACTGTGCACACATATCTCTTATCAAACAGTTCACTTTAAGTGTGCACTGCTAACTATGTCAATTGTACCTCCAAAAAAGTCAGCTAACTACTTAATAATCTAGGGCTGGAGCAATAGTACATTAGATCCTGCTTCAAATGCCCAGCACCAGGAGTGACCCCAGGAGCACAGAGTCAGGAAAAACCCTGAGCACCGCTGGGTGAGGCCCCTCCACAAGAAAGCTGTAATACAGACACTTAAGAAAGTTAAAATGCACATCCCCAAGCATTAATTTTCACTGTCCAGATCCCATAGTTCTGGGCAGGACCCAGAAATCCACATTTGTAACAAGTCTTTGAAGCATCTAACAGAAACAGAAAGACAGGATGGAATTGTCAACTGCAATCTGAGTCTTAGATGCAGCCCGGATCCACACAGGGTCCTTGGCAAAGACAGAAAGACTGACAGTGGCTTGAGTAGTAAGGAAGCTCCGCCCTGTTGCTAACTGAGCAAAAGCTTCCAGGTCAGCTTTGAGAAACACTGATCTATGACTTAAGGACATCTAAAACACACTTCCTAATACAATTTTTGAGAGAAAACCAATACCTTCACACTCCCCCTTACTACTCCCCACCGCCATATTATCATTACACAAAAAGAAACCTATTGGAGAATCTTAATACTATTTCATGACAGAAGCCTACAGTTTATATAAAGAATTCATGCTGGACTGGAGTGATAGTTTAGAGGTTAAAGCACTTGCCCTGCATGTTACTAACTGGGTTGTGTCCCAAGCATTGCCTATGGTTCCTTGAATCCTTCCAGGAGTGATCTTTGAACACAGAATCAGGATCAAGACCTGCACACTGTCCCAAACCAAACTGAACCACACCAAACAAACCAACACAAACCCCACATCATAGACTCCAGGGATGTGGCTCAGAAATAAAGCATTTGTGTTATATGTGTGAGACCCTGGGACTGAACTCCAGTTTTACAGAAAGAAGAGAAAAATTCAGATCACTTGATTGTTGTCACAGGAAACTGGCGCATTGATTTTCCAGTGACATTTCTTTGCTTATCTTTATCTAATGACACATGCCCACCCCACATTCTTCTCACCTGCTGTGATAAGATGAAGAAAGAACTTCTAAGTCTTGGAAGATAAAGTTTGCTTTTCATTTTAAAACAAACTTGCCTTGGTGCTAGAGTGATAGCACAGTGGATAGGATGTTTGCCTGGCATGCAGCCAGTCTGGACAGACCTGATTTCGATCTCCGGAATCCCATATGGTCCCTGGAGCTTGTCAGGAGCAATTTCTGAGCACAGAGCCAAGAGTAACCCCTGAGTGCCGCCGGGTGTGGCCCAACCTTCTCAAATAAAAAAATTTGCTTTAATAAATGCACATTGCCAGTATAAATGTTCAAATATTACCAGGGAGGGGGAGCTATGAAATGTGCTTATACATGGATAATGGAGCAAAATGAACAAGAGGGAAGGGGTTAGATATATAATAATCTCACCCATTTATGGGATATAGAGAAATATATAAGATAGCATGGTAATAATATCTAGAGGCAATAGAGATGAGGGCCAGGAGGACCAGTCCCGGGTAGGAAGCTTGCCACAAATAGTGGGGAGGAGGATGCAGTTAGGGCAGAGAAGGGACGATTAGGACAGTGATAGAAATGATCACACTAGACAAGAACTGGGCACTGAAAGGAGATGAAGTGTATGTGTGATACCCCTTCAGAAACAATATTGCAAATAATTGCATAGTGTCTAAAAGAAAAAAAAGAGAGAAAGGGGGGAGGGAGAGAGAGAACAGACTGAGGCAGACAGTGGGAAGGGCAGATGGATCACTGGAGACATTGGTGGCACAAAATGTGCACTGTGAAGAGTGTTGCACATTGTATGACTGAAACTCAATCATGAGCAATTTTGTAACTGTGAGGGAAAAACAACCCAACTATATCATGAACAACCTTGTAACTAAAGTGTTTAAATAAAGTATTAAAAAAGGTAATCCCTAAGCATCAGAGCATCAGAAGTGTGGCCCTCCACTCCCCACCCAAAATAAATTTTCCACAATTCCTTCCTTCCTTCCTTCCTTCCTTCCTTCCTTCCTTCCTTCCTTCCTTCCTTCCTTCCTTCCTTCCTCCTTCCTTCCTTCCTTCCCTTTTTCTTTTTTATGGTTTATGGGCCACACCCAGTGATGCTCAGGTATTAGTCCTGGCTATGCGCTCAGAAATCGCTCCTGGCTTGGGAGACCATGTGGGACACCAAGGGATTGAACAGCAATTCGTCCTAGGCTAGTGCAGGCAAGGCAGATGCTTTACCTCTAGCACCACCACACAGGTCCCAATTCAGGCGTTTCTTTTTTTTGTTTTGTTTTGTTTTGTTTGTTTGTTTTTGGGCCACACCCGGCGGTGCTCAGGGGTGACTCCTGGCTGTCTGCTCAGAAATAGCTCCTGGCAGGCACGGGGGACCATATGGGACACCGGGATTCGAACCAACCACCTTTGGTCCTGGATCGGCTGCTTGCAAGGCAAACGCCACTGTGCTATCTCTCTGGGCCCAATTCAGGCATTTCTTAATGCAATTAGTATTAACTAAAAGAAATGTAACTTATTTGGTGAGGCTTGTGTTGAATTTTTGCTTTGTGGAGTTCTGGATGACTGATTTCTACTTTGCCCTCCTCTTTGGTGGTAACCTTAGAATTCAAAAATAGCCCAGAAGTAGACTAAAAAGGAGCAGTTAGGGTACCAGAGAGATAATACAGGGCAAAGACACTTGCCTTGCATGTTACAATTCCAGTTAGATCCTTCCCAGGCACTGCATATGACTCCTATGCACAAAACCAGGACTAAGTCCTAAGCACCACCAAATGTGGTTCAAGCTGCCACTACTCCCCACAAAAGGAAAAGAAAATGAGCAGTTAAAAAGCCGAGGGGAGAGCAGAATGGGCTTGCTGTGACTTCAAAGACTCCCTCCTGGAGATCTGTCATTATTTGAGCTGGGAATTCATTGGAATAATCCCAATTTAGAGTGGCCAGAGAGAAAACCCATTCCTCCCTTAGGAATTTCTAGCAAATGACTGGGAACAATTATTTCACTTCTTATTTGCCTCAGGCATTGGATAATAGTTTTGGATAATAGGGGCAAAAACAGACTAAAATTGTTTTAAAAGAAAAATCTTGGAGCCAGAGCGGTGGTGCAAGTGGTAGGGTGTTTGCCTTGCATGCACTGACCTAGGATGGACTGTGGTCCGATCCCACCGGCGTCCTATATGGTCCCCAAGCCAGGAGCTATTTCTGAGCGCAGAGCCAGGAGTAACCCCTAAATGTCACCAGGTGTGGCCCAAAATCAAAAACAGAAAGAAAGAAAGAAAGAAAGAAAGAAAGAAAGAAAGAAAGAAAGAAAGAAAGAAAGAAAGAAAAGAAAAGAAAAGAAAGGAAAGAAAGAGAAAGAAAGAAGAAAGAAAGAAAGAAAGAAAGAAAGAAAGAGAGAAAGAAAGAAAGAAAGAGAGAGAGAAAGAAAAAGAGAGAAAGAAAGAGAAAGGAAAGAAAGAAAGAAAGAAAGAAAGAAAAAGAAAGAAAGAAAGAAAGAAAGAAAAGAAAGAAATAAAGAAGGAAGAAAGAAAGAAAGAGAGAGAAAGAGAGAGAAAAGGAAGGAAGGAAGAAAGGAAGGAAGGAAGGAAGGAAGGAAGGAAGGAAGGAAGGAAGGAAGGAAGGAAGGAAGGAAGGAAGGAAGGAAAAAAGGAAAAAGAAAAATCTTGAAGGGATTGGAGATGCAGTTCAGAAGGTAAGGTACTTATTTGCCTTGCACACTTCTGTCCCTTCTATCCTCAACACCCTATATAGTCCCCACAAGGCTGAGAGGCATTGAATAACCTCTGAGAACCACCAAATGTGACCCCTCTCCTTGAACAAATCTTGAAACAGTGACAAAAATGATGAGAGAAAGTAGACAAAAACAACATTACATTTTATTATTCCAGATGTATAAAATGCCCAGAATATGAAAAATTCATAAAGTGGAGGTGTCTCCAGAGTCTGGAGTAAAGGAAAGGAATCAAATGCAAACAAGTACATGTTTTTTAGTTTTTATGTGCATAGAATGGTGAGAATGATGAAAATTCTGGGATTAGTATTGATGTCTGTACATCATGTAAAGAGACCATACCAGCCTGAATTGATACTTTTAGAGAGTAAATTTGGGGCTGGAAAGCTAGTACAATTAGTATGATGCTTGCCTTGAGTGTGATCAACCCCAATTAAATTCCCCAGAACCATATACTTTCAAGCAACTTCCAGGAGTGATTCCTGAGCACAGAGCCAGGAATAAACCCTGAGCATTACTAAGTGTGGCCATCTCCTCTAAAAAAAAAAAAAAAGAAAAGAAAATAGGGGGCCGGAGTGAAATCACAGCGGTAGGGTGTTTGCCTTGCACATGGCTGACTCAGGAAGGACCTGGGTTCGATCCTCAGCATCTCATATGGTCCCCTGAACCTGGCAGGAGCGATTTCTGAGCACAGAGCCAGAACTAACCCGAGTGCTGCTGGGTGTGGTCCAAAATCAAAACAACAAACCAAACAAAAACAAACAAAACAAAAAAGTAAACTTTATGGTATAATAATCATGTCATCTTAAAGAGGACAGTTCAGAGCTGTACTCAGAGTGGTGCTCAGAGCTTATTCCTGGCTCTGTACTCAAGGATCCCTCCTAATGATGTGGGATGTCAGGGATTAAATCTATGTTGGCTTCATGTAAGGCAAGCACCCTGACTGCTGTACTATTGCTCTAAAACACCCCCACAAAAGAATAGAGCTTTATTTGGGGGGGGCACACCTGGTGACACTCAGGGGTTACTCCTGGCTATGCACTCAAAATCATTCCTGACTTGGGACCATATGGGATGCCAGGGGATTGAACTGCGGTCCATCCTAGGTTGGTGCATGCAAGGCAAATGCCCTACTGCTTGCGCCATCACTCGGGTTCCAAGAGTGGAGCTTTTGAAAGACAGGATATTCAAACCTCCTGGAGTGGCTTTGAGATTTGGGATTGAGAAACTTGCCATGTCATTCATGTGGGTTCAGTACAGGCACAAACAACTGCACTCAGTCTAAAGTAAGTTACATGAAGTTACATGAAGATCTCTTCACCTGCATGAGAATGTGACCATAGTTACTTTCCTGGCATCTCATTCATCTACAAATGGCCTCCCTGCCCTCCCAGAGTGCTCATCTGTGTCATTCTCCAGGGACTCTAAGGCACAGGGACCCTTACCTTTAATACTTTGCTGTTGTACCAATAATTTACTTATTGCTGAAAACCAATAATCCTTGGTTTCCTTCGAAGCTGCCTGCAATGACAAATAAGAAAACAGTCTGAGTAGCATCACTGGGCACATTGATTTCACAGGGTTTGACTCTTAGGATAAAGATCAAGGACATATTTGTCAAGTTCAAATACAACAGAGACAGAGTAGAGGGCACAATGAGGTCGGCAGGTATTTGCATTACCTGAAGGATGTACTTCTCAAGTCCATTCTGACTGGAAATCTCTAACTTTTTGCTGTTCCCTTTTCCCAATTGGCGAATTGAAAGTGTCGCTAACTGTCATAAAGAAAGAAGAAGGTTTTTGAGAACATCAAGTTTATTTTTTTGGTTAGTTGGTTGGTTTGGATGGGTCCCCACTAGCCACTTGAATTCTCTTGAATCTTAATGGAACGCTTCTTCCTTTCAAGGGATTTACTCTCTTCCCAACATTCCCCTCCCATCATTACTGGTAAGATCTGGCAGGGGGATTGGCTGCCACAGAATATAGCCTGGCACGGTGCCATCTGTCTGGGAACCTTCTGAGGACAGCACGGATGATGCCTTCACAATAGCCAGAGCTCTAGCTCAACTTTTAAGCACAGAAACTATTTATCCTGAGTACCTCTGTCTTTTTCAAGGTGATATAATATAAGAAGTGGGTTCAAAGCCATGATGAAACATAGGAAAGCACATGCCAGTCAGATGCCTGGCTCTTGATTTAATCCGTTGCACTGCATGACCCCCAACACTGTCAAGAGTGATTCACACCATAAAGATGACCCCCCAAAATCTAAAATATTAACTGTGGAAATGTTTCAGCAGTAAAGAACATACCTTGGTTGATGACCCCAGGCAAAAAATAAAAACCAAATTAGCAAACACGCCTATAAATATAGTCTTTGAATCACAAGAAGACAAGTGTGTGTGTGTGTGTGTGTGTGTGTGTGTGTGTGTGTGTGTGTGTTGTGTTGGTGTCACACCCAGAGATGCTCAAGGGTTACTTCTGGCTCTGCGCTCAAGGGTTACTTCTGGCTCTGCACTCAAGAATCACTCCTGGCAATGCTCAGGGATCCTGTAAGGTATATGGGAAGCTGGAGATAGAACCTGGGCTGGCTGCATGCAAGGCAAGTGCCCTACTTGCTATACTTGTTATTCAAGCCCCATGAAATATTTTATATATTAGAGAAAAAATACAGAGTGAACATAGCATAGGTGCTAGGCAACCTCCTTTCTCACTGCCAATACTGGCTATATCTGTGTCAGTGAAGCAGGGTTGAGAAAGGCAAGTTGAAGATAAAATCCAGCCCATACTTTTTAATCACCAAAATTTCCATTTGGCCCTTCTCTCTAGCTTGCACAAAGGCGTCTCTTTGGAGTTGAACTGGCCTGGGTGTGGCTTCTAGCTTGGCTGTGTGGCATGTGGCACCCCCACCTTCTGGGTGTGCTTCCTGACCTGTGAAGTACAGATGAGCACACTCTGTCCATGGCTTTGCATGGCCACCCGCACCCACAGGCTCTCTTTACCTTCATAGACTTCTTAAAGCTGTGCTGAGGAGACAGGCCTTGGCCGCTGGGATCCACTCGGATCTTACAGAACACAAGTCCCTTTTCAAAGAGGTAGATTTGCCTCTGGCTGGGTTTAAATCGGATAAAATCCTTCATTTTAGAACGGTCTTTGTGAATGCTCCAGACGCTGAAAGAGTCACACATCAACAGCTTGCCCAGTTTTCCGATATCATCCTTGGGGGAAACCCAGACACACGAAAGCATGTGTTACATTCTCAACAAGACAGGACCTCTAAAAGGCCAATTCTCAAATGCCAAGTCAGGCCTAACTGAGGATCTCTGTAAGGCCACTGAAGCCAATCTGTCACTAAGTCAAAATTCAATATCACCAAACACGGTGCTATTTAGTTACAGATTACAGTTCTATTGTATAAGGTATTGATGAGACAGCATATTAGGAATATCCAAACAAAGGGCTGGGCTGTGAGCTCAGGAGTCCAGGCAGATGCTCTCACTGCTCAAGGACCTGAGTTCAATTCCCTGCACTGCTCAGTTCCCCGAGCATTGCCAGGAGATTTTGGTGGTACCTATCACTGTGCTACAATTTCAGGTCAAGTACTAAGCAGTCTAAACTAACTACATATTCCTGAGAGTGGTCCCCAATATCCTGAGCACTGTTTTTGAGATTTTTACCACTTCCCCAAATAAACACTTGAACTGAAGATTTGGGTGAACCCTCAACTATAAATGAATGTATCAAGAAATTGTGGTATATATACATAATAGAATACTATGCAAGTCTAAGAAAAAACAACATCATGAAATTTGCAATAATATGACAGAACTAAGAAAATCAGGCTGACTGAAGTCATTTAATAGGACAGGGATAGGCATAGAATAATGTCTCATATATAGGACTTAAAGATACACAGTAAGGTAGGAACAAAGGTCCAAAGGCAACATAATGAGAGAATTAATCCACACAACTGAGTTGGGAGAACGGTTTGGGAGAAAGGATGTTGGGGTCTTTGGGAGAAAAAGGTGGGTACACTGCAAGGGGTGTGATATTGGAATTATGTGAATGAAAAACCATTATTGTAAACCACAAAGTATCAACCATTTTAAAAAAAATTTTGTTTTTTTTTTTGGGGGGGGCTACCCATGGTGGTGCTCAGGGGTTATTCCTGGCTCTGTGCTCAGAAAGAAATCACTCCTGGCAAGCTTGGGGGACAATATGGAGTGCGGGGGATTGAACCCAGGTCTGTCCTGAGTTGGCTGTGTGCAAGGCAAATGACCTGCTGTTGTTTTATAGCTCCAGCCCCAATTGAAAGTATTTTTTTTCTTTTTTTTTAAATTTTTTTTCTTTTGAATTATGAGAACAAAGATGCAAAAAAGAGGACAAGGTAAAGTTACAGTGGAAGGACAATCACCCATAATATAATTCTCAGAAGAAGTCCCCTTGCTGATATCTTAACTTTGAACTTTCAGCCAAAGAATATTAAGATAAATAAAACAGAATCCATGTACAATTACTTTGTCCCTCAAGTCCCTAGATTGTAACACATTATAATATTTCTTAACAGCACACAAGGCAATATAAAGCCATAAAACTTACATAACTCCTTAAACATTAGAGGCATAGTATTTTTTACATTTCCATGTACATGCATATTAGCTTAAGTTAACCTCAAATTTTAAGTGGTTTTTTTTTAAGGATTAGAGTCAAAGGAGCACAGTAAAAATGGTGTTAGAGTGGCAATTGTTGTTTGCATAGGCCCACCAAAATATGAGAGGCATGGAAAGGAATAACCTTGGCCTAAATATAAAGAGATCCTACCCCTGAAGTTTCCTGGCATAAGATCAACTCTAGGCTCCAGGAAAGTTATCGTCCAATCCAAGACATTGTCCGTAGTGCCAACACACTTTTCACACAGTCTCTGTTGTTGGTATCATGTTTCTGTATCTGGAATCTGCATATCCTACATTGAAGTCTAAAATATCTAAAAAAGTGGGACTAGAGCGATGGCGCAGTGGTAGGTCATTTGCTTTGCACGTGGCTGATCCAGGAAGGACCGCAGTTTGATCTCTGGCATCCCATATGGTCCCCCAAGCCAGGAGTGATTTCTGAGCACGCTAGCCAGGAGTAACCCCTGAGAATCACCGGGTGTGGCCCAAAATAAAAAAATCTAAGAAAGCAGGGGACAGAGTGATATACAATGAGTAGGGCGTTTGCCTTACATGTGACCAACCCAAATTTGATCTCTGGCATCCCATACAGTTCCCTGAGTCTGTCAGGAGTAATTTCTGAGCACAAAGCCAGAAGTAACCCCTGAGTACCACCAGGTGTGGCCCATAAACAAAACCAAAAAATAATCTAAAAACATGTTAGATGTGGGGACCAGATGACAGTAGATTTGATTGCATGTGGCCAATCCAGGTTTGATACAGTCCTCGGAGCCTTAACAGGAGTGATCCCTGAGCTCACAGTCAGGAATAAGGGCTGAGCACCAGTAGGTGTGGCCCCAAACAAAAAAGAAAAGGAAGAATGCTTTAGATGAGACTATTGTGACAATAAGCATAGGTTATCTGAAATAGAGTCAGATTTTATTAGAAATCTGAACCTGTAGAATGAACAGGTGATACCTTTTCATGTAAACATCAGTGGTGCTGTCAGGTTTTCTACCAAAGATTTGAAATGAAAATGCACATTATAAAAAAACAGAACAAAACAATAAAAAAAAAAGAAACCAGCTCCAGCAGGCTCTTTAAAAAAAGAAAAGATACAGGCACTCTAATATTTTTGTTTTGCAATTTGTCTTAGCTAGCAAAATTTTATTTGTGTCGTAGTTGTGTGGGCTTTCTCTTGGCTCTGCACTCAGGAATCACTCTGAGCAGGCTCAAGGGACCACATGGGATGCTAGAGATTAAACCTTGGTGAACTGCATGCAAAACAGATGACCTACCTGTCTCTCTAGTCCAGAATTTTTTTCCACCTTATTTTATTTTGACACATGATACTACTTCAAAAGGCAATAAATGAACATGTTCACTATGTTCAGAAGAGACAACGTGCTCCATCCACACTATCATCCTGCCAGAAAAACAGTCCAGCTCCTCCACCAAGCTTCAAAAGAAAATAATGGCCTCTGATTCTTCCCAGGTAGTCTGGCCCAGGCTGATACCTCTGGGGTATACTCAGATGAGAAGGAGCAGAATACCTTTTCTGCATGAATCACAGCAGCCCAACGTAACCCCTGACACAGTTCTACAGGAAGTTGTGGCCCAGCTCTACAACTTAACCCTATCAAACTGCTGAATCACTAAATTTGTTTCCTATCTATAGATATTGGCTTGCAAAATTTAGTAGGGTCAGTCCAGTTGTAGTATCACAGGAAATCTAATAAGGAAGTCACATAGAAATCTAATAATCACAAGCCTAAACAGTACCACAGAAGGCCCAACTAGCACCAACCACAGTCCAGTAAATCCTTAGATATTGACTTTAGTGACAATGTGAAATAATATAATAATTATTTCAAACTGACCCTTGTTGATCTAAATAATTTCAATTGTGTTTGTGTGGTAACAAACAACATGAGTCAATTTGTGCCTGTAAGCCTGTAAAACTTAGGGTGGTGGGTAAGAAATTGGGGACACTGGTGAAGGAAAGACACATTGGTGATGGGATTGGTGTCTGAAATTTAATGATTTTATTATAAACAGCTTGATAATTCACTGTGTTATAATAAATTTTTTTTTTTAATTTTTGGGTCACACCCGTCAGTGCTCAGGGATTACTCCTGGCTCTCTGTTCAGAAATCGCTTCTGGCAGGCTCAGAGGACCATATGGGATGCCGGGATTCGAACCACTGTCCTTGTGCCTTATATCCATGCTATTTCTCCAGCCCCGTAATAAATTTTTTTTAAAAAAGAAGGGAACTTTTGTTGTCTTGTGGACATGGTCTCCCCTACCTGTACCCTAGCATCATGAGCTCATGAGAATCTAGAAAACTTGTTCTGAAGAGAGAAGGATTAAGATGATCTCATCTTTATAATTGGGGATGAAAATGGCACTTAAATTCACATCTGCCTTTCTTAGAGTAGAGAGTGCAGAGATAATTTTAAATAACAAGTTAACAAAAGTAGCTAAGTTTTCTCCGAGAGCATACACTACGGTACTCAGTCATTCCCAAGAAAATTCACCTTCCTTATGTGTCTGGTTCATGTTCCAAAGAATGACCTGGCTTATTCTGGATTTCAAAGGGTAAAAGAGTGAACTGTTCTAATAGTGTGGTATTTTATCTGAATAACTTGGTGACGCTCAGGGTTTAGTCCTGAATATGTGCTCAGAAATCGCTCCTATTGCTCCTGGCTAGAGGGATCATATTGGACCCTGGGTCAGCCATGTGCAAGACAAACGCCCTACCACAACGCTATAGTTCTGGTCCCTATCAAAAACACTTTTTATCACTTAATGCAGATAAGCAAGAATGTATTTCCTTGAATCTAACAGAACTAGATCTGAGAAATTTCCCTGAGCTCCAGATGATTGAGTTAAATTCCTATGGTTTCTGAGAGTTAAGGAGTCATATGGGGCCGGGAGGTGGCGCTAAAGGTAAGGTGCCTGCCTTGCCAGCGCTAGCCTTGGACGGACCGCGGTTTGATCCCCCGGTGTCCCATATGGTCCCCCAAGCCAGGAGCAACTTCTGAGCGCATAGCCAGGAGTAACCCCTGAGCGTTACCGGGTGTGGCCCAAAAACCAAAAAAAAAAAAAAAAAGGAGTCATAGATATAGCAAAAAAAAGTTAGGTGCTTGCCTTGCATCCTGCCAATCCCAGGATAAAATACTGGAACTGCATATGGTTTCCAAGTTCTGCCAGGAATAACCCCTAAGCACAGAGCCTGGAATAGTTACTGAGAATTGCCAGGCATGGTCTAACCCCCATCCTTCCCAATGTTAAAATACATATAGTATATGTAAGTGGCCTTTATATAATTTATTATTTATATTGAGCACAATTTTTATTGTTAATTTTAGGACCTTATCCATTGGTGTTCAGGTCATACTCCTGGTTCTGCACTCAGGAATCATTCTGGGCATGATAAGGGGACTATGTGGGGTTCTTACTATCAAAACTAAGTGGGTTCTTGCTTTACAAATTCCCTACCCATTGTTCTATGTCTCTGGCCCTCAAATATTGACAAATTATTTAAAAAATACTATACTATTCTATATCTAGAGCAACCGTTGGGAAAAGGAATATAGGGGGCATCACTTTCCCCAACTTTAAATTGTATTACAAAGCTACCGTCATTAAAACAGCACGGTACTGGAATATAGGCAGACCTTCAAATCAGTGGAATAGACTTGAATATTCAGAAAATATTCCCCAGATATACAATCAATTAATATTTGATAAAGGGGCAAGAAATGTAAAATGGAGCAAGCAAAGCTTCTTCAACAAGTGGTGTTGGGACAACTGGTTAGCCACTTACAAAAAATAAATAAATAAAACAAATTCAGACTTCCATCTAATACCATGCACAAAAGTCAAATCCAAATGGATTAAAGACCTTAATATCAGATCTGAAACCATAAGGTATATAGAACAATACATAGGTAAAACACTCCATGACATTGAGACTAAAGATATCTTCAAGGAGGAAACAGCTCTCTCCAAACAAGAGGAAGTAGATGGGACTATATTAAGCTGAGAAGCTTCTGCACCTCAAAGGAAATAGTGCCTAGTATACAAAAGCCACCCATAGAATGGGAGAAACTATTCACACAATACCCATCAGACAAGGGGCTAATATCTAAGATATACAAGATATTGACAGAGAACTTAACAGCGACAAGAAAAAAAATCTAACCCCATCAAAAAATGGGGAGAAGAAATGAACAATTTCTCAAAGAAGAAATACAAGTGGCCAAAAGGCACATGATAAATGCGCCACATCACTAATCAAGAATGAGGTGCCATCTCACGACACAGAGAATGGCACACATCAAAAAGAACAAGAACAATCAGTGCTGGCAGGGATGTAGAGATAAAGGAACTCTCATTCACTGCTGGTAGGAATGACATCTGGTTTAGCCTTTATGGAAAACAATACAGAGATTCCTCAAGAAACTGGAAATTGAGCTCCCATATGATCCAGCAGTACCACTCCTAGGGATATACCTTAAGAACACAAAAATGCAATACAAAAATACCTTCCTCACACCTATATTCATTGCAGCATTATTTACAATAGTAGGAACCTGGAAACAACCAAGATGCCATTCAACAGATGAATGGCTAAGGAAACTGGGAATCTATGGCACATATACACAATGGAATATTATGCAGCTGTTAGGAGAGATGAAGTCATGAAATTTTCTATACATGAATGGACATGGAAACTGCTATGTTGAGTGAAATAAACTAGAGAGACACACACACACAGAGAATAGTCTCATTCATCTATAGTTTTTAAGAAAAATAAAAGACATTATTGTAATAATGCCCAGAGATAAGAGCCAGAAAGAGCAGTTCACAATATAAAGTTCACCACAAAGAGGTGTGAGTGCAGTTAGAGAAATAACTTCACTAACTACTAAAATGACAATGTTAATAAGTGAGAGAAGTAGAATGCTTGTCTGGAATACAGCAGGGGGTGGGGAAGGAGAAAGATAGGGGATATTGGTGGTGGAAATGTTTCACTGGTGAAGGGTGGTGTTCTTTTTTATGATTGAAACCAAACTACAATCTTGTTTGTAATCATGGTGTTTAAATAAAGATATTATTAAAAAAACAAATAAAACCTGTTTAGAGAAAAAGAAGCAAACAAACAAAAACAATTATACCATTCTAAAATAAAAACATAAAAGAGTTTGAGACATACTCATTGAGCTCAGTTTCCTCTTTCCTTTGGTTTTTGGACCACACCCAGTTGTACTAAGGGATTACTCCTGGCTCTGGTCTCAGGGATCACTCAGGGTGGTGTTCAGGGGAACATATTCAGTGCCAGAAATTGAACTGGGTCAACTGCATACAATACAGTGCTGTACTATTTCTCGGCCTCTGCTCATTTTTTCTTTTATTTGCTTAGAAAAATGCCATGTGTACGTGCTGTGAATGACATCCTCATTGAGAATAAAAAGTTTCAGAATGGGGGTGGGGAAGGGTTTCTTCCTGAGAATGAACAGTGCTCTGTTCTATTCTGATTCTATCCAGATCTTCCAAGGAGTCACTCAAATGTCATCACTTTAGCCCCCACCATCTGCTTACACTATAAACCCAATCAACTAGCACTGCAGAGGCATGAAAATAGAGGAAATGGGTTTTAATCAGGACCACCAACAAAAGTTCCTTCTTATTACTAGCCACAGGAACCACAGCACCACAGAAAAGTATAGTACTGAACCACAATACTGACATTTTTAATGATGATTTAGGTAATGAGATTCCAATAGTGGTCAATCTTATGGTACTGATGTACAAAATTACCTCACTCTCCCACTACCATAGTGTCCTTGATCCTACCCCCCAACCCTTCCCTTTACCCTGTCCCTATGCACCTCTATTCCAACATTCTCTTTCATCCATCCCCCTCATTCTTTGTTAATTGACAGTTATAGTTTTGGTGCACACTGTTACCTCTCTTAGGACCACTCAAGAGATCCAGATCCTCAACCTACTCCCATGTTACTTCCTGTAAACCTAATTGTTCTCCTACACCTCACACTCTCAGATTTGTATTCCAGCAACTAAAGTTTATCATTGATATTGTCCATATCCTTGATTTGTTTCTCTAGGAAAAAACAGATGAGTGTGATTGTCCTGTATTTGTCCTATCTCTGATCTATTTCATACAGAATTATGCCCTTTAATCCCATCTAAGTTGCCACAAAATACATCACTTTTCTAATGGTTGCATAGTACAGTAGTTTCTGTTTTTATACTGTATATATACTCTACTTCATTTCAAAAATTTGGTAGATCTTATAAAAATATGTACATTATAGGCCCTGAAGAAGATAACTGAAGGTAGAATGAATAAAAACAATGAAAATAAAATAAAATGAAGATATTGTTTATAAAAATCTATCTAATCAAATGACTTAAACTTGGTACTCAATTCCAGCCTTCTAAAGATGCACAGTGAATGATATGACTTGTCATGTTCAAAGATATATTCAAACCATTTGTTCAAGAAAAGCATGCCAATTCCTGTTCATAAGATGTGAGAGAAATTCCCCCCTTGGACTCACATAACAGGCTACTGGGACAAATGCTGGGCACATCCTAGGAAAAAGGAGCTGAACAGGCTTTAGGTACAGCTGTTTCCAAGAGCACATTTGGCAAGTGCAGAGGTATTGCTGCAGAGCACAGCCATAAAAGTTTTTCTAAGGAGGCTGAAGGATCCAGTCCAAAGGCAATACTAGCTAAAGACCTGCAGGAGACAGGGAGCTGTTCGTAAGGCATCTGGACTGGCCACAGACTGCCACAGTCAAAACGACCTGTCTGCAGCTTGCAGAAGGGCCAGATAACAGTTTTATTAATAGTTTTATTTTTGATTATCTTTACTTCATCCTTCTCAAAACCTGGTGCACTAACCTCACTTTCATAGAGAATTGACTAAGGATTGTGAATGCACATCTGGTGGCCCTGAACATAGTGGCTTGACATCCAAAAGATCTGCCAGACATTCAGGACCTAGAGTTCTGAACCCAGTGGAGACAGTGAGCAAGACGTCTTGGAGGACAGGCATGGATTGAGACTTTGGGAAGCACAACAGGGATGATTCTCCAAAACACACAAAAAAAGAGGAAAACATTGAAGTGGGGAAGAAGTACCAGTGGGGGAAGTGGGCACCCGACTCAACTATGCTTAGGTGGTGTTCAGGGGACCATATTTGGTGCTGGGGATTGAACTGGGGTCAGCTTGCCTGCAAACCTTATTTATTTATTTATTTATTTATTTATTTATTTATTTATTTATTTATTTTTACCCCCTGTTCTATCTCTCTGGGCCTAGAGCTTAGCTTTTACCAAGCACACAGGCTACAATTCCAAGACCTTGGAATTGTTCATTTCTGTGAGTCCCTGCTCTGCTCTCCCAACACTTGATGAGGCTCTAAGGGTACACCATTTTTTCTTTCTTCTTTAAAAGTTTTTTTCACTTAAAGATCCATGATTTATACAGATATTGATAGCTGAGATTTAGGCATATAATATTTCAACACCAATTCCAGTATCAGTGTTAACTCCCATCTCTCTGTCTTTTTCTCTCTCCCTCTCTGTCTCTTTCCCTCCCCTTCCTCCCCCTACTCCCTTTTTTCATCTTGACAGGCACATTATAAAATTTCGTGGTTGCAGCTTAGATCTCATTTATTTTAGTTTTATTGAGTCTGTGCTTTGGACAACATCACCAATATAATTGAAGCCCCAAGTCCAGTTCCCCCATTATTTCCCTCTCTTCCTCCCTAAGATCTGGGGTCAAGGGTGATTTAGGTCCCTCTGTACTACATTACAGTTCTCTGAGGGAAGTTTTCCTAAATTAATCCATACAGTATCTATCATCACAGTGAATTCTGAAATCCCGCTAAAACAAATGGGCTACATCTCATCCAGGTTGCCTTCCACAAACTTATACAAGACTCTGTCAGACAATTGAACATCTCTGGGGGCTTCAGAGCACATGTCTGTAAATGGTTGATAAAGGAATGTTCACACAACATTCCTCTTAGCCAAGAAGTGCATCATTGAGCAGGGTAGGCACATTTCAAAACAAAGCTTGTCATGAGAGGTTCCTGAGCTGACCCAACAAAGGAGCTTGGCCATCTGCTCAACCTTAAATTTGCTTTGCCATTGTTAGGGTTGAGGGAAGGGAGTGAAAGGTGTCAAATAACCTAATTCAATTAAATCTAATTGACAATTTTATTTTGTTTTTTTTTGTTTTGTTTTGTTTTGTTTTGTTTCAGAGCCATGCCTGTGTGCTCACAGGTCACAGCTAAATTCCTGGCTCTGTGCTCAGGAATCACTCCTAGCAGTTCTTGAAGATCATCTGCTTTGCTGGGGATGAAACATGGGTAAGCCACCTGCAAGGCAAGCACTTTACCCCCATAACTACACTTCATTTGCATGAGAGGTAGCCAGTCTAAAAGATCATAGAAATAGCTCGAGGGAACTGTCTCTTTGACTCCCTTGCCTGTGCCCAGTAAAGGGCAGGAAAAGGGGAGCAAGTAGTACAAAACTATCGTGACACCGTTTACTGTGAAACAGGCTTGATTGTCATACACGAAAGCAGAGAAGCACCTGGATATGGATTTCAACCTGCAGCATATGTGCAATTATAAAGACTAGGGAGAGCACAGTAAGGGAGGGCTCATCCGGGTTTGATTCCTGCACTCCATCTGGTCCCTGGGTCTCTCAATACATTCAGGAGTGGACCCTAAGTGTAGAGCTAGGAGTAAAACCTGAGCACAGGCTGGATGTGTTCCCCAAGTCAAACCAACAAAAGACCCAAACAACTCTATAAAATCAACTTGAATATTCCAGTGGACATGGAGAGGAGGTGCAAATCATTTAGTTAATTTAACTGGTCCTTCAAAATCTCACTCACTAAAGATGTAGTCAGCTAGATAATAGAATGACCCAGGGTAAAAATAGTAAGTAAAAAAAGGGAGACTCCAATTTGGCAATTTTCTCTCTTTGGGCCCAACAAAGATGGCAGCTTCTCTCTAGGATACTTTCCCCAACCCCCAATGTTGGGGCTGTGGGCAGGAAGGTAGTCCCTAACCACAGTGACAGATCACAGAGCAGCAAGTTCCAGCAAGAGGTCACAGGCCCCATAATTGCAGCCATAGACCCCAGATGTAGAAAGTGTCCACAAGCCCACATACTGAACCTAGAACAGCCTGGATAGGACCCTGCTCACCCTGGAGGTGAGCAGACTGTAAAGAAACAGAGCTCAGGAAGTTGTAGCCAAAGCAGAGAGAGAAACCCAGACACTGGGGAGGAACATAGAACCATGTTTTTACACTATACCATGAACCGTTACTTCACAAGCATCTGGAGGTTCATATGCAAATCCTTCACAACAGACTTAAGGATCCAAGGTCTATGGAATAAATCCATTCAATATAAACTCCTGGAATTTTGTCTGCTGATTTTTTTTTGTTTGTTTGCTTGTTTTTGTTTTGGGGCCATACCCGGTAGCACTCAGGGGGTACTCTTGGCTCTGCACTCAGCAATCATGCCTGGCAGGTTTGGGGGATCATATGGGACACTGGGGATCTACCCTCGGTCAGCCACATGCAAGGCAAACACCCTACCCCCTGTGCTATTGCACCAGTCCCTTGTCAGTGGAATTCACAGAATTCAAAATTTAAGGATCAACTCAGATATTAGTCCAATATTGTGGTGCGAAAATCAGGCTGTGATTTGTCTCAAGACATGTAAAACCATGGCAATAATCTTATACTGATATTTGTTCCCCCTGGAAACAATTAATCTATGTACATTTAGTAAGTTGGGGGAGAAGGCAAGGGTGGAATGAGATAGGAAACTGAATGCTTAGCATTCATTAAACAAATACAAGAATAAAAATCACCACAGTGAGGAAGTGAATTCAGAGATGGCTCATGTGGTAGAGCTACCTATTTCTTTTCTTTTCTTTTCTTTTTTTGGTTTTTGGGCCACACCCGGTGATGTTCAAGGCTTACTCCTGGCTATGCGCTCAGAAATCTCTCCTGGCTTAGGGGACCATATAGGACGCTGGGGGATCTGCTGCAGGCGTCTTGTGTCTCAGCAATTCTAGTGGGATGAAGTCCTTCATGGAGGAAAACGGGTAACATGAGCGGCCAAATATGAAATATGAAATAATGATACCACACACAGTGTATGTGGGGTCAACACACTTCTGGCAGAAGTGCGACAAATTTAATCTTTCGGCAAGGGAGTATATAAAGGGTAAGGAGACAGTCATATTATGAAAGGAATGACCTCATTTGTTTCAAAGTACAGGAACTATTAATGTACATTGTTTGATTTTAAAACAAATACACATAGCTTTAGGTGGTTTGTAACCTTAGAATAGAATAGGTTTCAGTTAGGAGCCAGGGGATAAAAAGGAAGGCTAATTTCTTACATATCAAAGTAGTTCCTGGCCCTAGGTGTCATTACTGATGTAAATTAAGGGATAGCAGGAACCCTGGTTTTCTTCCTTATAATAAATATCCTTAACCTGAGGGAAAAGTTTTTTAGCTAGGGGCTAAGACCCACTTCCTACAATCTGGTGATAGAAAGAGATAAAACTTATGAAAGGGGTACAGAATTATACCTAGTAAAATAGCCTAATTCTACACTGGCCAAACCTGTTTGTTAGCAGGTATACAAAGTGACAGGGAAAGTCCCTGAGGCAAAGTCATTCTGCTGCGGTACTCAAAGGCAAGGAGAGAAGACCATTGTCTTGTAGAAGCAATGTTTTGACTTGGCCCATGGAAGTAAATAGGCTGACAGAAAGAGAGGTAGCTGGCTGGACTTTGAGTTGCAAATATACTAGCCAGTGGGGAACTTTGGTGGTCTTTGGTGCTGAAATTTCTTTATGACTGCAGTATAACTGAGGCCGAATTTCTGTAGTTTTGTTTTGTTTTGTTTTGTTTTTTTTTTTGGTTTTGGGGCCACACCCGGCGGTGCTCAGGGGTTACTCCTGGCTGTCTGCTCAGAAATAGCTCCTGGCAGGCACGGGGGACCATATGGGACACCGGGATTTGAACCAACCACCTTTGGTCCTGGATCGGCTGCTTGCAAGGCAAATGCCGCTGTGCTATCTCTCCGGGCCCAGAATTTCTGTAGTTTTGCAAGGGAGACAAAGTCAAATAAATAAAAGGAAAGAGATATATAATGTCACAGCCATGTCAGAAATATAACCAGTAATCCACACAGGGGTTATGATTGACTTCTCCAAAGGGCCTTCTGGCTAATATATTTCTTGGGGGGAAATCAGGCACTTCACCAAGAAAGCCAACAGACACATCTGGAGTGTGCTTCCCTTAATAATGGAGACATGCCTTAACAGGAATCGAACCGAGGTCCATCCTAGGCTAACGCGGGCAAGGCAGATGCCTTATCGCTTGCATCATCGCTCTGGCCCCTGAGCTATTTATTTCTTGCACAAAGAAGCTGAAAACAGGAACCCAGGAGATAGCTTAAAGGGTGAAATATGTGCCTGGACTGTTCGGGTACCAGAGCTCAAGTGTATCATCCTTGAAATAGTAAGTTTCCGCCCCCAGTACTGCTAGTGATCCCAGCATTCAGGCTGACTTTGAGCTGTTGTGCCTTGCTGGCCTGAGTACCTGTCAGCCTACATGATCCAACGAGGCTTTTACTTAAAAGAAGCAGAAAAATATGCATAAATAAATCAGCATAATGTCTGATCCAGAAATGAAAAGCAGAAGCTGTAGGATGAAGGAGATGGCAATGACAATTACCAGAAGCAAAGTCCTTCCTTTGTAGCCGGATGAATTACCAAATATGTCTGCCCCTGACCCTTCCATCACCCTCTCCTGGGTGTCAGGCACTATGCTATTGACTTTACTGTGATTGAATCCTCCTTTGCTCCCCACAACCATTCTTCAGCTAAGGCATAAAACACAGGGAAATTGCTTTTGACTGGTCATGAGGCCACTTATTTGCAGTCAGTGAAGGAAAAGAACTTAAACAGCTCCCAGCTCACAATAAACTAGCAATAAAAATAGGTCCTTTATTCAATTACATAGGTTTGTTCCAGAAAATACAACGTTTCATTAAACCTTAACATTCAACTTTGGAACTTGTTCATGTCAAGTCAGGATTTAAAAAAAATCTAAATTCATCTCTGTTTTATGCACTGGATTGAATTGAGTGGAAAATTTTCCCTTGGCTAATAGAGGGAAATAAATTACATCTAAGTGTTCTACAAAATGGTTTTTTTAGAAGCGGGGGAGGGTTGGGCATAAAAAATGGTCAGGGGCTACTCCTGTCACTTGTGCTCAGGGGTCATCCTGGCAGTGTTCAAGAAATCTAATGTGATACCAGGGATCAAATCTGGGTTGACTGCATGCAAGGAACAAGTTTAACCCCTGTTATTATCTCTCTGTTCCTGTTCCACAAACACTAAGAAAAAAAAATTAAGAGGGTGCAGAGAGCAGGAAAGGTGTTTGTCTTGCATGTAGCTAATTCAAGTTTGATCCTCAGTGTAACATATGGTACCCTGGGCACTGCCGGACATAGTCCCCAAACCATTCATCCTTCCCCAAATTCAAGCCTCTCTGATTAACTTAATGCAGAATTAATTAAATATATGTAACTGGAAAAAAGTAAATATCAAGGTTTTTTCAAGTTATTTTAATTATAGAGCCATTACCTCAAGTTTAATTTCTTTCCTTTACAAAATCAGTGTGTGTTAGAAGATAAGTAAACTAAGTGGTCACATTCTAGATTTCTCCAACCACCCAGTGTAACTGTAAACAGCTGTTATAAAGATCTTGGCAAAGAACCTCAGAATTATTGACTGTGCTTTTGTAGTGGTGGAGCTTTTACTATGATTTCTCAGATTTCATGAAGATTTTGTTGGGAGGAATAAAGTCTGGATAAGTAGCAACAAAAGAGTTATAGGAACTAGTCAAAGCTTATATCCATATGATCTTAGGTCACGCCACTCATCTTTCCATGGATCTCTTTCTGAATCAGAAAATTGAAAATTACAATACTTGTTCCTTAATAATTCATCAGAATTATACAAAGAGAGAAGAATAAGGGAAGGATGGAGGGGGACATTGGTGGTGGGAATGTTGCACTGGTGAAGGGGGGCTGTTCTGTTTATGACTGAAACCCAACTACAATCATGCTTGTAAACATGGTGCTTAAATAAAGACTTTATCAAAAAAAGAATACGTTAGCTCATATAGAAGATGCCAAGAAAGTTAAAGTCCTAAAGAGAAACAGAAGGTGCAATTCTGGGAAGAGATTGAGGAAAAGTTCTGTTTTGTTTGAAAATCTCTAAATTCTTCTCTTTTTTTTCTTTGTGGTGTTGGAGTTGGAACCCTGGTCTCCCAATACAAGTCATGCATTTTGCCATTGAACCCCATCCATCCCTAGTCTACAAATCTTTAGCTAAAATTCTACAAGCTGGTTCTTCTCATATTCTTGCAAACTTCTTTGGAGTGAGGAGAGATTTCTATTTATTCACGTTTTCTTTTTTTTTTTTTTTTTGGTTTTTGGGCCACACCTGGCGGTGCTCAGGGGTTACTCCTGGCTGTCTGCTCAGAAATAGCTCCTGGCAGGCACGGGGGACCATATGGGACACCGGGATTCGAACCAACCACCTTTGGTCCTGGATCGGCTGCTTGCAAGGCAAACACCGCTGTGCTATCTCTCCGGGCCCTAATTATTATTTTCTTATAAATTTCTCCTGTGTTATTTATACTCCAAATAGTAGTCAGGCATTTCTTGCCCCCCTGTAACATTTTCAGGCCCTTCATTTCTTCAGGGAATTGGATATTTAAATGGAATAGCTACTAAATATCTATTGAACATGTGTTCAATGATCAAAGGAAAAGAACAGAGATATGCTCCAAAATTATTTATTTAAGTAGATGGTTCTCTCAATTTTCCTTCACGGAAAAAGGAAAAACTAATATCAATAAAATGATCCCGTGTGCATGCATACCACAGTTCTGAGCACCTCCAGAATCATGCATCAGTAGAAGCTGGAAACAAAAGCAGCTTTGTTGTCCAAATCTCAGCAAACCCAATGGGCTGTTTCAGTGACGTTGGCTTGAGAACTTCCAGAAGAGTGAAATAAAAAAGATCACAGTTTTTCACCCTTAGTTAATTTGCATGGTTGGATTTATGACATGGAAAGAAAAGAAAGGTAATTTCATTGGCCCAAGTCTCAAAAAGCAGTCTGCTAAAACCAAGTGAAAAGAAAAGAGAGCAGAATAGAGAGTGATAGTACAGAAGGTAAGTCACTTGACTCCTATATAGCCAGTCTTGGTGTTATCAATCCTCAGTCTCTTGCACCACATGGTTCTCTGAGCAGTGCCAGGCTAGAGAACCCTAAATACAGAGTTGAGAGTAGCCTACAGCATGGAGTGGCCTGAGACTCCCAGTTAAAAAATAGAGATAAAGGGCAGAGCGATAGCACAGTAGTAGGACGTTTGCCTTGCACACGGCCAATCTAGGACGGACCTTGGCTTGATCCCCTGGTGTCCCATATGATCCCCCCAGCCAGGAGCGATTTCTGAGCACATAGTCAGGAGTAACCCCTGAGCAGCACAGGGTGTGACCCAAACAAACAAACAAACAAGAATATAGATAGATAGATATTTAGATAGATAGAATTTGTACATGTACTTCTCAGAAAGTGGGGTTCTATGTAGAGGTAAGCGTCCTAATCCCAGAAATCTTAGATCATGTTGGGTGATAGGGGAATTCACTTTTTGGGGGGAGGTGGGTGCACACTGGTGACTCTCAGGAGTTTCTCCTGGCTATGTGCTCAGAAATTGCTTCTGGCTTGGGGGACCATATGAGATGCAGGGATCAAACCGCAGTTCACCTAGGTCAGTGTGTGCAAGGTAAACACCCTACCGCTTGCGCCACCACTCCAGCCCTGCGAATTCACATTTTCATGTTGCAAAAAGAAAGATGCCATTAGCTGGCCCAGAGATTAGCATGGAGCATCTTGGGGAGAACTTGAGTCTTAACCAATGTTAATCAATGAGGTCAAGAAGGAGGAGAGATCAGTGTGAAGCTGAATCCAGAAGTTGTCAGCACCTGCCAGCAGCTGAGGGTTTGAAAGATGAAAACAGAGGCAGCAACTCTGAGAATGTGTCAGCTCCATACACTGGAGGGTCAAGGAAATTAATTATCCTTGAGCTTTCAATCTAGATTTTATTTATTTTGATTTTTAATTGAGACTCTGTAACTTGCAGTACTGTGGATGATAAAGATATTGGCAAAGAATATCAGAATTACTGATCATGTATTTGTAGTGGTGATGCTTTTACTAAGATCTAAACAGATTTCATGAAGATTTTGTTAGGACGAATGAAGACTGACTGGATTAGGAGCAAGGGAAGAGCTATAGGAACTAGTCAAAACTTATACCCATATTATCTTGGGTCATTTCACTCATCTTTCCATAGATCTATTCCTGAATCAGAAAATTGAACATGTCAACACCTATTCCTTCATAATTTTCCATGTACACAATTCTAATACTATACCCATCACCACCATCCCCACTTCCCTCACCCTAGAGTCCCAGTGTCCCTCCATTTCAATTTTCCTGCCACACCCCAACTCAATTGTGTAGGTCAGTTCTGTTGTTGCCTTGGTCCTTTGTTGCTACCATGCCTTGTAACTTTAGGTACCACAGATGAGAGAAATTATTCTAAATCTATCCTTTTCCTCCTAACTGACTTCAGTCAGCATAACATCCTCTAGTTGCATCCATGACGCTGCAGACTGATTTTGTGTATATATATAACATGACCTCATCTGTAGTTGGACATTTGTGGCTGTTTCCATATCTTGGTTATTTTATTAAATGCAGTGATAAATGAACTTAGACATTCAGGGCATTAGGGAAGGCCACAGATTTAAGCTTTGAGAGAGTGCACTGTATCTTGGCCTCATGGTAATGTAAGAGAATGCATCGGTATTACTCAAAGCCACCAAAGCTGAGGGTAATTTGTTATGGTAGGACAGAAAGTGAATACAACGGAGTGAAAGTCTGAAGGACAAATAAAAGAAGGTGAATTAGGTCTCATTCCCCAGGAGATCATACAGATGAAGGTTTGCCCAGAAAGTTTGTGCTAGTCTGCTCAGCGCTGACTGGGATGCCAGAATGGAGTTACAGCATGGCTGTCTTTGGGCATTTTCCTTCTGTCATATAGATAAAGGGAGATTATAAAGGGTACAAAATATAGCATATCATTGGACCTAAATTGAGATCTATAACGCAGAGTAGACTTTTAATTTTCAGTTTTAAAATAATTTTCATGAGAAAATCTCTGTTAAGAAAGAAAATCTTGGGTCGGAATGATAGCACAGTGGGTAGGCCATTTGCCTTGCAAACAGAGGATCCTGTTTCTTCATCCTGCCTGACAGAAGTGATTACTGAGCTAAGGGTCAAGAGTAACCCCCATGAGCACTGCCAGGTGTGGCTCAAAAACCAAAACCAAAACCAAAACCAAAAAAAAGGAAGAAAGAAAATTTTTTAACTTTGCGACATTGTCACAAGTCAGGAAATACATTACACTTTCAGTTATTTTTTTTTTTTTTGGTTTTTGGGCCACACCCGGTAATGCTCAGGGGTTACTCCTGGCTATGTGCTCAGAAGTTGCTCCTGGCTTGGGGGACCATATGGGACACCGGGGGATCGAACCGCGGTCCGTCCAAGGCTAGCGCAGGCAAGGCAGGCACCTTACCTTTAGCGCCACCGCCCAGCCCCTTTAGCGCCACCGCCCGGCCCCATCAGTTATTTTCTACCGCTGATTTGTATTTGAGTTCTTGAGTTTCTGGTTTTGTTTTGTTTTGTTTTGTTTTCAGAGTGTGGGTAACATTTCAACATTCAGGAGCCTGAGATATATAACCCAGGACTCTCAAATAATGCTAAGGGGTGCTTGGTGTTTTGCAGTATAGGACTGCTAATAAATTTAGGTTACTCTTACCAGAGTTCTCTACCTCGTTCTCTAATTTTGCCACAGAATCTCCTATCTTTGGGATACCAGATCTGTTTTCTGTGTGACATGTACCAGAACTTGCTATAGAATATACTAAACAAGGGCAAGAGCGATAGTACAGCTGTTAGGGTGCTTAGTTCGATGCTGCCAAACTGTGTTCCATCCCCAGCAACCTATATGGTTCCTTGAGCACTACCAGGAGTGATTCCTGAGCTCAAAGCTAGGAGTAAGCTCTGAGCACTATTGGATATGGACAAAAACAAAAACAAAGAAACCCCTCAAAAACCAACATACCGGACATCCAGTCACTGCTGCCAAGCCCACAGACAATTCACAGGATTTGATCAAATCTTCCATCATTGTCACTGCTTGCTGTAGCTCATCTGAGAAGACTGAATCCTTGGTCCTCTGTAGTTCATTCTGTGGAAACCAAATGGGTTAGTGGAAATCAAAAGGATGACAAACACTCCAAAGGGAACAAAAACAGAGCAGAGGGCAGGACACAGCAAGCATGAAGTGACAGGATGAGTCTGTCCATTAGATTCCATTTCTCCCAAGAAGGATGGCAACATTTTATAATATGCCTATACAAATAAAATCATCTGCTACGCCAGTGATGCATTTGTGAAAGAAAGACAGCACTCATAAAATCATGAACAGTACATTCCTGCTAATAGAAGAACCACTAAGATTTTCTACAACATGAAAACAAGTCCCACCCCCCCACCCCCATCCCCCCCCCCCCCCGTGGGGGCCTATTGAAAATGAATCATTTGAGCATCAGTGTAAGTGGAGCTACTTGAGTCCTGGAGATAGGAACAGCTTTGAGCATCACATTCATATTTTTAATGTGCAATTCTTTTTTTTTCCTTTGAGTGGGAGGGCACAGCAGTAATGCTCAGGGCTTACTCCTGATTCTGTGGAATTGATACCAGGTCAGCTGTGTGCAAGGCAAGTGCCAAACTAGGTGTTCTATTGCTCCAGTCCCAAAATTCTTATTTCTGTGGAAGAAATTGTATGTAAATCCATCCAAGCACAGGATATTTGTGAACTCCTCTAGAATGGGAGACTGCACGAAGGATTACTAATGATTTGTGTGTTGATGCCATGTTTACACTGGCCACATAAAGTGTCTCCCAGCTTTGCTCTCTCTCCACCCTTTCCTCACATTTCTACCATTCAAGAGTTTAAAGAGGGGAGCCAATCCTCAAGAACAAAGACTCAGTAGTAGGCAGAAAATATTTTCCTGTTCCTTCATTAGACCAATACCTCAATTCTTACTGTGGTGTGACCTTTAGGACAAGATACATGCTACTGTTTCAGCTTGAAAGGCTTTTGATTAAGGTTTTGTTATTTTTACTCCCAACCAGGAGTGTATGGTATATCTATCTATTATTTGGCAAGTAAATAATAAACACAAAAGATTTAGATCTTCATTTTTTTGTTCTCTGCTGCATGATGTAAGCAAAGGATATGGGTTTCTTTTATCACTGTCAAAATAATGGAGGTTAGCATCTTTATTTGTTTGTTTTTGGGGCCATACCTGGTGGTGCTCAGGGATTAGTCCTGGCTCAGCAGTCTTGGTGAGCTCAGAGGGCCATAGAAGATGCCAAAAATTGATCCTGGGTCAACTGTGTGCAAAGCAAGTGCCTTAGCCTCTATAATTCTAGCCCTGAAATTAGCATCTTTGGATCAGGAATTGGAATGGCAGAGTTAATGAATAGAGGAGACCATATTACCTCCACTGTACAATTTCCCATGTATTCTTACTGTCTAACATCAACATAAATATGCTTTGGGTCCTGGTGGAGACTCTCACCTGAACTACAACGATACCAGTAAAATTAAAGACCTTACATTAGGCTGCTTTTTTTTTTTTTCCAGCCAATACAGCTATTGGCTCAATCTGCTTGAGACTTCACTGTTACAAATCTCCCTCTTTCTCTCCAGAATCCTCCTTCCACAGTGCAGGAAGCTGCTTGCTTTACAGTGGGTGATGGAGCAATATTCAGACAAACATCACTAAAGCCCTCATATTCAGGCCACAGCCTTGCTACATGCTGTAATTTCTACCTGTGCTTGATCTTATTTCAAAGGGTTCCACCACTCATTCCAAGCTAAGAAGTCATGCATGTGACTGCCTTTTGAAACATGTCTGATTTTTTTGGTTTGGTTATGGGGCCACACCCAGAAATACTCAGTGTCTATTCCTAGTTCTGTGTTCAGGAGAGTTCAGGTATCACTCTTGGCAGAGTTCAGGTGGTGCTGAGAATAGAAGCTGGATCTTCTGCTTGCAAGGCAAGTGCCTTAACCCCCATAGTTCCCTGAAGTTTTTTTTATTAAATTCAGAATGTTCTTAAAGAAACTCCACTGTGAAATCACAAATTTCTTCCTAACCTAGTAGGGTTACCATTTCCACCAAGAGATATTTTTATTAGGACTCACACACACACACACACACACACACACACACACACACACACACACACACACACAACCACATGGGGGATAATGTAGGACCTTTATCTTTAAATTAAATATGCTGAGCCTAGAGATGGAAATATAAATAATTCATAATCCTACCATGTAGGAAACCACAATAAGTTTCAGCTGATTTACTCACAGTCTTTTATGGATGCATTTTACATAGTCACTTCATTTTGTATTGCTCCTACATTTTTATGCAGAAGGAAGACAATATATTAGCACTTAACTTGCTACAAATATCATCTCAAACTTGTGATTAATTTTTTTTACTGACTCTAGATAGCACAGTGGTATGGCGTTTGCCTTGCATGTGGCTGACCCGGGATGGACCTGGTTTCGATCCCTGGCATCCCATATGGTCCCCCGAGACTGCCAGAAGTGATTTTTTTAATTTTAATTTTAATGTTTTTTTTGCCGGGAGTGATTTCTGAGCCCAGAGCCCAGAGTAACACCTGAGCACTGCCAGGTGTGGTCCCAAAACCAAATAATAATAATAATAATAATAATAATAATAATAATAATAATAATAATAATAATAATAATGAAGTAAATGGTTAATCAAAATAAAAATTTGTGGGTCAGAAAGATAGCACATTTTTATCAGATGTGGCTACCCAAAAAATGATCGCAAAAAAGTGTATGCATTCACTACTATTATTACTAACCATGAAAATAAAATGGCAATATCATGATAAATAAAAAAAAATTACTGACAAAATTATAAGACACATACTATTTAAAAAATTTACATAGATAAGGAAAACAAAATTCACCGTAAGTTCTCCCACCTGTAGACAAACAACATCATATTTGATTCTATAAAAACAATATTTAAGACAATTTACCTTAGCTGAATCTTTTTCATGGTTTCCCTGGTCTTTCTCCAAATTCTCAGCAGATACAAGATCCAGCAGGCCCTGCATGAACCGAAAAGCTTCATTTAAAATAGAGAAGTAGAATGACAGAAATATTTACATCTCCTATTCTAAGCTAGTAGGATATAGATACAAGTGTATTTCGGTCACAGGAAGAATGAATGACGTGTTTGGCTGGAGTTATTTCACAACCATAGAATAAAACCGGATGCACTACTTGGTGTTTTGAGATATCCCATTTAGCAGCATTATCATGAACATTTTCTCACAAAATTATATCACTTTAATTTATGCTTTTTAATTTTGGTGGAATATTATTGTAACCTATTGATAAATCAGGATAGGATGAAACATTTAAGTTCAAATAATTTTGTGCCATAATAATAGTAATCTTTTTTCTCTTTCTCAATGATAAATTCCCACAGTGGAATTGTTAGTGCTAAAAATTTCAATGACTATATCTAAGTTTCTTTTAAAAAAGGAAACCTTGTTTTCTCCACACAGCTCATGTAGAGTGTTATCATTTAATTTAAAAGTTTTGCCAGGGGCTGGAGCCATAGCACAGTGGTAGGGTGTTTGCCTTTCATGCGGCTAACTCAGGACGGACCTCAGTTCCATCCCTGGCATCTCATATGGTCCCCCAAGGCAGGAGCGATTTCTGAGCGCATAACCAGGAGAAACCCCTGAACGACACTGGATGTGACTCAAAACCAAAACAAATCAAGTTTTGCCAACTGAATCAATTGAATAATGCTTTCACTTTTGTTCTCAGTTAAATTTTTTAGCTAACTTAGTGAGGCAGACACTTGAAGGGTATCTTCTGGTGATTTTATATACATACATATACACACACATACTGAAAGGATTCCTGTTTGTTAGCAAATTTGTTGTTTTGTTTTATTTTGGAGCCACACCCAGCATTGCTCAGGTCTTACTTCTGGCTCTGTACTTAGGAATTTCTCCTGGCAGTGCCTGGGGGATCAGATGGGATGCCAAGGAGCAACCTGAGTAGGCTGTATGCAAGGAAAGAGCTGTATCCACTGTACTATCACTTCAGCCTATTTTTTACAAATTTTCACTGAACAATAGTAATGTGTACCTTAGACACTATGTTTTACATTTGATTGTACTAATCTAATTTTTAAAAACTACTTGTTTTGTGTGTGTGTGTGTGTGTGTGTGTGTGTGTGTGTGTGTGTGTGCATCATACCTGGTGATGCTCAGGGCTTACCTCTGGTTCTGCTTTCATGAATACTGCTGGCAGTGCTCAAGAGACCATAAGAGATGCTTGGGATAGAACCTGTGTCAGCCACAAGCAAGGTAAGTGCCTTACCCGCTGTACAATCTCTTAGCTATTCATTTTAAAGTGGAAAGTTTGTACAGGTTATCAACTCCTCCCTGTTACTTCTTTTTTTAAAAATAATGTTGATTCATTTGTAAAAAGAAAAATATTTCTCCTAGGAGTCAGATTACACAATAAACCAGTGTAACCACCTATTTTAGGACATCTTCATAGTAAGTAAAGTAGTATTCAAGTAAATGAATAATCTTTCATTGTGCAAAACAACCTTAATTAACCAATAAAGGCAAGAAAAATTTCCTGTGTTAAATTTGATAGTTTACATAAATCGCTTATCCTGTTAGAAGCAATCTGAGAACATTGAAAGTGAATTTCTTTTGTCCTTAAATGCACCTATTTCTCATGTATGCTGATAAAAATATATTGCCTCATCAACTTGCATGACTTGTTAGACATTATGTCTTCCAAAAACTTTTTGTGATAATTATTAGTCTTATAATCTCTGAAATAAAGGTATAGCATTTTATAGATATCTTTTTATAATCTAATTTTTATTTATTTTCTTTTGGGTCATACCCCGCTGAGTTCAGGGTTTATTATTGGTTCTTCATTCAGGAACTAGTCACGGTGAGATGGTGAAACCAGATGGGATCACACCTGCGTTGGCCACATGCAAGGCACTACTGTACTACCATACTACTGCTCTGGATTCCATTTTTTTTATTATTAATTCCTGTGAGCTCATCATTCGTCACATGCAAAATTTATTACATATCATACTGCCCCTATTTTTTCATTCTTGTCATTTTTTTTGTTGCTATATTTGGTTTTGTGGTCACATCTGATGGTGCTCAGAGCTTACTCCCTAGCTAGTTCCGTGCTCAGGGAATTACTTCTGACAGGGAAATGCTTTAATCCCTGTACTATGTCTCCAGCCACTCTTGTGTCCTCTTTTTGAAACAGTATAATCTATTTTTTTGCTTTGTTTTTCTTTTTGGTTTATGAGTCACACCCAGCAGTGCCCAGGGGTTCCTCTTGGCTCTATGCTCAGAAATCACTCCTTGCAGGCTTAGGGACCATATGGGATGCTGGGATTCGAACTACCGTCTTTCTGCATGCAAGGCAAATGCCTTACCTCCATGCTATCTCTCCGGCTCCAGAAACAGTATAATCTATTATTCCATTCTCTTTTGTTTGTTTGTTTTGGGGACTACATTTGATGGTGTGCAGGCCTTACTCCTGGTAAGCTTGGGGAACCATATAGAGTGTTAGAATCCAATTTAGGTTTGACCTAGTGCATTGAAATCACCCTATTCACTGTACTGTTTCTTTAGTATTTAGAAAAACTTTCTTGGGGCCGAAGAGATAGCATGGAGGTAAAGCATTTGCCTTTCATGCAAAAGGACGGTGGTTCGAATCCTGACATCCCATATGGTCCCCTGTGCCTGCCAGGGGCTATTTCTGAGCATAGAGCTAGGAGTAACCCCTGAGCACTGTCGGGTGTGACCCAAAAAACAAAACAAAACAAAAAATACTTTCCACACCAGAATTCTATGATTCTTTCTAGAGTGTTTAGGTTCAACGATGATGCCCCTAGAATGATGGCAGGAATGGCAGAAATGGGCTGTAACTGCTTGATGATGAACATGGCAAAGTTCTTCTCTTATGGGGCTGCTCCTCGCTCTCAGAGCACACACTGAGCTCATCTATGAGAAAACCTTGTTTGCTTTGAGTGACTGCCAGAGTTCTACAGAGACTCCCTTAGGGATCAGGAATATTTTTGAGTGGTTCTGTCTTGTTTACTCCAATAGAAAATAGCTGATAAATATCTAAGTACTTTTGACTTGTATACCCTCATTTAATGCTGTCCTAAAGCATAATAAGGAAGTCATGACACCAGCTACAGGTACTAGCCACATTTTCCAAGCAAACAGGAAGGAGTGACCTGAATGCCAGAGCTTGCAATTGCCAGTGCTGAGACCCACACTCAAAGGGTCTAAATCCCCATTCCGTTTCTTTTTCTTTTTCTTTTTTTGGCTTTAATATAAAACTTCTTTTGCTTTTATTAAACCTATTAAAGAGGCACTGAGAATTTGTGGCACTTTCTTTTTTTTTTAATTTTTTTCACAGAATTATTTATGGTACTTAGTGACAACGAATGAGGGGCACTCCCACCCCCAGTGCTGTCCTCCCTCCACCCCCGTTTCCAGCATGTATCTCATATCTCGCTCTCTTTCCCCCCAGAATACTAGCGCAACTGGGCTCCACTTTACAGCTTGCTGTAGATTATCTATTTTGTTGTTGTTTGCGATAAAAAGGATAAGAAAAAAAAGGAAGAAGAGAAAAAAAATTGGGCCGCAACTACCAAAAAATGGAAGAGAAAAAGAAAAGAAAAAAATGCACCTGGCTAATAAGAAAAGAAAAAAAATCTTTGCTGCATCCTCTGTCGATGGCACAGAACCCAAGTCAATAAATACTGTGGGAAAACTGAACCCTTACTACCCAGGGCAACCGGACTGAGGACCATCCCTTATGTCCTTCTGGCTTCTCATTGGACCCCTGGGGTTGCCCTACAAAAGCTCAAGGAGATTACTAGCCTACACGATGATGAAAGTCCTGGAGGCTCTTGTGACCACTGTGTCAACATACATTGGAGGTCACAAGGTCATCATCTTCATCTCCACATTGGTATGTCATGGTCCCATATGGGACATGATGGGAAGCTTTTGAAGGGCTAACATTGAGCCAGTTTACAAAACTGCATTCTCAATTCTCCAAGCAACCTGATGGATTTTTTTATCCTCTTTAGGAGAAAATAAAAAACTCAGGGGCCCCACCATCCCATAGTTGGCCAAGGTGCACCCATAAAACTAGGACTGCTGACTCAGAGCTGAAAGGGGCAACATTCTGAGGGTGGATGTTAGGTTCTGAAGTTCCTCATTGTCTGCAGGTTCCTTGGGCCTTTCTGATTTGGGGCTCAAAGAAATACAAAAGACCCAGTAGAGTGCTCGCTTCGGCAACACATATACTAAAATTGGAATGACACAGAGAAGATTATATGGCCCCTGTGCAAGGATGACACGCAAATTTGTGAAGCGTTCCATATTTTTAAGTTGTTTCAAAGCTGAAAAAAAAAAAACACCCAGTAGAAAAAAGCTTACACACGCTGTGTGTGTGTGTGTGTGTGTGTGTGTGTGTGTGTGTGTGTGTGTGTGTGTGTGTGTGGCCAATCCAGGTTGGATCACTGGCATTCTGTATGGTCTCCTGGGCCTTCCAGGAGTAAATTCTGTGTGCAGAGCCAGAAATAACCCCAATGGTTTTTCTGTGGTCTAAAAATAAATACAAAACAAATTTAATGGGGAGGGGAGTGGGTGCTGGAGAAATAATACAGCAGGAAAGGTGTTTTCTTTGCATGTGGCTGACTCAAGTGTGATCTCCAGCATCCCATATGGGTCCCTGAGCCCTGTCAGGAGTGATCCCTGAGCACAGAGCCATGAGCATATCAAGTGTGCCCACCCAAAAAATAAATAGTTGGGAAGTGGAATGTCAGCCCCAAAGGCCTCCCAAACACCTCCCATAGCTCTGATGATCCTTAGAACTACTGACGAACCCTCACATCCCCTCAAAAGAAAACACCACAACCTAGAATGTCCAACATTCTCCTCTGCTCCTGAGGGAAAGCCTCCCTAACACAGCTTCAGGTCTTGAATAGATGTCAGGAGAATTCGCCTGTGAGAACAATTTCTTCAGAGACCAACACATAGAGCTCTTGCACAAAGGAAAATCCATCCTGTTATTCTGCTCTTGAGAAAGATGATTAGTCTGAGGATGGAGATGGATGTGTCAAAAGAGACTCCTGTACTGCCTCTGCCAGGTTTGAGAAACTGCTGTGGAGGAATCACATGACTATTGGGAAACTCCTGGTCTCAATGGAATGAACGATGAGACCCTACTTGAATAGAATCTCTGGATGCCCCCCCCCACTCTTTCAGCTGCCAGCAGAGTAGCCACTGTGTTCCCCATGGTCTGTCTTCCTTTGAGCTGGACTCTTCAGACATGCAAGATCATAAGTCCCTTCCAACTTCAGGAATATCTAGTCTTACTCAATAAAAACTGAGTTGGACTCAGAGAGCAGAAAGAGCCTACAGGAAGAGAAAGTCCCAAGTCTGGACACCTCAGGAAAAACACTAGAGTAAGAGAGGTCTGCTTCCTCACCCAGAAATTTGCCATCCAGGGGTCTCACCTTCAATAGCTGCTGGTATTTTACAAGTCTTTCACTTGGTCCTCCAAGATACTTAAAAAGGGGGAGATTGTGATCCAATTGGCGCTGGCATACCTTAAAAAAAAAAAAGCAGAAATAACATAAAAAAATCAACTATGTTTCCCACATCCCCCCAACAGGTCAAAAGAAGCAGCAGTGTTGAAATATAGGCAATGAAACAAGTTCCTCATGAACCAGAGGGGAAGTTGGAGAGGACCCACTTTGACATCCACTAATTTCATTGTTTAATTCCTCAGGGAACAGTGTGAGATGAGGGAGAAGGTAAGTGGACAAAGGATGGCTAATATTTTCATAACAACCAAGGAAGCAGGACAGACCACTGAAATCTTTCAGAAAGCAAATCCACTAGAAGACAGGAAGAGTGATAATACTTCAAACTCTTCTAGACAACAGCAGTAGAGGGGCCAGTTCTATTAAGGTCACATGGAGTCTAGAGGCGAGGTGGTAGCTGACTGAACCATTATTCCACTATGTCCCCTTTGACTTAATTACTTTCTTCAGACTCATCCTAGAAGACTTCTAGTTTCTTACCAGACTACAGATGCCCCCAAATCTCGAGAGTCACAGAGTAGCATTAAAATTTCTAATGTTTTCTAAAGAAGAGAGAATTTGTGAGCCCCCGCACATATCCACTATCTTCTGTGAAAAGAAATCACCTAGCTCCACAACTAATCTCCTAAAAGGTATGATGACTGCAAAATCTTCCCAGGTAAACTGTTCAGAACTGACACCTCTGGTATCTTCTTAGGATGGGTTTTAGGCAGATTCCACTTTCTGTCTGAAGGTAAAACAGCCCATATTGAGATATATTAAAGTGCAAAGCAAAAGTCACTGACTATCTACAGATCTATCACTCCTGTATTACATACATGGCCATGCAACACCTCCACACTTCACAGTATTGTCATCTTGGTAAAATGACAGCAAATTTGATTGGAAAGTTGCATAGAAGACCACCAAGCTTAAGGAACCAAAATTATAACATAGGAGTCTCAGCTAATAGCAACCAGACCAATAAATTCTGAATTAATGACTTTAGTAACACTATTGAGAGACATAGCAATGATCACAATTGACTCATTGACTAAGTTTTAATAATTCCACTTGCCTTTGTGTTGTAATAAATAATATGAAATAAATATTTATGCCTGCAAGGGGAAAGGCTGGGGAAGTGGGTGGGAAACTGGGCACATTGTAGTACATCTATACAATAGAATACTAACTAGTTGTTAGAAAAAAAATGAAACCATGAAATTTTCTTATATATGGGTAGAAATGGAGAATATTATGCTGAACAAAATGAGGGAGAGGGATAGACAGAATGATCACACTCATTTGTGGGATATAAAAAAGAAAGTATGGTATAATACACAGAGACAATAGAGAAGAGGGCCAGGAGGACCAGTCCGTAATATGAAATTTGTCACAAACAGTGGGATCTGCAGTTTGGGCAGAGAAGGAACCACTATGACAATGAGAGTTGGAAATGATCATTCTGGAAGAAAATAAAGTGATATGTATGATACCAATAACAACATTGCAAACCATAGTGTTTAAAAGGAAAAAGAGAAGAGCAATCAAGTGAAAGAGAGAAAGAGAGAGAGAGAGAAGAAAAATGTCTGTATAGAGATAAGCAGGTGAAAAAGGCAGAGAGGGGGGCGGAAAGTAAACTGGGGATATTGGTTGCAGGAAATGAGCACTGGTGAAGGGTGTTGTTCACTCTATGACTGAAATGAATCAGGAACAACTTTATAACTGAAAAAAGAAACAATTGTATTATGAACAACCTTGTAAACCGCTGTGCTTTAAAAGGAGCATTTTTGTGTACAAGGAACCAGAGAGATACTATAATGGATAAAATACTTATCTTGCAATTAGCCAAACCATTCGATTCACAGCATCCCATCTGACCCTCAGAACCACACGGTGTTATTTCTTCCATGTGCTGATCACTGAGAGTAGAGCCAGTAATAAGACCTGAGCACAGCCAGGTGGGGCCCAAGCATCTCCCAATGATGCACATAAATATTGTATAATATTGCGTAAGAAAAAAAATTGTGGAAAGTATAAGCTCCATGTTACCCCAAAGTATGCGCAGTCTTGACATTCTTGCCAAATTGCCTTGGCTCGGGGAAGATTCTTATGGTATTTAAAATATATTTGAAGATCTTCTTTCTGAGTGGGGAAAAAATAAACACAAATTAATCAGGCCATCTTTTTTTCCCCAGCACATGGAAGAAATAACACAGTTCATCTATTAATTCAATAGAGTGTAATTTCTAGGTGTATGGAATGAGGGATAGAGGAAAAGTAACCTTAAATTGGGGTGAGTGTGTTTGAGGAGAAGATTACAAAGCACCTTGTGTACTAAACACAGAAACTAATGGAGTGAGGAGGAAGTAGCAACAGACTGATAAATTCACAAATTCACAAACCAGAGCTGTCTTGGAGTTTTGCTCGTCCTTCTCAGTTCTTCATAGGGATCCCAGCTTCTCCCCAAACATCTCCCCAGGATCTCTTGGTGTTGAAACACCCCTCCCTCACTTCCTTCCACCCTTTCCTTACCACAACCATTAAAAAGAAAAGCAACAACTAAGACCTAGACATCACAGCAGGAAAATGTGACCACTGGACAGAAATAGAAGTCACATGGGCAAAATAGAAGCTCTGCTTCAGTCTTTTTCAGCTCAGGGCCAGAGAAATAGTACAGTGGGTTCAAGTGGCTGACTCAGGTTTGACTCTCAGCATCCCATATCGTCCATTCTGATCCCTGAATGCAAAGCCAAGACTAACTACTAAGCCTCAATGTAGCTCCCAAAAGAACAAACAAGCAAAAAAGATTGTGAGATAAGAAAGTCATAGGACTCTCTCCACGTTGGCTATCAAGAAAGATTCCAGGTTCTATATGTCTAGGGCTTCCTAATATCCAAGACTGCTCTGTGAAGTGGGTGGACATCTCCAACATGCCAGGCTGACAGGATAGCCCAGAGTCAGTGGAGTCCAACTGCCAAGTTTTTCAGGAGATCCTGACCCTCCTTGGTGCTACCCACATAAGAGCCTAGCAGCATGGCACCTTCCCTAAGGATTTCTGTCACTGTCACCCACTTGCACATGGCTTTTTTCTTCCTTCACAGTTTCCACTGTCTATCCTGCTTTTAAGCACAGCTCTGGAGTTAATGATTTCTATTTCTGTAGCTCTTCCCCTCCCCTAGTAGTAAATGTTCCTTTTCTAGAACAACAGTACCTCTGTCTTTCGCTCCTTTTGTGATGAAAAAGCACGCAGGTGTGTGCATGTACACACAACATGCACATGCACACATATACACACTTGGGAAAGAGAGACCTTGAGAAATGTTGTTAGACAGTTCTAACCTAGATATCTCTAGGTTAAGGAACTAGAATAATAACTCAGACCATAACAAGAATACATCCATTATTCATTCACTTCAGAACTACCATCTGAATGTCTTTGTGGTGTTAAAGCTCCATGTTCTTTTTGTTTGTTTGTTTGTTTGTTTGTTTTAGTGAGAGGAGGGAGCAGGGCTACACTTGGTGGTGCTCAGGGACTTCTCCCAGCTCTGAGCTTGGGTTGTTCCTGGTAATGCTCAAAGAACCATGAAAGCATGCATCCAGTCCTGTGTGCTATCTCTCCAGCCCTGTACATCTGTTAAACTTTGTGGTTCCCAGAGTAGGATAAAGTAGCCTGCCAGAATGAAGGCCACAATTATAAAATAAATGGATTGAGATAGCTCACCCACATGTGGTCTTTTGGTGTGCCAAGAAATTAAAATATAGGTCTGAGAAAAAAAATTCAGGTTTCACTGTTTTCAATACTTAGTTACAAAAAAAATTCCTTGAAGCTAGATGATACTTTGGAGAACCATCTACCTCCCAAAGATATATCTTAGCTGTAACTACCTTTCCTCAAACTCTGCTAGAAAAGGAGCAGGACCATGGTTTCCTTACTGGATGCTGAACTCAAACAAACCCACCTTTCTAAAAACTCTCTCTTTTGGTCCTGTGCTCTATCTTTGAGCAACTAGGAACACTACTGGCCTTTGAGGACTAACTATGGCCAATGTGGCTCACAACTCTGGGCCAACTTTTTCCCTTTAGTTCAGAATTCTCTAGAGAAAGGAATAAACTGACTAGGAGGCTATGAAAACACCAGTTTTCCCTTCACCTTTGTATAGCATAAATCAGGGAGTAAAATTGCTACTCAAAATTTATATTTGCCAGAGTGGGGGCTCAGCAGTAGGGCGTTTTACCTTGCACACAGTTGACCTAGGACGGCCAGCGATTCGATCCCCTGGAGTCCCATATGGTCCCCCAAGCCAGGAGCGATTTCTGAGTGCATAGCCGGGAGTAACCCCTGAGCATCGCAGGGTGTGGCCCAGAAACCAAAAACCAAAAAACAATTTATATTTGCACATAATTGTTTACCAATTATGACCATGATTTTTGTGTGGATGTCCAGGATCTACTTTTGACTTTGTTGATGACAAACTTTCACTCAATGTTATTATTTAATCTTCATATACTTGTTTCTTTTTTGTTTAATTGGGTTTGCAGTTGCAGTATGATTGCTGTCAGACTAAACAAAATGATATATAAAAGCCTTTGCTGGGACCAGAGAGATAGCACAATGGTAAGGCTTTTGCCTGCAGATGGCTGACCCAGGACCAACGGTGGTTCGAGTCCCGGCATCCCATATGGTCCCCCATGCCTGCCAGGAATGATTTCTGAGCACAGAGACAGGAGTAACCTCTGAATGCTGCCAGATGTGACCCAATAAATAAATAAATAGATAGATAAATAAATAAATAAAAGCCTTTTCAATTACCTAATACATACAGAATATTTAACAACTGGTAGTTACTGTCAGGCCCCCCTTCCTTTGCCAAAGTCTTCTGGATACATTGTTTTCTCTGATTTCCACAACTTTACAAGTTAATTATTGTAATGACTTGTTTCCATTCTATTCAGGATAATTCTTCTTTGCTGGTGCTTGTCATCATGGACTAAGTACCTCTGGATTGGTCCTATATGTTATCCACCCTAGGGGGTGGTCTTTCTCTTCACAATAAAGACTTGGGTCTCAGGGTGAAACAGCCTTCAGTTTCATTTTTCCATAGTTGGGCTGACTGCCTGCTAGTATCTCTTGCTAGCACTGGAAGGCTTGTGGTAGAATTTTCCTGAAACTGTTTTATTCCCTTCAATCTGGGTGGATTTTTTTCCTGTGTCGGTGTTTGCTACCAGACCTGTGTCTCTCCGATCCCTTGGGATTGGGCCATGAGGCTTCCACGTCAATTGATATTATTTTTGTTTTAGAGCCACACTTGGTGGTGCCCAGGGCTTATTTTTGGCTCTGTATTCAGGATTCACTCCCGGCAAGTATTAGGGGGGCTATATGGGTTGATAGGGATTTAACCTGGGTTGACTGCTTGCAGGCAAGTGCCTTGCCACTATACTATATCTTGGTCCCCAAATATCAATATTACTAAGTCTGTTGCATGAAGAAGGAAAGGGAGACTAAAAACTTTAGTGAGTTGGTAGAGATCATATGAATAACAATTGAAACTTAAAGTAAAAAAATATATTTCCTGTGCTCTATGCAGTACTCTTTTCAGAGCACTGTGTGAAATTTCAAAGGACATCAAACTCAAAGCAAAACTACTGACAAATATTATTAAGAGGTTTCTTTCTGTAGATATCTCTTTCGAGATGCCACGGGCTGCAGAATCTAATTAAAAAAACTTAACCTGAGCAGTATTTCAAAATTCAATTCCATGATTAGTGGAATTCTGTAAATATTGTTGAGCAAAGAGAAGTTGTTCTAATAAAAAAAAAGTATAGTCTTGCTTTATTGAGTAACAAATTTAGGTCTTTGTATGACAGCAAGCAAAGTATTCCTTTAAGAGCATTCAAGTATTTATTCAAGGATACTGAAAGATCATATAATTGCCAAACTTGCTCCTTCAAGGACAGGCAAAGATTATGTAATGACTATTCTACCCCAGTCTAATCACTTTGTGTTTGATAAGAATTTCTGATGAATGGGGCTAAAGACATAGTACAGGAGGTTAGATGCTTGAGTGCTAGCTGTTCCTGTTCAAATTCCCAGCATCACAGATGGTTCCTCTCTGCCTCCCTCCCCAGGCATTGCCAGGAGTGATGCCTGAGCACAGGAGAAAGCCCTAAATGCTGCTGGGGATGACTCCAAAATAAAGAATAAAAAAAATTTAATGACGTGTAGCAATCTCTAATATCAGAACATTTTTAGGATTATAAGTATTTTATGGTCTAGGATAATGATGTAAAAATTTCTTTTAATATGGAGGCTTTGTAAAACTCTTGGAGAGAAAGCTAGTAATTTTCTGTTTCCCTCATAGTTGAGCAATTTTAATCTGATAATATCTACTCCCCTACCCCACAGGAATTTGGTCCTTTTTCATTGGTCAATTTTATTCTTTTGTGTTGAGATACAATACTTGGAGGTGCTCAAAGCTTTTTTTGGCTCTGTGCTCTGGAATCACTTCTGGTGGGCTTTGGGTGCCCAGGATCAAATTGAGATCTGCTGCATGCACAGCAAGTACCCTACAAATTGTACTATCTTTCTATCTAGCCCCTCACTAGACAATTTTAAAAGTCTTTACAATAATATCAGAAGCAGTTTAAAAATATATCTAAACTAGATTTCACATTGGTGGTTTAAGAGGTGTAGGAATGCAAAAACAAACAAAAGTATAAAATGCCAACAGTGCTATAGGAGTCACTCAAAAAAAGGAAAAAAATGGGGCCGGAGAGATAGCATGGAGGTAAGGCGTTTGCCTTTCATGCAGAAGGTCATCAGTTCGAATCCTGGCATCCCATATGGTCCCCTGTGCCTGCCAGGAGCAATTTCTGAGCATGGAGCCAGGAATAACCCCTGAGCACTGCCGGGTGTGACCCTAAAACCACACACACACACACACACACACACACACACACACACACACACAAAAGGAAAAAAATTTAAAATGTATATAAAATGGTTTTCAAAGTATCTTAAATTCTGATGCTATTGGGGGCCGGGCGGTGGCGCTAAAGGTAAGGTGCCTGCCTTGCCTGCGCTAACCTTGGACGGACCGCGGTTCGATTCCCCGGTGTCCCATATGGTCCCCCAAGCCAGGAGCAACTTCTGAGCACATAGCCAGGAGTAACCCCTGAGCGTTACTGGGTGTGGCCCAAAAACCAAAAAAAAAAAAAAAAAATTCTGATGCTAGTTAACAAAAATAAAAACTCATAATGAGCATAAGCAGAAGGAAGGCCATTGAGACAGTGGATATGCTCCAAAATCTCCAGAAGGTTGTGTTTTTCCCCTGCATCAAATATCCTGAATCCTGGAGATTTGGGATTTGCCACTTTTCGGTTATTACAGATACCACACTTAAGACCTATCAGTCACAATCTGCGTTGTTGAAAAAGCTTTAAGTGGCTCTATGCAGTGTTTCAGACTCACAAAGTGCAAACCAAGGAGGGTTAAGTTGGGAAAGAAAAGAAAATTGGGAGAAGTTGGGGGTGGGGGAACTGGAACTTCTGCCTAGTTGTCTTACAGGCAGGACTCCCTGTGGGGAACAATGTCAGATCAAGCCTTTCTGGGTGCCAGTTCCCCAGGAGCATCTCTGGCCTGAATAGCTTATTTATTGCCCAAGGCAGGGGTGGGAAGAAACAGCAAGCAGCAGGCAGTCTTTCCCAAGAGGCACTTCCAAAAGGGAAGTAATCAGAAGAATGGGGTTGAAGGACAGGAAGCTAACAGATTAAGTGCTAACTCTAAGAGAAACTGGATATTTCAATTTCTCTCATCATACCTAGGCTGTGAAAAATAAAATGAAAGAAATATATTATCTGAAATCTGTAGACAGGAGATCAGTACTTTTCTGGAAGGCACTAATGCAACTTCACTGAGGGGTTTAAGCCTGCAATGCAATTCTTCTCCTAAAACAGCGAGTTTATTATTATTCAAAGGAGGAGCACCAGGTTAGAGACTGACTCTGGGTAGGAGAGTCTTCCATTACAATTAGTTTTGCAAGAAGTCAGTTCTGAAATGTGCTTCTTGCAAAGTGGGTTCTTTGTACACTGGTAGAGCATTTCCTGCATTGGTCTCCTGCTTTGCAGAAAATTTGGATCATTATGTCTCCACTTGTCCTTGCCACACTGACTGTGAATATTAAGGGTCACCTTTAGCCGCTGGGTTGTTTTGATGCATGGGGAGCACAGACTTACTCTCTTGAGAAAACAACATGGCAGAAGTTCAGGATTCTCAGAACACTTTTCCAATTCTTTTAGAAAAGTCCTAGGGAAAGAAAGGTATAAGAATTTTTGATTTTGTAAAAAATATGTATGGGGGCTTTAAGTAAAATCACATGAGGGTTGAAGGCGTTAAGACATTTTAGGTTTGAAGATTTGTCTAGAAAAATGTGGTTCTTCAGGCTTTATTGCTCTTGACTCAGCTTCAACATCCTGATTTGGATAGGGGAAAATACCTTCCTTGACATGACTAGAATTCCAACTCATCTCCGACACATATTTAGAAGGAAAACTGCAGTAGGGTTCCCAGTGTTTTCCTGGTCTTTCTAAGCCTTAGCTATAGAGGCAGCTGCTTACATTATGCGTTGTACTACAGGACAAGGATGTAATAAGAATCACTATAGTAGTGACTGTTAGATCTGAAATCATTGTGAGCGTACAGTAAGCCGAGGCAGAAGCTAAACTGAACACCTTCTCATTTTAACCTTAACCAAACTTTGCAAGACAGAGTTTTAGAATGAAAAACTTGAGCTCAGGGAGACTGAATAGCTGCCATAAGGGAAGGGAGCAAGAATGAAATTTCCATCAGTTTTCTGTCTCATTTATGCCAGTAGATATGATTAAAAAACAATGGAGGCTTGTTTTACCAAGTCATTGTCTTTTCCACACTCCATCTACCATATCTAAGCTTGGGTTCATCATAGCAAGTGGTCATATTCTCTGTTGTAAAATGAAAGGTTTTAGAAAAGAGAAAAAAATACCATTCACAAAACTAAAAAGTGAAGAAGAATTTACAAAAGAGAAATGAACAAGAAAACCCAATTCCAGAGTCCCTCTCTCCTCTATTTCCCTAGATCTTAAACCCCAAACACCCTCTGGGCTAAAAGTTAACTTGTTTGACCATTAAATAAGTATACTTATTCTACTTCCCATCTTCTCAGAACTCTCTTGTGAAAAGAAATAGGTGACTCTGCATCTTGGTTTAACCACTGTATTCCCAATGGTGAGTAAACACAATGCCAGACACAGAACAGGTGCCCAATCAATATTAATGGATGAAGGGAGATAAAAGCAAAGATACACACAAAGACACTGATGCCTGACAACAAGTATATGGCCCATAAATGTCTTTCCTCTTCTTCAGGGTTTCCTATGACATTTCTTTCTTCACTTGCATTCCCATCCTACCATAACCAACCCAGAAACTCTGAATCACAGGCTTACTGAAAATGTCTATGCTCTTTTCCCTTAAAGCCCATCTGTCTTCCTTCCACCTTGCTAGTTACCTGATTAATTTAAATTATGACATACCTGTTGTGAAATTCATAAAGTTCTCTAATATTCCCAAAGAGAGAGTCCTTGTTGTTCTGAAGAACATCTGGAATCAGATGCTTCAGCCAAATATAATCCATTGGTGTAATATATCCCTGCAGAAGGGAAAGAAGGGAGGTTTGGCTCAAGGGAACATAAAAGAAATGATCCAATTAGTTGCTCCAAGGGCAAAAAAAAATTTTTTTTCTTTTTTTTTTGGTTTTTCGGGCCACACCCATTTGATGCTCAGGGGTTATTCCTGGCTATGCGCTCAGAAATTGCCCCTGGCTTAGGGTGACCATATGGGATGCCGGGGGATCGAACCGTGGTCCTTTCCTTGGCTAGCACTTGCAAGGCAGACACCTTACCTCTAGCACCACCTCGCCGGCCCCAAAACTTAAATAAATGATTAGGAAAGAGGGCAAAGCTTCCTAAAATCCATTCCATCAGACACTTTTATTGGCTTTCATTTTGCTCACATGTTCTTCTGATTAATAAAGCATAAAAATAAAGTAATGTTTTTATAGAATAACAAATATATTTTAAAATGTTTATGTTGGATACTCTGGTGGTTAGTGTATAAAGGGTGAACACTTTATGCATGAAATTCTATCATATTGTAAATCAAAGTGTAGCCATGCAAGTTGGGGGGAAAGTTTACATTATACAAGTCAAGTGTGAAAGAAAAGAAGTAACTCATCCATTCAGCATAGGTTATCTTCTGATGCTTAATCATCAAAATATGATAAATTTCTATATATAAATTTAGGGCACACTTATTGATGCTCAGGGTTACTCCTGGGTTAGAGAACCATATGGAATTCCAGGTATTGAACTCAAATTGTCTGCATGTAAGGCAAGTACCTACCCACAGTATTATCATTCAACTTTGTAGATATAATTTTTATCACTCAAAATTATACCCTTAGGGGAAATATATCTTTAAATCTTAAGAAAAATATTTACTTATAATGATAAGAAACAACTTGCTAAGTGATAAAATGTAATCATAGTTTCCATTGTTGGCAAGCATTTGGTAAAACAAGTTGGACATTGCCAGAAGGAATGAACTGGCATAATCCTTTTAAGCTCTTTTGTTATATAAGTCAATAGTATGGAATATTTTTATTCCTAATGGCAAAGACACTTTTAATATTATAAGAACTAAAACCCTGGTAAGAGCTAAAGATACATGGAGTCAAATTGGAATCTTTGTAAACAATATAACTCCCCAGTTTAATCCACCCTCCAACGCTACTCACATCAATTATGCTCTTAATTTCTTTTATATAACTCTCTTCAGTCTCAAGTAAGTCACGGATGATTCGCCTGGATAACAGCATCAAATGAGAAGTGAGAGAGGGAAGAGAAATTAAAAAAAAAAGTATTTTCCAGAACAGCTTACCAACACAGTTACCCTTGGTATTTCACCAGCTTCAGTTGTTTTAATCCCATTGTTCTATTGAACAGCCACGACTATGATCTTACCTAGAACACTCCAATCACATTAACATAGGAAGAAATAGCAAGGTCAGAAGACTCAAAAAGTTCACATAGGCAGTAGATGATCTGCCCATTTGGTGGGTTATAATGTCTGGATTGAATGGGCACACAATAGCATCAGATACCTCAGGTTCAGGAGCCAGAGAGAGTGAGAGGATATTAGGTAAAGTACTTCCCTTATATGCAGCAAAATAATATATGGTCCCCTCTTTCAACCCTAGCCCCCCAATATGCCCTTACAGAAGTGATCCCTGAGCACAGTCCCCTGAGCAGCTGTAGGTGTGACCAAAGCCAATACAAAACAAAAAGAAATCCCAGGTCTCAACATTGGCCAGGAAGGACTTCCTGAAGCTATGTTGTACATGTGTCTATATATGTTATGTCTAGCTTGCTGTCATTTCATTGCTCAGTTAAGGTCTTTAATGCCCAGTTGTAATGTTTTTGTTTATTTGTTTGTTTTGTTTGGAGATGATAACTGGCAGTGTTAAGGGCTTATTCCTGGATATGTGGTCAGGAATGGGCATTGAACCTAGGTCAGTCATATGCAAGGTATAGGATTTTCCTGCTGTGTACTATTGCTCTACCCTCTCAACAGCTCCCCAAATGTACTTTCTATGTGAATAGAATTAGATGGATCAGTCATACCTTTTGCCTTTAACAATGGATACTTCAGAGTGACTGAGTTTCTCGCTCTGATTTGGGCCAAGAGATACCTATCAGCAGCTCCTTGCCAGCAGGTGGGGTGTGTGCTGAGGACTGTAAAATGGCCCAGGTGAGGCCAGAAAGATATATCAATGGGTAAGGCTCTTGTCTTGCTTGTGGCCAACTTGGGTTTAATCCTTAGAATCCCATATCCCAAGCAATGCCAGGAATAATTTTCGAGTGCAGAGCCAGGAGAATCCCCCAAAGAACAATGGGTATAGTTCAAAAGCAAGCAAACAAACAAGATGCCCCAGTGATTGAGATTGTGGCATGGGCACCTCCTACCAGCTTGCACACTCTCATTTAGATGCTCAAGAGAAGAAAATTTGCTCTTCTTACTTGGCCCAAATCAGCTGATCTCAAGCTTTGGAGTTAGCACCAAGAGTTGGGCCTCTCCTTTACATGCAACTGATCCAGATTCAAAGCTGGCACCCCAATATGGTGTCCCGAGTTCTGCCAGAAGTAGCCCCTGAAAGTAAAGCCCAGAATTAGTCCTGAGCACTGCTGGGTGTGGCTCAAAAACAAAAACAAATAAAACAAAACAAAAAAATCAGTTTATCTTGTGATCTGTAATTGACTTTATCAGACCTCTTGAGGCACATGAATTCTTTAGATCTGGTTTGAGAAGTCAGAGAGATGGAAAGGAAACAAAGAAGGATTCAATAACAGGGAGATGCTCTGGGATGGTTGGGGATGAAAGGGGCCAGGAGGCCAGGAGTAGAGAGGGAGGCCTCAGCTGAGAGCAAGAAAACAGGAGCATCCATGAGTCCTGCAGTGGCCAGAAACAGAATTCTGCCATAGCACAGTACTTAGGTCACTGAACTCACAGTAGCTTCATCATTGATCTGTGACTTGAACAGAAATAATGTGCCCTTGCCCTTCCCAGGAAAAGCGTAAGAAGCAATAGAAAACCTGACAGATGGGGCCGGAGTGGTAGTGCAGTGGTAGGGCGTTTGCCTTGCACGCGGCTGATCCAGGACTGGCTGCGGTTTGATCCCCCAGAGTCCCATACTGTCCCCTGAGTCAGGAGCAATTTCTGAGCGCATAGCCAGGAGTAACCCCCAAACGTCACCTGGTGTAGTCCAAACCCTTCCTCCTCCTCAAAAAAAGAAAAGAAAAAGAAAACCTGACAGAAAAGGCGGGCCATGTGTGCACCTCTATTGCCAGACAATTATCTTTTTTTTTTGGTTTTTGGGCCACACCCGGCGGTGCTCAGGGGTGACTCCTGGCTGTCTGCTCAGAAATAGCTACTGGCAGGCACGGGGGACCATATGGAACACCGGGATTCGAACCAACCACCTTTGGTCCTGGATTGTCTGCTTGCAAGGCAAACGCCGCTGTGCTATCTCTCCGGGCCCCACAATTATCTTCTTTTAAGTAAGCTATATGGCCACAATTTTCTCCTTAGGTATTTCTTTTTGATCATCATATGATTCAATGTTTGTACTGCATTCATATATAGCTATGGATATATTTATGACTTCCTGGGACTGACTGAGAGACTATTAAACAGTGGCTTATCCACATCTGCAAGAGTACAGGGAGTAAAGCATTTATTTTATAAGTAGCCATTCTGCCAGCAAATCACCCGAATGTCAGGAAAACCCTTAGCACATTGCTGGTTGTGGCTCAAAAACCAAACCAAACCAGGCTCAAACTGAAACCCAAAAGACCTGTAGCTTATCTGATTAAATAGCTTCTCTTCCAAAGAGAAAAGGAGAGGAGAGGCAGGGTGGGGTTGATGGCTCAATGGATGGAATGCATAATTTGCATGCCAAAGTCCTGGGTTCAATCCCCAGCACAGGCTGGTTCCCCCACCACCAAGCCTAAGGCAGGAGTAGCCAATGTTGGTGTGACCCTAAAATTCAAACACAAAAAAATATTTAATTTCCCAAAATGAGTTTCTGTTCATAAAATGGAATTGGCAAGGGAAAAATAACCAAAGGGCACATTATAGGAAATTCATACAAGCATATAAATAATTATTCATCTTATAAAAACTAATAGGATTGAAGAGTGCACAGTGAGTAGGATACTTGTCTTAAATGTTGCCAACTCCATTCAATCCTTAGTACCATTTAATGATACCCCAAGCCAACTAGGAGTGATTCCTGAGCCCAGGGTCAGGAATAATCTCTGACCACTGCCAGGTATTGTCTCCAAACCAAGTAAATGCTAAACAAATCAACCAATCAAAAAACCAACTACACTAGAAAGTAAAAATCAACAATTATGAAAATGGCAGACACTTCAAATCTTAAGGCTTTATAGATGAAAAGTTGAAAGAATGGGAGCTATAAATCTGTGTAAGGTAACTTAGACACAGCTCATTAAGATTAAAAACACATGCTCTGGGCCCCGGAGAGATAGCTCAGCGGCGTTTGCCTTGCAAGCAGCCGATCCAGGACCAAAGGTGGTTGGTTCAAATCCCGGTGTCCCATATGGTCCCCCGTGCCTGCCAGGAGCTATTTCTGAGCAGACAGCCAGGAGTAACCCCTGAGCACCGCCAGGTGTGGCCCAAAAACCAAAAAAAAAAAAAAAAAAAACAAAAACAAAAAACCAACAACAACAACAACAACAACAAAAAAACACATGCTCCTAGGACTGGAGAGATAGTACAGGAGAGATTTGCTTTGCACAGAGGAGATCTCCTTTGTTCAATGGCACTGTATATAGTTTCCAAGCACTGCTGAGCAGAGAGCCAGGAATAAGTCCTGAGCACCATTAAGTGGAACCCCAAAATCAAGCAAAAAGAATATGACACGTACCTCAAACACATACCCCTCAGATTAATAAGAATAATTTAAGAATATACTAATAGAACTTATAAATAGACCATATAAATTGGAAATTATTTAAATTTCATCACCAAAGTATGGTCTACATACATAATAAAATGTTATACAAGTTTTTGAAAAAGTGAGATTAATGAAATCATGCTGATATTTTGTACTTGGTATTTTAAGTAAGTTTTAAAAAATGCAAAACAATATACATGATGTAAATTCATATAAAATTATGTACAGTGAACTGTACATCTATAAACTATGTAGAGGTGTATATACTTAGGAAAATCATATAAAGAAACCAAAACCATTGGCAAGCCTTCTTGGAGGGTGTAACTAAAGGACAGATACAGAAAAGGAGAATTCTACATTTTACCCTATACCTTACTACAAACCTTTGATTTTAAAGGATTTAAATATTTACACTTTCTATAACTTTGACGGCTTACATATTTTTTATTTGAATGTTTAAGATGAAGAGAAAGAATATAAGGGCTATGGGGCTTGTCTTGCATGTGGCCAACGCTGGCAACTTATGTTTCTAGAACACCACAGAGCATAGAGCTGGGGAAATTCTCTCCCCTGCCTCAGCTCTACTGGATATAACCCAAACCTCCTTCCCAAATAAACAACATTAATGTTTTGTTTATAGTAAATGAATGGAGATAACAGTATAGATGCCCCACTTGAGAAATATATCTAAATTCCACCACCATAATAGAGCAGAACATTTTCTTAAAATGACAACTTTTTATATTTTTTCATAAGGGTGTTATAACACAAAATAATAAAGACTACCCAGTGACAGAATACAATTTCTTTTTTAAATTTGAAACCTTAATTTACTTTTGTCTTCGTCTTCTTTTTTTATGTTTTTTAAATTTTTTTGTTTGTTTTTAGGGCCACACCGAGCAGTGCTCAGGGGTTACTCCTGGCTATGCGCTCAGAAATTGCTCCTGGCGTGGGGGACCATATGGGTTGCCGGGATTTGAACCACCATCTGTCCTGGATTGGCTGCATGCAAGGCAAATGCCCTGCCACTGTGCTATCTCTCTGGCCCCTCTTGTCTTCTTTTCCCCCAAATCCCTCAGGTAACATCAATAGTCATTTCACTTTTCTCTTCAAATGCTGGGTTTAATACTTCACATTTGCTATTTGTTACTTTTTTTTAACTATACTTAACTGGGCTGGATAAGACCCAGGACTACAAAATACTTGTCTATATAACAGATGCGAGCTTGCTCTATGAAAGTAAGAAGGTCAAAGCTCTTGTGGAAACAGGTACAGTGACAATAGAGTATTAGGGTCATTCCAGAGGAGACAATTCCAAGAAGTGTAAAGTCTACCCAAAAGTCAGATCAGTTATGATTCACAGATGATACCACTACATCAGTGGCACTGTCTATAATTCACATATGAGTTAAGAGTTTCCTTAACTTGACATTAATTATCTTGACAACAGCAGTGATGCCAGGACACAGAAGCCTGGCTGCTGATCTGTTTTATGGCCACAACATGAAGCAAGACGGCAGCAATAGTTTATCATTCACTGTCTCTGGAGCACTGCCAGCTTCTTCTAAAGCACAGTGTTTAAGCAACTTGGCAAGTCTGTTTAAGGATGCACTGAATGATTCGATGAAATCAAAAGTGGTGGGCACAAATCAACTTTATCTAACAGCAGATAAGAATGTAGAAGCCTTTAGAAATGTTTCAGAAGGGGCCAGAGTGATAGCACAGCGATAAGGCATTTGTAGCCAACACAGGACAGACTTCAGTTTGAATCCCGGCATCCCATATGGTCCCCCAAGCCTGCCAGGAGCAACTTCTGAGCACATAGCCAGGAGTAACTCCTGAGCACTGCTGGGTATGAGCCTCCCCCCTAAAAAAAAAAAAAAAAAGGGGGGCCGGGCGGTGGCGCTAAAGGTAAGGTGCCTGCCTTGCCTGCGCTAACCTTGGACGGACCGCGGTTCGATCCCCCGGTGTCCCATATGGTCCCCCAAGCCAGGAGCGACTTCTGAGCACATAGCCAGGAGTAACCCCTGAGCGTTACTGGGTGTGGCCCAAAAAAAAAAAAAAAAAAAAAAAGAGAGAGAGAGAGAAATGTTTTAGAAGCTAACAAAAGAAAATATTCCTAACTCATAAGAGAGATAAATTCCATGTCAGTTCATTGCCCAAATAAGAGTCTAGAGAAGGATCTAGAAATCCTATTCATTACTTCATTCAGAATGATAAAACTTTATTCAGCATGATAAAACTAGGATGACAGGAAGATCTTGAATCAGAATATCTTGTATCTTGTTTTTGTTTCTGTTTTCGTTTTTTTGTTTTGTTTTGGGCCACACCCAGCGGTGCTCAGGGTTACTCCTGGCTGTCTGCTCAGAAATAGCTCCTGGCAGGCACGGGGGACCATATGGGACAGCAGAATTCGAACCAACCACCTTAGGTCCTGGATCAGCTGCTTGCAAGGCGAACACCTCTGTACTATCTCTCTGGGCCCATGAATCAGAATATTTTATATTCCATCCATATTCATAAAAAATGCCTCTTCCCTTTCCTCTTTTTGCTGATGTGATTCTGTGGATGACCTAGGTTTGCACGTGCTAAAGTGACAGTGCTTGTGCATTCAGCATAATTCTTTTTTTTTTTTTTTTAGTTGGGCCACACCCAGCAGTGCTCAGGGATTATTCCTGGCTCTGAGCTCAGAAATCGCTCCTGGCAGGCTCTGGGATGCCAGGAATTGAACCCGGCTCTGTCCTGGGTCAACCGTGTGCAATGCAAATGCCCTACCTCTGTGCTATCACTCCAGCCCATCAGAACAATTCTTGCTGGGGATGGGGAGCTTCCATGGTGTGTGTGTGTGTGTGTGTGTGTGAGTGTGTGTGTGTGTGTTGCTTACACCGTGTCTGCTAAAGGTTATGCACCTGGTTTGTTGCTCACATTTTTAGTGGGGTAGCAAACCTTAGCAGCAGTTCTTGTACACAGTTGGTTATAGTAAACAGAGATGACAGACTCTGATATGGCACAGGGATCCCAAAGAGCAGATCAAAAGACCCACCTGCTGTATGTGGATGACACTTATCGCTTCCTAGTTTGCAACGCTTTAGCAATTGAGTCATCCCAAAGCTCCTATCATTCACTAAAAAAATGGATGAACTTCTATTATTCACTGTTAAGCCATTGCTTTTTTCCTCCACCTCTTGTTTTCCTTTCAAATAACTTGATAAAATGGGAGAGCATTTGTGATTCCAGCTCAGATTACCTGCATTATGAATAGTTCCCCAGAGCTCTGGAATGAGTTACTGATTTTTATTTTTGATACTGCCCACAGGAATGTCCTCTCTACTTGTGTATAGTCTGGAACTTTGTTTTATATTGAAAAATTGATCTTGGTGCCCTTGGGTCCTTAAAGAGGAAATAGTGGCATACTGTTTCTAAGAGACTCTTTTATAAATTCATGATTGAAGGTAGAATAAGAACAGAACTTGGAATCAATGGCTGTAGAACCCCTCATGTTTATTGCAGATGTCATCATCTTCAAGAGGCAAGAATGAAAAAAGTTTGACTTGCAAGCAAACAATTATTTTGGTGGGAAGGCTACTTTCCATGGCACTTGGAGACTATTCCTGGTTTGTAGCTTGGGAGACATGGTGGTATTGGGAATTGAATCTAGGACCCCTCTACCAATGCAAAGCTTTTTTTTTTTTTTGAGCCATCTCTCAGATGTTGCCTTATGTGATAAGCAAGATAATTAAATTACATATAATTACAATGTCCAGATAAGTTCCTTCTTTATCATGCAGCCAAATATGATCCTCTTTTCATTTATGTTTGATTCATTTTGATTTTGGGAGGCAACATCGTCAGTGATCAGGGGTTTCTCCTGGAGGTTCTCAGAAAACCATATCAGGTTCTGGAAATTGAATGTGGGTGTTACACACAAAGTAAGCACCTACTGTACTAACTCACCAACTCAATCCCTCCTTATGATCTTTGCTCTCATCCTTCCAGCTTTCTAATAAGAGGCGTGCCTTTGTGGAAACCACCTGTCAGTAGTATAAGTTTGCTCATTATTGTCAATGCAATTTTTCATCACTTAAGATTTTTTTCTTACTCCTGGTCACATTAAACATGTTAGAAAATATTAAAGACTTTTACTTTATAAATATTCCTTTTTGGGGAGATAGAGAGATAGTACCTGGATTAAGATGCTTGCCTTGCAAGTATAGGGAGCAAGGTGCTGACTTTGAAACCTGCCTGGTTTAAAGCCTGGCTTTAAGCCTTGGCATCATATATGGTGCCCTGAGCACTGCCATGAGTCACTCCTGAGCACAGAGCCAGTATAGCTCCTGATTACAGTCAATAAGGTCCCCAAACAACAAAATAATTTTCACTTTGCCAAATTGAAAGTTCCGTGTTTGTCCATCTTAAACACAAGTATTTTGTGTGACAGATGTTCAATGTAAAAAATTTGAAATTATGTGTTTTACTATACTGTTAAAATGGCTTCTTATTCATTTAGTTCAAAACCATAAGCATAATCCATCTTAAGCATACTTACCACTCCCCTAAATGCTATGTAACCCAAAGGCTGCTTCCTTTCAACCCCTAATGTAATTGTAAGGATTAATTCTGCCATCATATTTCTTTAGACCTTTGTTGCTACCTTGCTGTGTAGCTTTAAATCCCACATATGAAAGATATTTCTATTTCTATTCCTTTCCTTCTGACTTCATTCTAGTTTTATTCACGTTGCATAACGTTTTTTCTTCTTAGAGCTTCATAGTATTCTACTGCATATATTTACCCAGCATCTAGATCCATTCCTCTGTAGCTGAGCATTTGGGTTGTTTCCATATCTTTATTATTAAACTAAATGTGGTGCTAGACATAGGTTGCACACATCTTTTTGAATGAATGTGTATTTATCTCGTAAACTTTCCCTCTTCCTTTGATTTCTCTTTATTATTTAACCTTCACACATCACCTTCCTCACTGACCCTTCCTGGCTTCTCCTCCCCTCCTGTCTAATACTGCTGCTCCTCAAGCGATAGAACTCATATTTTCAGGCCCCTTCTTTCTTTTCTCTCATGCTATTGGTTTTCTGACATCTACTTCTTCTTTAAGTCCAAGCTGCTCATGGTCTGCAACACATCTTCATCTGGATGTCCCTCATCTCAGGATGAAAAAAAAAAAAAGAAACTCAGCAGACAGAAATGAGTTTATTGATACAACCCTAGCAGTACCCCTTGCTACTCAGATCTTTCTCATCGCCCTGGGTCTCACCTGCCACTCTATGAAATCATTATTCTCTTCAATACTTAAACCAGCTCTAAATGCCCAGGACTGCCAACAATTCTTCCAGGATCTTCACATTCACCATCCTTGGGATACATCTTGTAGTGGGGAGTTTGATCTAAAAGTAACTCTAGATTCTGACTCCAACAGTTTCAGAAAAGGCAATGATTAGTAGAATTTGCAATTTGCGCAAATACCCCTGATGAATATATAATCATTGAAGTAATATTGTTTTGACTCATTATTTTAGCTACCTGTACCCTTGAAGACAGGATGATCATTATTTTATTCTTCCTTTGGGGCCACACTCAGCAGTGATCAGGGCCTACTCTAGGTTCTGTGTTCAAGAGTGATCCCTGGGACACATATGGTGCTGGGGACTCTAACCAGTGTTGGCCACATGCAAAGCAAGTGCCTTACCTCAAGTTTTATCTCTTCAGCATCCCTTTTAAATTTTAACCATTCTTCTAAGTCAGTTCTAATCCTCTCTCTTCCATGAAACTTTCCAATAGCTTTTGATGAAACCATTACCCATTTTGTCTGTGTTTTCCAGTTAAAAAATCATTAGCACCATTCACTGAAACATACTGACTTCTCATTTTGAGGGCAGGCCCTGAGGTTGCAGAAATGTGCCAAAATTCCATATCTCAGTCAGGTCAGACTCAGAGATAAGAAAGTCAAGTAGTTCAAGTTAATAGAAAAGAGGGAGCAGAGCTGATCCAGGGTGGGAAATATACAGTTGGTTAGGAGTTAAGTGGAGCGAAGATTAAGCAGGGTTTCAAAGGAAGGATATAAGGGGAATAGTGTGAAGGAAGACTCAAAAGAGAGAGCTTCTGCCGTACTCTGAACTCTTTCAAGGCTGGGCCACCTGTCTGGGGTTCACCAAATCCTAGAAGTAAACAGGACTTCAGTAAAACCATCTGTATCAGGCTCTAGAAATAGTGCAGTGGATAGTTGCCTTGCATGTGGTTGACTCAGGTTTTATCCAGGTACTAAATTTGGCTCCCAGAGCCCAAAAAGTACGCCCTGAGCATTGTGGCCCCAAAACATTACAAAACAAAAAGCTATCTACTTCATTACCACTTTCAAGATTGAGGAAAATAGAGGTCCAGTGAAGGACTCGGTCAAAGCTGTTGGTTTTGGAAAAATCTATGTTTTATTGGAGGGATGCACCTAAGGTGCTTGGGGCTTACTATTGGATCTGCATTCAGGGATCACTCTTGGCAGTGAACAGGGATAATATAGGGTTTGGGGGATGAAACCTGGTTGAATGTATGCAAGACAAACATCCTACCCACTGTCCTATCACTCTTGCCTGACACGTTCTTCTGACTTTATTATACTGTTTCATTTGACCTGTGTCTGGGTGTAACCTAAAGTTTTGCATTTCAGCCGATTACATAACATAAAATCCCAATTAACATGGTATTAGAAAAAATAGCAGGTTTCAGCTGCTTCATTTTTTTTTCCTTGCCTTTTTTTTCTCTTTGTGGCACACTTTACTATGCTCAGGGATTACTCCTGGCTCTGAATTCAAAAATCACTCCTGGCAGGCTTGGGGGATATGGGATGCCAGGGATTGAACCTGGGTTGGCCATGTGATATACTCACTGTGCTTTAGCTCCAGTCCCTTCATTTCTTTACTTCTTTATAGTTGTTTCATTTATTTACCAAATGTTAAAAATCAGACTTAGATTCTCTTTAATTATCCCCCTACCTTGTTCTCCCAGATCATTCATTAGATTCTCATTTATAAAACATTTTCAATAATATCTTTATTTAAGCACCATGGTGAGAAACATGCTTATAGTTGGTTTTCAGTTATAAAAAAGAAAATACCCCTTCACCAGTGCAATATTCCCATTACCAATGCCCCGTATCTCCCTCCTCCCCTCAACCCTGCCTGTATTCAAGACAGGCATTCTATTTCTCTCACTTAATACTACTGTCATGATAGTTGTTAGTGTAGTTATTTCTCTAATTGCACTCACCACTCTTCATGATAAGCTTCATCGTGAGCTGGTCCTTCCAACACTCATCTCTATTGTCTCTGGGAATTAACATACTGTCTTTTATTTATCTTAAATCCCATAGATGAGTGATACTATTCTGTCTATTTATCTCCCTATGACTTATTTCACTCAGCATAACAGTTTCTATCCATGTATAGTGTCTATCCATGTATAGGAAAATTTCATGATTTCATTTTTCCATTGTGCATATGTACCACAGTTTCTTTAGCCACTCATCTGTTGTCGGGCATCTGGGTTGTTTCCAGATTCTGGCTATTGTAAATAGTGCTGCAATAAATATAAATGCACAGAAGGCATTTCTGTATTATATATTTATGTTCCTAGGGTATATCCCTAGGAGTGGTATAGCTGGATCATATGGAAGCTCAATTTATATAATTATAAATTATATAAAATTTATAAAGTATCATTGATTTCATCACACATTACTTTGCAACTTTATAATATGCAGAAGTCAGAGTAATTTTAAATTATTTACAACCTCAATTAACAAATAGTTTGAAACTGGAGCATTAGTATAGTGGGTAAGACTTTTGCCTTGCAAGTGATGACCTCACTTCAATTCCTGGTCTCCCATATAGTTCCTTAGAGCTCAGCAGGAGTAATTCCTAAAGGAAAGAGCAGGATTAAACCCTGAGCACCATCATGTATGGTCCAAAAATCAAATTTAAAAAATTTAAAAATTATCCATCAGAACAATAGGTAATATATGTATTAGCAAGGCAGCAAAGAAAATGAATCAATCTGGACTGTAGGGGCCAAATAGAATTGTTTGCTGAAACAGAATTGACATCATCAGAAGATATGAGACAGGGGGCTGGAGTGACAGTATAGCTTGTAGGGTGTTTGTGTTGTATGCAGTTGGTCTTGGTTCAAAACTCAGTACCCCATAGTGTTCTCTGATTCCATCTGGAGAGACTCCAGAGTGCAGAGCTAGAAGCAAACCCTGTGTATTACTGGGTGTGGCCCCAAAACAAAAATAAAAAGAAAATACAGGTCCAAAAAAAAAAAAAAAACCAACATGGAATAGGACTTAAAATCCTGAGTACAAAGGGCTTTGTGGGAATCAGGTTTCTGATAGGGAATGTGAAGGCAGGGTAGCCTGGAGGAGGAGATGGTTATCCAGTATGGACTCCAAACAAGCAGGGGAAGGGGAGAAAAGTAACTCTCCAAGAACCTATTGCTTTTTTTTTTTTTTCCTATCCTAGTAGGTTGCCTGCAAGGCAAATGCCCTATCCACTGTACTTTTATTCTGGACCTTATTTTATTAATTTTTTATTTGTGTTTGGACAACACATGTTTAGAGGTTACTCCTGGCTCTGCACTCAGAAATTATTCATGGCCAGCTCAGGAAACATATGGGATGCTGGGGAGTCAATCTGGGTAGGCCGTGTACAAGGCTTATGCCCTACCTTCTGAGCTATCACTCCAGCTCTAATTTTTATCAATTTTTAAGGCTGTCTTTTTTTGCATTTTTTATTTAAACATAGTGATAACAAATATGATTGTGATTAGGTTTCAGTCATGTAAAGAATACCCCCCTTCACCAGTGAAACATTCCCACCACCAATGTCCCAAATCTACCTCCATCCCACCCACCCCCACCTGTACTCTAGACAGGCTTTCCAATTCTCTCATTCATTCACATGATTATGGTAGTTCTCAGTGTAGTTATTTCTTTTTTTTTTTAATATAATTTTTATTTTGATCATAGTGGCTTACATATTGTTGACAATAATATTTTAGGTACATATTTACATAAAATCAGGTGGGATTCCCATCACCAAATTGTCCTCCCTATTCCTCCGTTTTTGTTTTCCCTCCCATTTCTTTTTCCCTCACCCCCAGGGCGACTACAGTGTGTGGTCCCCTCTGTATCTAACCTACTACTTAGTAGTCTGTGTAGTTATTTCTATAACTGCACTCACCACTCTTTGTGGTGAGCTTCATGAAGTGAGCTGGAAGTTCCAGCCTTCCTCTCATTGTTTCTGAGGATTGTTGCAAAAATGACTTTTATTTTTCTTAAAACCCATAGAGGAGTGAGACTATTCTGCGTCTCTCTCTCTCCCTCTAACTTATTCGTCTTCATTCTCTGTGGATGGTGTTTGCCTGCGAGGTTTCCCCATTGTCACGCTTATAGTGTGATTTTTTTTCTGGTGTTGTGGTAGGGTTCATTGGTTAGAAAGAGGGCCCGGCCGAAGCGAAGCGGAGTGGCCATGCTCTTCTGGAGCCTCTGGGAGAGCTATTTTTCTGGGCCCTTTTTGGCCCACTCCCAAGAGGTTTCAGAGACAGGACAGTGGAAAACACGCACAGGCAACACTCACAGTCAGGAATCACTGGGCAGGCGTAGATTTTCCCAGCCTGACGTCACAAAAAGGGGACTTTCCTTTCTGCAGAATACTGTGGATAGCCGGTTTTCATGGTCAGACACAGATCCTTGGCGCTCCGGCCCTTGGAAGAGCCTCTGGGAGGGCTATTTTCCTGGGCCCTTTTTGGCCCACTCCCAAGAGGTTTCGGAGACAGGACAGTGGAAAAACATGCACAGGCAACACTCAGAACCTATTGCTTTAAGCACAAATCGGTTGTTACGACTTAGGAGCATGTGGTTTGATTTTATTTCCACTATTCTCTCTTGATAAGGTGTTTCATAATAACAAAAGAAATTCTGAGAACTGTGAAAAATAAGAATATGAAACACTATAGACTCACACAATGATCCTTTTGAAACCAATGACTTTTTATCCTCTAGGTTTTTTTTTTTTTTTTACTGACTCAAGCACTGTTTTAAAAATGGAAGAAGAAAAGAAATGGGATAAACAAAGAGCTTAGAATCTAGATGGAAGAGACAAGTACAACAAATGAAAGGTTGTGTGGGTCAGATCTTCCTTCCTTCCTTCCTTTCCTCCCTTCCTTCCTCCCTTTCTTCCTCCCTCCCTTCTTCCCCCTTCTCTCCCTCCCTCTCTCCTTCCTTCCCTTTCTCCCTGCCTCCCTTCCTTCCTCCCCTTCTCTCCTTTCTTCCTTCCTCCTACCTTCCTTCCTCCTCTTCCTTCCATTTCTTTGGCCACATCAAGCTTTGCTCAGACCTCACTCTTGGTTCTGTGCTCAGGGTTCAGAAATTGAATTTAATAGGGTCACATGCAAGGTGACCTTACTCACCGTACAATCTCTCCAGCTCTATCTAGGATTAATTTCTGTAAAGAAAATGAACCTAAAAATTAAGGAAGAATTTGAAGAAAGGATTTTTTTAGGTTATGGAATCTGTTCAAAGAACTAGAGAAGTATGAGAAAATGAGAACAAATATCACAAAAGCAATGATAAAGTTTTGGCAAATCTGTGCCAAAGTTTTAACCACAGAGTGGTGCTCAGGGTTTATTTCTAGCTCTGCATGCAGGTATCACTCTGACAGGACTTGGAGGATAATGTAGGGTTCTGGGAATAGAACCCAGGTCAGCTTGTTGCAAGGCAAGTGCCCTACCTGCAGTACTATCACTCTGTCCCTGTGCATTGCTTTTTAACTTTTCTTGTTTTTTGTTTTGTTTGTTTTTTGGTTACATACACCTGTGTGTGCATTTACTCCTGGCTCTGTGCTCAAATATCACTCCTGGTGGAGCTTAAGGGATATGCAGTGTTCAGGATCAAACATGGGCCAGCTGTAAGCAAGGCAAGTGTTTAACACCTGTACTATCTCTTCAACCTTGCAAATTATGACAGGGAATTATGTTTAAGCTGAAATGCATGATTAAATATCTATATAGCTAATTGGAACTTTTTCTCTGAATAAAGCACACCTTGCTGACTCAAAAACTGTTCTCTCCAGTATGAATTAATCATAGCCTTTGGGTATAGTCGTGTCAATTCTGTTAACAAGGTGATCTCTTACAGGAGTAGAGAGTCATGACAAGACAGATTATCCAGGGTTCTGGTAGGTCCCCTCCTTTTTCTGTGGGATGTTTAAAGTTAAGCGAAAATATGAGGTAGGGTCAATAGAACTATGATCAGAGGATGCTGAGGGAAAAATCTTGGGATTAAGATGAGTGATTTTCTTAGTCCAGTAGTTTGGCTTAAAGTAGTAGTACTGCACATATAAAAATGATAATATTGATATTTCTATAAAATATTTTATATTTCTCTATATAGACATTTTAATTAGGAAATTTAATTTTAAAAGTAAAATTTTTCTTCCCAGAGGTGTTAGCAATTCCACACACCTCAATGATATCATCCTATTTAAGGACCATCATCTCTATTCCTCTGTGCCTAATGAATCCAGTCATGCAATTACCTCAATGATTAAAAAAATTAGTAAGGTAAAAGCATTATCAGTAGGAACCCCTCAAGGGAAGTCTTGTATGTTTCTGGATTGGAATCTGCAAGTGGATTTCTGAACTAAAATTTCTCAAGTCTCCTTTCTCATTTTCCATGAAGGTTCTGACTAGATTTGATGCGGTGGGGGCATGTGTTGATGGTGTGGGTGGGTGGAGGAGTCCTATTTCATTCACTTAGTCTAGGGAATCAAAGATAGTTATTAAACTACAGCCTTAATATTCAGGAGAAGAAAACACATTTGAAGAGGACAAACAGTGCCTTATAAGTTTTTTTAATCAAATGACTACTTAGTATTTTAAATATTAAACCTAAATAGAAGACAAAACTCTAGAGAAGCTGATCTAATAAAGTCTCAGACGAATGACATTACTATTACCTCTGGAATTGGTGCTGTAAAGATTGCTACAAATTGGGGCCAGAGAGAAACTCAAAGGGCTCAGTATGTGCTTTACATGCAGGAGGTCCAGGTTTAATTTCGACCTTACATGGTCCCCCAAGCATTCTCAGAAGTGACCCTGAGCACTAAACTGGAAATAGCCTCTGAGCACTGCTCAGTGTGACTAAAAACAAAACAAAACAAAAAAAAATGAAAACAAGTTATTAGATGTTTCTAGTTACCTAAGTTTTATGATAAAATCCTATTCTTTTGTCCCATATGGTATACCTTATGCTCCCCCCACCACTTAATAATTTCAGTGTATTTCTGTAGTAATTCTGAAATCAATGCTATTTTAATCATAAATTAAAGGTCTGATGAAGTGAAACCTTTCTCAAGTTCCTGGAAGACTAAATATTAAGAATTTTGCTAAGCTGTTGCTATACTGTTTTTTTTCTTTTGTATCTTCCCTTCTGTTTTTTTTATTTTTAAATCTTACAGTTCTTGTCTATGTTAATAGCATCTGAACTTTTACTATGATTTATTAAGAGTATATTACTTCATATTATTTTTGGAAGAATATAGAGGCATAAGTAAAATGTATCTGTATTCTCCATCTTCAATATCATATAACAAATAATTACAAATTTCATGCATATTAAACCTTCTAAAACCTTCTAAAATTATAAACACCACCTCATAATGTATTCAAGTAATGACAACCCTACATTATAACATTTTAAGAATTATCAAGCTTTCTTAAAAACTGTGGTATAAAAAAACAGAGTGGGGCCGGAGAGATAGCATGGAGGTAAGGCATTTGCCTTGCATGCAGAAGGATGGTGGTTCGATTCCCATATGGTCCCCCAAGCCTTCCAGGAGCAATTTCTGGGCATAGAGCCAGGAGTAACCCCTGAGCGCTGCCGGGTGTGACCCAAAAACCAAAACAAACAAACAAAACAAAACAAAAAAAACAGGGTGATGAGTGCAGTTAGAGAAAAAACTACATTGAGAACTATCACAATAAAGTGAATGAAGGAAGTAGAAAACCTGTCTAGAGTACAGGTGGGGGTGGGTATGGAGGAGGGAGATTTGGGACATTGGTGATGGGAATGTTGCACTGGTGAAGGGGGTGTTCTTTATATGACTGAAACCCAACTACAATCATATTTGTAATCAAGGTGTTTAAATAAAGATATTAATAAAAAAACTGGTAAAACACACAACATAAAACTTAGTGTTTAAACAACTTTTAAGTGTACAATCCAATGGTATTAAGTGTATTTATAGTAAATGTAACCATAATCCAGGGTCTCATATGGATGCATTAAACATGAACAGGATATGCCTCCCTTATCTAGCATTTGGTTTCTATGATTTGACCATTCTAGGTAAATCATAGAAGTGGAATCAAACAATATTTAGTGATTAGTTTATTAACTAAGCATAATGTTTTCAAGGTTTATCCATGTTATGCCATCTATTTAACCCCTGTTAAAGATCTATGACTTTCATTGCATAACCTCATACAACTTATCTGTTCATCTGCTAATGGTTGCTTGGGTTGCTTGTACCTTTTGACTATTGTTTTGTTTTTTCTTGTTTTGTTTTGTCTCCACACCCAGCGCTGCTTAGAGATTGCTCCCAGTTTAGTGCTTGGGAATTGCTCCAGATGGTGGTGCTTGGGGAACCAAGTGGTGCTGAGAATGAAACCTGGATCTCCTGCATGCATTCAGCTATATGAGCTATTTCTCTGGTCCTTAACTATGTTAATAGCAAACATATATTAAGTCACTTTTTTTCTTGTTTTCAATTCTTTTGAATGTGTATGTGTAAAATTATCAACTTGATAAGTAATGGGAAGTGTTTATAATTATTTTGTTTTAGAAGGTTTAATAAGCAAAAAAGATATGTATATCCAGAAACTAAAATGCTAAGTTATGTAGTGATTGTACTTTAACTGAACCCCCCCTCTTTTTTTTTTATAGAGACAAGTACCCTCCTGCATTCCCACTAACAATATTCTGGGGTTCTAATTTTTTCATATCTCCATCAACACTTTATACTTTTCATGACTTTTATATATATCACAATCTAGTAAGTGTCAAGTTACTGGTATTGTTATTGTTGTTGCTGTTATTTTGGTTTGGGGCCCATACCCTGCAATGCTCAGAACTTACTCCTGACTATGTACAGGGGTCACTCCTAGAGGTATTTGGAGGACCATATAAGGTGTCAGTGATGGGACCTGGGTCTTCTGCAAACAAGGGAAGTGTCTAACCTGCTGTACCATCTCTTCACATTATTTTTAAATTTGTTATTATCTTCCTTGGTACATTTAACACCTAACAAATAGCTCCTCCATATCAGATGTCCTATTCTCTTTATCCCTGTTCCCATGTCAGACAGACAACAGGTCAATTCTCCTTTAAAGTTCATTAATTGCTGAAAGGTAGATTTCAAGAACAGACACCAATTCTGTGAGCAAAAGTAGGCACAGTTGTTCCCTGTTTCATAGAAGAGGAAATGGGGACTCAGAGCATGAAGTAAAGTTGGTTGAGGTCAAAATGATATATAAGCACTGCCAGGGAGAGGCCAGTCCAGGCCTTCTGACTTTAAAGCCAGAAAAAGGGAAATAGATGAACCCTGGGAGTTTTTGACTGTGCATGGCTCCATAAGAGTCAGGGCCTGGAGAAGGATGTAGGTTACTGCCTATTTAAGGAATCAGGCTCAAATCTGAGAGCCTAGAGACAAAGATACAGTTGTAGTCCAAACATAGTAAGACACCATGTGAGAGACTTCTGTTAGAACAAAAGGTCCTGGAACACTTCTAATCAGAAAACCATGATGATTTCAATTCACAGAAAAGGATAGTACAGAAAGAAATCCAACAGAAATATCCAAGTAACCCCTTCAGATTCAACGATGAAAATAAATTGTAAAATACTTCAGAAGTGTTCACCACACACAAACCAGTTATCTCGTTGTAAAAATAAGATATCCCCTTGGAATTGGAGAACTACCAATGGTTCCCCATGCTCTACCAGCAAAAAACCCTGAGCACAAAGCCAAATGAAAGTCCTGAACACCACTGGCTATGGTCCAATAAAAAGGTTGGGGGGAATATCTCAAGAGATTTTTTTTTAGTTCCTTCAATTCCCTTTGGTTTTTTTTTTTTTTTCTTCTTTTTCTTTTTTTTTTTCTTTTGACCATATTGGCTTACATATATTTCACAGTAAAATTTCAGGTACATATTAACATAGAATCAGGGGGAATTCCCATCACCAAATTTGTCCTCCCTCTAACCCCATTCCCATTTTGCATCCCATATCCCTCACCCTCACCCCCCCCAACCCCAGGCTGCTAGAACAAGTGGTCACCTCTGTGTCTAGCTTACTACTTAGTGATCATATATTTGTTTGGTCCTGGTACCCTCCCCCATTTCCCCTTTATTTGAGAGGCAGAATTAGATAGTTCAAATGATGTGGTTCTGAAGCCTCATCCCCCACCCTTTCTCCCTAGGTAACTTGACCTTACCTGCAAGACCCCGCCCATTCCTGGGAGAGGTCTTGGAAAAGGTAGATAAGGTATGAAGAAAAGCAATAAAATGGGGTAAAAATCAAATAAGCCGAAAATGGGTGGAGTCCTTCTAGAGGCTCTCAACCTCAGTATCTGAAGAGATTTTTAAAAGAAAATCATTTTAAAGATAAAACACAGGGCCAAAGTGGGTTTCAGTGGGAGAACATACACACACATATGGGCATATATGAGGACCTGAGTTCCATCCTGGCACTGGGAAAAAAACACATCAAAACACATTGAGAAGAGACATCTTCTAATAAACCTATGCAGGTTTATTACAGCCCATCTGAACTGTTATCCTCCCAGAAGATACCCTGTAATTCTTTTAATCCCTTTTCTCTCAAGAGGGCTAGTGGGCTATAGAGAACAGATTTCTCAGAGATACATTTTTTCTGTGGTAATTTAATATTCTAGCTGTAGAATCAAACTGGTGCAATACCAATGTTTGTCACCTTAGTAGACCATTAGACCATCTGAATTTGATGTATAAATGTATATAATTTCAGATGGTAGAACTAATTGAGGCTTTAGGATTGACTTTTAAGCTGGGGATGTAATTCAGTAATATGGCACTTATTTTTGTTTGTTTGTTTTTCGGGCCACACCCGTTTGATGCTCAGGGGTTACTCCTGGGTAAGTGCTCAGAAATTACTGGCTTGGGGGACCATATGGGACGCCAGGGGATCCTTCCTTGGCTAGGGCTTGCAAGGCAGACACCTTACCTCTAGCGCCACCTCGCCAGCCCAATAAGGCACTTATTTGCTTTGCATGTGTGTGGCTCTGGGCAGGGACTCAAAATAGTAGTAAATAAAATTATGCTTTGAGAAGTGTGTTTATAAGAAAAAAGTTGGTGTAGTAAAATTGTTTTGAATGTTATAAATATTGAATAAATTATTTCAGATAATAACAATATAAACCCTAAGCAGGGCCTTAGAGATAGTACAGCACTTGCCTTGGATGCAGCCAACCTAGGTTCCATACCTGACACCCCATATGTTCTCCTGAGCCTACTAGTAATAATCCCTGAGTGCAGAGCCAGGTATATGACCTGAGCACATCTGGGTGTGGGTCAAAAACAAAACAAAATAAAAGGCCAGACAGGTCTCTAACTCCCACCTTGAATTAGTTTGTCTGGTATTTGAGCCACACAGGCTCTACAAAGCAGGCAATGATCACTCAAGGATGTTTGTTGAACCATTGAGGAAAAGGAACAAGAGAATATATTTTACTTGTTTCTTAGATTAATAGAATTATCAATCAAGTAACCACAAAGCTCCCAAGTATTGGCATCTGAGCCAGGCAATTAGCCTCCAGCCTCTCATCAGTCAATAGATCCTCACATCTCCATGGACTGGACTTCTCTTTTCCTATCATCCCATCACAAATTATCCTGCTCAGTTTAGATAGCTGTGTCAAGGATACTGCCTATTGTCTTTGAAACTATGTGTTAATCTGATAGCAAAATGATCGTTTCTGCCTCCAAATACTGAGTCATTCAATTTAAGTCAGTCCTCCTGCCCAGGGGAGAGAAACTGGCATTAGAAGAAGCCCCTGGGAACCAGTGCAAACTCTTATAATGCTGTGTGTGTGTGTGTGTGTGTGTGTGTGTGTGTGTGTGTGTGTGTGTGTGTGTGTGTGAGAGAGAGAGAGAGAGAGAGAGAGAGAGAGAGTTCTGAAGTTCTGTAAGATAATGGGGGGTAGAGAGAAAATTGGAGTCAATTCAGCAGCCCAGTAGTCAGGGTCCATCATGTCCCTGTTCCAGGGCCCCTGCTGAGGTTCACATAGACAACCTCATGTGCTGATGTAGAGCATAGGGTCAGCTAATGAACTCCCTGCGCAGAGGGCAAGAGAAGACGTGTTCTTAGAATGTGCAGGGGGTTGGGGAGACTGCCCAGGGAGTTGGCACCACCACCTCTGCTTCCATCCAACTGCAAAAGGGAAGGAAAGTGCAGGGTTGCCAAACCAGAACACATCAGCAAGAGCTTCAGGACAGGGGCTGGTGTGCTCCAAGGTCAGCTCTGGGGCCTGACAGACACTGGGACCATTGTGCTGTGATGCAGCTCCTTGGAAAGGAGTCTCTGGGCATTGGATGAATGTGAGAGGCCTTCACAAAAGTTCCATCAAACCAACAGTTAATTCGTGCTCCCTTCGTGTACAGCATGAGGCAGGGGTGCATATTTTCAGGAGAAGCAAAGACCAGCAGGATGATCTCTACCCTTGAGATGCCCAAGGACTCTCAGCAGAAGTGGAACAAGCAGGACTCTAGACTGTTCACACAGTAACTTGGGTGCCACTGCGTGTCTTTTGACACAGAGAACCCTGTGTTGGTTCCCTGGAAGCAGGAGGGGGGGCTGATTCTGGTCCTGGGGACCCAGTGTCTCCTCTATGCTGAGGCACACAAGCACAGATTTAAGAGATTTCACAGGAGATGTGCAGCTTTAGATGGCTGCAGCACTTTTAGCCCAAGTTTGAAGCTCAGAGTCTAGACTCAAAGAAACCAAGGAGAAAAGACAATGGGTGAGCTCATCCGAAGGCAGGATCTGAGTGAGAAATGAAGAAAGCCACTATTAGGCAGGCAGGAGGAGGCAGCCAGACACAATGTCATTTGGATGGTGCTGCTGTTTCAGATTTAATCTGCAAATGGGGCTGGGAAGCTAGTGCCAAGGACTGTTACAGAGTGTGTGGAGGGGTGGAGGGGGGGTGAGGAGATGAAGGAATTAGGCCAATATTTGGATGAAAACTTGGCTTATTTCTACTAAGAAGTAGGAAGGAAGAAGGAGCAAATATACACAGCATTCTTTCAGAAACAGTAGTCAGGAAAATAAAGAGAAGCCCAATAAGAAACATCAGGTAGCAGAATCTACTACCACACTTTCTCGTTCAGGAGACAAACCATCCAGGACTCAGAAGACTATTTAGAAGGCTAAAGAGATAGCATAAAGGTGAAGCCTATGTTTTACATATGTGCATGGCGCTTCACAGAGATCATTTTCCTGGGATATGAGGTCCCAGGTTTTCATGGGGTGCCAAGGTTGTAATGCAATATTAAGTTCTTGGCCTGTTCGTCTAACAAGGGCACTTTCTGCAATTCAAGGAGGCAAGCTAGAGGCAGTCCCTGGCCTAGAGGAAGACACCCCCCCCCAATTCCTCACGGTATATGTCTAGTTCTACAACCCTCATTGCACCCTTCCATGTGGAAATTAACAAGGGGCACAGAGTCTTTGGGTCACTTGCCCAGACTCAAGGGCCAAGATTCCAGCCCTGGTGCAGTTGAGGCAATGTGATGGGAAGCTGACCTGTGAGGAAATTTAGTTTGCAGACTTCAGCAACATGTTAAGTTGAACAAGCCCAGCTTTCATGCAGATGGCATAAGGCATTAAGCCATCCCATTCTCAAACCTATTTCTTCTTTCTTAAGTTCCGTAACATTTTTTCTTTAAAAGGGGGTTTCTCTTTTCTTGTTACCTCTAACTTCTATTTCTGACTTTTCTCCCCAAAGTGTAAAATACTGACCTCTCTCTGGTCCGTTCTCCTCCATCTGTTTCTCCTTCTGCACTTTTTCTTGCTTCTTTTAAATCAAACGTGAAACTTCTATTTCCTCTGTTTTCAAGTTTACCACTCTGATGGCAGAGTTTTCTTTTACCAGTACTTTCCAGAGGTCTCTGGAAGCAGATTCTGATTCACCATCATTTAAAATTTCCTAACAATGGTCTCAATTCATACAGGTACCACAGACTTGGGAAGCATGAGGACACTGTGTCCTTTCATGTGATGGCCAAACCAGCATCACCACCATCATCTAATTAGGTGCCCAACTCATTTCAAAATGTTCCCAGCTAAAAGACAGAATATGTTGTTCTCTACCATCAAATCTATCATTCTCCTCCACTTCCTCTAAGGGAGGCACCAAACTGGTATAGGAAACTCTTCCAGAATGGCAAAGAGATTCCCCCCCGCCCCCAGGCCACTGCCCTCTTTCTTTTGTGGTCTATTTCAACAGAAAGGGAGCACCAGGGCAGGCATTTTATGTCAGTTGCCTCCTATCTGTCATTCACCTCTCCACTACCTCCCATCTCCTATCAGAAGTCAAGAATTCTCTAACAACCTCTTTTAAAAAACATTTATCTGTGTTGGGGCCGGTGCAATAACACAACAGATAGGATTCTTGCCTTGCACATACCCAACCCTGGTTCAATTCTCAAAATCCTATATAGTCCCTTGAGGCAAAGCCAGGAGTTAGCTCTGAGCCCTAACTCTGTATCCCCAAAACCAAAACCCAAAATTTTTTTATGTGTAGGGAAGATGAGATCTCTGTCTATAGGATGATGCAAATATATAACTTTTGTATTTGCCTATCAATGTTTGAAATGATTTATATTTTTGTGGGAACAAGTCTAAATGTTCATGTCTGTGGAACATGTCTCTGTTCATGTCTACACTGACATATGAATCTGTGAAGGCCCAGTTTCAAATGATCAGAAAGGAAGATGGTAACTCATTATCTGTACACATCAACCACACACATCCATATATGGGCAATGTAGCTAAACACACAGAAACTAACAGAACACACATCCTTCTTTTCTCCCTAGACAAAACATACATCTTGTTTGTCCCTTAAACAGAACACTTACCTATTTGTCTCCTAACCTGATTGGCTCCTGTTTATTCTCCTTACCTGATTGGATCCTGTTTTTTCTCCTTACCTTATTAGATCCTGTTTTTTCTACTTTTCCTGTTTTCTTCCTAACCTGTTTGACTGTGACACATTATAAATATCTCTTCCCCTTCTAAAATAAAGAGTTATAGGACTTAATCCCCCTGAAGTGACCCGTGGGTGGTTTTTGAATTTGTAAGCTCTCTACTTGCTTAGGATCTGACTTCACCAACCTCATTTATATTTGGTGCCCAGATCAGGAAACTGAAAACAGAAACAGGGACAAAAATGGTGAGTGGAGTAACAAGTTCTTCTCCATGATGGCCCCTTGTGCTGGACTGAATATTCCCTGCCCTTTATTGGGGCAACGGCATACATGGGTTCCCTTCTGAGCTGCTTAGTGTTGCTCTGGGAACACTTACCTATATTTTTTACACTGTACTGAACATGCCAACAAAACTCTAGAGATTACCATACATGCCCCAAGAGGAGAGGGGTGCCTTCCCAACAGTGATGCATTCTCAGTCTAAAGGCCTTCCTAGGGGCAGCGTCAAACAGAACTCCCTCTCCCAAGTGTGAATTTACCTCCAGTACATCAGATGAAGATGATGGATATGATGAGTCAGCAACAGTCTCTTCAGACTCACAGTCTAAAAACATCTCAGTAGAAACACTCTGCTCCTTTCCCCAATTGCTCCAACATAGAGACAACCCTCAACATAGTTAAAATTGAAGCTCATGGTTAAAACCCCTATGGGTCTATATTCCATCTAGGCTTCATGAGCTTCACCTTTTCTTCCCCATCCATCTGGAGGATAATCAGCCTCCATCTTATAAAGGCTTGAAAATGGACTCACTCTGGCACTTTAAAAAAAAAAGCCCTTTGTTTCATACAGACCTACATCTCTGCACTGCAATGAATACCTTACTGGCTGAAGGGAAAGTGTACTTTCGACCCCTCAGAATTTTCATGTGGTTGCTAAAAGCTGCCTAAGCCTTTCTCAATATATACATTGAAAATATATATTTCTCTCTTTATATATAAACTTATACATATTATATGTTTATACACACATATCCAGTGCAAGGAGTGCTGCACTGGATATGTCCTGTCCTAATATCATTACGGTACCACTAGCCCAATGTTCCTACATATCTGGTATAAAAAGGCCAATTCTGACAGGCCTTACTACTTAGGAGTAGGCTTACTACTGGGGAGTAGTAGTCTGACTCTTAAAGGAATCAATCATTGCTCATGTCAGGGTGATAGACTCTGATGATACTAGGGAAATAATAATTGTCATTTTAGTACCAACTGTTTAGACACTTTTATTTATTAATATCTTTATTTAAACACCTTGATTACAAATATGATTGTAGTTGGGTTTCAGTCATGTAAAGAACACCCCCCTTCACCAGTGCAACATTCCTATCACCAAGATACTCCCTTTTTTTAATTAATATTTTTATTTAAACGCCTTGATTACAAATATGATTGTGGTTGGGTTTCAGTCATGTAAAGAACACCCCCCTTCACCAGTGCAACATTCCCATCACCAATGTCCCAAATCTCCCTCCTCCCCATCCCACCCCCTCCTGTACTCTGGAAAGGCTTTCTACTCCCCTCATTCATTCACATTGTTATGATAGTTCTCAATGTAGTTATTTATCTAACTGCACTTGTCACTCTTTGTGGCGAGCTTCATGTAGTGAGCTGGAACTTCCAGCCCTCCTCTCTTTTGTCTCTGAAAATTATTGCAAGAATGTCTTTTATTTTTCTTAAAACCCATAGATGAGTGAGACTATTCTGTGTCTATCTCTCTCCCTCTGACTTATTTCACTCAACATAATAGATGTCATGTACATCCATGTATAGGAAAATTTCATGACTTAATCTCTCCTGATGGCTGCATAATATTCCATTGTGTATATGTACCAGTTTCTTTAGCCATTCATCTGTTGAAGGGCAACTTGGTTGTTTCCAGAGTCTGGCTATTGTAAATAGTGCTGCAATGAATATGGGTAGTGAGGCAAAGATTTTTGTATTATATTTTTGTGTTCCTAGGGTATATCCCTAGGAAGATATTTCCTTTCCAATGCACTCTAAAAAGGGAGAGCACATTGAATAACTCCTCCTCCTTCCCTTTGTTATGCCTGACCACTTCAATAACCCTAGGATTGGAGGTTTCACTAATCCCTTAGTGGGCTCTGCTTATCTCCTAGTGGGCTTTGTCTCTGATATTATAGAGGGTGAACAAAAATTTTTAACTCCTGAGATTCATGGGAAGGAGTTCATGATCAACAAAGTACAGATGTTTTGATAATCTCTTTCCAACACTGGTGCTGTTACTAGGCCTTGCAGGCAATACCTTATGGCCGGTATAGAGTAGGCTCTTTGCCTTTTTCCTATGTCCAATAAAGTGTTAGATGGCTAAAATGCACTGACCCAGAGAGAACTGTAGCCACCTTCCAGCCCTGTGCATTGACCCAGAGAGGACTGTAGTCACCTTCCAGCCCTATGCAGCCTCCATGCTCCTGTACATATGAGATTGAGATTTATACAAACATGACATGCTCCACCATTGTTCCTCCTCAGTCCTCTCTCTGGCCCCTAACTCAGAAGCCACACTTTTTTAATTGGAGCCACTGTGGCATAGTGCCCACCATCCCTCCACATTCAGTGGAATGTGTATGGAAACCACAGTGGACCCTCAACAACGTTAAGGGCACTGGCAGAATTGATAGAGCTTAAATTAGGACATATTGAAACTTCATTTTCAGAGTGGAATTCTCCTATCTTTGTTATACAAAAGAAATTGGAATGTGGTAGCTGTTAATTGACTTTGGGAATGTTAATTCTACCATGGTGGTTTCCATCAGAATCCTCCAACCTGGCCTTACCTCCCCTGCAGTGCTTCCTAAAAACTGAAATCAGTATTTATTATTATTATTATTATCCATAAAATATATTATTGAGTTTTTTTAAAAACTATTTTTATTATATCCCTATTCACCCAAATGACCATAAATGTTTTGTACTTTTTATTCCTATTTTAATATTAAAGCATCAATGCACTGAAATTACCCCATGGAATGACCAACTCATCTACCAGATGTCAATATTTTGTTGATGTGGTTATACACCCTTCTTGTGAAAGGTTTTCCCATGCTATATTACTCACTATATGAATATATTGCTTGCATGTTCTAATAACAAGGAGATTCAGAGATTATATGAGGATATGGTAACATGGTTGCCAGTGGCTGGTTTACAGGGTGCCATGTATGAAAATGTGGGTTATGTTTTTGAGTGCGCTACAGTGCATCCTCAGAAAATCTCAATCAACCAGAAAGAACTCAAAACTCTTAATGACTTTCAAAAATTGCTGAGAGACATCCCCTTCCTTGGAATTCTCAACTCAGAGTTTAGTAATTTGTTTCTTACTCTTAAAGGGGACTCTACCCTGGATAGCCCAGACAATTAACCCCTGAGGCTCAGAAAAAGAAAACAGAATTTTTTTATGGCTTGGCTCCAGAAGTCCTGAGCCTGGTGGACAAGGATGGTCATTTGTGTTGTTATATCTCAGTTGCCCTTCAGTTACTATCAGTTACCCCCTCAGCAACTGTGCAGCTATTAGTTCCACTAGAATGGCTCTATTTACACACACACACACACACACACACACACACACACACACACCACCCAGTCATGAGCCCTTTTATCATATTTGGAGTTAATGACCGTTCTTATTATTAAAGGGAGACTGCAAGCACATGATTTACTAGGATATGACCCTCATTTTATGTTCTCTTCATCCCTAAGAAAGAAATTGACTGTTTTGCCCCTAAGTGACGTTTTCAAGGAGCTTTAGTTGGTTTCTCAGCAGTACATTCCTTCTACTATCTGGCTGGAAAAATTTGGGATTTTTTCAGAAGAACTCAAGAGAGTTCTCTCTTCCATTATTCATTCCTATCCTATTCCTAAAAGCCCTGCTCTATTACATTGATGGCTATCCTCAGGGAAAGTATGATTATTTTTTTTTTTTTTTTGGTTTTTGGGCCACACCTGGCCGTGCTCAGGGGTTACTCCTGGCTGTCTGCTCAGAAATAACTCCTGGCAGGCACGGGGGACCATATGGGACACCGGGATTCGAACCAACCATCTTTGGTCCTGGATTGGCTGCTTGCTAAGGCAAACACCACTGTGCTATCTCTCCGGGCCGGAAAGTATGATTTTTGCCCCCTCCCCCAGAACACAACAGAGTTTATCAACTACAATTCTCCCCAATAAGTGGAAGTCGCCACTTTGATTTATTTACTCTCCCATGTGTCAGGCCCATATAACATGACCCAGACAATGTGGTTGGCCTTTTCCCTGGAATAGTCACTTCTTCCCTAAATGCCTATAACCCTGTTGTTCAAGGATTGCTTCAGAATTACAAACTCTTTTCTGAAAGTGCTCTGAACCTATTTTCATTACTCATAGTGTAGGGTACTTATCTGAGACCCACCCATTTCTGGGAGGGGTCTTGGGAACCGGATAATAGGTGTGACCTTACCTGCTAAGCCCGGCCCCTTCCTGGGCGGGGTCTTGGAATAGGTAGATAAACCCGGAAGCCAGGGGATTAGGGGCTTTTGCTTTTTGGCCCTGCTGGGCTTTCTGAGGGAGATGGCTGAAAGAGGATAAGACGCAGGGCAAGCCTAAAATGGCTGTATGCTTGAAAGGTTATGAGTAGGCCACACACATGTGGTGGCTAGGGCCTAAATAAAAATGATTCTTCCTGAAGCCTGCCTGTGAGTAATTTCGCGTTTCACCTGGGCCTGAAACCCGCAGGTTCATGGGGTTGCTGAGCCACGTGGCCTGGGATGGCAAAAAAAAAAAATCCATCACCATCCACCGCCATCCAGCCCCATCCTTAATTATTTAACTCAACACATAGTAGATCTCATTCTGGTCTCTCTGGGCTGATGGCTTAAGAAAACAAAATTGCTGATTGCTTAGCAGCACCCATTTTTATCTCACCTGTACAAGAACATCAGACTGTACACACAAATGCCCACCTCCTTTATGTACATTATTGTATCCATTAAAGACAAGTCAGGCAAATTGTCCGAGCTTGTCCTGTCTGTGCTCCTTTCCCCTCCCATTTGACCAGTGCTAACCTCCAAAGTCTGAAAACAAATGAATTATAGCAAATGGATATTAAATACTAATCTTTTCTCAAACAAATATTTTATTCAGGTAGTCGTTGACATTAATTCTCTTTTATATGGGCTGTCCCTTTGACTTCTGAAAGAGCTAAAACCATTTGTTCCTTTTTATTACAATGTTTTCCTGTTCTGGGCTTTCCACATACCATCAAAACTGATAATGGCCCAGCCTAAACTAGTAAAACTTTTCTATCATTCTGTATTGAATGGCAAATTAAACAGGTCACTGGTATCCCTTGTAATCCTCAAAGACAAGGCATTGCTGAATATGCTTACAGAATCCTCAAAACTCAATTGTAAAAAAACAGAAAAGGGTATATGCCCCTGCTTGACTTCCTATCCCTAACATTATTTTCTTTATATTTCTTAAATTTACCCCAAGGAGAACCCCATACAGTTGCCAAGCAACACTTTCAAGAAGGTGCACAGGCTTGGAAAACAGCTAATTCACCTGTCTGAGTGAAATTGACAAAGATGGGTAACATCCTCATCCGAGGAATAAGTACAACACAGACAAACATAAGAAATGACTACAAACAAAAGGTAGCCACCACACATACACACACATGTACACACATCCACAATTGGTCAGTCAATTTTGTACAGATTTATTCTGACCCATCTAAGGATGTAGGGATGAAACTGATATGTTTCTGTGTTGTACCTAAACAAAGACCCTTCTCTCTCTCTCTCTCTCTCTCTCTCTCTCTCTCTCTCTCTCTCTCTCTCTCTCTCTCTCTCTTTCTCTCTCTCTCTCTCTTTCTCTCTCTCTCTCTCTCCTCCCTCCTATACAAAGCCCTTTCTATTGTTCCGTGCTTCTCTATCCTGGATCTATTTCTACACCTGCAGCTCAACACCCTTTATGCCCTGAAGTGCCACCCTTCCTGTACCCTTTCTACCTCATACCACTGGAATAAGAGGACTGCCATCTATATATGGTGCACTCCAGTTCCCCTCTCAAGTGTCACTGTGGACTGCAACTAATAATATACTGTCCTAATAGTATACCCACATGGATCTACCATTTTTTTTCCAGTGTATAAGACGACTTTTGAAACGAAAAAACATCAATCAAAAATCGGGGGTCATCTTATACGCCGAGTATATCCCAAAAAACTTTTCGATATGCCACTAAATGAAAATCATCTGGAATTTGCCACAAAACGAATTTTCCAACTCGATCCTGCACCAATCACTGCAAGGCTGCTCGGACTGCCTCTCGAACTCAGCCAATCCAAGCAGGCTTTTTGTTTTGTTTTGTTTTTTTCGGGCCACACCCGTTTGATGCTCAGGGGTTACTCCTGGCTAAGCGCTCAGAAATTGCCCCTGGCTTGGGGGGACCATATGGGATGCTGGGGGATCGAACCTCGGTCGTGGTCCTTCCTTGGCTAGCGCTTGCAAGGCAGACACCTTATCTCTAGCGCCACCTCACCGGCCCCTCAAGCAGGCTTTTTATGCATGCAGATTAGACAATGTTCTATACCCGAATCTACACTGTAAAAAGCCTGCTCAGATTAGCCAGAGTCAGAGAGGAAGTCTATTACAGAAGAACCTTTGAGCCTTTGCTTGTGATTGACTCACTGTGGTACATACAGTTGCAGCACAGGAATGTTCTGTCTTATACAGCGAATATAGGCCTAAACCTATGTTTTAACTGTAAAATTGGGGGGTCATCTTATACACCCGATTGTCTTATACACCAGAAAATACGGTACTCCATTCTCTCCCCTACAGCACCCTGCCTATACCAATTAACCATCTAAAAAATAACCCCACTCATAGGTCTTTTGGCATACTTTGTGAAAAAAATCCATTTTTCCTTTCTTGCAGAGATCTAGTAAAAAGGAAAATCTTGAAAGGAGTTACAATCCATTAGACATAAGACTTGACTTAAACTTCAGTTGCTCTGAGATTGAGATTGGCCCAACACCACAAAACATGGGTCCCATCAAAAGTTTTAGATGGAAATGGGGCAGCCTTTGTCCTGGGTCGGCTGCATGCAAGGCAAACGCACCATCACCATCGCTTTGCTATCTCTCTGGCCTCTGGGGTAACCTTTGTGCCACCTGAAAACAACATGGGACATGAGAAAGCCCAAGATCTCAAGTACGATGTCTTACAATGGTGTCACTTCTAATGAGAAGATGAGGAAAAGGGAGCTTTTACTTTCCCCAAGACTAAGAAGAAGGACCCTAAAGATTAAAGACTAAAGACTGGCCTGAAGCCTGCAGATGAAAGATATGATCAAGTGTTTCCTGAGAAAGGCCACCCTACTCTGTCTAAATCTAGGTTAAGAGTTTTTATTTCTGTTTTTACTGTGCTTATGTAAAATAACAGCCACTTTTATCACTTTGCAAAAATATATGCTCTGGGTATAATGATTCTGCTCACCCATTCTATTGGTAGTGTGGTACTAAATGGATACTGCTGCTTGTGGAGAGCAGTAGTACAGAGAACACAGCCTATCTAGCCCATCTCAAATTTTTGTGTTAGCAAACAGGAAAGAAGATGTAGTTATACAGAGGCTAACAGAGTACACAACCTGTTTTTCTCCCTAAACAGAGCACTTGTTTTTCTCAAAAACAGAGCACTTATCCTGTTTTCCTCCTAACCTGATTAGATCCTGTTTTTTTCCTTACCTGATTAGATCCTGTTTTTTTTTTTTTCTCTCTACTTTTCCTGTTTTCTTCCTAACCTAATTGGCTGAGACACATTATACATATCCCTTTTCCACCTGAAATAAAGAGTTGTTGGAGTTATTCCCCCAGAACTGAGTCAGGGGTGGTTTCTGAATCTGTAAACTCTCTACTTGCCTGAGGTCCAACCTCACCAGCCTCATTTACAGGTGGAATATATGTAGGACTAAGGTGGGATTAAGGTGTTGGAACAACTGGTCAGCCACATACTAAAAAGCAAACTCAGACCCCCATCTAATACCAGGCACAAAGATCAAATCCAAATGGATTAAAGACCTTGATATCAGACCTGAAACCATAAAGTATATAGAAGAATGTGTAAGTTAAACACTCCAGGACATTTTGACTACAGGCATCTTCAAGGAGAAAACATCACTCTCCAAACAAGTGGAAGCAGAGATAAATGATACCAGATTGAGCTGAGAAGCTTCTGCACCTCAAAGTAAATAGTGACTAGGATACAAAGGCCACCCACAGAATGGGAGAAACTACAAAAGCCACACACAGAATGGGAGAAACTTCACCCAATACCCATAAGATACAAAAAAAAAAAAAAAGGCTTCTGCACTCCTATAGTCATTGCAGTGCTATTTGTAATAGCTAGGATCTGGAAACAACCCAGATGCCCAACAACAGATGAAGAAACTGTGGTACACATACACAATGGAATACTATGAAGCCATCAAGAGAAATGAAGTCATGAAATTTTCCTATACATGGATGTACATGGAAACTATTATGTTGAATGAAATAAGTCAGAGGGAGAGAGATTAGACACAGAATCAGACTCATCTCTGGGATTTTAAGAAAAACAAAAGACATTATGTAATAATACCCAGAGACAATAGAGATGAGGGCTGGAAGGATCAGCCCATAATATGAAGCTTACCACATAGAGTGGTGAGTGCAAGGATCTACACTGACAACAAACATTGACAATTGTAGTGAGTGAAATAGATTGCCTGTCTCATCGGCAGAGGGTGGAGGAGGAAGTTACTACTGGTTACACTGGTGAAGGGAGATGTTCTTTTTTTTTATAAATGAACTCCAATTACAAACCAATTACAAACATGTTTGTAATCATGGTGCTTAAATAAAGACATTATTAAAAAATAAGGTGGGGTGTGCATTTCACCTTAGGGCATAATCTGTGTGCTCAGGATAGAGCAACCTCTTCATTTGTGTGGTCAATGACTGCCTTTATACAAATATTTCTGTTAGTGGCGAGGGTTTGATCTTCAGCACCACTAGAGCACCCAGCATCAGTAGGTGTAGCCTTGGAAACCCCCCACACCATAGCACCACCATGTTGATTCGGGTAATCCCTGGCACTTTAGGATACAATCATCACCCTAAATCAGCATTTAATGGTCAGTCTGGTTAGCTAAGAATCCCTTATGGGGTCCCACAGGCCGTTTAAGTGCATGTTGAAAGAACTTTTCCCCAAACCCTCCACATTTTCCTTTCCTTCCCCTTTCATAGGGTAATTACTAATGGTGATTAGGGGGGCCATCTTTTGTGCCAGGGATAGAACCAGGATCAGCTTCATGCAAGGCAAATGCCTTAAGCCCTCCAGTACTATTTTTTTTTTGTCCCTTCTGCCAAATATTCCTGTGATGCAAGCAACAGGCACTATTACCTCAAGTTGATAATAGTAGTGTTGCTATTATCAACATACCCTACAGTAATGCAGGAGAGAAACTGCAAGCTTGAAAAACACCCAAGGATTTTTTTTTTTTTTTTTTTTTTTGGTTTTTGGGCCACACCCGGCGATGCTCAGGGGTTCCTCCTGGCTGTCTGCTCAGAAATAGCTCCTGGCAGGCACGGGGGACCATATGGGACACCGGGATTCGAACCAAACACCTTTGGTCCTGGATCGGCTGCTTGCAAGGCAAATGCCGCTGTGCTATCTCTCCGGGCCCACCCAAGGATTTTCTACTTGAAGCAATCCCAAACTTCTTACGATTCAAACTGATTCAGGCATCTTTTCATTCATTATCTGTTCTCTTGCTGTTGGAATAACAAGCACCCAAACTTTTATTTTTTCTTTCAAATATATACAATGACAAAATTGCTTATAAGGTCATTTCTTGTTCAGTGATGATGGTCGTTGTGTAAGAAGGAGAAAACAACCCCAGAAAGGATGTACTTACAATCAATTCCATTCATTAGAAATGTACATTCTCAGGATTTGGTCTGTTATTTCGAATAAGGAAAACAAGCTCAATTGGGCCATTGGTGAATTCTGGCTAAAGGTTGATCCTCTGAGTACTTGAGTTCAACGAACTGAAGGGACACAGGGAGGCATTTCCCGTTGTCAGGCCAGGACTGAAACTGGAGCCAAGCTGGGACCCATCACCTAGGGCTACGAACAGGCCCAGTAGGAAGCAGCGCAGGCCCATAAGGTTCTGGCACCGCGAAGGCCAAGAGGTGCAGGAAGCGTTCGCCCGCATCGCCTCCGGGAAGGCCTGGGGTGGCCGCGACGCCCCCGCCCTTCGCCTGGAGCCCCAGATTGGGCACAGCCCCAGCCGGCCCTCTCCAGTTGGCTGCCGGCGTTGGAAACCTCTGCCGAGTACTGACAGCTTGGCTCTTCTCCCTACGATTTAAAGCCCGCAAGTTTTCATCTGGAGAAGCATGACTTTCACTCCGTGGCCGGTCCAGAGCTGACATCCCATTTGGGAAAGTTCACGAGCTGGGCTGGGGCGAGTGTGGCTTGAAGCTTTCATTGAAACTAAGCCGGACCAGAAGGTAAAAAATCACTGGGGGAGTGGGGGAGGGAACAGGGTGACCCCCACTCCTCCTTCCTCTCCTGGAAAACTTAAAGCCATAGCAAGGTTTCCATCTCCTTCTTCATTGAGGGCTCCCTATAGAACTGGAGACTGAAATGCTAAGAGCCTAGAATCTCTCTCCCCAGCTTCCAACCCCCTTTAAAACTCTTAAAAAAAAAAAAAAAGGAAAATTAGGTTCGAGACCTCTAGAACTGTGGGTAGATCTGAGCGCAGCGGTTCCATCAGAACTTACCTCGGGGTATCTGTTGAGTGTTCCAAACCCCAAGATGAAGACACATAACAAATCCCGGTGTACAACTGTCCTGGGAGCACATTTGAATTCACATGAAAGACAACTAGACGATCCGCTGTAGGACTTCAAAGGGGGGGGGGCATGAACAACCTAGGCAGCTAGCTGCCCAGGCTTCCCAGCTCGGGCCGAGGCCCCTTCCTGGATGAAAAATGTTGTCTTTGCTTCCGGCCGGCTAGCTGGTCTGGGGAAGCTGGAACGCGCCCTGCGGGAGGTCCAGCATCATCCCGCCTGGTGGTTGGTTCTTTGTGCTGGGGTCCGGACAGCGGCTCCGTCCATCCGTCCATCCGTCCGCCCTGCCCCGCCCCTGCCCGGATGCCTCGCTGGGAATTCCTTTGGTTGGTTCTCAGCAAAGCCGGTGAGGTCTCTGTAGGGCTCCCCACCCCCAAGGAAGAACGGCGGAGGAAGGTGCCGGAGCGCTAGCACGCTCGCCCGCTCGCCCACCACGGGGCTCCCAGACAGACCACAGGTTGGAATGCGCGCTGGAGCCGGCGATCCACCGCCCCAGCAGTGTTCCGGGCCCGCAGCGCGCGTTCGCGTGGCCCCTGCAACACCGGGGAGCCGGGGCGGTCCTGACCACCGCGGGGCACTGCAGCCCCAAGCCCGAAAGCGCGGCGGGGAAGGAGGCTGCGCTCTCTCCAGCGAGCGCCTTTGTTCGCTCCAGCCGCGCTGGAGCCGGCGCCCAAGCCGGCGGATATCCGAGAGCCGCGCCCAGGTCTGGCAGGTACGGTAGGCTGGGCTGCCCCGAGCCCCGGGTGGGGCCGACGTTGCCCGGGATCGCGCGAGCGGTGGGTGCGGGTCCCTTGACTTGAGCTAGGGAGGGCTGCTACAAAGACCTTCCCCGAACGCGGGAGCCCAGTCGCGAATGGCCTCCCGGCTTGGAGAGAGGGGTCCCCTCTTCGCCAGCCACCCTGATCACTGCCCTGCGGGGGAGAAAAGGCGGCATCTGGGTTGGGAGCGAAGGAACCGCCGCTCGCTGACCAAGTGTACAACCGCAGTTTCCAAGCTGGGGGTGGGGGGGGGGGGAAATGGAGATGAGGAAGCGAGCGGGCTGGCGGGGAAACTGGGGGTCGTCTGTGCCACGTTTTCCGTCGCCCTGCTTGATTTTTGCATCTGTCCGATGATGGGATGTGACTTGCAGATCAGAGAGCAGGTGGGTCCAAAGAAGCACTTTTTGGATGGCTTCGTGATTTGTCTCTCCGGTGTCCACTTTTCCATCTAGGACGCCCCTAGAGGGGTCGCTCAGTTGGTAGGGTGGTGGCTTGTTGGCTTCTGTTTAGGATAACGCGGGTGGAAGTAGCTCTATCAGGATGGGCTCTGTTTCATCGAGTCCTTTCTTTTGGGAAAGCTGCTCTGGTCCCCAGTGGGGAAAGGAGCGGGATGCGGAGCGCTGAAACTGACCCAGAAAAGCAAGATGGGAGGAGGTCGTCTGTATCCTGGGATGGCGCTTCTGCAAATGTCTGTAAGGGGAGATTGGATGGCGCTTGGGCAAATGTCTGAAAGGGGAGATTGGCCCCTGGAGTTTTTAACTTGGTGGAAAGAAGTTTAGGGGAGGTTTTAAAGCGGATCACAAGAGGAGAGCATGGGTGCTTGAGTGGGGGAGAGGGTTTCCATTCGAAACGGAAGGATTCAATGCCTGAAATGTTTCCTTGTAAAAAAGATCCCTCTTCCATCTGAGCACTCTTGGTTTGCCATTTCCTCTCCTTCCTTCTCATCAATCTCTGTAATGTTTGCTGAGCACTCATTGCAGAATGAAATGGACTCAGTCTGGGACCCAATTTGGTCCTCCAAGGAGTCACCTTAATACTTAAGATGGGGACGAATTTTAGGACAAGATTTTCAAGCTGAAGCTAACTTAAGTTCCCAGGAAGTGAAAAAGAGAACCATGAATACTGAATAGGGCAATATACATGCTATCACACTTAAGTGTTTACCCACAAAACAAAACCCCAGAAGGTAGAGAATTTTCAAAAAAAAAAAAAAAAGAGCAAGTAAAAACTTAAAATTTTCTTTTTATAAAAGATTGACTGAAATAGTCAGATTGTCATTACTTTTGCAATTCTCAAATATAGAACTTGAATAACTTTAGGGATTTTTAAAATGGGTCATCTTTTTAAATGGGTCACTTTGGCTAGAGTCTTTACACTTGATGACTTTCAAATTGCAGAGTGTTTTTTCTCTCTTTCCCGGGACCAACTGCATTAAGCTTTACATACCACAAAGGAACTTGGTAGTACAAACCCAGGAGAATTTCAGGAAGAAATCGTGTACCCTACCTTTTTCAAATTTTGTATCTGCTCAATTGGATTGAGCTAAGCATTCTGACATAGGTCATCTTTTGCCTTTAGGGAAATATTTTTATAGGTGTTATTTTATCCCATTGTTTAGAAGAATCTTGGGAGGAGCTGAATACATAAAAGTGATTTTTCCAGAGAGCGTGAAACAGCAAATTATTACAAGAGCTCTCCCATTTGGCACATACTCTGTGCCAGCAAAGATTTAGCCAGCACAATGCAAAATCTACGATTGTTTTCTTTTTTATCCTGTGCATAGAAAAGGTAGACAGTGTTTATAGTTGAAGATAGGGAACTGACCAGATGGGATAGGATCTTTTATGTTCTGGGGCCACACCAGGCAGTGTTTAGGGCTTACTCTTGGCTCTGTACTGAGACATAAGTGATGGGGCTTAGAGGACCATATGAGATGCTGGGGATTGAACGCAGGTGGACCACATGCAATAAAGTAACTGCTATACTGTCTCAGCAGCCCCTGGAATAGGAACTCTGAACAAAAGTGATTAAAAATTAAATCTCAACACTAAGTTTAGAGGCTGCTTTCACCGATAACTTTTTTTTTATTTTCAGGGTGGCACAGGGTTTACTCCTGGCTTTGCACTCAGGAATAACTTTTGGGGGCCCATATGGGATACCACGGATAGAACCAGGTTGTTGTTCATCCACTGCACTATATATTTTTTCAGAGTGAAGAATTTTACTCTAGGAGACAGTTTCTACTAAAAGATATTTCTTAACAAATCAATAGGCAGAAAACCATTGAAGTCCAAGATTTTTGTTTGTTTGGTTTTTGGGGCCATACCTGGGCTGTGTGCTCAGAGCTTACGGACTCAACACTTTTGGATCACTCTTGGCAGTGCTTGGGGATTCAATAGGATTCATGTTTTATCCTTTATCCCTTTCTTACGATGACATCTCCAACTTTTTGTTGGAGTGCTATAAGCAAAGTAAGAGAAAACGTTGACTCAGCCACGTTTCCTTCATAATTTATGAGTCCTCATAATTTATGTTCAATCCACAGGGAATAATAATTTGGATCTCAGTCTCAAACATATTTGGGATACGTGAATGGTCCTTAGCAATTAGATCAGTATATTTGAAAAACTCATACTAAGATTTTTGAGTCAGAGAATGTTGAGTATAGTTCTTTGTTTTGAAAGGAAAAGAAACCCAAAGAATATCCAGCCGTCTACTAACTAGACTTTTGTGTAAAGTTACATGAATAATGTCTAGAGAAAAGAGGTAAATGCCTATAACCTGTGAAAACAAACTTGTTCAAGTGGAAATCAGTCTGCTTTTATCTGCATTCCAATACATGGTCTTTTCTACTTTGCTGCCCCTGGAGGAACAGATTCCATATCCTACCAGAACATTTCCTTATGATGGTTAGGAATCTTTATCAGAAACATATCTGAAGCCTTCCCAGCTGCTGACCCATAGTTTAGTACTCTGAAGGGGTAAAAGTTAATTTTGACTAATTAATTGTAGGCTTTATTTATCTACTTTTAGTGTTTCTCTTCATAAAACCTAGAAATTGGGGTAGGTGTTTAATAAATGGTAGTTAACTTTTAATATATTTGAGTCAGTGAAACACAGACAAATCATATACATTATATAAACACCAGTTTGCTCTTTTTGTTTCTATAAACTTTCAAATAATCATTTTCAATTATAATATCCAGAATGGAGCATATCATAAAATAGTCTGCTTCAATATGGAGATTCCTCCAAAAACTGGAAATCGAGCTCCCATACGACCCAGCTATACCACTCCTAGGAATATACCCTAGGAACACAAAAATACAATACAAAAATCCCTTCCTTACACCTATATTCATTGCAGCACTATTTACCATAGCAAGACTATGGAAACAACCAAGATGCCCTTCAACAGATGAATGGCTAAAGAAACTGTGGTACATATACACAATGGAATATTATGCAGCTGTCAGGAGAGATGAAGTCATGAAATTTTCCTATACATGGATGTACATGGAATCTATTATGCTGAGTGAAATAAGTCAGAGAGAGAGATAGAGAAAAGTGCAGAATGGTCTCACTCACTATGGGTTTTAAGAAAAATGAAAGACATTCTTGCAATAACAACTTTCAGACACAAAAGAGAAAAGAGCTGGAAGTTACAGCTCACCTCATGAAGCTCACCACAAACAGGGATGAGTTTAGTTAGAGAAATAACTACATTTTGAACTGTCCTAATAATGAGAATGTATGAGGGAAATAGAAAGCCTGTCTAGAGTACAGGCGGGGGTCGGGTGGGGAGGAGGGAGATTTGGGACATTGGTGATGGGAATGTTGCACTGGTGATGGGTGGTGTTCTTTACATGATTGAAACCCAAACATAATCATGTATGTAATAAAGTTGTTTAAATAAAAAAAAGAAAAAATAGTCTGCTTCTCTTTCATTTTATTCAACAAATACTTATTCATTGCATGCTCGCTTAAAACATCCTACGTTGGGACCAGACAATCAAATAATAACCATCCTAAGTCACTTAACTCTTGGCTCTCCTCTCATCTCTCTTTCCTTCTTACCTCTTACTGACTTATTTTGGTTTGGGTCTACACCACTTAGGGCTGCTCCCCACATGTGAACCCTAGTGGTGTGTGGTAAACCCTAGTGGTGTAGCATGGTTTGCAGATTAAATCTTTCATGTCTTTTATTTTTTAAAACTTTTCCTCTACCATTTTGGATTTTGCCCTTAAATCCCTCAATCTTCTTGGTTAAGGAAAGGCATAATATGTATTGAAGTTAGAGAGGCACAAAGGTCCCTATTACCTCTTTTCTAGCACAGCAGTTCCCATTCAGGTTGGCCAATTGCTCTCTTTCCAGAAAAACCCAATCTGCTAATTTAGCAATACCTCCCTGAAACTCAGCCTTGGGAAGCAGACAAACAAAAAGCCCCACCCCCACATTAGCACTTGATGCTGTTAAATGCTCCTCTATCTTTCCAGTGCTCCCCACTTTGGAAAATGCTGCTGTGGTACTGTTGGGCTCTCTAAAAAGACCAGAGCAATAGCACAGCAGTTAAGATGCTTGCCTTGTACGCAGCCAACCAGGGTTCAATCCCCAGCATTCCATAGGGTCTTCTGAGCTCTGCCAGGAGTGATTTCTGAAAGCAGAACCAGGAGTAATTCTTAAGCATTACTGGGCATAGCCCCCCAAATCAGAAAAATAAATAAAATACCCAGCTGTCAGGTCGGAAAAGAATCTTAACATAAACAATGAGAATACAAGCCCTGATGATTTCAAGGGTACCAAAGCCTCCAATGAAGACTTCAGAATTTAGGAGATGAAGCAAAGTTTTTGCTTTGCCTCACTTTTCTAGGCCATCTGGACATGCTCTTCTGCCCTCCCTCTTGGTGGACTTCCTGGAAGAAGTCCTACCATGGAGGATAGGGTCTAGCACCCATCAGCTCTTTCAAGCTTTGGGGCCTGGAATTTAGGGCAGTGATATAGTTAAGTAGTTAACCTTAAGTCTTGGTGCCTCAGTTTCCCAAAGTTTGTTTCTCTCCTGTGGTTTTTTTTTTGTTTGTTTGTTTGTTTGTTTTTGGGGCCACACCCAGTGACGCTCAGGGGTTACTTCTGGCTATGCTCTCAGAAATCGCTCCTGGCTTGGGGGACCATATAGGATGCTGGGGATCAAACCAAGCTCCGGTTATGTGCAAGTCAAATGCCCTATTACTGCGCTATCACTCTGGCCCTCTCCTGTGGGATCTTAAGAGGCCACAGAGCTACTCTCTAGGCCAGGCATTGGCACCTAACTGGGGCTTGCAACAAAGGAGAAGCTGGTTCCTTACTAGATAGGAGCAAATGATGAAACTGTTGAAATGAATACACAGACTGGCTTGGAAGACAGAGGCCCCACCTGTAAACACCAACGTTTGCCTTCTCTAAGACCTGTTGAGTTCAGGGTTTTGTTTGTTTCCAGTTTTGCAGAATGAAACTGGTTACCAAGAATTTTTAGTGACTTAATATGACACCTCTAAAATACGCTTATACTCTATAGTCCGTGGCCACCAACTTACTTAGCATCCATCTTTACTCAGGACCAGTCTTAACTTGTCCGTGCAGTTGCTCTTTCCTTGTCCTTATTATATTAGTCCATAACCAGAAATCTACACCTTTGTTTAGCAAACACAGAACTTTGTTTCTATAGGGACACTGGTTACTAACCTCACACTGTACAGCCAGACCCTACTCTCTCCATCTGCATCCAGGCTTGTTTGATTTAAAAGTCTTTGGACTTAGTCTCTGAATCAAGAGCTCACTCTAATGGGGTTCTTTCTGGAGAGAAAACCGTTGCATATGATTTCTTATCAAGCCCACGACTTGAGCTAAATTACCTTGCCAGTCTCAGCCTCCAAATCAATTAAAGAGAGCTGAGAGGTGGAATTTTCCTATTTTTACAGAATAGGAACAAACACATGTGTCAGAACAAGCACTGAGATCTTAATGAAAGTACAACATAACATAACCAGTTAAGGGAATATTTCATCTTTCACGCTTTGAATGTGGGCTGAAAATTTAAATTTCGGATTGTGTCCCACATTCTTAAAGAGAGTAGGCAATTAATCCTACACAGTAACCAGTGTGTCTCGGCACCACTAACATCAACTGGTTTACTAAGAAAAGCCCGTGATTATCAAAAAATCACAGGCTTTTAAAATCATATTGAAGACTTTTTTTTTTATTCCTGATTTCTTTTAACAGGGCAACCTGTGATGAAAAGAAGCCTAGAAACCACTTTGAACAAAACGCAACATAAAGACAAGAAAAGGTGGTCTGAAAGATAGTACAGGGTTAAGGCACTTGCTTTTTATGCAGCTGACTCCAATTTAGTCCCCAATATTTCATATGATCCCCTGAGCAGGAGTGATCCCAGAGCACAGAGCCAAGAGTAAAACCACTGAGTATTATTAACAAAAAAATCCCAAATCAAGATGAGAAAATAACTGTTTATCTTTTTCCTTAAGAGAATTCTGGATAGGCACCAAAACTTATCTTTCTTGTTCGAATTTAGGTGATAAAAGTGGAAAAGTAAAAAGCATCAAGTCCTGAGGCAGTTTTTTTTTTTTTTTTTGCCACACCCCATGTTACCTAGGGGCTACTTCCACCTGAGTGTTGGGAAAATTTTCTGGGTGGTGCTGGGAGATCATTTCGGTGCTGAGTTTGGAATACAGAGATCCTGCATCCAAAGTCTGTATCTAGCCCATGGAGCAATTTCTTTGGCCCAGGACTGAGACAAAACCCCTCTGATTCATGGGAAGAGCTTGATGGATTATAGGTGTAATTTTGTTGTGTTATAGGTGTAATTCTGTTATTAAAATTGCACCCTCTTTTGTACCTCACTCCTTAGACCCAGCTATTGGTTCTGAGAGGAATGGAGGGGAGCTGAGATGAGGTATGTAAAGGGGTAAGAAGGGTGTGGTGTCCCTATCTTCTCTCTTTGAGGCAGGCAATGCTCAGGGACAATTTTCAGCTCCATGCACTGGTGCTTGGGGGCCAAGCCACCAGCTTCCCACATGCAGATAGCTCAGCCATGGACCTCTTTGTCTTTGGCCCCAGCATCGGTGATCATTAACGTAGATTTCTTTCTTTCATTTTTTTTTATATTTTATTTTAACACCTTGATTACATACATGATTGTGTTTGGGTTTCAGTCATGTAAAGAACACCACCCATCACCAGTGCAACGTTCCCATCACCAATATCCCAAATCTCCCTCCTACCCACCAGACCCCCGTCTGTACTCTAGACAGGCTTTCCATTTCCCTCATATATTCTCATTCTTAGGACAGTTCAAAATGTAGTTATTTCTCTAAACTCATCACTCTTTGTGGTGAGCTTCATGAGGTGAGCTGTAACTTCCAGCCCTTCTCTCTTTTGTGTCTGAAAATTATTATTGCAAGAATGTCTTTCATTTTTCTTAATAGATGAGTGAGACCATTCTGCGTTTTTCTTTCTCTCTTACTTATTTCACTCAGCATAATAGATTCCGTGTACATCCATGTATAGGAAAATTTTATGACTTCATCTCTCCTGACAGCTGCATAATATTCCATTGTGTATATGTACCACAGTTTCTTTAGCCATTCGTCTGTTGAAGGGCATCTTGGTTGTTTCCAGAGTCTTGCTATGGTAAATAGTACTGCAGTGAATATAGGTGTACGAAGGGGTTTTTGTATTGTATTTTTGTGTTCCTAGGGTATATTCCTAGGAGTGGTATAGCTGAGTCGTATGGGAGCTTGATTTCCAGTTTTTGGAGGAATCTCCATATCGCTTTCCATAAAGGTTGAACTAGACGGCATTCCCACCAGCAGTGGATAAGAGTTCCTTTCTCTCCACATCCCCACCAACACTGTTTATTCTCATTCTTTGTGATGTGTGCCATTCTCTGTGGTGTGAGGTGGTACCTCATCCTTGTTTTGATTTGCATCTCCCTGATGATTAGTGATGTGGAGCATTTTTTCATGTGTCTTTTGGCCATTTGTATTTCTTTGTCAAAGTGTCCATTTCTTCTCCCCATTTTTTGATGGGATTAGATTTTTTTTCTTGTAAAGTTCTGTCAGTGCCTTGTATATTTTGGGGATTAGCCCCTTATCTGATGGGTATTGGGTGAATAGTTTCTCCCACTCTCAGTAGGTGGCTCTTATATCCTGGGCGCTATTTCCTTTGAAATAGCAGAAGCTTCTCAGCTTAATATATTCCCATCTGTTAATCTCTGCTTTCACTTGCTTGGAGAGTGCAGTTTCCTCCTTGAATATGCCTGTAGTCTCAATGTCCTGGAGTGTTTTGCCTACGTGTTGTTCTATATATCTTACGGTTTTGGGTCTGATATCGAGGTCTTTAATCATTTGGATTTTACCTTCGTACATGATGTTAGCTGGGGGTCTAAGTTCAATTTTTTGCAGGTGGCTAGCCAGTTGTGCCAACACCACTTGTTGAAGAGGCTTTTTTTGCTCCATTTAGGATTTCTTGCTCCTTTATCAAACATTAGGTGATTGTATGTCTGGGGAACAGTTTCTGAGTATTCAAGCCTATTCCACTGATCTGAGGGCCTATCCTTATTCCAATACCATGCTGTTTTGATAACTATTGCTTTGTAGTAAAGTTTAAAGATGGGGAAAGTAATTCCTCCCATATTCTTTTCCCCAATGATTGCTTTAGCTATTCCAGGGTGTTTATTGTTCCAAACGAATTAAAAAGTGCCTGATCCACTTCTTTGAAGAATGTCATGGGTATCTTTAGAGGGATCACATTAAATCTGTATAATGCCTTGGGAAGTATTGCCATTTTGATTATGTTAATCCTGCTGCCAATCCATGAGCAGGGTATGTGTTTCCATTTCCGCATGTCCTCTCTTATTTCTTGGAGCAGAGTTTTATAGTTTTCTTTGTATAGGTTCTTCACATTTTTAGTCAAGTTGATTCCAAGATATTTGAGTTTGTGTGGCACTATTGTGAATGGGGTTGTTTTCTTAATGTCCATTTCTTCCTTATTACTATTGGTGTATAGAAAGGCCATTGATTTTTGTGTGTTAATTCTGTAGCCTGCCACCTTGCTATATGAGTCTATTGTTTCTAGAAGCTTTTTTATAGAGTCTTTAGGGTTTTCTAGGTAGAGTATCATGTCATCTGCAAACAGTGAGAGCTTGATTTCTTCCTTTCCTATCTGGATTCCCTTTATATCTTTTTCTTGCCTAATCACTATAGCGAGTACCTCCAGTGCTATGTTGAATAGGAGTGGTGAGAGAGGACAGCCTTGTCTTGTGCCAGAATTTAGAGGGAAGGCTTTTAGTTTTTCTCCATTGAGGATAATATTTGCCACTGGCTTGTGGTAGATGACCTTAACTATATTGAGAAAGGTTCCTTCCATTCCCATCTTGCTGAGAGTTTTGATCAAGAATGGGTGTTGGACCTTATCAGATGCTTTCTCTGCATCTATTAATATGATCATTGGTTTTTATTTTTCTTGTTGTTGATGTTGTGTATTATGTTGATAGATTTACGGATGTTAAACCATCCTTGCATTCCTGGGATGAAATCTACTTGATCGTAGTGGATGATCTTCTTAATGAGGCACTGAATCCTATTTGCCAGGATTTTGTTGAGAATCTTTGCATCTGTATTCATCAGCGATATTGGTCTGTAATTTTCTTTTTTCGTAGCATCTCTGTCTGGTTTAGGTATCAAGGTGATGTTGGCTTCATAAAATCTATTTGGAAGTGTTTCCGTTTGTTCAATTTCATGAAAGAGTCTTGCCAGGATTAGTAGTAGTTCCTCTTGGAAAGTTTGAAAGAATTCCTTTAGTGAATCCACCTGGGCCTGGGCTTTTGTTTTTGGGCAGGCATTTGATTACCGTTTTAATTTAATCAATGGTGATGGGGGTGTTTAGATATGCTACATCCTCTTCCTTCAACCGTGGAAAATTATAAGATTCCAAGAATTTATCCATTTCTTCCTGGTTCTCATTTTTAGTGGCGTAGAGTTTCTCAAAGTAGTTTCTGATTACCCTTTGAATCTCTGTCATATCAGTAGTGATCTCTCCTTTTTCATTCCTAATACGAGTTATCAAGGTTCTCTCTCTCTCTTTCTTTGGTAGTTTTGCCAGTGGTCTATCAATCTTGTTTATTTTTTCAAAGAACCAACTTATGCTTTCGTTGATCTTTCAGATTGTTTTTTGGGTTTCCACTTCATTGATTTTCGCTCTCAGCTTTGTTATTTCCTTCTGTCTCCCTATTTTTGGGTCCTTTTGTTGAGCATTTTCTAGTTCTATTAGCTGTGTCATTAAGCTACTCAGGTAAGCTCCTTTTTCCTTCCTGATGTGTGCTTGCAAAGCTATAAATTTTCCTCTCAGTACTGCTTTTGCTGTGTCCCATAAGTTCTGATAGTTTGTGTCTTTATTGTCATTTGTTTCCAGGAACTTTTTGATTTCCTCCTTGATTTCATCTTGGATCCATTGGTTATTCAGTATGAGGCTGTTTAACTTCCAGGTGTTAAAGTTTTTCTTCTGTGTCCCTTTGGAATTCACAAATAATTTCAGAGCCTTGTGGTCAGCAAAGGTAGTCTGCAAAATTTCTATCCTCTTGATATTATGGAGGTATGTTTTATGTGCCAGCATGTAGTCTATCCTGGAGAATGTCCCATGTACATTGGAGAAGAATGTGTATCTAGGTTTCTGGGGATGGAGTGTCCTATATATATCCACTAGGCCTCTTTCTTCCATTTCTCTTTTCAGGTCTAGTATATTCTTGTTGGGTTTCAGTCTGGTGACTGAAGTGGTGACAAAGCCATATTGAGGTCCCCCACAATTATTGTGTTGTTATTGATATCATTTTTCAGAATTGTCAACAATTATATTAAATATTTTGCTGGCCCCTCATTCGGTGCATATATGTTTAGGAGAGTTATTTCTTCCTGCTCTACGTACACCTTGATTAATATAAAATGCCCATCTTTGTCCCTTACAACTTCCTGAGTATAAAGTTTGCATTATCTGATATTAGTATAGCCACTCCAGCTTTTTTATGGGTGTTGTTTGCTTGGATAATTTTTCTCCAGCCTTTTATTTTGAGTCTATGTTTGTTCTGACTATTCAGGTGCGTTTCTTGTAGGCAGCAGAAGGTTGGATTTTTTTGATCCATTTAGCTACTCTGTGTCTCTTAACTGGTGCATTTAGTCCATTGACGTTGAGAGAAAGAATTGTCCTGGGAGTTAATACCATCTTCATATCGAAATTTGGTGTGTCTTTTGGTTAGTCTTGTCTTAAATTAGGTCTTTCAGTTTTTCTCTTAAGACTGGTTTTGAGTCTGTAAAGTTTCTGAGCTTTTTTTTGTCTGTGAAACCATGTATTCTTCCGTCAAACCGGAAAGTGAGTTTTGCTGGGTACAGTATTCTAGGTGAAGCATTAATTTCATTCAGTCTTGTCACAATATCCCACCACTGCTTTCTGGCCTTGAGTGTTTCTGGTGACAGGTCTGCTGTAAATTTTAAGGATGCTCCCTTGAATGTAATTTCCCTTTTTGTTCTTGCTGTTTTCAGAATTCTGTCTCTATCTGTGGGATTCGTCATTGTGACTAGGATGTGTCTTCGGGTATTTTTTCTGGGGTCTCTTTTGGTTGGTACTCTTCGAGCATGCAGGATTTGATCACATATATTCTTTAGCTCTGGAAGTTTCTCTTTAATGATGTTCTTGACCGTTGATTCTTCCTGGAAATTTTCTTCCTGGGTCTCTGGGACTCCAGTGATTCTTAAGTTGTTCCTGTTGAGCTTATCATAGACTTCTATTTTCATCTGTTCCCATTCTTTGACTAATTTTTCCACTGTCTGTTCATTTGCTTTAAGTTTTTTTTCCAATCTCTCCCTCTGTATGGAATTGTTATTTATCTCATCTTCCACAGCACCAAATCTATTCTCAGCTTCTGATACCTTGTCCCAGAGCTTACCCGTTTTGTCATTCACTTCGTTTACTGAGTTATTCAGGCCTGTTAGTTGACATGTTATTTCAGTTTGGGGTTTTGTGATTTCTGTCTTCATATTTTCTTGGTTCTTATTAGTGTTCTGTTCAACTCGATCCATGATTTCTTTGAGTTCATTGAGCATCTTCCATATTGCTAGTTTAAAGTCCTTATCTGAGAGGTTGATTAGTTGGTTGGTCATTATCTGGTCATCATAATTGTCATCTTCATTCTCTATGTCTGATGCTGTCCTGCATTGTTTCCCCACTGTCACACTTGTATTGTGAGTTTTTCTACATGCTGTGGTGGTATTCATTGGCTAAATGATGCAGGCAGCCACACTCCTCTGGCTCCGTCCTTTCTGGATGAGTCGACTTGCCTCCAAGGGAGGGGAGTCCTCCGTGGATGAAGCCTCAGACAGGATCAAATCTTTTTTTTTTTTTTTTTTTTTTGTTTTTGGGTCACACCTGGCGGTGCTCAGGGGTTACTCCTGGCTGTGTGCTCAGAAATAGCTCCTGGCAGGCACGGGGTACCATATCGGACACCAGGATTCGAACCCAACCACCTTTGGCCCTGGATTGGCTGCTTGCAAAGCAAACGCCGCTGTGCTATCTCTCTGGGCCCAGGATCAAATCTTAGGCCCGAGCACGCAGCAGAGAAGACAGTCCGGAGAGAAATGCTGGGCTTCAGTGATCCAGCACAGTTCTTATTGTGATTTTTTCTTCTTGTTGCAATGGTGTTCTTTTTTAAAAAAAGAGCACAGGGCTCCAGAGAGATAGCACAGCGGCCTTTGTCTTGCTAGCAGCCGATCCAGGACCAAAGGTGGTTGGTTCGAATCCCGGTGTCCCATTTGGTCCTCCGTGCCTGCCAGGAGCTATTTCTGAGCAGACAGCCAGGAGTAACCCCTGAGCACCGCCGGGTGTGGCCCAAAAACAAAACAAAACAAAACAAAAAACAAGAGAGCACGGCCGCGTAGCAAAGCGGAGCCGAAGTGCTCTGCTGGAGCCTCTTTTCCGCCCACTCCCAAGAGGTTCACGCAACAGGGCAGTAGACAGACACTCACAGGGAGCACTCACAATTTTTCACAGTTGGGCCCCACTGGGCAGGCGTAGTTTCATGGATTTTCCCAGCCTAACATCACAAACAGGGGACCTGGCTTCTGCAAAATACTGCTTATAGCCAGTTTTCACGTTATGGAGCAGTTCCTTGGCTTTCCTGCCCTAGAATTGGCCTCTGGGAGAGCGAGTTTCTGGAGCCTCTTTTTGGCCCACTCCCAAGAGGTTCATGCAACAGGACAGTAGACAGACACACACAGGCAGCACTCACAATTTTTCACAGTCGGGCCCCACTGGGCAGGCGTAGTTTCGTGGATTTTTTCAGCCTGACATCACAAACGGGACCTGGCTTCTATAAAGTCAGATTTCTTTCTTTTTTCTTTTTTTTTTGGGGGGGGGAATCACACCCCGCAGTGCTTAGGGGTTACTCCTGGCTCTGCACTTAGAAATCACTCCTGGTAGGCTCGGGAGACCATATGGGTTGCCGGGATTCCAACCACTGTCCTTCTGCATGCAAGGCAAACACCTTACCTCCATGCTATCTCTCTGGCCCCATTAACCTAGATTTCATTCCTTTCTTCACTCCCTGTCTCACACACTCAGTAGGATTTTGTTTCTCTTCAAAGAAGTATGTTTTGGGGACTGGAGAGAGAATACATCAGGTAATAACATTTGTCTTCCATGTAGCTGACCTGGGTTTGATCCCCTGCATCCTTTTTGATACCCTGAGCCCTGCCTGGAGTCATCCCTGAGCATAGAGCCAAGAGTAAGCTCTGAACACGACTGATGTAGCCCCAGAAACAAAAGAAAAAAGAAAATAAGATTTTGTTTTTTTTATAGAATTACTTTTGCCCATCTCGCCACTTCCCTTCCTACTCCCATCTCAACTCATCCTACCCCACTTCACTACCCTCACCTCATCCTATTTCAGTATTTGATGCGTGCATGTTACTTCCAATCTGCGCCCCAGTGCCAGGCCAATCCTTCCATATTAACAAAACCTATATGAACTTAGGTGTTAAGAGAACAAAACCAGAGACTTTGATGACTTTCTGCTGCTCCTGGCATGTGCATCCTCTTCAGTCTTCATTTCAAGATTCTTACTTTTAAATCTACTTCCTGTATCTCAAACATTTGCTAAGTTGCAAGTGTTCCTATTATTTTTGGGGTTTTTTGGCCACATCAGTTGGTGTTCAGGATTAACTCATGACTCTACACTCAGGGATCACTCCTGACAGACTTAGCATTTGCTGAGGATCAAACCTGGGTCAGCCACATGCAAGGCAAGCATCTTACTGTGCTGTACTATTGCTCTGGCCCCAGATCTTTGTATTCTTCCCTGAAATTGCGTCTTACCTGCTAACTCCTACTATTGATAGACCTCTTGGTCTTATTCATTACATGCCTTGAAATCCACCTAATTTTACCTGGAGTTGGTTTAGCCCAAATTAGTGTCCGCTCTGCCTCTCTGACTGTGACCTGTGTTTGTCCATTGAGTCTTGTTCCAATTAGCTAGTAAGATATTTAGAGACTTTGTGAGTCTACTGTGCCTGGCACATACCTTTAATCACATACTCCCAGGATTTATTGAAATAGTGGATATGGGCCCGGAGAGGTAGCACAGTGGTGTTTGCCTTGCAAGCAGCCGATCCAGGACCAAAGGTGGTTGGTTCGAATCCCGGTGTCCCATATGGTCCCCCGTGCCTGCCAGGAGCTATTTCTGAGCAGACAGCCAGGAGTAACCCCTGAGCACCGCTGGTTGTGACCCAAAAACTAAAAAAAAAAAAGAAAAAGAAAAAGAAATAGTGGATATGAATATGATTTCATTTGAATATCAAGTGTGGGTCTCACTACTTGATTAAAACTTCAAATTGTGTAGCAGATTTTGCATAATGTTCTAGGATCACAAACGTCATTTCCGCCAAGTCATAAATTGACATTAGGGGTAAAGCAGAAATAATGAGTCAAAACCTGAGTCAAATAAGGAAACTTTTGAGTCTGTAGGTATGCCAACTAGTTTTTTCCTTTCTCTCCCTAGGAATACTTAAAGATATTATGAAAAAAATATTCTAAATTTTTTTTTAAAGAACTTAAGAAACACATTGATGATTTACATTATGGAAATTCAGGATTTTAACTTTACACCTCCATAAGTGTATAAGACAAGTACACAGGGCTAGAGAGATTGTGCATCAGGTAGGGCACTGCCTTGCATACAGCCTTTCATAGTTTGATCCCTGGCATCCCATATGTTCCTTTGTGTAACACCAGGAATAATTCCTGATAGCAGAACCAGGAGTAAGCCCTAAGCACTGCTGGGTGTGGAGCTTCCAGCACATAAAGATAGTTAAATATATACAGGGGCCAGAGTGGTGGCGCAGGGTGTAAGGCACATAGCCAGGAACCCTGAGCATCACAGGTGTGGCCCAAATACCAAAAAAAAAAAAAAAAAGTTAAATATACATACCACCTAAGTACCTTTTACCAAGGAAACCTCTACCCTCTCTTCCCTTTGGCATCCACTATGGTTTCCACCAGTTCTTAGAGTTTGAATTACTAAAGCAAATGAACTGGAAAAAAAACAAAACAAACTCTTTAGTAGTTCATATTCCACATATGAATGAAAAGTATTTTGTCTCATTCACTTATTTCTTAGTGTAACACCTCAAAGTTCATCTATTTTTCCACAAATTATATAAGTTTATTATTTTCTAATATCAGTGTAGTATTTCATTGAGTGTAAATATTACAACTTCTTTTAAAATTATTCGGGGGGAGTTTCTCTCAAGCATTGCTATAAGAGGCTTTGGGCTCACATCCAGTGATATCTGACCGAACTGCAAACGTGAGGATGCTCAGTCCCAGCCATGCTGTGCTCATTAAGCCCAGTGTTTTGGGGCCTCCAAAAACCGTATCAGGCAGTTGCTCAGGGGCCACCAGCTACTACTCTTAGTAGTGATCATGGGACCATGTGATTCTGGGAGTTGAAACTCTGGGCTTGAAGTATGCCTGGTGCACATTCTAGCCTTTTGAGCTGTCAGATACACAGCTGCTTTATTCAGTTATCTAAATGTCAATGGGCAGTAGATTGGCTCTATGTACTCCCAAGTGCCCTGGCAGTTTTTGACCATCTGGGCCAAGGGATCAATGCAAAGACCAAAAGTATGTTGCTTCTCAGCCCCACAGTCTTAAATCTTAAATGGTAGTACTTAGGCTTGTCAAGGGTTTCCTGGAATGATGGAGGAATTGAACAGTGTTTGGCTACATTTGAGCATCACCTGAACTACACTATATCTCTGGCCCCTGAAATAATTCTCTGATTCTCTGATGAGCTCATCTTGGCTAAACAAAAACTATATGTAGTTAGTTCCTCATTCTCTGTTCTTATGTTGCTATTTCGCTTCTCTTTATTTTCCTGCCTACTGCTGTTATGAAAGAGAATGCTACTGATATTTGCTCCTTCCTTCCAGGCAAAACAGAAGTAAACCTAAGTTTTAATTCTTTTTTTTTTTTTTTTGGTTTTTCAGGCCACACATGTTTGATGCTCAGGGGTTACTCCTGGCTAAGAGCTCAGAAATTGCCCCTGGCTTGGGGAGACCATAAGGGACGCCGGGGGATTGAACTGCGGTCCTTCCTTGGCTAGCGCTTGCAAGGCAGACACCTACCTCTAGCACCACCTCGCCGGCCCCCCAAGTTTTAATTCTAATATTGGCCTCCAATATGCTATTTTCAGAGAGTGTGGTGTCTCCAGTGCCTACTCCTGACTGCTCCTCCTAGCAGGACTCAGAGTACCATATGGGGTGCTGGGGATACAACCTGAGTTGGCTGGGTGCAAGACAATCATCATGCCTTCTGTACTTTCTCTCTAGTACCCCAACCTATTCCTTATCCTTCAACTGCCCCTCTTTTGACACAGCCCATGGACACTTGCCTCCCCAGATTAAATCACCAGAGTACAGGGAGGATTACCCAAGGTTACACAATAAATCTGGCCCCAAGGCGGGTGGCCCTGGATTTCCAGCCTGTTGGTCATTTAACAGACTGTGCTGCAGGCACACAAAGGAGCTGCGCCCACAGCATTCTGTTGTGGATGGCTGCTGAGCTTGCATTCAGGATTGAAATGCTGGAAGGCTCAGCATTTTCCTCCTCCAGTGCTGGTAAGCACAGGGGAGATTCTCCCCCACACTCTAACCCCTGAGCTTTGACTATGGAAAGTAAAAGATGTGCTTTAGAGAAGATTTGAAATACTCTGGCAACAACCAGGACCTCGACAGCATGTCCAGGGTCTCCGTAAACCAAGCACCCATGGGGCTGTAAACACCAGTTCCTAGCAGTGAGTGGGATTATGTTAATGGAGATGCTTTTTGCTTTTGGTTTGGCCAAGTCCAGCTAGAGACCATATTTGTTGGAGGAAATTTTGGTGGTTTTTTTTTTTTTTTTTTTTTAAAGAATATTGATACTCGTTGGCAGTGAGAGTAGTTTACCTCTACACATCAGACCTATCAGTGAGCCTTTGGTATGATTTCTATAAACCGTGGCTAAACAGTTTAGGTGCCTGCAATAAATTAGCTCATATTAGAACTTTCTAAGCTGCACCAAACCAGGTATGTTGAGTGAATTTTTGGCTTTGTGATAGGATCTTTGTCTCCCTCTCCATCTACTCCATCCACTCCACCCTATACATCCCATGAAAAAACTGTTTTGGCTCTGAATGAAGAAAGCTAGGCAAAGAAGACAAATACTTGGGGCTGAAGTGATAGTACAGCAAGGAGGGCATTTGCCTTGCATGCAACTAACCCAAGTTCCATCCCCAGAATTCCTTACGATTTTCTGAGCACTATCCTGAGTGATCCCTGAGTGCAGAGCCTGGAATAATTCCTGAGCATTGCTGGGTGTGGTCCATAAACAAAACAAACAAAATGTAGGCAAATGCTGATGGGGGAGGGGAAACGGAATTGGTATTGTGCTCTGGCTGCTAGATTTTTGTAGCTATGTTAATCTTCCTCTAAGTTTGTTAGAAGGGAAGCTGCTGATGAGATTTAATTGAGATTTTTTTGCTTAAGATATCCAAAGACCTATGCACTGTCTTAAAATATGCCATGAAGAATTCTGTTGCTGAAGCTGGGGAGATAACACGAGGGTTAGTTATATATGTAGTGCATGCAGGAGACTTGGGTTTGATCCCAGAATTGCCCCCCCCCCACATCTTGTCAGTGGATAACCCTAAATTTTATACCCCCAACCCCTACACTTCTCTCAACCAGGATGGTCCAGATAATTCCCTGGATGCTGCAGGAGCCTCCCATAGAGTCACAAACCAGGTTGTCTAAGTAGATATCAGCACGAAGGACCCTGGGTTCCCTGAGCACGTTTGGGGTGTCCCTTTACCCCAAAACCCACCTTTACCTTTCCATTTATTTAGTACATATTCCAGGGAAGCAGAGACGATTTTGGGCATCAGAGTTATACCCTCAAAAGTGAGTTTGTTTAAAACTCAGCAAACATGTCTTCCCTTCCCCTGCATAGTTTTGTTATATTTAAGATGATGGCACCCCAGAAACTTCTGTTTCCTGCTGTATTTTTTACCCTCCCTGCATTCAGTCAACCATGACTGGGGGAAATTACTGAGACTACTCTGATCCTCTGTGTGGTCTTTCTTGATGTTTCGATGGGGAAGCATGATAAAAATGCATTTTATGTTACAATCCCAAAAGTACATGGGCACAAACTTGAAAGTTTCATAAAATTATGCACCAAGAATTTTCTTTGCACTCTGTTCTTTTTCAGTCTCTGTTCCTCTTCTCCTCTCCCCTTTTCTCATAAACTAAAAATAGTTTTAAAGGCCTGAGTGATAGTACTGTGGGTAGGGCACTTGCCTTGCATTCAGCTGACACATGTTTGATCTCCAGCACTCTATATCTTTCTCCAGTCCTTGCCAGGAGTGACCCTTGGGCACATACCAGGAGTAAATCCCAAGAACCACTGGGTATGGCCCCCAAACAAAAAATCTAATCCAATTTTCACCTGCTCTCCCTTTGAGTTAGCACTGTAAAATGGAGCTATTTTAGGAGATGGGAAAGCAAATTGGAGGCAAAAGCCTGACATTGGGAGGAAGTCATACAACCAGGCCTCTGCTTTCCACAGGCTGCAAGGCAATGCTTGCAAAGGTGACTCCAGGCACAGCATGCTTGTCTCTGCACCAACTCTATGGTTTGCTACACCATGGTTGGTGTTCAGTAAAATTGGGAGAGACCATTAAATATATCTCATTGCAGGAAGATCAGTGTCAGAAGGCAGTGCAGACCAGAACTGCTTTTGTAAAGGGGTTGGCTCCAACACTGGCTTCTCCAAAAGGAAATGAGACAGTAAGAAAAGATCTGCCAGTTTACAATGCTACAGCTACAGCTTACAAGCATGGCTCAGCTTTCAGCCAAGACTGGATACTATGAGCCAGGAGAGAGATCTGGGGAATTCAGATTGCTCAGTGAGCCTGCTGGTTAGGTCTGTGTTAATTCAAAGTCCTACAGACTCTAGGAGGATGGATAATGTAAAGTTGGGATGCTGTGGGAGTAGGGGTATCTTTTAGCCCATGGAGTGAGAAATGAGGATGAATTGAAGGGCAATTAAGAGGAAGCAGTTTACAGGAGGTATTAGGTGGAGATTGAAATTGGAAGACAAGGAAGGTGTTCAGATCACTGACATAGTGCATGAAGTGGAAACTGAAATGGTGTTTGGGTCTTGGGTGCCTTGTCTTTCTTTGTCACATAAGCGTATCTCTATAGCTCTCTCTATTCCAAAGTTCTGTATAAATATCCCTTGATCTCCATAAAGCTGTTGAGATCTTACAGTGTTATCCCAGTGTTGTCAGATGTCTGCTGCTCTGATTTGGCTGTACTAAGTGGGTGATTTGACAACAGTCAGCAATCACCCGACTGCAAAGATGGTGGCTATGTCTTCTTGGGCCCTGATTTTGAATGTGTTAGTTTTGAGTTGAATATCCAGATGAAAACTTGAAATATACTTTTGGGAGGCAGGGGACAAGCGGTATGGGGACCACCTGGGATATATACCCACTGGTGCTCAGGAGTCATGGGGCACTGGCCCTGTACATTTTATCATGTATGCCAGTTCTGTAAAGTACAACCCTGGCCTTTAAATATGTTTTTGTTGTTGTTGTTTATGGGAGGCTATACTCTGGTGCTCACGCTTAATGCTGGCTCTGTGCCCAGGGATTGATCACTTCTGGAGAGCTTGGAGGACCATATGAGGTATTAAGAATCAAACCCAGATAGACCACATGCATAGCCAAGTACCTACCTGCTATACTGTGCTCCAGCTCTGAAATGTTTTTAAAAATACATTGGGGGGTACATCTTGTGAGGTACTGGGAACTTAACTCAGGGCCTTGTGGAAAGCCTAGAATCTACCACTTTTACCATATCCCAGCCTCTAAAATATGTTTCTGAAAAGTGCTTCTGATTTCCTTGATTATCAACCTTGATTTTAAAATATCTTACTTTTATTCCTACTTTGCAAGCTTAATAGATATTAAGAACTTTCACTGTGAGGGTCAGAAAGATAGTACAGCAGGTAGGGCTCTTGCCTTTCACATGGCCAACCCAGGTTCAAAACTGATACCTCATATCATCCCCCCAAATTCTTCCCGGAGTGGTCCCTGAGCCAGGAGTAAGCCTTGAGTCCCGCTGGGTGCCCCCCCCCAAATAAAACCTTTTTATTGTATTCATTATTTTATCTTAAAATAATGTAATTTTCATTCTAACTTTTCCAAGATAATATAATTAATGGATTATATACATGTTTTAGAAGTTTGAACTTTAAAAATAACATGTGGGGCTGGAGCAATGGTGCAAGCAGTAGGGCATTTGTCTTGCTATGCGCTAACCTAGGACAGACCAAGGTTCTATTACCCGGCGTCCCATATGGTTGCCAAGCCAGGAACGATTTGGGGTGGGGGGGGTCACACCTGGCAGTGCTCATCGGTTACTCCTGGCTCTATGCTCAGAAATCACTCCTGGCAGGCTCGGGGGACCATATAGGATGCTGGAATTCCGAACCACCATCCTTCTGCTTGCAAGGCAAACGCCCTACCTCCATGCCATCTCTCCGGCCCCACCAGGAGCGATTTCTGAGCGCATAGCCAGAAGTAACCCTTGAGCATCAACCAGGTGTGGCCCAAAAACAAAACAAAACAACAAAACAAAGAATAACACATGATGGATGTGTTAGGAGGTTTTGTTGTTTTTTCTTCTTTGCTTGTTTAAGGTAGAGGAAAGAGTCTTCGTATTTTGAATAGAGAGACAACAATACAGAATGATGCTTTTCTTTATCCTAGACTTCCCAAATGCACCCCATCAAGTGAGGGGGAGGAAGAGTGTGGTCTGTCCCATTTCACAAGGCTGGGATAATGGGAGGTTACATTTGTGTGTGTGTGTGTGTGTGTGTGTGTGTGTGTGTGTGTGTGTGTGTAAGGTCTGTCCCAATCAATGTTCACAAGGCAAGGATGGGAGGTTACATTGTATGTGTGTGTGTAGGAGGGGGTCTGTCCCAAGAAATGTTCACAAAGTTGTGATCTGGGAGGTTACATTTTGTGGTGTGTGTGTGTGTGTGTGTGTGTGTGTGTGTGTGTGTGTGTGGTCTGTCCCAAGCAATGTTCACAAAGTTGGGATGTGGGAGGTTAAATTTTGTGCTCGCGTGCGCGCGAATCTGTCCCAAACAAATGTTCACAAGGCTGGGATGAGGGGTGTTTCACCAGTTATTTTTTAATAACCCAGGCTAGCGGTTCAATACAAGGGCCCAAGGGTTCGATGCTGCTAGGGTCCTGTGGTGTTGGGGGTACCTGGCCCACTCCAGTGATGCCTAGGATTTCCAGGGCTGCACCTAGCAGTGATCAGGGGACCGTGTGGTGTCATGAATTGAACGCAAGTCAGGTGCATGATAAGCCTGAGCCTAACTGCTATACTATCTTCCAGCCCATTTTTGGTTTCTTTTTAATAGGGGCCACCTAAAATAGTGCTTGGGGAATCTCCCAGGACTAAATATATGGCCACTTTCCATGACGTTGGTCCAGTGTTCAAACCTGACAGCTCAGTGCTCAGTGTGGCTCCTCAGTGTATATAACTATAGTGTCATGGAGGCATTATTGAGGGTAGAGTAAGTTGGGTTGCTGGGGATGGACGTCAGGGCCCTCACCCATGCTAGACAGGTATTTTACCACTTGAGCCACTTGGCATTCTTTTCTAAGGAAATGAAGAGTGCATTTGTTTCTTTTTCAAACTCATTGACTTGTTCTCTTTCCTCTCCCTGGCAGGCTGCACTTAATAGTCACCTAACAAAATCAGTGGCCTAGCTTTGAGAGCCTGGTGACTGAGCTTGATGAAGCATGTCAGTGTGGAGACATCCTGATGTAACAGGTCTGCATCAACAGCACGCTCCTTTGCTTTGCCATCTAAGAGAAGTGACGTTAAGAGAAAATAAATTGGTAAAAGAAGCAGTTTCTACGGACATTCTTGATAACCGACATGTATTAAGATGAACAGCTGTTCTGCATCACGCACTATTCTAGGGGCCCAGAAAAGTCTGCGTCTATTTCTGACTGGTCCTAAATAAATGAACAGTAACCCAAATGGATATCAGGAGGTTTTTCAGCGGCAGAAGAGTGAAAAGATGGCAGTTTGTTCAGTTATTTGCCACCTGCTTTATCCTGAGTGTCATGATGTTTTGGGGGCCTGTGAATTATGATGTGGTGAACCATATGAAGTCCTACTCTTACAGATACCTCATCAATAGCTATGACTTTGTAAATAACAGTCTTTCACTTAAGCATGGCTTGAACGGAACCCCTCGGTACCCATACTTGATTAATCATGAAGACAGATGCCAGGAGCAAGATGTCCTTCTTTTACTCTTTGTAAAGACAGCTCCCGAAAACTACCATCGCCGATTAGCCATCAGAAATACATGGGGCAACGAGAAATATATCCACGCGCTCTTCAACGCCAACATCAAAACTCTGTTTGCCTTAGGTATTCCTACCCAGCCACAGATGAGAGAAGAATTACAACAGAAGCTGATTTGGGAAGATCAGATTTACCAAGATATCATTCAGCAAGACTTTGAGGATACTTTCTACAATCTCACAGTTAAATTACTTCTGCAGTTCAACTGGGCCAATAGCTATTGTCCACAAGCCAAATTCTTCATGACCGCCGATGATGACATATTCATTCATATGCCAAATCTCATCGAATACCTTCAGAGTTTGGAACAAATTGGTGTGCAAGACTTTTGGATTGGTCACGTTCACCGGGGCGCCCCACCCGTTCGGAACAAAGAAAGCAAATACTATGTTTCCTATGAAATGTACCAGTGGCCCGCTTACCCTGACTACACGGCGGGTGCTGCCTATCTCTTTTCCAATGACGTGACCGCCAAAGTTTACGAGGCGTCACAGACACTGAACTCCAGTCTGTACATAGATGATGTGTTCATGGGCCTCTGTGCCAATAAGATGGGAGTTGTGCCACAAGACCATGTGTTTTTCTCTGGCGAAGGGAAGACTCCTTATCATCCTTGCATCTATGAGAAAATGATGACATCTCATGGACATGACCAAGACATGCGGGGCCTTTGGAAGGCTGCTACTGACCCTAAAGTAAAAACTCTCTCGAAAGGTTTCTTTAGTCAAATCTACTGCAAGTTGATTAAGATCATAATCCTGTGCAGACCGAAACTAGTGAAAACTTATTCTTGTCGGGGTGCCTTTCTGTAACAGTACTTGAATGTTGTATGTTTCCACTCTCACGGAGCCAGAGGGGGAAGAAACCCCTTGAAATGTCTACCCCCTAAGTGAAATGAGTCTGAAAGACACAGAGACATGTGTTTGTTGTCAAAGTCCAGCCCATCCCACGTTTCTTTGATTCTGTAATGCAGTCCAAGCCTTTGCATAAATTCATTTTAAGGAATGTGTGTTTTCCAGGAGAGCTTTGAAAACCAAAATCAAGGGAAATTTCAGGTTCTCACCTAATGCCACATGCACCTTTGAAGAGTGATAGTGGATGAAAGTAACTGCTTTGGGAAAATATGCAAGTGAAGTTTGCAAGTCAAATATTTCAAAGAAAGGAAAAGGTTATGAGACCAAGTATACATGTTTGTTTATTTTTTTTATTAATGAGCACTTGACAGTGGTGCTGAGAGCAGGGGAGGACTAGCATTGGGGAACATCTGAATTTAGTAAAAGAAAATCTCTTGGTCTATAGAAAAGAAATTTTTTTGTTTGTTTGTTTTGGGCCACACCTGGTGATGCTCAGGGGTTACTCCTAGCTGTGCACTCAGAAATCGTTCCTGCCTTGGGGGACCATATGGGATGACTGGGGATCCAACCCCGGTCCGTCCTAGGCTAGCTTGAGCAAGGCAGATGGCTTGTGCCACCACTCTGGCCCCCAAACAGAAAATTTTAATATGCATAATCCCCCCCCCCAACACACATAATTTCTTTGTCAACATCCAAATCACTATGGTTCTATCCATAGTTATTTTACTTAGCGTTGAAATCACTTAAAAGCATTTTTTCAAAGCTTAATTGGAAATTTGAGAATTCATTAGGTCTGTTCTAATTGGTACTTGAATGTTGATTTCTTTTTTAAAATTTTATTTTAAAATATTAGGCAATGATACCAAACATGAGCAGTTTATTACCCATAGGGTACCTGTGGAGAGAAGTAGTTGTTAATTCTGAAAGGATGATTTTAATCTAGTGAATTGTAATTGGTTTTTAAATATCCATTTGGGCCAGGGTACCTGTGGAGGGAAGTAGTTGTTAATTCTGAAAGGATGATTTTAATCTAGTGAATTGTAATTGGTTTTTAAATATCCATTTGGGCTACTTAGATGATTTTTTATGTACTTTGCTTAGAAAGCTATAATATGGAGACTTCAAAGAGATGAAATATTCAGTCTCTTTTTGCCTAACTTATAAAATGAAACCCTTAGTGTATAAATTATCTCACTGATCATTCATCTTCATTCGATCAACCCTCAAGGCATCAAGAATCACAGGACTTCGTTACATATAAATATTTTTAGAATTAAGAGTATTAGACCTCAAATCAAAGTGATAGGTTTATTAAGAATCTATTAACTTGACAAAACAATTACCATCAATGACTTCAAAGACTTTAATATTTTAAACCTGAAAACCAAATGAAAGTGATTTTTTAAAAAGTCACCAAAATAAGACTTACAACATTTGTAAAGCTGCATATTCCTTGTATTCAAAGAAGTGTGGTTGAATGCTAAAACATTTTTTTAAAATTACTATGCAGAGCAGTATCAAACTGGCCAGGATACAATCAATCTTCCTTCACCCCAGGGAACAAGGTTGAACCTATGATAAAACTTTTTTTCTAGAAGACTGATCTTTTTTCTTTTGAAATTTACTATTAGCATATATATATTATATATATAATATATATATATATTATATATATATATATATATATTGGTGCTGTGGCTCAAACCCAGGATGTCATACAATGTAAACCACGTGTTCTAGGTTCAGCCTTATTGCCAGCTATCCAAGATGAATCACGATAAATCTGATATCTGAAACATGATTCCTCAAAAAAGAAAAAAAAAGGAAAAAGAAAAAGAAACTAACTGAAAAGGATTTCTCATAAAACTGGATGACATATAGACATAGGTCTATAATTTCTTTGGAGGTAGTTTTTTTGTTGTTGTTGTTTGCTTTTTTTTTTTGGAGGTAGTTTTTAATGTTTACAGGATTTTTTTTTTCTATTTTGAACAATGAAACTTGTTTTGATTGCTCAAATAATTTAGAATTTTGAATGAGTGTTAAAATTATGGCATCTTGTATTCTGATTATAGTTACTTTCAGAGAAGGTGTGGGCTTCATAGTCATTACATTCTAAATTTTCTGACCAATTGAAAATATAGAGAACAAAGCAGGTTTATAATTCATTTAGTTGGTTGTTTCCTTAATAGTCATTGCCTTTGCACCTACATACTGTAGCTGTATTTGTCATTGTTTAAATTTGTCATTAATTGAAAACTTCATCGTCTCTGACTATCAAAGTGATTTTGTTTACAGCAATGTTTTTGTGAAAATAATTATTTATTTGGAAAAGCGCTCTCCTTCACTCTGTTCTTTTTCCATTTTGTTTTTGCTTTGAGTAGAAGGAAACAGTTAATGTGAAGGAAATATGAAGGCACTTCCTGCTAGATGCTTCCTTCGTTCAGACTCAATGTACTAAGAAGAGTCTTTGAAAATTAGAAGATTGCACCCTTTTAAAAGGGAAGGAAAAGGCATTTGGTGCTCCTATGTAGTGCTGTCTTTTTAAAATTAGCAAGGGAAAAGTAAACAATTGATCTGAATGGTCACTTGTATAGAAGATGATTGTACAGTGTTATTGCTTAAAAAAATGCCCTTTTTTACCTCTTGGATTGCATTGTTAATTTTATATCAGAGTGTTTAACTATTTATATTTGAATTTTGCTCTTGTATGGCAAAATAATTAGTGCATTTTTAAAAATAAATCTGATTTCCAATAAACAATCTCACTGTTGGCAGATGTGTATTTTAACAAAGGGTTTGTTTTTTTTAAAAAAAATCTTACGAACACCATTTGTTTATATATAACCCATTCTGTTTAATATGAAAAATGCCTGTACACACAGTTTTAATCTTGTATTCTTGCTCAGACCTGTTACCGTGCCCAGGATTAAAGATTTCTGTGTCCTCTCTCTTCTGGGCTTCTGAAGAGTTTTTGCTCTGATAATAGATTGTTCGTAAAGTCAGAACCAATAGCCATAGCTCCTTAATATTAAATGTGAAAAGGTCCTATTTGCCTTTTATTTCAACATCATTATTTGCCCTGAAGAAGATTTCTAGCCCAACTCACTTGAGTCAAGAATATTTTTAAGCCTGCTTTGGTTGGATGCTTCATTATATGTATACAGAGGATAGTCTCTGCTTTCCTCTGATTCCTGCTCAGTTCTAAGCATAGTCTATTGTGTGATTCAGTCTATACATTATTTAAATTTTGGAAGCCTCTGAAGGATTGTAGAAGAATCCTTTACTTGGAAAGACATGGTAGTTGCTTGAAAAAAAAATCCAACTAAAATGTTGCTTAGTTAGGAAAATTAATTAACCACTTATATTGGGGACTTTAACTGAACACCATCAGAGAGACTGATAAGACTGACTCAGAATGTTTACTGTAGGGTTCTTCTGCCACAATGAGAGAAATGTTAGGTATTTCCTGCAATACTGTGTTCTAAACCAGACTCCAGCTTTTATTGTTATGGTCCTTTGCCCCAGACCTCAACTGCTACCTTTTGCCTCCATCATTAAATCTAATCTCTATCCAATTGTCAGGGTCTTCTGTTGTCTACTTTTCTCTATAACTTAATTTTTTTTACTCTTGGGATTAGCTGCCACTATTCATATTCATAGTCATATTTTGAATATGCTGTTTTCTTTTGTCAGGAATACCTTTTCTACCTGTTGAAATCTTATTAACAGTCCTAATTTCCCTTTCATTAAACATCTGTACTTCCCCAAAATATACACTTAGTCACTTCTATAACTGTGGTACCTACTGATTATTTCATGTGTTTTCTTCCAGCTAACTATCTAGGTTTGGGAAGTAGGGATTTGCATGGACCATCACAGAGTGCTCTAAATAGGTTTTCTTTAATATAGTTAAGCATTGTTTTCTGGCAAGCACATGATCCAAATATAAACAGAAAAATTATTTAAGAATCCTTCATGAACACTAATTGGTATAACATTTTGCCTACACTGCTTAAGTGTTATAGTTGATCAATCTGAGTGCTTACAATGTACCAAATATGCTGTTCTTTTACCTCTAGCCTCCACAAATTTGTATTAGTTATGCATCAGAACTCATCTAGAAAGTCAAAGAGAAAGGAAATACAGATTAGATTTATCAAAGATGGGTAATGCCCAGATATGTATTCAAATCTGGGTAGTACCAAATGAGGCATCCAATTTCTCCTGCTCAGAAATTGATATTTAGCTAAGTTTTGGCTCTTCTCAAAGTTCTTTGCAAAAATCATAATTTTTCTTTGATTAAATGTTTCGGCTTTCCCCCTCTAAATTTCTTATTAGAAGCATGATTTAATTTGACCTGAAAATGATTCATCAACATAAAGTAAGGAAAATGATTCATCAACTGACATAAAGAACTCTTAACTAAGATCTAATAAAGGTAAACTTACAGTGATAAAAATAAGTGTGGGTTAATGGTATTGACACATCATTAAGAAGTACTTTTCAAAGAATCTCAAACACACTCAAGCATGCTGAATAAAGCCATTTCCTATAAGACAAAGACATAACAGTAAGAGTCTACATGCTTCCTTGAGCACACCTTGAAATGAAGAAAAACAATCATTTGATTAAACTAATCATTGCTTTTCATGAAGGAGGGAAATAAAAGATACTCATTGTATAGTTAATATTTTTTGGAAGCTGGCTAAGAGCTAAACACAGTTCTGGAAGTTGAAAAAAAATAACAGTTCATCAAATTGAACAGTGCAGGTATAAATGAGTGAGAATAGAGGTAATTGTATCGGGATTACTAATATTAAAAAATAGTGGTTTTTTTTTACATCCCCTCTCCCCCAGTGTGGAAATACCTCAAAGGATTGAAGCATATAGTTAGCATGCAGAAACCATAGGTTTCATCCCAGGTGTGGTCCCTCAAGCACTGCCCAAAGAAACTCCTGAACACTGTATAAGGAGTAGAGCACATTTTAGGGAAATCCCCCTGAAATTTGTTCTACTAATCTAATTCTGGTGCTCTGAGCTACGTGGTATCTGCCTGTATATTGCACCTTCCCTTTGGGCCAAAAATAGCATGAAATATTGCTCAGATTGTGTCTTTGGGAGTCAATAGCCTTGAAATGTATCTTGGAAGAACTGAGCAGTGCATCATTTTAATGTATCACTAAAATGGATGCATCATTGTTGATATTAGTTTACATTTATTATTTTCTTGATAATGCATTTTAAGACTAGTTGATGTAATTTTCAGCTCTTCCTAATTTGTGTTTATGAGATTCACAAGTTTCTTAAGTACACAAAGGGTGGGATTGAGGAGAAAGATGGTGAACCCTTAATCAACACTTCTTTTTTATCTGTGAGTCTCATTCACAGATTTAATCAAGCAGGGCTGTTGGCAGAATGAACGAATAAACAAACCCTCACCCCACATCCTGCACGATAATGAAGCCAACTATGACTATGACATGCACTGCACAGGGATGGGTGGCCTGACCATTCAAGAGCCAACTAGAAATGATTTACCTTTAATATGTGATTACATCTGGGAAGGGCAAGTGATAAAATTTAAAATTTTAAAATTACTTCACAACAGAATTAACAATCTTACCTGCTAGGGGTAAGATTTTCAGGACTGCCAAACTGCTCTTGTGCAGGGTTCTCACCGTCATGACTGCTCCCAAGAATTTCTTCATTCTGAAGTCAAGGAAATGTCATTAAGACACTGTTTGATTGAGTTAAGGCGATTCTTTATCTTTCAATTTTGTTCTATTTTTAATGTTGGGCAGGGCACAGTTTGGGTGCACATTCATGGCGCTCAGGGGCTCAAGGGACCACATATGGTTCCAGGAGTAGAACCAGGGTCAAGTTGGTTAAGCTTGCCAAGCTATAAGCAAGGCAAGTGCTTCCTTCCTGTACTATCTGGTGTATTTGTCATTGTGTTTTTTTTTGGGGGGGGGGCACACCCGAGTTGCTCAGGAGTTACTCCTGGCTATCTGCTCAGAAATAGCTCCTGGCAGACACGGGGGACCATATGGGACGCTGGGATTCGAACCAATCACCTTAGGTCCTGGATCGGCTGCTTGCAAGTCAAACGCCACTGTGCTATCTCTCCGGCCCATGTCATTGTGTTTTAAAAAACTTTTTAGATGAATAATACAGAGTTATGGCTCTTTTTTCTCTTTTTTGTTTTTGTTTTTGTTTTGGGGCCACACCCGGCGATATTCAGGGGTTACTCCTGGCTGTCTGCTCAGAAATAGCTTCCTGGCAGGCACGGGGGACCATATGGGACACCAGGATTCGAACCAACCACCTTTGGTCCTGGATCGGCTGCTTGCAAGGCAAATGCTGCAGTTCTATCTCTCCGGGCCCCTCTTTTTTCTCTTAAGTGTTTTCCCAAAAATTGTGAATCTATTACAATTTTTTTTTTGGTTTTTGGGTCACACCCATTTGACACTCAGGGGTTACTCCTGGCTATGTGCTCAGAAATCGCTCCTGGCTTGGGGGGACCATATGGGACGCCGGGGGATGGAACCACGGTCTGTCCTATGCTAGCACTTGCAAGCACCTTACCTCTAGTGCCGCCTTCCCAGCCCCTACAATTTTTCTTTAGAACACCAAGAATTAATTCTCAAAAGCAGCGAGCATTATCCCTTAATATCAAAAGAGTTGATTAATAAAGCATTCCATGCTAGATCTATCATAGGGATATCAAAGAAAAATCACTTGATTCATCCTCTCTTTCTCTCGTCCTTTTTTTGGTGGGCTGAGAAACCAAGGTCTGGAGAAAATGATACCAGCTCAAAGGCAGGCAGCACCAAAACCCAAGATAAGATAAGGAAGAGTTCTCTTTCACAGGCCCAGAATGACAAGTTCTGCCATACCACTGTCCTCTAATACGGCTAGCTCTGTAGACAGAGTGGACACCAGTGCAGGCTGGCAGCCAGCTGTGGAGAGACCTGCTCCACCTCAGGGACGTGGGCTGAGGACTTCCCTGCCTCAGTTTACTCTCCCTTGAACATGGTCCCAAGGCCCCCTCTACAACAATGGACTGTGGCTTATTTTCAGAATAACATATCTACTTGTTTTTAGGAACAAGTAGATAACTTGGCAGCACTGGAATTCTTTCTATCTGGCAAGTTATGCTCAGAGGAGTCCTTTGCATTCTCACAACAGGGCCTTTGAAAGGGTCCTCTAGCAGAACATAGTGTTGACGAAAACTGCATGAGTCAACTTAAAGAACTTAAAGGTTCTCTGTCTGCAAGAGCCAGAAGATGAAGAATGGGCTTTCCCCAGACCAACAGAAGGATGGGGTGTCTCTGCAAGAGAGATGAGAGAACAGGTTGCTCAATTCAAAGAGAGTCTTCTCAGAGTAACAAGTAGTCAGGACAAAGTAGTTTATTCACAACGCCAGCCACGAAGAGTCATTCAAAGAGTCATTCAAAGATGTTCCACAGATGAAAGAAAACAGTATCTTTAATCTTAACAGAGGCCTTACCAAAGTTTATACATACCCAAAGAGTAAGCCAACAAAAGCAGGAGTATTTGGGATAATTCAGATCTAAAGTACCAAAGCAATTTTACATTCTAAGCATGTTTTTATTCTTTTAAAATAGGATCAACATGAATCCAAGTATTTAGTTCTTTATATTACTCATATTTGACCAGAAACTAAAAAATATTTTTCCTGCATCAATTTACAGAAGTACTAGTCCCAGAATTCAGAACTATCTAATTATTTTCATTGCACTCCAAAGCTTTTCACACTTTCTATATAAAGTTGAACTAATTACTATGACACTTAATGTTACATCAGATCTCTTGTTCTTCCTCCATGGTATTTCTACTTCTAAAATACCCACTTTGAGCCCTACCCTCATTTGACAATCTGTAGATTGTCAACACTTAATTCAGGGCTTTCATAAAGAGTAATCACTGTTATTAACACAACTTCCACTCACTGGAAAACTTGTTCTGGCTTAGAAAATTAATAGTGTTCTTTTCAACTCTATTGGTCTCTTGTTATTGTGATGGATTGTAGTGTTTCAAAACAACCCAATGATGGCAATAAACAATGACTCAAAGTATAAGTAGAGTCGTCATCTTTTCTTGGTATAGACTCAATTGTGTCAATCAGTGCTCCTGGGATGACATGTTGAACAGTTGGAATCAGGGTAGATGGAAAGTCTTCTGCCAATCAAGTTGATGGAACACAATACCAGTTTCATTGAGGGGGTATTGGCAAAGATCCATATCAGATCTTGGGAATGATTTACTTATTTAGGTTTGGGGGTTACACATAGCAGTGCTCAAGGCTTATTTCTGTCCCAGTACTCAGGAATCATTCTTGGTACTGCTCAAGAAACCATATGCAGTTTTGGGATCAAATTGGATTGCCTTAGCCCCTGCATTATCTCTCTAGGCCCTGTATTATCTCTCTGGCCCCTGGGGAGTGCTTTCATAAGAGCTCATCAATGTTTTGCTAAGGCTTAGAAAGATTAGTTTTGTTTTAAAATACTGTAGTCAGAGTTTAAACACAAGCCACAAGAAAAACATTTACATTCTAATGTATATTATGATTTATAAGAGAAATTATGCTTTGGGTTTTCATCTTCATTTCTGGAAGAGTTCCCAAAACCCTCGAACTTACTAAGTATTAAGATAGATGAAGGTATTTAGTTTATTGAATTTAGGAATTAGGTTGACCACTAAGGGACAATCTTATCCAGCAGTACACAAGGTTCAGTTCATTGGGGTGTTCCAATGGCTCCATCCATAGGGGTGGAGGAAGAAGTTGTGTCTGGGAACCTTTGTACTAGTTAAGAGGAGACTTCATACTGAGAATTGCAGTGTGCAGTTGGGAGACTCCATACTGAGAGTTGCAGTGTGCAGTTGGGAGACTCTGTACTGAGAGTTGCAGTGTGCAGTTTTCAATAACAATTAGCCAATGGTCTCCTCTTCCTTTCCTATTCTCCAATAAGGAAATAATTGGAATAATTAGAAAATAATTGCTATTCTTTCTTAATCACCAAAAAGACAAAACCAATGAGTTGGTGTTCTTCAAAAGTTGCTGATGAGGAACTGACTGGCATTGAGTCAGATTTATCCAGAATCCTCAACATATAGAGTAAAGATGGCATCTGTGTGTTTCAAAATGGTCCTTGAATAAATACTTTCTGTTCATGAACACTATAGACACTCAGTTCCCTGGGCTTCTATTTACTGTGTCGAATCAGGGAAATGGAATATTTGACTTGGAAAAGTGCCTTTTCTTATAAAATAAAATATGAACTTAAGTACAGTCACTTCTATTCTGAGATGAAAGCTAAACTGCAGCGAAAAGTACTTTTGGGAATTTTTTTTTACAAAGTTCTTGAAGAATTGAGTATAGGAAGAAGAGAATATAACAAATTCATGCTTTCTTTTTTTTTTTTTTTCAGGTAATGGTCTTTTGATTCAAATAATGAGCCAAGGTAAAATCACCCCATGCATTATATTTCCAAACCTGGGTGAATGGGTCTGACACAGGGTAGCTGTGAAGAATTAATAAAGCAAGCCAATCAGGAGAGAATAATGGAGTCAGTTTGCTTCTTGTCTCGTGGTCTTAGTCAGCCGACAAACCAAACTGAAACCTGTTTATTTCACCAGTACAAATTCAACTAACAGTGGGAGGGTCCAGTGAGATCCAGGTGGACTTTTACGTATCAAAGGGTATAGATAGAAAGGAAAGAGGAAATTGGGGGAACACTTTTATTTTGGGTAATAGTAGGGTATCATCTAATTGGCCAAGCAAATAGACCACATGCCACTTGCTACTTTTATCTCTTGGTTAAAGACTTTTTACTAAATCATTTAAAATTATACTCTTTATTTTTCTAAAATAGTTATTTATTTATTTGGGTTTGGGGGCAACACCTGGCAGTACACAGAAACTATTTCTGGCTCTGTATTCAAGAATGATCGCTGGAGGTGATTGGAGCCAATATGTGGTGGTGGGATTCAAACCAGGGTAGGCAGGATTCAAGGCAACCTTTTTATAGCATTTCTAGCCCAAAATGGTCCTCGTTAAAGTGAAATAATAGGGGCTGGAGCAATAACGCAGTGGTAGGATGTTTGCCTTGTGTGCACTTGCTTAGGAGGGACCGAAGTGGCATCTCATATGATCCCCCAAGCCAGGAGTGATTTCTAAGTGCACAGCCAGGAGTAACCCCTGAGCATCACCAGGTGTGGCCCCAAAACAAAATAAAACAATAAAATGAAGTGATAGCATTTTCTCATGCAATCAGATCCTGTTTCCTTTCTGTCTGTCTCCCTGACTTGGAGTCATGCCTCAGGCATCCAGAAAAAGGAATTTTCTCAATGTTACAAAAGAAGTCACAGGCCCTAAATGGAGCCTCTTGTGTTAATTCCATGTTAACAAAAATAATAACAATTATATAAATTAATAAGACCTAACTTAGTTGTACTTTCACTGTATCTCAGGGATATCCACCAGTTCATCTAAAATCACCCAGTCAGCATTAACAAGGTAACCTGCCTCATAAAACTTCTCCTCCCAGCCAGGGAACAAAGACCCCCACCTAAAATCTTCTACTTTGTCTTCTTCTGACCATAACAACTTCCATTTATTTTTAATTTTTGTGGGTTTTTTTTTGGGGGGGGCACACCTGGTGATGCTTGCTTGTTACTCCCAGCTATGTGCTCAGAAATCACTCCTGGCTTGGGGGACCATATGGGACACCAGGGATCGAACTGAGGTCTGTCCTGGGTCAGCCGTATGCAAGGCAAACACACTACCACTGCGCTATCGCTCCGGCCCCTAATTTAATTTTTTTAATTTTTTTTGATACTCTAAAACTGCTTGTGGTTACTAGGTGGTAGGTTCAATCTCTCCAGTTCCAAGATGGGATAAGGCATACCAGGGATAAGGCATTTGCCTTGTATGTGACTGACTCCAGTTCAATTCCTCAGCACTGCACAGGTTCTCTAAATACCATCAGGAGTAATCCCTGAGCACAGATTTTCAGAACTAGTCCCTGCGAGTTGACAGGTGTAGCCCAAGTTGAATCTGCACTACTTCCATTATAAAAATATAAGTATAAGAAAGAAACAGGACCAAAGTGATAACACTGCAGGCAGGGCATTTGCCTTGCATACTCCCAACCCTGGTTTTATCCCCATATAGTCCCCCGAACCCTGCCAGGAGTGATGTCTGGGTGAAAGCTAGGAGTAAGTCCTGAGCAACTGCTCTTGCAGTCCCCAAACAAAGCAAGAAATAAAAAGATAATAAAAGAAAAGGTGGGCAGATGAGGAGCTGAATCAATCAATTCTAAATTGCTTTAGAATGTGAAGACTGGAAATGTATGAAATGAAGCACTTTCTGACACTGCAGATATTTTATGGAAACCAGAGAAAATATACAAAGAAAGATGAAAACTAAGAACTACTAAAAAATTAGAAGAGCACTGAAAGTAAAGGCAAAGTAGCCTCTCCAAGTCATTGTCCTTAAGCATTGGTCCAGGATGGTCACAGACACTGTTCCAGGAGGAAGGTCTGCCTTGAAAAGGGCTTCTCTCTCTGACTGTAGAATAATTGCCTCCCACTCCCAACCCTAACATTGAGATTTTGTTGGGTTTTATTGTGGAGAACTATTTTTTCTTTTTGGAGCCACACCCAGCAGTGCTCAGGGCTTACTCCTGTCTCTGCACTCTGGGTTCACTCTTAGAGGGGCTCAGTGGACCATATGGGTGTTGGGGATTGAATCAGGGTTGGCCTTTGCAAGGAAAAGGCAAGCACCCTACACAATACTATCTCTCCAGCCCCTAGGAAAAACGTGTGTGTGTGTGTGTGTGTGTGTGTGTGTGTTTGGAGGGGCCATACCCTGTGATGTTCAGGTGTGTGTGTGTGTGTGTGTGTGTGTGTGTGTGTGTGTGTGTGTGTGTGTGTGTGTAGGGGCCATACCCTGTGATGTTCAGGGTCTACTCCCGGCTATGCGCTCAGAAATCGCTCCTGTCTTGGGGGACCATATGGGACGGCAGGGGATTGAATTGCGGTCCATCCTCTGTCAGACAAATGTCTCACCACTGTGCCACCGCTCTGGCCCCAGAGGAAGGACTTTTAAAAATAATTGCCCTTTCAAGAATCTTAGAATGGATTCTTAGCAGGATGCTCTGCTGTATTTCTTCTCTCATTGACCTTTACCAGCATTTCTCCCCAGCTCTGCCTGAACCCACACTAAGGGAGCATCTGCCTAATTATTTTCTTAGTAAGGCCCTGGATTTGATTCCTAGCACCACTAGATGGTAACATTTTGGGGTGCTGTTTTGTTTTGTTTTAAAGAAATTTTCTGGAATAATAGGGCAATCTCCTTTACCCATTTTGAAGAAGGTAAATCTTTTCAGGAGGATGAGGAATCTATCAGTGACTTAGTCATGCTTTGCTGTGAGTGTACTACCTGATGTTCTCCTACTTCTAGTCTAGATCAGCTACCTTGGAAGGGGCTTCCAAGAAGAAAAGGAAAGAATAGAGGATAGTTGAGGACAGTTTATGAACTGAATGAAGACCATTGGAGGGGCAGATAGATCATCCTGCAGGTGTCAGACATGTGTGGATCTGAGATTCTCTAAAAACAGGGAATAGACAAATAAAAATACAAATTTGACATTTTTCAAAAAATTTTCAGGTGGGGACCACACCTGGCTACACTTAGGAGTTACTCAGGAACTACTCCTGGCAGTGTTCAGGGCACCATATAGGATGATGCTGTGGATCAAACCCAGGTCAGGTACAAGGCAAGCTCCCTACCCTCTGTACTATCTCTCTCCAGCCTCAAATTTTACCTCTTTTGGGGGCCAAAACAATAGTATAGTGGGTAGGGAATTTGTATTGCATATGGCCAACCCAGGTTTGATCATCACATTCCATATGATCCACCAAGGAATGATGCTGATCCCTGAGTACAGAGCCAGGAGTAAGACCTGAGCACTGCAGGGGGGCAGACTAAAAGCAAAAACAAAACAGTATAAAACAAAAAGCCAAATTTTATCTCTTTTGAAAAAAAAATCTCCAATATCCTTGTGGTGCTCTTTTTCAGATCTTTATCTAGTTATATTTCATTTACCATTTGAACTTATATCACAGACCCACCTCAAATATCATATGTTAGTTAGGTTTCAGGTTCCTCCAAGAAATTAAATATTGCAATATAGCAAGTAAAATGAATATTTTTAAGTTTCATTACATAGAAAAGTTACATCAGGGGCCAGAAAGATGGCACAGGGGTTAAGGAGCTTTCTCTGCATGTGGTGGAAGCCAGTTTGAAACCCTAACAGCACATATAGTTTAAGCACTGGAAGGAGTTATTCCTGAGCTCATACACATGAGAAGACCCTGAGCACTGCCAGGTATGTCCCCTGCAACTCCCAGCACCTTCAAAACAGTTATATCAGACCAAATAGAAAGTATAGGGCTTAAGGCACCTGTATTGCATACACCTGACTCTGGTTTTATTCTCAGGACCAAGAAGAGTGATCCCCAAGCTCAGTGTTGGGAATAGGCCCCAATTTTGATTGTATGGCTCTAATCCCTCTCCTCTGGACCAATGAACTCTGGTATGCTAAATATACAATAGTATTTTTTTCTTTCCTTTTTTTTCTTGTGTTTGGCCCACATTTGGCAGTACTCAGGGGACAGTATGAGGTACCAATAGTAGAATTCTGGTGGGATGCATGTAAGGCATGTAAGGCAGCAATTTCAGAAAAAATAAAGAACTATCATTTTAAAATATTATGTTGCCAAAAATAGGTAGCTATTGTTTGAACTTTTGGCAAATCCTAATCGTTATGCTGAAGGAGAGTCTTGCCTGGTGATGATGTTGCATCTGGGTGGTGGCTGCTGAGGGTGTGAGTGATTGTGAAATTTCTTAAAAATAAGGCTATGATGTCTGCCATATCAGTGGCTGTTTTTTATTGTTTTGGGTCCACATCCAGCTATGAACAGAGGTTACTCCTGGCTCTACACTCAGGAATTACTCCTGGCAGTGCTTTCGGGACCATAATCAGAGACAGGTATCAAACCTGGGTTAGCCACGTGCAAGTTAAGTGCCCTACCCACTGTACTATCTCTCTGACCCCCTCTGTAAACTTTTTTTTCATAAATTATTTCTGTTTCTTATGAAACTGTCTATAGTTTTTATGCATCATAGAACATCTTTCAAAATTTAGGTCAAGAATCACTGCTTTACAAATTAAATGTATGCACTATTTATCCCTAGGAGTAGACTCCTAGGACAGAAACCACTATCTTGCTCATCAATAGAAAGCAAGAATAGTAAAATCTGTGAGAGCTTGACTGTATGATGCAGCATCTTCAGGTCCCCTACTCCAAATTCTCATTCTCTTGATTTTTGTATCACATCTGCAATGACTTCCTCCATTGATATATCAACCCCCTTTAGATATTCCATGATGACTGAAATCAACTTCCAAACTCTCAAGAATTGAAATGATCAACCTTTTCCCATGAATCACCAATGACACACAGAAGGATGAATCCTTTCAAGAATGTTTCATGATAGCACAGCTATCCATGGCAGCTATAAATTACTGGCCATATACTGGGGCCATCCCTAATTCCATTCTATTCCAGTGAAATAATCACTGGCAGTGCTTAGGGGACCATCTATGATATTGGAAATAAAATCACATAAGATGCAAGAAAACAATCAGGTAGGACGTGTTCAAGGCAAGTTCCTTATTCCCTGCACTATCTCTACAGCCTAAGTTTTAAAGGCTCCTTAATTCAAATGCTACAGAATGGACATGTTAGTAGACATGCAAAGCGATAAGTATTTCCTTGTGCATTCCTCTAAGGGCCCTTGGGAAGTAGGTGGCCAATTCAGCAACCTTCCATTTGCCTCTTTCTAGTTTCAGTCTCAGCTGTTTGGTTTTTGATGCCCTTTATTTTCTGTTTTCTGTTTTTGTTTTGTTTTAATGTGTCTTCTAAAGGTGTCTATTTGCTTGTGAGAAACTCTGAAAGGCATCTACTACCGGGAAACACTTTAACAGATGCTCAGGCACACTTAATTTTCATTGGTGCTCACAGCCAATCTCTCTCTCTTTATCCTGTGTTGACATTAGAGAAAGAAGGAATTCCCATCGACTTTGGAGTCTTGCCAGCTTCCAAGGAGGTTGTGATATGAGCAGTCCTGTGAACTAAGCTGCAGCTGCCAGCTGGTGAAGAGAAGAGGAAGTAGCCGAATAGCTACTGCCAACAACTACAGTGAATCTCCCCGCAGCCCAGCTTTACCATCTGACGTTAATGAACAAATCCTAGGCTGCAAGTCAGCCAGCTTCAGTGCCAACCTGATCCTCAGCTGTCTGTGAAGTTCAGCTAGCCATGTTCCAAAGGTCATCCCAACTAAGTGAGAAGCCAGGGGAAAAGGGGGGAAAGGCTCTTTATTGGCTTCTGTGTGCAGCTATTTTTCCTCCCATGTGATCATTTTACTATGAGAATTGGGAAGGGCTCAAATCTCACAGGATTATGATCCACTCTCCTACTCTAGTTTGTGATTCTTTTTCTTTTGGGTATTTTTGTGTTCCAGAACTAAAGTCAAAGAATTGTCAAATTGTCCCCAAGGTCAGATGTCTGTCTGTACATTCTGGTCAGCAAGTCTTGGACTTTGGTCATAAAATGCAGACAGAATGATGCTGTCAGTCAACACCTTTGTGACTTATTTTTTTATTTGTTTAGTTAATTTTTTGAGCCATACTCGGTGATGTTCAGGACTTACTCCTGGCTCTATGCTAAGGGATCACTCCTTGCAGGGACCATAAGTAGGTCAATATCAAATTAGGTTTGGCTGTATGAAGGCAAGTGTCTTATGGTATTCTCTCTCTAGCCCTGTTTCTATTTTGTTAAAAAGTTATTAAAAAAGTGATTGTTAAAAAGGGATCAACTACTTTCCAAATTTCATTTGGATTCTTTTACACAGAACCTCTGCATAATGGTAGCTCCTATATAGGAATCATATAATTTGTGCATGTCTGAAACATGTAACCTGAAATTAGTGAAGTAAGTCATCAAAATCCAAGGTACTTCTAAATTTTGAGTCCCATGAAGGGTACATGAGATCAGTGGTAGATCTTGGCTTCAGTGCACACACCTTGATATACAGAAAACTCTGAAACTCAGGTGCAGAAAGCATTAGGCAGAAGCTCAATTAAACCCATTATACATATATAAAATTATATTTCACTTATCAATTAAACTTATGGGTACCAAGTCAGATAGAGTTTAATTTAGCTTGTTCATTTAAAAAATGCTGTTTTTCAAAATGCCCAATCAAGACTTATGAAAATTGTAACCTGTTTCTTCATTCTAGAAGACATAGTGATACAGTTTTTCCACCTGTGAAGGATTTCAAACTGGCAGGGGAAATGTCCCATTTCAGTCTTGAATGTGGAAGGCTGAATAAACCAAATGACACCGAATCTATACTCTAAATAGTTCCTGAAAATGCTATTTTTCCACAGTGTTACTTACTACCTATATAAAAATAAAAATCTAAGATTTGCTTTCTGCTTGCCTCACAAATGTCAACAGTGTGTGCCTATGAAAACTTCATTTGAATCCACTAAGAAAGTATGATGTATCGAAACTATTGCTCATATTCATTGAAGTCTCTGTTCTTCTGTCTCTGATATGAAAACCATTCGGTCTGCTCAATATTTTATTTTCAAGTTGGGCAGAGAGAATTCTGAAGTGGCATTGCAACTATGTTATAACAAATCCATTTTATTTTATCGACAATCCTTTTATTTTGGGGCTACACCCAGTAGTGCTCAGGGGTTATTCCAGGCTCTGTACTCAAGAATTACTCCTGCCTGGTTTAGGGGACCATCTGGAGTACCATGGATCAACCACATGCAAGGCAAATACCCTATCTGCTGTACTATCTATAATTCTAACCCCTAATTTCAATTCTTTACAGCACTTGCAAGTTTCAAATTTATATTTGATGCTCAAATATGCTCAAACAGTTCTTGTTAGAGATGGAAGGCCATTAAGAAGGGTACATTGCTTAGATCTGGGTCTGTTTTTTCTTATTATCATCTATATTTTGAAATAATTAGAGAGCCATATGAATCTGAATAGCTGCAAAGAACTATACTGAAAATTCTTGTGTACACTTCCTCTAACCACCTCCAATATTAGCATCTTATGATGACATGAGAAAAGTACATATATATATATATATACACACACACAAAATATATTGTACTTTTCTCATGCTGTTTTTCTACATGAAGTCAGACACTGTCCTTTCACTTATTAATATGAAGTATGAAGTCAGGCAAGAACACTTAAAGTGGGTCAGGTTTGCACAGGGTCGCTCTTTTCTGAAAAGATGTAAACCAAGCTGTAAAAAATGATGGATACACTGGCCACAAAGCAGAAAGTTGGCCATTTCAGGAGGAAAGGGCAGACTAAGTCCCTGCCCCGTCAAAGCCAGGTCCACTGCATCCTTCACCCATATTCATACAGTTTTGCATATGTCCCTGCTGCACCACTTACTCTATGATTCTCTTTGGGGACACCAATCTGACCAAACTTCAGGTATGCCAGTATTTGGACTGATAACACCAGGGCCTTTTTGGAGCAAATATGGGCACCTCCCCATCATGCTCCTTCTTCCAGGAGGCCTGACAGCTGAGAACACACCACACAGAAGCTGCAGTATCAATAATACCATATTTTCCAGCGTATAAGGTGACTTTTGAAATGAAAAATAGTCAACCGAAAATCGGGGGACGTCTTATACACCGAGTATATCCCAAAAAACGTTTCCATATACTGCTAAAAGAAAATCGTCTGGATATTGCCACGAAATGAATCTTCCAACTTGATCTTGCACCAATCACTGCAAAGCTGCTCAGACCGCCTCTCGAACTCAGCCAATCCAAGCAGGCTTTTTATGATTGCAAATAATGCAATGTTCTGTAACTGAATCTACACTGTCAAAAGCCTGTTCAGATTGGCCAGAGTCAGAGAGGAACTCTATTACATACAGTATAACCTTTGAACCTTTGCTTGTGATTGGCTCACTGTGGTACATACAGTTGCAGCACAGGAACACTGTAAACTTTGCCAAGGAACACAATAATTGTGCTGCAGCAAGACAATATGGAGTAACAGAAAAGATGGTCCGAGACTGTAAACTTAGGGGTCTTATACACCTGGTCGTCTTATACACCGGAAAATAGAGCAGTTCTTTGAGTTCCTGGACAACTTCATTTGTTTGATGCTGTCATCCCTATAGAAATACATCAATTTAACAGAATGGACAACTAATAACAAAAACTAACTAAACCTTCTGTCACTGTATTAATGACTTCATTGGAGATATAACAATTTTCACAAATTAGCTTGCCACTGTCCGTCTTTTTTTATTTATTTTTAAATTTTTTTTCTTTCTTGTCTTTCTTTTAATTTTAATTTTTCTTTTTATTTTTTTTAAATAACTTTTCTTTCACTTATCTGGAAACAATTATGGTTAACAATTATGGAAACAATTATGTATTATGTCAACTATGATGCATTTTCTTTAAATAAAATAAATAACTTTTTAAAATAAAATAACTTTCCCTTAAATAAAACAAAACTAACAACAATTATATACATCTGTAGGACCATTTCTAGTTAAAATCCTATAACCTGCAGATTTAAGGAGTCTAGTTTGTACATGACTTTAGGGGTACACCCTCTGGATGGAATGATTGGTATAAAATAGAGAAACAATATTTGATACAGTAATGGCAAAAATATCACAACATAAATTTCTAGTAATAATGAAGGGGATCTTACCTTGACATCAAATTTAATCTCATCACCTTCCTTTTCCAGGGAGTGAAAATCTGGCTCTAAAGAAGATCCCTCAGATGACTTCTGAAGAGAAGCTAGAGATAAAAGAAAAACCTGTCATCATTCCAGCTCGTTGGCTTATCAATAATTCAGAATACTTAATGTGGCTTGGGCACTGCTGTACTTGTTGATGGTGTTAACAAAGCTCAATGGAGCTGCTGCTATGTTTTCCAAGGAGGAAAATTAAACTGAAAGTTGTAGAAAAGAAGCACAACCCTTGACCATTTGACATTTGATGCAAAATATCAAAAATCACACACAGTATCACATGAAACACTGAGTTTCCTCAAATTAGTACATGTAAAGTGGTAAAAATAGCACAGTTTATGTCCTTTTATTCTGGCTATGCTCAGTGGTGCTCAGGAGTTATTCCTGCCTATGTAATCAAGGATCATTCCCGGCAGGACTTGGGAGACCGTAAGTGCCAGGTATTTAACCTGGCTTAGGCCTGTGCAAGGCCTGCTCTACCTACTGTACTATCTATCCAGCCCCACATCTTCTTTGTTTTTAAGATCCAGATAAAATACCACTTTATTCAAGAAGTCTTCCTAGACTATTCAGACCTATGGATGCTTTCATACATTGGTGTTTTAGCATTTATCATTTTACTGTATAATATTGAATGTGAGGCTGTTTTGCGGGTCAGATTCACTTACGGGTACCATCATCCATTGAGGTTTTATAATGAAAGGTTGTTGGTGCTTGTTAAAGAAATGCTTAAAAATAATCAAACACAACTACTTGATATATTTCCCTACCATTTTCTTTGGGTGTTCCCTAATCATTCTCTTCCTCCCTCCCTCCCTCCCTCCCTCCCTCCCTCCCTCCCTCCCTCCCTCCCTCCCTCCCTCCCTCCCTCCTTCCCTTCCTCCCTCCCTCCCTTCCTCCCTCCTTCTCTCTCTCTCTCTCTCTCTCTCTCTCTCTCTCTTTCTCTCTCTCATCTCATTACATAAATGGATTCATTCTATTCCTTTACATGGCACATTTGATAATGGATGAGGAATATAAGTGTGTAAAGAATAAGTTTGACAAATCAGGATGCCACTGGGCTGTCTTATTCTTACTCTTCTTTCTCAATTCCTTTGTTGCCCATCTCTGCTTTTTCACAGGATGAAGAACACCTTTTTGTAGCCTCCATGGCATTTAATAGTCAGATTGGGACTTGAGAAAGAAAAGCACTGAAGTTTTGATGTTTTCTAACAGCTTTACAGAGGGCTAATTTGGGAGTAATGGTACAAAATGAATAAGTAGGTGGTATTTTGAGGTCTGTGCATATACAGTTCCTTTGGAAAAATAACAGACATGTGTGGTAATGATCCCAAGATAGAATGGAACATTCCTGAGTCTCATGATCAAAATACCCATCCATAGACCTGTGGTTGATTTGTCAGGCTAAGACTTTCTATGTTTTTGTTATTTTCAGAAATAAATTATGTTGAGGAACAGGAAGATCACTCAAAGGACTAGAGAAAATGCCTGGTGTATATAAGGCTCCATGCTTGATTCCCAGTACCAAATGGCTCCACTGCAGCTGGGTCAAGTGCAGCCAAAGAAGTTCCCAAGCACCAGATGAGGGCCTAGTGGTGTGCAACACTGGGTCAGAGCACTGCACTGCAGTTCAGACAGTTGGAGTAAGTGTCATTCTGAGTGACTCTGGCCCTGAGCACAGCTTTGGAGAATCCATTCCCAAGCCAAACCTAACAAAATGGCTCTGCTAAAATCTGTAGTGAAGTACAATTTGCTGATCCAGATTATATGATCCCTGAAGCTACTCTCTAATAAAAGAAATAATCCTTTGAGTTCTTCACATAAACTCTGTGAACAATATGATTCCAGGCTTAGTAATAGATACCAGAGAAACCTGCACAATAATGAGTGACTCTATGACTGAGAAGCTCTGACCCTTCATAGTGTTAAATACAGCCACAGAATTAAATCATGGACGTAGGTGCCAAAGTGTCAATGTCAGTGCTCAAGTCTTACTCTTCTATAAATTTTCAGGGTGATTTGTGTCTGAATGTCTTCATCTATAAAGCAAGAAATAATGGAAAAGCCTACATTAGGATTTTATGAGGAATCACTTAGTTACAAAGTGTTTGATTATTATAAACACTTGGAACTTTAAGATATTATTATTATCAAAAAGAATGTTGTTAGATTCCTTATGAATTTCAGAGAAGTTAAATCTGTACCCCAAATTCTCAGCAAGAGTTAGAGCTGAAAGTTTAGGGTTCTTGTCCATGTTCCTTTCACTGTGAAAATAGAATAGTGTATATTGGCAAAGATTCAGTCACTAAGGATTCAGGCAAAGGTGTTTGAAACTTCAGTGTTTGCAAACTCCTGCTCAACCATTACTCTCCAAAAGAAAAAAATTGCAATATTATTTTGCAAAATGACAGAGATATATGATCAAGATTGGTGAAACCAAGATTGGTGAGACTTGATCAAGATTAATATTCTAAGAGAGTCCTTTTTCAGTTTGAAAGCCTTATGACTTGAAAGCTGATAAACAAATGATTGTTCCATTTACTTATAATAAAGACCTGATTCATAACATTCATAACAGGTACCACTGTTGGCTTGCATTTTAAGTCACATATTAGATGGGGGTACCTTCAACACCTTCCAATATAATGCTATATGGGATAAGCTGTACCCACAGAAATAGTGATTGTTGCCAAAACTTCACAATATAGTTTGGAACCAATAAAGCAGAACACAGTTAATGAAGCCACAGATGAAAAAAACATAAATAATAGTTCCAGAATCAAAGTGCTAAAATAAGGAAAATGCCAGAGTGACAAAATTAAATCTTTTTTTTTTTTTTTTTTTTTTTTAGAGCCACACCTGTTTGACACTCAGGGAGTATTCATGGTTATGTGCTCAGAAATCGCCCCTGGCTTGCGGGGGACCAGATGGGACGCTGGGGCATTGAATCGCAGTCCGTCCTAGGCTAGCGCTTGCAAGGCAGATACCTTATCTCTAGTGCCACCTCTCTGGCCCCCAAATTAAAACTTATTTAATTGGAGGAAAGATTTTTGGATGAAAAGTTAGGAAAACAATATCTTGGTTCCAGTTATCCAAGAGTTGTCTTCATTTTGAGTGGCTGTTCTATGTATGCATAAATCTGAGTGTGCATTGGCCTCAGAAAATCAAGTACCTTGGAATCAACATAACTAAAGAAGTGAAAGATTTATACAAAGAACACTACTTCAAGAAATTAAAGAGGACACAGGAAATGGAAACATATATCCTGCTCAGGCATTAGAAGGATTAACATTGAGGATACACAAATAACCAATCAAGGGGTAAACAAGACCCAACAGTTAATATGTTAATACTTCCCAAAACAATGTACAAATTTAATGCAATCCCTTTAAGGATGCCTTTGACATTTTTCAAAGAAGTGGATCAAACATTCCTGAAATTCATTTGGAACAATAAATGCCCATGAATAGCTAAAGCAATTTTTGGAAAAAAGAAGATGGAAGGCATCACTTTCCCAAACTTTAAATTTTATAAAGCAACAGTAACTAAAACAGCATAGTATTGGAATAAAGACAGATTCTCAGATCAATGGAATAGATTTGAGTATTCTGAGACTGACCCCCAGGTATACAGCTAATTAATCTTTGATAAAGGGGCAAGAAACACAAGTTGAGCAAGCAACACCTCTGCAACAGGTGTTGTTGGAACAACTGGTCAACCACTTACATAAAAACAAACTTAAACCTCTATCTAACACCATGCACAAAGGTTAAATCAAATAGATTAAAAACCTTGATATCAGACCCAAAGTATAAGGTATATAGAATACTCCATGACATTGAGTTGAAAGGCATCTTCAAGGAGGAAACACCACTGTCCAAACAAGTGGAAGCAGAGATAAACAAATGAAAGAGAGAAATAAAATGCTTGCCCTGGAGGCAGGAGGAACAGAGTGGGTGGGAGGGAAGAGGGCATCAGGAGGTTAAGAAGGAAAGTGGAGACATTGGTGGCAGGATATATGCACTGGACCACACCTAACAGTGCTGAGTAGCCATATGCACTGCCCAACATCAAACCCAAGGTCAGCCGCATGTATGGCAAATGTCTTAATCCCTGTATTATCTCTCAAGCTCAATTTAACATTTTCTAATTGTGTTTTCCTCTTCTGTGAGCAGAAGTCCTTGCCAGAGTGAAGAATAGCAAGGCTCCATGCTGAAGGCCTTTTACCAAGCTTAGGGAGGACTGTGGGACTCAGGCTGCCCCCAACAGCCTTCCCTCTCCTTCCTCCAGGACTCCAGGGCTATCCCTGGGCACTCGCCCAAGGGGCCAGTGAGGTCTGAAGATGGAAGACAGAAGCTCAACCAGATAGAGTCCTGAAGTTTTAAGCCCTTTGTGTTCTTCTTTGAAGACTGACCAGGCTGAGAGGACCCTAGAAGTAGCAGTTTTAATCTTTCCTGTCCAGCCTCTAACACATTTCTCACTCTTCCCTTCCTATACAGGAAATCCCCCAAATCACAGAGAACAAACAAGAGAACATAGAGAATAAAGGACATCATTTAGATGCCAAACTGGACCAAAGAGATGCAAACTGGATAAAGGCATCACCTATGTCTCCCTTGCTCTCTTCCTCTTAACCTCATCAGCAGCACCTTCCTGCCACTGTCCTCATGAGAGCCCCAGGAAGAAACCATCTATTCTACTATAAAGACCTTACAAGCTTAGCTTTCCAGAACTCAGTACTGACTTCAGTCAGAGCCAGGTGATAGATACAGAGTCTGAGGCACTGGTGGTGGCCTGGAAGGCTCTTTTTCATTCTGCCCTCCCACACAAATAAAAGAAATGGCACTAAGAGAAAAAAATATCAAGAAGGGCCAGATGAGAAATGTGCGCTAGAGAAGGAATGGGTGTTGGAACACTGTATAACAGAAAAAATGTAATCATGAACAACTTTCAGTGTATCTCATGGTGATACATAAAAAAAAGTATTGGGCCAAAAAATAAATAAATTTTTCTAATTGTTTTTAGAATAGTACTGGGAATCAAATCCCATGCTTAAACATGAGAAGCATGTGCTCTGCCTATGAGTAAAGCTCCAGGTGGATCCCTAGCACTGCAAATAGTCCCCCAAGAGCCACTAGGAATGAACCCTGAGAACAGAGAGAGGAGTAATCCCTAGGCACTGCTAGGAGATTTCTTTTTTTTTGGGGGGGGAGGCACACCCAGTGACACTCAGGGGTTACTCTGGCTATGTGCTCAGAAATCACTCCTGGCTTGGGGGTCCATATGGGACTCTGGAGGATATAACCATGATCTGTCCTAGGTTAGCTGTTTGCCAGGCAAATGCCCTGCCACTGAGCCACTGCTCTGGCTCCCTGCTAGGAGATTTCTAATAAGCCCCTCATAAAAGAAAATATTTACCTTGTGCCAGATCTTAGAGGAAAGGCTTTTAGTTTTTCCCCAGTGAGTATAATGCTTGCTGTGAGTTTATAAAAGATGTATATTTACTTTATAATACTTAATGAGAAAAGTTCCTTAAATTTCCATCTAGTTGAGAGTTTTTATTATGAATGGTGCTGGACCTTGTCAAATGTTTTCTCTGCATCTATTGCTATGATCATATGATTTTTACTTTTTTTCTTATTGATATGGTATATTAGTTGATTGATTTGTTGTACTATCCTTGCATACCTGGAATGAATCCTACTTGGTCATGGTGTATGATCTTTTGATGAATTGTTGGATTCTATTTGCTAGTATCACTTTTATTAAATATTGTCATGGAAGTACTTGTCATAGCAATTAGGCAAGAAAAAGTTATCAAGGAAATTCAGATAGTAAAGGAAGAAGTCAAATTCTCAATATTTGTGGATGACACACTACTATATCTAGAAAATCCTAAAGTCAACAAAAAACTTCTAGAAGCAATAGATTTGTATAGTAAAGTAGCAGTTTAACAAGCAAAAATCTATGGATTTCTATATACAAATAATGAAAGAGAAGAAAAACAATCTCATTCATAACCATTCTTCAAAAAATCAAGTACCTCAGAATCAACTTAACTAGAGAGGTGAAAGATCTACACATAGAAAATTACAAAACACTACTTCAAGAAATAAAAGAGGACACAAGGAAATAGAAACACACCCCCTACTCATGGATTGGGAGGATTAATATAATTAAAATGGCTACCCTCCCCAAAGCCTTATACATATTTAATGGAATGTCTATAAGTATACCCATGACATATTTCAGAGAAATATATCAAACACTCCTAAAATTCATATAAAATGATAAACCCCCATGAATAACTAAAGCAATTCTTAGGAAGGAAAAGATGAGAGACATTACATTCTCCAACTTCAAACTTACTATAAATAAATAGTAATTAAACATTATGGTTCTGGAATAAAGACAGACTCTCAGATCTATGGAATAGGCTTGGATATCCTGAGACAAATCCTCAGGTATATATGATCAATTAATCTTTAATAAAAGAGCAAGAAAAATGAAGTGGAGCAAAGAAATCCTCTTCAACATGTATTGTTAGGTCATCTACATGCCAGAACAAAACAAAACAAAACAAAACACAGACTTCTTTTTTTATCACCCTGAACAAAAGTCAAATAAAAATGGATTAAATACCTTGATATTAGACCTTAAAGCTTAAATAATAAGATACAAAAAGGAAAATGTAGCAGAACTCTCCATGGCACTGAAGCTGAAGACATCTTCAAGGATGAATCAATACTGACCAGTGAAAGCAAAGAAAAGAATATGAGACTATGGGGCCGGAGAGATAGCATGGAGGTAAGGCGTTTGCCTTTCATGCAGGAGGTCATCGGTTCGAATCCCGGCGCTCCATATGGTCCCCTGTGCCTGCCAGGAGCAATCTCTGAGCCTGGAGCCAGGAATAACCCCTGAGCACTGCCAGGTGTGACCCAAAAACAAAAAAAAAAAAAAAAAAAAAAAAACAAGAATATGAGACTATATTAAACTAAGAAACTTCTGCATCTCAAAAATTGGTGACCAATATACAAATACTGAGATACCATCTCATATTGTAGAGATTGCCACACATCAAAAAGAACAAAAATAACCAGTGCTGGCATGGATGTGGAGAGAAATGAACTCTTATTCACTGCTGATGGGAATGTAGCTGGTCCACTCTTTTTGGACAACAATATGAACATTCCTCAAAAAACTAGAAATGGAGTTATCATATGACCCAGCAATACTGCTTCTGGGAAAACACAATGCAGAATAGGCATTTGGACTCGTATGCTCATTACAGCACTATTATAGCCAGAATCTCGAAACAACCCAAGTGCCCGAGAACAGATGAGTAGGTAAAGAAACTGTGGTACATCTACACAATGGAATGGTATGCAGTTGTTAGAAATATAATGGAGCCATGAAATTCGCTTATAAATAGATGAATATGGAGACTATTATGCTGAATGAAGTGAGTCAGAGGGAGAAGGACTGTCATAGAATGATCACACTCATTTGTCAGCTATATTTAAAAAAAATTCCAACAACAATAGTATGGCAATAATATTCAAAGACAATAGAGATGAGAGTAGAAGGATCAGTTTCATGGTAGGTAAGAGTCAGGGAGTGCAGTTAGGGCAGAGAAGGGACAGCTATGACCATGATAGTTGGAAATGATTGCTCTGGATAAAAACTGGGTGCCAAAAGGATATGAAGTGTTATACATGATACCCCTTCCATAGTAATACTGCAAACCACAGTGTCTAAAAGGGAAAAAAGAAAGACTGACAGAAAGAATGAGTAAAGAAAAATGTCTGACAGAGAGGCAGTAGAAGTGAGGGCAGGAGGGAAACTGTGGAGGTTGGTGATTGGAAATGTGCACTACTGAAGGGATGGGCATTGAACATTGTATGAATGAAACTCAATCATGAACAACTTTGCATCTGTATCTCAAGGTTATTCAATTAATAACTATTAAAAAGAATTAAAATGATTTTTATATTTACCCTCATCAATATAAACATTTTCAATAAAGTTTATTTTGTGTAATGTTATTTGTGTAGTTGCATTATTCTTCTACTAAATAGACTATTAGACTTGAATCTGGGCATTCAGTTTTATCTATCGCTAGAAATCTTTAAAGACTATATTAATTCATTACTACAGCTGCTTCAAATATTATGTCAAGATCGTGACCACTATAAATCACAAATAACCACAATCTCAACCCTTTTCAGTTTGAGTAATAAAACAGAAAGCCACAAAGTTTCCTTCATGATAACCTACCCACTGTGGAGGGCTGAATGGCTTTTGGTGACACCCATTTAGGGGAAGATTCGGGATGTGGGGCTACAGGCTGCACTGGGCGAGTCTGTCTGTCTGCCAGTTTCATCAGACTCATTTGTCGCTTGTGAAATATTTCCTGCACATCCGTCAGCTTCTGCAGGACTTTCTGGGCTTTGGCCTGCAGGATCAAAGAAACAAATCACATGAGTAAAATCATCAGGCCTTTGTCATTCTCCCTCTAACTTAGTTTGCTCACTATGACCCCATCTTGCATTATCCACAAAGTAGCATAAGACAAGATTTCATCTTTTCTTCAGGTTGCATTATTTGCTATTGACAAGACTCTACAGAATGTTAACAAACCCTTGGACTTTGACTACAAAACTGAGGTTTCCCATCTGGAGAAGGAGATTCAGGGACTGGAGGGAAGACAGACCAGAAGTGATATAAGGTAATTGTGGAGGGTCTTTTGGCACTTGGGTAGCATTACCATGATTGTAATCATGTTAATGAGACTATAATTACAAGGGAGAAAAATGTAAATAATGAGTAGAGCATTAGGCAATATGCTTGGGGACAGGAAACTTACATTCTCCCTTCTTCCTTTCCTCCCCTCTACCCTAGATCTACTGGTAATCCATGGCAAGTATCCACAGGCAAGCCATCACAGTGTTGTGCTTCTCTGGCCTACAAGTCCCCTCAGAGACCTTTAAGGGCCAACCTTGCTTTGGTACTTGATGGGCCTGTAGTTCCAGCACTTGGCACACTGCTAGGAGTACTCAGTACCTATATTTTGAGTGGACACACAATCACTAGGATATGTTCCCTAAAAGTAAAAAAGGATGCTACAAATCATGAAGGTTAATTCACAAAAGAGGAAAATTTCAAAATAAGCAAAGTACAACCAAATAAAGGCACTTCTGGGGAAAAGAATTTAAATGATCTGAGGAAAGCTGAATACTGTGGGTAGGTCAAGGGAACCATGGAACACCTGTAATCAGGATACACTTTGTTTACATTTGTTCTGTGTGAGGCCTTCTTATATACACTGGAACAACATAAACTGAAGAAAGATGAAATTCCAGATGTCCCATTATCTGACTCTCAGCTCTATGGTGGTCAGGGAAACCTGAAAGCTGGAGAAACCTTGAGTCTCACCAAGGCTTGGATTCAGATCAATATTGTTTCTTCCAACCCTGGCTTCTAGCAACTTCCTTCTAGTTCAAGTAGAGTAGCCTTTTCTTAGTCAGGCTGATACTGACAACAGGATGGCTATAATCACCAAAGGGAGCTGCCCTAGAAAAACTGAGTCATTGTATGTCATTCAAGATGAATTGAGAATATTTAATTCCCAAAGATATTCCACAACATAATTTTACACACTGTGTAACACCCTCTCCCACCCACACTGCTCAGAGATCACTCCTGGCAGGGTTTGTGGGTTATGTGGGGTGCTGAGAAACAGGTTGACTACATATTAAGCAAGTGGCCTACCCATTGTATTGTTGCTTCATCCCAGCAGATTTCTTTTTAATTTCTGAGCTGGGAATGTACCTTACTGGTAAAGTATTTGCTTGGTTTGTGTCAGGCCCTGGGTTCAGTACCCAGAATATAGCTGTGAACACCAAACCCAGTATAATAGGGGCCAGAGAGATGGATAGACTGGAGCACATACTTTGCTCTTGAAGGAGTCCTAGGTTTAATTTCTGATCCCCTCAGCACTGAGTCAAATATGCACTGAGCACTGTTACTGAGCACTGAGCACTGAGCCCTCCAAAAAAGCTTCACATAATGAACACACCCCACTTGGGGAGATTGATATAAACTCTGTGGCTATTATTCCGTGAAATGTGGTACAGGTTGAGGACTAACTTCATGGGAAGTCGCCACATTTTGCAAGTGTAACAGTCAACTTTTGGGTGCAGGTCCAGCTTCTGAGGGAAAGAACAAAGAGCTCCAATGCAGGGATGTAAAGCTGGGTGTGGAACACTGCCTCCCTCTAGCTTGAGGACCCCATTAAGGTTGAACTCTGCACAGATCTGGGGGTCACCTTACCCTTAGGAGGGTCTGACTGCAAACGTACGTCACCCACACAGTAACTACCAGCTACACATAGCTGCTGAGCTGGGCTGGCAGCATGAAATACATGTGGAATTTTGAGGGAGTATATAAAAGAAGAATGCAAATGATCTCAAGTTTTAGTGTTGATTATATGTTAAAATGCTATTTTAGACAGACTAACTGAAACATAATTAAAATAGATTTAACTTGTTTTTTGCAATACAGCTACTTGAACATCTTAAATTGCATTCATGGCTTACAGTCTTTCCAGAAGACAGGGTTGGCCAAGACCAGAACTTGGCAAACTTTTCTTTTTTGTCATTCTGCATATGACAAATATTAAATACTCCTGGCTTTAGAGTCTGTCCTTTGTCAAAATTACTGAACTCTGCTACTGTACCATAAAAGCAATCACAGATAATAACTAATACTTACTAAAATGTGACTTTATCCATAAATCCATAAATAAATGATAATATCAGAGACACAATACAGTGGGGAAAGCACTTGCCTTACATGTGGCTGAGTTGGGCTTAATTCCCAGTATCCCAAGCCCTCCAGAAGTGATCCCTGAATGCAGAAGCAAGAGTAAACCCTGAGCACAACTTGGTATGGTGCCTTTCCCTTCTTCCTCCAATACAACAACAGTACAGAAGGAAGTGCTCTTGCACACAGCCAACTTGGGTTCGATTCTTGGTGCCTAATATGGTCCCCTGAGTACCACCAATAGTAATTCCTGAGCACTACTGCTGGACTCCCAGGTAGAATTTTTCCACAGGCAAAGTTGTGCCAAGTTATTTCCACTTCAGGGTTAAAATCAGCTCTAAAACATGATCTTTGTGAGGCTGGAGCAGAGACGCAAGCGGCAGGGTGTTTGCCTTGCAGGCAGTAACCTAGGACAGATCCTCAGCTTCACCTGGTGTGGCTCAAAAAACAAAACAAACAAAAACAAAAAGCATTACCTTTGTGTCAACAGTGAGCATCAGCTCAAACTGGTTGTAGAAGTCTCTGGGGTTGGGAAGCTGGTAATCTTTGGCTGCACCCAGGAATATCTCAATGTCATTCAAAGCAACGTCAACCCCCTCACGCGACTGGCACTTGTCAACAGCTTGGGAAGCCAAGAGGTAGATTCCTGCTTCACACCACTGGCTGACCTTTGGGAAAGAAAGAGAGTTGCTTTCCTAAAATTTAAATTTGTAGGTCTTATCTATTTCATGTAAACTTTATTAGCATAGCATTTTTATTTTTTTATTTTTATTTTGGGGGGTTGGGTCACATTCCGTGATGCTCAGGCTGGCTCTGTGCTCAGAAATCGCTCCTGCCTTGGGGAACCATATGGGACAGTGGGGGATCGAACCGTGGTCTGTTCTAGATCAGCTGCGTACAAGGCAAATGCCCTACCACTGCTCCACTGCTCCTGTCCTGAGCATAGCATTTTTATATAGTTTTTTTATTAAATATATTTTTTATTTAAGTAACATGATCATATTTGGGTTACAGTCATAACCAGAACACCCCCCTTCACCAGTGCAACATTACCCCCTCCCCACTTCCCATCCCCTGCCTGTTTTCGAGACAGGCATTCTACTACAGTAGTTTGTTTTTAAGTTCAGTAAGTTGTATTTTTTTCCTTAAAGGATAAGAGTAAAAAAATATAGTAAAGGTGTGATAGTGGCACTCGCCAATGTTTGCATAGGTCCAGGAAAATGGAGAAAATGGGAGAAAAAATCCTTGACCTGATTACAAATGGCCTCACCCCAGAAGTTTATTGGCATAAGACAGACTCTGGGTTCCAGGCATACCAGTTATAGTTTTTTTTTTTTTTTTTTTTTTTTTTATGGGGCTGGAGTGATGGTGCAGCCGTAGGGTGTTTGCCTTGCACGTGTCTGACTCAGAATGGACCACAGTTCAATCCCCTGCCATCCCATATGGCCCCCCAAACCAGGAGCAATTTCTGAGGGCAGAGCCAGGAATAACCCCTGAGCGTTACCAGATGTGACCCAAAAATAAAAAAAAATGTTTTGTTTATGACAGGGAAGATATGATAATTACCACAATAAGATCCAAGTACAAAATAAAATTTTGTGTGCCTTAGATATTAGGTGTCAGAATTGAAAATATATTTATGAAGTGAGAAAAAACATTATATAGTACTAAATGATTCTAATTTATTTACATAGATAAAATCATACAACAATGATCACAAATTGACTTTTATTGATTTATTTTCTAATCATTCCATTTGTCATTCCTTTACATTTTATTGGAGCAAGTAATATGAAATAAATTCATTAAGTGTCCATCAAGGATCAGGGGAAGGAGGGAACCTGGAGACATTAGTGGAGGGAAAGGGGACACTACTATTGGTTGTATTATGTTGGAAAATTGTATACCTAATGTATGCAATCTATTATGAACAACCTTATAAATCAGTGTCAAATATAAAAATAATTAATTGAAAAAGCTTTTTTCATGAAAAAGTTTAAGAAAAAATTAATTAAAAATTTAAAAAAATGCTGGCGGGGATGTGGAGAGAAAGAAACTCTTATCTGCTGCTGGTGGAAATGTCATTTAGTTCAACCTCTATGGAAACCGATATGGAGATTCCTCCAAAATCTGGAAATTGAGCTCCCATTCGACCCAGCTATTCTACTCCTAGGGATATAACCTAAGAACACAAGAATACAATACAAAAACCCCTTCCTCACACCTATATTTATTGCAGCACTATTCACAATAGCCAGGCTCTGGAAACAACTGAGATGCCCTTCAACAGACAAATGGCTAAAGAAACTGGTACATATACACAATGGAATATGATGCAGCCGTCAGGAGAGATGAAGTCATGAAATTTTCCTATATATGGATGTATATGGAATCTATCATGCTGAGCGAAATAAGTCAAAGGGAGGGAGAGAGAGATGCAGAATAGTCTCACTCATCTATGGGTTTTAAGAAAAATAGCGGGAGAGAGGGAGCACTGAGGGGGCCATGTCTGCTGCTGTGGTGCGTGGTCCCTTTATATTATGGATCTAGGCAGGACAATAAAGAACAATAGAAATGAAAAAGAAAAAAAAAAGTTGTTTTTGCAACAATCCTCAGAGACAATGAGAGGAGGGCTGGAACTTCTAGCTCACTTCATGAAGCTCACCACAAAGAGTGGTGAGTGCAGTTATAGAAATAACTACACTGAGAACTACCATAATCATGTGAATGAATGAGAGAATTGGAAAGCCTGTCTAGAGTACAGGTAGGGGTGGGGTTGGATGGAGGGAGATTTGGGACCTTGGTGGTGGGAATGTTGCACTGGTGAAGGGGGAGGTGTTCTTTATATGACTGAAACCTAATCACAATCATATTTGTAATCAAGATGTTTAAATAAAGAAAAAATATAAAAAATATAAAAATTCATTAAAATTTTAAGAAATTAAAAAAAATAAAAATGTGAGTTGCCCCAAGCTAGAGCCTAACCACACTCCACTGGAGATCTGGGCTCAGATGAGATTGACAAGGATTTTACAGCAACAAGATTGTCATTAGGTAACATGCTTTAGAGGTCTAACCAATGTAATTGCACCTATGGGTTAGAGGACCCAAGCTTCTTGTCCAACTGCTCAGTTCTCAGGGAAACACCCAATTAGCAAAAACTATTCTCAGGCCCAGGAATGTGGCTCAAGTGGTGGAGCACATGACTGGCATGTGCAAAGCCCTGAAGTGGATCCTCTTCAGCCCTTCCAGCACCAGCATGGTGGCCTTGGAGATATTCAAGTATAGTTGGGCAAAATCTTTAGGCCTAGAGCCTCCCTAGAAACATTCTCTGTCAGGGAGGTGGAGAGGAAGGACCCTCATTCACTGTTGGTGGGAATAAAAACTTACTCAGCCTCTGGAAAACAGTGTGGATAAACCTGAAAAAATTACAAACAGAGACAGAGGGATGGCTGGCATACTGGAGGCCTAGATTCAATCCTGGTACTATAGATCCAGCCATGCCCACTGGACATGACTCTTACATTGATAGAAACTATAAATGATCCATAAATTCTTCATTTATAGGAGAAATAAATGATCCAGCAATTCACCCCACATATCTACCCCAAGCACAAAAAACCCACACTAATTTGAAAAGGTATGTATATATTCATACTCCCTGCAATGATATAATATATATAATATATAATATATATAATATATATAATATATAATGATATAATACCTGAGATCTGAAAACAGCTCAACAAATAAGTTGAGAAAGATGTGGTTGATATAGACACAATAAAATGGAATCTCTGAGATAACTGTAATTTACATTTTGTCTTAAAGTTTCCCCTAATTCTGGGGCTGGAGAGACAGGACAAAGAACGGGGCACTTCTCCTGCATGCAACTGATCTGAGTTCAATCCCAATCAGTACCCCCAGATAGTCCCCAAGCCCACCAGAAGTTAGGCCTAAGCACAGAGCTATGGGTAAGCCCTGAGCACTGTTGGTTGTGGCACAAAAACACACAAAAATTCCCCTAAATTGTCAGGAATATTTACTACTCTGAACCAATAAAATAAAGTTATTTGAAACACAATAACTAACTCTTGGAGGGAAGTAAGAAATGTAAATGGGCAGACACATTTTCTCCCTTATTCCTACATTTTTTGATTTTAAAAATAATAAAGAATTATAATTTTATTACTTTTGCTTTGTTTTGTTCTTTGAGCCATACCTATGGTACCCAGCAATCAGACCGACAAGGCTTTATATGTAGTTCTGGGAATGAAACCAGACTGACTGTATGTAAAACAGTCCCCTACCTATTGTGCTATGGCACCAACTCAGGAAAACTTCCTCTTTAAACAAAAAGTCTACCAATCTGACCCAAACTCCGGGTATGCTGGTATTTGGGCTGATATCACCAGGACTTTTTCTTTGGATTGAGTGTTGTCATGTTCCCTGATACCCCCACTTTCAGCCTTCTCATATTTCTGGAAGACCTAGCAGCTAGAAACACACCCACAAAAGTCACAGTTATCAGTCTCAGTGCTTCGAATTCCTGAACTGCGCATATGCAGCCATATTATGGTTTTAGATATTTTAATGCTGTCATCCAAGCATAAACACACCAATTTAGATGCCAACATGTATTTGAAGTCACCTAATGTTCAGAAACAAAAAAAAGTAACAGAAAGATCAACTAGTAACAAGACCTTGGTAAACCTTCTGACAATGACTTGGCCTCACTGAAAGATGCAATAATTTTTACAGATTTTCTTATTGCTCTACTTTTGTTCCCTCCCTCCCTTTCTCTCTTCCTCCCTCTCTTCCCCTCCCTCCCTTCCTTCTATCCATCTTTCCTTCCTTTGTTCCTTCCTTTCTTTTCTCTTCCCTTCTCTTCCTTTTCCTTTTCTTCCCTTCTCTTTCTGTTTTTTTTTTTTTTTTTTAAAGAATTTTGCTCCCACTTACCTGGAAACAAATGTGTTATAATCAATGATGTAAAACATGGTTTTTAAATATAGTAATTCATGTTTCATTTTTAAAAAAATAAAATAAGGGGCCAGAGAGATAGCACAGCAGTAGGGCATTTGTCTTAGACACAGAAGGATGGTGGTTCGAATCCCGGCATCCCATATGGTCCCCTGAGCCTGCCAGGAGCGATTTCTGAGCATAGAGCCAGGAGCAACCTGTAGGGTGTGACCCCAAAACCAAAACAAACAAACAAAAACAACAACAAAATGTCTACATATGCAGAAATATTTAGCTGCGGTCTTCTACAAAGTCAAAGGCTATCAGCTCTTTGAGGCAGAAAGACACACATAATCTTCCTCCACCCCACTTCCAACACACACACACACACACACACACACACACACACACTCACGTCAGTATTAGGCTATTCATTATACAGCAGAAGTGCAGGGAAGATCATTGAGCCCAGAATGCCCTTCTGAGTTACTTGCTTCTGAAACAGCTGTATTTCATAGAGATTAAATTTCCTTTGGCATTAGGATGAGGTAAAACAGCCTGAATGGGTGACTCTGAACATCACAGAAAAAAAAAGCTGTGGAAAGGAGCATGCTGACTCATGGCTAAGAACCATATACTAGTTGGGAACAATTCACGAGGAAGGCTCTAGAAGTCATAACACTGCTGATTGGACACTTGCCCCAGACATCAGCACTGAAGTGCAATCCAGGCTGCCTACTGCTCTTAAGGAACCCTCTACCAATAGCTCCACTCTTGCTCAGAGACTGGGGCTTAAAATTGGCCTTCCTGGCTTCTAATCTAGCATCTCTCTGTTCCTTTTACCCCTTGTGGGGTCCTGGACAATTTCTCATCCCATGGTTTCTTGCTGTTATCCTTGCACCATCTGGATCTAATTTATCTAAGCACTTGACTACAGTATTCATTCTTGGGTGTCTCATACATGGGCTGAGTTTATGTCTCTGCACTAAGCACATCTGGAGTGCAACTATTCAGATCTCCAAGGCCAGACCAAAACTAAGTCCACAAGGAGAAAAGTGAACATGAGTATTTTAGAGTGTGACTCCACCATGGATGTAGGTGTAACTGCCTGCAAAGACCCGCCCATTCTTGGGAGGGGTCTTGGGCGGATATTACGTGTATCTTTACCTACAAGACACGCCCATTCCTGGGAGGGGTCTGGGTAAGGTTAGATAAGGTCTTTGACCCAAGCCGGAATTGGGGTCTTGGCCAAGATGGAGAGGTAAGAGGAGACATGGCTGAAAGAAGTTAAGATGCATGGCAAGCTAAGGATAGCATGCATAAATGGTTGAGATTGACCACACATGTGGTGGATAGGGTATGAATAAAGCTGATACTTCCTGGAGCCTGTCTGAGTGAATCTGATTCCCACCGTGACCACCTGAAGATGATGACCTGCGGTTAATGGGGGATGGAGCCACGTGGCCGGGGCCTAAGGACAAAGGTCTCCATCTCTATCCAAGCCCATCTTAAGGGCTGAATGCAACATTAGAGGACTGATGCGAAGTCTGGACACTTGGGACCTTATTTCCTATTAACTATCAAACCTTCAATACTCCTGGGATATAGATGCAGCATTTTTAATACATTCTGAGTATGATTACAGAGGAAGTACTTCTCTGCAACAGTGGGGAGGATTAGCCAGTATAACCAAGGTGGTTTTACAGGAAACATTGCAGGCACCATGGTTTTGTTTTGCTCACCTTGTCCAGCTGTCTGTGCAACTCCAAGGACTTCTCTAACATCTCCTCTCTTTTCTTGTTTTCATTGATGAAGTCATCACAGAGATGCCTGAGCTCTGCACATCTGGGCCTGATGGAGTCCACCGCATAGTGGTGGCTTTGGATGAGCTGGTCCCCCACCAGTGCAAGCAGCTGAGCCTTCTCCAAAGGCTCCTGCAAAAGAAGCATTCATAATCCAATATCATAATCCATGTCTCATGGAGGTTGTGATCTTCTTTGTCCTGCTGCTGCCCGCTTAGAGGGCAATAGGAGGGTGCAGATTCAGGGCCTAGGCTTTGAGAATGGGGACAGTGGTGTGGGGGAGAGCTCTGTGATGCTTGAATTTACCCCAGGAAGTCAAGCCTAATCTAAGGTCAGCTGCACCCTGAAGAATGACAAGTCCTTCATTCAGATATTTGTTTAGTTGTGGAGCAGGCACTAAAGATATTGTGTGAACAAGCCTGGAGTTTTCAGCAGAATGGAGAAAACATATACCACATAAATAACACACAGGAAGAAATAAGTGTGATTGTGTAAAGTCCCAAGGTTCAGGATCATGAAGCAGGATCATTGCACAAGACAGGAGACTCAGACTTCCTTTGTCAACTGAAGAGAAAATAGACACAGCTGTGAGGGTGTGTGTGGGGGGGGTGATTTGGAAAAAGTAAAGATCTGTGTCATTACACACATTTGGTGAATGTGGGGAAGTGCATATAACCACTAAATATAAATATTTTTTGCAACCCACACAGTTCTAGGCTGTTCTACCCTTGTTCATTATTTACCTCAGACGATTTTCTCTGTTCTCACTATATGTGAAAAAACAAACAAACAAACCTCACATTTTTCTGTTTTTTATTTGTTCATTACATATTTTTGAGGGCTTATTCTATGCCAACTTCTGTTCTAGTGCTAGGAAGTTAGTAGCAAACAAGCAGATAATATCCTGACACCTTGAAACTTAGGTTCAACAGGAGACAAAGACAAGACTCAAATGTAGATTCCATTACTACATTAAATAGGCATGAGTGTTATGGAGAATAATCAAAGTGGGGCGAGGGTAGGACATATGTGTGGATAAATCAAAACTTTATTTGGATGGTGAGAAAAGGCCTCCTGTGAAGGTGTGGACCTATCTGTGCAGAAAATTGAACAGAGCAAAACTGAGAGCACTAACCTAGATGGATGACCTGATCATTCTCTGAAGATGTACAGGTGTCTCGTATTCACATCAGAAAATGTTTGTCATTTCTTGTTACAGGTAAAATGTAAATATAAACCATGAGATTTCACCTTAGACATGAGGGAATGGTTGACATCAAAAAGATAAACTCCAATAAGGATTAGCAAGGGTGTGGAGAAGACACCCCAAGACACTGTAGGTTGAAATGTGAACTGTAGGTGCAATGACTATGGGAAACAGTATAGAGTTTCCTCAGAAAGGTACAAGTAGGTGTACTATATGATCTAGCTATTTTACCCCTGGCATTACTTGGAGCAAGTGAAAGCAGTAATTTAAAAAGGTATATGTACCCCTGTGTTCAATAAAATATACTTTTTAGGGGCTGGAGAGATAGCATGGAGGTAAGGCGTTTGCTTCAATCAGAAGGTCATTGGTTCAAATTCCGGCATCTGATATGATCCCCCGTGCCTGCCAGGAGCGATTTCTGAGTGTGGAGCCAGGAGTAACCCTTGAGCACTGCCGGGTGTGACCCAAAAATCAATATATATATATATATATATATATATATATATATATATATATTAGAACTTGGCCATTAAAAAGTGTGTATATATGTATGAGTATATATATATATATATATATACTTTTTTAAATTTAAACACCTTGATTACATACATGATTGTGTTTGGGTTTCAGTCATGTAAAGAACACCACCCATCACCAGTGCAACATTCCCATCACCAATGTCCCAAGTCTCCCTCCTCCCCACCCGACCCCAGCCTGTACTCTAAACAGGCTCTCCATTTCCCTCATACATTCTCACTTTTTAATGTCAAAGTTCTTAAAATCACTTAAATGTCCACTATAAAAGATTAGATATAAAAGATATAGGATATAACCAAGAAATGGAATATCACTTACTTATAAGAAAAGTGGAATTTTATCGTTTGCGACAATATGGGTGCATCTGGAGGACATTGATATTAAAGTAAAACAAGTCAGAAGGAGAACAAATACCACATAATTTCACTCACAGGTGGAAGATACAACACAAAAGAATAAACAAAACAAACTCTTGGACTCTAAACACAAAATTGTGGTTCCAAAGGGGCAGGGGAATAGGCAATGGGTAAATGAGGCCAAAGGATGGAAACTGAACTGTTGAAGGCCACCATAAGGCAGGCCTATACAAAATGTTGAATTAGTCTGTACACTTAATACATCTCTCATCAAAAGCAATGTTACTTCAATATTTTTTTAAAAGACCTGATCATAAGGGTATCCCTTGGAATTTAAGAATGTCAGGATGGTCCTAAATCTCCCAATTTGAATGGATCATTGTGCCTAAACACAACAATACATTTGATATGAACATGTGCTTTGGCAGCATGTGTGAAGTCTGGGGATTAAGGCAAAGGCAGGCAGAAACTACTGATATAACCACCAAAAACTCGCTGAAAGACAATATTTTATAATGTCAGAACAACCTATATGGTGGTAAGGGAGGGGAGCAATAGAAGAGGTAATTAAGTTGGAACTTCATTGGGAGTAAAACTTGGAAACTTGGAAACTCATACCTGGTTTCCTCCAGATTGCCCCACGCACATTATTCCAGATTTCCCAGTACATCTTTCTCCTTTATATCTCCTTGGTATCATTTCATAGCCACAAGAGCACATGCATAGACATGCTAACTCCTATGAGTTTGCCAAACCTATCTTTGAATGAAGAAGTGTGGTCAGTCTTGAGACCCCTGGACAAAGAAGCCAAGACCTGATATGTCGGACAAACCAGGCAATAAAAACTTGATCAAGAGATGAGCAAGTCTGACATGTTTAAGCAGCAGGAGGTGGTGACTGGAGCAGAATCAAAAGCAGGAAATGAGCAGGAGATGAGATCAGAGAGGAAGGAAGGGAGACAGAGCTGAGAAGGCATGATTGCCCTTGATAGCACTTGGGCTTTTTCTTCTGTGACTTTCCTTAGAAGCTCTGGAAAGACAGAAGAGAGAAAACTCAGACATACAGACACACACAAACACACAGACACACTTTTTTGGGGGCAGTGTTGGGGTAGAACCCAGGGCATCACACATCATACCCCATATCATTAATATTTTAAAGTGATTGCTTCATCACCTAGCTGTGGTGTTAAGGAAGTTCTGGAAGAGGCAAAGCAGGGAGACTAGCTGGGGATCCCCTGCAACAAATAGGCCTTAAACAAGATGGCAACTAAACTAACCCGTTGATGGGTCTTGCTAACTATTAGATCTACAATGGCTCCTGCCATACCCCTTACCACAACCTTTCCTTCACTTTGTTTTCCTTTTCAAATAATACCTCTCTGCAAATAGCACTATTTACAATCGACTTCCTTCCTTCTTCATCTAATCCCTCTAAGTTCATTGAGAATACTTAGCAGTATTATCTTAGCAGTAAATATCTGATGGATCCAATCAATGAATGAATTATGAATTAATAAAACAATGGTCTGGACAGTGTAGCAAGTACTGCGACTACTATACAAGCCCTAACTTATGTCAGCACTGGCCTGGGAGTGGTCATGGGTGAAGCAACACTAAGATGCATGGTACACACCCTTTATACTTCCTTTTTCGGGCCACACTGGTGGTGCTCAGGGCTTACTCCTATCTCTGTGATCAGGAATCACACAGAAACCAGAAACCAGGAAACCAGAGATCAAACCAGGGTCAGCTGCATGCAAGGAAAACACTTTCCCACTGTACTAGCTCTCCTACCCAAGAATGCATGTTTGTATATATATAGCACATCTGATTATATATGTATATATACATCTACACACATTTACTTATCATGAGCACACAGACTCTGGGGGCAATTACAGTCTACACTTCCCTTGGCAGGCACTATCTTACCCTTTAGAAGCTATTTTGATCATTTGAGGTGGGAGAAAAGTAAATTTTAAATGGATCTTAAGAAATGCACCATAAATTCCACCTTGGAGTCAGCAAGTATAGCTCTTAGAGACTTTCCTGAAACCATTGGATAATATGAGATCTGGATATCAAACTGACTATAGCCCTAGTATTCCCTATGTACTTACTTTACCTCTATCTCATTTCATCTGCAAAGGGACACAATAAGGTAAAGTCTGTTACATAGAGGATGAATACAATCATAAAGGCTAAGATGTAAAAGGTCACATAGTCAGTAACTGGGACCAAGACCTGAGTCCAGTTCTGTCTGATTCCATAACCACTATCTTACCTTCTTTTAGCCTGTGCTGCTCAGTCTTACTGTTAAATCCTACAGCACGTACTAAGGGTTTTCTATCAAATCTCAAGCCACATCTTAATGTTCAGTCTAAGCAACCACTACTCAAGATAAATATCCAATAAGGTCTCTAAAGTGAGAAAGAAATGGCTGAGGACTGATACTCTGAACAAACACCTGTCTAGCATCTTTCAGATGCTGAAAATTCAAAGGGCTGGACCATCAAGTTGCAGCACGTAATTTAAAATTCTTTACCATAACCATTTAGCTCCACCCCCGTCCTCTCCCCCAATGCAAAGGATGCTACTGCAATGACAGGTAAAATCTAGGGTGTCTGCAGTAGAAAAAAATGGTGAGAAAGAATGATGCTGCTATATTGAGAAACCCCTAAAGGATCCCAGATAACAACCTAGGCATGGGGAAGTGGGTCAGGTAAACCAAGAAAACCTGGAAATTAATGGGCATCAAAAAAACAGCAAAAGCAAAGGAGTCCTCATTTCTTTAGCATGCATTTGGAAATTTCTACAAAATAAAAATTATGTTCCTTTGACTAGATTAAGTTTTTCAAGGTTAATAATCTGGGTTCGTAACTTCTGGGTACAGTAAGGATAAACCCTGTGTTTATAGACAGAGGTCTAGGCAGAAGTGGGGGGTGGGGTGAGATTGAAATCATTGTTTTTCAGGATCAGAGCTGAGCATTCAAAAGATTTCTCAACCATGAAACCAGAACAAGATAAAAGTACATATGAACAGATCATATGACCAGAGTCTAGTTAGTGTCGAGGTAGTGCCGAGGTTCTAAGGATGATGTCACTGCACAAATTAAAAAAAGTTGGCCACACCCCAGAAATATAGCATATAGTTATATGAAGAAGAAAGTGGAACCCTGGTTGCTGAGTAAAGGACAAATCCCAAGCAGGCTTTGGTGAATTCTTGCAGAACAAGATTATATCCTAAAAAAACTTTACAGAACAGTGAAAAGACTAGACAAAACCCCTTATAAACAAGCACTTTGAAATCTGAACAAAGATTTGTCCCAATTATGTTAAATACTGTATTTAGATCAACCAAAGGCAAAGGAAGAGATCTACTGTATGCTTTAGAGAAAGCAGAGGGTAAGAATGGTGTTGGGTGGGTAAAATCAACCTTCCTGGCTTTGGGGCTAATTTGTAAGTGAATGGTTCCAGTTTGTTCAGGGATTTTACACATGACAAATAACAGTAGTCCTTGATCCCATGTCCACAGAACTTGCTCCTAGCTGCAGTCAGTAGTTCTTAGGTAAATGTCAAGGATTGTCAGGTGAAGGGGGTAGGCAGCAAAGAGAAAAATGGACAGAGTCATGAATATCCATCCCCATTATTTAGTATTGTTTATTTTTGTTTTTGTTTTTTGTTTTTTTGGGTCACACCCGGCCGTGCTCAGAGGTTAATCCTGGCTGTGCGCTCAGAGGTTGATCCTGGCAGGCACAAGGGACCATATTGGATGTCGGGATTCAAACCTCCTTTGGTCCCGGATTGGCTGCGTGCAAGGCAAAAATGCCTTACCGCTGTGCTATCTCCCCGCCCCCATTTCCATTATTTAAAACACTCCCCTCCTGGGCCCGGAGAGATAGCACAGCGGCATTTGCCTTGCAAGCAGCTGATCCAGGACCAAAGGTGGTTGGTTTGAATCCCGGTGTCCCATATGGTCCCCCGTGCCTGCCAGGAGCTATTTCTGAGCAGACAGCCAGGAGTAACCCCTGAGCACCGCCGGGTGTGGCCAAAAAACAAAAAAACACTCCACTCCTTTGGCTTCCCATTTTCCTGAGAATAGCACCCAGTTCTTGCCACCAATGCCCCCACCCTTCCGACTCATAATGCTTCTGCCACGTGTCTTTAATTCACCAAACCATTCTCATCCAAGACCCTTGCATTTGCTGTGTCTCTACTTTGAAAGAATTCCCATCTGTTTTTATACCCCCATGAATAAATAAAGGCATAAAGGCACTGGGATTGATAAGACATTTTTTTCTTAATAGATGAATGTGTTTTCATAAAAAATACATATCTTCATTTAATAATAAGGTATCTTGGAGGGGTGAAGAAGATGACACAAAAATGGAAATTTTTGTGGGAAAATCTGAGAAATACTGTCATCTGATACATTTCTTTTCGTTGTTTCATAAAATGTTTCTGATAACTGATATTCCTTCAGCAAGCAAGTTTTTATCTGCCAAAAGAACTTCATAATAGAAAGACTACTGGGCGAGGGTGTAGGATGAAATTTCTGAGGGGTCTGAGTGGGCTGGGGATAGAGTTCATGCATTAGTACATGCATGGGCATACCTCTAGCACAGAATCCACAACCCGAAATTCTGAGGACAACACCCTTGCCTGGGGTTGGTCTAAAAAAACGCAGCTTCACCTACAGGGGAGTGGTTTAAGACTCTAATCATGGTGCTTACATAAATATTTTATTATAAAACATTGATAAAAAAAAAACTCTATTGCTTTCACTCACTTGGGCACCCAGTGAGAGAAGACAATCTCTGATGTTGCAGGATCCCCAGCAAGGGTGCAGGCTTCTAGATCGGCTGGGAAAGTCCTGTCAACCATGCAGAACTAAGTTTCCAAGAGACAAAAAAAAAAAAAAAATAGAGAACTGGAGCATTGGTGCAAGCAGTAAGGCGTCTGCCCAAGTTGGTCCCCAGCGTCCCATATGGTCCCTGCAAGCCAGGAGTGATTTCTGAGTGCATAGCCAGGAGGAACCCCTTAGCGGCACTGGGTGTGGCCCAAAAACAAAAAAGAAAGGAAGAAAGAGAGAGAGAAAAAAGAGAAGGAAGGAAGGAAGGAAGGAAGGAAGGAAGGAAGGAAGGAAGGAAGGAAGGAAGGAAGGAAGGAAGGAAGGAAGGAAGGAAGGAAGGAAGGAAGGAAGGAAGGAAGGAAGGAAGGAAGGAAGGAAGGAAGGAAAATAGAGAACCTAACTCAAAAGCAGCAGTCCGGGGGAGGGAAGGGGGGAAGAACGGCAAGAAAGAACTCTACAGAGATAACTCGCCTTTCTTACTCGGTAACAACCCAGACCTGTGAGGACTTGACATAGAATCAATTCTTAGTGTGCAGACGTGGGTGTGTACATCACTGGGAACTAGTTTCCTTCTGGTCTTTCAACTATGAGACTCCTGGAGTCATGAGTCCTGGGGCACTGGAGAAAAAAAAGTGTTGCCAACTCTGTGTTGGATTGTGGTAGAACAAACCTCCGCTTTCACTGTCTTGCAGGCTAGAGAGTTAGGTTATGTTTCTGCCTTTTTTTTTTTTTTTTTTTTTTTTTTTTTTTTTTTTTTATGTTTCTGCTTTCAAAGTTCCCCTCCAAGCCAGCTGGACTGCCCGCAGGGCTCCAGCACAGGGACAAGCTTGATGCTAATTGGTGAGGGAGAGCCTCACCCCCAACTTCCAGCAGACCTTCCAGCTTTGAATCCAGATTTTCTTGAGAAACTTGGGTGAGAATGGAGTGACAAAAAATAGGGCATTCCTGTGTCTTGCAACTATCTTCCAGAATGATCTGTCACCATCTACAGCAATTTCCTTCCCATTCTATTAAAAAACATCAACAAAAACCGGAAAGGGTTAAAAAAAATCAACCAGCAACCAACCTGGCCTTTTCTTTCCAGGGTTTTATGTTCTCTAAGAAGCTGTTCCACATGCATCACACTGTCGCCATTATCTGTAAACTCAGCCTGCTCTGCCAGCAAGTTGTTCAGGACAAGCTTCACCTGTAAGGCACATTAGAACCAGAAATCAGCCAAATGAGCCCTGAAATAAAGGGAGAGTTTTACCAAATGCTAAGAAAACTCAGCAATCAAAAGAAGAATCACATTTTGTGTGTGTCTATGGATGTACCTTTTAACACCTGAATTAGCTATTATTTTTGGGTTTTTTTTTGTTTGGGGGGGCACACCAGGTGACGCTCAGGGGTTACTCCTTGCTATGTGCTCTTTTCAGCCTCATAAATTGAGGGGAAAAATGGATGGTATCAAGACCAAACAGTTGTATGAGCATTGAGTAGAAATTAAAAAATGATCAGACTTAAACATCAAATCCATAGCCAACGACAACAGAATTGATACTCAATATACAACAAGCTAGACACAGAGGGTACCACTTATATTAGCAGCCCAGGGGGCAAAGAAGGGGGATATCGGACGTATGCTGGGAACAGGGGTGGAGGGAGGATAACACTGGTGGTGGGAATGCCCCAGATTCAATATCACTATGTACCTAAAATATTAATGTGAAAGATTTGTAATTCACTTTAGTCACAATAAAAATTATTAAAGAAAGAGAGAAAGAAAGAAAGAAAGAAAGAAAGAAAGAAAGAAAGAAAGAAAGAAAGAAAGAAAGAAAGAAAGAAAGAAAGAAAGAAAGAAGGAAGGAAGGAAGGAAGGAAGGAAGGAAGGAAGGAAGGAAGGAAGGAAGGAAGGAAGGAAGGAAGGAAGGAAGGAAGGAAGGAAGGAAGGAAAGAAAGAAAGAAGGAAGGAAGAAAGGAAGGAAGGAAGAAAGGAAGAAAAGAAGGAAGGAAGAAAGGAAGAAAGGAAGAAAAGAAATCACTCCTGGCTTGGGGGACCATATGGGATATGGGGAAATCAAACCGAGGTCTGTCCTAGGCTAGCGCTGAGATGCCTTACCGCTCAGCGCCACCACTCCAGCCCCTTAATTAGCTTTTAGATTAAGCTGGGATGGGTTTGGGTGAGGGGAGCACTGATATATCTTGAAGCTATATTTGACAGATTATCAAAAGGGAAAAGGAACCATCACTGATGACATAAAAGCCAGGAAACTGGAATTTTTAGACAATATTGATATTTCCTAAAAATATGAGCTGAAGGGTGTTATGAGAAAGTAGGGATAGAGAAGGTAGAAGGGAAAGAGGGAAAAAAGCCAAGGGGAAAGAATAATCAGAGATCACTAAACAATATGTCATTTTTCCAAGTTCTATTAAATAAGAAAATAACACCTCACAAAAATTGTGCTCAAAGTGTTGGAGTTGTAGGCATTGGTTAAGCTTCAGGTGATGCTGGAACCAAAACTGACTAAAAGCTTTCTCAGTTTGATCCAATTGCACTAACAACCTGTCAAAAAAGAATATTAAAGTGACATCATGGTTAGCAATGGTTTGAACAAGAAATGGCATGGGTAATAACATCTGTTTTCAAACCTATTAATTGTTAGACTCTTACAAGGAAATCTGTCACTTATGACTTTCGCAGGGTTCAACAACTGGTTCTCACATTTTTGGTTTTTATTCAGCATACCCTCAGTTCTTGGCAGAAACCACTTCATTCTATACATTCTATACATTGACTTTCAAACATGTTCTAGGCAACCTTGACTCTGTAGCTTTGCTTTCTACCTGAGATGGTAGATGTGCAATTCCCAGTGACCCAGCTAAACTGTTCTTTATTTTCTTCTGGCGGATGGAAGTTGGACTTAGGAGTCCCAACAGGTACTGTGGGGGGCAAGGTATTTTAGGCTCTGTAATTGGGTTTTTCTCAAGGGACGGTGTAATGCCAGAGATTGAACTAAAGATAACTACACATATAAGGCAAGAACCTAACCTTAAACTTTGGAAATAAAGATCAATAAATATGCTATCTCCCTTGAAATTCAAGAGTGGCAGCATCCCATAAGAAAAAGAGAAATTTCTCTGTAAACAGATTCCAAATAGTTATTCTTCTTCCTTTGCCATTTTCCTTTTCTTCTTTTCCTTCCTTCCTTCCTTCCTTCCTTCCTTCCTTCCTTCCTTCCTTCCTTCCTTCCTTCCTTCCTTCCTTCCTTCCTTCCTTCCTTCCTTCCTTCCTTCCTTCCTCCCTCCCTCCCTCCCTCCCTCCCTCCCTTCCTTCCTTCCTTCCTTTCCTTCCTATACTTCTCTCTTGCTCTATTTTTCTATTTTTCTATTTTTAGATCACAAAGGACAGAGTCCTGGCAGTGCTAGGGTGACCATATATAGTACTAACAAGGGTCAGACACATGCAAGATATGTGTTTTAACACCTAGACCAGGGGTCTGCAACCTTTAAGACATAAAGAGCCATTTGGACTCATTTCTAAAGGAAAAAAAATCCTGGGAGCTGCAAAACCATCCCAACATTTAAAACCAATATAGCACCGCATACATTGTTTCTTATCTTAATGTTATATACAGGGTCCTGCAGTTAGCTGTCGATCTGAAGTAAAAAGAACTTTTTCACTTAACAATGTAAAATATATTTGTGCAAATTAATAGTCAATTAAAATATTTAAGTGATCGCTCTCCACTCCCCGGCTATCGGCCCTGCTGTCTGAGTCATGGCAAAGTTTCAAAAGAGCCACATACAGCTCTGGAGCCGCATGTTGTTAACCCCTGAACTAGACTATCTCTGTTCCAGATTATTATTTCTTAATGTAACCAAGCTATTCTAATCTATTCTAAGCTGTTTCAGATCATTTCTATGAACATTTCTATGAACTTCCCTGAAAAATTAAGATTATATACTCTTCCACTCACCTTTCCATGGTAGTTACATTCTCCAGTTCACTGGGATTGAGTTTGCTTATTAGACTTTTGGTGGCTGGTTCTTGAATACATGATAGCAAAGTGGCCCCTTGCTTTACAAGTAACTGCAGTTCACCCTAGGGAAACAAAAATACAGACCTTTTGAAGCAGAATGAATAACATTAAATTTGGATGATTTGGGGTGAGAAGAATAGTAGACCCAGATTTTTCTTCATCAGGAAGTTAAAAGTTTTATACAGTTAAGCTGCAGCATTTGAAATCTGGTGTTCTTACTAAGTAAAGTGTAAGTATGATACAAGATTCAAAATATCCAAGAGCCATTTTGACCCCGTCCAAGCACTCTCTAACTCTTAAATCAACAGCAGTTATCTTTTTTCTAGGTAACAAATGATAAGCAGAACTGGTTAATAAAAATTATTTTTAACTTTTTATAGTCATCAAGAAAATGTTTTTGATATTCATCTCAGGGTGGCGCAAGCGTTAGGGCATGCAACTGACCAGGACGGACCTTGGTTTAATCCCCAGCATCTCATATGGTCCTTAAACCAGGAGTGATTTCTGAGTGCATAGCCAGGAGTGACCCCTGAGTGCCACTGGGTGTGACCCAAAAAACAAAAACTAAAAATTACTAAAAAAACTAAAACAAAAAAATTACCAGACCTAAATACTCAACCCAAAATCAACAACAATGGAATCAAGAGACCCAAACCACAACAAGCTATACACAAAAGGGATTTATGTTACACCAGCAGTCCAGGGGGCTAAGGGTATAGGAATGGGATGCATGCTAGGAACAGGGGCGGCAGGTGGTCGTCAATTGGGAATTGCCCCAATTAGCATTATGTTCCTTAAACATAACTGAAAGACTTTTTTTTATACACAAACATTATTTATTTATTTATTTATTTTTAAGCACCATGATTACAAGCATGATTGTAGTTGGGTTTCAGTCATAAACAGAACACCACCCTTTCATCAGTTCAACATTCCCACCACCAATGCCCCACCTCCCTCCTTCCCAGCCCCTGCCTGTATTTGAGACAGGCATTCTACTTCTCTCACTCATTAACATTGTCATGATAGTTGTTAGTGTAGTTATTTTTCTAACTGCACTCACCACTCTTTATGGTAAGCTTCATATTGTGAGCTGGTTCTTCTGGCCTTCATCTCTGGGGATTATAACACTGATGTCTTTTTTTTTAAACCCATAGATCAGTGAGATTATTCTGTGTATCTCTCTTTCCCTCTGGTTTACTTCACTCAGTATAACAGTTTCCATGTACATCCATGTATAGGAAAATTTCATAACTTCATCTCTCCTGATGCCTGCATAATATTCCATTGTGTATATGTACCACAGTTTCTTTAGCCATTTATCTGTTGAAGGGCATCTAGGTTGTTTCCAGAGTTTGGCTATTGTAAATAGTGCTGCAATGTATGTAGGTGTTAGGAAGGGATTTTTGTATTGTATTTTTGTGTTCCTATGGAATATCCCTATGAATGGTATAGCTGGATCATATGGGAGCTCAATTTCCAGTTTTTTGAGAAATCTTTATATTGTTTTCCATAAAGGCTGGACTAGATGGCATTCCCACAAGCAATGAATGAGAGTTTCTTTCTCTCCACATCCCGACAGCACTGATTATTCTTGTTCTTTGTGATATGTGCCAGTCTCTCTGGTACACAGAGATGGTACCTCATAGTTGTATTGATTTTCATCTCCCTAATGATTAGTGATGTGGAGCATTTTTCATGTGCCTTTTGCCATTTTTATTTCTTCTTTGACAAAGTATTTGTTCATTTTTTTCTCCACCTTTTTGATGGGGTTATATTTTTTTCTTGTAAAGTTCTGTCAGTACCTTGTATATTTTTGATATTAGCCCCTTGTCTGATGGGTGATGGGTGAATAGTTTTCCTCATTCTTCGGGTGGGTTTTGTATCCTAGGGACTATTTCCATTGATGTACAGAAGCTTCTCAGCTTAATATAGTTCCAACTGTTTATCTCTGCTTTCACTTGTTTGGAGGGAGGCTGTTTCCTCCTTGAAGATGCCTTTAGTCTCAATGTCATGGAGTGCTTTATCTACATGTTGTTCAATATATCTTATGGTTTCAGGCCTGATATTAAAGTCTTTAATCCATTTGGATTTGACATTTGTGCATGATGTAAAATGGAGGTCTGAGTTCGCTTTTTTGCAAGTGACTGACCAGTTGTGCCAACTTGTTGAAGAGGCTTTCCTTGCTCCATTTTACATTCCTTGCCCCTTTATCAAAGATTAATTGATTGTGTGCCTGGGTAACATTCTCTGAATATGCAAGTCTATTCCACTGATCTGAAGATCTGTCTTTATTCCAATACTATGCTGTTTTAATAACTATTTCTTTGTAATACAATTTAAAGTTGGGGAAAGTGATGCTCCCCATATTCTTTTTTCCAAGGGTTGTTCTAGCTATTCATGGGTGTTTATTGTTCCAAATGAATTTCAGGAGTGTTTGATCCACTTTTTTGAAGAATGTCATGGGTATCCTTAGAGAGATTGCACTAAATCTGTACAATACTTTGGGGATATTGCCATTTTAATGATGTTAAGCCTCCCAATCCATGAACAGGGTATGTGTCTCCATTTCCCTGTGTCCTATTTTATTTCTTGAAGCATGTTTTGTAGTTTTCTTTGTATAGGTCCTTCACATCTTTAGTTAAGTTGATTCCAAGATATTTGAGTTTGTGTTACATAATATGAATAGGATTTTTTTAAGTGTCTATCATTATTAATGTATAAGAAGACCATTGATTTTTTTGTGTTAATTTTGTATCCTGCCACATTGCTATATGAACTATTGTTTCTGGAAACTTTTTTATAGAGTCCTTAGGGTTTTCTAAGTATAATATCATTTCATCTGCAAATAGTGACAGCTTGACTTCTTCCTTTCCTATCTGGATGCCCTTGATAGATTTTTCTTGTCTAATCACTATGATAAAAACTTCCAACACTGTGGTAAATGTGAAAGACTTGTAATTAATATTGGCCTCAATAAAAACTATTAAAAGTTCAAAAACTAACTAAATAAATAAAATAAGGGGCCAGAGAGATAACACAGCAGTAGGGTGTTTGCCGTGCATGCAACCAAACTAGAATGGATCGTGGTTCAATTCCCAGCATCCCATATGGTCCCCAAGACTTCCAGGAGTGATATCTGTGTGCTGAGCCAGGAGTAATCCCTGAACGCCACCCCCCAAATCCCCAAAATAAAATAAAATAAAATAAGGTTACAGATACATAGGACAAATGAGAAATGAGGAGAAGAAGCCAGAGTGGTGGCGCAAAGCGGTAAAGAATCTGTCTATTGCATGCTAGCCTAGGATGGACTGCGGTCCAATTCCCTAGCATCCCATATAGTCCCCCAAGCCAGGAGCAATTCCTGAATGCATAGCCAGGAATAACCCTTGAGAGCCACCCAGTTTTATGTAGCAAATACCCTTTTTTGTTTCTTGTGGCTATTTCTTTTCTTTTTTTTTCTTTTCTTTTTTTTGTTTTTTGGGCCACACCCGGCGGTGCTCAGGGGCTACTCCTGGCTGTCTGCTCAGAAATAGCTCCTGGCAGGCACGGGGGACAATATGGGACACCGGGATTCGAACTAACCACCTTAGGTCCTGGATTGGCTGCTTGCAAGGAAAACACCGCTGTGCTATCTCTCCGGGCCCGTGGCTATTTCTTTTATACTTATTTTTATGTCTCTTAATTGGGACAGTCACTTGATATTTGCAATAATATTCTACCTAGATAGTAGTCATTCTAGGTGTGAAAAATTGTATTCCTGTGATGATTTGAAGTATGCCTGTTGCAGTAAAACTTGTAAATAATAACAATTCTCACATTCAGTAGCAGTTTTCTCTTCCATTATTTTTTTTAAAAAGATGTTAATAAACATTACTTTCTGGAAAAAACAAGTAAACTATTTACAAAATCTAAAAAAAAATTTAAACTATTTACAAAAACTAAAAATCAACTCCCCCCCCCCAAAATGAGAAGAATACATTGATAAGAGCACTTAATTCTTTACCCACCTCTTCCTCCTCACACACAAAAAACTTTAGTCTTTTCTTAGATTCTGATTACCAAACATTTCAAAAGATTCTAGTTTTAATGTGAAGCTGAGCTGGGAAGAAAGAGAAAAGAATCAAAGAAAAGATATCTTACCAGAGCAAATGAGTCACATGGAGGTAAAAATTTGGAATATGAAGTGTGAATAAATATATGAGAGAGGAAAGGAGTGTTACAATAAATGACTTCATATACTATCTTTTCCCTTTACACAGTTAAACATATTGAACAAATAATGATCTGCTTACAGTCAGGGAACATGATTACATAGTCAGTTCCAGAAGGGTTACCAAGCTCAGCCACCAGGAAAAGGAAACATTTGGGAATTATAATATTTGAAAAATAGAAAGAGCAAATTGCCAAATGTAGTGTACCCTTGTGCACAGTTACAAGTGAATATGTGGGTAGAGCAGACACTGACCATTCCACAAAGATATCATGCAGAATGTGGTAACCATCTGAGCCAACTAGTCCAGGCAACCTTCAGTTGCCAGAATCATGAGGAAGTCTTGTAGGACTTAGAAAAGAGGCCTGGAGGTAGAGTGGAGGCACTGAAGAAATGTAGAGTTTGAACAACCAAACAGTGTAGAGTGAACTCATCATTAAATTCACCATTATGGAAACAAATAATTGGTTCCAGAGAAGGCCTAGTTAACAGGACAAAAGAAAATGCTTCCAAGTCAAAATAATTCAGATTTTTGGGTGAGAATTATTTTACTGTGACAATGTTAAGCATGAATATAGATATTCATTCATTCAAAATGTATCTATAAATAGTTATTATTACCAATCAGGCACTCTGCTCAGCTGTGCTATGGACTGGGGGTGAGGAGAAGTAGAAGTGAAATGATTAATCAGGGTCTATTGGAAACTTAATCTTTAGGTACAAAATTGAACAAGTTCTGAGTAGCATAAATATCAAATACTAAACAGTAGTCATACTTATCAAGATTGCCCTATCATATAACAGAAGGACCATTTTTTTCTTCTTACATGATGGGAAAATAAACATAGTGCTATTAAATTTCTTATTTTAACAACATGTGGTAATTTTATCCTATTTATATGAATTCATGATATAGTGTCTCAGTTGACTAAATCATCTGAAAGCCCATGAAAGGAAGTAAGAACACTCTCATTTGAGGGTTATGTTGGGGTCACATCCGGCAGTATTCATGGCCTCGCTATATACTCAAAGAGAACTCCTTCAGGCAGTGCTGAGGGCCAATATGTAGTGCTGGGGATAGTTTATGTTCAAGACAAGCACTTTACTCCCATTATTATCTCTTCATCCCAAGAAATCTTTTTCTGGACACAGCAGAGGGTTTGGTTTGCCTCTGTGAATAATTTTCCAAACCAGTACAGAAGAGTACAGTATGAACTGATTTACTAAAAAAGAAAATCTATAGATCCATTATAAATAGTAAGATTTTATATCTGATTATAATTCATGATTATTTTTATTGTTGTCTTAGGACCAACAGATATTTTCTTTTAAACTTACTCCTGAATCTACATTCAAACTTCTTTACTGACAGGGTTTGGGGACCATATGGAATGCTGAGGATAGGATCTAGGTTGGCTGCATTCAAGTTAATCACCCTACTCACTCTATTATTATTATTCACCCTTCTTTTTTTTGTTGTTGCTTTCAATTGGTTTTCTTTTGAGGCCACACTCCGGTCTGCTGATCTGCATATTTTCTCTCTGTCTGCACTCTCTGCCAGCCTGTTCGACCTGAATGACTTAGCTGTTTTTGCTATCTGATTGGTTACATCTTGCATAAACATAGTTTAAAATGACCAAACAAATTATCTGGACGACGTGCCTTTTCCTCTCAACTTTCCTTTCTCCTTAAAAGTATGAAGGCATGGCCTGAGTGATATTATAGCAGATGGGCTGTTTGTATTGCAGGTTGCCAACCCAGATTTGATCCCCAGCACCCCATATGGTTCCCTGAGCACACACCCCACAGCACATTCACCTCATTCCTATGTCTACTTTAAGCACATAGATGGAGAGTTAGACCACTTTTAGACTGATTTAAGATCATTATGTATGACTACCCCCAAGCTCCTCTTAGTACTGGATCTTTTTCTAAGAAGAGCTTCCATTTCCTGAGGAAAGGGAACTTTGACAGGATGTAGGTCATCACTTAGATTACAAGCAATATGGCAACACTCCCCCTGCTGACACCAAGACCTGGCCTGCACAAAGAGGAAGTTCCTGGTAATCCTGGGAACTGCTTACAGATGCTTGGTGAGCTTCTCTAAGCTGAAATCAGGCAGTAAAAAATGAAATACCAAATTGATTAAAGATTTTTTTTTCTGATAGGAACTTAGATCATGAGGCAACGGAATATCTACATGGGAAAAAGGAAATTAGATATTTACCTTATACTGATTATAAAATTCAACTCAGGGGTCAGGCAGATAATACAGCTGCTGGCCTAGTCGTGGGCACTCCATATGGTCCCCTGAACCTGACCAAGAATGATCCCTGAGGAGCTAGGATTAACCCCAGTACACTGCCAGGTATGAAGCAAAAGCAAAAACATTAAAATTGAACGGAGGCCTGGGGAGGATTGGTGATGGTGATGGTGATGGTGGTGGTGGTGGTGGTGGTGGTGGTGGTGATGATGATAGAGAGATAGAATAGTGCTTAGGGCACTTGCCTTGCATGCATTCAACCCAGGTTCAACGCCCCCACACCCCATATCCTCAGTCTCCTAAACCTCCAGGACTGATCTCTGATACAGGTCTGAGCACAGCTGGATGACCTCAAGACAAACTAAACAAAGGAAACAAAAGTGATCAAAGAAGGTTAAAGAGGTAACTCAATAGATGTATACTTTGCATGTCAGACTCCTAGATTAATCCCCAGCACCACCTGGTCCTTGAGAACCTCCTGGAGTGCTAATAACTAAGCCTGAATATTTCACAAACTTGCCAATAATTATTAAAGGAGTAGATATAAATTAAGAACAAAAATGTTGGGGGGGGAACAAAAGTGTTAGAAGAAAACATAAATATGAATCTTAAGAACCTTAAATAGGTCATGATTTTTTACATATGACACTAAAGTACAAACACCCAAAAAGAAAATAAATAAATTGGACATCATCATAATTAAGCACCCTAGTGCTTCACAAGACACTCTCAAGACAGCAAAAAAATACACAGAATGAGGAAAATATTTGCAAATCAAGGGCAAAGCACTAGCATAATGAAACGTGGATTCAATTCCTGACATCCCATGTGATCCCTAGGGCCTGCCAGGAGTTTTTTCTGACTGTCATGGGGTGTAGTTCCACCAAAAATTTTGTAAATCATATATCCAGTGAGTATATAATATTCAAAATACACAAGGTATTTATACAATTCAACCATGAAAAGACAGCAACTCAAGTAAGAAATGGGAAAAATCTGGAAAGATGTATTTCTAGAGAAGATTTAGAAATGGCTATGAAATACAGAAGTACTTGAATAATAACATTAATTATTAGAAAAATGAAATCAATGCCATAACAATATACCCATTAGAATTGCAATAAAAGGAGCACAAGTGTAGGTGTTGATAAAAATGTGAAGAATCTGAAATCTTTAGACTACTGATGGAAAAACAAAACTATATTGGGCCTTTAAAAAGTTTAAAGAAAGCTAACGTATAACCCAGCAATTAGACTCCTAGATATAAACATAAGAGAACTGATTTTCATAGAAGTTTTTGGTTAAAGTCTTACATTATTTATAACATCTCAAAAGTGTAAACAACTCACATGCCCATCAACCAGTGAACAATAAACAAACTATATCGGAATAGTAATTATGGTAAAACTATATCGGAATATTAATTAGCCTGAGTAAGGAATGGTGTACTGATACATATGCAATATACCCAAGACTTGAAATAATCATGTACAGAGACAAATGCTGAAAAAAGACATACACTGTATAATGCTATTGATATAAAATATCCAGGAAAGGCAAAGCCACAGAGGAAGAGATAGAGTAGTGAATACCAGGCCTGGTAAACAGGAAGAAAGAAGAGTAAATGCTAATAGGCTCTGTGGAGTAATGGGATGATCTAGAAAATAAAATATTCAATGCAGGGGGAGGTGGTAATGTTGCACTGGTGAAGGGGGGTGTTCTGGTTATGACTGTAACCCAAATATGATCATGTTACTTAAATAAAAATATATTTAATAAAATAATAAAATATTCAATGCTGACAGTGGAAAAACATGACGCCCATCAACATTCTCTTCATTGAACAATCCGAACCTGCCAGGCTCCCTTCTCAACATGTTGTACAGAATATTCAGAGCCCTTGACATAGTCCTCTTTCTCAAATTACTCCCCAAATAAAAAACATACCTCTAAATCAAAAAGTGATAAAGTTTATTGGAATCTCTCGTAACATCCTAACAACCACATGAAAGCTTATGCTTCAAACTCTAGCCAAAATACCCCTTCCTGCCATTTTCTTTTTTTTTTTTTTTCTTTCTTTTGGTTTTTGGGTTTGGGCCACACTCAGTGCGCTCAGGGGTTATTCCTGGCTATGTGCTCAGAAATTGCTCCTGGCTTGGGGGACCATATGGGACACTGGGGATTGAAACCGGGTTCATCCTGGGTCAGCCGCATGCAAGGCAAATGCCCTACCACTGTGCTATCACTCTAACCCCACTTCCTGCCATTTTCAACTCATTATAACTTGCTCTGTTCTAAGTCCATTCTAGGAATGCCACATGAGAAAGGATGTTCACACGTCTCTACAGCACCAAGCTGAGATGATTCACTTTCACCACCTTGGCCTAAGAAATGTTTTTCTCCCCCTTCGCTGAGTGGCTGCCAAGTCGCTGGAGCAACGGGAAGAAGAGAAGTTACCTTTTCATTCTGCTCTTGGTGGTCACCAGGAGACTGCCCACCTGCTGGTCCAGAGACTGGCCTGAGAGAGTCGAACACTGACCACTCACCTGCAGCTGGTCCCGCTGCCTTGTGTGGCACATGAGAAGGTCTTCAGCAGATAGAATGCCTCTGGGTAGCTCTGCCATGGCCAAATATACCCCAAATGTCTGGAGCATCTGGGCTGTGTTCTTCAATGTCAAGGCAAAGTTTTCAATAGCCTAGAAGGTCAAACAGTCATCACAATGTGGAGAGATCATGCATATCTTCACCTAATAAATCGTTCTTGCTCCTTTTTTGTTTTTGTTTATTTTGGGCCACATTTGGAAGTGCTTTGAGGTTACTCCTAGCTCTGCACTCAAGAATTATTCTTGGCTGGCTCAGGAAACTATATGGATATTGGAGACAAACATGGTTGGCCACATGCGAGGCAAGTGCCCTACTCACTGTACTATCACTCTGACCCCTTTCTTGCTTCTTTTCTATCCTTCCTCTCTTCCCTTATCCTCTTCACTCTCCCCACTCTACATGACACTATTTGTCCTCTCCTCTTGCACACACAGAATCTAGATAAACTTGTCAGACAGTGCCAAGAGAATAAGGAAATGATGATTAGGTCGTTTGTGACCTTCAAGAAAATTATTTAATAGTTTATTTAATAATTTAATAATTATTTAATTATTTAATAGGTCTCTAATGGAGAATAGTTGTGATATTTTTCCTCTTCTTAAATAAAATGTATGTCTTGTATCAGGAAAATGATTCAAGTATTAGGGCATAAGTTTTAACATATGGGAAGCTCTGGTTCATTCCCTGGCATGACATGATCGCTGAGCACTGCTGGGAATAGCTCCTGAGCACTGTTGGGTGTGATCATAAAGCCAAACAAAAAATGTACCTTCCACTCAGATCCCTACTTGGCTATTAAATGAATAATTGATACCTAGTGAGTGACTTCACAGCTAATTACCCCAGTGAGCTATCTGCAGTTTAGCAGAGTCCTACAGTAAAGGTGATCAAACATAAAAAGCAACACTGACAATGAGAAGAACTATTTGAAGGTGAATGGCTTTGAGTGCTCAAGCCATGCTGTTCAGTCAGACTGGCACTGCTGTGTCCACTTCCTCTGACTCAGAAGGTCAAACATTCTTAGACCTACATCTCTGTTCCTCTGGTGCGTATCACATAGTAAGTGGCCCCCAAAAGCTTCTGTAGGGATAAATGGTGAAAGCAAAATTGCTAATTCCTAATACTCATTTGGAAATATGACCTCTGCTCCTAAATTATCAGAGACCAATTAGGCAAATCCAAACCTACATAATCAAATATGTGTCAGATCTCAAGAGGTTTTCTTTTATATGCCAAAAGTCTGCACTAGGCTAGAATGATAGGGTTTTCAGAACCAGGTTCATCTACCTTTATGTCTAGACCCAAAAGATTCTCAGCTACTAGCTTACATATTTATAGTTACTAGTTTTTTTTGAGGGGGCCACATCTGGTGGTGCTCAGGACTACTCCTGGCTCTGCATTAAGGATTCACTCCTGGCAGGCTTAAGGGACCAGATGGGATGCTAAAGATTGAACCCAGGTTTTATGGGTTTAAGTAAGTGCAAGGCTAGCAATTAACCCTCTGTATATTCACAATCTTCTGTTCTGTTTGGGAGTCATACCTGGCAATGTTCAGGAGCTATGCCAAGCAGCAGCTACACCCACGCAGCAGGCAGCAAATACTCTATAGGTTAATTCCACCCATGAGACTGGTTTAATATAACCATCCCCAAACTAAGTCAGGCAAATTCAATAATCTTTCTGTAGCTACAAAGGCCAGCTTGCTGAACAACAGTTACATGTGACAACCAACTGAAAAGAACCACCAAACAAAAATTCCCTACCTAGCCGGAGTGATAGTACAGCATGTAAGGCATTTATTTGCCTTGCATGCAGTGACCCATGTTTGATTACCAGCATCCCATATGGTCCACCAAGTCTACTAGTTCAGAGACAGGAGTGAGCCCTGAGTATTGACAGGTGTGGCCACACAATAAAAACAACAACAAAGGGGCCGGGCGGTGGCGCTAAAGGTAAGGTGCCTGCCTTGCCTGCGCTAGCCTTGGATGGACCGTGGTTCGATCCCCCGGTGTCCCATATGGTCCCCCAAGCCAGGAGCAACTTCTGAGCACATAGCCAGGAGTAACCCCTGAGCGTTACCGGGTGTGGCCCAAAAACAAAACAAAACAAAACAAAACAAAACAAAAAAAAACAACAACAAAATACAAAACAAAACAAATCAACAAGAATTCCCTACCATGCAAGGCTATCCCTAAGATTTGAGGAAATGATAAAACCACTGGAGAAACAATATCTGAAGATATTTGTGGCATCTAAGCTAGCTCTGCAAGAAAACTAAATGGTTATTTTAAAAATGTTCCCAAAAGACAAAAATTCTCATAGAAAAATGGAAAGAAACTCCTTCATATCAATAATTTCTCAAACTGTCAAAGGGCTAAAGCATCCTTTCAAAAGGCACAGAATGCTGGCTAGATCAGGAAACAAAAATACAACATTCTGTCTGACAAGAGACATACTAGAACTCCTATGATATTCACAGGTTTGGGAATAAATATACAAATTGACAGAGAACTATCATACACAATAATGGTATAGTAAAAACAAATCAGAAGTTACTATATTTGTAACAGATAAAATATCATTTTGACTAAATAATTAAAATTGGACATGGGTTGGACATCACATTCTGATTAAATGATCGGTAGAGCAAGAGGACTTAACTCTTATGAATACATAAACACCAAGTAAAAAGGCAGCAACATTTATAAAGCAACTGCTATAGATCTATGACAACATAATAGCAGAGGAAGACTTTAACACCGACTCTCATCATTTGACAGGACAGATCAACCAGACAAAATCAATAAGAAAGCAAGAGTCTCAAACAAGGAATTGGAAGAACTGGATTGATAGGCACAGCAGAAGTTCTAATATTTTGTGTTCTACCCTATTTGTTTCAGCCATGGCTCTGAAAACACAACCTTCCCAATAATAGGAAGTCCTAGTCAACAGTTAATCTAACTTCCCTGCTTCTGGAAATTGAGGAGAGATGTTGAAAGGTCATTTTACTTAGCACTCACAGTTCTATGATTCATCCACTGACTATGATGATATTCCAAAGTTCCTCCCAAGTCTACAGTCAGTTGACTTTTGTCAATGTAGCCATGAAGGTCAGCAACAGAGTTCAACATAACAATCTGTAAGAAAAAGGAAACTAATCAATTATTTGCAGCACCTCAAGTTTGCCTGATCAGGTATTCATACCCAACATAGATGTTATAGCTAGCAGAGAGAGTTTTAAAGTCCCTTTCTATTTCCTACCTTTGAACAAAAACAAACAGAACATTGACTAATATTGATAAAATGACAATAGGACCTGAAGCTCAGTTTCAAGATGCCTTCAAGAGGTAGGTCTTGCTTTGGATATTTTTTTGCCAAAAGTTCCCAAGGTAAGGTGTACTCTGCCCTTCATCACCCAACTCAAGTGTAAGACCAATAAAGGATTGGGGAACTGAGGAAAACCTAAATAACATAGAATTCAGGGATGACTGAGGAGTATACATGAAAGAGATGTGCCAAAAGTGACACGCTTGTTGTATATCTTGCAAGGTAGACTGAGAAGTACAAGCACATGGAAATTATAAAAGCAAACAGCAGCCAAGGAGCATGCCGATACTGGTGAGAAAACACCCATACAGCTAAAGAAAGCTGTCAGTCACCACTTCCCCTTTCTCTCGTCAGCAGGAATGCAACCAGGGCATGGCCCTCACTCTCTCTGAGATGCTCTTTCAACCCTTCCACAGGAGCAACAATACATCTCTCCACCTGCAACACATCTTTAATGTACCTTTAACTAATGACTTTGTATTTCTTCCCCCATTGATTATTTTGAAAATTGATTCTTGGTCCAAGATGGGGCCAAGAATATAAGCTTCTTCTATATGATTACATAGCACTCAAAAAGTCATAAAATCACTTTGAAAGAAACAGAATGAAAGCTATAGACCAAGGTCTATCAAAAAAACAAGATCTGTTTTCTCATTAAGCAGGTGTGAACTAAGCCTGTAAAGATGCCAGGCTCTGAGGGATAAAATAGCAAGTGCCATAGGCCTGCTGGCTAGAATTTAAATTTTGTGGAATTTGATGACTACATGGCATGTTCAGCCTCATCAGCCCCCATGTCATCTCAAAAAATTCTGGGAAAAACAAATGATGGGGAATTAAACAATTATTTTCAGAATGTAAGAAAAAGGAAACAAGGAAAGTCTAAATTCATCAATTCTTCCCCCTGCCCCCAATTTCCTTTTTGAAGTTTCAAAAATATATTTAGCTTTTACCAATTAGAAATTACAAGAGTATTTTGTATGCAAATAGTGGCTGCTCTGGTAGCACATTGACAATAAGAACTAAAGTGCAAGATAGTATAGGGAAGAAACCTGGCTGCCAAGGGTGCTCATTCTGCTCAGAGAGCAGGAGAGGAATGTATGGCCCTTATCTTCAGTTTCAGATCAGTGTTAGAGAACCCAGAGGGAATTTTAGTTGAAAGCTAAAATTGAAAGCTATAGGTGAACATTAAGAAATGAAAAGAAGCAGGGGCAGGAGCAACAGTACAGTGGGCAGGGCTTTGGTTACACAGGTGACCTGAGTTTGATTCCCCAGCATCCCATATGATTCCCCAAAGCACTGACAGAAGTTATTCCTGAGTTTCCAGTTAGTAGTAACCCCTGAGCATCATCATATATAATAGCAATATAAAATTATAATATGTAATATATACCTATAAAGTTATACAAAATTTATAGAAGAAAAAGGCAAATAAATCATTAAGTAAATGGAATAAAGTGTTAACAATAGGTAATGATTCTGGGTAAAAAATTGGAATGTTCTTGTATCATTCTTTTTTTTTCAAGTCTGATCATTTTTTTAATTAAATATAATTTTTATTTTAATCATAGTGGCTTACATATCATTGATAATAATATTTTAGGTACATATCAACATAAAATCAGGGAAATTCCCATCACCGAATTGTCCTCCCTCCACCTCCGTTCCCGTCCTTCTTCCCATATCCTCTTCCCTTACCCCCGGGGCTGCTAGAATAAGTGGTCCCCTCTGTGCCTAGCTTACTACTTAGTGGTCTTATACCTATTTGGTCTTGGTACCTCCCTTATTCCCCCCCAATTGGGAGGCGGGACTAGATAGTTCAAGTTATGCGGTTTTGTTTGGAGAAAAGTAATAACCTGAAGAAAAAAAGAATCAGATACTCCGGAAATGGGCGGAGTCCTTCTAGAATCTAGAGGCTTTCATCCTTGGTTTGAGAGACGAAGGGGAAAAAGAAGGTGAAACACCACAACAGTACATAAAGAACTGTCAAATAAAATATCCAGTGAGCATTCAAAAAAAAAAAAAAAGGGTAAGCACCATATAAAAGCCATGGTATTGAGATAAAAAAAAAATGTGGCAGAGCACATAAGGAAAGAAAAGGAGAAAATAAATATAAATGGAGACATCCACTTCAATAACCAAACCACAACAATGAAATCAACAAAAAATAGATAAGTAAATAATAATAAAAAATTGTTTTGTGCTTTTTTTTTCCCCTCCTGCAGATGCACAGTAAATATTGGGGTCATTCGAAAAGGAATTTCCTTTGCCTAAGAGATACAGGGTTTCTCCACCCTTGAAATATTTTGTCATGGGATTAACTATAGACTCCTTTCAGGTTCATTTACTCTCCCCTTGGTGCTTTTGTGGTGTATGGAAGACTTCTGCTCCATCATTCTTGTTCTTGAAATGTTTCTCTGAGTTCAAAATTTTTTCCCAATTAAACTCTCCCACGTTATAATTTTATTATCTTTATTACTTTGTCTCAACTATTTTTTATTTTTCCAAGTGAGATACAACTTTCATAAATAAAATGCACAGATTTTAAGATGTTTAATTTATATTAGCTTTGAAGAGTGAATACATACATAACATCATCCAATTAAGATGTTGAACATTTTTCAGTCACTTCTTCCAGTCATTCTCTCCTTCTGCCCTCAACATCAGCCTCTGCTTGTTAAATTTGTTTCATTATTAATTGAAGTATTGTGAGTTATAATATTGGTGTAATGATGGCTTTATGTGTGCAGCAGTCCAGCATCACACTCATCACTGTAGTACCCACCTCCCTCCCTCATGGACCCAAAAATCTTTTAACCACTCATGATTCACCACTTTCCACTATAAATTAAGTTCTGCAGATTAAACTTCCCATTTTGCTGCCTTTGCCTCCTTGTTGCTACCTTGCTGTTTACCTGTTAAGTTGCACATATAAGAGAGATCTTTCCGCATCTATCCCTTTCCTACCAAATGACCTATACTCAGTATGATATTCTCTAGTTCCATCCATGTTGTGGCAAACTGCATGATTTTGTCTTTTCTTAGTGCTATATAGTATCCCACTCTGTGTATATACTACTACTTCTTGATTCATTCATCCACAGTTGGACATTTAGATTGTTTCCTTATCTTTGATATTATAAGCAAGTAGCCACTATTTTTAACTTTTTTTTTTTTGGTTTTTGGGCCACACCCATCTGATGCTCAGGGGTTACTCCTGGCTATGTGCTCAGAAATAGCTCCTGGCTTGGGGGGACCATATGGGATGCCGGGGGATCGAACCATGGTCCATCCTACGCTAGCGCTTGCAAGGCAGACACCTTACCTCTAGCGCCACCTCTCCGGCCCCTATTTTTAACTTTCTATCACAATAATTTAGTTTGTCATCTTCCTGAATTTTATATAAAAAATGGCAAAATATATACTCTTCAGTATCTAACTTCTTTCCTTCAAGGGAATATTTCTCAACCATATTCATGTTGGTGCATCCATTAATACTACATTTGTTTTAGTTGCTTAATGCAATTTATAATATAATATAATATAATATAATATAATATAATATAATAATATAATATAATATAATATAATATAATATAATATAATATAATATAATATAATATAATATAATATAATATAATGACTAAGCGAAAATTTTCTTATCCACTTAACTGTTGACATCAAATTAGTTCTTACTAACTCATTCCCATCCACTGAAAGAAAAGAGTCAATTTACTTATATCTCTGCTGTATAATAAGTAAACATTTCAATTGTATAATTTTTTTCTCTTTTGAGTATTGCAATGTTGGTTTTAGTTTAATTCTATAGTTACCTACACATAAACCATGCCCATATATTAAAAACCTTAATTTATTTCACCCATACTATTAGCATTTATCTTCCTCTTTTAATCTCTTTCCATGGTCTTGGATACCATGTTCAAATTTATATATCTCCAATACCATTTTACCCAAGTCAACTCAAAAATCTTTATTTAAAAAAACATCTCATTGTTGCCAGAGTCCTACATTTAAGACGGACTCCACACCTCCTATTTTCCCCCAACATACTTTATACGTTTTCTGGCAAGAATGGGATTTCACCTTGAAGTTCACATAATGAAGTAATCCCAGCCACTTTCTACTTCCACGTGCTGCTGCCCTCTGCCCAGAACTCTACTCTCTATGACTGTCTGTCTGTTTGTCTTGTTTGTCTCTCCACACACTCCCAATTTAAAACTATTTCCCTTAAAACTGCTCAGATTGCATCTTCTCCACATTCCCTGACACTGTGGAAGTAAGATAAAAGGTCATGCTTACCGGCACCTTCATTCTAAATTCATCTTGATAGTATTTAATGCCAATATCAGTGAATGCCCTCTGGATAAAGCGAGCTGGACGAAGAATAAATATGAGCTGCAAGTTTCCTGGAAAGGCTACCTGGAAAGATGAAGAAAAGTGGGCAAATGTCATATTCACTGGTATACTCTTGACAAAATTCACAGATAACAAAATTAAATAAACATCGTAGATGTCAAAAATTTTAAATTTTATTTCAGAGGATTTCAGAGCTAAGGAGCCCATAAGTGTTAGCAAATTCAAACTCTTCTTTAAAAAAATCAAACCAACACAGGGCCGGAGAGATAGCATGGAGGTAAGGCATTTGCCTTGCATGCAGAAGGATGATGGTTTGAATCCCGGCATCCCATATGGTTCCCCGAGTCTGCCTGGAGTGATTTCTGAGCATAGAGCCAGGAGTAACCCATTAACACTGACGGGTGTGACCCAAAAACCAAAAAAATAAAATAAAATAAAATAAAACCTACAAAAATATTTCTGATTACAAAAATATTTTATATTCTTTATAGAAATTGGGAAGTTTCCATGGAAATTAAGAAGGTAATAATTAAATATGCTTTAGAAAAATAAAGCCTCATGGTCTCATAATCATTTTCCATTTCAATTTTATTACTATCAAAATATTTTCTCTGCTTACATTATTTAATAATGGTTAAAATTTATTCTGCAAAAGTACTTTGTTTTTGCTTTTTTTTTTGGGGGGGGGGTCACATCCAGCAGCGCTCAGGGGTTACTCCTGGCTCTATGCTCAGAAATCGCTCCTGACAGGCTCAAGCATATGGGATGCCGGGACCTGAACCACCGACCTTCTGCATGCAAGGCAAACACCTTACCTCCATGCTACCTCTCTAGCCCCTGCAAAAGTACTTTTTAAGTTACCCTTTCACCTAATATATATCAGTTTTCTTCCTGTTATTAAAAAAAAATCACTGATGGGGACTGGAGAGATAATACAACAGCAGGACTCGCATGTGGTCAACCCAGGTAGAACCCATGCACCCAATATTGTCCCTCCAAGCCCCACTAGAAGTGATCTCTTAGCACAGAGCCAAGAGTGAGCCCTGAGCACCACCAGGTGTGGCCCAAAGCACCCAAATTAAAAATCTTTGAAATATTATTTCTCATGAATACCTGATTTAACCAATCTCTTATTGTTAGTGGTTTTGACTTTTCTGTATTTTGACTATTATTAATTACACTGAAATAGACATTTTTAAAAATAATTTTTATTGTGACCAACGTGAATTACAAGTCTTTCACAGTAATATTTAAGGTACATAGTGTCATTGAATCAGGGGTATTTCCACCACAAGTGTTGTCCTCCCTCCAACCCTATCCCCATCTTGCCCCCGGACTATGTATAGCTTGTTGAAGATTGGGTATCGATTCTGTTGTTGTTGGCTTTGGGTTTGGTCTTTAAGTCTGATCATTTTTTATTTATGAACTCAATGTTCATAGACATTTTTATATAAACTTTAGAATCCTTCTTTCTTTCTATCTTTCATTTTTGGTGCTGAGGATTGAATCCAGGGCCTCATACACACAAAGTATGAATTTTACCACTGACTTATAAAATGTTTTCAATGCATTTTATTTTTAAGTTGCTCGCAAGAAGCATTGCTCTCATTTGGAGATGAGTTTCTGAGAAATGAGATTGCTCTAATTCATTTAACAACTTATTGCTTATGTCTTTCTATTCTTCAAGGGGTCTCCAAAATAACCTCCCATAGTCTTGTTAAAAATAAATCTCATCATTAACCCAAGGAGGTTCTGACTCATTAGACTGGTAAGAACTCTAGGTATTCTATCTTCAATAAGTACTTGAAAAAATTTTAATTGCTAGCTTGGTTTGGAGCTACTCACCACCATGTCTTTTGTGCATAAAGTGATCTATTTTTAAAATTTTAACAAATTAGATTTCAGTGTTTAGGTCTTTCCCACAGACTCTTAGAAACAAGAAATCTCTCATGGTCACTCCTCTGAAATAGCCATCGACACTGTCAAGAGTCTACATCCTCAGGTCATCTGTCATCATTGTAGTTGCCATAAATAAACTCCTACAACCAAAATTAGATAAAAAAGAAAAAACAATTGAAGCACAAAAGAAGGGGATTTTTCCTTCCCTCATCTTTGGCATACAGACTTCCAAACATAAGCATTTTGTCCTGTCATGCCAGGATAAAAGAGCTGGGACACGATGTGTGTCTCTCTCTGAGTGTCTCTAGAGTCATCTGAAACTGTGTGAATGTGCAGGTGTGTGTAAGAGAGAGACTGCCTCTAATTAGGCACAGGTTAGTTTTCAAAAGTCTGTCTCCTATTCTTGCCTCTACACGCACATTCCTACCCTACCATATTCCCTCCTTAATAACCAGTCCCTATTGTCCTTAGGTGTCTCTGTTGACCCATGCAGTTGAGTATCCACAGAAAAAGGATATATCTTGGTGCTGAAAGACAGTAAGAGATACTTTTTTACTGAGAAGAAAAAGTAAACCCTTCCAAATCTGTGCTGTGCAAAATTAAATAAAAGAAAGCACAGCATCAGCCAATTGCCCTGGCAATAAATTACTTACATCTAGCTTTTCATCTAGCTTTGCAGATGTTTCTCTAGTGTATGGGGAAAAATCATTTAAATACTGAACTGAATTGTGTCTTGCATTGGATGGCTCTCTCCCCGACAACATACCCTAAACCCAAGAGGGATATTTGTAAAGTTTATGAAGAAAACAAACATTTTGGGTTTTTTTTTAAATTTGTTTTGGTTACAACTGGCAGGGTGCTCAGGGGTTACTTCTGGCTCTGCACTCAGAAATTACTCCTGGTAGAATCAGAGGACCATATGGGATGCCGGAAATCAAATCCAGGTCCATTCCAAGTTGGCTTCGTGCAAGGCAAATGCCCTACTGCTGTGCTATCTCTTTGGCCCCTCCTTTTGTTTTTGTTAGGGGTATATCTAGCTGTGTTCAGAGCTTACTCCTGGCTCTGCACTCAGGGTTCACTGGCACTGCTTGGGGGACCATATTGGCAATGGGGGTTGAACCCAGGTCAGCCACATACAAGGCAAATGCTCTATTCACTGTACTAAGTCTCCAGTTTCTGGAGAAGACATTCTTATAAAATCACAGTGTGTATGTCTGTGTTGGGTTACATTCAGATAATATGGCTAGAGATCCATTAGCATGCTGTGGGCAAAAAAGTGTCAGGCTTTGCTAAGATAGGCTATTAGAAATAGCTCAAATTTGTGGATGCAGTGGTATTTATACCTGATGTATCATAACTTAACACAGGTCACTCATTACTTCCAAGCTCTCCTTAACTGTCTGTCTTTAGTGTTCAGAGCTGTCAACATGGCAGAAAAACTGATGAGGCCTATGGCATGACTGATAAGCAATAGTCAGTGAGTTACCATCAGATGGCAGAAGAGATGTGGACATGATTTAAAACCCATGCTCCAAAGACCTTTCTAAAATGTGGCACAAAAATGGTTATTTTTCTCTAAATTCTTGATTTGAAATAACTGAGTAGACCATTTATGTTTCTTTTCAAGTAACAACACAAAATGAAATATTTACAGCTATTCGTGTCAAGGATGCTTTTATGGAGCTCCACTTGTCCCTTCGTCTGTCGATAACAATGACAAATCCAATGCTGGCAGCCTCCACACTGCAAAATAAATAAATAAATAAATAAATAAATAAATAAATAAATAAATAAATAAATAAGTGATCAGTATCAGAGACCAGGTGAGTCACATGGATTCAGGGAGATTCCTGTATGTAGAACAATTCTGCAGCTTCTGTGGTGCCCTAGGCTCTCAGTGCCAATCTGCTACAGAAAGTGTCTAATGCATTCTGAACTATCTGTTGAATTAATTAAATTAATGAGTCCTTGATGGTTGTGGATGATGATGGATGGATGGTGAGGCCTTTCTTGGCCAGGCCAGGCACCTGCAGCTTCTTTGGCCTGGCGGGCCTGAGGGTTCAGGATAACAGTGAAGAAATGATCCACAGCATTCAGGTTCATTATACATCAGCTATATTACAAGGCTTTAATCACCATGTGTGGCTTCTAAGCTAACCATTTAAGCAGCCTCCTTCAGCTACTCTGCATCTATCCTGTCTCTGCTCTCTCTCCACGGTGCTTCCTACTGAGGCTTCTTGCTGAATCTCTCTCTCACTCCTCAGACAACTCCTTTATTAACAACCACAGACCCCTCCCATCCAGGTAAGAGAGGCGGAAGTTGGGGGAGGAGTTACACTATCCTCCTTTCATCTCAGGACCTGAGAGTGCTCAAGGCTTATTCCTGGCTCTGTGTTGAAAGATCATACCTGATGATGTTTGGGGGAAACCTTATGTGGTTCTGGGGATCTAACAAGGCACTGTAAGCAAGTTAAGTGACCCCATACTATCAGGAACTCTGATTCTCTGATCCTTCATTTGTAATATAGAAACAGCAACAGTATCTATCTGTAGGAGTAATGTGAAAATTTAATGAGCATGCATATGGGACCAAAGCATAGTATAGCAGGTAAGACATGAGCACACAGATATCCTAGGTTCAATTAGTGCCATCTTATATGGTTCCCCAAACATCACCAGGAGTGAGTCCTGACAAAGTCAGGAGTAACCACTGAGCATTGTCAAATGTGATCCAAACACATACACACACATAATACACTGTGAATAATTATGAACAATCATTTATATTGGTAATGCTATCAGTATTTTTATATACTTATGAAATAAGTATCTAAGAAATGCAAGTTTATTTATGCTTGAAAAGTCACTGACTTACAGCTAACTTTTAGTAACTATATGAGCTAAAAGGTAAGCTTTACTCTAAAATAAAGTGTCTATCTGTATAAGAGAGAAGATTATTTTAAAAGTATGGAGGCTGGAGTAATAGCATAGTGGTAAGGCATTTGCCTTGCAAGCAGCCAACATGGGATGGACCCTGGTTTGAATCCCAGCATCCCATATGGTCCCCTGAGCCTGCCAGGAACAATTTCTAAGTGCAGAGACAGGAGTAATCCCTGAGGGCCACCAGGTGTGACCCCTCCCCCAAAAGTAGCAATAATATGTGAGTAGCTGGTCTGAGTAAATATTAGTGGGAAAATACATCATCACAGATCTGTATAGACTCAGATTCTCTTACTGAGGACAATTTGCAAACCAAGGTGCAACTTCCAGAAAGGATATTACTGATACACAAGAAGGGAGATTATGAATGCAAAAATACCCAGAAATTAGAGGGATTTGCTGTAAAGAAAGGAAGTCCCAAAGAGGTAATCCAAAAAATTTCATGGAAATTATCCTTAAATAGCTTGGCTAGTTCTTGAACCCAAGTATGGAAACAAACCTCTATAATATGTCCTACACTATACCTAGCACAAGATTCAAAAGGAATAGTAATGTAAGTAACCTGGAATCAAGAAATGAAATAGCAGTAGATTTAGCTCAATGTTGTTCCTGTTTATTCCAAAGAAAAAATTTAAGATAACTATTATAAGTTTGTTAAAAAAAAAAAGAGGGAAAAGTGGGCTAGAAGATATGTTATTTTAACAAAGAATTCTATTATACAGAATCAAGTGAGTATTCTAGACCTACAAAGCTGTGATACTGCAATGAAGATCTTGGATTTAAGAGCAGACAAACAGGTAAGTAGAACTAATCAAAAGAAAGAACAATTGAAAATGCTCAAACTGATGAATGACCCGAATAATGTCTCAGGAGAGAAAAGCTTGTTATCAAAATGATTTTTAAAAAATAATTGTGATCTGGGGCCAGAGCAACTGTAGGACATTTGCCTTTCTATGGCTGACCTGTTCAGTCCTCAGCATCCCATATGGTCCTCTGAGTGCAGATTTAGGACTGCTGGGAGTGGTCAAAAACAAAAACAAAAAAAGAATCATGACCCAAGCAAGGTGCAGGGCTGGGAGCAGTCCCCAAGCATAATCAAATGTGGCCTAAATAACCACTTCCAAACCCAAAATAATAATCAAGAAAGATTTTTATCATACTTGACCAAAGCATCAATTCACAAATTTAAATAATTATACTAATACCAAGTGGATGTTGGAATTATCTAAGTATATGTAAAAACTCATTCTGGCATATCAAAGCCAAGTGGTTGAGAACTAAAGGAAAAAATATCAATGGCAAACAAAAGAGTACATTGCTTTCAAAAGAATAACATTAAAATTCATTTTTCCAGAAAAATTATGAAATCCACAATATAATGGAGGAAAAAAACACTAACTTTGAAAACATATATACTTACTCTATTCCAGGTGGAAATTAATTTTAGAACAAAGAAAGTGAAATAAGGGCATTCCTGGACAACGAAAGCTGAGATAATTTATTGTCAGTAGATACATACTTTAGGAAATCTAAAAGCATGTTTCTCCAGACTAAACTAAATTGGAAGTACAATGATACAACAAGAAGAAATAGCCCACTAAGGATAAATATATGAGGAATGAGGTTTATATACTAATTAGAAAGATTTATATTCTCATTTGAAAAGTGAAAAACTTGATTAATTTTTAAAAATCTTAGATTGCTCTTAAAGATATAACAGAACTTTGAAGATAAAAAAAACTAAATTTAAAATTGAATTGATATTTTCTGTATTCAGCAAATATCAGATTGAGTATGCTGTTGTCTCTGTATAAGTAAAGAAATGCTTGAAAGAAAATTATACAGGATTGGGGTGATAGCTTAATGGGCTTAATTTAGAGTTTGCATAGATACTGACATTCAGCCCTGGCATTGCATAGTCTCCTGTAAACCATCAGGAGTGACCCCAACCATAGTTACCATACTAAGAGAAGCATCTAAATATCACTAGGTATAGTCCCAAAACAAGCCAAAAATTTTTGAATAAAGTAAATAATCTCCAATTGTAATATGAATATTTGAGGAAAAATAGACTATTGTAAATATTTTGTATATAGGTTAAAATTATAACTATATATTTTGTTATTATAAAAGACCATTAAGTAGTCAAAGAAAACATAATAACAAATTAGTATTAAATCTAAGACAAAAAAGTAAAATATATCACAATAACATCAAGGTTGAGATGGAGTAAATGTGATTATACTGTTGAAATTAGTACTGTTGAAATCATATTAATTACATTATAAACAAAGTAGGATAAGACTCATTCAACATAGACAATAAATTAAAGAAATGTATTGTAGTACTAGAGAAAGCATTGATAAAATCCAAGAAATTATAAAAGGGGGTTATAAATTAAGTGAGTAAAAAAAAAAAAGCTAAAATAGAACATAGAAAAGATCATTCCAAAGAGGCAGATGGTACAGACTATCTACTGACCCAACTCAGATATTGAGGCTCTTAACCACAACATGACTACATGGAGTGAGGATGTCAGAAAGACTGAATAAATTGAAGTGAAAGAGGGCTTAATTCAGAAGAAGATCTTAATTCAAAAGTCTTGCTCGTCTATCACATGAGCATACAGCAAGGCAGAGAGAAGCAATTTGCAAGCTTATAAGATAGATGTGAACTACAAAACGACATGGATGAAAAACTTTTACATCTGGAAATTTAAAAAATTACTATTGAACAACCAGTGGGTAAGAGATGAAACCAAAGAAGAAACCAAAACATTCCTGCAAACAAATGACAAAAAAACACAGATTATCAAAATTTATGGGAACAGCAAAAGCGGTACTGAGAGGAAAATTTTGAGCTTTGCAAGCACACATCAGGACAGAAGAAATGGCCTACATGAATAGCTTAATAACACAGCTTATAAAATTAGAAAATGATCAACAAAAGGAACCAAAAATAGGTAGGCAGAAGGAAATAACAAAGCTTAGAGCAGAAATCAATGAAGGAGAAATCCAAAATGCAATCTGAAAGATCAACAAGAGCAAAAGTTCGTTCTTTGAGAAACTAAACAAGATTGATAAACCACTGGCAAAACTCACAAAGAAAGTGAAAGAGAAACTTGATAAGCCAGATTAGAAATGAAAAAGGGGTTTCAGTACAGATATTGCAGAGATTCAAAGGGTAAACAAAGACTACTTTGAGAAATTATATACCAAGTAAAATGAGAGCCTGAAAGAAATGGATAAATTCTTGGACACAGAACAATCCACAGTTGAATAAGGAGGAGGTAGCATATCTAAACAGCCCTATCACTAGTGAGGAAATTAAAATGATAATCAAAAGTATTTCCAAAAATAAAAGCCCAGGCCCAGATGGGCTCTTTCTTAAAATTGAAGAAACAGGAATACTTTCAAATTGTTTTTATGAAGCCAACATCACCTTGATACCAAAACCAGACTGAGATACTGCCAAAAAAGAAAATTACAGACCAATATCCCTGGTGAACACAGATGCAAAGATCGTCAACAAAATTCTGGCAAATAGGATCCAATACTTCATCAAGAAAATCGTTCACCTCGACCAAGAAGGTTTCATCCCAGGAATGCAAGGATGGTTTAACATCCATAAATCAATCAGCATAATATACCATATCAACAAAAATACAAATTAAAATCATATGATTATAAAAATAGATGCAGATTAGTTAGAGAAATAACTACATTTTGAACTGTCCTAATAATGAGAATGTATGAGAGAAATGGAAAGCCTGTCTAGAGTACAGGCAGGGGTCGGGTGGGGAGGAGGGAGATTTGGGACATTGGTGATGGGAATGTTGCACTGGTGATGGGTGGTGTTCTTTACATGACTGAAACCCAAACACAATCATGTATGTAATCAAGGTGTTTAAATAAAATATATTAAAAAATAGATGCAAAGAAAGCATTTGATAAGGTCCAACACCCATTCTTGATAAAAAAAAAACTCTCATCAATATGAGAATGGAAGGAACTTTTCTCAATATAGTCAAGACATCTACCACAAGCCATGGCAAATATTACTATCAACAGAGATCAACTAAACGCCTTTCCTCTAAAATCTGGTACAAGACAAGGCTGTCCTCTCTCACCACTCCTATTCAACATAGTACTGGAAGTACTTGACCTAGTGATTAGGCAAGAAATAGATATCAAGGGCATCCAGATATAGCTATAAATAGGAAAGGAAGATGTCAAGCACTTACAGACATGCAGATGACATGACACTATATTTAGAAAACCCTAAAGACTCTACCAAAAAGCTTCTATAAACAATAGATTTATATAGCAAAGTGGCAGGCTACAAAATTAACACACACAAAAATCAATGGCCTTTTTAATACACCAATAATGATAGAGAAGAAATGTACATTAAAAAAAACCCATTTACATTAGTGCCACACAAACTCAAATATGTCCCTGAGCACATAGGCAGGAGTAAGCCCTGAGCACAGATGTGTGTACTTCCCCCCACCAAAAACAAACAAAAGTGATAAAGAAATTAAATCAAACTACAAAAAAGGGAAATATTATAAATATTTAAAACAAAGGCCTTTTGTGTCAAGAACTCACTAAAGGAGATATCAGAATGATTTTCACTGTTCTTATTAAAATTGTTATGCAGTCCAACAAAATTGACCAGCATTAATAACAAGAACAGCAACCATTTTTTTTGTTTTGTTTTGTTTTTGGGCCACACCCAGCGATGCTCAGGGGTTACTCCTGGCTGTCTGCTCAGAAATAGCTCCTGGCAGGCACGGGGGACCATATGGGACACTGGGATTCGAACCAACCACCTTTGGTCCTGGATCAGCTGCTTGCAAGGCAAACGCCGCTGTACTATCTCTCTGGGCCCTGAACAGCAACCATTCTTTATGACTGAAACCTAACTACAATCATGTTGGTAATCATAATGCTTAAATAAAGATATTATTTTTAAAAAAGAAGATGAAAAGATGTGTAAAGTACTCATAATAAATTCTTATTTATTAAAAAAAAGAACAGCAACTATGATTCATGATTTAATTAATTAACTTTGTTTTGTGGACACTTATCAGAGCTCAAAAATCCTAGAGGTGGGGGACACTCTGGATGAAACTTGAAAAATTGAGCAGGACAGTTCTTGCTTTGGCCCATCAATGCAACACTGCTTAAGCTGGCAGTACTGGGGTTACTTCAGGGCTATGCCCAGGGGCCATGCTGGGCCAGGAATTTAATGTGTACATCTGTGCATGCAAGGATGCACCCCTGAGCCCTTGGTGATCACCTCAGTCCAGGGACAACCCTTTTAGATAGTATCTAGTATATAGAGTCTTTCTATTGCTTGATGAAAATGTTTATTTACTTGCTGTTTTTTTTTTCTGTTTGGAGGCCATACTTGGTGGTACTCAGGGCTTATTTTGGCTCTACATAACTGCCTAGTGGTGCTCAGGCAATCATATATGGTGCTGGGGATCAAGTCCAAAGTAGTCTGTTTGCAAAGCAAATGCTTTACCTTTTGTTCTATTTCTCCAGCCTCATATTTATTTTTAACTCAATTATACAAAAATATATTGTTTTCTCCATTTTATAGGAGACAATAATGCTAGCAGTAAAAGAACTTTCCTAATATTTGAGAAAAAATGGATTCTAAACTGTGTTCTCTGATATCAAGGCACATATTTACAACTCCTACATACTGTTCCCCTTTCATTTTTTCATAGTAGAGCTACATGTACCCATGACAGTTTTATTTTGTAAATTTTGTTGTGACTAGGGCTATATTTTGTCTTTAAACTAAATATTCACTGAGGAATGTTCTAAGGAAACATCCAGGACTTTAAAACCAGGTAGCATAAAAAAAAAAAAAGCCCTCAACATAGGCTGTCCTTTGATCTCTGAAATACAGCTTCCAGGTCATGTGATCTCTACGGAGTGCAAATGCCTTCACCAAAGGCTCTCTAGCTGTGTGCCAGCAAGTCCCATTGTTGCCAGCAGGTAGTGTGGAATCTGCCGGGAGAATCCCTATGGACACAAGGGCTGTGTCTCCTAAATAGATGTGTTCAGGTCATTGTTCAGAAAGATAAGAATGGGCTGAAGAGCTAGTACAATGAGTAAGATGCTTGCCTTGCATATGGCTAATCTGGGTTTGATGCTCTGGCACCACATGTGGTCCCCTAAGGACCACCAGGAGTGGTCCCTGAGCAGAGTCAAGAGTAAGCCCTAGGCCGGGCGGTGGCGCTGGAGGTAAGGTGCCTGCCTTGCCTGCGCTAGCCTAGGATGGACCTCGGTTCGATCCCCCGGCGTCCCATATGGTCCCCCAAGAAGCCAGGAGCAACTTCTGAGCACATAGCCAGCAGTAACCCCTGAGCGTCACAGGGTGTGGCCCAAAAACCAAAAAAAAAAAAAAAAAAAGAGTAAGCCCTGAGAAGTACAGTACTGGGTGTGTCCCCCAAAAAATTAGGAAGGAAGGAGGAAGGAATGGAGGAAGGAAGGAAGGAAAAATGGAAGGGAGGGAATGAGGGAAGGAAGAAGGGAAGGAAGAAAAAAGGGAGGGAAGAAAAAGGGAAGGAAGGAAGGAAGGAAGGAAGGAAGGAAGGAAGGAAGGAAGGAAGGAAGGAAGGAAGGAAGGAAGGAAGGAAGGAAGGAAGGAAAGAAGGAAGGAAGGAAGGAAAGAAGGAAGGAAGGAAGAAGGTAGGGAGGGAAGGAGGGAGAGAAGGAAGGAAAGAAGGAAGGAAGGAAGGAAGGAAGGAGGGAAGGAAGGTAAGAAGGAGGGAGGGAAGGAAGGAGGGAAAGAAGGTAGGAAGGAGGGAAGGAAGGTAGGAAGGAGGGAGGGAAGGAAGGAAAGAAGGAGGGAAGGAGGAGTGAGGGAAGGAAAGAAGGAAGGAAGGAGGGAGAGAGGGAAGGAAGAAAGAAGAAAGGAAAGAAGGAAGAAAAGGGAGGAAACCATGATGATTTTGAAGAAAGTTCTCACATAAATTCTGTATGTAAATCTTCAGTCATATCAGCTACTGTGGAATGTTTTATTCTATATGTTCACAATAGCTTAAAAATCTCCACTCAACCCTTGCACAGGAAATGGGGTTTGCTAACAATAAAGACAACACAATAAAAGAAAAATATTAAAGCAAAGCAACTAAATGCTCCTAACTTTCTCTAGATATCATTTGGTTTTTATTCTATATACTTTATAGCACTCAAGTCCAATGTGTTGTAGAAACTTGTATAAAGCTTTTGAATACAAGCTTCTAAAGCCTATGCTCAAAATCAGGCTAGTGTTACTATTTTCATTTTATAGTTGCATAAAAATTAATCCAGAATCATATACCATATAGAGTGAAGATTTCATTAGCATTTTCACAATGTTCACAAGATTTAGATTCTGATGGGATAAAAAGGATTTTAACACTTTGGTTTTTTTTTTTTTTTTTTTTTCATTTCAATCTTAGTTACTCGTCTGGAAGAAGAAATGTAACTAAATTTTTGATGAGTCAAACCCGAACTTTTAAACACAACTAAATATAAATGCCTACATAAGCTTTCAGACCCCAAGATACAGTAAAACAAGTGTGGTATTTATTTTTAAAATTGCTTTCTGATATTTGTTTATTTTTCTACGATCTTCTTAATTTTAGCAAGCTAGATCTAGCAAACATTTTGGTTAGGTGTGATTGCACTGATTGCACTGCATCATCATAAGAACTACAGTATTTTCTGGGTATATAATACTCAGGGATTACTCCTGACTCTATTCTCAGGAATAACTCCTGGCCACTGTTCAGTAGACTATCTGCGGTATCAAGGAATGAACCAGGGTCAGCTGTATGAGTCTTAATTCTTAACTCCTATTCTATCTCTCCAGGCCCAGGATCGCTGATTGCCTGTTGACAGTTACTCTGTAGCCTTAACTGGTCTAAACATTTCTCTATAATTTCTTAAAATATTACTGGCTTGTCATTGGTTTACAATATTAAATACTTGTTGGAAACACAAATTCATACTGCACGAACTGTATCTTATCATCACTAAGTTCTAGTGCTGTTAGTTCCCAAGATCAGACTGACTTCTACTTTAGGAATTTCATCTGAATGGTAGAGTCTAAAATTGTTCCTCCTAGATGAGCTGAAATATTAGCCCATGGTTAGAGTTACAAAGTTAAAAAGATATTCAAGATTGAGGGTTGTTATTTTTTTAATTTTGTTTTATTGAAACAATTGTGATCTACAGAATTCTTCATAGTTGAATTTCAGATATACAATGTATCAGGGCTTTTTCCAACAGTGTCAACCTCCCTCCACCAATGGACCCAGAGTACATCTTATCCCATCACTCTTTGCCCCCTGGCCTGCCAGTGTAACAGGCTCCTTTGAGTTTAGATTGTTAAAGTTTAGGTCAAGATTGGATTTTATGGGACCAAATCCATAATACTATGAATAGGGCATTGCTGACCTGGGTTCAATCACCAGGATCCATCTGGTCCTCTGCGATCCATCAGGAGTAATTTCTGAATAAAGAGCCAAGAGTGGGGCCAGTGAGGTGGCAATAGAGGTAAGGTGTCTGCCTTGCAAGCGCTAGCCAAGGAAGGACCGCGGTTGGATTCCCCGGCATTCCATATGGTCCCCCCAAGCCAGGGGCAATTTCTGAGTGTTTAGCCAGGAGTAAACCCTGAGCATACAATGGGTATGGCCCGAAAAACAAAACAAAACAAAACAAAACAAAACAAAAAAAGAGCCAAGAGTAACCCCTAAGCATTACCTGGTGTGGCCAAAATAACAAAACTTAAAAAAAAAGAAAGAAAGAAAGGTTGGGTTTTAGGCATACATTGTCCCAACACTAATCCCTTCACCAGTAACCACACCAGTTTCCCATGCAACCCCCAGCCTGCCTCTCTGGCAGGCACTTTCTCCCTTTACCATTCTAGTGTTCCCTTCCCTATCTCATATCCTCTAACCCAGCCCCAATTAGCCCCTGGGTTTTAAATTGTTTCATTAAATTATTAAAATTTTAATAATTCTTTCCATGTTTAATTAGTAATAAAATGGTAAATATTCTATTAATAATTTCTTCCACTTCACTTTTTTTTGGAATCTTCACCTGTAAAATGGCAGGCTGACATTCCTTCCAACTAGCAACCACAGATATGTAGGGAACAAGAACATGCCTCCAAAAATACAGTTGATAATTGTTACATTTAAAAGAGAGAATGAGGGGCCGGAGAGATAGCATGGAGGTAAGGCATTTGCCTTTCATGCAGAAGGACGGTGGTTCGAATCCCGGCATCCCATATGGTGTCCCCCCCTCCCCGCCGTGCCTGCCAGGGGTGATTTCTGATCATAGAGCCAGGAGTAACCTATGAGCGCTGCCGGGTGTGACCCAAAAATAAATAAATAAAAAAATAAAAGAGAGAATGAGATCAACTCAAATTATGAATGAACACAGGGTACAATTTAATTTCCTTTATTCACTAGCTCAGAATCCTTCTCCAAACCTGAGCCCTTCCCAAACCTGAACTCTCCCCTTGCCTGCCTCATCCAAAAAAAAAAAAAAAAAAAAAAAAACTGCTTCCAATTTTCTCTATAGGAAAACTAAGGATTTTATCTGGAATGGATTGAATGTGATGACTTTAGTTGGGTAAAATGACACTTCCCTGCCAAACCAATAAGGCAGTTCAGGCAAGTTTCTGGTGCAGAAAAAAGTTGGTAAATAATGTGCTGAGGAATATCAGAATTCCTGGGTGAGAGAAGGAGGAAGCAATCAATGGTAGAGTGTCCCTTTGTTACCAACCTTCTCGGAAAACAAAATTAAAAGTGAAAAATATAATGATATATATGAAGACAGAATTATTCAATGATTTTAAGATAAATGTCATGATGTGATGGCATAAGTATTGTAGTTTTCTAGGTTTTGTTTGGTTTTGAGGAGCCAGGGATCAAACCCAGAGCCTCTCATGTGCCAGGGAAGAACTCATCCATGGAGCTCTATCCCCAGATTATCATTCTGATTGAAAATGGGTCACAATCTTTTAAAAATACATACAGAAATATTTTCAGATGATATGATGCATACTTCAAGATAATGAACAAAGAATATAGGGAGGAGAAGGAAAGACATACAGTAGGGGGAGGGGGAATAATATGTGAGAAACAATGGGGCAGGAGATTCAGGCATACAGATGGTGTTAAGGAAAGACAGAATGAAATATCCAAACCACAGAGTCAACAACATTAACATAGGTTAAGTAAGCCATATTAAAATGGTATCAAGATGGCCAATGCAGAACTTCCTCATTTACTATACTCTTGAAACTGCATTACACACCGGAACTGGGTTAAATGCCAACAAGAACAAGAATATCCTGTTTGAAAGGACAGATAAAAATACCTATTTTACTCTGTTACACTTCCCCCTACCATTGCCTGACCATTTACCGTGACTCCTTCTTCTGACCACTATCATACCATTACCATTATTACCTCATTCTTTCTTTATCCCTCAACAAAAATTCTCCTTTGATCAAAACACTTTGATCCTTTTCTGAACATGTTTATGTGTATACCTAAATGTGCTACCCCCACTTGCAACTCTGCTCTTCCCCAGTAGACATATTTCGCATCCTTAATCATCTTGGTTTCTTATTTGAAGAGAACAAATTGGTAAAACATAGGGGCCCAGAGATGGCTTGATGAAAGAGCACATGCAAGTGTGAGGCTACAGCATCAATGTCTGGCACCATCCCAAACACCCCAAGTCTGATCATGGTGGCACTGTTCATTGGCACCCTGATCTCCACAGCAAAGTGTGTCATCATCCAGCAACCAGGTATGTGTAAGTATCAAATAGTATGTGAACCCTATTGAACAACACAACCAAAAGTGTACAAGCACCATGGATAAACAGTGCAGCCTCCAATAGGTACAGGAGCAAGCACTTCCACCAAGTGTGTAAAACCCCAGGGAACCCTGCAATCAAAATGTGAGATCTCCAATCATTGCATAATGACAACAGAAAGGATAAAACAAAACACAAAGACAAACTTAAAGAGTACTTCCTATTTAAGGGATGAAAAAAATGTGACTTCTTTTCATTATTTTGATTTAAGTTCTTTTTTTGGGGGGTGGGCACAACCAGCTGTGTTCGGGGCTTAATCCTGGTTTAGCACTCAGGGATTACTCCTGGCAGGCTGTGGAAACTATATGCAATGTTAGGAATAGAAATTGGGTCAGTCATATGCAAGGCAAGTGCCCCATCTGCTATACTATTTCTCTGGTCCCAATTTCCTTAACAAAGAGGGATTCCCATTGTAACCCCATTGCATCTAGTCTACCAAATACACCTAACAGGAATCCATTGCATCTAATCAATAAATAAGCCAAAAATTAAGACAGAGACAAGACTATCATGGTACCGTATTTTCCGGCGTATAAGACGACCCCCTAATTTTACAGTTAAAACATAGGGTTAGCCTATATTCGCTGTATAAGACAGAATGTTCCTATGCTGCAACTGTACGTACCACAGTGTGCCAATCACAACAAGCAAAGGTTCAAAGGTTATACTGTCATAGACTTCCTCTCTGACTCTGGCCGATCTAAGCAGGCTTTTGACAGTGTAGATTTGGTACAGAACATTGTCTAATTTGCATGCATCAAAAGCCTGCTTGGATTGGCTGAGTTAGAAAGGCGGTCTGAGCAGCCTTGCAGTGATTGGTGCAGGATCGAGTTGGAAATTCATTTGATTGCAATATCCAGACGATTTTTTGTTTAGTGGCATATCGAAATGTTTTTCGGGATTTACTCGGCATATAAGATGACCCCCGATTTTCGGCTGACTTTTTTTTTTGTTTCAAAAGTCGTCTTATACGCCGGAAAATATGGTAAGTCATGAGAGAAGCCAAAACACTGTTCAAGACATTGAACAAGCCAATGACTAAGGCAATGGATATTATTTTGCCAAACAGCTTATACATATGACCCTTCCCCTAAATTCAAATGTTCCTTTTTCTATATTTGTATGTCACACTCTATCTGTCCCACAACCATCACCAATCTACCTTCTTTTGAAAGTGAGAATAGATATGTTATTGGTTAGCAACAAAAATCTATACCTGAAAAATCTATTGTGAATAATGTATAGTCCTGATTTTTTTTACAATGTTGTTATACAAAATAAAAATAACTTGTTTAAAGTCTTGATATAAAGTACTTCTAGATGATTTTGTGGACCTCGTAATTCTCCAAGAACCAGAGAGAATCACTGTCACATAGGAGTTACAGTGCTTGCATTAGATGAGGCTGATTCCAGTTCACCATATATGGTCCTTGAACAGTAGGAATAATCCCAAAGCATAGAACCAGGAGTAAAACATTGCCAGGCATGGCCCCACCCTGCCAAAAAATAACAACAACAACAAAAAGATTTTCCACAACACTCTAAATAATTGCTCAATTTAAAATTAATATCAATTATTGGAATATGAAAACAGAAAGAGAATTCTGTGGGGAAGCTGATAGATTGCTGCACTTGATAAAGCATCAGATGGTTTTGAATCTGACTTTTGTAGATATGGGTTCTTTGTTCTAATGAAGCTGAAAAAGAAAACAAGAAAAACTAGTTATGAAAGAGCTTTTAGAGGTGCTCAGATGCAGTCGTGATCTTGTATTGGTGAGGAAACACAAGCAAGATCATTGTGTTGACAATAACTATAACCTTCCATTCGGACATATGAAAAGGCAACTCAAGGTCTTTGGAAACTGAATCAAAACATCAAAAAGAAAGACTTGGATGAAAAAAAAAACAGAAAAACCAACAATGACATCTGTGAAGACATTTTAGAATGGAGCTGGAGTCATTACAGAGAAATTGCATTAGTGGTCTTTCCTCAAACTGAAAGACCCTTGCACTAAACCAAAAGCAATTGTTGCAAGAAAACCTCGAAACTAAATATATGAATTAAAGGGTAGAGTACATATCTGGCACATTCAAGGTCCTGTGTCTGGTTCCTGGAACTCTGAAAGTCCCTGGGTACCTCAGTATGACCCCAGTGGCTCCCCGCTCTGCAGGTCTCACCATAGAATCTGAACTGTCAGGCTGTACTCCCCAGCCAAGTATCATGGAGTGGGACCCCCCCCCAACTACAAATGCTAAATATGGCCACTAAAAAGTTTTGCAATTCATCATTTGAGAAATGATATCTATGAACATTTGCAAGAAGAATCATCAGTAACCTTTTCATCCTTTCTGGAGAAACAGTAACCACATATGTGCAGCCAAGAATAGTTTAACATTAATCAATTCTTTTTAAAAACTTACCCCTGTCTTCTCCATTCTCCATTCCTCCCATTACACAACACACACACACACACACACAACACACACAACACACACACACCAGCTTTATTGCTCCTGGAGGTACACTCTGTGTTTTCTAGAAATTTTAATGCCTTTTATTCCAATTATTTGCAATTCTTTGGTCCAAATAAGCACTTTGCCTTTTTTAATTGCTTCCTGAATTTTTTTATATTTTATTTCTATACCCTAGACACAGAAATAATTGGAGAAATAATAAAATTCTATCTTTCTCATCAGTATCAAAACACTTGAAAGAATTCTGCATGCTGCATCCAGAATATTAAGGAAAGGGGGATAATGTTATATTAAGGAAGAAAAGAAAAAATAATAGCTACACATTTAATCCAAGAAAAATATAAACACACACACACAACAAAACCAACAAACAAATGCCTTGAATCTATATAAACCTGATAGGACCTAGCAAGCAACTGGGAAATTGATTTGAAAAAAAATTTTAGATATATTCTCATAAAACTGTTTGACTTTAAGAATGAAATAGAAATGATCAAAGTCTGATGCAAAAATCAAAATCATAATATTTACTAGGACAAGATAGATTTCATCATACTTTTCAAAAATAACATACAATGCATAACAAGAAAAGCAATGCTCTATAATTTCTTGAATTATTATATTATTATTATTATTATTATTATTATTATTTGCTTTTTGGTTCACACCTGGTGATGCCCATGGTGACACTCAGACTGAGGCTATGCACTCAGAAATCGCTCCTGGCTTGGGGGAACATATGGGACGCTGGGAGATCAAACCGCGGTCCTTTCTAGGTTAGTGCTTGCAAGGCAAATTCGCTTGTGCCACCGCTCCAGCCCCTCTTGAATTTTTTTTTTCAAAAACAGAACTTTATAATTTTTTTAAATTTATTTAAACACCTTAATTACATACATGATTGTGTTTGGGTTTCAGTCATGTAAAGAACACCACCCATCACCAGTGCAACATTCCCATCACCAATGTCCCAAGTCTCCCTTCGCCCCACCCGACCCCCGCCTGTACTCTAGACAGGCTCTCCATTTTCCTCATACATTCTCATTATTAGGACAGTTCAAAATGTAGTTATTTCCCTAACTAAACTCATCACTCTTTGTGGTGAGCTTCCTGAGGTGAGCTGGAACTTCCAGCTCTTTTCTCTTTTGTGTCTGAAAATTATTATTACAAGGGTGTCTTTCATTTTTCTTAAAACCCATAGATGAGTGAGACCATTCTGCGTTTTTCTCTCTCTCTCTCTCTGACTTATTTCACTCAGCATAATAGATTCCATGTGCATCCATGTATAGGAAAATTTCATGACTTCATCTCTCCTGACAGCTGCATAATATTCCATTGTGTATATGTACCACAGTTTCTTTAGCCATTTGTCTGTTGAAGGGCATCTTGGTTGTTTCCAGAGTCTTGCTATGGTAAATAGTGCTGCAATGAATATAGGTGTAAGGAAGGGGTTTTGTATTGTATTTTTGTGTTCCTAGGGTATATTCCTAGGAGTGGTATAGCTGGATCGTATGGGAGCTCGATTTCCAGTTTTTGGAGGAATCTCCATATCGCTTTCCATAAAGGTTGAACTAGACGGCATTCCCACCAGCAGTGGATAAGAGTTCCTTTCTCTCCACATCCCCGCCAACACTGTTTATTCTCATTCTTTGTGATGCCCTCTTGAATTATTTTTTAAATGACTTTTATTCAAGCAGGAAATCCACTGAGAAAATTTTAACAGTGATTATTTAGTGGTAGATTTCATAGTAAAAGAACAATTTATATTATGTATATATATTATTTATATGTACCTCGTGTACATATACATATATACATACGTGCCTGGCATGTTCAAGGCCGTGTCTGGTTCCTGATACCCTGTCCGTACTTCATATGACCCCATGATTCCCAGTTCTGTAGGCCTCACCACAGAATCTGAACTATCAGGCTGTATTCTCCAGTCAAGTATAATGGGGTGGGACTCCCATGTTTGTATATGTATATATCATGTACAATTGTGTACATATATACATAATTGAAGTTAAAAGAGCAAAGAAAAGAGACAGCAGCCTAGTGCCACAACCAACCTCCTCTGACAGAAACGGTCCAGCTCCTAGACTGAATTCACATACTATGAATAGCTGAAGCTCCTCAAATGGGTCTAGATTACTCAGGTGGGTTGAAAACTGGGATATTTTCAGAATGGGGGTTGAGGCCGAGTCCCCAAAGACTCCCCTTCCCACCACTGGTAAACTGGTAGCCTCTTCCCACACCCAACATCTTTACAGCAGAAATAAGGCCCAGATCTCTACCAAGTTCCAAAATGAAATAATGACCACAGACTTCCCAGGAAATCTGATACTGGCTGCTGATTTTTCTGGCGCACATCCATAATGGGTGGGGACATATTCCTTTATCTGCATAAAGCTACAGTCAACAAACATCTTCAAACAGCAACAGTCCAGCTCCACAACTTAACCTTATCAAACTGCCAAGCTCCCAAATTTGTTCCAGATCTATAGTGTCTAGACCTCGTGGCCACACCATGCCTCAAAATTTTACAGTAGTGTCAGCACAGAAGTATCACAGGAAATCTGATGAGAAAATTATATAGAAATCTACCAAGCTCAGCGAGCTAAACAGTAACACAGAAGGCTCAAACAGCACAAAACAGAGTCTGGTAAATCCTTAGACAATGAGTTTAGAAACACCATAAAGAGATAAAACAATAATTTCAAACTGACCCTTGTTAAGCTAAGTTTGATAATTCTATTTGCCTTTGTATTGTAACAAACAATATGAGGTTAATTTGAACCTAGAAGGGGGCAAACTAGGCTAGTGAGTGGGAAACTGAGAACTCTTTAAAAGGGAAGATCACACTGGTTGGTGTTGGGATTGGTGTTTGAACATTTAATGCCTGAAATGACTGTATTATGAACAACTTGGTAAATCATGGTGTTATAATTAAAAAAAAAGTGTTTTAAGATGAAAAAAGGAAGAGATCAGAATAAGTTCATTGACTATTGCAGAGACAATAGGTGGGCATCAGTATATTGAAAACTGACAAACCAGATTTGAAAAAGGTTACATTTTTTTAAAAATTTTATTGTGGCCAAAGTGAGTTACAAATCTTTTACAGTAATATTTAAGGTTCATAGTGACAATGAACAAGGGGCATTCCCACCACCAGTGTTGTCCTCCCTACACCTCAAAAAGGTTACATTTTAAAACGGGAACTAGGGTCTAGGAAATAGTTAAAAGGCTTAGAATACATGCTTTATAGGTGGGAGGCCAGAGTTTATTCTCAAAATTTCATAAACCCCAAACATCACAGACTGAGCCCTGAGCAATTAGAGTAGCTTCAAAGCACTATCAGATGTGGTCCCTAAACAAAGAAACAAACAATAAACAAGAACTAAGATAATTTCAAAAGACATAAATGTCAAGTAAAAAAAAAAACCTATAAATTTCCTGAATTCTAAAAGAAGCTTTAAAAAGAAGAGCAAAGACAACATTATATATAAAAATAGAGTAAATATGTAGATAGATCATTGCACATTAATTATAAGGTAATGATAAAACTAAGATCAGACATATGTTATATTAATAAATATGAATGGGGATTATTCAGTATAATAATAAGAGTTTCCATTTGACTGACAGAGAAAAGAATCAACTACATGTTGTCAATAAGAGAAAAATGTAGGACAAAGTAGAACAAAGGAAGCAAAAAAAAATAGACAAAAGTATACTAAACTAATGAAAATAGTAGCAAGAGTTGCCAAAGTAGAATTCAAGCCATAAAACACAACAAGGAATACATTTTTTTTATTTAAAAAAATTTTTTTTTTGTTTTTTGGGCCACACCTGGTGATGCTCAGGGGTTACTCCTGGCTATACGCTCAGAAATCGCTCCTGGCTTGGGGAACCATATGGGACACTGAGAGATTGAACTGCAGTCCATTCTAGGCTAAGATGTCTTACCAGCCACCATTGCAGCCCCCAAGAAATAAATTTTTAATGCTACAGTCATCATTTATAATGAAGATATGACTATTCTAAATATCTTGCTGCATATAAGACCAATGTTTTTTTTTCATTTATCTGACTTTTTTAAATTTTCATTTTATTTTATTAAAAACACATTGTGATTTACAAAGTCCTTTATAGTTGGGTTTCAGACACAATGAATCAGGGCCAATCCCACCACCAGTATCGACTTCTCTCCAATGTTCCCAGAGTGCATCCCATATGACCATCCCTTGCCCACAGTCTGCCAGTGTAACAGGCCCATTTTAAGCTCAGATTGTTAAGGTTTGGGTCTGTTGATTCCATTGTTGTTGACTTTGGCTTAGATATTTAGTTCTGTCCTTTTTTAATTCCACCAATGCACCTGAGGACAACTTTTTTTTTTTTTTTAGGTCACACCCGACAGCGCTCAGGGATTACTCTTGTCTCTATGCTCAGAAATCTCTCCTGGCAGACACGGAGGACCATATGGGATGCTGGGATTCGAACCACGGTCCTTCTGCATGGAAAGCAAACGCCTTACCTCCATCCTATCTCGCCGCCCCCCCCTCTTTTTTTTTAACAAATTTTATTGGCACTGAGTTAGATAATGTAGGTTTTACCACTGAATGCTTAGGTGACCTTGGACAAGTCAATTGATCTAAGTGGGTCTATGTTCTCATCTGCACAAATGAAACTACTAATAACCTTCTATCCTGCCTCATTTACCTGCTATGTAGGTGTTTTATGAAATAAAATCTCCCACTCAAGTAAAAGTTATATGAGCTTTCTGAGAACAACTCTTTAAGGCAGAAACATTAGAAAACAGAAGGAAATAGATACAATTTACATAGCTTTTCATATGCTACTTCAGATGAAGGGTCATATTTCACATCAATACAGTTATTGAAACCTGATCAAATAAAAAAGATTTAATGCAAATGTATTAATTTTTACATTCTAATACTAGAAAAAACATTTTCACAAACATATCTGGACATCTGCAAGAATGAATAATAAGACCACAAAGAAAACACCTGAAAATATTAAAACCTTGTAACACCACTTCAGTTAGGGTAACTATCAAATAAAATGATGAGGTTTCCAAAATATAAAACAACTGCCCATCAGAATTTATGAGAATTAAAAGCAATAATGAGGAAAATTTAATTTTAACTCAAATAAAAACAATATGAGGAGAAAAAATAAAAGGAGACAAATGAAAAAAGAAAGCAATATATCTAGTTAATAAATAAAATCACATTTTTAATTAACAACATAAATAAGAAATTAGCTAGTTTAATCAAGAGGGAGAAAATAACAAAACACAGGTAGACAAAACATGAACTACAAACAGAAAATAATCGCTAAAATACAGGAAGTTTCAAGTTCTTCGGAAACTATTTGTGTCCTCTATGCAAATATATCTGAGTACCAGGTAATAAATAATTTTCGGTAAAAATCTAGTTTACCCAAAGTGATTTCATTAGAGATAAAGACTTTTAAGCAGATCAGGGAAAAAAATAGAGAGAGTTATCGAGGCCCAGATTTACAGAGAATTTCAAAGGGGAATTCATATCAATGACCATAAAGTTTCAATGCTATGAAAATATTTCAGGGTTTAGAGATGAAGGAAAACTTCAAAATACTGTGTACTAAGCAAGTATGAAACTATAAATAAAATACGTATTAATATGTCCTTTAATAATACATACATAATATTAAATGCATACAAATAAGCTTAGCAACAAATATAAAATTACAAGTAACAAAATCATTAAAAAAGGAAATAAAAAGAAAGCACCATACACATAAAGCCAATATTTCACAACAAAGAATCACAAAATACTATGTAAAAGTAAATAAAGAAATTCAGAGATACATATAAATTGCTGTAATAAAGATAACACTGTAATACTATCTGTTTTGTTGAGGGGCTTATTGTTTTATTTTGTTTGGGGGGGCTAGCACTCAGAGGCAGCTCCCAGCTTTCTATTCAGAGGTCACTCCTGGGGTTTTCAGGGAACTGTATGATATCAGGCTGAACCCATGCCTCCCGCATCTACAGCATGTGCTCATCTCATTGAGCTATCCTTTGCTGTATTCTCTAGCTCTTTATAGAAGTTTTGATGACCTTTAGCCTAAAAAGTCTGACCAATAATACTGAGTATGCATCGTTAATAAATATAATGCAGTATTTATCATCCAGTGAAGCAGTAAAGATGATTTAATTAGAAAGGTATTTGTGGTAATGATTTAGATTTTTTAATTTTTTAAATAAGTAAAGCCATTCTGGATCCTCCAGACTCATCATTCTCAGGACCCCTTAAAATATCAAGGAATAATCAAAATCACATAATAATTAATAAAGGAGTACTGTAAAATAATAAAGTAAATAAATAAATAATAAAAAGTCAATAGCCTCTCTGACTCACAAACTTCTTTCTTATTGAAAGAAGTAGGGGCTTGTTCTCCACCCAAAGCTTGATTTCTAAGAAGAAAACTTCCAATTTTAAAATTACTACCACATCCAATATCTGCACTGATTTCTTCTCGATTCCACAGGCCCCCTTGTCATGAAAACTCACAACACATAAAAAAAAATAAAGGGCGCTACTTTAATGGGTGGTAGCAATTATCTTCTCTTTAATTGATATGACTACTGATGAGATCAAATTTCAGATACAGATCATGCTAGCACATAAACATTCCAATAAAAGATCATTTTATGTGTCTAGAGAAACCTAAGTTGGGGCTAGAGAGACAGTAACAGCCATGTTATTGGTTGCCATGTATGCAACCAATCACGATTCCATCTCTGCCACCCCATATTTCCTCCTGAGTGTCACCAGGAGTGATCCCTGAATACATAACCCAGATTAAGCCTGGAGCACCAACAGATGTGATCCCCAAAGACATTAAAAAAAAAAAAACCCGAAGTCGAACATATCAGAAAAGGGAGGGGCTGGAGCGATAGCACAGCAGTAGCACAGCGGTAGGGAGTTTGCACGTGGTTGACCCAGGACGGACCTGGGTTTGATCCCCGGCATACCATATGGTCCCCTAAACCAGGAGAGATTTCTGGGTGCATAGCCAGGAGTAACCCCTGAACATCACTGGGTGTGGTCCAAAAACAAAACAACAACAAAAACAGAAAAGGGAAAGTGGACAGTTGAAGAGTCAGAGCAAATATAGACTCAAAGTAAAATAATGGAAAACAATCATTCAAGCAAACGACTCCCTCAAAAAGGCTGGGGTGGCATACTAATATCAGATGATAGGGCCAGAGCAGCAGGTAGGGTTCCTGCATTGCATGGTTCAATCCCCAGCACCCCATATGATCCCCCACGCACTGTCCATAGCGATTCCTGAGCACAGAACCAGAAGTAATCCTTGGGCCTTCCCAAACAAACAAGCAAACTAATATCAGATGACATAGACCTCAGAAACAGAGAGGTAATTTCTTAATAATCAAGGGTTGTATACATCAGAAAGAAATCACACTTCTAAATATACGCACACATGAGGGGCCAGCAATATATTTAAAACAACTGTTAAAGGACTTGAAAAAGGATATGAATAGCAACACAATAGCAATTAGAGACTTCAACATTATTCTATCACCTCTTGATAGATCAAGCAAGCTAAAATTCAGCAAGGAAACACTGGCATTGAAGTAAGAATTGAGTCCACTTATGACCCAGCAATATTGCTATTGGAAATATAACCTAGGGGCCCAAAAAACACATAACAGAAAAGATATCTGCATCTCTATGCTCATTGCAGCACCATTCACAATAGCAGAATCTAGAAACAACCCAAGTACCCAAGAATAGATCTGTAGATAAAGAAATTATGGTACATCTACACAATGGAATACTGTGCAACTGTAAGGAAAAAATAAAGTCATAAAATTTACTTATACATGATGGATATGGAGAATATTATGTTGAGTGAAATGAGTCAGAGAAAGTGATAAACTTAGAATGACCATGATCACCTGTGGGATATAAAAAAAGATAGTATAGGGCCAGAGAGATAGCATGGAAGTAGGGTGTTTGCCTTGCATTCAGAAGGATGGTGGTTCAAATCCCAGCATATGGTCCCCTGAGCCTGCCAGAAGCAATTTTTGAGCATAGAACCAGAAAAAATCCCTGAGCACTGCCAGGTGTGACCCAAAAACAAAACAAAAACAAAAAAAAAGAAAGTATGATAATAATAACAAAAAACAATAGAGACAAGGGCCAGAGGACTAGTTCACAGTAGGAAGCTTGATACAGAGAGCCAGGGAATGCAATTAGGGCAAAGAAGGGATCCCTTTGTCTATTATAGTTGGAATTGATCACTCTGAACAAGACTAGATGCTGAAATGAGGTAAAGTTATATGCATGATACCTCTTCAGTAACAATAACGCAAACTATGAGGAGGAGGAAGAAAAAGAGGAGTAGCAGGAGAGGTGGGAACTGAGCACTGGTGAAAGGATGGGTATTGGATATAGTATGACTAAAATTCAATCATGAACAAATTTATAACTTGTCTCTCACAGTAATTCAATTAAAAACATAATAATTTAAAAGACAAACCCACAGTCTTCTCTGAAGCAAGGTTAAAAAGCAAAACCCCACAAAAGTCTTTCAGAGTGGATTTGATTAAAGCAAATTATTGACTTCCTAAACTTTACAGGTAGGATCAAACACCAGGTGTCCTTTCTGTCGCAAAACTGATATTGACTCTAAATCCTAGGGGGCATATGGAAAACAAGCAAAACACTCCCTTTGTGGCTATTATGTAAATCCCTAACCACAAAGCCATTAAGGAAGAGAGAATACATGTAATACATTACCACAGAAAGTGAGTCAGCTTTTTTGGAATGTGAATACAAGTCTATGAATCAAGTTTGGATCCATTCCCACTTCTATCACTTTCAGTTAAGTGGCTGCTACCAGTATGAGCCCTGGTTCCATTTCATCCCTTGAACATCTGGACTTTTTTTTTTTTTAACTTAAGTGACATAAAGATATAAGACTAGGGATACAGAAGGCTGAAGTCACAGAGGCCCTAAAAAATTTCAACTAGAAATGCAGTTTTTATTGCCTGACTTTGAGTTTCTTTATTCTGAGCCTTAATTTTTTCATCTGACATTGGCAGAGATAAAAATTTACCCCTGGGGCCCGGAGAGATAACACAGTGGTGTTTGCCTTGCAAGCAGCCGATCCAGGACCAAAGGTGGTTGGTTCGAATCCCGGTGTCCCATATGGTCCCCTGTGCCTGCCAGGAGCTATTTCTGAGCAGACAGCCAGGAGTAACCCCTGAGCATCGCCGGGTGTGGCCCAAAAACAAACAAACAAAAAAATTTACCCCTGAATTCTTCATTTTGAAGAGATAAATGAAATGACTCCTTACAGAACTCCTTGAGCACTAGTTGTGTAATCTAGAAGACAGGGTTGAAGAAATTAAATGAACAATGGGGCTGAAGGGGATAAAGCAGCATGGACAGACTATTTAATCAATCTTTCACTCATTCAACAACGTTCATAAAATAATACATCCTTGTCAAAGTTAATTTTCAGAGACCATTGCTTTTATATTGCTTTCTGCATCTCTAGCCTGTGACTGATGAGTAAGATAACAAATTGTTTGGGGCTGTGCACATGGTATATTCTATCTCAGCCCAGCCCTATTTCATATGGACAATGAAGAATAAAGTCAGTGATGTAAGGTTTGAAGGGAGCTCAGGAGAAGGAGCATTATTCTTATGTGTGAAACCCTGGTTTTGATTCCCAAGAAAACACACACCCGCACAAGTACACAATGATTAGAAAGTCATTAGAAGACCGTTTTTAGCTCACCTGGGAATGCTTGTCAGGTAGGTCATAACATTCAAGAAGTCCTCTTCTGGAATGTGTTTGAACCCCACAAACTCTGGAAAGGTAATGATGGGGGCACCATCTTTCCCACGGCCTCCTGCAACAGAAATGGGTAGTGAGAATGTTAGCATGAAGTTTTATGGTCACTTCCATAGCTAAGGGGCTTGGAATAGGAATAGATTGGGAAATGAATATGAGCACCCCACTCTTTTCTCCTTATTATTTCAGAATAGAGTTTGAAAGGTTGATGTAGAATTGTTTTCAACAAGTCTCTCTTCTGTAGGTTTGCTCAGTGGATTTGTTAAGAAGTAGGTATTTGGGGCCGGTGAGGTGGCGCTAGAGGTAAGGTGTCTGCCTTGTAAGCGCTAGCCAAGGAAAGGACCACGGTTCAATCCCCGGCGTCCCATATGGTCCCCCCAAGCCAGGGGCAATTTCTGAGCGCGTAGCCAGGAGTAACCCCTGAGCATCTAACGGGAGTGGCCCGAAGGAAAAAAAAAAGAAGTAGGTATTTTTAATCCCTTGAAGATAGTTACTGCATAAAAAGTAATATTGATTTAGTTTAGTTTAGCTATCATAGCAAATAGAGGTAAATAAATACTCACATTGCACTTCATTTTTGTAATCAGTAGTAACAGAGTTGACTCTAATATCAGACAGCTTGTCAAACCTTGCTGTGTCAGTAATTTTTGATTTAACTTTAGACAAGATATTTAACCTGAATAGAAGATCTATATAAAATATGAAAAAACATTGGGGCCAGAGAGATAGCATAGCAGGTAGTGCACTTGCCTTGCATATAGTCAACCTGAGTTTGATCCCTGACACCACATTTGGCCCCCAGAATCTCATCAGGAGTGATTCCTAAATTCAGAGCCAGGAATAAGTCCTGAGTATCACTGGGTGTGGCCCCAAAACAAAACAAAATACAAAAACACTCATATTTCTTCAAATATTGTCATGCTTTAGTGAATACAGATGGAAAACACCTTAGAGTATTTATTGAATACAATAGCTCATACAAGTAGTGATAGCTATTATAATTACAAAGATATACTATATATACATATATATTGGTTTTGGGCTCACACCCATCAGCACTCAGAGGTTAATACTGGAACTATGCTCAGAAATCGCTTCTGGCATGCTCAGGGGACCATATGGGATGCCAGGGATCTAACCAGGCTTGGTCCCAGGTCAGCTGTGTACAAGAAAAATTCCCTATCACTCCAGCCCCTACTGCATTATATTTCTGAGTCTACTTGCAGTACATGTAATTACATACTGAAGTTCTAGTCTCTTAGCTCCAAACTATGTGTCAAATACCCAGGAAACTACAGTGAACTCACAAGAGCATCATAAATATTTAAGTTAAAATTTTGGAAGGTTAGGGGCCACACCAGCAGTTTTATGCTTGAGGGTCACTCTTGGCAGTGCTCAGGAGACCATGCAGTGATGGGAATCAAATCGAAGCATTTACTATAATCCTATGAGATACTTCTTCAGCTCTAAATAGTTAAAAAAAAGTTTTGGGGGTATCACATCTGGCTGTACCCAGGGATTACTTTTAGCTTTGCACTCAGGAGTAACACATGGTGGGCTTGGGAACCATATGGGATACCCAGGATCCAACCTAGGTAGGCCACGTGCAAGGCAAATGTCAAACCCGCAGTGCTATCACTCCTACCCTTGAATATTTAATAATTATTATGAGCAATATAAATTCTTTGTTTAATTTTTTTTCTGTTGTAATTTCTTTATTTAAATAACGTGGTTACAGAAATGCTCATGGTTAGGTTTCAGTCATGGGTGTACATCACCCTTCACCAGTGCAACTTTCCCGCCACCGATGTTCCCCATTTCCCTCCTCCCCCATCCCCTACCTACCTTCAAGACAGGCAACCTATTCTCTCTCTCTCTCTCTCTCTCTCTCTCTCTCTCTCTCTCTCTCTCTCTCTCTCTCTCTCTCTCTCTTTCGATCTTATTGTGAGAGTAGTGTCAGTGCAGTTAATGCTCTAACTGCATTCACTGCTCTTTGTGGTAAGCTTCATATCATAGGCTGGTCTTTCTGACCCCCATCTCTATTATCTCTAAATATTATTACCATCTGGTCTTTTTTAAATATACCACAGATAAGTGAGACTATTTTACGCCTACCCCTCTGACTCATTCACTCAGCATAATAGTCTCCATGTCCATCCATGTATAGGTAAATTTCATGAATTAATTTTTCCTAACAGCTGCATAGTTTTCCATTATGTGTATGTACCACAATATTTTGAGCCACTCATCTGTTGTCAGGCACCTAAGTTGTTTCTAGATTCTGGCTATTATAAATAGTGCTGAAATAAATATGGGAATGTAGAGGGTATTTTTGTATTGTGTTTTTGTGTTCCTAGGTTATATCTCTAGGATTGGTATTGCTGGAGCATATGGGAGCTCAATTTTCAATTTTTTTGAGGAATATCCATTGAATATATAATTTTAAGGAAACCATAATAGTTGCCATCTATTAGATGCTGTGTATATTACTAGTTTGAATTTACAATTTCAACAATAAATTTGCATTATATTTTTGAATGGTCTTGCATCTTGCAACTTGTTTCTTCATGAAACTATGTTTTTAATGGTTACTGGGAATTTTTTAAAAGGCAATATAGTATGCAAATCACTGAGGAAAGAAAATAAAAGTGGCAATACCTACTCTGATCCCAAGGTTTAAAATCATTGTGTTAATTTAAAAATCGAATTAAAATATCACCTTTCCTTTTCATTTATTTATATTTATTTTATCAAAAAGCTAAGGTGCAGGGCCGGAGAGATAGCATGGAGGTAAGGTGTTTGCCTTGTGTGAAGAAGGATAGAGGTTTGAATCCCGGCATCCCATATGGTCCCCTGAGCCTGCCAGGAGTGATTTTTGAGCATAGAGCCAGGAGTAACCCCTGAGTGCTGCCCGCAAAAAAAAAAAAAAAAAAAAGCTAAGGTGCTAACACATATAAACTACACACTAGAAACTTCATCTTGTTCACAAAATTTCCAGATCTTTCTTTCACTCAATTAGGCCTTTCCCCTAATTATAAGGAATGGTCCTATAAACTATGTGCCAGATGATAAACACAGAAGCAATCACAGGTGACAAGACAAGAAAAAACAATGCTGATGATGTCACATAACCCACATGTGACCAACATTATATATGATGTTCTCTTAAGTTCTGCAAAGAAAGGAAGGCTTTCTCTGATGATTTCATCAAACCATTGGTATCAGAGACTATACATGGCTGGAGCCTTTCTCCCACTATCATTTTGGCTTGTGCTTACTTCCTCCTTTATTCCTTAAAAAAGCCCAAGACCCTTGGGACCAGAGAGATAGTACTTCAGGTAGATTACTTGTTTTGCATGTGAATGACCCAGGTTCAATCCCCAGCATTCAGTATGGTACCCAAAGCCACCAGAAGTGATTCCTGAGTGAAGAGCCAGGAGTAACATCTGAGCACTAATAGGTGCGGTCCCAAAACCAAATAAAAATTTAATAAAATTTAAAATTAAATTTAAAAAAATGAAGAGCCAGTCTGAGAGTAAGATGATTTAGAGACAAGGCCACCATCTTCACACATTGCTAGCACCTGAGATTGAAAATAAATATATTTTTATCCAAGCAAGAGTAGGGCTCTTGCCTTGCTTGCAGCCAACCTGGGTTCAATCCCACACATACTATATAGTTCCTGAGTCTACTGAGTTTAGAGAAGAAGAGGAGGAGGATGAAGAAAGAAGAAGAAGAAGAAGAAGAAGAAGAAGAAGAAGAAGAAGAAGAAGAAGAAGAAGAAGAGGAGGAGGAGGAAGAAGAAAGAGGAGAAAGAAGAAGAAAAGAAGAAAGAAGGAAGAGGAAGAAGAAAAGAAGGAAGAAGAAGGAAGAAGAAGAAAAAAGAAGAAAAAAAGAAGGAAGAAGAAAAGAAGAGAAGAAGAAAAAAGAAAGAAGAAGAAGAAGAAGAAGAAGAAGAAGAAGAAGAAGAAGAAGAAGAAGAAGAAGAAGAAGAAGAAAAGAAGAAGAAATAAAAAAAAACCTGCAAAGATTTTTTTTTCTCACACAACCTCTTATCTCTTACTGTTAGTCTTTGAATGGTGAGTAACTGAACCTGGGATTCAGTAACAGAGTTTGCCAGCCAGAAGAGGTTGTGCACCTCAGATGACTTAGCCCTCCAAGTTTCCAACCTTCAGAGCAGTTGACCACATCAAGGCACTGAGGCTTACCTGATCATGTTACTGGAAGTGATCACAGTCCCTCTGATGTATGTATGCTGGTCACTTGCAGTTAGCTGATCCCATGAGAGAAAGTTCTGGGACTTCCAGCAGCTGCTAAGATCCATTTCTCTCAAGGACTCCTCCTTTCATATCCCTACCGGTACCAGCTGTTCTAAGGTCAATGTTGGTGGTGGTGGTGGAAAGAGTTGGAAGAAGTAAGGGAAGGAGGGCTTCTAATTTGGAAGAAGTCAAAAGACTTCAAGAATCCAAGATGCACAACCCAGCAAACACAAAAAACATGAATAAGTCCTAAATGTGTATATCTGGAAATACTGTCCTTGTTATTTGGGCTTTCTGCCATTTGAGACCCTTGAGTAATCTAAAATATTGATAGGCAAGTGACAATAATTTTGAGATCTCTACCTAATTCCTCAGTAAGAAGATATGAAATAGCATATATATATATATATATATATATATATATATATATATATATATATATATATATATATATATCTGAATTTAAATTTGGAAGTGTCCATATTTAATTTTATGTGTGTCCAAATTTGTTTTAGAGGAGTTCATTTTGTGTTTGGCTCTGTTTTGTGTTTTGCTCTGTTAAAGTAGGAGGTTTCACTTCAGTCCACCTAGTTTACAAAATCATAAAAAAAATTTGAGTATTCTACTCTTAAAGTTACTGAAGTGCCACTATTATAAATCATTTAGAATTTTAAATTAGAAAATTAAGGTTTTAAAAATTAATAGAAATAGGGGCCAAAAACAATAGCACAGTAAGAAGGGCACTTGTCTTGCAAGCACCCTACTAGACTGCAATGCAATAGAGATCAAGATTGACTGTGAAAAGATATGGAGAAAATCTAACACCTGGAGACAAACAGCTGCTCAACAACAGCTGGATCAGAGAGGAAATCATGGAAGAAATAAAAATATGCCTTGAGACAAATAACAATGAAGAAACAATTGCCAAAATATATGGGACACAACAAAAACAGTAATTAGGAGGGAAAGCATAGCAATACAGACCTATATTAGGAAGGAAGAAAATGACAAAATCAACAGCTTAAAGGAACACCTTATGCATCTGTAAAACCAACAGCAAAGGAACCCGAACACAAGTAGAAGAAAAGAAGATGGGAGATATCACTTTCCCCAATTTTAAATTGTACTACAAAACAATAGTCATTAAACCAGCATAATATTAGAATAAAGACAGATCCTCAGATCAATGGAATAGACTTGATTGTTTAGATAATGACTCCCAGAATACAATTAATTAATCTTTGTTAAAGGGATCAGAAATGCAAAATGGAGCGAGGAAGTCCTCTTCAACAAGTGGTGTTGGGACAACCTGTCAGCCACATGCAAAAAAGCAAACTCAGACCTCTATCTAACATCGTACATAATTGTCAAATCCAAATGAACTAAAGACCTTGACATTAGATTTAAAACTACAATGTATATAGAAGAAATCCGAGGGAAAACATTCCATATCATTGAAATTAAATGTATCTTCAAGGAGGAAACATCACTATCCAAATATGGGGAAGCAGAGATAAACAAATGGGACCACCTTAAACTGAGAAGCTTCTGCACTTCAAAGGAAACAGTGTCTAGTGTACAAAGATCACCCACAGAATGGGAGAAACTATTCACCCAGTACCCATCAAGAAAGGGTCTAATATTCAAGATATAAAAGGTATTAGTAGAACTTAACAAGAAAAAAAACATAGAACCCCATCAAAAAATGAGAAAGAATTGAAGTGACATTTCCTCAAAGAAGAAATACAGATGGTCAAGAGCCACATGAAAAATTGCACCTCAAAGGTGCAATACTTAGGATATAAAAGCCACCCACAGAATGGGAGAAACTATTCACCCAACACCCATCAGTTAAGGGGCTAATATCAAAGATATATAAGGTACTGACAGAACTCAACAAGAAAAAAAAAATCTAACCCCACGCCCTACTTCCATGCTATCTCTCTGGCCCCCCATCAAAAAATGGGAAGAAGAAATGAACAGACAATTTCTCAAAGAAGAAATACAACTGGCCAAAAGGCGCATGAAAAATACTACACATCACTAATCATCAGAGAGACGCAAATCAAAACAACAATGAGACATCATCTTATACCACAGAGACTGGCACACATTACATTACAAAGAACAAGAACAACCAATGCTGGAGTGGATGTGGTGAGAAAGGAACTCTCATTCGTTGCTGGTGAGAATCTGTCTAGTCCAGCCTTTCTGAAAACAATATGGATATTCTCAAAAACCTGAAAATTGAGTTTCCATATGGTCCAGCAATACCATTTCTAGGGATATACCCTAGGAACACAAAAACACAATACAAAAATGCCCACTGCACTCCTATGTTCATTGCAGCACTATTTACTATAGCCAAAATCTAGAAACAACCCAGGTGCCAAAGAACAGATGAATGTCTAAAGAACCTCTGGTACAGCTACTCAATGGATTACTACATAGCTGTTAGAAAAAATGGGGGCCTGTGAGATAGCTTGGAGATAGGGCATTTGCCTTGCATGCAGAAGGACAGTGGTTCGAATCCTGGCGTCCCATAGGGTCCTCCAACCCTGCTAGGAGTAACCCCTGAGCGCTGCCGGGTGTGGCCCAAAAACCAAAATAATAATAATAATAAATAAAAAATAATTTAGGGGCCGGAGAGATAGCACAGCCGCGTTTGCCTTGCAAGCAGCCGATCCAGGACCAAAGGTGGTTGGTTCGAATCCCGGCGTCCCAAATGGTCCCCCGTGCCTGCCAGGAGCTATTTCTGAGCAGACAGCCAGGAGTGACCCCTGAGCACTGCCGGGTGTAGCCCAAAAACAAATAAATAAATAAATAAATAAATAAATGAAGTCATGAAGTTTGCCTATATAAGGATGTACATAAAGACTATCATGCGGAATAAAATGATCCAGAGGGAGAGAGACACACACAGAATAGTCTCACTCATTTGTGAGATTTAAGAAAAATAAAAGACAGCATAGTAATAATACCCAGGAAAAAAAATGGAGATGAGGGCTGGAAGGATCAGCCTATGAGAGAAAGCTTACCACAAAGAGTGGTGAGGTCAGTTAGAGAAATAACTGCACTAACTACCATGACATTGATAGTGAGAGAAAGAGAAATAGAATACCTGTCCTGAAGACAGGCAAGGAGTAGGAGAGGGGGAAAAATGGGGAACACTGGTGGCAGAAAAAAGTTACATTGGTGAAGGGTAGTGTTCATTCAATGAGTGAAATACAACTATGAACATTTTTGTAACCACAGTGCTTAAATAATGATCAAACTAAGAAAAAAAAAAGAAAAACAAAAAGAAACTAAAGAAAAGTAAGGTATTACAGAATTAAATAAACTCTTAAAAGCATTAACAAAGCATTGACATTTTCTACATAAAATGTTTAACTATTGAGATCTAACTTAACTTTCGATGGCATTTTGTTTGGAATACGTTTTGCTTTTTTCAGCTTTGTAAGCTTTTCCTTGTATTGAACTGTAACCTGCAACAATCTGAGAGGTTGCATTGTTTTTGTAAGTAGAAATGAAGCACTTCCTTTTCTCTCTCTGACACTAGCAAATATGGAAAAATTTAGTAAATATTTTTCATGAACGTGTATTTGCATCAATCCATGAATAATTATTTCTCTATAAGAAATTATTTGGGGGGCCAGGCGGTGGCGCTAGAGGTAAGGTGCCTGCCTTGCCTGTGCTAGCCTTGGACGGACCTTGGTTCGATCCCCTGGCGTCCCATATGGTCCCCCACGCCAGGAGCGACTTCTGAGCGCATAGCAAGGAGTAACCCCTGAGCGTCACTGGGTGTGCCCCCCCCAAATGTAATTATTTGGAATTGACTTTCCTTCCTTTCTTCTTTCTTTCTTTCTTTCTTTCTTTCTTTCTTTCTTTCTTTCTTTCTTTCTTTCTTTCTTTCTTTCTTTCTTTCTTTCTTTCTTTCTTTCTTTCTTTCTTTCTTTCTTTCTTTCTTTCTTTCTTTCTTTCTTTCTTTCTTTCTTTCTTTCTTTCCTTCTTTCTTTCTTTCTTTTTTTTTTCTTTTTCGGCCACACCCATTTGATGCTCAGGGGTTACTCCTGGCTATGTGCTCAGAAATCGCTCCTGGCTTGGGGGGGACCATATGGGACGCCGGGGGATCGAACCGTGGTCCATCCTATGCTAGCGCTTGCAAGGCAGACACCTTACCTTTAGCACCACCTCTGTGCCCCCCCCCCTTTCTTCTTTCTTATCCTCTTTCCTTCCACCTACCTTCTTTCCATGGTATTTTTGTTTTTGTTTTAGTTTTTGTTTTTGAATGAGCATTACTCAGAGATCACTACTAGCCCTGTGATCTGGGGTCAGGCTTGGCACTGCTTGGGGGAACATTATGTGGTGTCAGAATTAGAATTAGAGTTGCAGCCACAGCCCCATTCTAGGTAAGTGCCATAAACTATGTACTATCTCTCTGGCCCATGGAAACTGGCTTCTATTGGAATATCAGTAAGCATACTGTTATAGGTATTAAGATTAATCTCAGAATTAACACAAATAGAAAGCAATTTGATAACTTTACTTATGGGTTCTAGTCTGAGAATGCGATAAAGTATTTTAAGCCTTGGAAAGACCATCACATTTTGATAACCTTGATTTGACAATAAATACCCAAACATAGACAGTAAAATCCATCTGACAATGACTTCTGAAAGCTCTCAGGTCTGGTTACTGAGTCCTGAGAGGCCATTTAGAACTAATCTAACATTCTATGTTAATATTCCAGCAAAATGAACAATTTAGGGTTATATTGATTCCTACTGTGCTCATACAAAATTACTACCAAGATTATTAGACCTTAACATAATTTTTTTCTAAGCAGAAAACCAGGAGTAACCCCTGGGTACTGCTGGGTGTGGCCCAAAAACAAACAAACAAAAACATTGAGGATAGAGATTTCACAGGTATCTTCAATGACTTGACTACACCGGTAAATCAAACAAACCAACAACAAATTAAATTAAACCAAACTAAAAAGTTATTTTGCATGACAAAAGAAACTTGTGCCTCAGCCGAAGAAATTGGAAAATGACCAACAAAATGAGCCAAAAGCAGATAGGAGGAAGGAAATAATAAAACTTAGACAGAAATTAATGAACTGGACACCCTCTCCCCAAACAAAAATTTGGAAGATCAGTAAAAACAAGAGTTCATTTTTTGAAAAAATAAACAAGATCAATAAACCATTAGCAAGACTTGGAGAGAGAGAGAGAGAGAGAGAGAATGAGAGAGAGAGACAGAGAGACAGAGACAGAGACAGAGACAGAGAAACAGAGAGAGACAGAGACAGACAGAGACAGACAGAGACATAGAGACTCAGAGTGAGACACAGAGAGAGACAGTGAGAGAAAGAGAGAAAAGTAATGCCTGCTCAGAGGCAAGCAGGTGAGGGTGGGTGGGAGGGAAACTGGGACATTGGTGGTGGGAAATGTGCACTATACTGCAAATCAAAGTGTCAAAATAAAAACAAGGGACAGAGAGAGAGAGAGTGAGTGAGAGTGAGAGTGAGAGAGAGAGAGAGAGAGAGAGAGAGAGAGAGAGAGAGAGAGAGAGAGAGAGAGAGAGAGAGAGAGAGAGAATGCCCCAGAGACAGGAAGTGAGGAGAGGGTATCAGGGAGAATGAGGGAGAAACTGGGAACATTGGTGACTAGAAATGTTACTGGCGAAGGGCATTGCCCATTATATGATTGTAACTGAATCATGAACAACTTTTTCTGTAAAAAAAAAAGAAAAGGTAAAATAGAATTCTCTGGGCTGGAGTGAAAGTACAGTGGATAAGGACTTGCCTTGCTTGAAGCGGACCCAAGTTGGATCCTCAGCACTCCATTTGGTCCCCCTAAGCCTGAGTGCTTAACCCCTGAGCACTGCCAAATGTGGTCCCCAACACCCCCCCTAAAATAAACTCTTGCTTTCGCCCACACTCTTCCTCTTAGCAGTTTCATATCTACAAAAAGGTTCATTCTCATAAATTCCAAGACTGTATCCTGGGTCAGGCTAAGTTTAGATTCAAATACTGATTATTATTTTTTTCTTTTTTTTTGGTTCACACTTGGTGATGCTCAGGGGATGCTCCTGGCTATGCGCTCAGAAATCACACCTGGCTTGGGGGACCAAATGTGATGGTGGGGATAGAATCGCAGTTCGTCCTAGGTCAGCCACGTGCAAGGCAAACACCCTACCGCTGTGCCACCACTCCGGCCCCTGATCATTATTTTCAAAAGGAATGGCTTAAATATTTCCTAGAACTAGAAAACCAAAATGCTCATTAGATTCTGAACACATCACTTATACCTTTTTTCATTAATTATAAATTAAATGCAGGTGGATCTGAACACATCATTAATGACTTTTCCCTCTTATCACTAAATATAAATCAAAGCAATTCACACCTAACAGAGAACTACAGGCATTTTCTTGGTTAATACCAACACTGAAGCTTCAGGGAGGTCTTGAGGTTAGCTGGTTAACTGGAGATATCCCTTGCTACTGAATTATCTGATTACTTTTTAAAAAATTCTTTTTATTTTTTGGGTTTTGGGCCACACCAGGCGGTGCTGAGATCAATCCTGGTAGGCTCAGGGTTCAAACCCAATGCAGACACACGCAAGGCAAATGCAGTACTAGCTGTATTATCACTATAAACTCTAAATTAGTCTTAAAAGGCAGACTAAGGAAGCAAGATTGGGGGGGGGGGGGCTGAGAACATCCCACAACCAAACAATTAGTGCCACCTTGTGGGGAATTATGGAAATGCAAAGGAAAGAAAGGAATTAAGTCAGAGTCCAAAGTAGGTAGAGGAAATCAAATTAGAACTTCCATAACATAAATTAAACAAACCTTAATGTTCTTAGCCTAATTTTTACTATTTCTTTGAAAGGATGAGTATTTCATTCTTGTGGAAAAGCACTATGAAGTGCCTAGGACACACAAAGAATTTAGAACCAGGCAAACCTTACAGAAAGGGGGAGAAGCCCAACCTAGGAAGAGAAAGCTCCTGCTGCTCACCTTCTGGTACTCACATTCCCTTTCACTTTCTCAGCGAACTGGTTTTAGCTGGAAAAATAGCTGCCCTGAATTCAATGATCAGTCCCACATATTAAAGAAATGTCCCACATGGATGTGATTTCCAAGTCTCTTACTAGAGACTTAATATGGCTGAAAAATCCATTTATAGAATTGTACTGTACATTGTATTTTACACATAGTCACAAAGTATTTAAATATTTTCCAGTTGTACTGAGCTATGAATTAAATAGAACATGGTATTTGTTCAATATGAATAGCATAACAATTTAATAAATGCATATATTGAGAAATAATCGCCATTCAATAAGACTAGTTAACATCCATTGCTACATAAAGTTACCATTTTTTGTTCCTATAATAAAAATATTTAAGATATACTCTCTTAGCTACTTTCAAATATAAATTAGAGTATTGTTAGATATAGACTCCAGGTCTTACAGGATATTCCCAGGAATTGCTTATCTTCCAAGTGAAAGCTTGTACCTTTTGGCCATGTTCATCCATTTCTACTCCCTCCCCTCCACACACACACTTCTGGCAACCACTAGTTGTTTCTCTTTATCTTTGAGTTTGGATCTTAAAGTTTCCACATATAAATATGATTAGTCTCTGTTTCACTTAGCATAATGTCCCCCAAAGTCCACTCACATGGTCCTGAATCATTTTCAAACAATTGAAACAATATTCTGCATGTGTGACTATCAACTGAATAAATACATATAAATTTTCCCATAAAATAAGGATGCTTGGCTTTCTTCTACACTTTATAACAACTATTTACTATTACAGAAAATTATTATAAGATACTCTGAGAGTCTGATTATCCAGGTCACGTGCCAGCAACCCCTCATTTGTGAAGAGGGGCTCAGTTAGGGGCCCCACACACAGGAGTTATTTCCAACTACTACATTACACCTTCCAGGGAGGGCTGCTACTAGTCTAAATTGAAAATCATGCTTTCTTACTATGACTTCTGTTATGTATCTGGCTTTAAAATATATGTAAGTAGGGGCTGGAGCGGTGGTGAAAGCAGGAGGGCATTTGCCTTGCACATGCTGACCTAGGACGAGCCATGGTTCTATCCCCTGGCATCCCATATGGTCCCCCAAGCCAGGAGTGATTTCTGAGCACATAGCTAAAAGTAACCCCTGAGTATCACTGGGTGTGGCCCAACCCCCCAATATGTATATATATACATATATATATACACACATATATGTGTGTAAGTATATATGTGTGTAAGTATACGCCAAAGTGAGGAAGGGCATAGCTTACCTCCATTTCCAATTGCCCATGCTGCTAAAAATCTCCCTGAAACTGAGCCAAGCTCACTGAAGTGGGGATGCCACTGCCAGTGCAAGTCTTTTAGAAAGCACTCTGCTCTCTTTTCCTTTCTGCTTCCTGGGTGCAGATAGTGAAGGCCACAAAGGCCACAAAATGAGTAATAACAGTGTCACAAAGTGAAAAGAGCCTTTCCTTCCGAGCCTTCCCACAGACAAAAGTCATCTGCCACTCAGGAATATACAGACTGCACTGTTATGAGTAAGAGTCAAGTTTCTATTGTTCTCTAGCAATATGCTGTAGTCTATTTGTTATAGCTATTTAGTTCATCCTAATGAATACATTATCGATTAATTCCCTTTCAGGATGATAGAAGACCATGCAAAGTATTTGCTATTAAAAAAAAAAAAAAGGAAAGAAAAAAGAAGCATTGGGTCCATTGTAACTGAAAAACATTTCTGCAACCTGCAAAATCCAATACAATAGCATTGAATGACCCATTCATCTTGAGACAATCTGGGAGTAAAAAACAGTAACAAAATTCTGCTGTTAGCACACAGTTATGAAATATTAATAAACTGAAATATTGTTGATGTAGAATTGTAGATATATTGGGTTAAAATATGCTATTAAAATGTCATTTATTTCTTTTTTTTCTACTAACTGTAACAGTGTCATGTTATGTTTCCATGAAACAGAACTGCTCTTGCAGGCCCTTCTTGCAGGGAGTTTCATTTCATAATTTCCAATTCACTAGCAGCATACACCACCTCTTACAAAAACTGGGTTAGTATTGGAGTGGTGGGGTGTTAGAGAGGAGGAACGAAAGGGAAGACAGATGAAAGAGATTCTGTCACAATGGTTCCAAAGAGGGGAGGGGAAAACCAAAGGGAAAATTCCTTATAAGTAAAGAAAAGGCATTCTGGCTGACAGTAATTAATGGCTAATTTATTTCCATCTCTCTTTCCTGATCATCTTCTGTTATTGTGGTCAAAAGGCTAAAAGCTTGCCTTCTCAGATTCTTGGCTGCTAGGAACAACTACTTGACAGTTCTGTAATGAGAAATAAGCAGAAGTAGCCTGGGAGCTTCTAGGGAAGATTTGTGGCAAAAAGAAACAAGAGAAGCCAGTATTATTCCTTTTCCTCCTTGCATCAGACACAGACTTGGTATCTGGGAGCAGCAGCAGCCACTACTTTGAGGTCAAGAGACTTCACCAAAAGAATTGCAAAAGTGACAGCCTTAATGTTTTTGAGCCACTGGTTCAACACCAGAAATCTCTACCTCCAGACTACTTGTTACATGATCTAAAAATTCCAACAAGTCTGTAGGCTAAGTTATTTTATAGCCAGATACCATGCTAGCTATTTTCTTTAAAAGACCCACGTCAGAGCCAGGGAGATAACACAAAGGTTCTAGAATGCATACTTCACATGGGAGAGAACTAGGCTCAACTCCCAGCTTCATAAATCTCCTACCTCCCCACCTTTGTCCCTGTGCCACAGGAAGAAACTCTGAGTACTGAGTTAATGGTAGCTCCTGAGCACTATTGGGTGTGGCCCCCAAACAAACAAACAAAACAATACTTTACAGATGAGAAAACTGACTCTGAGCAACTTACTACTTGCACTGGCAAAACATGTGCATGGATAACATATGGGAAGCCTGGGTTTGATTCCCAGGACCACACGATCTCCTGTGCACTATAGAGTATAACACCAAAATATGAAAACAAAATTTACAAGGAAAATGAAGACTCTGGTGTTAAATCACTATTAAAATCACAGTAATTATTGGGCAGTGACCCAGATGGAAGAAAGAGCAGAGAATGTCCCCAAGATTTCAGGGTATAAGATGACTCCGCTCGGAACAACTTTGAAGTGGTGAGATATATCTAATATTGTTTTCTCTCCAATTCAGCAGTGAGGGGGCTGGAGAGATATCACAGCAGTAAGGCTGTTTGATTCCTGGCATCCCATATGGCCCCCCATCCATGCCAGGAGTGCTTTCTGAGCACAGAGCCAAGAGCAACCACTGAGCATAGCTGGGTATGGCTCAAAACCAAACAATCAATCAATAAATAAACTGCTTTTAAAAAATTCAGCAGTGAGAAGTTTGAAACTCATTAAATTTAATTTAGAGACCCCCAAACCAGTGGGTTTTTTATAACAATAATATTAAGTAAAATTCAAACCGACTACATAATGTGTCTGTGATGTAACTAAGATGACTTTGTTATCTTTTTTCCCCCCAAAAAATACATGGAAACTCCAAAGAGTTATTTGTTCTATGACATGTTCTAAAGACCAGATGGCCATGCATGTAATCTTGTTCTAACTGTAACCAGATTTCCTATGCATCTCCTGTCTCAGTAACTAAAATCATATCATCCTTGGCTAAGTGAATGAGAAATAATAATAGTATTCTAGTAATTAACAACTTTTGGAGAGTGTGTGTAGCCTCAGAAAATATCTACGCTTTCATTAGTATTAGTCTCTCTTAACAAATTTAATGAAAATAAATGTATTAAAATTTATTACACAGACCATTATAACAGACATCACTCTAAGTACAAATAACCTTGCTAATTCTCAGACACTTAAAACCAAGACTCTCACATGGCTGTATCTTGGAAGAATGTTCAGAAGAATATAGCAATTGTAGCTTCTTTTTTTTTCTCTTAAAATCTTTTTATTTATTTCCATGCTTTCCAGTCTCAGAAAGATTAAAAGGGGAGCTGGAGCCATGGCACACAAGGTTGACCCAGATTTGATCCTTGGTATCCCATATGGTTCCCTGAGCCTGCCAGTAGTAATTTCTGTGCACAGAGTAAGGAGTAAACCTGAGGGCTTCTGGTGTGAGCTAAAGAACAAATAAACAAAACAAAAAGCACTCAACAATAAAAGGAATGACATCCCACCCCCTCCAGCTAGTCTTGGAAGAGGTATAAGGGGTGCCTGTGATGTAAGTACCACATTCATCAATACTGTATTCAAGAGACTCGGCCCTCCTTAGCAAAACCCCACCAACAAAATTGAGAAATGCAGATGACTTTGTCCCTTACCTGAAAGAATGGCAAATTGTCTGTGAAGTTGTTCAATTAAGTCCACTGCCCTGAAAGGCCTGATTTCCTGCTGCATAATTTCATCTGCATTAAAAGAAACACACACATAAATCAGGTAAAATCTTTGAAAATTGCGAAGAAAAATGAAAGGAACCTCCCTAAAGTGGAGTCTAGCAAAATCCCCCTTATTAAAAGAAGATGCCTGAAGCCAGAGCAGTAATACATGCAAGGATGCTTGCCTTGCATGCAGCCACCCAGATTTAATCCCTGGTACCTCAAATGCCCCCCCAAGCACCAACCAGGAGTGATCTCTGAGCATAGAGCCCTGCCAACTATGCCCTCCCACCAAAAAATTGCCTAGCCTTAGGCCCCTTTTCAAAGGTCTAGTAGTCTGAGAGCTTCCTTGCAAGAGGCTCCACCATTGCTCAATCCTGCCCCCTAGTTCCAGAACTGGCCTAGACACCCCACTGACCAATGTAATCAAGCAAGACACTCAACCAAATTCTTAGATTTGGCCATACTACTCCCTTCCCAGGACAGTCTTAAATTATTTCATGTCCATTGGTTGATCCAAATTATTATATGTATCCTTTTTTTTTTTTCTCTGAAGTTTCCGATTGAATCTTGGCCTCTAGCACACAAAACATGTGCTCCATGTTTTTTTTTTTGGTTTTTGGGTCACACCTGGCAGTGCTCGGGGGTTACTCCTGGCTCTATGCTCAGAAATCGCTCCTGGCAGGCACGGGGGACCATATGGGGCGCGGGGATTTGAACCACGGACCTTCTGCATGAAAGGCAAACGCCTTACCTCCATGCTATCTCTCCGGCTCCATATTATATGTATCTTAATGCGATTGAATTAGAATATCTCTATATATGATTTACTTTCTCCCTGTAATTGGGTACTTGTCATCTGCACACCTCCTCCCAGGACTAACTAGTAATCTATAGAAGGCAGAAGTTTATAATCTAAAGCAAAATATGCTTTTAAATATACTATAAAAAACATTTCTGATGGGTACCAAGTGATATTACAGCAAGACAGACATTTGCCATGTACATAACCAACCTGGGTTTGATCTCTGACCTCCCTTGTGACCCTCCCCAAGCCTGCCAGGGATCATCTTTAAGTGCAGAGCCAGGACTAACCTCAGAGCCCCACCAGGGGTAGCCCAAAACAAACAGCAAAAATAAAGACATTCCTGAAGAATGCCAGACTGATCTCTCTTTTTTGAGTCCTCTGATGTGTCAGTCAAAAACAGTTGTACTCTGTCTCTTCAATAAAGTTGCTCTGCTCTTGATTAAACCATCTCACTCTTATAAATTCTCTTACCATAGCAAGACTCCAATACAGAAAGGTCCAGCTTCAAGCACCTCCTCCTAACCCTTCACTTTCTATTATAAATTTTTTCTGAACCCAGTACAATATGAACACTAGAAAACCAATGGCGAAAACACATAGGAGTCCAACAAGTTCAATGAGTGAAAACTTCACCAAAGATATAAGTAACATCAACCAACTCAATATATCCTCAGACAATGTCTTTAATGACAACATGATGATCAATAAGCTCAAAGAAACAATAGCATAAATATTCAGCAACTGATATACAAGAGGCCTGAACAGACCCAGTAAAAAAAGACTCACCTAGGAAAACTCCAAGACTGACAAAATACAAGCATAGAGGCAGAATACTGACAGCAGCAAAATTTTAAAAAAGGAATTTAATATACAAAAGAAAGCCCATAAGATGTACAACAGATATATCTAATGAGATTCTATGAGCCAGAAGAGTATGGAAGGATATAGTATAAAAACTCAAGGGCCTGAGGGATAGCACAGTAGTAGGGCATTTGCCTTGCATGCAAATGATCCAGGAATGACCTAGGTTCGGTACCCAGCGTCCCATATAGTCCCCCAAGCCAGGAGCAATTTCTGAGCACATAGCCAGGAATAACCCCTGAGCATCACCCAAAACAAAAACAAACAAGAAAAAAACCCAAAACCTCAATGAAATAGACATCTCACTAAGTAAGAATCCCGGTAGATTATCATTTAGATTTGAAAGAAAGTTAAGATAGGCAACATCTTAAGGAATTTATAACCTTAAAACCAATTTTTTCAAGAAGCATTAAAAGAGCTCCTTTAGGGGCCAGAGAGATAGCATGTAAGTAAGGCATTTGCCTTGCATGCAGAAGGTCAGTGGTTTGAATCCGGCATCCCATAGGAGCGATTTCTGAGCATAAAGCCAGGAGTAACCCCTGAGTGTGGTGTGACCTAAAAAAACAAACAAACAAACAAGAGCTCCTTTAAAAGATAAGAAGGAACTCCCAACATTGAGTGTGGCTCTTAATCATGTGGCATACGATTGTCTTTTACTAGATTAAGAAAGGTCAAAAACATATAACAATCAATCATCTCAAATTGACTTTTATTGATTTTTCTCATAATTCTATTTGCCATTCCTTTAAGTTTTATTGGAGTAAGTAATATGAAATGCATGTGCTATGTATCTATCTGTCAAGAAAGCAGGGTAGGAGGGAACCTGGGAATAATGGTAGAAGGAAGAGAGAAAAGGTATTTTGAGAACTGAGATTTCTAAGAAGATTTTGAATACTTATACACATCCCCATTCCCCTTTTTGCCCCCATTACAGACAAGATTGACACTTTTTATTAAAGCTGCCAATTTCTGCTGACATTTCATGTTATCTTCTTATATGAGATAAACAGGGTAGCGGTGGAAGTTTCTATGCAGTTTCCATAGCAACTGAACTGGAGCTGATTCTCTTGTATCCCTGATTACTCCTGGAGTGGAGAGGAGAGACTCACTCAGCCACCTTAAATATTCCCAACATGAAGTAGTCAAGGCCCTAGAAGGATTTAAGAAAAACTGTGAAAATACTTCCCTAGAGGGGAGACTGCATTCAAAGTCTCCCTCCAACTGGCATTTCAACCAATACTTTCCCAGAAGAGCAGCTTCCTCACATGACAGCAAACCTGTCGATCATTTAGACCTCAAATGCAAATTCTGGCTTATTGGACCTGGGCTGGGTTTTTTAACAAGCTTTCTTGAAGCAATTCACTCGAGAAACAGCATCTGCCATCTGGCTAATACTTTTATGGGAAGCAATATGAAGATCTCACTCCAAAAAGTGGAATAGAACTCAATTATGCAACCTAGTAATACAGCACTTCATGACATCTACATCTGAAACAAAAATAGAGAATATATGCACACCTATGTTCATTGCAGCAGTTAGTACAATAACCAAGATATGAATTAGAACCATACATGGATAGAATTAAAAAGTTGTATCATGCTGATTAAATACAGTCAGAAGGAAAGGGACAGACAAAGAATAATTTCTCTCTTATGCAGTGCATAAAGAGTCAAATAAGGTAGAAACAAGGGCCAAAGGGAACACAACAGGAGAACTGATCCCCAAAATGATATTGGGCAGGGGAGTTGAAAAGAAGAGACCTTGGATGGCCATGGAGAAGGGAACTAGTCCACTAGTGATGGGTGTAGTTTTAGAATAACATACAAATAAAACCATCATTAGCATCTTGTAATTCATAAAATAAATTTGTTTGTTTGTTTGTTTTGGGGCCACAACTTGTAGTGCTGAAGGGTTGATCCTGGCTCTGCACTGGAATTACTCCTGATGGGTTTGAGGGGACAAATGTGGGTTGCCAGAGATCAAACTATAAAGACCCTTACAAATTAAGAAATATGTTAAGTAGGCTGAATATTGCACGCACACACATCCTTTAAATTTAACCATGTCCTAATCTGTGATTAAGATCATTATTAAAATATAATATTAGAATATAATTATTATAATTATTAGGATAATAATGTAAACATTAGCTCATCTGGGAAAAGGAGTATTACAGATATGGTTAAGTTTGGCTCTTCTGCTGAAGGGCCAATTGTGAATTATCCAAGGGCAATACAATCCTATGCACCTTTTTAAGAAAGAAGAGCAGAAGAGACAATGTTTGGGTGGAGGCAGAGAATGAAGTGAGGCGTTTGTAGGCAATAATTGAGTCAACAGAAGATGGATGAGACAGAAAAAAATTTTTCTGGGGCTTCTAGGACAGTGATTTTCAACTGCTAGACTGCAGATGTGAAAACGTTGAAACCAAGTCGAAGCAATTATTCAAAGGGCTGAATCATGTGCTTTGCATGTGGGAGGCCTGTGTTTATCCCTGACACCAAATGCTCCCCTGAGTTCAATTGCCAGTTCATGAGTGTAAATTGTTGCAAACCACTGCCATGTTGGCACCCTAATTTTGGACTTGAGGCCTTACGAACTGTGAAAATTAATTCCTGTTGTCTTTAAGTCATGAAATTTGTTCTAGCAATCTAGAGAAATTACTCCCAAAGGAACAGACTATGAAGAAATAACTACTGTCAATGAATGTGTATAGAAAAATGTTGAGTATATCCAATAAATAAATGTAACTTAAAACAGAAAAAATAAGAGCAAATATCTTTTTTTTTTCTTTTTGGCCACACCCGTTTGATGCTCAGGAGTTACTCCTGGCTAAGCACTCAGAAATTGCCCCTGGCTTGGGGGGACCATATGGGACGCCGGGGGATCGAACCATGGTCCTTCCCTGGCTAGCGCTTGCAAGGCAGACACCTTACCTCTAGCGCCACCTCACCAGAAATATCTTAAAGATTAATTGCATACAGCATTGGCAAGAGTATAGGCAGCTTTCTTAGAGGTAAAAGTATAAATAGATACATTTTGTAAGTGTTGATTTTTAAGACTGTTTAGTTTGATTCATGTGGCAATATCTGTCAAAATATTAAACATGCAGCCATTTGGCCAAGAACTTACATGTCCAGGAATTTAACACAAGAAAATAGTAACAAGTGCAAAATAAATAATCATCTTACTCATTATTCTTGTTCTTCAAGTACAATTATCCATGACTAGTGGATTGATTCAATAATCTCATATAGTCATATGGTCAAAGACTAAGATACCTCTGAATAAAACCAGATAAATATATTTGCAGTGATATGAAGGCAAATGAATACAGCAAGCTTTTAAAAATCCTTTTCGATTTAATGGGGCTCCATCTGGCAGTGCTCAGAAGCTACTCCTGCTTCTGCACTGGGGATCACTCCTGGTTGAGTTCAGGGGACCATATGGAATGCTGGGAATTGAACCTATGCCAGCTGCATGCAAGGCAAACACTGTATTATTGCTGCAGCTCCAACTATTTTCTTTAATAATTTATTTAAGCAAGATGGCTACAGAAATGTTTGTACTTGAGTTTCAGACATTAAATGTACACCACTCACTTTTCACCAATGTAACTTTCCCACCACCAGTGTTCCCCATTTTCCTCTTCCCTTCCTGTCTCCTGGAAAGGCATTCTGCTTCTCTCTCTCTCTCTCTCTCTCTCTCTCTCTCTCTCTCTCTCTCTCTCTCTCTCTCTCTCTCTCTCTCTCTCTCTCTCTCTCTCTCTCTCTCTCACACACACACACACACACACACACATTGTCACTGTAGTTTTCAGTGCAGTTAGTGCTCTAACTGAGCTCACTGCTCTTTATAATAAGCTTCATATCATAGGCTGGTCTTTCCAGCCCGCATCTCTAATGTCTCTGGATATTATTACCATACTGCCTTTTATTTTTCTTATATTCCACAAATGAGTGAGATTATTCTATGTCTCTCTCTCATTTCACTCTGCATAAAACTCTCTACATTCCTCTATGTATAAGCAAATTTCATGACTTTATTTTCCCCAACAGCTGCATAGTTTCCATTGTGTAGATGTACCATAGTTTCTTTAGCCACCCATCTGTTGTTTGGCACCTGGGTTGTTTCCAGATTCTGGCTATTGTAGATAGTGCTGCAATGAACATACAAGTGCAGAGGGCATTTTTGTATTATGTTTTGCATTCCTATGGTATAACCCTAGTAGTGGTATTCAGCTCCAACTTTTTTAAAGAAAGGAAACAAGGTATAAAGCACAAGTTGTAATTCTTTAAGATTGCATATATGTGTATCTTAAGAAGATTATTTGAATGATGTTGCAATGAGACATGAAAGCAGAGATGCCAGCTGCCCACCAAAACCTCAGTTCCTCATGCACACAGCAGTGTTGACACAGAAGGCAGCTGTCTGTCCAGAGTCTCCGTCTCTCACTCACTCCACTTCCCTGCTGGTATATCCAAGTGACTCGTGAACACAATAAAAATAAGGCAGGGTTTTTTTTTTTTTTAATGAGGCAGGTTTGAGGCTGGCACAGATAGTAGTAGAGGGGGCGTGCAGACTAGGCACTGAACACAGCCTCGCATGGTATGTCACTCATTCACACTTAGGGATGTGACAAGTGTTGCAATTACACAAAGTGGAGGCATGCATTTATGTAATAATACATTTTAAACATATTTTATTTTCTTTATAAAGGGATGGTAGGGGCCTGAGCTATATCACAGTGGTAGCACATTTGCCTTGTATGCAGCCAACCCAGGATGGACCCTGGTTTGATTCCCAGAATCCCATATGGTACCCCGAGCCTGCCAGGAGCGATTTCTGAGCACAGAGCCAGCAGTAAACTCTGAGAGCTGCCAGGTGTGACCCAAAAACCAAAATAATAATAATAATAATAATAAAAATAAAGGGAGGGTAGTCAGTGGAAAAGCAAACTTCCAACTCCTAACTCTTCTAACATTTAACAACTAAATAAAATGAGCATTTTGATTAGTAAACAACAAGTAAATTTTGTCAATATCCCACAAATATAGGATTGCAAAAATGTCCCCAAAAATCACTTGAGCATTCAAAAAATCTTATATTCAGACACACAGCTTTGAAGAGACAGGTAGACTCAATCTCTTTGCCCAGATCTCTGGAGCCTTCTCCACCTGCCAAAATGCCCAGTACTGCACTCACACTCAATTTCAGCCAGCATATAAATGGTCCAGCAGAGACGCCATGCTGCTGAATTGTCTCAGTTCCCCAGTTTCCTGAGCATGTAGTCACATACATAGCCAAGTGACAGTTCCAAATTTCACAGCATAACATCCTAGTAGAAGCACAGCATATTAGACTGAAAAGTTGAATAGAATCCAGGGGCGGAGAGATAGCATGGATGTAGTGCGTTTGCCTTTCATGCAGAAGGTCATTGGTTCAAATCCTGGTATCCCATATGGTCTCCCGAGCCTGCCAGGAGCAATTTCTGAGCATGGAGCCAGGAGTAACCCCTGAGCACTGCTGGGTGTGACCCCCCCCCCAAAAAAAAGAAAGTTGCATAGAATCCCACTAAGCTCATGAGTGACAGACAGTAGCAACACAAAAGACTTAACTAGCACCTGTTATTGCAATAAATACCCAATGTCTTTACAAAGTAACATTATTATGCGATATATATATTATAACAAACAATATATAATAAGTTATTTTGTTTTTGCTAAGGAGGCAGGCTAAAGAGGTGGATAGATGGGCCCACAGCGGTGTTTGCCTTGCAAACAGCCGATCCAGGACCTAAGGCGGTTGGTTTGAATCCCGGTGTCCCATATGGTCCCCCGTGCTTGCCAGGAGCTATTTCTGAGCAGACAGCCAGGAGTAACCCCTGAGCACCGCCGGGTATGGCCAAAAAAAAAAAAAGACTTAAATAAAGAATTTTAATTTAAAAAAAAAAGAGGTGGATAGATAACTAGGGACATCAGTGCAGTGGAGGGAAGATCACTGGTGGTGGGATTGGAGTTGGAACATTGAATAGTATATTATAAACAATTTTGTAAATCAGTGTTTAAAATTTCAAACATAGGTGTAAAAAGGAGAAGATATTCCAATTTTCAAGGTCAGAAAAATGGTATAAGGATAATGTTCTGCCCTTGCACACAGCTGACCTTGTTCAGTCCTCCACACCACATATGCTACCATACCCCTCCAATTTGTATTCTACCCTGGGTTCTGTATATGGTCCCCAGGACATCATATATGGTCTTTTGGGCATCACCAGGAGCAATCCCTAAGCACAAAGTCAGAAATAAACCTGAGTACAGCTGGGTGTGGCTCAAAAACAAATAACCAAACTTACACTGTTATCTTTTATTTATTTTTGTTTATTTGCTTGGGGTCACATCTGTTGATACTCAGGGCTTATTCCTGGTTCTGCACTCAAGAATCTCAGGGTGACTGGGGTACTGGGGATCAAATCTGGGTCAGATGCTTTCAAGGCAAGTGACCATATGGAATGCTGGGAATCAAACCCAAGTCAGCCACATGCAAGGCAAATGCTACCCACTGCGCTATCACTCTGACCCCTAAGCATGCTTTTTAAAATGTGTTCTTACATCTTTCATTTAATATCCTTTTTTTAAATATTAGGTCATCTCTTTTTAGTATGAATTTTTATCAAATGATCACCTATTGATAATAGCTGCTAAACACTTTAAGAGAAAATTAAAAAGTCCTGTTTTAAGAACTGCAGCCAATTTAAGGCAGTATTCAAAGATAAAAATTTCAATGTCAGTGTCAACTCCATCAAACCATCATCCCACTGAGAATTAGAAAGAATAACAATACATACATGAGAGAAAGACAAACTTGGTTCCAAAATACCTTTCTGGGTCCTAGTTTCTAGCCTGGTACAGCTTCCTAGGAAATGGTAATAAGCCTGCATCTCGGCCTCTGAGATCCGCACGGTGGGACAAGGTGAGCCTGAGGATCTGGAATCTTGCTGTCCTCTCGTCTCCTGCCAGGAGTCTGCTGGATTCCAGGTCACCATATCCTTGGGATCTTCTTCCATGCTTCCCTAGGGTCCTGTGCTCCCAGAGCCATGTTATTCCTTTCTAGATAATCTCTCAGAGTTTACCCAAGGTCAATTTCTGAAGAGAACTGATCCTCTGGTAATCCTCAAAGGATTACAGGCTTCCTTATTTAGAAAAGAGGGTTCAGGGGCAGGAGCAATAGTGCAGTGGGTAGTGTAATTACCTTGCATGTAGCCAACTGAAGTTCCATCCTTGCACCCCATATGTACCCCCTACCTGCCAGGAGTGATCCCCAAGTGCAGTCAGCAGAAAGCCCTGCAGTATCACTGGGTATGCCCCTACCCCCGCAAAAAAGGAAAGAAAAGAGCGTTCCACAGACAGTGCTAGGGACAGTGGACATGCCATGCATTTGCAATGCTCTGAGTTTAATTCCAAGAACCACACAAACCCCAGAACACCAGATTCTAGCAGTGTCCCAGGGCTGAGACACCCCAGTCCCAGCCCAAGCCATACATACTCAAAAGAAAACATAAATAAATAAAAACAAAGTGGAAGATGAGAATATTGCAGTAAAGAGGGAAGCCCAGAGTTAATAAGAGTCAGATTTCTTTTTGTTTTTTCAAGAGAACATTTTTATATATAATATCTTTATGTAAGCACCATAAACATGATTGTAGTTGGGTTTCAGTCATAAAAAGAACACCCCCTTTCACCAGTGCAACAATCCCATCACCAATGCCCTCATCTCCTTCCTTCCCCACCCCCTGCCTGTATTCAAGATAAACATTTTTGTTAACAGTTTTTTAATTAAAAAGAACGTCATGATAATTAAAATCATGTAATTTACATTTTTTTGTTTGTTTTTGTTTTGGATTTGGAGCCATGCTTGGCCTTGCCCAGGGTTTATTCCCAGTTCTGTGCTGAGGGTCCCATATTTGCCAGGGACCAAATTCAATTGGAGATATGTAAATGCCTTATTCTCTGTACTATTTCTCCAGCCCTACGAGTACAATTTTTATATATTGAAATACTCAATACATTTTAATTTATTTAATACTCAAATACATTTTAATGAATTTGAACAAGTTTGAATCCAGATCTTTTTGCAAAGACACAGAACACTTCCCAACCATAGAAAGTCCTTTCTTAGTCAACCCTTTTTCGGGAACCCAGCCTACCACCATAATGATTTTTTGAGTTTTTTTTGTTTTGTTTTGTTTTTTGGGCCACACCCTGTGATACTCAGGGATTACTCTTGGCTATGCACTCAGAAATCGCTCCTAGCTAGGGGGACCATATGGGACCCCGGTGGGATCAAACCACAGTCCATCCTAGTTCTGCAGCATGCAAGGCAAATACCCTACTGCTGTGCCATGGCTCCAGCCCATAATGGTTTTTTCTTAAGAAACTGGTTTGCTTGTTCCATTACTTCATGCATTATAGTAACTCATTACATATTCTTTTGTGTGTGTAGCTTCCTCTCCTCAGAATCACTCTTTTGAAACTCCTTGGTGTATCTGTTGCTCACTCACTTTTATTGTTTTTGTTTTGTTTTGTTTTGTTTTTGTTTTAGGGTCACACCCGGCAATGCTCAGGGGTTACTCCTGGCTCTATGCTCAGAAATCGCTCCTGGAAGGCTCAGGGGACCATATGGGATGCCGGATCTGAACCACCATCCTTTTGTGTCTAAGGCAAATGCCCTACCGCTGTGCTATCTCTCCGGCCCCTCACTTTTATTCTTAAGTTGTGTCCCTTATATGGGGCCTGAGCAATAGTACAATAGAGGTAAAGTGTTTGCCTTGCAAATGGACAACCTGCTTTGATCCCTAGCATCCTGTATGGTCCACCAACCACTGTCAGGAGCAATTCCTGAATGGAGAACCAGGAGTAAGCCCTGAGTACCACTGAGTATAACCCCCAAACAGCAACAACAACAACAAATAGTTGGGATTCTCATATAGATGCCCTGATTTGTCTATTCTGCTGCCAATAAACATTTAGGATTTCCCTTCCAATTTGTAATGAACAAAACTAATATAGACAGCCATGCAGATGACATTTGGGGGATATATATTTTCATTTATTCTGGATAAGTACCTTGAAGTGGAGCAGGATTGCTGAATCAACGGAGAGGTGTCTATTTAACTGGTAAGAAACTACTGAGTCTTTCCCCAAATTGGTTATGCCAGATGCCTTGTTAAGATTCCAGGCTGTTCTATTTAGAACTCCTCAGAGTCATTTCTGCTAGTGTCAATGGCATGTGAAGTACTTTCATACCTAAATTATAGAGGAAGAAATTCAATGTATTTAATTGGAGACTCTAAGACTTCAGAGTTCTATCTCTTTCTTCCCTCCTTGAGAACAGTGAACACTATGACTCTAAATGCAAAGTCTGCAAATATTTAATGGAGGACAGCAAAAAAGATATTTAACTGTTCTTTTCAAAGAATAATTTTATAGCTGTTGTCAAATTTCCCTCCAAAATGTCTGTACTGCTTTGAATTCCCATCAGCTATTCAGAAAGTGACTGGTTTCCCACATGGAGGCTTTTACTAAACATTAACGTCTTTTTTTTGCATGGGGTTGGAGAAATTGGGCTATACCAGCCATGCTCACGACTCCTGGCTTGGTGGTCAGTGATGACACCAGGTAATGCTGGAAAGATTATATGTGGAGCCAGAATCAAACTGGGATTGGCCACAGGAAAGTCAAGCACCTTCCCTGCAATACTATTGCTCTATCTCTAACATTACCCTTTCATTCAGGTAAGAACAGTCCCAAATGCTCAGCTCTCAGCATGGCACCTTTGAAAAAAAGAGCTAAGTTTGCTCACCAACTAAACTCAGAATGGTGTCATCCATACAACTTCACACGAGTGGCAGTAGTAACTGCAGCAAACAGAAGAAACACAGGAAGAATATTATAAGATCTTCGAAACTTTTAAGTTTGACCTTGATTTCTCTTTATATGTGAAGAAATCATACAACTGTTATAAATCCTGTACCTTCTTCACTGACCTTTTACATTCAATTAAGAATAAATATCCTTGTCAGGGAAGCCACCTGGAAGCACAGAGGAAGCTGGACACTAAGGCTAAGGATGGAGGTCTCAGGCAGAGTTTTGGGAGTGCTACTAACCAGAGCTGTCTGGCTCAAATATAAGCAGGACTAACTTCCTAGTGTGGAAGCATTAGTTAAGGCAAATAAGGATGGAGTTAGAAGCTGAACATTGCCTTAAAATGCCCATGTCAGCCCCATAACCCTATAGCTCTTCTTGGACCAATAATTGAAGGGGAAGAGGCACTCAGGATCATAATGATGGGAGCAGTGATCCAGGCAACAGACTAGAAAGAGGGAGTCCCCTACCCTTAGCTGGACTATTGCAATGAGACTGTAAAGGTTAATATAGTTGAATGGGGAAATAATCCCCATCGAGGACTGAATGGGACATGGCTTTGTGTATCAAGGGACTGACCCTCTGTGTGTTTGCCACTGTTTTTGCAAAACTAGATGAGTTTTGTATCATAGTCATTCTTCCATTCCAGGTTTCATACCTTGGCAGGAGAGGGTCGGTGAGAACAAGTTGAACTCTCCGAATAAGTAGATGCTGATTGGGATGTTAGCTAAAATTGCTCTCTAGAATAGGTAGAGTCTAGACCTAGGCTCTGGAAGAACAATGTTGTTTCTATGCTAACAAGTCAGGAGTCACTCGTGAGACACTGCAGCAGGTGAAGTCTAGTTTGCAAGAGCTAGAAAGGCAACGGAAAGAGTCCGCCATCTGGTATGAACAGTGGTTCAATCACCCTGGAAATCCTCCCTGATTAAGATGCTTGTGCTAAGGTCCCAGTATGTGTCCACAAATAAAGAAAAGGACAAGAAACCACAAGGAGAGTCAAAGATTTGAAGAGGAGGGAAGAGGAGGGAATGTTGGAACCTGAGTTCTGAACAAGGAGGGATGCCATTTTGTAAAATTCACATGGCTGTTTTTTCTCAAGTTCTGAGCAGAGAGAGATGCCATTTTTAAGAATCACATGGTGTAGTCATCACAAGACTATTTCCAAAGGCACCGCCCCAAGCTACCTGGCCATAACAGGCAGCCTATCAGGGAAGGACAAGGAAGCAGTAGGAAGGTGCCCCTAGATAATAGCCAATCATTTTAAAGACCTCCCTATATCCTTTCTCTATATAATCTTCCTCATGATTTGGGGCTGGGCTCATCTCCTTTGGGAGGTGGCCCTGGTTGGCCAGTGTGGGGGTCTTGTTGGCAGACAGATTAAATATTAGACTTAAAAAAAGAATAAATATCCAATGAAATAATGTATTTCCTATTAAACAATAGATTCTAAAATGACTAGATAACTCCTGTTAGAAGAGATAGCAATGGGAATAATGGTATGGGGGATCAATTTCTCCCAAGGAAATTACCACCATATTTACCAATTTCAAACTGAAAATTCTAGTCTTTCTCAGCATTCTTCCACTCCCAGACTGTCAGAAGCCCCAGAAAGCATAGCCCTCAGCCTCCAGTATATAATGGCCCAGCTAAGTGGCTTCTCAGTTAATCTCAGAAAAGATGCCAAGCTGATGAAACCTCCAGTTACAACAGTATTCAGGAGGAAACCTCTGGAGCCATCTTAGGAGGGGGTGAGCTGAGTTCTACTCTGCTAAAGCCCCAGCAGCCACACTCACACCCTAAAGCCTCAGGCATAAAAAATGTCCCAACTTCATAACTTCATGATTACTCAAAAGACAATAAGCCAAAAAATAAAAAAGCCAAAGATTCATCCCACCTCTATAGTTCCTGGAGTGAGTGGCCAAGCCACACTTCCAAATTCCACAATTCTGATACCCCAGGAGGAGCACAGCTAATTACATGGAAAAGTAGCAAAGAAGCCAACTAACCGCAGTTATCAAAAACAGTAATACAGAAGGTTCAACTAGCAACAAATGGTTCCATAAATTTTCAAACAATGACTTTAATAACACCACTGTAAGATATAACAACTTCCACAAATTACTTTTTGATCATTTCATTTACCATTTTGTTGTAACAAGCAGTATAGCATAAATTATTTTGTGCCTGCTAAAGGGGAAAGCTTGGAGGAAAGGAGAAACTAGGGACAATGATGTAGGGAAAGTCACAATGGTGGTAGAACTGGAGTTGAAAAATTGATTGCCTGAAACAACTGTATCATTAACAGCTTTGTAAGCCACCATGCTTAAATAAATTTATGGAAAAAACTGATCACTTTTATAAAAACTGGATCTAGGGGCTGGAGCAATGGCGCAGCGGTAGGGCATTTGCCTTGCACATGGCTGACCTAGGAAGGACTGCGGTTGATCCTCTGGCGTCCCATATGGTCTCCGAAGTCAGGAGCAATTTCTGAGCACATATCCAGGAGTAACTCCTGAGCATCACAGGGTGTGGCTCAAAAAAAAAACCAAACAAAAAACAAAAAAAAGTGGCTCTAAAACACTAAAAAATCATTTATTAAAAAACTAAGAAAATTATTTTAGCTTGTTAGTCATTTTAAAGGGAGTTAAAATTAATATTATCTAATTCCATACTTGTGCAGTACTTACATAGAACAATCTATGTACTACATTTTATCTTTCAAATAAAAATTTAGACTATTACCTAAAAGGGCCAACAGCCTTATAGATATTCCATGCATTCACCTTGCATTTCTTCATAACCAATTCTGCCCCAACTCCCATTTGACATATAAGAAAACAGATGATAGCAAATGTTGATGAAGATATTAGGGGGAATAAAGAACATCCTGTTGGGGTTGGAGAGAGAGTACAGTAGGGCACTTGCCTTGCACACTTGCCTTGCACTTGCTGCAAGCCCACCAGAAGTGATCCCTAAATGCAGGACAATTAGGAGTAAGCCCTGACCACCACCAGAAGTGCACCCACCTTCAAAAAGGAACACCCTATTGATGGTTAACAAAAATGGTCTGTTTTCCAGAGGTAATTTGACAAAAAAAAAACTATCAATATGTATATCATTCAAGCATAATATATTTTTACTATATTCTTAAAAATATATCTTTTTTTATGGGACACCGGTTAAAACTATATCTTAAATGTGCACAAAAATTCTAAACAAGAACTCGAGCCATAGTACAGCGGATAGGGTGTTTGCCTTGCATAATACTAACCTAGGTTTGATCGTTAGCATCCTCTATGGTCCTCTGAGCAGCACCAGGAGTAATTTCTGAGTGCAGAACCAGGAGTTACCCCTGAATAATGCCAGGTGTGGCCCCAAAATCCACCCAGGTTCAATTCCTGCCACCACATGGTTTCTGAGCATTGCCAGGTACAGACTGGAGGCCCCTCAAACACCACAGGGCCCAAGAAGCCTGTGCCCAAACACCCTTAGAGCCTCCCATGGTACTCCAATCAATCATTTGACTGAGAATTTCCGGGAGTGGTCCTTGCCCCTGTCCAAGATAGCTTGGACAATCCCCTGACCCAAGAAAGAAAAAAATAGTGCTCACTTTTTTTCTTTCTTTAAGAAGAATTGTACCGAGGACATCACACCAATGGGGCATGTGCTCTAAACCATATTCCCCAAACCAATATTACATTGAGAAACTAGATGATCAATTGTAAGGGAATGGTTAAATCAATTGTGGTACAATCATGTAGTGAAAAATTCTAAAAATCATTAAAATACTATGAATAGGTGCTGAAGTGATAGCACCGTGGTAGGGTGTTTGCCTTGTACACTGCTGACCCAGGACAGATTCAGGTTTGATCCCTGGCATCCCATATGGTCCCCCGAGCCAGGAGTGATTTCTCAGCGCAGAGCCAGGAATAACCACTGAACCACACAGTGTGGCCAAAAACAAAAACAAACAAAAAAACATACTGTGAATAAATGTCCAGATGTGGACATCTATTCAACCTTTTGTTGAATTTGTCTTTACATTTTCTCCATGGAACTGTTTCTTACCTTCTCTAAAAATCTATTGGCCTTATTCATGTAGAATTTAATCATGTGGATTATCTTCTATGTTCTATTGTCTATTCTTATTTTTTCTTTTTTTGAATTTTTGGCTCTGCGCTCAGAAATTATCCCTGGCAGGCTCGGGGGACCATATGGGATGCCAGGAATCAAACCTGGACCTGTCCCAGGTCGGCTGCATGCAAGGCAAATGCCCTACTGCTGTGCTGTGGCTATTGTCTATTCTTAATCACTCTCTTAATAACTGTGCATAGTCGTGGTCCTCAAGTTAGTTGATATAAGACCTCTGACTTTCTTATATTTTAAAAAGATTGGGGCCTAACTTAATTGAAATGTCATTAAAAAATAATAGTTGAGGCCAAAGATATAGGACAGGCATTAACGCAATGGTCTTACCTGCAGCTGATCCCCAACATTGCATGTGGTTCCTTGATGAACACCAGGAGAATCTCTGAACACAGTGAGGTGCAGGCCCATGACACTGCTTGTCTGGTCCACCCCCATATGATTCTTTTATGTTTGTTTTGGGCCACATCCAGCAGTGCCTGAGCTCAGAAATCATTTCTGGTGGACTGGAAAAACCATATCGAATGCTGGGGATTGAACCCAGATCGGCTACAAGCAAAGCAAGCTATGCTATGGCTCTGGTCCCATACAATTCTTTTAATCTAATATAGTATATTTTATCTGATTCTGAAATTGGCTTTAGAATTAGTTCATATTCTATAAAAGCTGGTAGGTTTCCAAAAATATAACAAATTGAGCCTTTTAAAACTTGGGCAGCATTATGGTTGGAGTTACATTTAATTCATAGATCAATACAGAGAAAACTGATATCTTAATATCTTAACCAAGATTATGTGCTGTTTCTATAAACAGCACATTGAAAGGATTGAAAGGTATAAAATACCACATAATATTCATTTCCTTCTCATCTCTGGCAGCTTTTTTCAGCTTCTGCCACAGAACCAAAGAAAATGATAAACACGATCTTTCTCTTTAAAATCTGGATTCATTTTCTCAAGGCACTAGGCATAGAAGCTCTTGCCACACCTGAAGGACAAACACTGGTTTAGCAGTGGAATTTTCCTCCTCTCCTTCTTTCCCACAGGGCAAGGTCTGACATCCCAGGCAAAGCTGAGGGATTTCTCCTCATTTGTAGGCAACACCTCCGATGGTTGCTAGAGGGATTAAAAATTGCAATGGAAACACACTGAGATGAAAAGTAGAGGTATGGGGCCAGAGAAATAGTTCGGGGGTAAGGCACTTGTCTTCCAACCAGTTAACCCCGGTTTGATCCCTGGCACAGCATATAGTTCACCAAGCACCACAGGAGTAAGCCCTAAGCAGGAAAGAAAGGAAGGAGGGAGAGAAGGGAGGAGGGGAGAAAAGGGGAAAGACGGGGGAGGGAAGAAGGAAGGGAGAGAAAAAAGGAAGGAAAGAGGGAGGGAGAGAAGGAAGGGGGAGAAAAGAAGGAGAAAGGGGGGAAAGAAAGGGAAGGGAAGAAGGAAGGGAGGGAAGAAAGGAAGGAAAGAGGGAGGGAGAGAAGGAGGGAAGGAAAGGAAGAAATTTCTCTGAATTTCCATTTCTCTGCCTGTAAAAAGAGGTATCCTTGCCTCATAAAAAATAAAATTATTTTGTAAAAATTAAATGCATTAACACTGCAAAGCATAGCTCAACATAACTGGCATGATGTTGATCCTGGGGCTGGAGAATAAGTATAGCAGGTAGGGTACATGCCTTGCACATGGCCAAGCCAGGTTCAATCCTTGTCACCACATATGATCCTTCAATTCCTACCAGAAGTGATCCCTGAGCAAAGAGTCAAGACTAAGCTTTGAGCACTACTGAGCATGGCCCCAAAATAAAAGTGTAAAAATGCTGATCCTGAATAAGTGTTTCTCTTCCTTTTTAGACCTTACTCTTGGTGAAGAACCCAGGCTGGACCAGGAAGGCCTGTGAGCCTGGAGTAGGTCAGGTGAATCAAAGAATGACCTGGGCTTGTCTAGACTAGCAAAGCCTAATTAGAAACAAGTATACTTTTCCCTTCTCACAGGGAGAAGCAATGGACACTGGTATTCTGTATCCCTTGGGGGAAGGAAGGAAGGAAAAAATCATTTCTGTCCTTGAGTGATGCAAGTTAACTCAGACCAATGGGTTCTCCTGAATTTTTTGTTTGGGTAGGGGTATAGCCTCAAGAACTGCTATCTGCAATCCCAATGAACAGAGCTCCAGAAAGGAGCAAGACATTTATGATGTCTAGGGTGCACTAGGGCAAAGTTCAACATAAGGGTCTGAGACCATACTTGCACCTAAGACCATGCTCCTAGCCCGATTTCTCGAGTTTATTTCCTCCAACAGGGATTAATGCACTCCCAGAGCATGGTGGAGGTTTTTTTCAATTAATCCATGTCATAGATAATACAACTCCTCACCTATGACTGACAATGGGTTCGTGGAAACTGACTTTAAATAGAATAGCATATAAAAAAGTGTCAAACAATGGTTTCTCTCTATATTTCCTCAGTGTAAGGTAAATGAGAAAAATGATCCCAGGTAACAGTTATAGAAATTACATGATCGCCATCATAATTATAAGCTGTGTAATCCTCATTCAACTTGTAGGAAGCAAGACTCAAGAATGAATGATGGCTCTGTTGTTCACTGACAAAGCCTGGACACAGCCTGACTTCACATTTGAAATAGCAGGAATTGTCATTGACATACCCCTCATCAGAGAAAGATTGCCTCAAAAGTAAGAATTGTTTTGATATTTGTTCAGAGGAATCCTGATTTAATTCATGACCATTGTGTAGCACATGGGTGGTTGTCAGCTCTTCTAGTTAACAGCTGCTAGATCTCCTTCACCAAAGGTCGTCGTTTTGTATCATAAACACAAGGGTGTCCGATCATTCTTTGGAGCACCACCTTATAGATGAATAAATCTAAAGTCAGAGTCATGTGTTCAGTGAAAGGAGGCACCAGGCATCATTTCAAAAGCAAAAGTCACAGTATATATATAGTACTCATGTTCACTGAAGCAATGACTTAGCTGCTCTCCAGAGGGCAATTGTAGTAGGAAGAAAAATATTCCTCTCCTCACCCCCAAAGATAGCCAGAACTAAATGCCCCAGAACTATGTGAGTCAGGTCACATGGCATGGAAATTAGGTTTGCATTGGAATTAAGACTTGAGATGACAGTTAAAGAGAGCCTGATAATAATTTTTTTATTTTTTGGGTTTTTTTTTGAGAGGGGGGCCATACCTGGCGGCACTTATGAGTTACTCCTGGCTCTGTGTTCAGAAATCACTCCTGGCAGACATGGGGACCATATGGAATGCCGAAATTTGAACCACCATTGGTCCTAGGTTGGCTGCTTGCATGGCTGTGCTATCTCTTTAGCCCTAATTTTTTTTTGGAAAAAAAGTTTACCAAATGAAAGGGGGAAACAATCAATTAGATCACAACACAAGAAACTCCACCTTGAAAAATTAGGTGTTTTCAGCTATTTACAATAGCCAGACTCTGGAAACAACCAAGATGCCCTTCAACAGATGAATGGCTAAAGAAACTGTGGTACACAATGGAATATTATGAAACTGTCAGAATAGATGAAATCATGAAATTTTCCTATACATGGATGTACATGGAATCTATTATGCTTAGTGAAATAAGTCAGAGGGAGAGAGAAAGACACCTAATAGTCTCACTCATCTATGGGTTTTAAGAAAAATAAAAGACATTTTTGCAATAATTCTCAGAGACAAAGAGAGGAGGGCTGGAAGGTCCAGCTCATGACATGAAGCTCACCACAAAGAGTGGTGAGTGTAGTTAGAGAAATAACTACAATAAGAACTATCATAACAATGTGAATGAATGAGGGAAGTAGAAAGCCTATTTAGAGTACAGGCAGGGGGGGTGGGGAGGAAAGAAATTTGGGACATTGGTGATGGGAATGTTGCAGTGGTGAAAGGGGGTATTCTTTACATGACTAAAACCCAACTTCAATCATATTTTCAATAATGATGCTTACATAAAGATATTAATAAAAATAATTTAAAATTATACAATAGTACAAAATAAATAAAAATTAGGTGCTTTCAGGGGAGCCTAAATAAGGAGGACAGAGATCTTATAGGTAGAATCAGGCCTTATAAAAGAGATTTCAAGAGTTTTCTAGGTTTTCTGCCACATAAGGGAACAACATGGAATCTATAACCCAGAAAATCCACCTCAACCACACTGGTCTCCTTACTTCAGACTTCTAGCCTCTAGAGCAGTGGGAAATAACTTTTTGCTCTTTATATGCTATCCAGTCTGGTGGTTTGGTCTATCAGCCTAAATAAATAGACAAAAACACCTTCTGGGGGCCAGAGAGATAGCATGGAAGTAAGGTGTTTGCCTTGCATGCAAAAGGACAGTGGTTCGAATCCCATCATCCCATATGGTCCCCCGAGCCTGCCAGGAGCGATTTCTGAGCATAGAGCCAGGAGAAACCCTTGAGCACTGCCAGGTGTGACCCAAACCCCCCCCCCCCAAAAAAAAAAAACTGGTTCCATTGTCTTCAACAATTCTCTGAGATCTCAAATGTTCCATCCATAATCTCAATCCTACTAAAATTCCAGAAAGAGAAAATTTTCAAATCATTATGGTTGTTCTGATTTATAACCTGTGCTCTGATATGCCTACTAATGATCACACGAAAATCTTCATTGTTTTCAGTGGTTTTCAGTGGTAAAAAAAATCTCCACTGTTTTTACACTTGTCTCAAATAAAGTTAGTTCTTTTGGGAGGTAAAGTATTTCATTCTCCCTATTCTGCCTTCCTTCCTGAGCCAGGGCTATTCTGGTTTGCTTCGACTTTCCCCTTCCATGTTAAAATTCTGCCCTACAAGAGAATTGGGACAAAGGAAATTGGGACTTAGTAGTGTTAGACTGTGTAACATGGGGAAGAGTTTCTGTCCTATGAGGAAGGATGAGGAAAAATTGACCCTGGTCTCTCATCCACACTCAAAGGAACTTAGCTTCTGCAAGGCTGGAGTTGGAGAATTTAAGAGATGTTGGCAGTCTGGTTTTCTGGTGAGATGCTATGTTCCTTAATCAGAAACTGAAGGAAAAGTCAATTCCTTCTTCTTGGCCATATTCTATGAGTAGTGCCTATTACCCTAGTTTAAAGTAAGCAGGTCATGCTCCAGTCCCAGAGGATCAAGAGACTCTAGTAATTTCTTCTTACCCAATTTATGAGTGTCTTGAATAAATACTCCTTCACTTGGTATATGCCATTAGAACAATGTCCAGAAAATTAAATGGGTTACTTTTGTTTAATAATGCTCATCTGTGGTGGTTGTTTTACTGTGGGAAAGCTCCACAAGACTACTTTCACCAGCATTCCTAAAGCAAAATTCTAATTCTGCATATTTTAACATAACATTTTCCAGTGTATAAGACGACTTGGCGTATAAGGTGACCCCTGTTAAAATATAGAATTTGGGCTATATTCACCTTGTAAGACTACCTTTCTTTTTATACACACCAAATGAAAATTAAAAAATGTAAGACAAAAAGAGTAGAACCCTCAAAGGTTAACAGTATATATTTAATAACGCTAGACTTTGGAGTGGCAACAATCATTTTACATCTGCCATTTGTAGTGAGTGACTGTGATTTTTTGGAGGGGCCACACCCAGTAACGCTCAGGGGTTACTCCTAGCTATGCACTCAGAAGTCGCTCCTAGCTTGGGGGACCATATGGGATGCCAGGGGATCGAACCATGGTCCGTCCTAGGCTAGCGCTGGCAAGACAGACACCTTACCTCTAGCGCCACCTCTCCGGCCCCATGACTGTGATTTCTTAATTGTGATCTACATTGAGAGCAGGGAGAGGGGGCTCCTCCAAGAGCAGCTGGCTGGAGTACAGTGATTAATAGGACAGCTAAAGGGAGACAGAGTGCTTCCTCTGTGTCCTATAAAACAGTGATGGCAAACCTATGGCTTGTGTGCCAGTGGTGCCACGCGAAGGCTTTGCAGCTGGCATGTGGAGAGGTCCGCAATGAAGATATTCAGCACATGCTGCATAGTTTTTAGATACTAAAATCTTGTTATTAAGGTTTAATTGACGTGCTGGCACTTTTGAGGAAATTCTTTGGTTTTGTGTGGCAGTTTGGGCACTCAGGCTCAAAAAGGTTAGCTGTCACTGCCATAAAAGCTGAATAGAGAACTGAGCACCAGAAAGCTGCATACCAGAAATGACACCTGGTGGCTGGATGGGATACAGCCCTCAGTAACTCAGCTCTTCTCTGTGCCCTGGAAGATTAATCAGGAAACTGAGTGATGATGCCTGGCAGCTGGATGGGATGAGGTGGTAAGAGGGGGGTGGATCACTCATCCGTAAAACTGGAGTAAGTTTCAGCATGCCATATACTAGTGTATAAGATGACCCCCGACTTTTTTAATATAATTTTTATTTTGGTTGTAGTGGTTTACATATTGTTGACGATAATATTACAGGTTCACATTTACATAAAATCAGGGGGGTTCCCATCACCGATTTGTCCTCCCTACACCTCCGTGTTCGTCCTACCTCCCATATCCTTCTCCCTCTCCCCCGGGGTTGCAAGAAATTGTGGTCCCCTCTGTACCTATCATCTTACTACTTAGTAGTCTTGGTCTTGGTGCCTCCCTTATTTCCCTCTCTAACTGGGAGGAAGGACTACATAGTTCAAGTTATGTGGTTTTATTTGAAGAAGAGGAAAGTAATAAACTGGGGTAAAAGTCTAATATGCCGAAAATGGGGGGAATCCTTCTAGAGGCTCTCATTGTCGGTTTGAGAGATGAAGGAGAAAAAGAAGGTGAAACACCCCAACAGTACAAAAAGAAGAGTCAAATATCCAGTGAGCACTCCAGTGATAACTATAGGCACCACAAAAAACAGCCATGGTCTTGAGTTAAAAAACATGGCAGAGGGCCCGGAGAGATAGCACAGCGGCGTTTGCCTTGCAAGCAGCTGATCCAGGACCAAAGGTGGTTGGTTCGAATCCCGGTGTCCCATATGGTCCCCCATGCCTGCCAGGAGCTATTTCTGAGCAGACAGCCAGGAGTAACCCCTGAGCACCGCTGGGTGTGGCCCAAAAACCAAAAAAAAAAAAAAAAAACATGGCAGAGCACCTAAAGAAAGAAAAGAAAAGAAGAAAAAATATATAAATATAAATGTGGACAACAGCTTCAATAACCACACCAAAACAAAGCAATCGACAAAAAGTAGATAGGTAAATAAAAATAGAAATAATAATAATAAATGAAAAAATAATATATAAAAGATAAAAATGTTTTGTGCTTTTTGCCTTTTTTTTTCCCTCCTGCACTGGCACAGTAAATATTGGGGTCATTCGAAAAGGAATTCACTTGGCCTTAGCGCTATGGGGTTTCTCCACCCTTTGACCCCGGACTTTTTTTTTTAATATAATTTTTATTTTGATCATAGTGGCTTACATATTGTTGACAATAATATTTTAGGTAAATATTTACATAAAATCAGGGGGGATTCCCATCACCAAATTGTCCTCCCTACACCTCCATTTTTGTCCTACCTCCCATATCCTCTTCCCTCACCCCCAGGGCTGCTAGAATATGTGGTCCCCTATGTACCTATCCTACTACATAGTAGTCTTGCATCTGTTTGATCTTGGTGCCTCCCTTATTTCCCCCTCTAATTGGGAGGCAGGACTAGCTAGTTCAAGTTGCATGGTTTTGTTTGAAGAAGAGAAAAGTAATAAACTGGGGTAAAAGTCTAATACTCCTAAAATGGGCGGAATCCTTCTAGAGGCTCTCTTCATCGATTTGAGAGACGAAGGAGAAAAAGAAGATGAAACATTCCACCAGTACAAAAAGAAGTGTCAAATATCCAGTGAGCACTCCAACAATAACAACGATCAGCACCACAAAAACAAAACAAAACAAAACAAAAACAAAACAAACAAACAAAAAAAAAACACCATGGTCTTGAGATAAGAAACATGGCATAGCACATAAGGAAAGAAAAGAAAAGAAGAGAAAAAATAGGTATAACTGGGGACAACAAGTTCAATAACCACACCCAAACAGAGAAATCAACCAAAAATAGATAGGTAAATAATAATAATAATAATAATAATAAATGAAGATAAAAAATAATATATAAAAAATAAGCAATGTTTTGTGCTGTTTGCTTTTTTGTTTTTTCCCTCCTGCCCTGGCACAGTAAATATTGGTGACCCCCGACTTTTAAGAAGTTTTTTGTGGGTTAAAAAGTTGTCTAATATGCCAGAAAATATGGTATCTATGTAAAGAGACATTATTTATTGTGAACAAGAGAATTTTTATGGCACTTAAATTTTTCTTGAATTTATTTGACCTTTGGGGATAGGGTTGGTCACACCTGGCAGTACTCAGGGGCAGTACTCAGGGGCTATTCCTAGCTCATTGCTCACATGTTCACATGCTATGTGGTGCCAGAAATTTGAACTAAGGTTGAATATATGCAAGGCTAGTAGCTTAAAACCTGTATCGTGTCTCTAACCTTTTATTTTTTAGTCTTAGATATTATGAATTTTTAGGGTGAAAATTTTTTAGGAGTTCCGAAAGAATATATAAGCATCAGCAAAGCATCTAAAGTCTATGAAAGATGGAGGCTGGAACGATAACACAGTAGGTAGGGCAATTGCTTTGCATGTAGCCTGCCCAGGTTTGATCCCTGACATTTCCATATGATCCTCCAAGCCTGCCAGGAGCGATTTATGAGCACAGAGCCACGAATAACCCCAGAGCATCATTGGGTATGGCTGAAAAACAAAAACAAAAAGTCTATGAAAAATGATTCATAAAAGTTCACTCTAGGGGCCCGGAGAGATAGCACAGCGGCGTTTGCCTTGCAAGCAGCTGATCCAGGACCAAAGGTGGTTGGTTCAAATCCCGGGGTCCCATATGGTCCCCGTGCCTGCCAGGAGCTATTTCTCAGCAGACAGCCAGGAGTAACTCCTGAGCACTGCCGGGTGTGGTCCAAAAACCAAAAAAAAAAAAAAAACAAAAAAAAATGTTCTCTCTAGGGGCCAGAGAGATAGCATGGATGCAGCCTTGCATGCAGAAGGCTGGTGGTTCGAATCCTAGCATTCCATATGGTCCCCTGAGCCTGCCAGGAGTGATTTCTGAGCATAGAGCCAGGAGTAACCCCTGAGTGCTGCCGGGTGTGACCCAAAAACTAAAAAAAGTTTACTCTAAATCTTTTGAAGTATATGATATTTCTACTGTCCAGTTGTCTCTACTGTCTACATGTTTAGTTGTCCCCAAAGGGCACGTTCTCATCTGAGCAAAGATACTCTAAATTAAAGACCTCACTACATACCACTGTGACATGCATCCTAGGCATTTCAGCTACTATTCTACCCTGGAATCATGACTTACATTTTATTTATTAGTTTTGTGTTTTTCCAGTTGCATAAACCAACATATATAATTCTTTTATAATCTGGGTCCAGAGCAATAACAGTAGGTAGGGCATTTGTCTTGCACACTGTTGACCCAGGTTCAATCCCCAGCATCCCAATGGTCCCGTGAACCTGTCAGTAGTGATTTCTGAGCACATAGCCAGGTGTAACTCCTGAGCACTGCTAGATGTGGCCCAAAATCAAACAAAAAATAATGATCTGTGTTACAAGTCAAAAATCCTACCTGTTACCAAAGCAGCCCTTAGTCCAATCTATAACTCTATAAGGAATGTATCAAAGAATACAACTTTCTGCATCATAGCTTAATTGTGCAAGGTCAAACATTTCATGGGAACTATTTCAGAACCATAATGAAGATAATAAGGATTGCTTCTAACATTATTTCAACACCCTCAGGTATTAAGCTGTCTTGAAATGTGAAACATAGCTGGTGCCTGAGGGGAGTTTTTAGCAACTGGAAGCACAGTATGAACCCTACTTGACCCCTCTATCAAAACTTAGACCAATTTGAGTGATGTATTAAAAGAAATCACATTGGGGCCGGGCGGTGGCGCTGGAGGTAAGGTGCCTGCCTTGCCTGCGCTAGCCTAGGACGGACCGCGGTTCGATCCCCCGGCGTCCCATATGGTCCCCCAAGAAGCCAGGAGCAACTTCTGAGCGCATAGCCAGGAGTAACCCCTGAGCGTCACAGGGTGTGGCCCAAAAAAAATAAAACCCAAAAAAAAAAAAAAAAAAAAGAAATCACATTTATTTAGACAACACCTTTGTGTATAAAGAGCTGTACAGAAAAAAATTGCAGAGGATAAAAATATAAAAATAATGGGCAAAGATCAAACTTTGTTCAAATGCTGAATTCCATATGTGAGCCAATGTGACTCTATAATTAGGGAGGGGGAAGGGGGGAACCAGAGAGATGGCTCAAAGGGCAAGAGCAAATGCTTTGCATGTAGGAGGCCCAGATTCTGTCCCCAGCATTGCATGTCCCCCCCAGCACCACCTGGTATGACCCCAAGGCAACAAACCTAGAGTAGACTCTGGACACTACTGTGTTTAGCCCTAAAATGAAATCAGAAACCAAAATAAAATGGGAAAGCTGAGCCTGTATGTATCTTACATGGGTAAAAACACATTAATCACATATTGTTCACGTATGAGTCACAAATATTCCATTAGGTTCTCCAACAAATGAACAAAATCTGAAGATTCTTCCCCAAACACTGCGTGCACACACACACACACACACACACACACACACACACACACACACACACACACACACACCACTGCACAGCACAGCACAGTGAGACCAACACATGTTTATTTGAGAAAATAATCTTTAAGCGGCAAAGAAGTTATCTGAGGCTCAAGATTCATCCCAACAAATCGTTTATTGATTCTGCAAACATTTGTTCAAGGGAGGCCTATGTTAGGAAACCTTCCAGAACATACACAGGAGTCTGGGATAAGAGATAAGCCTGACACACCAAAGCTAACAAGAGTCACCAAGCCATAAAACAACTTCTAAGGGCAGGAGAGATAGCATGGAGGTAAGGCATTTGTCTTGCATGCAGAATGATGGTGGTTTGAATCCCTGCATCCCATATGGTCCCCCGAGCCTGCCAGGAGCAATTTCTGAGCATAGAGCCAGGAGTAACCCCTGAGCACTGCTGGGTGTGACCCAGAACAAACAAGAAAATAAACAAAAAAACAACTTCTAAGACATAGTATTTCTAGAGCAAAATCTATTCTGAAATTCAGAAACCGGAGTCAATGCCAGGAAGGAAAAGAAAAAGAGTTGATGGAAACACTAAAAGGCATTTAAAAGATGGGTATTACTGGGAGGGAGGGAGTATTATGGGCATTCCAGGTGGAGGTAAAGCAGGTAGAGGAAAGAATTAGAAAATAGAGTGAAAGTGAAGAAAGAAGGAGCCCAAGTTACCACCTACAGGTACGTACATATCAAGTACTGGGGGAAAGCTAGAAAGACATGAAGAGAGAAGAGCCTGTACTCCAGACTACAGGTGTCAAAGTGTTGTTAAGGATTTGGAATATCCCAAGCTATACTGTTGTTTGCTTTGGGTAAAGGAGACAGACACAGGAGGCAGAGGGAGCCAGCTTGCACATGAAAGGTTGGTTAGTCAAGAGAAAAGGAAGTTCTAAAATAGGTGTACCACCCAGATAGGGGCTGGAGAAGAGAAAAGAGACCCATGAAATATTTCAATAATTGAAGTCATACTCCCCACCCTGGTGGTCAAGTCTAAGGAATTGTGAAAAGAGTAGCAGTCCAGCTGGAGCAGAAAATGGCTGAGGTACGGAGGTGACCATAAGTGCAGAAGGACAGTGTGCCCAAGACAGGACTGAGACATGCTTTCAGCCTGGCTCTGAACATTCTCATGCCTTCCCAATGCATGAGCAATATAACCAGAAAACATCGAAAGGGACCATCAATATAAGCAGCTCCATTCTGTTTATTGCCACTTCCACTGAGAAAGGCACTATGCAGTGGGTCATCAGGGAACCCCCACAATGAGATTCCCTAACAACTTCTGCAGATCTGCCTTCTGATCCTGAACCCACTCTTTGTTACCCCCCCCCCCAAATTGAAAAGGCTTCATTTCTAAGTCTCAATTTTTATTTGTAAGATAGGGTTAAAGACATATGGATTGTTTAAGTCAAGGTTTGTGAGATGATGTGAGAGGAGACTGAATACTGCAAATCTTACAAATTTCAGGTCTCTTTAGAAGTTTTCTGAGAGCAGAAAATACAACTAGTTTCACTTGATCTTCTCCATAGAGCTGTTTGTGGAAGGAGAGAGGAAGCAGATGGGCAGCCTGATCCCCACAGCAGCTTGGAATTAGCAGGGAACTCTGCCTACTACCTCCAGAGATAATGGGGCAACCTTAATCTTGCAGGTTTACCTCTTCTTTTGACAACCCAGGCCACTATACCAAAGGCCAAGGATGGACTGGTCACTGGTTTGGACGATGTTTAAACATACATTCTCTCACAAGTAGTGTTTTGCTGGATGGAAAAGTTGTAAAAACAGAATAAGAACTATAGGACAGCTGGTAGAGCACTTGCCTTGAATGTAGCTGACATGGGTTGGATTATTGGTACCCTATGTGGTTCCCTAAATCCTACCAAGAGTGATCCGTGTGCACAGAGCCAGGATCTGTGCAGCCTTGTGTGCTGAGGGGTGTGGCAACCCCCAAGAAAAAGTAAAAAATTAAAAAAGACTTGTAAAAGAGGTCACTTTTCGGGGTAGGAATGATAGTACAGTGGGTAGAGCGTTTGCCTTGCATGTGGTCGACCCAGTTTCGATCTGCGCCAATCCAGATAGTCCCCAGAGCCACCAGGAATGATTCCCAAACACAGAACCAGGAGTAATCCCTGAGCACTGATAGGTGTGGCCCAATAAAATAATGATTTTATTTATTTTTTGCTTTTTGGGGGGGCCACACCCTGTGACACTCAGAGGTTACTCCTGGCTGTGCTTTCAGAAATTACTCCTGGCTTGGGGGACCATATGGGATGCCAGGGGATCAAACCGCGGTCGAACTAGGTCAGCCACGTGCAAGGCAAACGCCCTACTGATGAACCACCACTCCAGCACCCCCAACATAGTAATTTTAAAATAAAACCACTTTCAGACTTAGGTTAAGGACTAGCTCAAGAAAGTATTCAAATCCAGATGGGCATCTCCCCTACCACAGCGTCACTACACCACTATTTCACACACAGGCAAGTACTTATAATAATCACTTCAGTATGCAAAATATCTCCAACTTCAAATTCTTTTTTTTTTTTTTTTTGGTTTTTGGTTTTTGGGCCACACCCGACGATGCTCAGGGGTTACTCCTGGCTGTCTGCTCAGAAATAGCTCCTGGCAGGCACGGGGGGACCATATGGGACACCGGGATTCGAACCAACCACCTTTGGTCCTGGATAGGCTGCTTGCAAGGCAAACGCCGCTGTGCTATCTCTCCGGGCCCTCAAATTCTTTTTTTACACATGCACGTGCACACACACACACACACACACACACACACACACACACACACACACACACATTCTTTTTTTATCGAGGCTGGAGAGACAGCAGAGGGGTTGAGGCACTTGCCTTGCATGTGACCGAACTGGTTCAAATCCCCAGCACCACATATGGTCTCCAGAGCAGCACAGGGAGTCCTCCTGAACATAGAGCCAGGAATAGCCCCCTAAGTACCATCAATATGCCCCCAAGCCACTCCTCCAAAAAGATCTGTTTTAATAGTAGATAGGCATTTATTTCATCCTACTTTCAACAATATTTCACATTCAGTCTTCTCTGGAAGGAGTTTAAGTACCTACAGTTTTTGCTGTTGCACTGGGGGTGGTGGTGGTGGCTGTGAAAACTTCCAGTATGGATCAATGAAAACGGATTTGCTTTCGTGAAAGGGGCTCCGAGTATTGTAAGCCACAAAATAAAATTAGCCTTATTATTCTAACTGGCTACATCCAAAGGCTTTCTACCTGGTTGGTGGAGGTCCCTGGAGGTTAAAAGTGCTAAGGAATCAAAGGACAACTGTCTCAATGTCCTCCTCATGGTACAGGGATTGTCTTTCCATCACAACAATTCTAAACAGGAGCATTTTAAAAGACACGTTTTTACCCCCCCCCCCTTTAAAAAAAAACTCCTGCAAGAGGGTTGCAATCGCACCTTCTCCTAGGAATGTCCAAAACCTCTTCTTCGGGCTTCACCAAGAGCGTGTCGGCCCCTCCAGGCCATCTTGAGAACAGACAGGGTCAAGCTGCGTGGCGCCCAGAGCTTGAAGCTGCGTTGCACCCCGGAGGTTTTCTCGCAAACAAACCTCCCGTGGTGGTCCAAGTTAAACCTCGCTCAGGTCCCGCTTTCTCAACCCCAAAACCGCTCTCCAATCCCTACCGCGTCCTAGGAGCCCAACGCTTCGGACCCACCCAGAAGCCTCTGTTTAGGGCGCAGACCACCTGGTGAAATCACCTGCCCCTCGCCCCGCTCAGGAAGACCCTCACTCCCAGCATCTGGAAGAGGCCCAGACTCCCGGCACCCGCTCCACGGCCTTCCCCAGGGCGCCGGAAGCCTGTACCCCCATCCTCATCCAAAACCCAAGACTCGGGGCGAGGGAAGGGGAGGTTCATTTACCGACGTGAGTGATCACCGTGGCCAGTCGCCGGGTGAGCTCCGGAGGGTCCATTTCTTCTTGAAACCCCGACAGCATGTCTTCGGAACCCCGCTCCGTGGCGACAAGACCGTGGCGCACAAGTTTGTCCGGCTGCTGGGGCCCCGGTGCCACCGGCATCTGCGCCACCGGTGCGCAGCGCTCGCCCTGGAGCGCGCGCCACCAAACCAGAGTCTCCCCCCAGCAGATCCGCTTTCGGGGATGGTGGGAGGACCGGCCGCGCCCTGTTGGACAAGAGGGGGGGTCTTCTACAGGTGAAGTTGAGCCTCCCAGCGCCCCTCCAGGCTCTCCAAGAAAGGGAAAACAGTTGTGCTGGAGGTGGCTAGCTTCGGGCGCCCCAATGTCACCGTAGACGCGCTCCCGGCTTCTCCGAAGGTCCAGAGAGCTCTTGAGCTTTGGAATTCGTGGTCCCAGGGCTGTCGGGGTGTCCGGCGCCTTTTCCCAGGGGGGCCTCTGGTGGCAGGCGGCCGGGCCCGCGCGCGTAAAGGAAAAGCGTTGCCACCAGCAAGAACAGGAGCAGAGGCGGCCAGCGGCTGCTGCTAGGACTCTGTGCCGCCCACAGCACCGGGCGGGGGTTCTGCACCTCCCCACTCGCGTCCACGGCCCGCTCAGCACCCACCTCTCCCCCGCCCGGAGAGGCGCCGGGGGCTCCGTGGGAGGCGCGCACGCGCCCGAGCGCCGCCCGGATTCGGGTGGGGAGGCCGCGCCCCTTTGCCAGCGTCCTAGAGGATGGATGGATGCTCGGGCTCCCGGAATGCGGGCGACTCCGTTACAATCTGAGAGCAGAATAGGTGGGGCTGAGAGTGGGGACGGAGACGCTCTGATCAGATTCCGAGCGCCGCACACGCACGCAACTCGCGCCCCTCTCCTGCCCCGCCAGGTGTCCTCGGGGAGGGACGGATGTTGGGGAGCAGCGGAGTGGCGGCGTCGGGGTTAGATCCAGCAAGGAATCGCGGGGTTCAGGAAGAAGAGGGGTGACACTGCTTCTCTCGCGCAGCTCCTGACTCCTGGAGGAAGGAGGGGCTGGAGTGTGAGCCCGGGGGGAACGGAGTGTGTTTTCGGGGTCGCAGTTAGCGGCAGTCACAACCCCGAAGTGCGTTTGGAGACTGAGGTGCTGGGACAGGGTTATGGGCACGCCCGTGCGCGTAGACTCCACCGAGCCGGCCAGCCTGCTCCTTTGTGCAGCGGCTGCCGAGCGCCAACGCCCAGGCTCGCGGCCCCACCCAAGAAAGCCTGGAGTAACCCACCCCAGGTGGGTTCCTCCCCGCTAGCCCGCAGCAACTGGGGTCTGCTGTACCTGACCCCCGACACTACCAAGCTGAAAACTAATTAACCAGATTCAGCCATTCAGCCCAGCCCCAAAGGAGAAATTCGAAGCAAACACTATTTTGATTAGGTTGTCCATCAATTCAACCCTTGGGAAGGGTGGGGGGAAGAGGGTGGGATGAAACCCTAAATATCGACCTGCCAGAGTACCAGAACCTCGCACATTTCCTGCTAAAATTAGTCTAATTTTAAATTAGTCTAATTAGTCCTGGAGCCCTCCAGGACGCGTGAAGTCAAGCAAGTCTCCAAAGACACTGACTTCAATTCTACTCATTCATCCCAGGAGGTGCCAACATTAGTTAATATTTCTGGGGGCATCGAGGGTGTAGCTCAGGGGCATTGCCCACATTTCACCCGTGTAAGGCCCCGAATTTTGGCCCTCAAAAGGAAAAAAAATCATCTGCTTTCTGTATGGATTGTGAGTGGTGGGTCATGGTTGAGAGATGGTGTGATTTCCTCCACCTCCACCTGTCAGATTTGTATGCTTGTCGCTCCTTGCTGTGAGGATGGGGTGCTTTGTCTGCACCAACAGGGCTGTTTTCCTGCTGCAAGAGATTCCGAAAAAGGAGAAAGCCCCCAGATGAGCAAAGGGGCTTCGGTTTATGTTTCCGTGGTGGTTACAGCAGTCTTGAGCATTTTCCAAAAGCCCTCTTGATAATAGCAGAAAGCCCGGTGCCTGGCAGGCAGGCTTTGTGAGTGAGGCCTTAGAAACCAGCTGGTTGCTAAGGAGACGGCCCTGTGAGGCAGGCCGGGCTTTGCAGGTCCAGTGGACAACAGCATCCTATGTCAGTCCAGGTTCTTCTGTTTGACAATCTTGAGGGGAGTGGGGGCGTTGGAAAAGGGAGACTGCATGGAGAGGAGACAGGAACAGGAATGAGAAAGAAAAAACGATGAAAAGGAAACATTATACAGAGTGCCTCTCTCCTTCCACATCTGTAATTTCCCAGATTTCAAAGGTTTCCACGGAGACAAATTGGCTGAATTCATGGCCAATTTGTAGTAACTACGCCTGTCCTCAGAAACCAGTGCACCCCTCTCCCCATCTCTAACAAGAAAGAGGAGCAGGGATCTCCAAGTTCCTTTTTTCATTTCTAAAATCCTATCATTACTAAAGCCTAACTTCCTTGTTATTCATAAAAAAAAAGAAGAAGAAGAAATAAAAAAGGAGGATGCCAGAGAGATAGAACACCTGAAACCAGGCACTTGCCTTCCATATGGCCAACCCAGGTTTGATCCTGGCATCCCCAATGGTCCCCTGTGTACTACCAGCAGTAATTCTTGAGTATAGAATCAGAAGTAAATCCTGAACATCATTGGATGTGTCCCAAAAACAAACAAACAAGATGGCTTATTTTAGGAGGCAGGAGTTTCTTTCATTCAGAACATGGCACCTACTGCACACACCTAAGAAGTTATATCACTTGTAGAACTCACCATACCTCCCCTTATGTCTCTGATGTCCCCTTATGTCTTTTTTCTTTTCTTTTTTTTTTCTTTTTTTTTTTTTTTTTGGTTTTTGGGTCACACCCAGCAGTGCTCAGGGGTTACTCCTGGCTCTACGCTCAGAAATCGCCCCTGGCAGGCACGGGGGACCATATGGGGTGCTAGGACTCGAACCACTGTCCTGCATGCAAGGCAAATGCCTTACCTCCATGCTATCTCTCCGGCCTCCCCTTATGTCTTTGATGTCCCTTTATGTTGCTTTGTTTCCTCAGTCCAGAAAACCCCACCTACAGAAGACACAAGAGTCTGCCTTGCTTGTATCTGTGCATGTCATGGTGTCTTTTTACAATGTCAGTTTGATCCCTGGAACACATTTCCTATATAGGATGTTAACAACAATATATTAACAGCTAGAATAAAGAAATGCAGGAGAATTGTAATCAGGCCCATAAATGCACTTGCCATGTTCGAACCAGGCCAACTCCATAGACTCACTCTTTTCTCGAACAAGATGTAAACTGAGCAGTGAGGATTCATGAACACACTGGTTCATGCATCAGAAAGCTGGCCTTCTGGGAGGAGAGGGCGAGCCAGGCCTCCACCCTGCTGACACCACACCTCTTGCCTCTATCGCCCACAACCTCCATTTTCTCAATGGTCCTACCTCATCATTGACCCTCTCAGATTCCCTTCAGGGACACCAATCTGACCAAACTTCAGATATGTCAGTTTGAGTGGAGGGGGGTGTCTTATATCAGTAGGGCTTTGGGGAGCAAGTGTGGAACCCTCCCCATGATATATTTTTTCTTCTAGGAGCCATGGCAGCTGGATACAAGCTCCTGAAATTTGTAGTATAAGTAATAGTGCTGTGAATCTATGGACACTTCATTTATTTAATGCTGTCATCCCTATAGGTACACATCCTATATAACAAACAGGACATCTAACAACGGCTTATGATTAAACCTTCTGCCATTGTATTAATGACTTCATTGGAGATACAATAATTTTCACAAATGTGCTTGCTATTGTACTTTTTATTTTTTTAACTTTCTTCTCGCCTTTTATATATTTTTCTTTTTTTCTTTTTGATTTTTCTTTTTTCTTTTGTTGGTATGGTATATTATATTGATTGACTTACTTATGTTAAACCATCCTTGCATTCCTGGAATGAAACCTACTTGGTCATGGTGTATGACCTTCTTGATGAGGTGTTGGATCCTATTTGCCAGGATTTTATTGAGGATCTTTGCATCTGTGTGCATCAGGAATATTGGTCTAAGTTTTCTTTTTTGGTAGCATCTCCATCTGGTTTTGGTATCAGTGTGATGTTAGCTTTATAAAAACTATTTGGGAGTATTTTTGTTTCTTCTATTTCCTGAAAGAGCCTAAAAAGGTTGGTAGTACTTCATCTTGAAAGATTTGAAGAATTCATTAGTGAATCATCTGGACCTTGGCTTTTGTTTTGGGGAAGACTTTTGATTACCATTTTAATTTCCTCAATAGTGATGGAATCTAGATATGCTAGATTATCCTGATTCAACCATAGAAGATTATAAGAGTTCAAGAATTTATCTATTTCTTCCAGGTTCTCATGTTTTGTTACATAAAGTTTCTCTCTCTCTTTTTTTCTTTTTAGTTTTTGTTTTTGTTTTTGGGTCACACCCTGCAGCGCTCAGGAGTTACTCCTGGCTCTATGCTCAGAAATCACTCCTGGCAGGCTCCGGGGACCATATGGGATGCCAGGATTCGAACCACTGTTCTTCCGCATGCAAGGCAAATGCCTTAACTCCATGCTATCTCTCCGGCCCCAACATAGAGTTTCTCAAAGTAGTCTCTGATTATCCTTTGGATTGCTCTATTATCTATGATGATCTCCCCCTTTTCATTTCTAATCTGGTTTGTTAAGTTTCACTCTATCCCTTTTTTGTGAGTTTTGTTAGTAGTTTATCAATCTTGTTTATTTTTTCAAAAACCAACTTTTGCTTTTGTTGATTTTTCTAATTGTTTTTTGGGGGGGTTTCACTTCATTAATTTCTACTCTACACTTTGTTATTTTCTTCTGCCTACTTATTTTGTTGATCATTTTTTTAATTTTATAAGCTGTGTCATTAAGCTATTTATGTAGTTTATGTAGCTTCCTGATGTGTGCTTGCAAAGCTATAAATTTTCCTATTAGTACCATTTTTGCTGTGTCCCATAAATTTTGATAATTTGTGTGTTCATTGGTATTTGTCTCTAGGAATCTTTTGATTTTCCTCTCTGACCTACTGGCTATTCAGTAGTGAACCCTTTAATTTCCAGGTGTTAAAGAACTATTTAATTTCCAGGTATTTTTCTTTGTGTTCCTTTGTAGTTCACTTCTGATTTCAGTGCCTTGTGATATGAGAAGGTAGTCTGCACGATTTCTAACCTCTTGATTTTATAGCAGTATGTATTATGGGCCAGCATGTGGTCTATCCTGGAGAATGACCCATGTGCATTGGAGAAGAATGTGTATCCAGTTTTCTGGATGGCGTGCCCTATGTAGAATATATTTACTAATCCACTTTCTTACATTTCTCTTTTCAGAGCTAATATATTCTTGTTGGGTTTCAGCCTGGTTGACCTATCAAGGGATGACAGGGCAATGTTGAGGTCTCACACTATTACTGCAATGCTATTGATGTCTTCTTTCAGATTTGTCAACAATTGTATTAAATATTTTGCTGGTTCATCATTGGGTGCATATATGTTTAGGAATGTAATTTCTTCCTGTTGTACATACCCTTGATTATTAGGAAATGCCCATCTTTGCCCCTTATAACTTTTATGAGTCTAAAGTTTATGTCATTTGGTATTAATATGACCAATCCAGTTTTTTAAGGGAGTTGTTTGTTTGGATGATTGTCCTCCAACCTTTAATTTTGAATCTGCATGAAATCTTAATGATGCTTTTTTGAATGTAATTTCCCTTTTTGATCTTGCTGCTTTCAGTATTCTATCTCTATCTGTAGGATTCGTCATTGTGACTAGGATGTGTCTTGGGTCTCTTTTAGCTAGTACTCTTTGGGCATAAAGGATTTGGTTGCATACAGTCTTTAGCTCTGGGAATTTCTCTGTAATGATGTCCTTGACTATTGATTCTTCCTGGGGATTTTCTTCCTATGTCTATGGGACTCCAATGAATCTCATATTGTTTATCAAAGTTTATCTAAGAATTCTATTTTCATCTGTTCACATTGCTTTGAGGGCTTTTTCCTTTGTCTGATCATTTTCTTTAAGGTTCTTTTCCAATCTCTTCTGCCTTTTCTACATCTCATCTTCCAACTCACTGATTCTGCCTTCACCTGTTGTTATTCTGCTGGAGAGGCTTTCCTTTGAGGTTTTCATTTCATCTACTGAGATTTTTAGTCCTGTTATTTCAGTTGGAGTTTTCTGATTTCTGTCTTTGTGGTCTGTTCAACTTGATCTATGCTTTCTTTGAGTTCTATAAATATAAATATCTATAAATATCTCTAAACTCTATATCTGCGAGGTTAATTAGATGGTTGGTACATTTCAGGTCATTAGAGCTGCTATCTTCATTCTCTATGCATGGTTGTTTCCCTATTGACACACTTGTATTGTGGTTTTACTAAATGTTGTGGTAGGGTTTATGGACTAGAAGACGCATGAGGCAGCAAAGTGAAGCAGAGCAGCCGAATTCCTCTGACTCCACCCTTGTGGGCAGAGACATTCTACCTTGTGATGAGCCTTGAAGAGATTATGTTCTAAGAGGCCTTTCTTGGCTGCCTTATGCAGGAAAGCAGGCAGGGAGCAAAGCAGTGGCTTTTATAATGTCTCTTTTGTGCTCAAGCACATGGCAGGAATTAGGATCCACCCTTAATGGGAGTAGACAGCCTACCTTGTGATGAGCCCTAAAATGATTATGTTCCCTGAGACCTTTCTTGGTTGCCTCACACAGAAAAGCAGGAAACCCTTTTTATTTTTATTTTTCAATGACTGCTTTTAATTATCTGGAAACAAAAGCATCATGATCAACTATGTCAGCTATGTGATGCATCTTCTTTAAATATATTTCTTTAATGTGGGGGCTGGAGAGATGCACAGAGAGTAGGGTATTTGCCTTGCACACAGCCCACCTGGGTTCAATTCCCAGCATCCTTTATGGCCCTTGGAGCCTTCCAGGAGTAATTTCCATATCCAGTAGTAACCCCTGAGTGCTGGCACTGGGAATGGCGCAAAAAGAAAAAAAAATTTTTTTAAAAAGATGAGAAAGACTGGAGTATTTGTTTTTCTTTTTATATTTATTTTTTTGGGGAATCACAGCTGGTGAAGCCCAGGGGTTACTCCTGGTTATGCACTCAGAAATCAGTCCTGGCAAGCTCGGAGGGCCATATGGAATTCTGGGAATGGAACTAGGGTCTTCCATGGTTGGACGAATTCAAGGCAAATGCCCTACTGCTGTGTTATCACTCCAGCCCTAGGACTGGAAAATTTGGAATTCCTCTACTTCCACTCAAAACTATTTGTCATTAGATATGTTTGTGTGATATAGCATTTGAATTAATAGACTATTTGGGGAAGCTGTAAGTTTGCAAGTTGGGGTAAGTATGAAAGTGGGGAAAAATCTCATATACTACTATCCCTCCAATGTTTCACCTATTATATTTGGAGAAGGGGGTTGAGGAGGTGGCTGAGGTGAGGATTTGAGTAGTGTTAAAAGCCCTCAGGGATGATTCCCCATTACACTCACAGTGCTTCAGTATTGGGGCCTGCTAGGACCCCATGCCTTAAACTATCCAGAGGCATATATGGTGCTGTGGACTGAACCAGGGTCTCACATGTGGAATGTACATGTCTCTGATTCCCTGTACTCTCTTCACAGCTGTTTGTGCTCTGTATATTTATTTATATTTTCTTTTAAAATATAATTTATTTAAGCACTGTGGTTACAAAATTGTTCATAGTTGGATTTCAGTCATAGAATGTACACCACCCTTCACCACCAGTGCACCTTTCCTGCCACCTGTATCCTCACTATTCCTCCCACTCTCCACCTTGCCTGTCTCTGGGTGTGCTCTGATTTATTTCCTTCATTAAGGCTTATGTAGGAAATAAAGGAAATATAATTCTTATGATAGATGTTCCCTATTACTAACATTTTGCATGAGTGTGGTACCTTTCTTATACTCGATGAACCAATATTTTTATATTATTACTATATATTTTATATAATATACAATATTAATATAATATATTATATATTATTATGTATAATTGTACATAACATTAATATATTATAAATCAATATACTATATAATTAATGTATTGTAAAATATACTAGTAATATTTTTTTTTGGTTTTTGGGCCACACTCAGTGATGCTCAGGGGTTACTCCTGGCTATATGCTCAGAAATCGCTCCTGGTTTGGGGACCATATAGGATGCCAGGGGATAGAACTGCAATTTGTCCTAGGTCAGTCGTGTGCAAGACAAATGTCCTACTGCTGCACCACTGCTCCAGCCCCACTAATAATATAATATAGATTATATTTTATATATATTATTACTAAGGATATTTCTCATTAAATTCACTTTTTTAAAATACATAATTCTGGCTAATGCCTCATATTTGATATCATATATTATTACACTGTCACATAATAATTTCACAGTGTTTAAAATTCTCTATGGTTTTTTTCACCCATCTCTGGTTCTCTCCAACCTAGACAAGCACTGATCCTTTTATTCTCTCTGGAGTTGCTTTTTCAGACTACAACAGAATTAGACTATTATAGTAGATAATGCCTCAGATTGGCTGTTCTCAGCAATAAACATATAGGCTTTCTCTGTGTCTACTGGTAGTTTAACAATGATTTTCTTTTTCATCACAGAATATTTTGTTCAGTAGATATGCTTGCCAGAGTGATAGCACAGTGGGTGGGACATTTTCATTTCACACAGCTGACCCTGTTCAGTCCCTTATGCCATACCCTATGTCCCATATGGTCATTCAGAAATCACTGCCAGAAGTGATTTCTGAGTGAAGAGCCAGAAATAACTCCTGAGCACTGCTGGGTGTAGCCCCCCTAAAAAGGGCAAAAATAAAAAATAGATTACCTGCCACAGTTTATTCACTCACATATTAATAGACAACTTAGTTATTTCACCTTGAGCAATTAAAGTTGCTATAAAACTTTATTCACAGTTTTTACATGAGCATAGATTTTCTACTCATTTTGGGCAATTGCTGGATTGTTTAATAATACTGCTTCCCCTTATAAGACACTAAAAACTGTCTTGTGAAACCTTTTACATCCTATAAGCATTTAATAACTATTCTTGTTGCTCCACATCCTGTCAATCAATTGGCAGAATCAATGCATAATTGTATTAAAACATGTCAGAAATAATCAATGTTTATAGTTGTATAAAGAATCCCCATGCAGTTCTACTATGTTTTAGTTATCTGTGTCTGTAGTTATTCCCCCTTCTCACTTTGTATTTTGTTTTGTTTTTCTTAATGAATTCAAAACTAACTTCACCATGATTTATATGTCACAAGTTTTGTGATAAATATATAAACACTTTTCTTTGGCTGAAAAGGTGATACCAGAGGAAAGGTACTGGCAGTTTAGCTCACTTTAATTCCCAGTACCATATATGACCCTCTGAATGACTCCCAAGTACAGAGCCTGGAGTAAGCCTTGAGCATCACAGAGTGTGGCCCCTCTCTGCTAGAATGAATTTCTTCAGTTTAGGAGACAAGTCTCAGGCAGTGCTAAGGATGCCCAGAAGCCCCACTAGAGATTCCCTGTCAACCTGAACAGGTTTAGTGGATAAGATGCTGCCCAGGCCCTGTTACCCCAGGAATATTTGAACCACCTGGGCAATGCAGGAGGGCTCCAAACCCACACTGGTGTTGCTAGGCAGACCATGTGGTGCTGTGACTCAAACACAGCTCCAATGCATGCTAGGCATATATTTTAACTGCCCTCTTAAAATGTTCTTGTTCTTTTTTTGGGGGGGTTGGGATACGTGAGGTTGTTCAGGGCTTACACCTGTCTGTAAGCTCAGGGATCACTCCTGGTGGAACTCAGAAAACCATTTGAGATGCTGGGGATCGAACCTGAGTTGGTTGCATGGAGGGCAATTGCCCTAGCCACTGTACTATCCTCCCCCTTAAATTTGTAATAAATGTACAAAGTATGACTCAAAGCCCATTCAACTAAAATATTCACTCTTACACATAGAATAAATCAGATAATGATACCGTGATGTGACAGATCTATTCAATTTGGAAATAGATTTAGGCTAATTATAAGCTATTAAGTAAATGTTATGACTTGTGAGACCAGAATAGTTTTATCATTTTCTGAAGGTGTCCGATTGTATTCAACTCTCCTTAGGTAGGTATTTTCAGAAATAATGGTAGTATTAGAAGTAGCTGAAATAGCTCAGTTGGGAGAGCATTAGACTGAAGAAATAATGGTAGTATTAATAGTGTAATGTACTCATTGAAATGAATATCTTTATATAGAAGCATCCCCAGTGATTTTTTTCAACACACTATCACAGAAATCATTCAAAAAGAAAAAGTGCTGGCTCCAACTTACACTAAGAATCACATTTCAGTTCTTTTTCTCTCTGTATTTTAATTTAACCAAGTACTTCAAGTATTAAATTATATAATCTTTACAAATTCTAATACTAACTTCATATTAAATTATTATATAACAAGGTTAACTCTAAAGCTACTAAATTCTAGCCAGTGCACAGGATATAAGAGAAAGCTATTTTGATATTCAAGATCTGGTGAATTGATGTTGGAGCATGGTACATCTAAAACTCAACCATGAACAACTTTGTAATGATAGTTAATTTTAAAAATGAATTTTTAAACAGTCTAGATGGCCCTGCCTCCTCACTCCTTTACAACTTTCCTATGAGGACACTAATCTGACCAAACTTCAGGTACACTATGATACATCAGGGCTTTTTGAAGTGAGTATGGGCACCATTCCTTTCTTCTTCTGGGAAGTCTGGCAGCTGAGAACGCACTACACAAAAGATGCAATACCAATAATAATGCTTTGAATTTCTAGATAACATCGTTTATTTGATGCTATCATTACTATAGGACCACATCAATAGAATGAACAGCTAACAATAAGAGCTTACTAAACTTTCTACCATTGTATTAATGATTTCACTGGAGATTCAATAATTTTCACTTGCTTGCTACTGTACTTTTTCTTCTTTATTTTTTTTAAATTATCTTTTCTTCCTTTTACTTTTTATTTTTTCTTTCTATATTTTTTACAACTTTGTTCTCACCTAGAAACAAATTATTATGGTCAACTATGTCAACTATATGATGCAATTTCTTTAAATAAAGTGAAAAAATATCTGGAGGAGTTATAAAGTTAAGTTCATCTTCCTCAGTCTAAGGATCCACTGCTTTGAACTTATTTCAGAACAGATCTGGCCTCTTCCCTGGAGAAGTATGAGGGCTTGTGGCCAGATAAGTCATCTTCATAGTTCAACCAGCACAAGATCCACTGCCCACAGCTCACAGAAGCTCTCCATCACAAGCTCCCAACAGTGGTAGATTTCCATTCATCTGCCAAGTCTATATAGAAATTAAAATTTTTCTTTTGTATAAAAAAATTAACTATCAAGAGAAAATAAATGAGAAGTTAATGACTGGGAGGAAATATTTATAAAAGATATCTACTAAAGAGCTATTATCTAGAATATATACAAAACTATTTTTTACTTTATTTTGTAAAATAAATCTAGTGGTGTTCAGGGCAACTCCAGGCTCAGTGCTTAGGGATCCCTCCAGAGATACTTAGTGGACCATGTAATGCCAGGGTACACTCCTGCATGATGAACATGCACTTAACCTACTGAGTGAGCCTATTCTCCAGCCCAAAAATATGCACAGAACTCTTACAATAATACAAGATAAAGAGCTGTCTCCCCTCAATCCCCTTATTTTCTCCCCTCTCAATCTTCCCTTTTCTGTAACAACCAGGGTAAATTAACTTATTTTTGTAATAATCAATAACCTTAACAGGTATCATACCAAAAAGATATACAAATGGCAAATCATGTGAAAAGATGTTCCACTTCATATTGCAAGTGAGAAAGTATTAAAAAGTATTATGCTCATCACAAATATATTTCTTACCATCTTTCTTTTCCCCTTGGTCTTTGCCCTGTCTCGTATCACTAAGAGATTACCTCTAGCTCTGTGTGTTTAATTAAGTCAGATCTATTTATAGATGGAAGTAGGAAGAAAAGGGAGAAAAGGAAGAGAAAACTACAGACCCCCTGAGAAGACTCCTAGGTTTTATCATGCCCAAAGATTCCACTCATCCTTGGGGCAAAGTCAGTGACAGTCCAGAACAGACTCTGTACTCTGGACAAAGACTTGTTTTGTTTTGACCATACCCAGTATACTCAAGAATCATTCCTGGAAGTGCTTAGGGAACCATATGCAGTGCCAGGAATTGAGCCTGGATCTGCTGGGTGAAAGCCTTATCTTCTATATCCAGCCAATTGGAAGAGCTCTTGAAGGTTCATGCAGAGCCTGAAGAAGGATGGCTGTTTGCAAACCACCATTCTCCAAAGATTCATCACTTACAGCCCTAGCAGCTTTAAGATACAACTCTGCTCATGACCAGAAACATCTTCCTGTATAAATTCCTAATACCAAACTGAGAGAAAGACTGTTTTTTTGAGGATGAGTCCATCATCTTCTCAGGATTCTCACATATTTATAAATATGTTTCTATCACTTTAATAACTATTACTTGAGTAACTGGCTTCAAGTAGTGAGCATTTGAGAAATATGTAGTATAAAGTAAACTAAAATAATAGCATATTACTATATACCTATGAGAATGGTCAAAATAGTCAAAAGACTGACAACACCAAATGTTGTTAACAATATGGAACTCATTCATTGTTGCTGGAGATGCAAAATGCTTTAATTTTTATTTTTATTTTATTTTTATTTTTACAAAACGAAACATACTCATACCATACAACCACTATCATACTCTATAGTGTTTATTAAGAGTTGAAAACATGGGCCCGGAGAGATAGCACAGCGGTGTTTGCCTTGCAAGCAGCCGATCCAGGACCAAAGGTGGTTGGTTCAAATCCCGGTGTCCCATATGGTCCCCCGTGCCTGCCAGGAGTTATTTCTGAGCAGACAGCCAGGAGTAACCCCTGAGCATTGCCGGGTGTGGCCCAAAAACCAAAAACCAAAAAAAAAAAAAAAAGAGTTGAAAACATTTGTCTAACACAAATACCTGCATATACATGTTCATAGCAGTTTTATGCTACCAAGAAGCCTTAAAGTAGGTGAACATAGTAGGATAACACAGTACAACCAAATAAAACTATTTATCCAGCTCTAGAAAGGAATAAATTAGGGGCTGGGAAGGTGGCGCTAGAGGTAAGGTGTCTGTCTTGCAAGTGCTAGCATAGGAGGGACCGCGGTTCGATCCCCTGGCGTCTCATATGGTCCCCCCAAGTCGGGCAATTTCTGAGTGCATAGCCAGGAGTAACCCTGAGTGTCAAATGGGTGTGGCCCAAAAAACAAAAACAAAAAAAGAAAGGAATGAATTAAGCCATGGAAAAATATGAATGAAGTATAATGCATGTTTCTGAACAAAATAAATTAACCTGAAAAGCCTGCTGCTTGATTCCAATTCTGTGATATTCTTAGAAACTAGCAACACTGAAGACAATATAAAGATGAATCAATAACTGGAGGGGTGGGCGGAAAGGAGGAGCAGATTAAGAAGAAAACAGAATTTTTTAGGCAATGAAACTACTTTTTATAAAGTTATGAGTCAATGCATAGTATTATAAATCTGTCCAAATCGATGCAGGCATACCACCAAGAGTGAATTCTTATGTAAACTATACATTACGGTGTGTCACTGTAGATTCATCGATTATAACAAAATTATTTTTGTAATGAATAATAAAGATGGCATATTTGTGCATGGGCGAGATCATATAAAAACTCGCCATCTACATCTAGATTTGTTGTGAACCTAAAACAACATTTAAAAAAATAGTCCATACAAAGTAATTGTACATAGATTCTGTTTTATTTATCTTAATGTTCTTTGGCTAAAAGTTCAAAGTTAAGATATCAGCAAGGGGACTTCTTCTGAGAATTATGTTATGGGTGATTGTCCTTCCACTGTAACTTTACCTTGTCCTCTTTCTTTGCATCTTTGTTCTCATAATTAAAAATAAAAAAAATAGTCCATAAACTTGCAATGACAAGTTCTGGAGATCTATTATGACACAGCATAAAAATTATAGTCAACAACAGTGCACTTGAACGTCGCTAAGAGATTAGATTGCCACAAAAAGGGAAACTATAACCGTGACAGAATTGGAGTACTAGTTAATACTATATATAGCCATAAACAAATACATCATATCAACATTTACATTCCTTAAATTTAGTGATATGACAACTACATCTCAACTTTTTAAAACAGCATTGAAAATTTGTCTATTGAAGATTTTGGTAATTTCATTTTTGAGCTGATTAAGATCTACAATCTACGTTTCTCATATTTTTGAAAACATCATATATTCAGCTGCACCAAGTCCCTTTATAGTCTAAACAAGGTCCCAGTTTTCTTCCTCTAAAATGGATTTAAAGACTAACGGTCACAAAGGACTTCAGACGTCTCTGAAGCCCAGGAGAAAACAAGTGAGTGATCCTGTGGCCTGAGGCAGCTCTAAGGAAAAGCAGCATTCCCCGCCCGCCCACCCTAGGCTCTGATTTCTTTGGGCGGGAGGTAGCCGAATCCCAGGGATGGAGGATGGAGGGACCGACCACTCTCCAGCAGATACGCGGCCTGATTGGCCAGTCGCCGCTGCTGACGTTTCATTCGACTTCTTTGATTGGATTTGGAGGTGCTTCCCTCTCCCGCCCCGTGCCAGCTTGGGTTGGTTTATTCCTGGCGCTTGGGGTAATTCCAACCTGGATGGTGTCCAGAAGAGGACAGGAGGCTTTGCACGTCCGGGGGGATGACTTGGATAAGAAGGTGGAGCCGCACATCCTCCAGCCTAGAGGTTGCTGGGACGGTGGCAGCCGCTGCGGGGTCTGTGCTGCTGTCGATGGCGAGTGAGAGGAGCGGGTGGCCGCGTCGCTGGAGCTCGCCTGGTAATGATGGGTGATGGATGGGGCGACTGCATCTAACTCCCGGGTGCTCAGGTGAAGAGATTGGGCCAACCTGGAAGCTGGCGAGCGCTGGGATGAAGAGGGAGGAAGGAAACTGCGGGTGGGTGCTGAGATTCTGTGCCAGGTGCCACCACTAAGGGCACCTCCAACGCTCAGCCTTTCTTTCTCTCTCTCTTTTTTTTATATATATAAAATCTTATTTAAGAATCCTGATTACAAGCATGATTGTACTTGGGTTTTAGTCATAAACAGTCATAAACTTGATCGCCTGTGGTTTCAGCTGCCTGCCTCAGCCTTGCCATGCATGGAGCAGGTAGTTGTAGTGAACTGGACCAACCTGCCTCCCTCCTCTAGCAGCCTGGGCAAGATTAGGATTGCTGGATTTAGCGAATAAAACTATTTATACATATACTGGGCACTAATTAAATGTAACATTCAGATAAGCAGTTTCGTGTAGGTAGGCTTCCATCCAATGTGCAGAAATTGGGGAGAGGGGTGCAATCGGACGTCTAATAAGCTGTGTTGTTTTATGTGTGTTGTTTTATGTGCAGTCCTGGGAGAATAATAACACTGTTCCTCCTAAACCTGGCTGGTGTTTTTCAGAGCGCTCCCAGAGTAGGGAGCGTTGTTAAAAATCTTGGTTCTAATGAATCCCACAGGGACCTGCCTGAAGTTACAACTATTAAGTAACTAAGGGAGACCAGAAGAGGCTTCTACAGCTCTGCAGAAGTGCATTTCAGAGAGCTTTGCCCAGGACGTTTCTTGTTGGAATTAATCTAGTTCACCAAAGCAAATTTATCTTTAAGGACTGAAGAGGAGCTTGCTAACTAGTTTTCTAGCTCCTCCCCCGCCCTTTTCTTAGGGGAGGAGGGCCATGTCCAATAGTGTTTAGGATTTATTCCTTGTTCTGTGCCCATGGATCCCTCCTGATGGGGCTCAGGATACCCTGTAGGGTCCTTAGATCCAGTCTAGGTCAGCTGAGTAAAAAGATTGAGCACTTTGCCCGCTTTATTGTCTCTCTGGTCCCTGGAGAGTAGGTTTATATTCAAGTTCTCCACTATGACATACCATTGTCTTACGGGGGAACAAACAGCTCTGAAACTGTCAAGGAATATTGATTTAACATGCTGTGATTAAACTATCATTTACAGGACCAGAGAGATATCATGAAGGTAAGGCATTTTTGCCTTGCATGCAGAAGGACAGTGGTTTGAATCCCGGCATCCCATATGGTCCCCTGAGCTGTCCAGGAGCGATTTCTGAGCATAAAGCCAGGAGAAGCTCCTGAGTGCTGCTGGGTGTGACCCAAAACCACTATATATATATATATATATATATATATATATATATATATATATATATATATATATATATATATATCTTTTACATGTTAGTAGCAGTGACACAGCAGTTGGTTTTGATGAGAGTGATTAAAGATCTATAATATATTTTGCTAAAGATCCAAACAGGCTATAAACATAAGGATTAAGGCAAACTGTGTCCGGGCTAGACACTATCCTTATTTGGGTGGGGGGGTGCTCCCAAGCAGTTATCAGAGGGCCCAGAGACTACTCCCAGTGCTACTCTGCCATCTTGGGCGATGGTTCAATGCTAGCATCTAAGGATGTGGTGCTGCATTGCTCTGCAATGCAAAGCAACACCAGGGCTACCCAGAGGTACTAGGAGAGACTCGAGGGCTGCACCCTGCAAAGCTCAATAGGCTATGTGGTTCCAGGACCCAATCCTGACTGGGCACATGCAAGGTCTGTACTTTGTCCCTGGTTCATATTTTCAATCAATCATTGATATTTGGAGTATAAAAGAGAAGATAATTAAACTAATTGTTTTTGCCAGTTTGATAAATATATCAACGTGATACTAAGATGTCTGTCTAAATAAGTCTTTAAGAAAAATCAGGGGGCCTGAGTATAGTGGGTAGGGTGATTGCCTTGCATGAAGCTGACCTGGATTCCATCCCCCATATAGGCAAAAGGAGGTTCTGATCATCACTGGGTTGACACAAAAGTCATAATACATAAAAACAATCTTAGGATTTAAAATATTGGATGGTTTATGGGGCTTTGGAGTGATAGCACGGTGGGAAGGACATTTGTCTCACACTCAACCAACCCTGGTTCCCTGGCATCCCATATGATCCCTTGAGTCAACCAGGAGTAATTCCTGATCACAGAGCCAGGAAGTAACCCCTGAGTGCTGCCAGGAATGGCCCCCAAACTAAAATATAATAATAATAATTATAATAATAATAATAAATGTATCTCTATACTCTTTAAAATATAAAATAAAATATTGGATGGTTTAGAGTTTCATATACCTTGCATCCAATTCCCCAAATTATGAACATGTAATGCTAGCATGGCAACAACCCAAACTTTATTCACATATATATATTTTTTAGGTTTTTGGATCACACCTGGCAGTGCTCAGGGGTTATTTCTGGCTCTATGCTCAGAAATCGCCCCTGGCAGGTACAGGGAACCATACGGGATGCCGGGATTCGAACCATCGTCCTTCTGCATGAAAGGCAAATGCCTTACCTCCATGCTCTCCTCCAGCCCTCAATTCACATTTTCTTAATTTTTACCTAATATTTTTTTTGTTTTAGTATCCACAATGCATTTAATTGTTTTGAAATTCCAAACGTTCTTGTTTTTTGTTTGTTTGTTTTAGTGCTGGGAATCACAATGCAGTGATATGTCCTCGTATTTGTCCAGCAAGTGCTTTCCCACTGAGCCACATGCCTGACCCATCTATGACAGTTCTGATAAATACGATGCCATATATTTAGTAGTGAACTTGCATTAAAATTAATCTATTTTCTTCAAAATTATACTGGAGTAATGGGTTGGGGTTGGGGAATCTACAGAAATAAAGTGATATTTTTGTCTTGTTTTATTTGAAAACTATGATGAAGAAGAGAGGGAAGGAGAGAGAAAGAGAGAGATCAAAACACTCAAGAAAAAAATGCAGGTACCTCCATTGGCAGAGGTAGCCCCAGTACACATCCCAGCATGAAAGGATGAAAGTCCACATCACAAGAGGGGGGATGTGGGTGCCTGTGTGTGTAGTGCCATGTATGCCATGTGGGTACCATGTGTATGGGTCAGCAATACTTATGTGCTGTTTTATTGACTATTGATCTTGAGGAAGGTAGTGTTCATCATCTTCCTCTACTGTCTAAATTCCTTTCTCCCCTTCTATATGGCAATTTTTAAAAAAGGAAGATTCCCTGAAACATGTACTATTTTTTTTTTCAAAATGGAACAAGATACTTTAAATGGGTGATGCACATAAAACGTTGAACAGAGAAATAGTACAGCAGCAAAGTTGCCTGCTTTGCACTTAACCAACCTTGTTTTGATCCAGTCACTTATCTGGTCCCTTGAGACCAGATTCGCCAGGAGTGATCCCTGAGCATAGAATTAGGAATAAATCCTGAGTACTGCTGAGTGTTTCCAGACCTAACAAACAAAAGTTGAACCAAGAGGCTAAGGATCAGAACTGAATTTTGCCAGAAATTAAATAGCAAATATTTAAGTAATGCAAGATTTTCTGTGGTTAGCAGGTGAGTTCATTGGTACAGTATAGCTGTGAAGTGCTATGTTGACCTTTCCCCTGCTGAAAGAAATTGTTTCCTACAATCTCTGTCTAGCTCAATTCTATAGTAAGACAGGGATGCTTGGTCTCACACATTATTCTTTTTAGAATGGTTATGAAAACAGTTGCTATGCTTAATTGATGTGTCAACTTAATTAGCTTCCTCTCTTTTCAAAAATGTTTTGCTTTCTTTAATGGTATGTTCACAGGAAGTCTTCAGAAAGTTGGTGTGTGATCCATTTCAAATTCTGGAGAAGAATTAACCCTGGACATGGTTTATATTTTAGAATCCTGAAAGAGGGTAATTGTTTTCTTATTGGTATACATAAATGTATAGCCATAACATTTTTTGTCCTTGTTGTTTAAGTTTTGAGGAAGACAAATAGGGAGGAATTCTATTTTACTTATTGGGGGGGGGTTGTTGTTTTTGTTTTGAGGCCACACCTGATGGTGCTCAAGGGCTCTGCTCTGAGGAATAACTCCTAATGGGCTCAGGGGACCATATGGGATCCCAAAGATCAAACCCAGGTTGGTTTCATGAAGGCAATCACTCTACTCACTGTATTATCTCTCCAGTCCCATTTCCTTCTTATTTAAAACTGCCAAAACTAGTGTCTGGTCTTAGTATTTTGAACAAAGCTAGCAGAGAAAACACAAGAAGACAGACCAGATAGTTGAAAAATCTGAGATGAGCCTGTTGAGTCAAGAATTCTCAGTTCTAATGTCTAGTACAAAAATATCGCCATTTAGGAAGAACTCATAGAGTACCTATATACTTGAGTATAAGCCACCCAAGTATAAGCTGACCCCTAATTTTACCCTAAAAAAATGGAAGAACTTAGTGACTTGAGTATAAGCCAAGGTGGAAAATGCAGCAGCCACTGGTAAATTTCAAAAATATATGGGGCCAAAGAGATAGCATGGAGGTAGGACATTTGCCTTCATGGAGGTAGGACATTTGTCTTGCATGCAGAAGGACGGTGGTTCGAGTCCCAGCATCCCATATGGTCCCCTCTGCCTTCCAGGGACGATTTCTGAGTGCAGAGCCAGGAGTAACCCCTGAGCACTGCCAGCTGTGACACACACACACACACACACAGACACACACACACAATAAATAAATATATATATCCAAAACAAATACAATAATTAATAATAATTAATCAGTAGATTAAGTGTTTTTCAATATGTATTGCTAAAACTGTAAACTAGCAACAATAACTTTAAAACTTTAAATAAAATGCAGAAAATCGTAGCTTAACAGGTAATCAAGCTAAATCACAAAGGTTAAAATCCTTCAAAACTGGATTCCTCATCATCATCATCTGTACGTCCAAACAAAGAGCTTCAGCTTTATCTGATGTGAGAATATCAGCATAGACATTGTCATCATCAGATATCATTACTGCTGTCGGTCTCATACAAAGCACAGAATATTGTGGGTTAAATAGCTTAGTGGCATACAGTTCAGTTCAGCCGTCTACTTCTGCAGCTCAGCGGCGACTTGTGGACTGAGCTGAAGCGCCGCTCCTAGAGCAGACTGCAGAAGACGACTGGAGCCTAGTACATTTGATTCGGTGTGCATGCACCAAATCAAATTAACATGTATGACCGAGTATAAGCTGAGTTCAGGATTTTCGGCACAAGTTTTGTGTCGGAAAAACTCTGCTTACACTCGAGTATATACAGTAATTGTGAGTGGCCCCTTCAAATGGTAGAGATCAAAGTTAGAGGCCAAATGGTTTTTTAGTACAACTGATAAGATTTTTATACTTTCCCCTTGAACACACTGTAGGAAAGGAATTTAGGTGTTGTGTGTGACTGCAGGAGACTGGCCAGTGCACAAGACATCCTTTCCAGAACACTAGGCAAGCTTCAGTCTGTGCCAAGGTAAGAGCTGCTCTCTCACCAGTATTGCTAATGCAGACTGTTGATATGCAACGAACAATGCAGGATCTACTTACAATGTAGCTGTGAAGTGCTGCATTGCCTTTGCCCCCTGCTCAAAGCAAAACCGATACCATTCTAGCCCTGGGCTGTGGCACTGTAGCTCCAGGGATGCGTGGTCTCACACATGGTTACCAATGTAAACTCAGAATAGATGGATAACTGCAGAATTAAGGCTTGTTGCTATTTTGCAGGTGGTGATCAAGATGTTAGCAAGAGGGAATTCAGATTAGACACAAGCTATATCTTTGTTACGGTGGACTTATTGGTATTCCAATTATTGAGTTACAGTATTGTTCTGCCAAAAGTTGGTGCTGAGGTGAGCATCAGTAGTCGTTTTTGTCAGCTCAAGCAATATGGGGAACAAGAATCGCATGCCACCATGAGCTGTGCTATTTTTTTCTGCAGTTCATGAATATTTGTGGGTCTCAAGAAGGGACCACAATTGCTTCTTTCTCTAAAATCCAATTTGATCTCATGGTGTTTATATGCATTTCATCTGGGTACTTTGTTGTAAACTATGGTACACCCACAGTTTGTGAGAAAGGCTTGCTCTGTGTTGTATTTGCCGTCTTTATACAATTGCTGGCCATTTTTCCAGTGAATCAATTCATATATTTCTCTTCAAGTGTGATTTTATTTTATCACCCAGACATCTTTGAGAATCAGGTAAGTAAAGCAGGACAATCATTTTGTCACTTACTAGCATGCTTAAATATTTTTAAGTGTGATTGATCTGAATATTGAGGAAGCACCATCATCAAGGGTGACACAGATTTTGGACTTGATAAGTGTTGCTGTGCAAAGGGAAAAAATCAATAGTGCTTCTAGGATTTTCTCTGCATTCTCTGGCAGTTATTTAGATTGGCCTTGCTGATATTTCAATACGTGAACTTTATCACTAAATAAATTGAATTTTGTATTGCTACTAAGGTAAAAAAATAACTGTCAAAAAATAGAATATAGGGGTCAGAGAGATAGCACAGAGGTAGGGTGTTTGCCTTGCATGCAGCCGATCCAGGATAGATGGTGGTTTGAATCCTGGCATCCCATATGGTCCCCTGTACCTGCCAGTAGTGATTTCTGAGCACAGAGCCAGGAGTAATCCCTGAGTGCAGCCAGGTGTGACCCAAAAACCAAAAACCAAAAAAAAAAAAAAAAAAAAGCAAAAAGAATATAGGCTCTGGAGCAATCGTACAGTAGTATAGGCCATTTGCCTTGCAACCATGGTTGACCCAGGTTCCATTCCTGGCATCCCATATAATATCCTAAGACCACCAAGAGTAATTCCTTAGTGCAGAGCCAGAAGTAACCCCCATGTTCCTCCAGGTGTGACCTCCCCCCCAAAAGAACCCCCAAAATTAATAAACAGATAGAGTGGTTGATAAAACTAGTTGATTAGGTACTACTCATAAATAGTATTAGTGAGACTTAGGGCATATATTTGAAGTGAGTTTTTTGTTTGTTTTTTGTGTTTTTAATATAAAGAGCAGGCCATATTTTCCATATTTGTTTCTCTCCTAATTATTTTATGTTTTAAGTTTTCCAGAAAAGATGCTTTATTTATTTATATTTTGGAAGGGCCACATCCAGGGTGCTTAGGGCTTACTTCTGACTCTGTGCTCAGGGATCATTCCTGTCAGGGCTCAGAGACCTGGGAATCAAACCTGGGTTAAACATATGCAAGGCTGACTATCCCCTGCACTCTTTCTCCAAGCCCCCCAAAACACTTTTATAAATTATTTTATTTAAAGTATTGTGGTTTACAAAGTTATTGATAGTTGCAATTTAGATATAGAGTATTTCATTATCAATCCTACTACCAGTGTCAACTTCCATCACTAAAGCTCCCATAGTCTGTCATCCCCCAAACACCCCTCACTCACTCACTTCCTTCCTGCCACCTTATCAGGTACATTAATTACAAAGTTTGGTGGTTGTAGCTTATATCTCAGGTTTTCAGTGTTGTTGAGTCTGTGCTTTGGATGTATAGTTGTCCCATTCTCCCACATCATCAATATAACCAAAGTCTTGACGCCTTTTCCCCTATTATTTCCCTTTCTCATCTTTTCCTTTGAATCTTGATTTCTTTCCTTCTCTGTCCTTCTAACCCCTAGACTCTGGGGGTCAACAGTGATTTAGTTAACCCTCCTTTACTACATTACATTTCCTTTACCAGTTATTTTATATATCATAATAAATGAAATCATCCTGTGTTTGTCTTTTTTTCTTCTGGCTTACTTCACTGAACAAAGATGCTTTTTAATAGGTAATGTGATCTAATTGAGAGAAAATTACATTATAAACATACAAGGTATAAACATACCTTGTGTTAGGTGTATGAGGTAAACTGGACAGAAAGTAGTAAGAAATTTGAATGACCATAACACAGCTTTGGAGATTTTCTCCTCTACTGTAAAAATTTAAGTTCTAGACCAAGTCTTTCTGGTAGAATTTTCTGCTGTGAAGAAATATTCTTGAACAGAACAGAAGGACCACACACAGTAGGACCAGGCCACAGGGAGCAAGTGAGGAATTAAATTTTACCTATTTTTAATTAATTAAAAAAAGATTTAGTTGGACTGGAGAGATAGTAGAGTAAGAGGGACACTTGCCTTGAATGCAGTGGACTCTAGTTTGATTCCTCAAAACCCACGTGGTCCCCCAAATCCAACCAGGAGTGATCCTTGAGTGCAGGACTAAGAGTAAGTCCTGTGCAGCATAGGGTGTGGTCCCCCAAAACAACAGCAACTAAAACTCCACCAATTTTAAATAAGTTCATACCTTAATAACTGTATTGCCACAGTGCACCCACTGCTGAAGTGCTAATACCATTCACTTAAATTTAAATAATCACCTTAGAAGAGCATACTGCTAAATAATGGCCAACATTTTGGGCATTGTACTTGCCACTTTTAGTTCAACGATGTGTCTGAATAGATTCCATTGCTTTCTTTCATCTCACACATGGTTTTTAGCCCTGACCCTGGTCAGAGTAAACTACTAAACACAACACTGACCTCTCTACTCAATAAATAGTGTTGCTCAAGGGGTCTAATTGTCTGATCTTGTAGCCAGCAACTTCTTTCATACTAACTATAAAATGTACTTTTTCTTTCCATTTTCTTCTCAGCATCCATGTACCTAGGATGAAGTGCCTGCTTTGGACCTTATTACTCCTTGTTTTGCCGAGAGAATTCACTCAGAAGACCCAGAACAGGAGAGTGGCAGTTTTTATTAAGAAAAAGATAGGAGGGGGAAATAAATAGGCATTGTTCAGAGCAGGCAGGCCTGAAAAATTGGGGGAGTCCCCCCTCTGTGTGCAATGTGTGGGTTGTTCTCTCTCCCTTTTCCTTTGCTCCTATCTTTGAGTGTTCCTATAATTTAATAATACTGTAATCCAGGGGTCTTCAAACTACACCCCGTGGGCCACATATTGTATTTATTCCCATTTTGTTTCTTCACTTCTAAATAAGATATATGCAGTGTGCATAGAAATTTGTTCATAATTTTTGTTTTTACTATAATCTGGCCTTCCAACAGTCTGAAGTACAGTGAACTGGCCCCCTGTTTAAAAGATTGAGGACCCCTGCTAATCTATGGTGTTTCAAATAAAAAGAAAAAAAGAAAAAAACCACAAATCAATCAATAAATCAAATACATGAGAAAATAGCTTTCAAAGTAAACTCTTGAGTCAAAGAAGATTAATGATCCCTCAGAGATGCAAAACAACTGGATGAGCTCTACAATGACACCACATCACTGTTTTGAGAGAAGTTCTAAGTATGTTCCAAGGACTGAGAACTCAGGTGTAGTCTATCAGACTCTGACAATTGAGAAGACAGAACAAGGCTGAGTACCAGAGAGATGAGAAACTAATCAGAGGGAAATGCCTGAATATATGGAGGGGAAATCCCACAAATATTCAGGAAAACGCTGATCATTGAGATACCACAGTCCAGGCAGTTTTGGGCAGTTTTCTGATCTGTTCATCACTGGTGAGAGGGGATCAGGGGGTACTGGGTGATCTTTGTGATAGTATAAACTTCCCCATACTTTCTGTGGACATTCTTGGCCCATGAACACCCCTCTTATTAAGTTTATTTTATCACCATGTTCATTTCTGTCCCTTCTGATTATAGTTTTCTCATTTCTGCTCTCAGACTTGGGCTTTGCTGGCTATCTGGACCATCTTTTCTTTGACATTCTCAACATGTCACTAAAGTCATTCTCTGAAGGTTTATAGAGCTGCTTGGTTGGTCCTGATTGAGCTTTTCCCACTAGAAGGCATTTGGAGTTTTCCCTCCATAAACAAAGCATTTGAAGAAAGTTGATTCTTAGCTCAGAGTTGGCCCAAAAACTAACTCCTGAATCAGATCGTACAGGAGCCAAGGGCTTAACCCACGCTACTCACCAGATTTAATTCTGGTACCACAAGCTCCTTCAAGCACTACTGGGTATAGCCCCTAATACCACTGAGTATCTCCTGAGCACCACTTGGGAGCTCTCCTTCCTTCAAGAAAAAGACAAAGACTAAATTCCATTTCATGGGGTTGTGGGCTGTTACTTTCCTCAACATTGGCCTCTAGAGACCTCCTGTGTAAATTTAAGAACAAAACCCCCAACTACACAAACAAGTCTACCATTCTCCAAAGTTCAATTTGTGGGTATATTTTTGTTCACTGGTATGGAAAAATAAAGAGAGGGAAATGGGAAAACAAAGAAAGGGAAATACCACAAACAAACAGGCAAAGAAAAGTATTTGGTTTTTACTGGTGGAGGGAGAGATTATAGAGATTATATTTATTTAAATCATGCTAAAAGCCATTTGGGGATTCCCAATAACTAGTTTGTGCAGAATTTGAAACAAAAGCCTGAACTCAACAGGTCTCAGAGAGCAAACATTTGTGTTTCCAAACAGGGCCTCTGTCCTCCCACCCGAAGCTGCTCTCTGGTTTCAACAGTTTTTGTGTCCACTTTGCTCCTGCCTAGTAATAAACTAATTTCTCCTTTGGCCACTGATCACAGCTGGAAACCTGGGTGTGTCTGCTTTGCCCAATTCTGTACTGATGTTTTGCTCACAGAGGTCCTCTGTTGTCTTGTGTGACTCCACTGAGGAGAAATAAACTCCTGGGAAACTGAGACACAGGATTAGCCACTTAGCCACATAACCAAAAATTCCAGACCCCAAAATTTGAGACTACTTATGGGTGCCAGACCCTGTTCTGAGCACCTTTCCTGCCTTTCCTGCCCAGTCAGTACTCAGCCAAGTATCTGAAACTGATGAAGAATAAAGAGAGGAGACATAAGGGGAGGGGAGGCAATGAAAGGACATGCAGTAATCAAAGAATCAATCTTGTATTTTTCTTTGTTTCTTTGGTTGGTTTTATGGCCATGCCTACTGATGCTCAGTGCTTACTCTTGGCTCTATGCTCTATGTTCAGGATCATTCCTGGCAGACTTGTAAGGACCATTTGTGATGCCAGGAACTAAATCCAAGTAGCTATATACTACATCTTATTTGCTATTCTATGTCTTCAGAGGAAATTTAAGTGAATTTATGTGCTGATCTATAAGATATTTCTCTCCCTATGTGAAGTGTGTGAAATAGTTCTTAAATCTGATTACTTCCTTCAGTCACTGTATTCTGCTTATGCTTCATTTATTAATCCATTTCTTCCCTTTTATTTTATGTATTATATAAATTATATATAAATATAAGTACATATAATTTGGGGGGGTTTGGACCACACCCAGCAATGCTCAGGAGTTTCTCCTGTATCTGCCCTCAGATCATTGGGCTTGGGGGACCATATGAGATGCCGAGGAATAAGCCCACGTCAGCTGTGTGCCGGGCACTATTGTACTATCACTCCAACCCCTCCTTTTTATTTTTTGAAGCATCATGCATGGTCTCACACATGCAAATGTGTGTGTATTCTACCATTGGGCACCATCCCTGACTGTCAATTCTTTTTTTTGTTTTGTTTTGTTTTTTATAATTTTTTATTATGAATTATGAGAACAAAAGATGCAAAGAAAGAGGATAAGGTAAAGTTACAGTGGAAGGACAATCACCCATAACATAATTATCAGAAGAAGTCCCCTTGCTGATATCTTAACTTTGAATTTTCACCAAAGAAAGTTAAGATAAATAAAACAGAATCCATGTGCAATTACTTTTTCCCTCAAGTCCCCAGATTGTAGCACATTATATTTCTTAACAGCACACAAGGCAATCTAAAGCCATCAAACTTACGTAACTCCTTAAACATTAGAGGCATAGTATTTTTTACATTTCCATGTACATGCATATTAGCTTAAGTTAACCTCAAATTTTAAGTGGGTGTGTTTTAAGGATTAGAGTCAAAGGAGCACAGTAAAAACGGTGTTAGAGTGGCAATTGTTGTTTGCATAGGCCCACCAAAATATGAGAGGCATGGAAAGGAATAGCCTTGGCCTAAATACAAAGAGATCCTACCCCTGAAGTTTCCTGGCATAAGACCAGCTCTAGGCCTCAGGAAAGTTATCGTTCGCTCCAAGACATTGTCCGTAGCGCCAACACACTTATCACACAGTCTCTGTTGTTGGTCTCATGTTTCTGTATTAAAGATTCTGGAATCTGCATGTCCTACATTGAAGTCATGATGTGGAGTGCCTTCTCGTTTCACCTCACCATGAAAGGGGAATGCAGGAAGCCCTGTCCTGTAAGCAGGTTGTTGTTGTTAAGTCTTCTCAGTGTTAAGGGAAGTCTCTTTTGAGCAGGACGATGCCTGAGCAGTGGTAGGATCTTCCGTGGTAGAGGATTGCTTCCAGGTGATGTTATAGACAAACCTCACCATAAAGGGGCAATACAGCAAGCCCTGTCCAGTAAACAGGTCATTGTTCTTGTTGTCTTCTCAGTGTTAAGGGATGTCTCTTTTGAGTAGATCGATGTCAGAGCAGCTGTAGGGTCGTCCCTGGTACAGGAATGCCTCCGGGTGATGTTATATACAACCTTGGATGTTTTGTAAATGTCTTCTGTAGATCAAGGGGTAAATGGAGAATGCCCATTCTTCTGAGGCCTGTGCCAGGTCTTTATGTCAATGTTCAGGGTGTAAGGTCTCATTGCACTACAAGATTTGTGTGTTCCCATTTCTATTAGATAAGAACTTATTGGTATGTATAGTATTCTCCCATGTCAGTGTGCCTACGCAAACAAGATATAAAGCCACGTGGTGCTATCAGATATATGGGGGCATAAGAACATTTCCAACAAGACCCATGACTTGGTTCAAACATAAGTATTAAACTGGGGGATTCTTTCACACCAAATTCCATATTGAGCAGTTCACAAAGAGAAGATAAAAAACATGGGGGGGGGGAGATAATCACTGTATAAGAAAGTATTTAGCAAAAGTTATAGCCGTCAAAGAAAACACCCATAAAATGTTGAAAAGATATGTGTCCTTTTTATGCCTTTTAAAATAGTTGTGTGGGTGTTAACTCTAGGGCACCACTTTGGTCTGTGAATTAGGACTCAACAGTACTTAAGTTAGAAAGGGTAAAAAAGGAGTAATGATGATAGGAGTTAAAGAAGTTAAAGAGAAATATGAACTTATGAAGGGGTGTGCAAAAGGGCAGAGTACAAAATGGACATTCTGCATACATAAAAACATAATTCAATGATAGTGAGTACTATTAATGTTTCTTGTGAGAGTACTATTAATGTTTCTTGTGCGCGCGGGGGCTAGCCCCCGCGCGATTTTGAAAATGTAGACTGGACAGAGATTACCAGTGCCAGCCAAACCTCACCGGCTTGCCCAGGGGTGTGGCCCGGGGAAGCCCTGGAGATCTGGAGCAAGGCGGCAGAGGGGTGCTGGGGTTACCCAAATCCTGCACCCCCCCTAGGCCTGGCCAAGCAGGCCTCCGGCATGGCGTGGGCCTGCCAAACCTCCTCCTGCTAGACTCCCCGACTGTCAATTCTTCCATTTCTTTTTTTTGGGGGGGGAGGGGGGCGGGGGACCACACCCAATAGTGCTCAATGGCTCTTCCTGGGTCTGTGCTCCATACAGATCCCTAATGGTACTTAGTCTATGTGCTGCCTGGTGAGCTGTATTCAAGGTAAATGTCCTACCCACTATCCTATGGCCCCAACAATATATATTCTGAAAAGGATTAACACTGCAGCATGCTCAGGTACCATCCAGGAAAGCCTACCAGAGCTAAAAGGCCTTCCCCTTTATGACAACTTCCTAGCAAGGACTTAGTCCAAACTGAGGTGGATTGGAAAATAATCTAGAAAGTTGATGCTCAAAGCAGCTCAGAACCCTCCAGTCTAAACTACCCACAGCCTCACATTCTGAGTGAGAAATTTCTCCTTTTTCCTTACAGCAATTAATCCTTGAGAGTGTAACTTTTCTTCACTTAGATCTCTCTAGCTAGCTATCTCTATCTAGCCATCTATCTATATTTCTATCTTCCTCCATTTTTCTTAGAATTAACATCCTTTCTCAACAGAATATACTTTTATTTGTACTGGAGTGATAGTACGGAAGTTAAATCTCTAGGCCAATCCTAGTTTGATTCCTGGCAACACATATGGGCCCATGAGCCCTACCAGAAGTCTGAGCACAGACCCAGGAGCTTACTGAGCTTACTGTGTCCCCAAAATTTTTATAAATATATATATACATACACATATATATATCCCATTGTTTTCCTAGCCCCTCCCTCCTCACATTGTACTTTCTCTCTGGTCCTTAGAATGTTTTTCTTTATGGAAGATTTTATAGTTTTTGTGTGCTCCAGCAGGCAGGAGGCCCTTGCAATCTCCTAGGTGAGAAATCAAGAAGCATAAAGCCAGAACCAGACTTTTTTGAAAGGGCCTTTCATGGGCAGGAAAGAAGGAGGAAGGACACAGAGTCAGGCTGTCTTTCTATGGGGAGCCACATGGACTTGTGTGTTCTTTTCTTTTCTTTTTTTTTTTTTTTTGGTTTTTGGGCCACACCCGGTAACACTCAGGGGTTACTCCTGGCTATGTGCTCAGAAGTTGCTCCTGGCTTGGGGGACCATATGGGACACCAGGGGATCGAACCGCGGTCTGTCCAAGGCTAGCGCAGGCAAGGCAGGCACCTTACCTTTAGCGCCACCGCCCGGCCCCCTTCTTTTCTTTTCTTAACTATATGCAAAACAAGGCACAGTCCATTCATGAGCTTAAGGGGGGTGGTGTTTCCCCAAGAACTGTTTTTCTCTCTTAGATCCTTATAAGACTAAATTGGTGACCTTAGTGGCAGGGCTCAGGGATTGGCTCTCATTTAGTCTGGGGTGAAGTGAAGAACAGTAGGCCAGGCAACAGTGAAAGATGGGGTGCAGTTGCCTGAAGAAGCTGCCTGAATTCTGCAGGGAATCAAAGGTGGGAAAACACACTTTAGAACCCAATCAGAGACCCCATGAGATCCCAGTTTCTCCCTACCTGGTGGAGCAATCCTTGCTTTCCAGAGACCTTCCCTTCCCCTAACCCTAGGCTGAGATATCTACTACAGGGCACCATGGTGCTGAGCCTCTGACCAGGTTTCTCTTGTCCTGAGCATCCACAGACAAAGGCTTGAAGGAGTGTCTGATCTGATGCTTATGGAAAGAAACTGTATAAGTCAATCTTTTTATCCTTTTTGGGCCACATTCGGTGACACTCAGGGGTTAATCTTGGCTATGTACTCAGAAATTGCTCCTGGCTTGGGGGACCATATGAGGCGCTGGAGATCAAACTGAAGTCCGTCATGGGTCAGCTGTGTGCAAGGCAAATGCCCTACCGCTGCACCATCGCTCCCGCCCCATCTTTTTATCTTTTTGTTGTTGTTTTAGGCTACACCTGGCAGTGCTCCAGACTTACTCCTGACTCTGTTCTCAAGGATCACTCCTGGTGAACTGGGGGAACCACCTGGCATCAAAGCAAGTTCCCTGCCCATTGTACTATTGCTCCAGTTCCATGATTTTTTTGTTTACAATCTTTATTCTTTGTTTTGGTTCTCTTCCACTTCATTGGGCTGAACAGTTACTATAGAGATAAGGCTAAATAATCTTTTAAAACATGCTTTATAAAAAATAAATGTAGGTAGTGTGTTTATAGTATTGTTTATTGATATACAAAGTTACTGCACCCCATCACCACCAAGTACCAATGACTTACCACCACTGAATTCATGTCACCCCATCATTCACTTTTCCCCTATTGTATGGTGTTATGGATGAATAATCTAATTGCCTGAGAGGAATTTCCTGTGCTCTTGCCACCCTGCCATGCCTCTGTCAAACAATAGTTGGGAGGAACAAAAGAGGATTAAATCAGGCAAGTGTACTAACATTGAGCAGGTACCCAGGAGAGAGAGAATGAAGGGCTTGAGGGAAGACATAATTTCTAGGTAATTACTCCAATACAAAGGTATTAGGTCTTCTAGAGCCATTTTTTGCTTTGGGCCATTGTCATCACTAGCTCTTCCATCTCACAGCAGCTGCTGCTTTTCTTTTCTGCACCAAACTTTGTCCTTATTCACTTACCTCTTGCCAGATGCTTCCGATTTCTGTGTGCAGGAACTAAAGAACTGTGCCATATTAGTTGTTATTATCAGGAATGAAGGAATCACCCAAAAGAGATCTCTTTCTGGAAGCATTCACTCTCAAACTCTACATTTGGTCCATGTTGGAAATTCTGACTTCAGTGCTCTTACCTCTGAAATGCCCATGTAACAGAAAATGTTAGTCACTCTCTGGCCTGGTCTAGATCTGCAGAATGAATGCTATGTAACTTCTAGCACAGATGCTGACTCAGGCGCTTTCGCTCATTACTAACCTTCCCAGCAACCCTTTAATAATCAATGATGAAATTGTGTTACTCTGGGTTCTGCACTTTAGACAGGAAAATGGCATGTGTCCACTCAAATTCCTCCAATGTCCATTAAAAGGTACGCATAAATAGTTACCTTTCTTTTCCAAAAATAAAAATTTTCTGAAAATAAAATTTGGAGGGACCAAAGCCAAAATATAGTTTCCCAAAATGAAGCCATAAAATTATCTTATACAAGGATGGATATGGAAACTATTAGACTGAGTGAAATGATTCAGAGGAAGAGAAAGAGATATAGATGATCAAACTCACCTGTGGGATACTAATTTTAAAAAAAGTATGGTAATAATACCCAAATAAAATAGAGATAAGGGCTGGAGAATTGGTCCATTGTAGGCAGTTTGCTACAAAAGGAGGGGCAGAGAAGAGACCACTAGGACTACGATGCTTGGAAACAATCACTCTGGGTACTGAAAAGAGATAAAGTTATATGCATGATACCCTGTTTAACAATAATGCAAACCACAGTGTTTAAAGGGAAAGCAAAAGGAAGAGGGAGAGAGTGAAGAAAAATGTCTGCCATAGAGGCAGACAGGCAGAGGGGAATAAAAGAGGGAAACTGATGAGCAAAATGTACACTGGTAGAGGTCGAATGGTTGAAACCCAATCATGAGAAACTTTGTAACTATGTATATCACATATTAAATAATGAAAATATTTTTTAAAAGTAACGAAAGAAAAAAATCACAAAAATATAGTTTCCTCATTTTAAGCCGAGGTTAGAAGAACGACCACTGAATGCAGATTCTAAGATGCTCCCGTTCTGCCACCTAGTGGACAAAAGGGGGAAAATCGAATTTAGAGCTCCCTCCTCCCAATTCTTTTGGAAAATTCTTTTTAAACTGCAAAAAAAATTTAAAGCAAAATGGCTCTGTTGTCTTTATATTTCAAGCTCTATATTTCACCAATAGTGTTTTTCTGATTAATATAATTAAGTCTCTGCTATATTATTTTGTTAAAATATATATTTTTTGTTTGTTTTATTTTTTGGGGGTCACACCCGGCAGCGCTCAGGGGCCACTCCTGGCTCCATGCTCAGAAATCGCTCCTGGCAGACTCGGGAGACCATATGGGGGCCGGGATTCGAACCAATGACCTTCTGCATTCAAGGCAAACGCCTTACCTCCATGCTATCTCTCCGGCCCCTTGTTAAAATATTTTTGTTTTGTTTTGGGGCTACACCGGGTGACGCTCAGGGGTTACTCCTGGCTATGAGCTCAGAAATTGCTCCTGGCTTGGGGGACCATATGGGACGCCGGGGATCGAACCGCGGTCCGTCCTAGGTTAGCACGTGCAAGGCAAACACCCTACCGCTTGCGCCACCGCTCAGGCCCTGTTAAAATATTTTAATCATGGGACTGGAGCAATGATATAGGGTGTAGGATTTTTGCCTTGTATGCGACTGACCTGGGTTCGACCTATGGCAAGTGATATGATTCCCTGAGCACTTCCAGGAGAGATCCCCGAGCACAGAGTAATCTATCTCTGAACACGCCCAGGTTGCGGCCCACAAACAAACAAAAAAAAACTATTTTAATCAGTTATTTAAAACAAAAGCATCAAGGATTCATTGTTAAACACTAACCACCCAATCACATTTCCTACATTATAAAGAGCTAAAGAAGAGAGAATGAGAGGAGAGGGAGGAGAGAATGAGAATACTCCTGGGGCCTACAGGGGGTGAGGGTGGTGTTTCAACAAGGTTTTCAATAAGACCTTCTGTCTTTGTATTAATGACTTCATTGGAGATACAATAATTTTCACAAGTTTGCTTTGCCACTGTATTCTTTTTTTTCTTTCTTTTTAAAAATATTTTTCTTTCTACTCTTGTCTTCTTTATTTTTTCTTTTATTCTTTTTTAAAAATAACTTTGCTCTCTTTTAGATGGAAACAAGTATTCCTAATGAACTCATGGGAGATAAAATAATTTTCACAAAGTTGCTTGTCACTGTACTTCTTTTTATTTAAATTTCTTTCTCTTCTGCCTTTTTCTTTTTTATTGTTTTTTTTTTTTTTAGCCTCACCCAGTGACACTAAGGAGTTTCTCCTGGCTCTGTGCTCAGAAATTATTCCTAATAGGCATGGTGGACTGTATGGGTTGCTAGGGATCAAATCTGGGTTGACTACATGCAAGACAAAATGCCCTCCCACTGTATTATTGCTCCAGCTCTCTATTCTTTTTTTAAATAATTTTGCTTTCACTTATCTGAAAACAAACATATGATGGTCGACTATGTCAACTATGTGATGCATTTTCTTTAAATAAAGTAGAAAAATACTCGGACATTCTACCACATTCACTAGAATGGATGCTATAAAAATAAACAAGACAGCTGTGCACTCCCGAAGGCCACGGACAGCACATACTTTGTTGGTCCCTACAGGTTAGACAAAAGAGCCAGGTTACAACCAAAGTAGGTTGTACCATCTCAGCTTGTGTAAATCATCCTGGATGAGTTCTATGCAACACATCCATCTAACAATAATGTCTCCAAGTTTGTCTTGACTGGGAAAGTTTTGTCAGTGGTTTGGGATAATGGAACCCTGGAGCATCATTCTAAGGATGTCAGTTGGAAAAATGGTGTGACAAATCGAGCCAGTGTTTCCTTAGGTCAAGCATGTAGTTTGTTACACATATGATTTGTGTGTGTGGCAGTACTAACTATTGAACCCTTACATATGCAAGACAAGTGCTTCACTCTGAGCTACATTCTCAACGCTATGGTTACTATAGAAACCAGCAATTTCATAGAGTAAAGAGAAAAGAGATTATGTGTGCACACAGCAAAGTGTATATAAATGCTTATGGCAGCATTATTCATAAGAGTCAAAAGTTGCAAACTATAAATGTTATTTCCATCTATGAAAAATAGGATAAATGTAGTTTATTCAGCCATGAAAGTAACGAAATATTGGTATATGTAACAATATACATGAAACTTGAAGGCATTTTGCTACATAGAAGAAGACAGTCAGAATATCAGTAGACCAGGGGCCGGAGAGATAGCATGGAGATAAGGTGTTTGCCTTTCATGCAGAAGGACGGTGGTTCGAATCCCAGCATCCCATATGGTCCCCTGTGACTGCCAGGGGTGAATTCTGAGCCAGAAGTAACCCCTGAGCGCTGCCAGTGTGACCCAAAAAACAAAACAAAAAAAACCATATATATATACATATATATATGGGTTTGAATGACATAATATGTGGTCTACTGATATATATATCTCACATATATATATACCACATATTATGTCATTCAAACCCATATATATATATATATCAGTAGACCACATATTATGTCATTCCATTCAATTTCTATGAAATGCCAAGAATAGACCATCATAGGGGCATGACATATAATCCTGAAGGAATATAGCAGAGGTTTAGAGTAAGTACTTTCTTTGAAAGATTATAGATATGAGTTCAAATCTCTGATGTTCCACATATATGTGGTTCTGGAAATTCTGCTATTTCAGCTTTAGAACTTTGCTATCTGTGATCCTTGGCACAATCAGAGATTTCATACACTTAGCACAGCTAGGTATGTGTAAGCATAAAAAAGGTGTGTAATACCCCTCAGGTATTGCACCACCACTAAAACTAAAATGATGCAGCAGAGACAGAAGTTTGTCCACAGCTACAGGTTCAAGGGCTGCAGTGATTTCCACCCCACCCACAGAGAGCATCACTGCTGTAACTCTGCACTGAGCTAAGAGTAAGAACCCTGAGAGCATGTGTGCAAGTGCCATAACTAAAGAGATGTGACTCCCCCTGAACACCTGAAGCTTTTTTCCTTCCATCCTTTCTCCCTCCCTCCCTCTCTCTCTCCCTCTCTCCCTCCCTCCCTCCCTCCCTCCCTCCCTCCCTCCCTCCCTCCCTTCTTTCCTTCCTTCCTTCCTTCCTTCCTTCCTTCCTTCCTTCCTTCCTTCCTTCCTTCCTTCCTTCCTTCCTTCCTTCCTTCCTTCCTTCCTTCCTTCCTTCCTTCCTTTCTTTCCTTTCTTCTTTTTCATTTTTTGTTTTTGAGCTAATTCTTGCAGTGTTCAGGGCTTACTCTGGGCTCTGCTCTCAGGAATCATTCCTGGCAAACTCAGGGGACCGTATGTAGTTCTCTAGAGTTCGAACCCAGGTTGGCCATATGCAAGACTTGCTGTACTGTGCTCAGGTGATATTTTCTAGGGTGCTGGTAACCTAATGGCCACACATTTGATGAGACCAGAGACACATCACTGATCTTCTCTTCACCCCAACAGTGTCATTCATTTACTTTGTAATATGCAGAATCTCTGTCCACATTATTTGGGACAATAGAGAAGAGTTTTGTTTGATTTGCCTTTGGGGCCATAGCAGTGGTACTCAGGGCTTACCCCTGGCTCTGCTCAGAGATCACTCCTGGTGTTGCTTAGGATACCCTGTGGGATGTTGGAGACCTAGCCCAGGTTGGCTACGTAAAAGACCAACATCCTACTTGTTGTACTGCCTTTCTGAACCTGAGGAGAGGTTTTTAAAAATCTTAAAGGATATGGATCAAGTAGTGGAGCATATGGTTCCATGGGTCCTCCCATCTTATAACTTTGGCATCCGCTATGCCTGTGCCCTGAAACTTGCTTCCCCCAAAGATTTGCAGGCCACACACTTTCTCTTTGCTCACAATTCTGCAAAGACTTTCTTAAAAAGGACAGCTCTGCTCATCCTACTTGGGGAGAGGAACTTGGACCACACCCAGCAGTGTTTAAGGAGTCACCCTTCAATTTTGCTGGGGGAACCATGCAGAACTAGGGATGGAACCAGGCTCAGTGACATGAAAGGCAAGTATCTTAACCCCTGTGCTATCTCTCTGCCCCAGTATATTTAGTTAGTGACTTCCCCCCCCATCCCTAGTTAGTGACTTTTGGGGCCACCCCTAATAGTGTTCAGTTTTCTACTAGCTCAGATGGTGCATAAGGTACCATAAGAAGGTTATGGCAATCTAACTGTAGTCAGAAGCATGCAAGGCAAGCTCTTTTTTTTTTTTTTTTGGTGGTTTTTGGGTCACACCCAGCAGTGCTCAGGGGTTACTCCTGGCTCCATGCTCAGAAATTGCTCCTGGCAGGCACGGGGGACCATATGGGACGCCGGGATTCAAACCGATGACCTTCTGCATGAAAGGCAAATGCCTTACGTCCATGCTATCTCTCCGGCCCTTCAAGGCAAGCTCTTTACTCCCATACTCTCTCTCTCCAGCCCTCTGCCCATTTAAGCACCATTTATACCCTTTGTCAAACTTTCCTTATTACCATAATTATATGACTTTATGTGATACACTTGTCTGGAAGAGGGGTGGTCAGTGGTCTTACTGTCTGGAAGATTAACTAGGAAGAATGTTTGTGACTGCCATGCATAGTTATTGAGGCACATAGTTTATGCTCAGTGAGATCAGCTGCTCCAGAAACTCTCTGTATGTTCTTGCCTGGAAAGCACAGTGGAACCCAGTTGAGGTACCACTTTGCCTCTGGGTTTTGACAGGCTAAGAAGGTGCCTTCTCCCCAACACACACACTTGAGACCAAACCCCAGCAACTCTACCTCACCCAACTTTGTCCTGCCTCAGTCTCTGTGACTGCTTCTGACCCTAACCCATGTTTCTAGGGAAATTGCTCATTAGACACATGTATTGCTACATTTTCTTCATTATGAAAGAATAGAAGAATCTCACCCAATTAAATTTTATTTCTCTGATATCAGACTTAGGGCTCCACACAGGTGGATTTTCTCTCTGTTTTCTGCTATGAGCACAAACACAAGGATTTTACCACTCTTCTCCCTTTTCTCACCATATCATACCTGCCCTGCTGTGCTCAGATATGCACCCTCCAGCCTATGGGTTTTCGGATATACCAAGGGTCTTGTGATCCTCTGGTTGGTGGGTGATAAACATGATTTAAGGGACTGTGGGCAGTATTTTCAGGAAAAAAAAAAGATCAGAAAAAAAAAGAGATGAAAATGTTTTTATTTGGAAACTGATGCCAAGGCTCATAGAAGTTTGAGGTCCCCATTCTGATCTATAGAGGTCTGAAAGAAGTTTTAATACTTGTCCCCCTCTATCATTGTCATGGACTATAAGGAGCATAGGTATTATCTGTGTACATAGTGCCCAAGCACATGTTGCCAGCATCTCCCCTCTTGACATGTTACTTCCTGCTTTCATTCTGGGTTGTATGCTGGGTTTCTTCACCTTTGGAAAAGTTCACACTGCCTTTGAGTATGTTACTCTCTCTCTTCTTATCCTTTTCCTTCCCTCCCTCAGAACCTCTATAAAACCTGTTTTTGCCCCCAGAGTGCTGTTGGATGCCAAAAGAACAAAAAAAGAAAAACATAACCATAAGAAGGGGGCTGGAACAATATTACAGTGGATAGTAATTTTGCCTTGCACAGGGCCAACCCGGGTTAGATCTCCTGCATCCTATATGGTCCCTCAGACTTCTAGGAGTGATTCCTGAGTGTACAGTCAGGAGTAATCCCTGAGTGCTGCTGGGTGTGTCCCCAAAACATAACCAAACAAACAAACAAACAAACAAACTTGTTTTTACTAAAAATAAAAGTTCTAGAAGGAGAGATTTGGGTACTGCTTGGTTTTGGTTTCACCATGAGCTGTCTGGATTATAAAATGGTCAGTTCTTTCAAATATCCCCAGCAACAGTGGAGGTTGTGGGTTCACATGCTTTCCTTTATAGATATGGACACACCTGCTGGGTAGTCACTCCTGCAGTATTCCATAGGTGATGCAATTGAGAGCAACCCCAGAGCACCAACTCTGGGTATGGTTCCCCAAAACAAGCCGATAGACACTATGTTCTTACCCTGCCTTTAGGGTCTGACCAACCCCACTATAGTTTCCAGTAGCCTCAAGCCTCATCTTGTCTGCATAAGGTCAGTCTGTGTAAAGAACTTGACATTGCTCTGAGACCTGATGACAGGCCCTGCCCTCCCTTTTTTACAGTTCATTTATGTTTATACATGGACTGACAAAGTGACTCTTTTCCTGATTTTTGAGAGAGGAGCCTGAGCTACAGTGTGACTGCCAGGAGGGACAGTTCTCTGCCCCTCAATCACTGAGGAGAAAGATCTCCCCCAGACCCAGCATGTCTATCTCACTGCATTCACCAACCCCTTGGAATTTTTTTCTTCCAGCCTCTAAGCATCCCTTCCCCCTTTAAAATTGGTATTCATTTCCAATCTCTTCTGTTTTATGGTTGTTGGGCATGGAAACTATTATGCTGGGTGAAATAAGTCAGAGGGAGAGAAATAAACACATAACAGTCTGACTCATCTGTAGGATTTAAGAAAAATAGGGCCCGGAGAGATAGCTCTGAGGCATTTGCCTTGCAAGCAGCCAATCCAGGACCAAAGGTGGTTGGTTCGAATTCCGGTGTCCCATATGGTCCCCCGTGCCTGCCAGGAGCTATTTCTGAGCAGACAGCCAGGAGTAAGCCCTGAGCACCACCGGGTGTGGCCCAAAAACCAAAAAAAAAAAAAAAAGAAAGAAAAAGAAAAGACAGTATGTTAATACCCAGTGACAATAGAACTGAGGGCTGGAAGGACCAGCCCAAGATATGAAGCTTACCACAAAGAGTGGAGTTAGAGAAATAACTACACTAACAACTATCATGACAATGTTAATGAGCGAGAGAAATAGAATGCCTGTCTCAAATACAGACGGGGTGGAGGGAGAAGCAAGATGGGGGGCATTGGTGATGGGAAGATTGTACTAGTAAAGGGGGGTATTCTTTTTTACAACTGAAACCCAACTACAAAATGTTTGTTATCATGGTGCTTAAATGAAGGTATTATAAAAAATAAAAATGGTATTTATTTTTGTACCAAGGATATGATCTTGCCCAAAATATTAATAGTTACATATTTTTTTTAAATCTAGGAGGATCTAGCAATGGCTTAGTGGGTAGAGCATTTGCTTTAGTCCAGTTGCACCAGTTGCATCCTGGGCTTCCCATATGATCCCCTAAACACTTCCAGGAGTAATTCCAGGTTGCAGAGCCAAGAGTAAACCCTGAGAGCCACTAAATGTGGCTAAAAACAAAACAAACAAATCTCTTTTCACTGCCATAACTAATGTCTGGCTTTATTTTTAGGAGTATGTGTATATGCATATGTGTATACAGCAAAGTACATACATAATATGTACACACACACACACACACACACACACACCCTTTCTCAGGTCAAAATAGCCTCAGGGAGAGCTAAGCCCAGTACTCTTCAACTACATCCAGAGCCTCATTGCTCTCTGATCTCCATCCTTCTGTTCCCTCCCACCAAGTCAACCCTGATATCCAGCTTCCTGTTCTGGCTGTGGGGTCTATAGGATCTTTGGGGGTAATTCACTGAAGGTCACTTCTAGAGGTCCTTCCTTCTAGGGACAAGAGTTTGGACTGTGGGATCCTACTCCTTGTGCCCTGCCCTCAGAAGTTTTCCCTTTGTTGCTGGATTTGGAGATTTCGGGGTCATTGAACTAGGGGAATAGGAAAGGATCCTTGGACACAAATCTTCTAGATTTGTGTATGGCCAGCAATCTTCAGATCCTCTTTTGCTCTTTCTCTGAAACTCAGAAATCTGGACCAACCTTGCTGATGTAGCTAGAAGTCAAGACAGGGTCATGAGGATTCTGGAGATCCAGGGGTCCAGAGGATCAGAGTTAGGACAAAGAGTTAGAATCAAAGAGGAGTTAGCAGGCTAAAGGGAAAAACCTGGCACTAGGGACCAACATTGCAGTGAGACCAGAATGGCTGGTAAGAGGTACAGCTGGGGGTAGGGAACAAGGAAATGGAAGGGGATATGTGTGCATGCCTCAGGTAGTGCTCAGCACCAAGGATCTGAAATTGTGGGCTCATACAGGAGCAGAAACAAATGTGGGACCAGGAAAGTGGGGAGAACTAAAGCCTGTAAACTAGCCATAGTGCAGAGAGCCTGGAACTGGAAAGTCTGCACAAGTAGAAAGCACTGGGAACTAAAAAGAGCCAGGAAAAACTGGGCAGCTAGGTTTCATCTCCCAGGCATCAGATGACCAATTTAGCCCAGCAGGGAAATTGGAAGGTTCAGCAAAGACATCAAGGTCAGAATCCCATTTTTGACTCCCAGCTGGTGTCCTAGTTGTTTAGAGGGGCATTCCAGAATAAGCCAGAGCACACACTACTGAAGAGATGGGGCTGGGTTTTCTGTGTTTAGGAGCAGTACCTTCAAGCTATTCCTATAAGCCCCCTACTCCACTCCCTATTTCTCTACAGCCATGGTTTTCTTTTTTTTTCTTTTTTTTTCTTTTTTTTTCTTTTTTTTTTTTTGTGGTTTTTGGGTCACACCCGGCAGCACTCAGGGGTTATTTCTGGCTCCAGGCTCAGAAATTGCTCCTGGCAGGCACAGGGGACCATATGGGACTCCGGGATTCGAACCGATGACCTCCTGCATGAAAGGCAAACGCCTTACCTCCATGCTATCTCTCCGGCCCCTCATGGTTTTCTTTAATTGCAGAGGTATTTTGTCATCTGAAACAAACTACATAGATAACAAATTGGCCAGAGTGGAGAGCCATTATCCTGACTCACACATCCCATGCATGGTCCTCTTGGATAAGCACAGGGTCATGAAGCCTCCAGAGACAGTCGCACAATGTTGGAGAAAACAGAGATGAAAAGTCATATCAGAGACTTACCAGAGATTCTCAGGGGAACAAGGAGTTGGAGATCCCAAGCGCACTGCTTGCAAACAGGTCAGTAAAAACTGGTTTGCAGATACCCCAAGGGTTCAGAAGGGAAGAACTCCCTTTGCAACAGTGCACACCAAATGAGTTACTTTATCCCATGATTTTATCAAAACACTCTTGAACCAACTAAAATGATCTGTTTTGTTTTAATTTGTTTGGTTTGGGGGCTACACTCAGCAGTGCTCAGGGATTACTTCTGGCTCTGCACTCCTGGTTCACTTCTGGGAGACTCGGGGACTATATATGGAGTCAGAGCTCAAACTCCATAGGGCTGCATACAAAATAAGCGCCTTACCTGTAGTACTTTCTCTCTGGACCCCAACTGAAATGTTTTAAATACACACCACCTGCACTGATTTGTATTAAAATAGCATTTCTATCAGCCAAAACAAACAAAGAAAAAAACCCCAAGTGATTGTAGACAGCATATTCTTATCCATTCCACAATGTTTTATTAAATAAATAAAAACTTTATTTGCATCTTTATGAATATAAACAATATTCTGAGTTTGATCACTTAGAAAACAACTATATTTAACAAAAATAGTAAATAAATGAGTTTTGTTAACCACATATTAACAATTTCTTACCTATAAATATGGAAACCTCTCAAAACTGGCTTTGCGGTGGCTGCTCTTTGTGAATTTCCATAAAGGCTTACTCTTCCATCATATAATATCCAGGTCAGCAGTGAAGGGGAAAAATTATTTTGCAACTCACAGATTAGGACTTTCAATGAGATATTTCAGCTATAATTACTCATATTGAAAATTCTACTAAACACTTTCCTTTTAATTCAAAATCAAGTAGGTAGGTAAACAGAAATAGTACCTCAAGGACATGCATATCCCTCAGAATATAACTGGCTTTGAGTTCAAGAACAGTGTGTGTGTGTGTGTGTGTGTGTGTGTGTGTATGTGTGTTCCCCAAAGTCACTGAGATCTTAATATGAATAAAATTCAAGAAAATGTTTATTTAGTGGTGTTTGTGGGTTAAATTTCTTGATCTTTCATACCAACCTTGGCAACTGAGTCTCTTAACCCTCAAACAGGTTCCTCCTTATGGGTACCTGGGGTCCTTCTTGGGTCTAGTACCAGCCATACAGCCTAGAGGGAGACCTGCCATAAATAAGATCTAACTGCTATTTTAGCTCTAAACCCTGCCTCACTTCAAGACATGACTTTACTTTGAACTCTGCTCCTTCCCTGTCTCCCCATCCCTTTATTCAGAATAGTCATGCTCACTGGCTTAAGGTCCTAAAGCCATTTTTATATACCCTTAGTACCCAACCTCTTCCCCCTCCTTCCTACCTTCTCTTCTTACAGCAGATACCCTGTCCACTCTCAGCCTCTGTCTTAGCAGCTGGTCCTTTGTGCCCTCAATACCCTGCTTGAGTTTTTGGGTCCTTTGGACATTATCTGCTTAATACCCCAATACCCCACACCCCACTGGTGGATATGTTTACACTTTTTCTTTGCTTATTTGAGAATGGAGATCAAATTTTAATAGTTTGTGTCTAGAAGCTCCAATTCTGATTCTTCTTAGGAAGTGTTCACAAAATGAATTGAACTTTTTTCTTTCTATTAAAATTCATAGACAGACAGAGTTCTGAATCTTCTTCTAAGCCCGGTGTCTCCTAAGCTGGAACATTACTGAGTGCCCCATCCTTGAGGGACAGTTAAGGTTTTATAAGTCATCTACCTATCTACCCATCTACCATACCTATATGGGGTATGACCATTACAGAGAATTCATCCCTTTCTTCCATCTGATATCCTGAACTAATCCTGAAACTTGGGTCCTGCGTTTAGAATCTGTCTTCTTTTTTTAACTTGATTGATTAATTGATTGATTGATTGATTGGTTTGGGGGCCACACCTAGCAACACTCATAGATTACTCCTAGCTCTGCACTAATAAATAGCCCCTGGCAAGCTGGGGGACCATATGGGGATGCCAGGAATTGAACAATGCCCTCCTGCTATGCTATCTCTCTGACTCTTAGAATCTATCTTAAAGAGACCAAAGTCACCACTTTCCCAACTCAGCTTTGAGCAGCTGACAGCCTACAGATTTGCTAATGGCTCTTATCCAGTGACAACCATGACTAGAGAGATTGTCCTTCAAGGAAAGGCTCTCTGGGTGTGCCTTCAATGTTGTCATTGATTCTCTCCTTTGGACTGTTTTCTTTTTTTTTTTTTTCATTTTTTTTTTATTTTAATTATGACAACAAAGATGTAAAGAAGAGGACAGGGTAAAGTTACAGTGGAAGCCCAATCACCCATAAACAGCATTCTCGGTAGTCCCATCGATGATGTCCCAGCCTTGAACTTTCAGCCAAAGAGCATTTAGAAAAACAAAACTGAACCCATGTACAGTACAATTACTTGTCCCTCAGATCCCCAGTTGTAGTACATACTATTTCTTAGCAGCACACAATATAATCTAAAGACATTATACTTATGTAGCTCCTTAAACATTGAGGGCAAAGTACATTTCTCTAGTTCCATGTACATACTACCTAGTTTAAGTTAACCTCAAAAGTTTTAGTGGCTTGTTTTTCTTAAGGGTTGGAGTCAAGGGAACATAGTAAAAAATGGTATTCAAGTGGCATTTGTTTGCATAGGCCCACCAAAACATAAGGGACATGGAAAGACAAATTATGGTCTAAATATAAGGAGACCCTAACCCTGAAGTTTCCTGGCACAGGATTGACTCTAGGCTCCAGGCAAATTAGTTTGTTCAATTCAAGTCATCCTCTGTAGTGGCAATACACCTCCATTCCTCACATAGTCTCTGTTGTTGGTATCATGCTTCTGTATTAAAGATCCTGGAGTCTGCATGTCCCATATTGCAGTCAGGATGGTGCATAGCATCCTCTCGTTTCACCTCCCACTTAAGGGGCACTAGAGAGAACCATGTCCTGTAGAGCAGGTCATTGTTGCTATCAAGTCTTCTCGGTGGAAACGGAAGTCTCTTTATAAGAGGTCGATGTCAGACCCTTGGTAGTGTCTTTCCTGGTAGAGGACTGCTTCCCGCTCTTGTTCTAAAAGACCTTGGATGTTTCGTAGATAGCTTGCCTGGTTCCGGCGTGTATGGAGGAAGCCCATTCTTCTGAAGCCTGTGCCAGTTCATTATATCAATGTTCAGGGTGTAAGGTACATTGTACTGAGATTTATTAGATAAGAACTTATCTGTATGTATTTTTTTTCCCCATTTTAATGTGTCTATGCAAACAAGGATCAATGCCATGGGGCATTATTGGTGCATCTAAAGGCAACAGGGACAAGACCAGAAATTTCCATGACATAGTTCAATCATCGGCATCAAACTGAGGGACAGTTCCATCAACAATCCTTACTTAACAGCTTACAAAGAAAAGATAAGATGAAAAGTGAATAGAAACATCATGGTAGAAGAATATATACAGAGTTACATCAGTTAAAGAAAATACCCATAAAATATTCAAAAGATATGTGTTCAATTTGTGTCCTTCTAAATAGTTCTGGGATTTGTTAGATATACTGTATGTCTTAGATTAGAGATAAGAACTATGTGTTACTGAAGTTAAAGAAGGGTAAATCGGGGGTACTGAAGGTTGGAAGGAGCAAATGTTCGCGCGGGGGCGCTACCCCCGCGTGGTTTGCAAAATGTAGACTGGTATGAGATTACCAGTGACAAACTGATATAGCTGAGCCCCTCTCTGCCACCCACCAGATCCAGCTCCACCCCCTAAGCCCAACCCTAGGCCAGTGTCCCGGTCCGGCCTGGGGGTGGGGAAAAACCCAGAGTGCCCCGTCAGCTCCTCCCAGAAACCCACCTGGAGATCCGGAGGAATGGGGGAGAGGGAGGTCGTGTGACCCAATTGCGGACCCCCCTGACCCTGGGCTGGACTTAAAGGCCGCTGGCCCATGAGGGGTCTGCCAGCTGGCCATCCATGCCGGCTAAAATCTTGCTCCGGGAAGGGAGAGAGACCTCCCAAGCCCGAAGTTCAGGGACTGGAGCCCCCCCCCCCCCCCCCCCCCGGCCAGTGTCCCGGTCCGGCCTGGGGGTGGGGAAAAACCCCTGGACTGTTTTCTAAAACCATCTTGGCAATATTACTGATTTCTCTCATCATTCACAATGGTTTCTGAAAATGATCTCAAAGCCAGTCAAACACCTAAGTTGTGGCCATATCACTGACTTCACTACCCAAGGAGAGAGAAAGATTTGGATGTTTCCTCATAACTTCATATACATCTCATTTCCCATTGACATCATGGAAAGGAAAATTAGAAAAGTGCTAGTGGCCTATGTACCTTGATTGGGTATTTCTAGAGTGGGAATTAGTTTCTCCAAGGTCTGAAAAATAGAAAGAGCTCCAGAACTATTTGCCGAGTTAAAAACTACTTTAAATCAGAATTTCTTTTTTTTTTTTTTTAATTTTTGAGCTACATCCAGTGATGCTCAGGGGTTACTCCTGGCTATGTGCTCAGAAATCGCTCCTGGCTTGGGGGACCATATGGGATGCTGGGGGATCGAACCTTGGTTCGGCCTAGGATAGCACGTGCAAGACAAATGCCTAACTCTTGTGCCACTGCTCCGGCCCCTAAATTGTAGCTTTTATAGTATGGTTCCATGTCCCTGAGAACATAGCTTGCCAAAACAGGGCAGTGTTTGTGTGTGTGTGTGTGTGTGTGTGTGTGTGTGTGTGTGTGTGAGTGTGAGTGTGAGTGTGTGTGTGTGTGTTTACCAAAATCACTGAGAGCTGAATATGATGAAAGTTATGTGAAAATTATGAGTCTTAATTAACAGCTCCTACAGGTTATTAGTGTTCATGAGTAAGTGAAGTTTATAATCTAAATTTCCACAGATATGTTAGCATTTCTTCTCCTTTTTAAATGCATAATAAGGAATTGACCTTTATGTCTGGACCTAATGCAGAGCTTTTTTTACACACCAACATGAAATTTATATTTCTTCTTCAGGGCCTAAGCATAAAAGGAAACCCAGTTGTCATTTTCCAGGTCAATTCTGCTTTAGACTTAACTTGTCTTAAACATAACTCTCTTCTGAAAACTAAATAGACTGTCAATTCTGATGCCTCTTACCTCCCCAACTACTGAGCAACAGAAGCAAAATAGGCCACATTGGACATGAAATACAACTCCACAAGGAGATCTGAAATCACATGATGAAAAGAAAGCACATTGGGTAATGCAGTTACTATGTTGTTCCCATTGTTGATAACTTTTTAAACACAGCATATGAAACAGGATCTCTTCGTCTGCTCCCCCAACTCAGAGATTAGAATGAATTTCCAATGAGCTCATTTGAGAGCTTTTCTTTCGTACAGGGAAGAAGGCGAGCTAATATAAGAACCAAAAGAAGGGTTTTAGGAGAATCTTAAACATAGGTTTGCAGGATGGTGGCAGAAACATGGAGCCAAAACCCTGTTTTAAGAGTGAAAACAAGGCCCAGAAGGCAGCTTAAGAGCTGGAGCCCCTGAGGAAGGTATCATGGGGATCCCCCAAAACTACCTCTGAGCCCTACAAGTCATGCATCTCCTCCAAAGTAAAAAGTAGAAATGTTATCATTAAGAAGAGCTGAGGGGCTGGAGAGATAGCACAACGGTAGGGTGTTTGCCTTGCACACAGCTGATCCAGGACAGACTGTGGTTTGAATCCCATCGTCCCATATGGTCCCCTGAGCCTGCCAGGGACAATTTCTGAAGGCAGATATAGGAGTAACCCCTAAGCACTGCTGGGTGTGGCCCAAAAACAAAAAACAAAACAAACAAACAAACAAAAACCAGAAGAGCTGAGCTGTCTTTTCTGGAGGGACTGAGTTAGAATATTGATGTCATTTTAAAAATAGCATTCAAAGTCTCTAGAAAGTTCTATGCTTTAGGGCAGCAATTGAACATTAAGAGATGGGGTGGTGGCCTATGTTCAATGTACAACTCAATCTAGCACCAACAGTTTTAGTACAAATGGGTCTTCTGGTATCATAAAAATTAATTGAGGCTCTGCAGTGATAACACAGCTGATAGGGTACTCGCTTTGTACCAGGCCTAACTTGGTTCCATACCTGGCCTCCATAAATTGCCCGAGTCTGCCAGGAGTGATCCCTGAGGGCAGAGCCAGGTAAATCAGATGTGACTCCAAAACAAAACAAAAAACTATTAATCAAGGCTTTCAAGGGAAAGAATAGTCTCTTTCATCTCTCTGGAAGCAAACAAATCTTCCCAGGTCATGTCAAAGCCTATGAGAGAGAAGAATCAATTTTGGTAGTTTCACTGCAAGTGACCCCATACTGGGGAAGCCTCTGGGACACAGTCTCCAGCAGGAGCCCCTGGTTCCACAACCAGGATGCCATGACCTGGGTTTCAACATAACAGCAGGGAAGAAAAGGGTATGCCCTGGATATAGCTCAAGCAGTAGACCTTGCATGTTTAATGTAATCTAGGTTTGATCCCCAGAAACTACAAAGAGAGAAAAAGAGAGAGAGAGAAGAGGAGCCAGAGAGACTGTATAATAAATATGGTACTTACATCGTACCAATCAACCCAGGTTTGCATCGAAGCAACCCATATGGTCCCCTGCAGAGTCCAACAAGGAGTGACTCCCTGAGCTCAGGGCCAGGAGTAAGGCCTTAGCACTACTGGGTGAGGCTCTCCAAAACAAAACTGAATAGTAAGAAGAAATTCCAGTATTTCCCTGTTTTGTTGAATGAGTCCTTTAGGAAATTTGCAGGAGGGTGGGAGAAAGAACCAGCTTTCATTCGTTTGTTTGTTTCCTGTTCTGAAATAGTGTGGCTGGATGGGGATGACTTTGGAAAGGAAGACCTAGATTTGGATTTCTGGGTCAGCTCTGTCCAGCCCCCAGGGCTCGGCTCACGACCACCACTCCCGAAACTCAGCAATGACCAATGAATGAAGACATACACGTTTCTTCAGAGAAAGTGGCCGGGGATAGCTGCACTCCAAAAAGTCAAGTAGCAATAGTCTTGAGGAAGGACAGTAACCAATCCTGGGAATCCCAAATATCAGTTTGAGCGTTTAGAAAGGGGTCGGGGCATCACCCAAAATCAGACGGACACAGCCCCCGGCACGATCCGTCGGATGTGGGTATAAGACTTCCTGATGGTGACGCTGCCGTGATGCGACACCCCCCGGGGCAGGACACACTCCTCCGTCAGCTTCTGCGTTTCGGGGTTCCAGCACAACACAGTGGCGATGACCTCGTTCTTCTCATCGCGACCCCCCGTGATGTAGAGGCGGTTGTTGCAGGGCGAGATGCCGCAGCTGGCCCGCTCGTGGCTGAGCTGCGTTACCAGGCACCAGCTGTCCTCCAGCGGACTGTAGGCATAGAGCGCCCGCATGGCCCCACCTGCAGGGCAAGAAGAGTCAGGCTTCTGCTTTCCTTCTGCACAACCACTATAATCCTGCTTTGGAGAACCCCCAATCCCCTACACGGTCTTGCTAAGTAAGACTCAGTAGGCCTGGCAGAGAAAATACAAGAGTCAAGGCAAGATAGTGCAGGAGTTAAGGTACCTGCTTGCATGCAACTCTGGAGTGATACCTGGCAACATAAAATCACTTAAAAACACTACCAAGACATAGAGTGGGCCAGTAGAGGCAGGAAGGGCTGGTCACGTTCTATATGCCCCTTTAATTCTACAGCCAAGGACCCAGCAGTTCCTAAAGAATGTGATAGACTTGACAAGATTGCCTAACACTCTTAACATTTCCGAGTCATTTCTGGTTTGGCAAGCTATGGGCTTGTCTTCTGGATAAATGTAACTTTTCAAACTCCTCAAAGCAAGCAGTAAGAATAAATTTCCCAGGAACACAAATAATATTATTTCTTCTTTTCTGGGGGAGAGAACATACCCTCCGAGCGGAGGACTATATGTAGTGCTCGAGATTGAACCGGGTTTGGCCTCATGCAAAGCAAGCAGCTTAACTCCTGGACTATCTCTCCAGCTATATGCACTTTTCTTATGGTGCATATTTGCATTTTTTGTTCAGTTGCTAGTGCTTATAGCCAGTGACATTTAGCTCCTCTCCTGGGCCAGGTAAAGACTACCAAGGTCCTAACCAGTCTCATATCCCCAGTGTGTCAAACACTTCCCAGAGTCCTTGAGTTCCCAGACCTTTTCTGATCTATCTGCATAATGTCAAACTGGCTGAAGCTGGGGGGAGAAGCATTTTCTCACTTACCAACAACATAGATGCGGTCCCGGAAACTCACTGCATTTATGCATTTGGCCTCCACTGGCATAGGAGACTTTAAACTCCATTTATTGGTTGAAGGGTCATAACACTGAGTCTTGTCTGTGGCTAGTTTCCCATTGGGCCCTCCACCAATCACATAGAGCTTCTTCTTATGACTGGTGGCCGCAAAGGAACTGACGTGGAAGAGAAGGGATGCAGCCTGAGAGATACAGGACACCAGGAGATAATGTCAGTCACAGGACCCTTGACTGCTGACTCACAGGACACAGGCCAGGGTCCAGGAGGCAGAAACTTTTGCCTGAAGTCACAGGTCTTTGGTTTCACTGTTCTTGTGACACACAGAGACTCAAAGTGCATAGTTCCTGCCATTGCTTCAGCCTAAAGCAGGGACTTGGGTTTTTCCATCTTGTTTCTCCCAGAATCCAGCTCCCCAAAAAAGAAGGGGAATAGACCAGTGGTCCTCAAGCTTTTGTATACCTCTGGTAGAGATAGTATGGGAACTAAGGTGCTTGCCTTGCATACAATCAGCCCTGGTTTGAACCATGGCTCCTCAAAGTCCCCAAACACTACTGGAAGTAACATCTAAGCACAAAATTGGGAGGATTTTCCAGCTATTGCCAGGTGTGACCCCAAAACCCAACCTTCCCACTACCAAGTGGCATAGATAATAGTGAATGTAGATTAACCCATCCAACATGCAGGGAAAATGATTTTGTAAACATGCATATTTATTTATTCAAATATATTTACTGCCAAGCAGATAGGGCTGGAGGGCCTGCTTTACATACTGGAGTACTGGTGTGATCCCCTATATCAGAAAGGCCCCTGATGGACCTCTGAGAACCAAACCTGGGACAGTCCCCAGGAACTTTAGGGCATGCTCTAAAAAACAGATATACTGATTTACTGATTGCCTGCTATGTGCCATCTATTGTCCTTGATATTTATGTCAAGGAAGAAAAGCTGGCAGGAGAATTTCAGATGATTGCAGATAAACAGACTCTCCTAATGCAAATTTAAGGATCAATCCATATGTGTACTTTTATTCTTTGAATCTCAGGATGTATAAGGGAATTATCAAGAACCTAGCATCCATTGGCATGACACTATTGGGCCATGGAGATCCCTGTGATGAAACTTGACAGTGAGAAGTTACTGAGCAAGTCCCACCTAGAATTCCTCCTCACCCCCTTTACCTCAGACCAGCAGTTATGGAAGGGGTCATAGGCTTCCACATTGTTGATTCTTTGCAGACCATCAAAACCACCAATCACATAGACCTTGCTCCCCAGCACCACCATCTTATGTCTCCAGCGGCCTATGTTCAAGTACTCTATTTGAATCCATTTGTTGATAGAAGAATTATATTTCCAGACATCATGCTGTGTTTCTTTGCCACCTATGGGGAATGAAACGCATATTAAGAAATTACCTGCTGAGTCAGAAATATGCTTCTCCCTTCCTTCCTTCAAAGTTCATGAATGTGAAAGCTTCTTCCTAAGGGATGGTTGAAAAAAAACTCTGCAGGTCTTTGGGGTCTAGATTGAAAGACAACAAGCACAGAGGACCAGGAAGTATCAGTTAGACAATTGAATCATGAGCTGTCAAGCTGTCACCTCTGTGCTGTGAGAGAGAGCTCAGAGAAGGGGTAGCTTTATGGAGGTGGCACCTAGGAATGTCTGGACTGATGGAGTAACAGCATGAAAGGGTGCCTATTGAAGCACAGGGAAGGTAGGACCATTCCAGCAGAGAAAATAGACCTTGACCAGCAGAATATGTTATTGTTTCCAGATTTATGCTGCTTATTTTTATTTTTAAAAATAGTACTATTTATTCATACTTTTTATTGAAGTAATTATTTGTTATTAATTATTCATTGGTTTTCATTGACTTGAGATACACAATTGCAAAGTTGGGTTTCATTTATACAATATTCCAACACTCATCCCTTCACCAGTGCACATCTTCCACCTCCAATGTCTTCAGTTTCCCATTTCCTTCCTGCTCCACACCAGTCTGCTTCTATGACAGACCTTTTCCCCCTCCCCCTTTCTCTCCACCTCTCTCTCTCTTTTTCTTTTTAGGCATTGCTGTTTGCATTTCACTTTACACCCTTTCAGCACCCCAGTTCTTATCCAGAGTGATCATTTTCAACTATAATCGGCATAGTAATTCCTTCTTTGTCCTAACTACACTCCCCCCACTCTCTGTGTCAAGTTTCCTACCATGGCAATCCTCCTGAACATTATCTCTATTATCTTTGATGTTTTATATATGTGTATATAAAACACATATTATGGTGTGTTTTATTAATATCCCACAGGAGTGTGATTATTCTGTCTATCGTTTTCCCTCTGATTTATTTCACTCAGCGTAACACTCTCTATACCCATCCATGTATAAGAAAATGTCATACTTAATTTTTCTACAGCCAAAGGCAATTTTAAAGCAGCTCAAATTCTGCTTATGTACTTACTTAAACAAAAACAAAACTACACACTAAAACACTTCTAAAAATCTTGTAAAATTCTCTTGGCTTGTAAAATGTATAAATAAAAATGTTAAATATAAAATCTATATAAAATTTAAGTGGATTTGGTCCTATTTTAAAGCAACTTTTGTTATAAAATAATGAAATCTCACAAAAGAATGAAGGCTCACAATAAACCATATGAAAGTGATCTCGCAGATATTTTCCAAGACAATTCTCTAAAGAAACAGAAAATGCATAATCCAATTAGGTCAAGACAAAGGAGATCTAACTATGGGGGCATATAGTTTAATAAAATATGTTCCTAGTTCTGTGTTTCCACTTCCCATTCAACAGAGTCCCACTCTGTGCATAAAGCAGGCCTGACCTCATCAGGCCATCAGCACTAAGACAGCCCTGATAGCACCAATGATGGGTCCTGTCCGAGAAAACATTTTTGCAGCATAGAGTCCAGGTGAATTTAAGCATTTTGATCAAAGGCATGAACACCTTGAACATTTGAAGTTGCTGTCCTTGGAGGCCTTTTTCTGTATCTCATTCTCAGCAACCATGAGGAGGGGACTTGCCTGTTTTCTTTTGCTTACCACCTTAGAGAGAGAACAATGGCACAGTCTGGTTCTCCCTGAGTTGCTGAAACTCCCTCTTCCATGAAGTTTTTGTATATAGTTAAATCATTTAATTTTCTTGCTAAGGACTTTCTAGAGGTCTCTTCTAGAACATTCAAGATACTGCAATATTGACCTTATGTAGTATCAAAAAATATAAAATAACATTAGCTTTCAGAAAAACAAACACAAACATGAAAGTTTGAGCTGTTTCCTACCTGACCTTGACTAGTGTGAAACTTCTGTACATTGACTCTTGCTGAATCTCACTTTTCCTTATTTATTTATTTATTTATTTATTTATTTATTTATTTATTTATTTATTTATTAATCATTTATCCATTGGGGCTTTGGGGTCATACCTGGTGGTCTCAGGGCTTTCTCTTGGTTCTGTGCTCAGGAACCACTACTGGTAGGGCTCAGAGAGACCATCTGGGATGCTAAGGCAAGCATTATTTCTGCTGTACTAACACTCCAACCCTTCACTTTCCCAATTTGAAACCTGAAGGTAAAAAGCATCTGCCTTGGGCCCGGAGAGATAGCACAACGGCATTTGCCTTGCAAGCAGCCAATCCAGGACCAAACGTGGTTGGTTCGAATCCCTGTGTCCCATATGGTCCCCCGTGCCTGCCAGGAGCTATTTCTGAGCAGACAGCCAGGAGTAAACCCCTGAGCAACGCCAGGTGTGGCCAAAAAAACAAAAAAAAAAAAAAAAAAAGCATCTGCCTTGTAGAGTTGAGGTAAAGGGTATTATAGATAAAACTCAAGTATAAATCCCTCTGAAATATACTAGAAATGAGGAGATGTCATTGGATAGCTACTTATTGAGCATTCAGTAGGACTTGGCACAATGCATAGTATTGGCTTTAATGGAACTGAAGAACTAACGGCAGACAGGCACAGAAACATTGTAAATAATTAAGCAAATTGTATAGAAGCAAATTAAAAACTACTGAGTGTTACTGGGATGTCTAATAGTATGACTTAGCAGGGGTCTCAAACTCGGCCCTCCATACAACATTCTGTGGCCCTGCCCTAGAGGAATCTCTTTTTGTTTTGTTTTGTTTTAGTGGTTTGGGTCACACACCCCAATGTTCAAGGCTTACTACTGACTTTGCACTCAAGGATCACCCTGACTTTGCCTCTTGCGGCCCCCAGGTAAATTGAGTTTGAGACCCCTGGTTTAAGGGAATTTAAGTTTGGAGCAAATTTCTATTTCTTCCTTCCTTCCTTCCTTCCTTCCTTCCTTCCTTCCTTCCTTCCTTCCTTCCTTCCTTCCTTCCTTCCTTCCTTCTTTCCTTCCTTCCTTCCTTACTTTTCCTTCCTTCCTTCCTTCCTTCCTTTTCCTTCCTTCCTTCCTTCCTTCCTTCCTTCCTTCCTTCCTTCCTTCCTTCCTTCCTTACTTCCTTCCTTCCTTCCTTCCTCCCACCCTCCCTCCCTCCCCTTTCTCTCACTCCCCCCTCACTCCCTCCCTTCCTTCCTTCTTTCCATCCTTCCTTTCTTCCTTCACCAGACACAGTGGTGTTTCAGTTGAGTACCACATCATTGCTCTGGAATTCCTCCCCAAACTGCCCCGGGACCATGAACACCAAGGATGGAACCTGGACTCTCCATATGTGAAGTCTTCTCTCTGGTATTCACACACACACACACACACACACACACACACACACACACACAACATCACCCTCGATCTCTTTCTCACACAGTCAGGAGTTGAACCCAGACATATTTGGGGCGGTATGACTATAGACTAGATCTCATGTTCTCTAACACTGGGGCACATCCCCAATCCTGAATTAGTTGTTCTTATTAATGGTGCTTGAGAGAGTTCCCCATGCTTGTGGTAGACACCTGATTGGTAGCATTTTCCTTTCCCATGAAGGATTGGGGATCCTTGTCTGTCTGTGTCCCACATCCCAACCCAATACTGTTCACTGTGTTCACTATTCAGCAGTCATGAGCCTTTGAGATGAGACCACGTTTTTTTCTGCCCTAATCAGGAGATGGGTTGGAGGTGGGGCAGCTTCAGTGCCAGGCAGCTCCTGCTTACCTGAGATGTAGACCTCATTTTTAAATGTGACACATGCAAACTCCACCCATTTCTTATTGTCACTGTCCAGCTCATTCTCTGTCATGGGGAGTTTGGCCACCTCCAGACGGCTACGCCTCAGGGGGTCCAGGCAGGTCACCTCAGCCACAAACCGCTCATCCTTCGTGCAGCCCCCGATGATCATGAACACCTCAGACTGGAACTCATGCATCCTGGGCTTGGTGCGCTCTGAGATAATCTGCAAAATCAGGAGACGGTAGGGTTTTTGAGGTGTCAGTTGGCCTATAGTTGGCACCTGCGGTGCCCTATTCATCTACAGCATCCTGACAACTAGGATTTTGTACTCAAGACACAGAAGTTTGCTACCCAAGATGATGAATGCTGACATGGATGCAGTTGATGCTGAAAATCAGGTGGAACTGGAGGAGAAAACACATTTTATTAATCAAGTGTTAGAATTACAACATACACTTGAATATCTTTCTGCAAGAGTAGATGCCATGAAGGAAGAAAATCTGAAGCTAAAGTCAGAAAATCAAGTTCTTGGACAGTACATTGAGAACCTTATGCCAGTTTCTAGCGTTTTTCAAACCACAGATACAAAATGCAAAATAAAATAGGGTGGGAGGGCCTCTCAGGGTCCTACAGTTTTATGAAGTTGCTGCTGATCCTTTTCTTTAACATTTGGGTAGATTCCACAAGTCAAGAGTGTTTTTGTTTGTGGCGCCATTGGCTCATCTGAAGCAGGATCAACAGCCTGACATGGCCTTCCACGAGTCTGTGTTATTAGTCTATGAAAATGTGCTGGTGTGTCATCTCTTTAACTAGAAATGCAAATATTTATGGAGCCTGAAAATGAATGTTTAATGCAACTGGCTTTCACTTCTAGACTTAGTGCTGTTTTTATTTATCTTTGATTATAGACAATAGAAAGAGATGCAAGAAAAAAACCATGCTGTGGAAAAAGTGAGCAAAATCATGTCCTATATGTGCGGTTTCAGTCCCTGCCTGCCATCTTGTGCTTCTCCTCATTGGCTTCTTCCTTCCTGTCCCTGCCAGGAAGGAAAAACTGGTTTTTTATTTGTGAATGTGACTTTAGTCGTGGGCCATCTGTGAGAGACTTCTGACTCTTAATTGTTGAAACTTAAACCAAAATAAGGTGCTGGTTCAGGTTGAGCTTTTATTGTTATATTTAGGATCAAGGATAGTAAATTCTATGTTATTGTTTCCTCTTTAATCAGTTTGAAAACAGAAGCTAGAAGAATGAATGTTTTTTCTTACTTTGTTCTTTGAAATGGAATTGTCGAATTGGGGAGATGGGTTTAGAGTTCCCTTTGCACAAAGTAACCCACTTGGTACCAGAAAAAATGTACTTGGGTTAAATGTGGGGGGGGATAGAAATGGGCTAAGAAGCATGTGGCAAACAGCAGTAACCAGATCTAAGTGTTTTCACCCTAGATCTGTGTTCTCTTCAGACAGATTAGGGAGGTATATATACATACATATGTGTATGAAAATGGATAAAGTTGGACTAACCTCATTAGTTAGTTAGTTGGTTAGTTAGTTAGTTAGTTAGTTAGCTAGCTAGCTAGCTAGTTCTCATTGAAGAAAGACAAGAATTTGGTCTCAACAATAGAGTGAAGGGCCAGAAGGACCAGCCCACAATACGAAGCTCACCACAAAGAGTTGTGAATGTTGTTAGGGAAATAACTATACTAACAACTAACATGACAAAGTTAATGAAGGAGAGAAGTAAATGCCTGTTTCAAATACAGGCAAAAGTGAGGGAGGAGGGTGATCGGGGTCATCAGTGGGGAGAATGTTGCACTGGTGAAGGGGGGAGTTCGTTTATGACTGAAACTCAACTACAATCATGCTTGCAATTATGGTGCTTAAAGATTTTATAATAAAAAATAATTTGGTCTCAGTATTTATTAGTAGTACCTAGAGATCAAGTTTGCAGGAGTTTAAGGGTTTAACAGTATCAGGATCATATATAACAGGAGCAATTTACATTCATTTACCAATGCTTTCTCTGTATTTTATTTTACTGTTTTTCCCAGAATTTTCTGTAAATCCAAAAATTTAGTTTTCAAAGTTGTCAGTCTTAAATATTTTCTTACAATCTAGTATTTAGATGCCATTTGGTAAGGAAATTGCAGAGTTAGAAGTACTATTAAACTATTGCATTGGAAAAGAGCCACTATTATATCTTTGGGTTATTAGATTTGGCCTACTTTAAAACATGAAATAATCTTATATTGGTGTCAGAGTCAATGCATAGTTTTATATGATAATAGACAAGCTACAGTTTCCTTTTTGTGAACTAGCTTACACTTAGAATGTGTCACAGTTATGCTTTGCTGTTTGATAATTAAAAAAAACTGTTTCAGAGAAAAAAATTAGGAAAAGGTACCAGTGGTTTTGGAATGTAGGACTCAGCTGCCAGCTCAGCCACTGCAAGACCAAAAGGCCTCTCCACATCCCATTATTTACCCTCATCTGGGTAGAAGAGAGTGACCACCTCAAAGGTCTGTTGTAAGGAATAAATAACATTAACTATGTCTATTAATGAGTTTGACCTAGGACCTTGTGACTAATGGGTACATAGGAAAGATGATCTATTGTTATTTGTATAAGGATGTCCCCACAATTGGCAATGCTCAGAAGTCATACTCACTTTATGCTCAGAAATCTCAGAAATCGTGCAGTACCAGGGATCAAACTCTGGCTTCCTGCATGTGCACTAATCCTCTGAACTACCTTCCCTGCCCCTGAATTAGCTGCCTTTTTAAAGAAGTCTAGGTTTTGGGCCAGAGTCATAAGACAATGGGTAAGGTACTTGCCATGCATGTAGTAGATCCTGGTTCTGTTCTGAACATCACATTTGGTTCCCACCCACTGGACGCCCTACCACCACCAGGAGTAACTCGATGAGCACTGATCCAGGAATAGCCCACCTTCCCTCCCACTCAAAAAGAAAAAAGATATCGAGGACTTTTTTTTTAACCATCAAATGTCCTTCCTCTCCTTTCTTTACCTGAAACACCAGATCTTGGAATTTCACTTCTAAACACCTGTCACTCACTGTCAATTTCTTGATGATCTCCTAACTGTTTACTACCAGGCTTGTTCTGGAAGACAAGTCCTGACTATGAGCTCAGAAGAGCATTCAGAGACTTAAGTGATAACTACTAGGGAGCAGGGTGGGACAGGGAGTTGGGACAGGCTGACACCCTATCGAGAGAACAAGAACCTTCAACTCCTGAGCAATCAAAGTCATGTTTTTACTTTGAATACTCCATGGGTATCTGAACTCAGTAGAAGAGCAGAAATTTTTCAAGTAGGCAAATGCTCCAGAATCTGGTTCTGGCTTTACCTTCTATGCCTCCTTCAATGAAGAAACAACACAGTGTTTATATCATCAGGCCTTTGTGAGCTCTAAGAGGATGGGGCATAGAACACCTCACAGACATGGAAGGGGCAACTGTAGGAGATTCTATATTGACTTCATAGCTGACACTGTGCTCCCTCCTCCCAGTTCCAGCATTACTGTATCAATGGGTAATTGGCTCCAGATGTGCTGGCAGGAGACCCAGGGCAGTCCCTACTTCCCCAGTGGCCAAAGCAACCCCTTCTCATACAAAGTTGTGTTTCCCTCAGCCTCCATGGTTTCTATCCACAGAGGCTGCTAAACAGCATGCAGGAAAAGAGACCACCCAAAGTGGTAAATTCAATTAGGGGTCACAAATTATGAAACCAACCTACAATTTTCCATTAAAAACTTTTTTAAAAGCAGTTAATTTATTAATTTATTGGGTTTGGGGGCCACACCCTGCAATGCTCAGGGGTTATGCCTGGCTCTGTAGGTCAGAAATCGCTCCTAGCAAGCTCAGGGGACCATCTGGGATGCCAGGAATTGAACTGGGTCCATCCCAGGTTCATGCAAGGCAAATGCCCCACCACTGTGCTATCTCTCCAACCCCATTAAAGACTTTCTTAGTGCAAAGAGCAGAGTTGGTCTGCTCAGGACTGGCTGTGAGAGTGTGGACCATACTTATCTAGCATGAACTGGCTTTTCTGAGGACAGCAGAGGAAAGGAAAGAAGATACAAGGAGAAAGTAGCTGAGCCTGATACTTGGCAGTGTAAAGGTTGCTACTAGGTCTTGGGACCATGGGGATATGGAGAAGCCCAAACTGGATAAATGGTCTCTGAGCAATGAATCAGCAACACCAAAGACCAATTTTATCAGCTTGTTCTTTTCCCTTCAGCTACTATCAGTCTTGGTTCCTGTCCCTAAGCCTTCCTTTCCTGAGACAACTAAGGCATAAGTTCTAGGGTCCATCTGGCCTTTCCTATAGAGGATAAAGAGATGGCAAAACAATGCTTAGAGGTTACATTAGTGTCCCAGAACAGGTTTTCCTGAGATCCTTATTCTCATTTCAATAATGACCCTAGTTTTGCCCCTGCAGGCCCCATCTTATTCAATGTCACTAATTTACTGGCTGCTAGGAGACTAGATGAGCCCATGTCTCACTATAGACTCTGAGGACTGGGATCCTGTTTCTGAATCCTGGCAAACAGAAGGTTCTGCTCCCAGCAGCAGCAATCTCCACACTCCTGTCAACTCTAAGGACTTGCATTTTACATTGTTCCTGAGTCAATCTCTGTAAGAATAGACTACAGCAGCAGTTATGGCAATGAGAGATTATAAACGACACTGCCATTGTACATTGAAGGCTCATTCAGTGTTCCAAATGTCATTTTCTAAGAAGGAAACTTGCATTTTACATTGTTCCTGAGTCAATCTCTGTAAGAATAGACTACAGCAGCAGTTATGGCAATGAGAGATTATAAACGACACTGCCATTGTACATTGAAGGCTCATTCAGTGTTCCAAATGTCATTTTCTAAGAAGGAAGCCAGCTATCACAGAGAAGGTCACTTTTAGAGACACTGAGACACTCAGCTATAAGCCAGCAAGAAACTGAGACCTGCTGGCATTTGTGTGAGTGAATTTGGGAACTGATCCTACTGTCCCACTTAAGTTAACTGTAAGCCAATTTTGGCCACAGCTTCAGGCGTGACCTTAAGCCATTGAGCTAAATTGCTATTTTAAAGAGATTTTTTTTGTTTGTTTATGGGAATCAAGAGGCTAAAATACAGGTGTCATGACCTCTGTATAAGGAACCCTAGCCTAGAACCCATGGCTAAGGAAGGGCACTAGGCTCAAAAAAGCCTTTGGTTGCCTGTACCCACAATTGCCATGAGATGCTTAGGGTAAAGGGGATATTGATAGAGGTTGTGGCATAAATTTGCCCCTCTCATTTGAGATATAGTTTTACTAGCATCCTAGGGACATCTCTCTTGAGTCCCTCTAAAGACTTCTGTAAATCAAAAATGTTTCCTAGTGGCCAAGTAAATGTGCTGAGGCCCGGTTAAACCATGGCCTTTCTGATCAGTATAGGAATGCTATAGGAAGGAAGAATGCTAAAATTAATGACGAATCAGAGCATCAGGCCCTGAGCCATGGCCACTGATTTTTAAAGATAATCTTAGCATCAAATAAAACTCAATTCAGGCATGTAGTAAACAGCCACACAAAATGATCCCCTGGAAAACAGGAACTGGGCATTCAAACCACTAGGCTGATTCAGCAGGTTTAGGAGACTTTGGGAAATTAGGATATTGTTAAATCCTAGGCCATAAATAAGTGACATCTCTGGGAAAAGATCAATAAGTATTGTAATCATTGTATTAAAGAGGATGTCAATAAATTCCATAAAATGTTTTGATGATTATCAATACCCCACAGAAGCCACATGTTTTCCTGCTATGTAAACTATTGATCACCCGCTACTTCCTTGCCAACTCAGAATGACTTGCTAAAGTAAATGAATAAAAACCCTGCTCTTTGAGTGAATAAACAGGCTAGATCCAAACTCCTCTCTTGGTGTGAGGTCTAGTCACAATCTGCCGACTCCTGTGCCCACTCTCCTCGAGGACCCCCCACTGCTGTTCCTGTGTCCAGCCACTCCTGCTCAGACTCGAGTGGCCCGTGGCATCCAGGGCCTCATATGTGAGAACACTTCACTGACTACAAAGGTTTTCTGTTTTCATTTGCGATATATGTGGAACAATAGATATGTGGGACATAACAATCAGTGAGTGTCTTTGGCTTGGTCATGGGATCTACAATGCAATTCAGCACTACAAAACGGAAACAGTATAGTCCTGTTACCAAATGGCAAGATCAGTTCATTGGACAAAATATTTACCATGGAGATCTGTGATGCATGCTGGGAACATTGGTGAAGGGAAGTCCATACTGGTGGTGGGAATGGCCCTAATTCACTGTCACTATATTCCTGGCATTCAATTATGAAGAACTTGTAATTCACAATGGTCTCAATAAAAATTTTTTTTAATTTACTCCAAAGGCTTGACATATATCAATCTGCAGTCAGACAACTATAAGATGTGAAAACATGGAGATGTTTGCCAATAGCTGGTATGAAGCAATAAGGCCTAGTTTATTTTCAGATTGTTAAAAATAGAGGGAAGTTCCCTCAATGGCTACTAATTTTCTAGTATGCCTAGAATGGAACTGAAAGGGAACCTTTTATATTTATTCAACAAGCTCATCCTCAAGAGTGAGTTCCCAAATCTCCCCATTGTTCCCAGAGCAGACATTAGTATTAAGTTGGAACCTAGAAACTTAGAAGTAATGAAATGAAGGGACAAATTGCTTTTCCCCCAAAGGACTGCTTTTCAAGGAAGATATTCGTACATAAAACACAATAAATTGACATGACATTTATGGTTCTAAAGTGTTCCACTTATATTACTTCCCTGCACTTAAAAGACAAGATTGATTATGTTTTCCGTATACAGAATGTTTATTTTGTATTCTCCCCTTTCCCACACCCCTACAAAGCTCTTTTTTACTCCTTAACTCTCTAACCCCCTCTCAAACATCACTAACCTAGTTACTCTTTTTAACTTCAGTAGTGTACAATCGTAATCACAGTCCAAATTGTGCATTGTGTGTGACAACCCCAAACTGTTTCAAGATACATAAAATGGACACGTATTTCTTTAGAATATTTTGTGTTTTTCTCTGACAGGTATAATTTTTAGTAAATGTTGTCTTATACAGTGATGATTCTAACCACTTCTTATCTTCTCTTTTTGAGCTGTTTAACAAGGAATTTTGATGGAAGAGTCCCCCAGTTTAATGCTTATGATTGAACCATGTCATGGGAATCATTGTAATTGCTCTTATGGCCCCCATATGCGCCAATAACAGCATGTGGCATTGCTTCTTATTTGCATAGGCACATTAAAATGGGGAAATAGTATAAATACAAATAAGAGTCTATCTAATAGAGATTGGAACACACAAATCTTGTAGTGCAAAGGGACCTTACACCCTGAACATTGACATAACGACCTGGCACAGACCTCAGAAGAAAGGGCATATTCCATTCTCCCCTGAACCAGGAAAGCCATCCACGAAACATCCAGGCTGGTCTATAACATCACCTGGAAGCAATCCTCTACCACGGAAGACCTACACTGCTCAGACTTCAACCTGCTCAAAAGAGACTTCCCTTAACACTGAGAAGACTTAACAACAACAACGACCTGCTTACAGGACAGGGCCCGCTGCATTGCCCTTTGATTGTGAGGTGAAAGGAGAGGATGCTCCACGTCCTGACTTCAATGTAAGATATGCAGATTCCAGGATCTTTAATACAGAAACATGACACCAACAACAGAGACTGTGTGAAAAATAAAAGTGTGTTGGCACTACAGACAATGTATTGGATTGGATGATCTAGCTTGCCTGGAGCTTAGACTTGGTCTTGTGCCAGGAAACTTCAGGGGTCTGGTCTCTTTGTACTTAGGCCAAGGTTATTTCTTTCCATGTCCCTCATATTTTGGTGGGCCTATGCAAACAAAAATTGCCACTCTAACACCATTCTTACTGTGCTCCTTTGACTCTAATCCTTAAAAAGAACTGACTTAAAATTTGAGGTTAACTTAAGCTAATATGCATGTATATGAAAATGTAAGAAAATACTATGCCTGTAATGTTTAAGGAGTTACGTAAGTTTTATGGCTTTAGATTGCCTTGTGTACTGTTAAGAAATATTATAATGTGTTACAATCTGGGGACTTGAGGGACAAAGTAATTGTACATGGATTCTGTCTTATTTATCTTAATGTTCTTTGGCTGAAATTTCAAAGTTAAGATATCAGCAAGGGGACTTCTGAGAATTATGTTATGGGTGATTGTCCTTCCACTGTAACTTTACCTTGTCCTCTTTCTTTGCACCCTTGTTCTCATAATTAAAAATAAAAATTAAAAAAAAAAGACAAGATTGAAGGTAGAGAGAATGATAGAACAAGAAGGAGTAGCATAAAGGAAAGGTAAAAGAAGTGAGCTGACAGTAGCCTCCAGCTTACACTGCCATCATCAGGAATAAACCCTGATCCTTTAAGAAGTGAGTTTTAGAGAATTTCTGAGAATCAAGCAGCAAGGAGACTCCCATAGGAAGAGGAGGGAGGCTGATTGTTTTAGTTATCCAACTGTAAAACAGGAACAAGACAGGACCCTGAGCAAAATCAGGGACAATAAAAAAAAAAAATCCAGGACACTGTGAGAAGAGAGAATTCAGCTTCAGACAAAGAGAATGTGTGGCTGAGAGAGGCAGAGCCCTTTGGAGGAAGGAAATAAGTACAGGAGGCTCTGTTTGTGGGGTTCTTAACCTTGCATCAAACACTGCAGAACCAGTGGCACAAATGACAACCAAAGAGGTATGAGGCGTCAACAGAGACAGTGAACAAGGGAGTATGATGATTGGCTTGAGTTTTAGATCAATAAGCTGGGGAACTGGAAGGAAGCCAGTCTGCAGGCAGAAGATAAAGTTAAGGGATTTTCAGAAATTCAGGATGGAAATAAGAGTTTTGACAAAGTAAGCGTGAGGGAATTTAACGAAATCCCTGTGGCCCCTGTGCTATGGTTTCAGGATGGGTGAATATGGCACCAAAACTCCAGACTTTGTGCAACTAGGCAGAGAAGAGATGTGCCAGGCACTTCTGTTTTTTTTTCATAGCTCCTAATGACATCTCTAGAGAAGAAGCATCAGCATAGTTTTCCAGACTAGGAATCAATGGTTTCAGGAACTGCCTGATCCCAATAGCACCGCTGACTGGCTGCAAGTCTGCAGGACCCCCTCCACTGCCCCGGTTCCCCCAGAGTTCTGGCGGCCCAACTCACCTCATTGCCAGAAAGGTGGTACATTCTGGCTTCCTGGAGCAGTGGGAAGACTTCGGGGCACTGCCTGATGAGGGGCTCCGCCTCCACCGTCTCCACGAAGTACCAGGGGTCCAGCAGGGGCAGGCGCACGTTCTCCAGGACGAAGGGCAGCAGGCAGAGGCGCTCGGCTGGCCGGTGCCGGACCCAGCTCATCGCGGTCTCGAACACCTGAGCCTCCTCCGTCACATACAGGTCGTCGCTCTTCAGGATGTGGTGCAGAGTGTCCACGGGCAGCTCCAGGAAGTCCTCAGAGCTCAGGATCTGCACAAAGTTTTGGATGATGTAACCTTGAACCTGCTTCTTCAGGCTGTCCAGGGAATGTGTGTCCGCCAGTCTCAGAATGCCCACACAGTTTTCTGGGTTCAAGGCATCGGTGAGGAAGCTGGCACAGGCCTCCACCATGCGCAGGAACTGAGGGAGCAGAGGGGTGGCCGGTGGGGCCAGAAAACAATTAGTCCAAGGTGAGGTTTACCAGGGGGCAAAGCATGGCAGCCGGAATAAAATTAGAAATGAACTACACAGCCCAGTAATGGAGGATTAACTAAATCTGTGATAAATATGGCCATATTTCCTTCAGCTCTGAATTATTAGGAAAACACACTTGAAGAATCTTAAAATCATAGATGATGTTCACTGTGTGTGGAGTTTAAAAGCCTGTTCATAGGACTGCAGAGAAAGAACAGCAGTAAGGCGTTTGCCTTGGATGCAGCCGACCCAGAACAGACCCGGGTTCAATCCCCGGCATCCCATATGGTCCCCCCAAGCCTGCCAGGAGCAATTTCTGAGCACAAAGCCAGGAGTAACCCCAAGCATTGTTGGGTGTGCCCCCCCAAAAAATAAATAAAAATAAGATAAAAATCTGTTCACAGTGTGGGAGAGATAGTACAAAGGTTTAGGCGCAGGGGTCCTCAAACTTTTTAAACAGTGGGCCAGTTCACTGTCCCTCAGACCATTGGAGGGTCTGACTATAGTAAAAACAAAACTTATGAACGAATTATTATGCACACTGCATATATCTTTTTTTGCAATGAAGAAACAAAACAGATACAAATACAATATGTGACCCGCGGGCCATAGTTTGAGGACCACTGGTTTAGGGACTTGCTGTGCATATGACTGACCCAGGTTTGATCATAAGCATCATATATCCCCGACCCACCCAAGCACCACCAGGAGTGGTCCTGAGCACAGAGCCAGGGATAAGGTCTGAGCATCCACCAAGCTACCATTAGGTGTAGCTTCAAAATCCATCACACACACACACACACACACACACACACACACACACACACACACACGATTCTCAGTCCCAGAACCAGAAAGATAGTATAAGTAAGGATAAGGTTTTTGCCTCACATACTGTCAACCAGAGTTGGATCCCCAGCATTACATATCCCCAGAGTACTGCTAAGAGAGAGCCCTGAACAAAGAGCCATGAGTAAGCCTTGAAGATAGCCAGGTATGATCCATACCTCCCACACACCAAAAAAGAGGGGGACCCTAAAAATCTGTTCTGAATCTGAATCTTCTAGACTTCAAGAACAACTTACAGGAACTAGAGGGAAAGAGACTGAAAGTAACATGATGGGGCCAGAGAGATAGCATGAAGGTAAAGCATTTGCCTTGCATGCAGAAGGAAGGTGGTTCGAATCCCGGCATCCCATATGGTCCCCAAAGCCTGCCAGGAGCAATTTCTGAGTGTAGAGCCAGGAGTAACCCCTGAGCGCTGCCAGGTGTGACCCAAAAGCCAAAAAAAAAATGTATGTAATTAGCCAAAACCAGACTGTGGGAAACATGACAAAGGAACCAATTTAGTTTTTTAATAAATACACATAGAAGGAGAAAGGAAAGGAAGAGCCTGAAGATGGATAGATATTTCAAAAGTCAGAGAAAATTTATGATCATTAAAATTTAGTGATAGGAGGCATTGACTAATTCAAGTGGAATAGATAGTGGTACAATAATTAGCTTTTCTTTTAGAAATAAATATTGACCCTTGGGCCAGAGTAAATAGCACATTGGGTAGGGTGTTTGCCTTGCATGTAGTCGACCTAGGTTCTATCTCCATATGGTCCCCTGAGCACTACCAGGAATGACCCCTGAACAAGAGCCAGGAGGAATCCCTGAGCACAGCAGGTGTGGCCCAAAATTTTTAAAATAGAAAAAAAAAGAAACACTGGGCCCAGAGGCTATTGCAAAACTCTTTAATCATTTATGGACCAGTACCTGTCCTATATCAATATCTATGGGCTGCCAATTCTAATTAAGGAGGAAGACCAGGGGCCGGAGAGATAGCATGGAGGTAAGGCGTTTGCTTACATGCAGACGGTCATTGGTTTGAATCCCGGCGTCCCATATGGTCCCCCGAAGCTGCCAGGAGCGATTTCTGAGCGTGGAGCCAGGAGTAACCCCTGAGCACTGCCGGGTGTGACCCAAAAACCAAAAAAAAAAAAAAAAAGGAGGAAGACCAGTGATTTTTGGTCTTTCTGTTCCTGTGGACCAGTGATTAAAGATAACTGGCTTCAGGGCTGGAGAGATAGCACAGTGGTGTTTGCCTTGCAATCTGCCGATCCAAGACCTAAGGTGGTTGTTTTGAATCCCGGTGTCCCATATGGTCGCCAGTGCCTGCCAGGAGCTATTTCTGAGCAGATAGCCAGGAGTAACCCCTGAGCACCGCCGGGTCTGACCCAAACACCAAAAAAAAAAAAAAAAAAAAAAGATAACTGGCTTCTAGCACTGCCTTGCATGACTGAGTTCAACTTCTTGGTGTCTTACGTTCCCTGGGGCATGGTCTCAGCAGCTCTGCTTTTGGCAGCCCTGCTTTCTTCAGTCCTAGGCATTGCAAGCTATTTCCGTCGACATCGCAGCCAGCTGTGTGTAAGGACCATAAAAGGGGGTGCAACCCTGGAGAGATTTGGAACTAAAACAACTGTGAACACCACAGCCAGGAAGTGTGACCTCTGGAGAGCACTGTGTGTGCAGCACAGCGGCCCCTGGTGAGTGCCACAGCCATCACTTGTGCTGCTCAAGGAAGAGAGCAAGTCCTGACACATGTGCCACAAGAAACTGGAGTGCAAAGATCAGCGAGCACCACGGAGAAGTACGCGAACACCTCAGCCTGAGGTAAAAACAACCTGCAAGTACCATAGTTTAAAATATGTGCCAATCCCTTAGATGAGTCAGTACCATCAACAATAGCTAAATGAAAATGAGGATTAAAAATTGTAATAATATCCAGTGAGGACTCCAACAATAACGATAAGCACCACCACCACCACCACAACAACAACAATAACAAAAAAACCCGCCACGGTCTTGAGATAAGAAACATGGCAGAGCACATAAAGAAAGAAAAGAAAAGAAAAGAAAGAAAAAAATAATAAGTGTAAATGGGGGCAACAGCTTCAATAACCACACCAAAACAAAGAAATCGACCAAAAATAGATAGGTAAATAAAAAATAATAATCATAAACGAAGATAAAAATAATATATAAAAAGATAAACAATATTTCCAATATTTCTGGTGGAGTGTTTCATCTTTTTCTCCTTCGTCTCTCAAACCGATGATGAGAGCCTCTAGAAGAATTCCGCTTATTTTCTGCGTACTGGACTTTTACCCCAGTTTATTACTTTTCTCTTCTTCAAACAAAACCATGTAACTTGAACTAGCTAGTCCTGCCCCCAAGTTAGAGGTGGAAATAAGGGAGGCACCAGGACCAAACAGGTGCAAGACTACTAAGTAGTAGACTAGATACAGAGGGGACCACATATTCTGGCAGCCCTGGGGGTGAGGGAAGAGCATATGGGAGGTAGGACAAAAACGGAGGTGTAGGGAGAACAAATTGGTGATGGAAATCCCCCTGATTTTATATAAATCTGTACCTAAAATATTATTGTCAACAATATGTAAGCCACTATGATCAAAATAAAAATTATATTAAAAATTGTAATAATAAATTAGGAATGCATATGGTGTCAGGAGAGAAAGTACAAAAAGAAAGGTATTGCCTTGAATGCAACTGACCTAGGTTCAAACCCTGGCACCACATATGGTTTCGTGAACATTGCTAGAAGTGATCCCTGAGCACAGAGCCCTGAGCGTAGTTGGGTATGAACGCCCCCCCTTCAAAAAATATGATAGAACTAAATAGTAAAATATTTGCTCATATGAAGAAAGTACTTGAAAATATTCTACATACATTTTGACCCTATTTTTTTCACTTTCGTTTTTCTGACCACATCCAGCAATGCATGGGGGTTGAACCAAGAGCTACTAAATACAAAGCATGAGATCTGACTCCTGATGCTGTCTTTCCTTTATACTACTCTTCTTATAGAGAAAAGTATTTATAGATCATAGAAAATGGATTATACCCAAATAGTAATAGTTACTATCTCAACGTACCAGATATCTTAAGACAAGTTGTGCTGCAGTAAATTAGCAAAAACAAAAACCTGCAGAGATTAGAGGGATAGTGCAAGAATTAAGGCACTTGTATTGTATGCAACTCACCATAGTTTGAATCCCCAGTACTAAATATGGTATTTAGAGCACTGCCAGGTATCACTCTTGAGCACAGACTCAGGAATAGTCCTTGAAAACGTTCGGTTGGGACTCCACAAACAAAGACCTGCAGATCTTAAGGAATACTCTGACTCGCATTATATGTTGTACCCTGCACTCTTTCTTCTAAGCCTCAGGATGACAGAATAGCCCTTGACAGAGATATGTTAGTCTTATGACAGAGGAAAAATCATAGTAGAACCACACAAAGGCTTTTAAAATTTACTTCTGCTCAGAGATGGCACTTGCTACTCCTGCTCACACTAGATGGGCCAGATGAGTCAACATGGTATTGGAATAAAGACAGACCCTTAGATCAGTGGAATAGGCTTGAGTACTCAGAGAATGTTCCCCAGACATAGTCATTTAATTTTTGATAAAGGAGCAAGAAATCCTAAATGGAGCAAGGAAAGCCTCTTCAACAGGTGGTGTTGGCACACTGGTTAGCCACTTGCAAAAAAGCGAACTCAGACCCCCAGCTAACACCATGTATGAAGGTAAAATCCAAATGGATTAAAGATCTTGATATCAGACCTGAAACCATAAAGTATATAGAACAACATGTAGGTAAAACACTCCATGACATTGAGACTAAAGGCATCCTTAAGGGAGAAAGGCACTCTCCAAACAAGTGGGAGCAGAGATAAACAGATGGGAATATATTAAGCTGAGAAACGTCTGCACCTCAAAGGAAATAGTGCCCAGGATACAAGATACACTCACTGAGTGGGAGAAACTATTAACCCAATACCCATCAGATAAGAGGCAAATATCCAAAATATACAAGGCACTGACAGAACTTTACAAGAAAAAAAATCTAATCCCATCAAAAAATGGGGAGAAGAAATGAACAGACACTTTGAAAAAGAAGAAATACAAATGGCCAAAAGGCACATGAAAAAATGCTCCAAATCACTAATCATCAGAGAGATGCAAATCAAAACAACTATGAGGTGCCATCTCACACCACAGAGATTGGCGCACATCACAAAGAACAAGAACAAGCAGTGCTGGCGAGGATGTGGAGAGGAAGGAACTCTTATTCACTGCTGGTGGAATTGTCATCTAGTTCAACCTTTATGGAAAGCTATATGGAGATTCCTCCAAAAACTGGAAATTGAGCTCCCATACTATCCAGCTATACCACTCCTAGGGATATACCCTAGGAACACAAAAATACAATTCAAAAATCTCTTCCTCACACCTATATTCATTGCTGCACTATTTACAATAGCCAGACTCTGGAAACAACCAAGATGTCCTTCAACAGATAAATGTCTAAAGAAACTGTGGTACAAATACACAATGGAATATTATGCAGCTGTCACGAGAGATGAAGTCATGAAATTTTCATATATATGGATGTACATGGAATCTATTATGCTGAGTGAAATAAGTCAGAGGGAAAAAGGCACAGAATAGTCTCACTCATGTATGGGTTTTAAGAAAAATAAAAAAACATTTTTGCAATAATCCTCAGAGACAAAGAGAGGAGGGCTGGAAGGTCCAGCTCATGACATGAAGCTCACCACAAAGAGTGGTGAGTGTAGAGAAATAACTACACTGAGAACTATCATAACAATGTGGAAGGAAAAAGACAGTGTAAATGAATGTGGAAAGTGGAAAGCCTGTCTAAAGTACAGGTGGGAGTTGGGTGGGGAGGAGGGAGATTTGGGACATTGGTGGTGGGAATGTTGCACCGGTGAAGGGGGGTGTTCTTTACATGACTGAAACCCAACTACAATCATATTTGTAATCAATGTGTTTAAATAAAGATACTAATAAAAAAAGATTTCTTGTCAAGAGATTAATAATCTTCTCACAGAAACAGACTTAGGAGCAATGTCCAAGGAGAAGAAGGCCTCAGAATAATCACAGACTAAAGTTTCCAAAGGAAGTGCATCTAGCTGCTGCAGGAGCCCAATGGGCTGTGGTAAGGTAAGGGGATATTTGCATGGCAGTAGTGCACTTGTAGTAGTAACACTGTGCCCTATAACTCAGTTTATACTCTTGCAAGCCATGGTTGCCTCAGTGAGATTTTTTGTTTTGTTTTGTTTTTTGTTTTTTGGGCCACACCCGGCATTGCTCAGGGGTTACTCCTGGCTGTCTGCTCAGAAATAGCTCCTGGCAGGCACGGGGGACCATATGGGACACCGGGATTCGAACCAACCACCTTTGGTCCTGGATCGGCTGCTTGCAAGGCAAACACCGCTGTGCTATCTCTCCGGGCCCCTCAGTGAGATTTTTTTAATGAAAAAAGAAACGGGGCTCGACAAGGATTAGACTGTGTAATTAATCTAAGGTACTAACCTCTCAAATGATTATGAGAATTTTTCTTATCTTGTTATATATTTTGTAAATTCTTTAAAAAAAGAATGTTGAGGTTGGAGAGATAGTATAATGGTCAGGGAATTTGCCTTGTATATGCCCAACCTGAATTCAATCCCAAACACTCCTTATGGTTCCCCTGAGTCTTGCGAGGAGTGATTCCTGAGCATACATGTGGACTGAAAAGGAACCCACAACATAGCCATATGTTGCCCCAATCCCAAAAGAAATAAATAGATAAAAGGAAATATAAATTTTTGTAACAAGAATATAACTTGTAAGATTATTTTTTCCCTCATTTTTGAAGTCATGGTTCTCCTTATAAGATTGGGAATTCTTTGTGCTTACATAGCTTTTCACCATACTACCATGCCCATCAAATTTTTTAATATTCAATTTGTCAATGAAGTGTCTTAAGTACATCAATACTTTTTTGTCCCTCACACCCCCCCCACTGCCCCCTGCTTAATTATTTTTCTTTTTTCCTTTTGTTACTTTCTGGGCTTGTCATAATACAAGTTCAGGCTCCTGTTTTCTCTTCTTGTTCAATGGGCTTCTTACAGCCCCAAGTTCTCAATGTTCCTGGGATGATCAAGAGGGAAAGAGGAGACTAAACAACAGGGCCTGGGAGAAGGGAACAGACCTGGCCATGGAGGGGTATGGCTTGCAAAGGAGGTACAGGATTTGGAGGAGCTAAACTATGGGGTCTAAAGAGTGGAGGTAGGGACAGAAATTATCTTAGCAGTCTTTATCTTCCATCTTCATTACAGAACAGATTCCAGAAACATGTTGCTTTGGGGCGAACCAATACTAATGACCAACTATTAGCTCTTTCTGTCAGTTCAGAAAGCCTCAATGTGCTTTAGGAGAAAATTCACCTAAGTACACCCTATCTGTGCGCGCGCGCGCGCGCGCACGCATACACACACACACACACACACACACACACACACACACACACACACACACACACGGCATCCCCCAGGGATCTGTCTTTGCTTGAGCAGCTGTAGAGACAGTTGAGACTGAATTCTAACACCTGTTCAGTTGTTTGTAGATTTTCAGTACAAAGGGTAAAATTTATCATCCGAGACCAAGTTGTATTGAGCCTCAGAAGCCGTCATAGAATGCCTCAAAAGATCCAACCACAGAGGCAGACATGTGGACTGAAAAGGAACCCACAAAGAAGCCCTAGTATCCAACAGCAGGAGGTACACCCAGCTGGTATTGGCATGAGAAGACGCAAAATGAATGTTCTAAGAATGTGAACCACCTCTGGGAGGCCACATAAGATCCTGGAAACAGTAACTAGGTGGCCAAAAAGAAGTTGAGGATTAGGGAGGAGGGAGAATCATTTTATTATGAATGATATTTGTGCCCCCTCAAGCTGTGGGAAGCTGTGGAGGAAAGTTCTACTTAAAATCAATCCAGTTTGGGGTTGGAGAGTTAACATAGAAAGTAGGGTGCTAGCCTTGCATGCCAAATTGAATTCAACCCCCAGCACTACAGATGGTCCTCATAGCCTTTCCATAAGTGATCTCTGAGCCCAGAGTCAGGATTAAATCCTACATAAGCTGGGTGTAGCCCCCAAATAAAACAAATATAGTTTCTCAACTTAGAGAAAACAGTAGAAGGAGCCCATCCATGTGCTAGTAGTGGTTACCTCCATTTTACTGATAAATTATCAGTTTGTTTTTAGACATGGGTGTATCATCAAACTGACTACCATGAGCATGAAGTTACTTTTAAAATCAGGGACAAGGAATGAGAGAGATGGTGCAGAGGAAGGAAATTGTAAAGGCCTTGCATGTGGTTGACATGTTAAGTCTATGCAGAAGGTCTGCAGCATTGCCAGGAGTGACCCCTGAGCACACAGCCAGGAGTAAGCCCTGAGTACTGCTGAGTGTGACCCAATCATCCTCTCCCCAAATGAGGGGAAAGTAAATATTAATTTATCAGAAAAATATGTATTATCATTGTCTAGGACAAAGTAATAAAATGTGGGGTTTGTAAAAAAAAAATGAAGGGCTCTAATGGCATAGTTTCTCTTTAGACTAGCTGGCCCATGGTGTCCTCATAATAACATTATTAGGTAGATACTGTTAATCATTCCTGCTTTAAAAATAAAAAAAATAGTTTCATAGAAGTGAGGCAATGTCTTCAGTGACTTCTGACTAATAAAACAGAAATTTAAACTGGGGGCCAAAGAGATAGCACGGAGGTAAGGTATTTGCCTTGCATGCAAAAGGATGATGGTTCGAATCCTGGCATCCCATATGGTCCTCCAAGCCTGCCAGGAGTGATTTCTGAGTGTAGAGCCAGGAGTAAACCCTGAGCGCTGCCGGGGGTGATCCCCCCAAAAGAATTTAAACTAGTCTTGTCTGATTTCAAAAAAAAATGCATATTTTCACACTCTGCTAAGCTGCCTCAGTGAAGTACGCACAAGACCAGAACAAAGCAGGTGTCAAACTTCATTTGCACCTTTCACAGGAGACCTTGGCTGGTCGGATCTGCCAGGACACAGGAGATCTGGCCTACAAGATGCCAATTCTCATACCAGCTTGCTGATGACTTATGAGCAAAGAAGAGGATAGGAACTAAATCAAGCACCATTGTCTCATTTTTTTCCCCTTCCCCAGCAGTTGCATCAGTGGTGGGTACTAAAGAGCAAAGACATGGAGTTTGTGAGAACCCATCTGGGCTAACAGACCCGCAGCAGAAGCAGACAGTCATCAAATAATCCCACCCCAAAGTCTAAAATTACAACTGGGACAGATGCCACACAGCAAGGCTTGTGACTCCACAGCCTGAAGAAGCTGAAGAAAGCCTTCTCTCCCCCTCAAACTGAGGAAATACTCTATCTTCAGAAATATCTGCCTATCTTTTTCAAATATCTTTAAGCCTGTCAGACACTTGCCTTTCTATGCTCAAGCCATTTCTTTAGCCTGACCACCTTCCTACAGAATCAGTCAATTTACATTCCATTCTCCTCACCTGAGGAAATGTAACTCAGAGCCCCACTTTTTTTCTTTTTTTGTTGTTTTTGTTTTTAGGCCACACTTGGCAGTGCTCAAGGATTACTCCTGGTTCCAGAAATCATTCCTGGTGGGCTTGGGGGACTATATGGGATGCCAGGGATCAAACCTTGGCACATGCAAGGCAAGTGCCCTCCTCTCTTTGTATTGCTCCAGCTAGAGCCCCACTTTTTAAGAAAGAATTTTACCTAGCTCATGCCATGTTCAACTAAGAAGTTCCCCTGGTAAGTTTACCTCAAAAGAAGGCCACAGTGAGAATTGTGTTCATCACATAGTCATCACAGTGTTGTTTTCTTTACTTGGAGCTAAGTCTGGAATCAATGGAATGTTCCTGGGGAGTTTGTATGCATCTACAGTTTTGCACTCTTTCTTTCTTTTCTTTTTTCTTTCTTTTTTTCTTTCTTTCTTTCTTTCTTCTTTCTTTCTTTCTTTCTTTCTTTCTTTCTCTTCTTTCTTCTTTTCTTTCTTTTTCTTTCTTTCTTTCTTTCTTTCTTTCTTTCTCTTTCTCTTCCTTTCTTCCTTCCTTCCTTCCTTCCTTCTTTCTTTCTTTCTTTCTTTCTTTCTTTCTTTCTTTCTTTCTTTCTTTCTTTCTTTCTTCTTTCTTTCTTTCTTTCTTTCTTTTTCTTCTTCTTTCTTTCTTTCTTTCTTTCTTTCTCTTTCTTCCTTCCTTCCTTCTTTCTTTCTTTCTTTTCTTCTTTCTTTCTTCCTTTCTTCTTTCTTGTGTTCATCACATAGTCATCACAGTGTTGTTTTCTTTACTTGGAGCTAAGTCTGGAATCAATGGAATGTTCCTGGGGAGTTTGTATGCATCTACAGTTTTGCACTCTTTCTTTCTTTTTCTTTCTTTCTTTCTTTCTTTCTTTCTTTCTTTTTTCCTTCTTTCTTTCTTTCTTTCTCTCTCTTTCTCTCTCTCTCTTTTCTTTCTTTCTTTCTTTCATTGGGTTTTGGGGCTACACCCGGTGGTACTCAGAGGTTATTCCTGGCTTTGCATTCAGAAATTGCCCCTGGCAGGCTTGAGGGACCATATGGGATGCTGGGAATTGAACCAGGTCCATCCTGGGTCAGCCGTGTGCAAAGCAAATGCCCTACTACTATGTTATCGCTTCAGCCCCCAGTTTTGCACTTTAAATGTGTGTTTGGTTATGCATGAGGCATTTTTATGAGAACTGGGATTGCAGGAGAAACTCTGAGATGCTGTCTTATTTTAAACCTCTGAAAACAAAACAGCACAGAAAAGTGAACAGGCAGGCTAAAAGGACTAGAGAGAAAGAGTTCCAGGATCTCAGTCAAATTGTGTTTGAAGCCTTCCAGACTCTGAACATTCTCAATCCTGGGTCAAAGACTGGTTTAAGAAGAAATGCAGAAAGTGGAAGAGAAAGGAAAAGAGAAAAATCCTCCACATTCATAAAGTTCTTTTTCAAAAACTACTTCCTTCTTCATGACTTCTTCAGTTTCCCATACAGAATCATTTCCTCCCTCCTTTGTCCTCCTCTGGCCATTCAGTTCTTATTATGAAATATCACCTACATTTCTATTTTGTTCTATGATCAAGAATCTTAGGGAAGGTTCTAGCTTATATTTGTGCTTTTATATACAGCTATACCTAATACAGATTTTGGCAAAAGATGGAGGGAAAGAAACGGTCAGAGCGACAGTACAATAGTCAGGGTGCTTGCCTTGCATGTGACTGATCTCTGGTCAATCTCTAGAGTCCTTTGAGTTCACAAGGAGTAATCCCTGAGTGAAGAACAAGAAGCAGGCCCTGAGAACCACCAGGTGTAGTTCCAAAAATAGCCCCCTCCTCAAAGCATAAGCAGTAAAGGGAAGGGGGAAGAGAAGAAAACATATTTTTAAATACCCCTGGACCATTGTCTGTTATTTTGAATGTATATGCTTCACTTAAGTAATAACCAAGGTAGGTGTCAGTAGTGTCATTTGTACAGAGGAGTAAATAAAGAATTCAAAGAATTACACTCCTTGCCCAAAGCCAAGGGCTCTAGAGAATAAATTCTTCCTGAATCTTAAATAAGGCTTCATGCCCCCTCTGGAAGGCTACATTATTGAGTGAACAAAGTTCCTGGAGTTCCTAGGAGGTCTTCTCGAGACAAGGGTGAGTGGGGATTTCTCCAAGTTGCCTATGCTTCCCACAAAACATGCTTCAATTAACACTCTGAGTGCGAAGGGTACAGCTGGGAAATTGCTGATGGGCAGGGTGTCATGGAAACAAGAAATTGTTTTCTTTTCAGTACATATTTTTGCTTATTTGTATTCAAGATTCTTGATGACCTTGGGGTCATTTTTCTGTCTTAGGCTTTCCCATGACATGTGAACTTGTTGATTAAAGCCTACCCATGACTGATGATGGCAACAGACAGCCAAGTTCCTGTTTGAGGACCATGTGAGCAAAAGGTTCCAGCCAGGCACCTGATTCTCAAACAGGGAGACTAAAAATATCAGCCAAGAAACCGCTCAAACCATGGCTGTAGTTCTCGTGAGAAGTGTCTCTCTATACCTCAATAAGCACACTCCTGCTCCTTATCTCCACTGCCTGAAAGGTCTCTGTCTCTCTCCAGACTCCAAGGTTTTAAGGGGTTCCCCCAGTGAGATTTCTCATCTCCTAGTTTTCTTCAATTCCATTCCAAAATAACTCAAGTCCCATTTAGGTCCAAATTAATAATTCCATTGGTCATAGTTCCTACATAGCCTAGATATTTTTACAAAGAATCACAAATTTAAGCCCCAACAAATGTGTCTGCGGTGTGTACACTGTTTATGTAATGAAAAAAATATATTTGAAATGGTTTCAGAAATCACTGTAAATATTCAACATTGTTTTTTCTTCTTATGCAGTTCGGCCATCTCAGTCAATCCTAGTCAAACACAGACATCTCAGTCAATGAAGGATCAATACCAGAATGGATCCCAAATTTCTAGTGCCTAATGACATCCTAGTTCAAACTATAAGGATATGACAGAAGCAATAAGAAATCATGGGAGATCCAGTTCCTCTTCCAAGACAACCTCCTGAATCATTGTGTCAGCAAACTGAACATATACTACTTGGAGAATGACACAGAAACACTTCTCAGAATATACCCCCACTGTCAATGTAGGACTGTGGAAATTATAAGCGAGGCTCTCCTGTGATATCCGAGAGGGACTTTCATGTCTAAAAATTGTACATCACCCCTGATCCTTGTGTTGCTTCTTTGTCATTCTCCCTTTCTCTCAGGGAATGTAAACTAAGGGCATGATCAACTTTCTTGACTATATACTAATGTCGCCATCTTTTGTTTGTTTGGATTTTTTGGAGGGAGGCTACATCTGCACAAATAAAACTATTAAAGTATGTATAAGGATGGGGCCGGCGAGGTGGCGCTAGAGGTAAGGTGTCTGCCTTGCAAGCGCTAGCCAAGGAAAGGACCACGGTTCGATCCCCCGGCGTCCCATATGGTCCCCCCAAGCCAGGGGCAATTTCTGAGCGCGTAGCCAGGAGTAACCCCTGAGCATCTAACCGGTGTGGCCGGAAAAAAAAAACAAAACAAACAAAAAAAAAGTATGTATAAGGAGCTGGAGAGATACTATAGCCACTTGCTTTGCATGTGGCTCTTCCAGGTTCAATTTTTAGCATCCCATATGGTCCCCCTAGCACCGCCAGTAAATAGTTTCTGAATGCAAAGACAGGAGTAACCCCTGAGCATTATTGATGTAGCCCATAAACAAAAAGATAAAATATAAAAGTATGTATTAATGTATTCTATTATTAATGGAAATATTTGAAGTATTATTACAAAAATTAGACTTTATTAACAAAATATTTTTCATAGTTCTCTTGAAAAAAATTGAAAACTGAAAGGAGAACAAGAACCAGAAACACAAGCTTCATCCTCAATGAAACCAGTGCAATCAGTAACCTGAAACCACAGAATATGAAGATAGTTGAGTTTGCTGAGAGACCAAAGCCTCAAAGAAACAAGTTTGTCCCTCAGCCCCAAAAGACAGGATTAAGAAAGATCTGAGAAACTAGGAAGGCAAGAGTAAATAGAGCTGACTTAAGAAGTTAAGGCTTCTGGTCTTTCTCCCCATGTCTCTCAGACTAACAGCTCCACTCTCCTTCCACAAGAGAAGAAATACCCTCTGGAGAAATCCACAAAAGAGGTAGATACCAGAAACTGAAGAAGATACATGGAAAGCATCATACAAGAACAAGATCTTAGGCTCTTTAATTTCTCCTGCCAACATGCCATCCAGACTGAGGAAGACCAGAAAACTTAGGGACCATGTGAGCCACAGCCATGGCTGCATCAGCAAGCACCAGAAGGACCCAGGAGGTTAGGGTAATGCTGGTGGCATGCATCACCACAATATCACTTTGACAAATACCATCCAGGTCACTTTAGAAAAGTGGGTATGAGACATTATCACTTAAAGATAAATCAAAGTTTCTGCCCAACTGTTTATACTAACGAACTGTAGACCTTGGTCAATGAGTAGACATGGGTTAATGCTGCTGAAAACAAAACTGAAGGAGCTCCTATCATTGATGTGGTATAATTGAGCCATTACAAATTTCTGGGAAAAGGAAAGTTCCCGAAGCAACCTATCATTGTGAAAACAAAATTCTTCAGCAGAAGAGCTGAGATTAAGAGAATCAGAGAGCCTTATGTCCTACAAGCTTGAAGGTGCCTATAAGATGATTCATTAAATGCTACAACCTCTTTTCTCTTTTTTAAAAAAAGAGGGGGCAGTTCTGGAATGATAGAACAGTAGTAGGGCTTTTGCCTTGCATGCTTCCCATCAGGGACCAACCCGGCTTGGATCCCCAGTAATCCATATGGTCCCTTAAGGCTACCAGAAGCGATTTCTGAGAGCAGAGCCAGGAGTAATCCATGAGTGTGGCCAGGTGTGGCCCAAAAACAAAACAAAACAAACAAAAAAGAGAAAATAATAAGACTTAGGATTTGTGCACATATTCATGTACATTCAGCTCAGAATACATGCAATTGTTTTGTTTTGATTTTTTATTGGTCTGTGTCCAGGATCACTCCCACAAGTGTTAACGTGGACCCGACATGATGCCAGGGATAGAACATAAATCAGGGCCTGAGTGATAATGCAGCAATAGGGCATTTGCCTTGCATCCAGACAACCCAGGACAGACCCAGGTTCGATTCCTGGCATCCCATATGGTTCCCTGAGCCTGCCAGGTATGACTTCTGATTTAAGAGCCAGGAGTAATCCTTGAGTGCTACCAGGTGTGGTCCAAAATTAAAAAAAAAAACACATAAATTAAACACATGCTAGTTAAATGCCTTACTTGCTATTCTACTCTCTTGCCTTCTGACTGTCTTGTCAGCCCCAAGAGACCAAAAGCCCTTTAATGGAAAAACTGAACAACCCTTGGAAAAATGCAAAAAATTACTGTCTTTTAAGGATGTCTAATGAAAGAACATTGGTTGGTCATCTCACAGCCCAGGTAAAATCAATATCCAGAGATAGTTTAGGGGTTAAGGCCCTTGCCTTGTACATTGCAAACCCTGGTTAAGACCTAGTGGCATATGTTTTATTCTGAGCACAGAGCCAGGAAAAAGCCCAATGCCCCACCAGGTGTGGCTTTCAAAAAAACAAAAAATCCCTCTAAGCTGTTGGCCTCTATTCCACATGCTCTAAACTTCAAACTAGCAGTTAAAACTTCGATCTTAAATGTGACTCTATAGCAGAGGATTAGTTAATCAAAAGGTCATTGGAGGGGAGCCCTCCACAATAATTTAATGATGTCTCCCCAAATATATGTCCAAGTTATAATCTTCAGAATATGTAGTTATTTCCTTATGAAAAGGAACAAGCATTACTTTATGTGACACAAGTTATGATCAAGTTGGGCTGTTAAGAGGAGGAGCTTATCTGTATAGCTCTAAATGCAATAGAATTTTATTTTTGTAAAATATCACATGGAGGAGATTTAGAAGAGGAGGAGGATGTGTGAATGACTACAGAGATTAGAGGCTGTGGCCTCAGGAGACACAAATGTCAGAATCTTTAGGAACTGAAAGAGACAAAAAACCATGTAAGGGGCCGGCATGATGGCGCTAGAGGTAAGGTGTCTGCCTTGCCAGCACTAGCCTAGGATGGACCGCGGTTCGATCCCCCGCCATCCCATATGGTCCTTCAAGCCAGGAGCGACTTCTTAGAGCATAGCCAGGAGTAACCCCTGAGCGTCACCGTGTGTGGCCCAAAAACAAAACAAAACAAAAAAAAACAAACAAACCATGTACTGCCCTAGAACCTGCCAAGGGGTTGGACAGTTAGGATTAGAGCAGGGGTGCAAAAAAGTAAGAGACAAGTGTACACAGATGACTTAGGAAACAGAAGTGAACATTGATGTGAATATTGAAAAGAACTTAATTGCTCCAGGAAAATGATCCCTGGGGAGGAATGAGGAATTAAAGATCCTATATTGTTTTAAGACTTTTAGTTATAACTGACTGCTTTCACTTATATTAATAATAATAAATGGATGGTTATGCTGGAAGGAAGATACTGCCTTTTAAGAAATGGCTTGAAAAAATCCTTAATGCTGAACCATATAGATGTCCTCCATGGCATGGGAATGATGTCTTTGGAGTTATAATAGTTGGAGAACTGGATAAAGATGTAGATATAGAACCTAAGGTGTCTGACCCTCTACCTCCACTTAACAGGGTTGTTATGCCAGTGTGACTGAGGCTGTAAGCAGGAAAGGACAGAGAAGGGTGAGGATCTGGTATGAGGGTGGTATCTGAATTTGTTGATCACATCACCAAGTAATCCAAGACCATCCCACTGGAAGTAACTTGCTCTGTATATTTTAAATGCCCCGAAGAAATTGTACAATCCACCCATAACTTAGAATTTACTAATCTCATTGCTAAGATTGTTCCCTCTTTCCATTCTGCCTTCCTAAAGCTCATCAAAACTCTCTCTCAGTACTGATTAATTATGGCCTTTGTCATAGGAAAGTTTCAAAGAGCAGCTTGATTTTCATGTAAGTACAAGTTGAGTTCTCTGTGTGTGTTCCTATCCAGGGAGAGGCCTGGGCACTGAGCCCAGTGGGAATCAGCCGAACAGCTGCTACCCCAACTGAGAGAGCTGAAACCTATTTGTTCACACACCTGGAAGAGGTTAGCAGCTTCCAGGACCCGCTGCACGTTCTGCTTGGTGATTAGCGCTTTGCTGGTATATGTGTAGTCCAGCAGTGTGTGCATGGTCTCTGCATCAACCCCTTTAATGATGATCCTCTTCTCATACTTTTCCTTTAAATCATTGCAGAACATTGCCCTGGAAGAGAGATAGGAGAATGTGAAGCTCTCCATGATCCTTGATCACACACACACACACACACACACACACACACACACACACACACACACACACACACACACACACACACCTATCTACTTCCCAGAGGAAGTATCCTCATTGGGATGACCCCTGAGCACATAACTCAAATCTCTCCCAAGCAATTCCCAGCGTTGGCCCCTGAACCAAATCAAGACAAAAAACCAAACCCAAACTAATCCTAATTATTTAGCCTGACCCAGACCCATGACAGTCAGGGCCAGGCTCTCTTCCTCTATCTCCTATCCTCTTTCTCTTTCTCCTATCCTCTGGATTCCAACCAAACTACACGCCCACTAAATCCACATCTCACACGTTTTTTGCTTGTTTTGGTTTTGTTTTGGTTTTTGGCCACACCTCGTGGTGCTCAGGGTTACTCTCGGCTTTGCATTCAAAATTTACTCCTGGCAGTCTTGGGGGACCATATGTGATGCTGGGGATTGAACCCAGGTTGTCCATGTGCAAGGCCAACAACTACCGTATTTTCTGGCGTATAAGACGACCCCCTAATTTTGCAGTTAAAACATTGGTTTAGGCCTATATTCGCTCTATCAGACAGAACGTTCCTGTGCTGCAACTGTATGTACCACAGTGAGACAATCACAACAAGCAAAGGTCCAAAAGTTATACTGTAATAGACTTTCTCTCTGGTCAATCTGAGCAGGCTTTTTACAGTGTAGATTCGGGTCCAGAACATTGTCTAATTTACATACATAAAAAGCCTGCTTGGATTGGCTGAGTTAGAGAGGCAGTCCCAGCAGACTTGCAGTGATTGGTGCAGGATCGAGTTGGAAAATTCGTTTTGTGGCAATATTCAGACAATTTTCGTTTAGTGGCATATTGAAACATTTTTTGGGATATACTCGGCGTATAAGACGACCCCCAATTTTCGGTTGACTTTTTTGTTTTAAAAGTCGTCTTATACGCCGGAAAATACGATAAGTGCCAGGGCTCCCACCAATTCCCCCATATGCAAAGCATATGCTTCACTCATTGAGTGCTTTCTCTGGGCCCAAGACAGTTAGACTTTTTGTTTTTGTGTTTTTTGATTTGTGCAGGGGGCACACCCAGAAATGTTAAGAGCTTGCCTCTGGCTCTGTGCTAAGGGATACTCCTGGCAGTTTTGAAGGAATCATTTGATGCTGAGGATGGAACCTAGGTCAGGTGTGTCAATGCTTTACACACTGTGCTATCTCTCTGGTAAGAGTAAATGTAGGTTTTTTTTCTGTGAGGGAATTCTGTTGGGAGAGCCATCAAAGGTTTATAAGCAGAGACAAGGCTCAAAAAAGAACATTTTAGGGCCCGGAGAAATAGCACAGCGGCGTTTGCCTTGCAAGCAGCCGATCCAGGACTAAAGGTGGTTGGTTCGAATCCCGGTGTCCCATATGGTCCCCCGTGCCTGCCAGGAGCTATTTCTGAGCAGACAGCCAGGAGTAACCCCTGAGCACCGCTGGGTGTGACCCAAAAACTAAAAAAAAAAAAAAAAAAAAAAACATTTTCTTCAGGTATGTTTTCACTTGGGTTTGTCAGCACATGAGTGCACTGCACAGAACTGACAGTTGTTCCCAGACAGGGCAGAAATCAAAGCTATCAGAGAACTTCTCCAAGCTGGCTCTTCTCCAAGGACCTTCCAACCTGCAGGCACATGAGCAGATGGCTGAGAGACCCACCGAATCTCAGCCACACCCCTGAAGAGGGAAATCCCCAGAGCAAGTCCTGGTGATCAAAGTGGGACCTTCTTTTCAATTCCAAAGCACTTAATACCTCTAAGTCCTAGTCCTCCTTCCTTTCCTTCAGCTTTTAGTTATATCCAGAAAGCATGCAGTATTTCTCCCCTCCCCTTCCTCCACAGGACTTAGGTGACTGCGTTTTCCTATCAAGAAATATCAAAAATGTTGGGGCCCGGAGAGATAGAACAGCGGCGTTTGCCTTGCAAGCAGCCGATTCAGGACCAAAGGGGGTTGGTTCGAATTCCGGTGTCCCATATGGTCCCCCGTGCCTGCCAGGAGCTATTTCTGAGCAGACAGCCAGGAATAACCCTGAGCACCGCCGGGTGTGGCCCAAAAACCAAAAACAAACAAACAAAAAAAAATGTTGAAAGATAGCCAGAGGGGGAAAGATTGAGTGTGGAGGGAGTAAGTGATAAAAAGTAAATTATTGGGGCCAAAGTGATAGCACAGGGGGTAAGGCATATGCATGTGGCTAACCTGGGACAAACCTGGGTTTGATCCCCTGCATCTCAGAGGTCCCCTGAGCCAGCCAGGAGTAACCCCTGAGCACCACCAGGTGTGGCCCAAAACAACAAAAACAAGTGAATTATTTGACCCAGCTGACCTTTTTGTGGAAGGCACACCCAGCGATAATGGGGGATACTCCTGGCTCAACACTGAGATATTACTCCTGGCAGAGGTCAGAGGACCATATGGAATGCCAGAGATTGAAACCTGATTGACTATGTGCAAGGCAAGCACCCTACCCACTGTACTATACCTCCAACCCCATCAAGTAGACTTTTTGAAACTTTTCTTCAAGCCAATGACGTCTTCTTTCCTGGGTCTTCCTTGATCCTTCCATGTCTGTTTTAATTGACCACTAGACTTTTCTCCCTCCTCTTTCTCTTCCCTCAGCTGACCTTTATTTTTACAAGACTGTGACAGCATGAAAGAAATGTACAAATGTGAATTCTGCAAAATGAATCAATCCCAGCCCAGAGCCTAAGAAGCAGTGATGTCATTGGAACAGATGACTCATTTAAAAACTGCTTTTCACACCCTAAATGCTTTTCACTGGAAAGGAACACAGCTGTCTGCAATATCATGCAGCTCTGTAATGAGGAGGACTGACCTTGCTGCACTCTCATACAGACAAAACCTCCCATTGCAACCCTCATACAACTTCCTTTTCACACAACTTGGCATAGCTGGACAAACTCATTCCCTAAGCTTCCATTTGTTTGAGTTTCTAGAGCAGAGCTGCCCTCAGAGAAATATAATAAGAACCACATGCTCCATTGTAAATTTTCTAGAAGCCACACCTTTTTGAGTCAAAAGAAAGAAGGACATGTGGGTCAGTGGTAGAGAAACTGGTTGCATGCTTGAAGCCACTCATTCAGTCTTCAGCACAGCAACAAGTATATGATCCCCAGATGTTTCAATTACAGCAAACAAGTGAAAGGAAAGGGGGAAAAGTCACAAGAAATACTAAATTATAGGGACCGGAAAGCTAGTACAGAGCTTGAGGCACTTACACTAAGCCAGGAGTAAGCTCTGAGAACTTCTGGGTATGACTCCAATATCCCTTTCCAAAACAAAGATAAAATTATAAAGTCATTTATTTCACCCAGTACACTTCCCATATGGTCATGTAAATGCATGATTCATAGTTTTAAATGACACTATTTGACAATGCAGCTTCTCAAATTCAAGGTACCAGGGCTGCAATCACATCCCGGGATACATGCCAACCCCATGACTTTTGTGTGAATATATATTTTTGTTAGATTGGTTTAATTTGGGGCCACACCTAGCTGTGCTCAGGACTTACATCAGGCTCTGTATTCAAGGATGACTCCTAGAGTAGTTGAGGATCACATACAGGGCCAAGAGAAATAGACCACATGAAAAAGAAGAGCCTTCCCTGTTATATAACCTCTCAACTTCTACTGAGTATATGGAAAGCAGGACACTTATCAAGATTTTATGGGCTGATAAATTTTAAAATCACTAAGGTGATGGATGCATCTCATAGAAATCTCAAGAAGAAATATGGCAGTGCTATTTTAACTGAAATGTGGTCTAACATGGGGAAAGGGGATTTTCATTGAAGCTGCATGATCACACATTTCAGAGAAAACCTAGGAAAGCCTGATAGGCATTTTACCATTTTTTATTTTTATTTTTTGGTTTGGAAATAATTCTTTAAAGGCCATGATTTACAAGGTTGCTTATAATACAGTTGTTTGGGGTACAGAATGTTTTAAAAACCAATCCTACCACCAGTGTGACCTTCCCTCCACCAAGGATCCCAATTTCCCACCCCACCCCCAAACCTGCCCCCTTAGGTTTAGCAGTCACAAAATAATTTACTTCGTGTTGCTTGTAACACATATATCTCACATAGTGTTACTAATGTCATTGTCTGAGGAATTATTGAGCTGTCAAGTGCTAGGTGTTATTGTTTCTGTGTTATTGTTTTCATTCATTGAGCTTAATGGGGTTTTAGTTATTTTGCCATCTATTTTGCTGTACTACTGCGCTGTCAGTGCTGTGAAATTTAGAAGTGTCACATGACCACAGATGTGGCTGCAGGCTCTAGAAGCTATGAAATTGGGCCTGCTTTTTGTTTTGTTTTGTGCTATAGAGGTCACTCTAGCAGTGCTGGGTGGAGAGCACTACCAGTGGGATTCTCTGCTATGGGGTGCAAGTCTAACTGTTCAAAAGACCTCACCTAGGGGTCCTGAGGATAAGCATATGAGGACAGGAACAGAAAAGAAATGCAAGGCAGAAGTTCTTAAGCTTGAGCTCTCTTCCCTATACTCCAATTGAATCTATGGCTCATGAGTCTTTTCTATTTAATTAATAGAGATCTTAGGAAAAATAGATTGAGGGGCCAGAGAGATAGCATGGAGGTAAGGCATTTGCCTTTCATGCAGAAGGTCGGTGGTTCGAATCCTGGCATCCCATATGGTCCCCTGAGCCTGCCAGGAGTGACTTCTGAGTGTAGAGCCAGGATTAACCCCTGAGCACTACTGGGTGTGACCAAAAAAAAAAAAAAAAGATTGCTTTTTGGTGATTGATGGACCTGAGGGTGGAACTCAAGAAATCACATATGCAAGCCTCTGAACAGCAAAGGATGCATAATGTTTCTCAATGCTTGTATTTGCCCATAATAAATATTTATTTTTTAAGATATTTTTTGGGGGGTAGATGCCTGGATAGATGGATGGATAATGAGAAGATGAATAGGTAGGTGGGGAGATAAAGATACAAATGGAAAATGTGTATAAGGATGGAAGAAGGGGAAGAAATATTAGGTAGATGAGTGATGATGGATGGATAATAGATAGATAGATAAAAGGATGGATGGAAGAGAAGGAATCTACCCATATAATGCATGCCTATAGTGATCCCATAGACCAAGTGAAGTTGCCTATTTTACAAGACTCTCCACACCAACACTTCTTCTAACTGCCTTGATAATAAACAAAGATTAGGTCAAAGAATGAAGAACCTGAAGTGTGTATTTAAAGAACTGTGTGATCTAGTCATTCTCCAAACTGAAACCTCAGTCCTGTCACCTTACTCCTAAGTCCTCCTCCTGGGATTTTTCATGCCAAGATGTAACTGCTTTCACTTGCATATGCTTTTGTGCATCGTGTACCTCCTCACTGTAGATGAAACCTGGCTTCCCCTGATGAAATGCCACTTCCCTTCACAAGCTTTTTGGCAAGGCTCACTCTGATTCTCACTTCCCACTGGGTTGGGAGCAGGGTCAGCACTGGGTGCTCACTAGCCACCACACATCCTGACCACAGTCTTCTTTGCAGGCCCCTGCAAGCCCTCTTTACCCATTTCCCACACTTGCCTTCCAGAACCTCTATATCCCTTCCTAAGATCTCCACGTATGATCACAGAATGGTCAGAGCTTTTCCCACTTCTAGACACTTAGGAGCCTGCTCCCTGGCACCAGTTCCTATCTGTACCAATAGGTGTTTAGATGTGCAGCTCCCTCCAGCTGTGACAGCCTCCTACTGTGACAGAGAAGTAGTGATCATTAGTGTGTTCCAGATGTGCCTTCTCTCTGGAACTGAAGCAGAGAGAAGTGAGTCTCAGAGCATTCTACTACTACTCATGGGCAGAAGAGCCCCTACGACATTACACTTGAGAGAGAAGCCAAGGGAAGGTGCAGAGCAAGGACCCTGTCTTCAAAGCTCTGGTTCATCTTTCCCCACAAGCCCTTGCTGCTTCCTGGTCCTTCCTATGGTTTGGTTATGGGAGCAAATACCTTCCTCTTTTGCCAAAAGCAGATTTGACTTGAGTTTCTATCCTTTGCAGCCATATGAATGCTGACTAATATAGGAACATTGAGCAACACAATGGATTTTTTTGCTAGAGTCTACCCTTCTCGTGGACTCTTAGGTGCTGACAGAATCTTCTGTAAAATCATTTTCCTGGAGAGAAAATGTACTTGAAGGAACAAGGCTCACACTTTGAGAGGTGAACATTCAAAGTATTTTTTTAGTTGAGAGCTATATAGAACTTTGCACGAAAGTAGAAAAGAGCCAATTTCTTGATCTCAATTGAAAGATTGTTCCACATGCCCGAGGTGCCAGAATTGAATGAACAGAAATAATATTTCACTAGCAACTCAGGAAAGACAGCATTGCCAGCATGCCCGTGCTCCTCACTCAGTACTTCTCAATCCAAAACAAAGACCTCCTTGGGTCACAAGGTGGGCATAGCACATATGTGGATGGGCATAGCACATCTGCAACTCATTAGGATAGGTAGGTACTACTCATTAGTCATGAGAACCATCTGTTGGATCCATAGTATAATAAAACATTTTTGGTGTTAATGCTTATGGTTTTGATGTTCACAGTTACCTCTTATTTGGTAATCTGAGTTTCATAATGCAGGGCCAAGGGTTTTCCATTGTTTGATACTCTTTATTCCACCTTTTTTGTTTCTCTGTATATCACAAATGAGTGAAATTAGACAGCATTTGTCCTTCTCCCTTTGACTTATTTCACTTAACATAATACCCTACAGTTCCATTGTTCTGGATTTTTTTTTTAACTTTGTCTTCCCATTTTCCCTGAAGCAACCACACTTTAATCATCCTTCCCTTTTCTAATATTATACAATAGCCTCCAAACTCTGAGGACTTCCTGATTCTAGCCATGTTACTATTTAACCAGAACCTGAGGGAGGAATATCAAGTTTCATTCACTTTCAATGGTGAGTTTGCTGAATGGCAATGGCACCAAGAATCCTGTGTCTTTGACCTTAAGTCTCATCTACTCACGGTGGGTGACACTTTTGTGCCACCTACCCAGGGCTAATCAAAGAGAGGGAGAAAATTGCACTCTAGAAAGTTGCACTCTTTCTTTTTAAGACCTCAGAATCTTTCTCTTTAGCACCTAAATAATGGAGGTCATAGGATTGTCCTTTGCTTGAAATTTTTATGTTGCCTCCATCCTTTATTCTATACCTAATTCTAGCCTGGTACCCAGCCACTGCCCACTTTTACATTTTTTGCTTATGTGCCTTCCCTAGTATATGGAGTTTTCTCGATGTAAATGAGAGAGAGAGCCACTTCCTGTTCCAAGGCCTGATACTCATTGTCCCAGCTTCTGTTGTATCAGCTAGTGTACTAGCAAGATTTACCCCACCTTAACTAAGCAAATAAACTATCCTTGGACCATCAATTGGGTTCAATGATGTCAAGAACTACAAAGGGAAAAAAATTGTTCTAGGGTGAGTAAGAGAAGTATTGCAGCTTCCAGTTACCAGAAACAGTAATGGTAGCCATATGCTATGGTTGCTGTGCCAGCTGTTACCCTGTAGCAATGGAGGAATTGCCCCACATGAGTTCCAGCAGGCTGTCAGCTGTAGCTCTGGACACTGACTGGCATACCTACTCCTGATCTGATTTTGAGTGTTGTGTTCTAGCTTTCTGAGAAATTGTGTACCTTGTCTACATCAATCCACTTTTCAAAAAATGTCAGTTGAAAGGTTGGAAATGTAGGTCAGTTGGTAGAACTCATAGCTATCATGTGCAGAACTTGAGTTTCATCTCCAAAAGCAGCCACAGACAGACAGACAAACAGATAGATTGATAGATAGGTACTTGATTTATTTTCCTTGGAACCAAGAACTTTGATTTATTATAACAAAAAGGTTAAAAGTGTCGGCGCATTGGTGACATAGTGGTTAGAATAGCTGCCTTCCAAAAAGGTTAAAAATAGGGCCAGAATGATAGTACAGTGGGTAGGCCTTTTGTCTTGCATGTGGCTGATCTGGATTCAATTCACAGTATCTTATATGGCCCCAAGTCTGCCAGGAGTAATTCCTGAATACAGAGTCAAGAATAACCCTGAGCACAGCCAGGTTTGGCCCAAAGACAAAAATAAAATGTTTGAAGTTTTCAGGCAAAAAAATAAACATAAACTAATCAATTTTATTCTTGTATTTCACTGCAACTCATCAGGTTACCATTCATTAGCCTGCCTGTATTGTAAATAAAGTCCCAAAATCTCAGTGGGGACAGGTAATTCCTCCAAGGCTTATGCAGCCTGAGATCCAAGACTCAGAGTCCAAATTTCACATTCAGTGATCATTGTACTCTCCCAAGCAATGATTGCTTGTAGCCCCAGCAAAGATCTGGGTCTAGATTTTCCAAACTTGTTGTTTCTTTATGGCACAACACGACCTGCCTCTTTATTTTGTTTGTTTGTTTGTCATTCACACTGGTACCCTAAAGATTCTCTGAGTCTTTGCTGATACTGGGCTCTGTCAGTGGGAAGCTGCAGATACAAAGGTTGAAGGACCAAAGCACAGTGGATAGGGTACTTGTTTTTACACAGGACTGACTGAGGTTCAATACTCATCATCCTATATGGTCCCCTGAGCCCACCAGGAATGATTCCTGAGTGCAGAGCCAGGTGTAACCCTTGAGCATTGCTGGATGTGGTGAAAAAAATGAAAACAAACAAACAAATTGTATTGAATATTTCTCTCACACCTTCATCCCACAAACTTCCAAAGGATTGATATTAAAAGCAGAAAGTGAGCTGGAGAGTCGTACAGCAGGAAAGGCAATTTCCCTTGGTTTGATCCCCACCACCATATATGATTCCCTAAGCACTGCCAGGAGTGATCCCTGAGCACAGTCACTGATTAAATAAACCAGAAAAAACAGACCTTAATGTGAGAGTACAAGTATCAGTTCACCTGAGATCCTCAGGGTTCGTCCTCATTGCCGTCGCAATCCTCAATGCTTTCTTTACTACTTGGATGTTTAATCCAGACTCAGCCAGCCTTGTCTCCTGCTCCTATCTAGAATACTTTACATCATTTTTGAGGGAAAAAAATAAAAGGTTTGCAGTAGCCCTTTTTAAAAACCTTTTTTCTTAATGGGGGTGTGGTAGAGTCGGAGCAATAGCACAGTGGGTAGGGCACTTGCCTTGCTTGCATTCAACCCTAGTTTGGTCCTTGTCATCCCAGATGGTGCCCTGAGCCCGCAAGGAGAGATTCCTGAGTGCCAAGCCAGGAGTAACTCCTGAGCACCACCTGATGTGTTTCAAAACAAACAAACAAAAAACAATTGGAGGGGGTCTCCCAAAGAGTGATTAAAGAAGTCGCTCTGCTAAAATTCAGCCCAGTACAAGGGGAAGGGGGTGAGAGGGACTCATCAGAACAATTTTGAGTAGTGTTCAGGGAATCATGAAGTGCTGGAAATTAAACTTGGGTCTCCAAATGCCAAGCACGCAACCCCTAAACCTTGAGCTCAATGTCTACTTAAAAGTAGTCTTTTAGGGGCCAGAGACATAGCATGGAGGTAAGGTGTTTGCCTTTCATGCAGAAAGATGGTATATATATATATATATGTATGTGTGTATATATATACATACATATATATATATATATATATATATATATATATATATAAACTCCAGGGTCCAAGAAAGTTATTCAGGGAGAACATTTATTTGCCTTGTCTGTGTAAGTACAAAAAAAAAAAAAGCCCACAAAGGAAAAAATACATTTCCAAGAATCAGAGATCAGAAAGTTACCAGTATTACTGGCAACATAGAAATTTGGAGACAAAGGAGTAAGTAATGCTTTGAAAATCAACAAAAATAGACAGCTATTTTTAGCCTAAAACTCACTGCTGGTGTGTATCAGTTTCATATTTACTCTAACAAATCACCACTAAACTTTGCTAAAACAATAAAATGTGTCATCTTACAGAAGGCCCATCAAACAGGTCTCCCTGGTTCTAAGTCAAGATCTTAACAAAACCAGGCTCTCAGAAGCATTCTAGAATAGAATCCAAGCTGATCCAACTTTTGAGACCCTTTTAATTCCTCCACTAAGGCCCTTCCTCCATCTTCAATGCAAATCATCTCATCTCAACCCTTGCTGACCTATCTTCTCTCTCTATTCTTGATCCATCTGTCTCCTGCTAGTAAGGGTCTTGACGATTACATTCGGCCTACCTAAATAATTCTGAAAGATGTATCTATCTCTAGAGTCTTTTTTATATTGGTAAAGTTCTTTTTTCCATGTAAGTTGATAAGTTCTGGACCTGAGGACATAGACTTCTCTTGCAGGCTATTATTTAGTCTGCATCGTCAATAAATAAAGATCACTTTCGGGCCCGGAGATATAGCACAGTGGCGTTTGCCTTGCAAGCAGCCGATCCAGGACCAAAGGTGGTTGGTTCGAATCCCGGTGTCCCATATGGTCCCCCGTGCCTGCCAGGAGCTATTTCTGAGCAGACAGCCAGGAGTAACCCCTGAGCAACGCCGGGTGTGGCCCAAAAACCAAAAAATAAATAAATAAATAAATAAATAAATAAATAAATAAATAAATAAATAAATAAAGATCACTTTCAACACACAAGCTCTCAACAATTGCTTCTTCTACACTCTTTTTTTTGATAGTTATTGAAGGATGTAGCCCATAAAGAGAATAAACCAAGAAAGGAAGATGGCTGGTCTGATGGCAGTGGTTTATCAAAACTTATTAACGTTAGTATCACAAAGGTTGGTATATAACCCCTTATATATAAGCTCAATTTGACTGGCTTTAAAAAAATAAAACATAAAAAAAAAGGGATGGGGCTGGTGAGGTGGCGCTAGAGGTAAGGTGTCTGCCTTGCAAGTGCTAGCCAAGGAAGGACCGTGGTTCGATCCCCCGGTGTCCCATATGGTCCTCCCAAGCCAGGGGCAATTTCTGAGCACCTAGCTAGGAGTAACCCCTGAGCATCAAACAGGTGTGGCGAAAGAAAGAAAGAAAGAAAGAAGGAAGGAAGGAAGGAAGGAAGGAAGGAAGGAAGGAAGGAAGGAAGGAAGGAAGGAAGGAAGGAAGGAAGGAAGGAAGGAAGGAAGGAAGGAAGGAAGGAAGGAAGGAAGGAAGGAAGGAAGGAAGGAAGGAAGGAAGGAAGGAAAGGAAGGAAGGAAAGGAAGGAAGGGAGGGAGGGAGGGAGGAAGGAAGGAAGGAAGGAAGGAAGGAAGGAAGGAAGGAAGGAAGGAAGGAAGGAAGGAAGGAAGGAAGGAAGGAAGGAGGAAGGAAGGAAGGAAGGAAGGAAGGAAGGTGGGGCTGAAGGAGAAATATGATATTTGTGATATTCTGTGTGATGTTATCATATAATGTGATAACACATTGAGATGTTATAGGAAAGAATAGTGTATGGTAAGAGAGTTAGTATTAAGAGTAAGTATTAAGTCCTTATCAGACATATATGGAAATCAATAAATTATGTATACCAAGGATAAATCAAGAAAAAATACTATAAGTACATTTTATAGAAGCAAAAGTAGAATAAAACTACTGAATGTTGAAAATGGTCACCTCTGGTAATTGAGATTGTAGAATGGGTGTAGAGGAAAATCTGTTGCGCATTAGAAGCCTTTAAGTACTATTTTATCTTTTACTGTTTGCATATATTACTTTGATTAATTTTTTTTAGTTTAAAAGTTAAGTAATAAATGACCCAAACTCCAGGTAGGCTGGTATTTCGGCTGAGATAGCCAGGATTTTGTCAGAATGAGTGTAAGCAGCCTCCCCCTGCCTTTTCATACTTCCAAAAGTCCTGGCAGCCATAGTCACACCCCCACAGCCTCTGTCATGTCAGTCACAGAATTTGAAATTCCTGGACCACACAAGCACACAGGGGGGCATACTATACCTCCCAATTTTTAGAGACTGACACCCTATTAGAAACACACCAAATTAGATGGCAAAGTAGTATAGAAGCCACCTAAGGTTAACAAACAAAACCAATAACAGAGTGACCAACTAGTAACAAGCAGCTTAGTAAACCTCAGACAATAACTTAATGACTCAATTGAGATATAAAGTAATTGTCACAACTTTTCTTTTGCTATAGTTTTTTAATAACTCCATGACCAATTAGTTCCAAACAAGCAAAGTAAATTAAATTGTTTGGTGCCTGCCAACAGGGCAGGCTTGGGGTAGGAATTAGAGGACATGGTAGAGGGTGTTTTTCACAGGTGGTAGGGTTGATGTTAGAACTTGGAACGACTGGAACAAATGTATCATGATCAACTATGTAAACCATGGTGTTTAAATAAAATAATGTAAAATAAAATAAAAGTTACGTGTGTAAATGTAAAAGGTTATGAAGAGAGAGTTCATAGAAAATTACCTTCAGACAGTACTTAATACCTGAACAAGATGTTTGACTTCTGAAAAAAAGAGAAACAGGGGCCGAAGTAATAGCGAAGCAGTAGGGCGTTTGCCTTTCATGTGGCTGACACAGGATGGACCTGGGTTCGATCCCCAGTGTCCCATATGGTCCCCCAAGCCAGGAGCGATTTCATAGCCAGGAGTAACGCCTGAGTGTCACTGGGTGTGCCCCCCCCCCAAAAAAAACCAAAAACCCTACATGAGTGCATGGACCACAATTAAAGTGTATATTAAAAATAAAAACCAGCCCTAAAACAAACCAAAACCTAAAGGGCTGGAAATATAGTACAACAGGTAGGGCACTTGCCTTGTATAAGGCCAATCTGCATCTGATCCTTAGCAACCACCTAAATTCCCTGGAACCCCACCAAGAGTGATCCCTCAACACAGAACCAGAAGTAAGTCTTGAATACTGCCTAGTATGTCCCCCAGACAAAAAAAATAAATCAAGTGACCCCTGGCAAGTACCAAGGTCGAGTATGCAAGCACCACTATCCAGAATGTGCAACACCTATTCATCACAATAGCCACTAAGAGAAGGGAGAAAAAAACTATGTCAAGGTCTCTTGGACAGGAAAGACCCACTGATTTTTCCTGAATAAGGGATACATATTTACAAGTTCTTTCAAGACTGAGACATGTAGGTATGAGACAATATCAATTTCTCATTCTAAGTCCCAATTTATTAACTGTTTATTGACTAAGATTCTTAGAGCTCTGGCTCCTCATCTTTAAAAGAGGATAAAACTCTCCCTCACAAAGTTGCAGGAATTAAGTGGGATATCATGGGTGAAACATATACACAGGCTCTGATGAAAGAAAGAAAGAAAGAAAGAAAGAAAGAAAGAAAGAAGAAAGAAAAGAAAGAAAGAAAGAAAGAAAGAAAAGAAAAAAGAAAGAAAGAAAGAAAAAAAGAAAGAGAAAGAAAGAAAGAAAGAAAGAAAAAAGAAAGAAAGAAAGAAAGAAGAAAGAAAGAAAGAAAGAAAGAAAGAAAGAAAAGAAAGAAGAAAGAAAGAAAGAAAGAAAGAAAGAAAAGAAAGAAAGAAAGAAAGAAAGAAAGAAAGAAAGAAAGAAAGAAAGAGAAAGAAAGAAAGAAGAAAAAAGAAAGAAAGAAAGAAGAGAAAAGAAAGAAAGAAAGAGAGAGAAGAAAGAAAGAAAGAAAGAAAGAAAGAAAGAAAGAAAGAGAGAGAGAAGAGAAAAGAAAGAGAAAGAAAGAGAAAGAAAGAAAGAAAGAAAGAAAAAGAAAGAAAGAAAGAAAGAAAGAAAGAAGAAAGAAAGAAAGAAAAAAGAGAAAGAAGAAGAAGAAGAAAGAGAGAAAGAAAGAAAGAAAGAAAGAAAGAAAGAAAGAAAGAAAGAAAAAAAAAGAAAGAAAGAAGAAAGAAAAAATAAAGAAGGAAAGAAAGAAAGAAAAAAGAAGGAAGGAAGGAAGGAAGGAAGGGAGGAAGGGAGAAAGGAAGAAGGAAGGAAGGAAGGAAGGAAGGAAGGAAGGAAGGAAGGAAGGAAGGAAGGAAGTGGTAGAGAGGGAGAGGGGAAAGCAAACCAAAGATATTGGGTTATGAGCTTGACTTGCACACTGCCAAACCAGATTAGGTCCCCAGCCCAGCCAGGACTTACTCTTAAGCACGAATTGGGAGAAATTCTTGAGCCCAGAAACCAAACATGGGGAAAATAAGAAAAAAAGAAGAAAGAAATGCCAAGAAAAAAATCTAGGAAAAAGGGTTGAGCATTTGCTTCATATGCCCATATGAAGGCCTCATTTTAATCATGGCACTGCATAGTTTTCTGGGGACTGCTCTGGGAGTGGCTTCTGAGCAACAACAGGTATGGCCCCAGAACAAATAACAGCAAAAGAATCCAAAGTTCCCACTTTGAAGAAAGGAATGGATGGAATTTCCCTTGGTAATCAGGCAGTTTGGAAGTGACAACTTCCATGAGCAGGCGCAGACACCACGTGGACACCTCCACTTCTCTTTGTTGCTGTATTTTTCAAGACTGGCAGAAAGTACTTCCCTAAGTGCCCACACCCGCAGGACAGGAAGGACGTGGGCCTGCCTGAGAAGCACCTTCTGTGGAGGCTGAAAAATGCTCAGAGCAAAGAGGCTCAAAGAGACACTAGGAACACATATCACCTCAGTTGCACAGTCCCTCTGACCACCCCCCCATCAGAACAGTTAACTGAATTCTAATAGGTATCAAAGCGGTTCTGTAATCCAATACAGGAAAATATAAACCTGAAAGTGAGTACTCCAGACACTGGATCTTTCATTCACCTCCCAAAGGCACAAGCCAACCCATGTTTCAACACTAATCTCTTCCCCATTGTCCATTGTCCTCCATCAACATCCCTCCATCCCCATTTGCCTCCCACCTGTCCCCTTCTATAAGAGGTGCATTACAGATAGATAGATAGACAGACAGGCAGGCAGGCAGGCAGGCAGGCAGGCAGGCAGGCAGGCAGGCAGGCAGGTAGGTAGGTAGGTAGGTAGGTAGGTAGGTAGGTAGGTAGGTAGGTAGGTAGGTAGGTAGGTAGGTAGGTAGATTCATTTTACAATATTGTTATTGATAGGATTTCTCACCTTTTAGCACCATATCCTTCCTGTGGAAGAAGTCCCAAACTTGTGACAGTTTGTAATGCCATAAAAGCAAGGATCTTTAGGGGCTGAGACATATCTCAAATGGCTGGATAGTATACTTCAGGTACTTCAGGAGAACATACCTGCACAAGCCCCAACTTGATTCCTGGAATTGTATGTTATCCCCCAAGCATCACCACAAGTAACCCCACACAAAAAGTGTGGACCCTCCAAAAAGCAAACAAAAAGTCTACAGTTTCTTGGAACTGGAGAGGTAGTACAGAGGTTGGACATTTGCCTCGCACATGGTCGACCCAGGTTCTATCTCAGGCACCCTTTGGAATCATTACTACGTGCAGAGCCAGAAATAAACCCTGAGTACTGTTGAGTGTAGCCCAAACACAAAAACAAACAAGCAAACAAACAAAAAACCACCAAGAATTTCTAAATGTACCTATACCCTCCAGCAACAGGGACTAGCTAGGCAATGTTCGGTTCATATTTCCATGTTTGTACAAGCAGTTGTCAGCCACCTTTATCATGCTGTTTCAAAGCAAAATTGAATTAACTGTGACAGCCTGACACATACCTGGCACCTAGTTCTCACTAATCCAGTTTTCCTCTCACCATGTCCATTTATGGGATTTAACCAGCCCTATGCATATCAAACAATGAAAAAAATAAAATCCTTTCCATAATAGTTACACAGCTTAATAGCTTTTCATTTTCTCAGCATCAAGAATTAAGAAGAGGAGCCAGCATGATAGATAGCACAGTGGATAGGACACTTGCCTTCTACCTGGGCTTGTTCAAAAAAAACCAGAGCCTGCAAGGAATAATTTCTAAGCCCAAAGCCAGGAGTAACCCCTGAGCCAAGCTGGATGTGACCCAAAAACAAAACTAAGTAAATCAAAATAATAATAATAATAATTAAGAAAACTCTTTAGGGAAAATTATTTTTTCAGAAAGGTAGGGTCTTATTCAACTGGAGGACATGGGGTAGGGGTTACACTCAGTGATGCTCAGATGCTCATGCAATACTAGGGGTTGAACCCAGGTCCTGTGCATGCCAGCTACAGACTTTAATCCAATCTCACTCTTCTGTCCCAGTGTTGTTGTTTTCAAGCTCTACAAATATCTTCTTCATCCACATTTTCCCCTGGAATTGGTCCCCACCATGTCTTCCGAGCTAGGAGAGCTCATGGGCCAGCTGGATTCAATGCATTCTTGACTCTCACATTCCTTTCCTACTCAATAAGTGGTTCTCAGATGAGCCAGACAAAAGCAGGTCAAGAATTTTAGCAAAACAAACAAACAAACAAACAAAACTCTAATCTGTGCTATGTATTGCTAAAGGCTCTTTGGCTTCAAATTTCATTATCACAATAATCTTGTAAGTTGATCATATTGTCTCAATCTTCCATGAAACAAAACTGATACCTCAAACACTAAATGACTTGTCTAATAAATCCCACAGGCTGGCCAGACCTATGGACAGAACCCAGGTCTCTCAACTCGTAACTCAAAACCTCTCATTTCTAAGCCATCTTTGTAGCTACCTTTCCTCCCATCTCCACCCTGCACACATACAGAGGCCTCAGATCTCCAGGGCTCATTTTTGCATTTGAAAGCTTCAAAACTGAACCACATTCTTCTATCTTCCTCTGTTAATGCACAAAAACGACATCATGTTTCCAACACACTGTTCAGACTAAGGGGAAATCCCCAGAACTTCAATAATTTTCCATCATCATGAAACAAAGGTTCACAGAGGTTTCCCAGAATATATAGAAACAGTTTTTAAAGGATGCCAGTCTCTCCCCTAAAAAAGGTTTTAGCCAAATCTATGGTTTAATTGCTATCTTTGCTACATCTTGAATCTGCACACAGAAGAGATATGAAAACTGTAAATGCAGCAGCCAACCCATTAGATGGAGCTCCCACATTCATCCCACTTTCCTTCCAATTTGGTCCCAGGCATGCTGACCTGAAGTAGTTGCTGGCTGCAGCAAGCACCACACGGTGGCAGGAAAATTCCTGAATGTCCACGCACAAAATAACATCTGTCAGCGCATTCTCCACTCGCAGTGTCTCCAGGCCGTTGTGCAGAATTAAGGAGAGTCCTGTGTCGTCAAATTTTACCTTGTCCTCACTTAAGATTTCTACCAGTTCTCCCTTTTTCTGGGGCGACTCCTCTGTAGAGAGTTCTAGGGGTCCTTCCAGACTCTTTTCTACCACGTCACCCATGGTCCAGGCACCCCTGGGTCCTGCCATCAACTTCCAGACTGAAGGAGCACCCAAGTTTCAGTCAGGTCTCATTGCAGAAGCCAGGCGGATTTCCTGTGCCGGGCCCCACACTTATCACCAGCTGTCACACACACATAACAGGAAGTCTCGCACTTTCTCATCCTGTTGCTACCAACATCAGTCACTTCTATTCTTCTTTCATGAACCATGGCAAGGTTAGAAATGACTTAGAGGGGTATAGGAAGGCTCTCCAGTAAAGAGGGGGTTCTTCCCAGAATTTGCTGAGATATTTTGATCTATCTCCTCATATTCATGAATAGAAAGCTTCTGGCTGGGGGTGTTACCTTTGTATTCCTGGTGGCTTTGTAACTCAAGTGGTATAATGACTCCCCTATAAAGCCAAGTGATATAATGTCCCCCACAAGAGGGAGGCATTCCTCCCTCCCAGGAATCAAAGACCCCATGATGAACACCCACCCTGGGCACCTTGGATAGTCCACTCCTCTTTGCCATTCTCATTTCTGGCAGATGCTTTGTCCTCCTAGTTCAGGAGACAAGAACAATGTCGTGACAAACATTAATGTCCTCTCCATCATATACAGAGAGAGAGAGAAAGAGAGAGAGAGAACTATTATTTTTAGATGTGTCTCTCTGGATATAGAGGAAAATGTTCTGCAGAAACTCTATCTTTCATTGCCATTCTTCTCTCCTGGAATGTCAGTCAGAGTCAACACCAGATTGAATGGTAAACCATGAAATCTTCTCATTCTATAAGTCTCTGTTATATAGCAATAATAACTATCTATAACAAATCTTCCAAGCTGACCTAGGAAATAGTGATGAGGCAAGTTATAAGAAATGTTTTGTCAAATTTGTTTTCATATACATGTCCAGACTTCTCTCCCCAAATCCTGGGAATTTCCTGAATATTGAGGATAATAAAAGTGTTCTTTTGTTATAGGAATGAAGGTAATTAGAGAACACATAAGAGGATATAAAATGCTAGTTAACAGCAAAGCAACTATGTGATTAAAAGTCCAGGAACTTCCAGTCCCACCCATAGACCTTGGGTTTAATTGTTAATGGCCAACGAGGTAATCAATCACATTAATCTATGTAATGAAGCTTCTGGGAAAGCTCAAAGTAAGGCATCAGAAAGTATCCAGGCCAGTGAACAAGTGGGAACATGGGGAGAATGGGGCACCTGGAGAAGGCAAGGATGCCCCAGACCTCTTCTCTGTACCTTGACTTAGGCACTTCATCTACTTGGCTGTTCCTGACTCAATAGTTGGCATACAGTGAGTACTTGGGTCCCTTGGGTCTATGAGTAGCTTGAGCATAGAAATGAAACCTGAAAAGTACATCCTTTGCAACTTTTATTTATATCCTTCAATGTATAGCCAATCTATCAGAAGTTCAGGTAGTAACTTATGCTTGCAGTCACTTGCAGTCTGAGAAGAGGTCACAGGATATGTAGTATCCAGTTGTTCATAGCATGGTGATGATGTTGGCTTAAAACCCACACATAAAAGGAAGGTGGTTTGAGAACAATCCACCTTTTTTGTTCATTTTGAGTGGACCACACCCTTGTAGGCTCACTGGAGCATTTGGGGTAATAGGGATTGAATCTGGGTGAGAAGCCTGCAAGGTAAAAGCCCTACCTACTGTACTACCACTATCACCTCATGGGTGAAATTTAACCTGAGAATCTGATGCCATGTGTGTATGTGTTAAATGGGGTCAGATGCTTTCCAAGAATTGTTTAATGGGGCCAGAGAGATAATAAGTGGGTAGAGCATTTGCCTTGCACTCAGCTTACCCAGGTTTGATCTCCAACACCCCATCGAGTTCCCCAAACTCCACCAAGAATAATTCCTGAGTCCATAACTAGGATTAAGCCCTGAGCATTGTTGGGTGTGGCCCCAAACCCAAAAGAATTGCTTATTGGTGAGGGAACCATACACATACTGGAATTGGGTCCAGAGGTACTTACACATAAATGTATGAAAATTAAGTTACTTTAATCCTTACAATAGCTCAAAGGTGCAGCTGCGACTTCCCTCATAAAGCATCTAAGGAAATAGGACTTTTGTCAAATGAGTGACAAGAGAGAATTGTCCATTTTGTCTGCCTAAAATGCCCTATTCACTAGTCCCTCACCAAAGTAGCCTCTAGCTGTCTTGCTCCTGCTCTCATTTGCCCTCTACAATAAGGAGAGGATGCCCCAATTGACCTGGTCAACAAGAATTCCAGGTCTTTCTCTGTCCTGATCAGGGACAACTGAGAACTAACTGCCCCTGAATCCAAGTATTGCCTCAAATCTTCCATTTGATGAATATTTCCTCCTAAAATCAAGTTCTTTGCCCTTTCCCCCAAATCTTCTGCTTTATCCTAGGCCATTTTCAATCAATTACGATGCCTCTGATTTCCACAATAGAATATTCCATCAAATGCAGTTTAAACAAGGGGAATCACACATTCTAAACAGCCAGCTCCCCATTCTATCCCAAAGTTTAATGAGGTCATCAAGGACTAATGGACCTTTCCATCAATCTACTGTTGCCCTCAATGTGATAGAGATGGCCCCTTTGAGTCACACAATATATGCTATAGGATTAAACACACTTTGTCTTCACACAACCTTAATCGATTATTGAGAAGAAAAAAAATAGGCCTCTTCTCCATTATTTTGTTGATTACAGAGGAAATCTTTCCTTAAATCCCCATCAAGCTGTGTGGCCATGTAACCACTTCAGCCCAAACACCAGAAAATAGGGTTAGAGAAATTCAATTAGCTTGTAGCAAGCATGGCCACCTGCTTAGACTTGTTCATCATCCCAAGCATCAAGGAAGAACCATGCTTTAGCATGATAGCAGAAGTCTGACATGCAATTAACCTCCTATGCCTGTACAAGGATATGCATAACATGAACTTGTGTTTTCATGCTTAGTTGGGAGGAGCTAGATCCTTCCACCTTTATCAACAACTGATAATCACCCCCTTCCAATGAGCTGCTGACAACTCTCAATCCTGTGTCTTATAGCCTCTCAAATTATACACAACACTGACCATACTCAACTTCACCTCAAACCTCTTTCCAACTTAAAAAATTAAGAAGAAATCTCATCTTTTCATATAGGACAGATCCTGTTCACCATGATACCCTGTTTTCCATGTACTTCCCAAGTGCACCTCCACATACCTCTGATTCTTAATTTCCTCTACCCTAAACTTCCATTTTTCCAGGAGTCAACCATGAAAAAGTTAAGGTACTATTTTCATACAAAAGTTGGGCCCGGAGAGATAGCACACAAAAGTTAAAAACGATCAATTTGACATCTTTGTCATCCTGAATATGCTTGGAGATTTAGAATGAACTGGTAAATATTCTGTATAACTACTAGCACAATCATTGTGCTCTGTGAAAGGTTTTTCATAACACAAGTTGTAATACTGAGATAAAATACTGAGATTTAGTAACAACTAGATATGATTAGGTTCATTGGATTTAAGATACTTATAAGGAATAAGGGCTAGAAATATAGTACAGTGGGTAGGGTATTTGCTTTTCACACAGCCAACCTGGGTGTGGTCAATTCCTCACATCCCAGGGGGTCCCTTGAATAGTACCTGACTGCAGTGCCAAGAGTAACTCCTTAGCATTGCCAGGTATGACCCAAAAACAAACCAAAAGAAAAGTTGCTTGTAAGGAATGGATTTTGTCCCCAGGTAAATGGGTAGTCAGTAAAGGAAAATGTTCCCTCTGACTCTGGAAAACTGTCTTTTCTTTTTTTGTTTTTTGGGGGGACTTTTGGGGGTTTTTTTTGGGGGGCCACACCCGGTGATGCTCAGGGGTTGCTCCTGCTATGTGTTCAGAAATAAACTCCTGGCTTGGGGGACCATATGGGACACTGAGAGATCGAACTCCATGACGCCTTACATTCTGTGCCACCGCTCCGGCCCCATAAAACTGTCTTTTCTAATCCAAGTTGTAGTAACAGAAGCAGACTTAAATCAGCTACAGTGAAAGAGCTACAGTTCCTTCATTAACTAATCTCTTATTAATTCTAAAACTACCATGTATTGGGAATCAATATTGTTCTGTAACTATGTTATAACAGGTACTTTATGAATTCTCATGTACTTAGCCTTCTCATAAATCCAAGGCAATTGTGCATTGTGATCTCTATTTTAGAGACATGAAAACAGACAAGATCACATAATGGTAAATATAATACTGGTGTCATGTCATTCACAGGCAGCCCCCATACATGCCAAAAGTGCCTGCGAGTGAAGCTACTGGGGTATAAGAAAATGCCAGCTCACCAGAACTATAGAAAAGCTACTGTCCCCAAGAGTTAACTTCAACTGAGAATCATGAATTTGTCAATAAAAATGCTAATCTGGGAATGGAGCTCAGTGACACAGCACTTTCTTTTGTCTGTCTTAGCACCACAAATACCAAAAAATAACAACAATAAATAAATAAATACTAACTTCCTTGTTGCTTGGTTGGACTGAAGTGTGTTCTGTGATGTTTATTGGAGAATTCTCAGAGCCTTGCACTCCTTTGCCCATAGCAGAAACTTACAGTTCCTTAGGTTTTCTCATCTCTCTTTCCCTTCCACATCACTGCACTTCCCAAATCAACTATTTGCATCCAATCATTGTCACTTTGTTGTGTTGTTGTTTGTTATTTTGGGGCCATGCCTGTAAATTCTTGTCGCTTGCTCCTGCCTTTGCACTCAGGGATCACTCCTGGAGAACTCAGGGAGACCATATAGGATGCCAGGGATTGAACCTGGGTTGACAGCATGTAAAGCATGTGCCTTGCACACTATACCATCTCTCTGGCTCCTCTGTCTTAAGGTGCTTTGGTGGGATGGGGAAGGGGAGCCAAAATAAGACACAGAACTTCAGAGCTACAATTCAGATGTGAATCCAGATCTGACTAATCCTAAAAATGTACGCTTTCCTCTCCCCACCAGTTTCTAATTACCCACAGACTCTCAGTTCCAGAAACCCCAGAGCACCTGTGATTTTTTAGCCTCCTACGTAGGCTCCATCTTCCTTTCCTCTTTCACTGGAGGTTCCCTCTTGACCCACCAAATCAAGACCACGTCTTCTTTCTTCTTTCTGCTCTGCATCCCAGGCTCCCAGGCCTAACTTCATACCTACAGAAAGGGTATCAGGTATGGATAGACCATGCCTGTTTCTGTAAAACAGTTACAATCAGATTAGCACAAATGCATGTCAAGCTGCCTTGCAACTTCTCTGGGCCTCTACCTGACACTTTTGCCAGCCAGAGCCATGCTGCCTTGAACTCTATCTTTGCCAACAGCCAATAGCTTCTGCTACGCTCTCTCAAAGAAAACAAAAAACAAAAAAACAAAAAAAAAACATAAGAAGACCCCTTTTTTCTTTTCTGATGTTAGTGAAAAGGTCAAAGAGTGGGGCTGGAGCAGGGCATTAGCCTTGCAAGTGGCCAACCCGGGTTCAATTCCCAGCATCCCTTATGGTCCCCTAGTCTGCCAAGAGCGATTTCTGAGCACAGAGGCAAAAGTAACCCTTGAGTGCAACCAGTGTGGTCCAAAAACAAAAACATAAAAAGGTCAATGAGGCTTATTTTGGGATGATTTCCTATTTCTCAGAATCATCAATCTGTTGCTCCTATATGCCACACATGGAGGGTAGCACTAAGTAGAGGGCTGATTGCCTGGTTAGCAGTCAAGCAGCCAAGGCAGATAAGTCGCCTTTCCTCCTATCCAGAAACCTCCTGCCTCATTCACAGTCTGTGAGTGATACAGCACTATTGCAGGATCAAGAGAAATGGCTGTGGGATATGGTAACCTTTGTTCATTAATGCCATAAACATAAACACTATTGTAACCATATTACCTAAACTAAAATTTTAAAACTATTTTTAAAGTAAATAATTTAGCAAAGTGACTAAAAACAAGATAGAAATATAAAAATTGCTTCAGGTATACTAGAGCTAATTTGGAGACTGCAATGAAAATAAATCATTCACTTGGTACTGAAGCATATTTGAATGCCATGAAAAATACTCTTAGTAAAAAATGAAATAGGGGCTGGAGAGATAGCATGGATGTAAGGTGTTTGCCTTTCATGCAGAAGGTCATTGGTTCGAATCCCAGCATCCCATATGGTCCCCCGAGCCTACCAGGAGTGATATCTGAGCATTGAGCCAGGCATAACCACGGAGCATTGCTGGGTGTGACCCAAAAACTAAAAACAAACAAACAAATCCTTCATTACGGGGCCGGCGAGGTGGCTCTAGCAGGGGTCTCAAACTCGCAGCCAGCCGGCCGCATAAAGCCCTCTGTACAACATTTTGTGGCCCTGCCCTAGAGGAATCTTTTTTTGTTTTGTTTTATTTTAGTTGTTTGGGTCACACACCCCAATGTTCAAGGCTTACTACTGACTTTGCACTCAAGGATCACCCCGACTTTGTCTCCTGCGGCCCGCAGGTAAATTGAGTTTGAGACCCCTGCGAGAGGTAAGGTGTCTGCCTTGCAAGCGCTAGCCAAGGAAGGACCGCGGTTCCATCCCCCAGCGTCCCATATGGTCCCCCCAAGCCAGGGGCAATTTCTGAGCGCTTAGCCAGTAGTAACCCCGGAGCATCAAACGGGTGTGGCCTGAAAAACCAAAAAAATTTTAAAAAAATCTTTAAATAAAATAAAAAAACTAAAATAATCTAAGAGATTTTTTTAGTAAACTTGAACAAATATAGCCAATGGAAGTATGTCACATGGAAGCCAAAAAATAAACTCTCTATTGAGATACAACCTCATTTCATTGCAAATAATCACCACCAGTTTCCAAAGATGTAAAAATGTTCATTATATATGTATAGGTATGTATAATCCATAGGGACCAGGAAAATAACTCAAAGGGCTAGAATGTGTACATGTTGGCATACGCAGAGTCCTGAGTTCAATCCTTGGCATTGCTTGGTCTCATTAGCACTGCTTAGTGTAGCTTTGGTACCACTGAGGAGACCATCTCCCCAGTAACCAACAGGAGCTGAGGAAATTGCTCAAGGAACTGGAGTTTATGCTCCTATGTTCAATCACCAGTACTGATCCCCCAAACAGCACTAGCCCCCAATACTGCTAAGTATGACCCCCTAATCCCCCCCCAAAAAAAACATACATATGTATGAATAGAGAATTGTGATACATTTAGAGGAGTCAGTACATAAATAATTTATTTAGCTATACATTTTTTGTGTGTGCAATTTTCAGAATTCTACTTTGACAATAAAATGTCATGATTAAGGCCAGAGCAATAGCACAGCATGTAGCGCATTATTTTGTCTATAGACCTGAGCTTAAATGGGAGAGGGAGGTTGGGACAGGGGCACCATGTTGAGGGATGTGGTGTTGAAATAATAGATGCATGAAAAGTATAGTTAACAGTACTTAAAATTCTGATAGTCAACTATCAGATAAGTCAACTAAAATGATATTTTTAATAAAGGTTGGCCATGAAGAATAAATTGTCTTTTCTAAAATGCAGGGTTTTTGTATTTCCCGTGGGGAACAATGTTAAATACTGACATATTTAAGTGCATATTTAATAAGCAATTTAGTTTATCAAGAGAAGTCTTACCAACAGTGCTCAGTGTTTACTCCTGGCTCTATGCTGAGGAATCCCTTCTGGTGGTGCTCAGGGCCCCTCAGGCCAACTCCTCTTGATAACCCCTTCAGGGCATAATAATAGCAGAAGAGAAATGTTTTCCTGAAGAACAATGAGTGAGGGCACTGCCTAAGTCAGAAACAGGAAGTGGAAATTTTACAGAAGGAGCATGAAGCTGATTTAAGTGGATCCCCTAGAAACCAGAACTGAGTGTGGGGGATCTGTCCACACAACTGTTTTAGCACTGACTCTGAAGGGGATTTGTGGGGAGAAGGTACACTTGGGGCAGCCCCTGGCTATTCCTGGCTCTGTGCTCAGGGGTCTCTGCTGGCAGTGCTCCAGAAACATATGTCATGACACGCACTTGAACCCTTGTACCATCTCTCTGGCCTCTGAAGGGAATTCTTTCCACAGGATGTACTGCCAATTCTTCCCGTGTCAGTTAAACACACAACAATTTTCATGACATCACTTAGCATTTTCAGTAAACATGTTAAAAAATATGATATTTATGGCTTAGAGTTTTTCAAAGCCTCTTTTCAGGATCACTTTGCCAGTCCTGAAAGCATCACCCTGGAATGTTTTCTGCAGAACCAAATTTGAGGAAGGTCAGACTCTCCTCCAAGTAGTTCTGAGCAACCTCCTTCTGATACAAGCACCACAAGGCAGGGAGTTAAAGTGTGCAAGAGCCGTTAAGGAGGCAACTGGGTCCAGGCTTTACTATCCCCTGCAAATTCCACACATTAGTCATAGCATAACTGCTCATTTTCAGTCACATCAGGCAAGGCCTTGTACAAACCTTCAGGTGGGCCCAGAGTTTCATAGAAGTGTTGTGTATCAAAAGCTAAGACCGACCCTTGGCAAATGGTAAAATCAGAGAATTTTTCCCTTATTGCTTGAAATTCATAATAATTAAAATCCACTCAACAAAATTACTCCTGCAATTTGCTTTGTAATGGAAATGTACAATATTTCCTTAGAAAACAGAGGACTAGGCAAAGAGAATAAGAAAATACATGTGAATTTTTTTACATGTGAATTTTAATTATAAATATAAGTAACAACAACTACATGATAATGTTCCTCCTGTGACACATTCTACATGCTTAATTTTTTTCTTTTCAAGTGAAATATCACCTTTGGGTTGAGAGAGATGGATTAATGCAGTTCCCCTGCATATAGCCAATCCCAGTTTGATCCCCAGCATCACATATGGAATGATCTCTGAGCACAGAGTGCCACTGGATGTAGCTCCAAACCCCAAAATTAAACTAATTAAATAATTTCTTAAAAATCCAAGACAGGGGCCGGAGCGGTGGCACTAGCTGGTAAGCATCTGCCTTGCACACGCTAGCCTGTGGTTTGATCCCCCGGTGTCCTATATGGTTCCCCAAGCCAGGGACAATTTTTTTTTTTGGGGTCACACCCTCAGTGCTCAGGGTTTACTCCTGGCTCTATGCTCACAAATCGCTTTTGGCAGGCTCAGGGGACCATATGGGATGCCGGGATTCGAACCACCATCCTTCTGCATGCAAAGCAAACGTCTTACCTCCATGCTATCTCTCCGGCCTGCCAGGGCAATTTCTGAGCCGATAGCCTGGAGTAACCCCTGAGCATCACCGGTTGTGGCTTAAAAAATAAATAAACAAACAAAAATTCAAGACCGTTCAGAACTGAGACAAAGTTAACTTTCAGTAAACTGGAACAGATTCCCACAACTGACACAGATTCAGTTTTATACACTTCTTTCCAACTTCAAGTTCAGTGATATTTGTATGGGTTGAACTGGATCATGATTTGGGAGCATTTACATCACAAAAAATATGGTTATTGCTACAAACCAGGGCTATTTTTCAATATGCATGAGCACATAACTAATATGCCACCTTCTAGTTGAGGTCCAGAGGTCACCTGGAATCAGAATTCCCCTCAACAGTTCAGTAATTCACAATTACCACACATTGGAATTCAGAGGGGAATTCTTGCATCCCCTCCTTTTCTCAAGCTAGCTTGATTGATTTGGGTGACTTGGGGTTAGGGTGGAGTAACTACTACTGGCTCTGTATTAGGAGATCACTCATAGTAGTACTTGGAGACTTTATGTGGTGCCATGAATGTACCTGGATCGGCCACATGCAAGACAAGCACTTCAAGTCCTGTGCTATCTCTCTGGCCCAAGCTCCTGTCTGGTCACACACTAACCATCATCTACCACACTTCCCCCACAGAACCCAATACTGTGCCCAGCTTTACAATTTCTCTGGGAAGAAGTGAGAGGAATTCATTCCAGAGATTCAGCAATCCCCACCACAGTACCTAGAGGACAAAGGACAAGTGATGGACATAAGGTTCAAGCAATCTGCTATGACTGATGAACAGGTTTAAAAAAAAAAATAGCCCATGCCCCAGTTTCTTTATCTGTAAAGCAAAGGTAATAATAGTCTTACCCTGCTGTTTTCTGATGAGGAGGACATGAGTAAATACATGTGAGCCCTTTGGACCAAGCCTGGTTAGATTAAGGTCTGTGCAAGCATGAGTTATTATTCTCATCTTTCTGCCAAAAAGAAAGTATGTGTATTTTATTCTAATTCTGGCTCTTGGCTCTGGACCAAAAACTCCTTCAGTACAATGGCCTTTGTAATTATCTACAAAGGCTGTCTATTCCCAGCACCCCATATTGGCCCGCCCCCCAGCCTTCTAGGAGTGGTTTCTGAGTGCAGAGCCAGGAGTAACCCAAGTGCTGCTGGGTATGGCCCAAAAGAAACAAAATTTAAAAAATCATTAACAAATAACAACACTAGTTAAAGAAAAGAGTTCTTTTTCTATTTCTAATTTTAGCACATTACTAACATTAGGAATATTGATATTCCAAAAGTATTAACATCAGGGGCTAGAGGGATAGTTGGGGGTTAAGGTTCTTGCCATGTATGTGACCAACCTCAGTTTCATTCCTGGTCCACATTGGTCTCCAAGCACAGAGCCAGGAGTATCTCTCAAGTATTACCAGGCATGACCCAAATGCCGAAAACCTTGCACAAATAAAGTATTAACATCAAATTCCATGTGTTTGAAAATATCCTAACATGGAACTAAATTAAAATTAAATTTGAAATAGAAAAGTAACCAAAGCTGAACCCTAAGAGACTTTAATCTATGAGATTTTATTATTTTTTTGTTTTTGTTTTTGTTTTTATTTGGGGGGGGAGGGTGTCACACCCAATAGCGCTCAGGGGTTACTCCTGGTTCTACCGTCAGAAATAGCTCCTGGTAGGCTCGGGGGACCACATGGGACGCAGGGATTCGAACCACTGTTCCTCTGTATGCAATTAATCTATGACATTTTAAATGCACATATTAAGGGCCCGAGAGATAGCACAGAGGTAGGGCATTTGCCTTACATGCAGCTGACCCAAAACAGATGGTAGTTCGAATCCCAGCATACCATATGATCCCTCGAGGCAGCCTGGAGCTATTTCTGAGTACAGAGTCAGGAACAACCCCTGAGCGCCATCAGATGTGACCAAAGAAACAAACAAATAAATGCACATATTGATTAACCTAGCACAAAAGTGATGTTAAAGATTTTATTATGTTTTCTAAAAAATAGCAATAGAAAGCATTTTAACAGAAACTTTAAAATGAACTATACATGGTACTACTACAGCAAGGTTAAATTTCTTGCACTTAGTATGGCATTGTGGTTTGAAGTCAGAATGGCTTTATACTCAGAAGAGTAATGCTTTCAGTTACTTATTTTTAAGTATTTTAGTCCGAGAAATTGTTTTGTATAAAGAAATATTTAAGACAAAGGGTACAGGGGAGCTTATTATATTATTGTCACATGGTTTTTGTTTGGAGTTACACCAGTGGCATTTGGGGGTAACTCCCTGCTCAGTGGTTGAGGTCATCCTTAGCAGTGCTCCAGGCCCAGTGTATATTGGGGATGGAGCCCAAACAGACCCAAGTTCCACTGCTTCTCTGAAGACTCAACCTTGCAACAACCTCCAATGAGTAAAGGTTGGCAATGGCTAAAAGGACCAGAGAGCATGCTTTACATGCACAAGCCCCAAGTTCAACCCCCCAGCACTGCAAAAATGCCAAGCTGGGTGTAGTACCTCTAGGTATGGCACCAAGAGGTGAAAAGTGAATAAATACAGGAGAGCTGGTCACTGCTGAGGGCACTACTGAGTGAAAGTGTGAACCTGATTAGCTGATCGGACCAGGCCTAGCGTGGGACAGGGGACTTGAAAGGATGGGGAATTCCAATCAAGTTTCATTCTGAAACAACAACCATGTGGCCCTTCCTTCTCTAAGATGCTTCATCCAAAATGAAGACATGTGAATAAGTCTCATGTCTCGGGCAATGAATTTTAATATAATTTAATATATTTATATATATATATAATAATTTAATATAATTTAATATAATAATAATTTTTGGATGAGATTTTTTTAACTCTTTTCAGTACTGGAGATGGAACTCAGGGCCTCATGTGGTATAGTATGAGCTTTACCGAGTCACAGGCCTGGTTCTGGGATGAGAGATGAAATAAAAGAAAAACACTAAATAAATGAAATCTATTTTTTAACAGTATGGTAATACTATCCTGGGACAATAGATACAAGGGCAAGGAGGACCAGCCTGTGGTAGGAAGCTTGCCACAGAGAGAGAGAGCAGGGAGTGCAGTTAAAGCAGAGAAATGATAGTTGAAAAGTATCACTCTGGACAAGAATTGGGTGCTGAAAGGAGATAAAGCCATATGCATGATACTCCTTCAGTAACAATATTGCAAACACGGTGTTTAAAAGAAAAAAAGAGTGAGTGAATGAGAGAGAGAAAGAGAGAAGAAAAATGTCTGCCATTGAGGCAGGCAGGGAAGAGAGGAGTGGGAAGGTAGGAGGGTAACTGGGGATACTGATGGTGGGAAATGTGCACCGGTGAAGTGTGTTGGACACTGTATGACTGAAACTCAATCATGAACAACTTTGTAACTGTGAAATAAAAAACGACTGCATTATGAACAACTTTGTAACCACAGTGTTTAAATAAAACAATTTTAAAAAATCTATCTCTTCTTTATTTCCATTACAAGTGGAACTTTTGTGAATACCTAGAGGTATCATATCCACAAGACCCAGAGGTTTATGGATAAAGCTAAATTCTTCCAGATGTAACATATTGGGAATTTGGTACAATAAACACAATCTAGTATGTATAATATCTTGTGAGCCTTTCTAACCTATATCGAGGGCCAGCACTGCTGCTTTGTATGCAACAGATCTGGGTTAGATCCCCAATACCATGTATGGGTCCCTGAGCCCCACCATCAGTGACTACTGAGCACAGAGCCAGAAATAAGCCCACACATGGCTGGCTATGGCTAAAAAAAAAAAAAAAAAAAAAATCAGGGCCCGGAGAGATAGCACAGCAGCGTTTGCCTTGCAAATGGCTGATCCAGGACCAAAGGTGGTTGGTTCAAATCCCGGTGTCCCATTTGGTCCCCTGTGCCTGCCAGGAGCTATTTCTGAGCAGACAGCCAGGAGTAACCCCTGAGCAATGCCAGGTGTGACCCAAAAACCAAAAAAAAAAAAAAATCAAACTATAAAAATTTTTAAAATTAATCAAAACTAAACTAGATTAGTCAAAACTAAAAAACGTAAATCAAACTTATAGAAACATTTTAACACATTGAAAGTCATTTAGGAAGAATTTTTAGGTCTCCAATTTGAGTTAACAACTGTAGTTCAGCGGCCAATGTGATAGCACAGCTGTCGGGCATATTTGTCTTGCACGAAGCCAACTGGGACGGACCAGAGTTCTATCCCCAGCATCCCATATGGTCCCCCAAGCCTTCCAGGAGCAATTTCTGAGCACAGAGCCAGGAATAACCCCTGAGTGCCTCCGGGTGTGCCCCCCCCCCAAAAAAAATAACCACCAACAACAACTGTGGTTCTTGGTATTATGGAATGTATATACATGAGAAAATATATAATTTAAAAATTCTACATACATAGCCAGTATTCCATATATAAGGTATCACCATGTTAACCCTTCCAGGCCTGTATAGAACAAAAGATGTCCGTATGAACAGCCTTTAAAATCAAATCTCACTAAAATATGAATCTCACTTTGCCATAACTGAATGACCTCCTTTCAGTGTTTTGCAAGGTAATAGTATCTTATGTAGTTCAAATTGAAACTGGAAAATTTGGGGGGTGAGATCTCCCAATTGGTGCTTAGGAGACCCAGGGCACCCTCAACAATTCTGAGCCAACCAGGCTGGTAATTTTATTCAAGGGCTGGAGGATGCAGTGCTGCTCAGGCTCTGTGATTACCCAGACTACCCAGTATTCAGGGGTCCCCAGGGGACCAGGTGATGCTGAGATGGAACATAGAGGATATAAGCCAGTCATGTGCCCTAACCAAGATATTCTCTTCCCAGCTGGGGATTAAAAAATTTAGTTCTTGTGTCCTCAAGGAAAACCTTAGAATTTAGAGAACTTACATCTGAACATAAATGTAAAGCAAATTAGACAATTTATCACACATGCTTGCGCGCGCGCGCGCCACACACACACACACACACACACACACACACACACACACACACACACACACACACACACACACCCTTCTAAGGGTCTAGGGGTCTATGTGGACAGGAATCCAAAAAAACACTGGGAAATGACAAGACTCTGGAGTCAGAAAGACCTAGATTACATTTCAGTCTCCCTATTTCCTCTGTTGTTGCACCCTGGAGTTGCACACACTTGATTATGCTGCTCTGAGAGGCCTTGTGCCTGAAAGCCAGGCCATCTCGTAGGGTCTCAAAACCTACAGTTATTTATTTGTTTATTTGTTAATGAACTGACCATCTCCCTGCATGGCTGTGGTTAGTAAATGAAGGATCATAGTGAATTACCCTTAGCACCAGAACAGGTACATGGTTGTGCTAAAGAAATGACAACTATTATTAAATAACGAAAGTTTCAAATCCCTGGGTAAAGAAATGCAGACTTAAATTATCACCAGATGTAATGAGCACCATTCTGGCCACCTACTCACTGACTAACATGTAAATCATATCGATTGTCTCAAAATAACCACCTTAACGGAAAATTATTTCTGTTTGAATTAGACAAAGTTCACCCCTCCTGCCCACACCTCCTTTTTCTACAGGCTCAGTCCTGTAACATTCGTCACTCTAAGATGATCCTGAGCATGTAAAATTCAAACCAGTCACATCCTAGTACTCCTTTTTTTTTTGTGGGGGGGGGGCCACATCGAGTGGCACTCAGATTAATCCTGGCTCTATGCTCAGAAATCATTTCTGACAGGCTCAGAGGACCATTTGGGATTTGGGGATTAAATACAGGCAAGCTTCATGTAAGGCAAACAACTTGTCCTCTGTGCTATTGCTCTGGCCCTAGCAACATTCCTATTTAGGTTAATCAATGCTTATTCAATATCAACTAGGTTCCAGCTACAGTGCTAATCTCTAGGTCTAAATACCCATGATCGTCCCCCAAATTCTGCTCTCAAGGACCTCATGGCCAAACAAGGCCCACATATGAATAAAGACAACTCTACATTGAATGTGGAACATGCAGAATAAATGAAGAATTAGACTCCTTAAATTCTTTTTGTTTGTTTTGTTTTGGGGTCACATCTGGTGACTCTCAGGAGTTCTTCCTGGCTCTGCACTCAGAAATTGCTCCTAGTGGGCTCAAGGAACCATATGGGATACCAGGGATTGAACTCAGGTCAGCTGCATGCAAGGCAAATGCCCTACCCGCTGTGCTATTGCTCTGGCCCAAGACACTTTAAATTCTAAGAAGCCTTTGATGCCTACGGTTTGAAATCACACATTTTCAATATTTTGTTCTTTCTTTAATTGTGTCCTTTTCCTTCAAAATTAAGCAGTCAGCAAATGCCTTTTAAATCCACGTAACAGCAAAGAAAAACAAAATCTATCACTCTCAATGTATTCAAATGTTCACATTTTTATGACAAATTTATGCTGACTTCTTGAATTCTGTGGCAGTACTTTTCAACCACAGGTCTACAGGTTCAAATCTCAGCTCAATGTATCTATCCCAGCAGAGAAGAGGGGTACAATTCAGCCTGAGATGAATGTCACACTGGAAATCAAAACTTCTAACAGAGGAATTTTGAGGGGGAACTATTACGTCCATAGTGTTCCACTACTCACTCCCAAAATCCATGTATTACATGCAAAATACAATCATTCCCTCATAACAGCTCTAAACATCTTCATTCATCCCAGCATCATTCCTAACATATGAAGTCTAAAGGACTACAAGAGGGCTCAGTGGTCTAAGTACCTGCCTTGCAAACAGTTGTGACTTCTGTCCCAACTATAGTCTTGTACTCCCTAATGCTACAAGGAATTGCCAGCCATACCGCAGCCTGGCCTTTGTAAACACCACAGCCAAAAGCAACCCCAGAAAACACCATAAATTGAAAAGAGCTGTGTAAGCAGTGGGAATACAAGGCCCTACAGCATGTATGTGAACACCAACTAACCCCCATTAATATTGCCATATGTTTTCAAGCACAGCAACAAAGAGAGTGTGACCATTGGGAAGCAAATGCAGCTGAATGTGCAAACACAACACTCTGGGGTGTGACCCTCAAGCATCACAATAACAGCATCTAGGTGGAAAGGGGAGAGGAAAAGGAAAAGCTAAAGTCAAATTCTCATCAATATGGGTGAGACTAACTGGAGGCATAATTCATCCAGAGGTGAAATTCCTCTGCTGCAGTGAGCCTATGAAGCCAAATAATTTATGTAATACACAAACAGAACAGTGAGCCAGGCACAGGCGGAGAAATGGGAAAGAAGGAAATGGTAATAGGGTCCAAGTAAGTGCAAAATTTAATCAAGAAAAAATCCCACCCTCTCCAGGCAATAATCCTCTGTCTCCAGGCCTGACTTTGGGATCCCCCCAGAGGCTCTGGTCCCAGTTCCTAGTGTTACTGAGTCCAAGTCACAGTTCTCAAAGCTCTGCCAGAAGCTGACCTGTTGCCGCTTCAAGGTTCCAATTATTTTAATGGAGAGGATTTAATATAGAGAATATTTAACTAATAATAAAGAATTATAATTTGAGGGGGGTGGATCACACTCAGCGGCACTCAGGTTACTCCTGGCTTTGCACTCAGAAGTCTCTCCTGGCAGGCATGGGGACCATATAGGATGCCAGAATTCAAACCACCGTCTGTTTGAATCAGCTGCGTGCAAGGCAAACGCCCTACCACTGCGCTATCTCTTTGGCCCCATAAAGAATTATTAATTGTGTAATTGAAAAGGCAAAGGGAGCACACGAAGCTCCCCTAGAGGATCCAGGCCAGGAAGCAGCTCAGCAGGTTGGGGAGGAACCAAGAGCAAGGTGGGAATTATTTATACTTTGATGTGTATAGTCCTATGGGTTTGGCACACAGACTTTTATTGGTGGGTGAGGGGATGCAAGTTATGTGGCTGACGCCAGAAAGGTGAAGGGATTAGTTTAGTGAGGGGTTGCAGCCTCAAACTGGATTAACTTGAACATTTCTTGTTATGACTCTCATGGCTGGGTACTACAGATGGGGTGATTCAAACAGTAGGAATTTATTTTTAGGCCAGACGATAGTACAAGGGTTAAGGCATTTGCTTTACATATGCCAACCCCTAATCTATCCCCAATACTTCCAATGGTTCCCCTAAGCACTGGCAGGAGTGATCCTTGAGCACAGAGCAGAGTAAGCCCTGAGCATCACAGACTGTGGTCCAAAGACAAAAAAAAATTTTTTTTATTTTCTCAGAGTTCCAAGGCTAAATATCAAAAATCAAGATGTTGGCAGGAAGTTGATTCCTTCTAGGATCATGTCTCGCTCATTTGTTTGCACGTGGTGCCTTCTTCAGTTCTCTCCACCTTCTCTTTCCTCTGTATAGGTCTCCATCCATATCTCTCATTTTTAGGAGGACATCAGTCCTGCAGAAGCCCACACAGGTGACCTCAGATTAACTTGGGAACCTCCTGAGAGACTTCTCTCTCTCTCTATCTCTCTCTCTCTGTCTCTCTCTCTCTGTCTCTCTCTCTCTCTCAGTAATGCCTCATTCTGAGGAACTGGCAGGAGAACCCCATCACCACTCTGGGATGAACAGTGTATGCTGGGTGAGAAGCAGCTTGGCTGAAAGCTGATGACAGGAAGCGGAAGACAACCCAAAATAAATCAGAAACCAAGAGAAAACAATATGTCTGTCCCTTCTTCCTCATCAAGCCCCAGATCTCCCACAGTGCCCCACATTGGCAGATCCTGGAGGGACATATTGGCAAAGGGAACATTGCCAGCCTCTCTCTCACAAAGCAAAAGAGAGAAGAGTGAGTTTGCAGTTGAGTGACTATAAGAACTGGCCCAAGGCCTGATCACAACTATTCTTAGTCATCACTGCAGTTGAACTTTATTTTCTCGTTCCACACATTTTTATAATATCATAGGGGAGAATCCAAAAAGATGACTCTAAGGACTGGCTCTTGTATGCAGGAGACTCAGGTTTGACCCCTGGTACCATGTTATTTCCAAAGCATCATTGGAAGCATCACCTGAGCACCAAATTTGGAGAAATAGCATCATTAAAGTGTTGAATCAACTGCTTTAAAAAAATCAGGGGTGGGGAGAGATATTATAGAGGTTAAGGAGTTTACCTTGTACACATGATCTATCCCAGTTCCAACCCCAGCACCACATATGAACTCATGTTATCCACCTGAGTATGGCCAAAAGTGATCCCTGAGCACAGCTCGGTGTGATTCCACACACACAAAAAAGATAATAACAACTAGGCAGTCTAGATGTCCCCAAACATCTTCACTTTGATAACTTAGGACATGAACTCTCAGAGACATTCTTTAAAAGCAAGTGCCTTACATGTGACAGATAGACTAAACCAAGGTCTGTGTTTCTCTGCCTTTATTTTCCCATTTGCCGGGTAAAGGTAACAGGGTCAAGTCCTGATTTTTTGGACACCTGCTGACATATAGGAAAAATCCAACAAAGGTTGGCCATGACTAAAATCCTTAATGTGAGGGTGAGGCTACCAAGCCAAGCTACTCATGTACTCACTATCACAATTTGACAGTCTTTGGAGGACAGAGCTATGAAGATAGATGGAAGTAGAAACAAATTCCTTTGAAAAGGTTGAACGTGGGCTAGGAGGATGCCTCAAAGTCTGGAATACACGCTTTGCATCAGAAGCTCTAGGCTGGATTCCTCAGCAACACATGGTCCTCCACGCATCTCTGGGAGCAATCTTTGAGTTTCCAAGTCAGGAATTTCCCCCCAGCACCATAGGAAAAAATGCTTATCATGGCACTAGAAAGATACCTTAAAGGTCTGGGAACATATGCAAGAATCTAAGCTCAATCCCTAGTACTGTATACCCACCCCAGCATTGTATGTTACTTGTGGTGTCCAGCACCACTGGTTGGGAAGCAATAAAAATGTTACATATATTATGTTCTGAGTTTTTACTATAAAGTAAACTAGTGTTGTGTATGTAAACATTTCAATGTAAACATTTCAACCAGCATGGAGTTTGGAGGAGACATGATGAAAGAAGTTAAGATGCAGGGCAAGCTAAGAATGGCAAATGCGTAAGTGGTTATGATATAGGTCACACACGTGGGCCAGGGCCAATAAAGATGTTATCTCTCTGGAAGCCTGCCTGTCAGTGAGTTTTCTACCTGACACAACCACCTTAAGTTGCTGACCCGCAGGTTAATGGGGGATGGAGCCACGTGGCCTGGGATGGCAGAGAAAGGTCCCTCCATCCATCCACCATCCAAGCCCATCCTAAGGGCTTAATGCAACATTCTAGAAAAAAAGAAAATATTGTTAATAAAATCATGAGGAAAAAATAAAAATAAAAATAAAATAGGGAAGAGAGTCTGGAGAAATAGTACCAGGCATTTTCCTTGCACATAACTGATCTGCATTTCATCGGTGGCATTATATATGATCCCTTAAGCACCACCAGGAGTAAGCCCTGTGCACAGAGCCAGGAGTAAGCCCTGAGCACTGCAGGGTATGGTTCCCTTCTCTCACACCACAGCAAAAACTAGTGAATAAAATGAGGCAAGAGGGTGCAAGAGCATTAAAAAAAAAAAAAAGGCCAGGAATCTGACTGTAGCCTGAAAACAGGGATGGGCAACAGTCAAGCTAGAGAACGCCTCATAGCCTACGTCCGATGGGCTCAGTGAACCACAGTCCCTGAACCTTCTCCTAGAAATTGGTCAGTGAGTGAAGGGTCGTTTGGTGAGACTTCAGGGTGAGCTTCTGGTGATGTCTGTGGAACTGTAGGAAAAAGATGGCAGGAGCCAGATGGAGGCTCAGAACACTGGTCCCTTGCCTACAGACCAGGGGGTGAGCAGACAGAGATCTGGAGAGGGGGCACACTAAGAGTGATGAGGAAAAGCCACATCTTCCAGTAACATTAGAAATCTGGGCTCATTCTCCACCCTGAATTCTCTGAATCCAAGATCTGTTCTCTGACCTTTCTCCCCTCAGAAGAATCCTTGTTCCTTCTTGAACTTGCCTCTCTCTTGCTTTCTCTCCCCTCACATTTCTTTAAGTTCTTTTAAGTAAAACGTTATGCTTCACTACATATACATATATATACATGTGTGTATATGTATACTTATATGTATTTATAAATACATTTATAGGTATATCTGTGTATGTGCCTATGTGTACATATAAATGTACTCTAGGGGTATGTATGTATGTGTATATTTAAACATTAGAACCTAGATACTTTTTCTCACCTTTCCAAACCATGCCCCTTTCAACCTCAGTTTCTTTCCTATGTCCTCCCCTTAGATTTGGGTTTGTTTGTTTTTTTGTTTTTTTTTTTTTTTGTATTGGGACACACCCAGAAGTAGTCAGGACTTATTATGGTTCTGTAGTCAGAGATCACTCCTGGCAGGGATTAGCAGTCAATATGAAATGTTGGGGATTGAACCCAGGTCAGCTGTATGCAGGGCAAGCACCCTAACCATGGCATTATCACTCTGGCCCTGACCCCCAAGTTTTCACTGTGTCCCTCTCCATTTATGCAATTTTTATTTATGACATCCTTGAATTATCCTGGAGGCCTACAGGAAGGTCTATGCCCCCCATTTAAGAAATGCTGGGGCTAGAAGATTCTGCAGGTAATTGAGGGCAAGAAGAAGAAAACTTTGCTGTTCTACTTGGGCTGTTCCAATGGGTGATGAAGCTGGGCCTTGAAAAGGAACAGGTGGTCAGTGCAGTTCACTGGGGCTGAGGTAGGATGAAGGGTGGGAGTTCAAGTTCTGAGGTCACTGCTGGAGAGGAGCTGTTAGACACTGGGCTTGCTGTTTAATTCTCCTTCACCAACTGACTGGTCACCAAGCAGCTTCATTTCCAGTAGCAACTAGAAATAGGCCCCCCTATTTCCACAGAGTACCACCTGCTGTCCGAGGTATTAATAGGCTCTTGTTTTAATAACGGGTACATTTAAATGTACTGCCCTCTAAAATTCATTCAAAAAGAGAACAGGATGTGGGCACTGCAACAGATACTTATAGAAGGACTGTGAATCGACTGAAAATGAGCCCATTCTTATTCAATAGAAGAGTATTTCCTAAACCCAGACCAAGTTTTTGATCTTTATTTTGCTGCCACCATTGGGGAGCAATGTCTTTTTGTCCTCTAATGCTTCACAAAACTGAACCCTGAGTTGAATGCACTTTACTAGAAACTTTATTCAGCCATGGAAATGTCAAAGCCTCACAACTTTGAATTGGCTTTCTTTTTTTTTTTTTTTTGGTTTTTGGGCCACACCCGGCGGTGCTCAGGGGTTACTCTTGGCTGTCTGCTCAGAAATAGCTCCTGGCAGGCACGGGGGACCATATGGGACACCAGGATTCGAACCAACCACCTTTGGTCCTGGATCGGCTGCTTGCAAGGCAAACACCGAGAATCTGCTTTCTTAATCCGAGAATGTAGCAGGTTTGGAATCTGAAAATATTTAGTTGCCTAGGCAAATGGTTCAGTAATAAACCAGAGAAGAGGCAAACCTTATGGGGATGACCAAAAAGAAAACCATGTTAATTTGGGGGCACAGTGAAAATAATTACTTTTTCCTCACAGTTTTTGGGTCATTCCTGGTGGTACATGGGAGTTGTAGGCTTAGAGGCTTGGAGAAACACATCAGAGCTGAAACCTAGGGTTCCTACTGTGAATGTATGTTTTAGCATCATTTGTTCCATTGCCAGTTCCAGACCAAGGTGGAGGCGGGAGGCTAAAGCATGCTTTTAGTTCCAGTGTAGCTCCAATGACCCATGCCCTGCTCCCAAGTCCTTTGTCTACATATTCCTACAAACTGCATTTGTTAGGGCAGGAGAGATCATTCAGTTTGTATGGCACTTGCCTTGCTCGTGGCTGACAAGGTTCACTTTAAGCCCTGCCAGGAGTGATACCTGAGCACAGAGCCAAGAGTAAGCCCTGAACACCAACTCTAGGTATGAAATCCAAATGCAGACAGACTTCATTAGTTCATTTCCATTAACCTTAATTAATTTTTTTTTCTCCCTTGGTGTTTGATTTTGAGAGCCATATCCAAGATACTCTGGGGCTACTCAAACCTTGGGACTGTGGGTCACTTGGGTGTGCTGAAGGTCCCACCTAGTGCTTGGGGATTCAACCTTGGCCTCCCCACATATAAAGTATGTGTTTCAACCCTTTGAGCTCTCTCCAGCCTATTAACTTACTTTTGTGGTCACACCTGGCTATGTTCAGGGCTTATTCCTAACTCTATGCTCAGAGACCTCTCCTTGATGGTTTAGAGGACCATATTACATGCTGAAGGATAAAACCCAGCTTAGCTCCCTGCAAGGAAAGCTCTCTACCCTCTGCCAAAGAAACTAGTTTTTCTGATGAATTGTTGAAGTATCTGGAAATCCTTTCCTAAAATTCCAGTAGCAGCCAGATAAACTTGAAAACAGATTGCTGCCAAATAATTCTGCAAACTTTCAAAATGCAAATTTGCTGAGTTCAAAGTCATTCAGAGATGGAAGCTATGCCCAACCTTCTGTCTCTCTTTAACAAGTATCAAGGTCACTCTTCCTACCACAAATCTAAGGGATAATTGTGGGATCATCTGAACTCTCCCAAGGCTTGATCTCTCCATGAATCATTTTTCTCAAATACAAATCAACAATCCCCCCCCATCCTACTCATTCATTTTACTCAACGAAGTCACACTCTGTACCCTTTATGTTTGCCCACTTCTAAGAGCCTTGAGCAGGTAACAGTTAAAAGCATTGTCCTTTTAATCACTTCTTTCATCTCATTGAGTTTGGTTGTGGCCCTGCCCCTTAAGATCTAGATAAATCTGGTGCAAATCTCCATTCTTGTCCTGCTGTGGCACATCCAGAATTATCCAGAAGGTTCTGCATATCGAGTAGGAGTCTTCAGAAAATGGAACCTTCAGTCTGCTCCCCTGAATTTGTCCCTTTTATCTTTTTTTGTATTTTGGGTCACACCCTCAGTGCTCAGGGGTTACTCCTGGCTCTATGCTCAGAAATCGCTCCTGGCAGGCTCGGGGGACTCTATGGGATGCCGGGATTTGAACCACCATCCTTCTGCATGAAAGGCAAATGCCTTACCTCCATGCTATCTCTCTGGCCCCATCCCTTTATCTTGAGCTGGTATGAGATATTTGTGACTGCACTACTCCCCACACTCCCAAACACAAACACACACACCCCATTTTTATTGAGGTATCATAATGCATTTTTAATCATATTTTCAATGATAATTTCATGAATACATCACTCCAACACTACACATACATCTAGAGGGCCCACTTGCCTTCACCAGGACTCTCCCACCTACCATCCCAGGTAAACTCAATTCTATAGACCAGCTTTCCACTTCTGTTGCCTTTGACGATTGGTTGCTCTCTTATCTTTAGATCACAAATATGAAAGAGATCCTTTTGTATTTGTTGCTTTCCATTTTCTCTGTTGGTGTTACTCTATTTAAAGTAGCTGCTGTAGGGTCTGGAGTGATAAACCATTACTTTAACTTTTTTCTTTTTTTTAAATATCATTTGTGTGTGTGTGCGTGTGTGTGTGTGTGTGAGAGAGAGAGAGAGAGAGAGAGAGAGAGAGAGAGAGAGAGAGAGAGAGAGAGAGAGAGAGAGAAATACCCAGTGGTTCTCAGGACTTATTCTTGGATCTGTGTTCAGAGATTAATTCTGGCAATCTTCAGGGGAACCTATTCAGTGCTGAGGATTAACCCAAGTTGGATGCATGCAAGACAAGAGCCTTGCCTGCTGTACTATTTGTTTTGACCCCTTACATCAGGTACTTAATTTAATTAAACAAAATTTTTTTTTGCTTTTTGGGCCAAATCTGGCTGTGTTCAGGCGTTACTCCAGTCTCTGAGCTCAGAAATTACTCCTGGAAGGCCCAGGGGACCATATGGAATGCCGGAGATCAAACCCAGGTTGGCTGCATGCAAGGCAAATGCCCACCCACTGTGCTATCATTCCAATTCCTGGTCACAACACTTTCAGTTGTCCTGCTCACTATGTGGTAATGGGAGGGATATGAGGACATCACACTCCTTTTAGTGGTATTCATGTACAACTACCTGTGCTCCAGCCAGAAATTACTTGCAGCCCCAGCTATCACAGATAACAGAATGCCTGAGCACACTTGGTGTATGTGGGACATCAGAGATCTGAACTCATGACCAGATATGTGCAAGGTAGGTGCTCTGAGTCACATTGGGCACTCACTTGTGACCTTCTGAAGCAACTATGAGATCAAAGTTGCTCTCAGGAGACATGACAGGGGTACACTCTATCAGTTGACATGTGTTGTCATCCTGTCCTCAAAGGGCCTCCTGATTCGGGACACTTAACCCATCTAGACACCCACTTGGAGCTGGGGCCATTGTATCCTGATTTGTGATGCTCCCACCACTTTTCCCATCTTCTTCCACCAGGTCTGAATTCCAAATGATCCTCATTATTTAAGATGAAGGCTCTAGGCCCTCTTTCCCAGGCTACCCAATGTCCTAAACTCAGAAAGATTATTCCAAGGACTTAGCCTGATCACTTTTTAGCAATAGACATTGTCTTTGAAGACGGTTGTGGAATCAAAGAGCCTTTTTCTCTTGGCTTTTCAGATGAATGGTGCAACGGGTGGCAGGCCCTTGAACCTCCTTCTTCAGTCTGAATGAACAATGGAAAACTTTTTACTCCTTTCCGCTTTTTTATTGCAGGTGTCTGTTCTGTGGTTAGTACATTCACCTTTTCCAAGCTTAGAAAAAAGCTCCTACATGATGAACTGGCAGGTGGTTTGGCCCTACTGGTTTACAGAGGCAGTTTTGCTCTATTGACAGTTTGCACATAAAACTTTAGCCAGGTCCCCACGAGTGGGCCAGTATGTCAACAGTTTATGTCTGGCCGGTTCATGGGTCGGCTATGTCTATTCTGCTGGTTTCTGAAGCTGGACAGTCATTTTACTGTTTCTTCAGTTCCTTTTCTGCCATCCCTACACATCCAAACCAAAAAGAGACAGATTCCAATTTTCTGCCATCTCTGAAAAAAAGTGAAATAGAATATGCCTTTAATATCATGTTCATTTGCACATTGTTTTTATTGTCCTATTTTGTTGTTGTATTTTGTTTCTTTTGGGGCCATATGTAGTGATGTTCAGGGGTTATTCCTGGCTATGAGCTCAGAAATCACTCCCGGCTTGGGGGACCATATGGCATGCCAGGGATCGAACTGCAGTCCGTCCTGGGTAAGCCATGTGCAAGGCAAACGCCCTACTACTGCACTATCACTCTGGCCCCTTATTGCTTTATTTTGTTTTGCTTTTGTGGGTTTATTGTTCAAGACTTACTCCTGACTCTGCACTCAAGGATTACTCCTGGAAGGCTCAAGAGACCCCCATGGAGTGTCCAACAGTCGAATCCAGGCCAACTGCATGCAAGGTAAGTACCTTTATCTGATGTAACTACCTCTCCAGTCCTCACAAACAAGTTTTTTTTTATTAGGGGAGGTCTTTGAGGTGAAGCCTATTTTAGGGGAGCTATTTTTGGTTATATGAGACTGGGCTCTTGTGGTTCTCCCAGAACTGTGTTTGGGATCATCCCACAGTGCTCAGGGAATCACATAGTGTGGTGTATTTAACCTGGGGTTCCAGAAGGTGAAGTACACATTCCCCACCCATGGATCTATCTTTCTGTCTCCTCATACATGGGTTTATAGACATGGATATATATGTATGTTAGATAGTATTACAGTTTCTTACAGACTCTTACAACCCAGCATGCAGGAGTTTGTTTGGGGGTTCTGGGATTACATCAGCTGTGTTTGAGGGGATCACTCCTGGTGGGCTTAGGAGGTCATATCGGGCGCTGAGATTCAAACACCACATCAACCGGAAGCAATACAAGTGCCTTACCAAATGAAATATCTTTCTGGTTCCAGCCCAGCACTTTGAATCACCAAAAGACTAGTAATGGTAGGGAGCCTGGAAATAACCCCATGAGAGCACTTGCCCTGAGCATCAAACGGGGTTAATTTTGTAAACAATGTTTTCAATGAAAATAAATTTGTTTTGATGTGTTGTGGGGCCACCCCTAGCAGTGCTGAAGGATTACTCTTTTTTTTTTTTTTTTTTTTGGTTTTGGCCACACCCGGACCGGTGCTCAGGGGTTACTCCTGGCTGTCTGCTCAGAAATAGCTCCTGGCAGGCACGGGGGACCATATGGGACACCGGGATTCAAATCAACCACCTTTGGTCCTGGATTGGCTGCTTGCAAGGCAAACGCTGCTGTGCTATCTCTACGGGCCCCTGGATTACTCTTGACTCTATACTAAGGGATTACTCCTGGCAAGTTTATGGGGACTATATGGGAGGCTGGGGATCAAACCAGTGCTGGAAGTATGCAAGGCAAGTGCCCTAACTGTTGTATTATTGCTCCAGCGTATAAATTTTTTTAAAATACTATAAGCTTGAACACTTTTTTTTTTTTTTTTTTTGGTTTTTGGGTCATATCCAGCATCGCTCAGGGGTACTCCTGGCTCTACACTCAGAAATTGCTCCTGGCAGGCTTGGGGGACCATATGGGAAGCTGGGATTCAAACAACCGTCCTTCTGCATGCAAGAAAAAAACGCCTTATCTCCATGCTATCTCTCCAGCCCCAAACATTTCTTTTTTTTTTTTTTTTTAAAGACATCTGGACCCATCCCAAACCAATTGTTTCAGTAGTTCTAGAGGTAGGGTCTGGGTACCTGTATTTTGTGGGGATCCTTTTCAAACTCCCAAGAAAAATTTTGGTTGTTTAATCAGGGGTTGCCAAGTTTGCCCAAGAATCATCAGTGGCCTCCTGAGAATGAAGATTTGATGGACACCATTATGGTTCAAGAATGGGATTCAAGTGGCAGAGTAGTTACTTTGAAAGTTTGAGACCCAGGTACAATCCACAGCTCATGACCTGGGGCCCACACACCAGTACAACTGAAAGTAACTTCCATTAAAGCAGCTCAGGGGAGTGGGGGGACTAAGTCTCCCCAGGGGTCCTTTACTTCTGGTAGAAGACAAAATGATTAGGCGATATGGCTAAAAAAAATATTCCAGGAAGCTATTGTGGAGCAATGATGGAGAAAAGATGGACATTTATCCTAACAATTGCTAACTAACCAGTGGATCTCTGATTTGCAGAAGTCATGCTGAGTGTCCACAGAGGAGTCAGACATTGCCTAATGTCAGTCCTGGTGTCTGAAAGTCCCATCAGAACTCAGAGGCAGATGCTAGAAATCCCCTAAGAAGGGGAGACATTGATGCTAGAGAGAGAGGACAAGGGTTAAGGAGCTTGCTTTGCACACATCTATCCAGGTTTAATCACTGGCCAGACCACATGGTCCATCCGGGAACTATCAGGAGTGATCCCTAAACACAGAAAAAAGAGTAAGCTCTGAGCACCGCAGGATACGATGCAACCCTCTCACTCCCCTAAAAAGAAGGAGCACTGATTTGCAGGCATGTGAGTTTAATGGGTGCTTTTTATGTGAGAAGAGCTCACATTTCACCTCATCCAGAGGAAACAAGAAAAAGTTATTCAGATCTATATAAAACAGAATTTTGGGGGGCAGTGATAGCACAATGGTGACGCGTTTGCTTTGCACAAGACCATCACAGGACAGACGCCAGTTCGAATCCGGCATCCCATATGGTCCCCTGAGCCTGCCAAGAATGACTTCTGAGCACAGAGCCAGGAGTAACCCCTGAGCCCCAATAGGTGTGACCCAAAAACAAAACTAAACAAACAAAAAAACAGAGTTTTGTAGTCATAAGAATTTTATCAACACCACACTTCTTCAACCTAGAACTTGCCAGATTCCTCTTACCAGATTCCAGATTCAGTCTTCCATCTGGGCTCCCCTGAGAACTACTTCCAGCCCTCACACCTACTCCCGAAGTCACACCCAGCCCCTGTAAGAGCGAAACAGCCTCCCAGACTTCCTGTTAACAGGCCTCCTTTTGGAACCGTTCCCCCTGCCTGGTTCCTCATATTTTATTTCATTCCGAAAATGCTGCTGATTTGGGGGATGATTGGGGGCTATCCTCCCTGCCCACATGGCCTGAGGCTGCTTCAAGCAAACCACCCTCCCCCATCTGACCTGCCAGTGAACCTTCCTGCACCAGCCTCCCTCCTAGGTACAGCCAAAAAAAAAAAAAAAAGTTCTGTTCCATTCCGGAGAAGTGAGTCAGGTCACCAAGCATAGACAGTCCCCAATGTAGGAGCCCTGGCTCTCTGCCCACCCACCCTTTCCCACACCTTACTGCCCCTAATAGCCTTTGAAAAGAGGACTCAGCCTTGGGTATAGGAGTCCCATGCCGCCAAGCAGCTGTCAGGTGGCACTGCCACATTAATACCTCTGGGGTGCATTTTCTGGCTCTTCCCCTCTCCCCCTCTCCCCTTCTCCCCCCTCTCCCTCTCCCCCTCTCCCTTCTTCCCCCTCTCCCTCCCCCCTCTCTCTCAGCAGGGAGAACTCAACTAGCAGAAAACACCACTGCCACTAAAACACCACTGCCACTAAAACACCACAGCCACAGGCGAGGATGACAGCAGCCTGTAGTCTGCAATTCCAGCCCACACTATCAAGGAAACTACCCCTCCACAACCACGCAGAGATTCTCCTGCAGCCCTTTGGAGGTAGCCAGCTGGAATCCAGCCTCCGACTGGGGCAGTCCCGGGGCAGAAGGGTGCAGCTGTTGAGAGCAACTCAAGTCAGCAAAAAGAGGAATGGAGCTTAGGGGAGGTCGAACAGGGTCAGGCAGAGCCTGATGTGCTGGTCTATAAAATGTCCATTTGTGGCCGGCAGGCAGAACATGTCTGAGCACTGTCCAACAGTGAGAAAATGCTGACCACATGGTTCTAACCCATGGAACTAACCTCTCCAGGCTAATTCTCAGCCACTTCTTCTGAGCTTCTCAGGGAACTTCGTAGAGTTCCTGTTATCAGACGATTTGACTAGCAGAAAACTTTTTCCTAATTTGTGCAGAAAGAGACCCCGTGGCAATTTTCAAGAAGCCATAAAACTAAGATATGATCAGACTTTGGGACATAGCTCAAGGGCTGTAGTACAAGTTTAGCAAGCAGGAGGCCCCTTCCCTTCCCAGTATCTTTGGGAGCATGCCTCTTTGCTAGCACTGCTAGGTATATGGTCCCCAAACAAGCAAAAAAAAACCAAACAAACAAAAAAGAGAATTTTGACTAGCTCCTGAATGGGTCCTTGTAAATCTGTGTGCAAACAGTACATAGAGGCTGGAGAGAAAGTTGCAAAGGCACTTGGCTATGTAGCTGCAGCCATGACCCAACTTCAATCCTCAACACATGTATGGTCCCCAAACACTGCCAGAGTCTAAAGTGAGCCTTGAGGCCAGCACCAGAGTGATAGCACAATGGGTAGGGAGTTTGCTTTGCTCACAGACCAACCCCGGCTTGATTCTCAGCATTCCATATGGATCCTCTGAATCTGCCAGGAGTGATTTCTGAGCACAGAGCCAAGAGTAAAGCCTGAGCACCTTCGGTGTAGCCCAAAAGACAAACAACAACAAAAAGAGTAAGTCCTAAACACTGCTGAATACAGCCCCAAAACAAACAAAAGAATTAGCACCCTCCACCCCATTTGAATGGATTCTCTCATCTTCTGTATATGTGCTGCCAAAGCGATTTAAGGTCATCTACAAGGTTCAGGTGTTCTAGTGGGCTTGAAAATTTGCCTTGATTTCTCTCCAAATCCTCAATTGTAGTTTACCACTTTTCTTTGCATTTAGTGGGTTGGAATCATGAAGTTTCAGGTTTTCCATTACTTAAGAAAGTGCATTTAGTGAGATGGAATGATGGAATTTCAGGTTCCCCATCATTTTTAAAAAAGTGATTATATAAAAGATGGCTAGAAGTATATCTGACTTACAGGTTATTTTCCTACACACATGCATTTTTCTAAGTATGATTAAAAATTTGTCAATTACACCCCAGCACCCCTCTACCTCCTTCCTCCGGAGCTCCAGGGCTTCCCCTGGGCCACATGCCTGGGCAAGCCAGCAAGGTGGGTCCCTTGGAGGAGCTTATGGGGTACCCTAGGCTTTCCCCACTCCCAAGCCAGCTTCAGAGGGAGGCTTAGGGTGCAGGCTTTGAACTTCGGCCTTCCGGCTAGGAAGGATCTCCTTCCTTCCTGGGACCCGGGAGTCTCTGCCAGCATGGGTTTCGGCAGACCTCCGTTGTGCCAAAGGCCTTTTTTACCCTTGGAGGAGCTTAACTGGGAGTGGCTGATAGTTGCTCGGCTGTACTAAGCAGTTACTGGTAATTTCATACCAGTCTACATGTTCCAAACCCTGCAGGGGCTAGTGCCCCTGCGCGCACAATATATATTAATAGTACTCCATATCCTTAAGATATGTTTTTATGTATGCAGAATGTCCATTTTGTATTCTGCTCTTTATCACACCCCTAAAAAACTCTTTAACTCTCTCACCCTGAACCATCATTACCCCACATTTACCCTTTTTAACTTTAGTACTGCACCATCCAAAATCACAGACCAACCTGGTGCACTGGATTTAACACCCACCCAACTATTTCAAAAGCATAAAACAGACATGTATGCCCTTTGAATATTTTATATCTATTTTCTTTGACAGCTATATCCCTTACTAAATATTCGCTTATATAGTGATGATTTCCCCTACTTTTTATCTTTTCTTCTCTTTGTGAACTGATCAATAAGGAATTTGGTGAAAGATTCCCTCAGTTTATCGCTTCTGTATGAACCAAGTCACGGGGATTGTTGGACCTGTTCTTGCAGCCCCCATATGTACCAATAATGCCACGTGGCATTATTCCTTGTTTGCATAAGCACATTAAAATGGTGAAATTCTATACATACAAATAAGTTCTTATCTAATAGAAATGGGAACACACAAAACTTGTAGTGCAATTGGACCTTACACCCTGAACATTGTCATAATGACCTGGCACAGGCCTCAGAAGAATGGGCATTCTCCATTCACCGCTGAACTAGGGAAGCCACCTACAAAACATCCAACATTGTCTATAACATCACCTGGAAGCAATCCTCTACCAGGGAAGACCCTACCGCTGCTCTGACATCGACCTACTCAAAAGAGACTTCCCTTAACACTGAGAAGACTTAACAACAATATTGTCCTGCTTACTGGACAGGGCTCTCTGCATTGCCCTTTAATTGTGAGGTGAAACTAGAGGAAGCTCGACACCAGCCTGACTTCAATGTAGGATATGCAGATTCCAGGATCTTTTGCCAACAACAGAGACTGTTTGAAAACTAAAACTGTATTGGCACTACAGAAAAGAACTTGGATTAGACAAACTACTTTGCCGGAGCCTAGAGCTGGTCTTATGCCAGGAAACTTAAGGGGTAGGGTCTCCTTGTATTTAGGCCAAGGCTTTTCCTTTCCATGTCACCCATATTTTGGTGGGCCTATGCAAAAAATAATTGCCACTCTAACACCGTTTTTACTTTGCTCCTTTGACTCTAAACCTTAAATAAATAAAAAAAAACCCTACTTAAACTTTTGAAGTTAACATAAACTAATATGCATATGCATGGAAATGTAAAAAGTACTATGCCTTCAATGTTTAAGGAGTACACAAATATCATGACTTTAAATTGCTTTGTTTACCACTAAGAAATGTTATAATATACATCTGGAGACTTTAGGGACAAAGTAATTGTACATGGGTTCTGTTTTATTTCTTCTTTTTTTTTTTTTTTTTTTTTTTTGGTTTTTGGGCCACACCCGGTAACGCTCAGGGGTTACTCCTGGCTATGCGCTCAGAAGTTGCTCCTGGCTTGGGGGACCATATGGGACACCGGGGGATCGAACCGCGTTCCGTCCAAGGCTAGCGAAGGCAAGGCAGGCACCTTACCTTTAGCGCCACCGCCCGGCCCCGTTTTATTTCTTCTTAATGTTCCTTGACTGTATGTTCAAAATTAAGGCATCAGCAACGGGATTTCTTCTGAGAACTCTGTTTATTGGTGATCGTCCTTCCATAGTAACTTTACCTTGTCCTCTTCCTTTGCATCATTGTTCTCATAATTAAAAATAAAAAAAAAGAATTAGCACCCTCAAAACCCCAATTACCTTTAGAATTATATGAAAAGGCCTAGCAAAAGCCCCCTAAAAATGATGCAGAGGGGCTGGAGAGATAGCATGGAGGTAAGGTGTTTACCTCTCATGCAGAAGATCGATGGTTCAAATCCCAACATCCCATATCGTCCCCTGAGCCTGCCAGGCGTGATTTCTGAGCATAGAGCCAGGAGTAACCCCTGAGCACTGCCGGGTGTGAACCCAAAACCAAAAAAAAAAAAAAAAGCAAAGACAAAAACAAAAATAAAAATGATGCAAAGCCTAAGTTTCCATTTTGAAGAGCTTCTTAATAGGCTGAAACCTTCCTTGCCAAGATAATCAGCTACACCCAGGAGGCTCCAGTTGTCCCAAGATGTCCCACCCTTACCCCATTCTACTTCCACAGTTTCTACAACTGGCCTGGGCACCCCTGAGTTATCAATTTGGTCCAGCAAGACATGAATCCTGTGCAACTGCCACTTAAATTCCTAGAATTGGCCACACTACTCCCTTCCCAGGATAGGCTTAAATTATTTCATGTAAATGTTTATTATTCTACATAATTGGCTTATAACATCTCACAGTTGATACAAATTACTTTATGTATTTCTTCTCCTTTTTTATATAATTGGCTTAGAATGTACAATGTACTTTCTCCCCAAAATTGGGTACATGTTTCCCTGCTCACCCCCTCCCAGGACTAAGTAATCTATAAAAAGTAGATGTTTCCCATCTGAAGCAGCCAAGAAACATGTCAGGCAAGATCTATCTATCAACCTACTTATCTACATATTTATTTATTTATTTTGGGGTCACACTCAGCTGTGCTTGGGGCTTACTTCTGCCTCATCTACTCAGACACACTCAAGAACCATTTAAGTTGTTGGGTCAGCCATATGTGAAGCAAGCACCCTACCCACTCTAATAAAACTCTGACCCACGGGCAAGATTTAAAATAAGCAATTGGATTAACTAAATTTCCATTTTGACACAACGTAGGGTTTAAAAATGTTCCAGGACCAAAAAGATATCTCAATGTAGAAGGTTTGCACACAGGAGACCTGAATTCTACAGCACTCACTGGAGCAACCCCTGAGCAATGGCCCTCTCCTCTCAAGCAATGTGGCCTAAAATTAATTCATTGATTAATTTAAAAGAAAGTTAAAAGAAATCCCTGCCTGCCAACCCTCAGCTCTATAGTGAGGACACCAGCCTAATCCCCAAGTTTATGCCCTCTCAGGAAGATTCAGAAAGAACAAAGGCCTGGTAAAACAATGAATGAAGAGTACCAGAATGCAAATGCCTTAGTAACAGACACTTTTTTTGTTGTTTTGTTTTTTGAGATGGAGGCACACTTGGCATGCTCAGAAATTAGTCTTGCGGGTCTTGGAGAACCATAAGGGATTCCTTCCCAATTCACTATCACTCTGCACAGAAAGCCCCCAAGCTGTGACACTTTGGAAAAGACCTATATAATCAGCTTTGCAAAAATACCTTGTGTTGTTCCATTATCAAGTTGCCCTCAAATCTGAGTTTAGAGTATAATACACTTATTTAGAAGCAGCACTTTTTCTTTTTTTTTTTTTAATTGTATTATGAACCAGCACTTTTTCATTACTGTCTTTTGAAATTCCTTTCTGCAAGAACAAATAGGGGACAGAGACCAAGAGTGAGAGTACAAGAATAAATTAGCTTGCCTTGCTTGCAAACTGACTTGGGTTGGATTCCTAGCACTATTCATGGTTCCCCAAGCACCATGAGGAGTGATTCCTGAAAGCAGAGTTAAGGTAAGCCTGAGCTGACCTAACTCTCCCCACCTAATCTCTACCAACCAAGAAATGGGCATAAAATCTAGGACTCTTTATAGAGGTCAGTACTGAACTCTCCTTTTCCAATGATGAGTCTAAGAACTGTGGCTCTCTGAAACTTTAGGCAGTAGGGACCAACTCCCATACTGCATCAATCCAGTGGGTCTCAGGTATAAAGTGACTGATACTTTGTGAGGCAGACAGGACTTTAATAACAATGCCATGCAGGATCTGATGCAGACTTTTATGAGAATTGAGCTCCCTGGACACTTCTCATTGTAAGTATTGTGGTGGACCAACCAGTAGTAATAGCATTCTCCCTATTATGGCTGCCTTCTTCCCAGTTTTATACCAGCATGGATAGGTAGATGTGTGGATGGATGGATGGATGGATGGATGGATGGATGGATGGATGGATGGATGGATGGATGGATGGATGGATGGGTGGATGGATGGATGGATGAAAATGTAGATGGAAGGATTGATTGATGGGTAAAGAATGGATAGATGATAAATAGATGGCTAGATGGATGGGTAGATGGCATATGGATAGATGAGAAACATTGTAAAAAGAGAAATAGTCCCTCTCTGTTCAGAGGTCATTCCCAAAGCAATATCACAAAGCAGGGTCCCAAAGATGAGTCAGTCCATGGAATACCAGAGATGGAACCAGAACCATCCACATGCAAAACAAGCAACTCAAGCCTCATTGTTCCTCTCCAGTATTGAAACCTGTTGGGGGAAGCTGAATCCCTTGTTGGTGGTTTGTGAATCCAGAAATATCTCCCAAAATGAGAGATTAATTCCCATTCTTACGCCCCCCCCCACTTGTGGGGAAACCTAAGTGATAATTCTCCACAGCAAATAATCCAGACAGATAGAAAGGTTGGGGGACAAAAGTTCGGCAATGAGAGTCCTTTAACAGTTCTGATGCCAGCTCCAAAACAACCTCCCAGCCAGCCATCAGCTCTGCCAAAAAGCCTCTCTCATCTCGCCAACAAGCCCTTTATTTTCTACTTAATTGCCCCCACCTGGAAGATCCAGGCAGGATGACAGGCAAAGAACAATCTTACGGAAATATACTACAATTCCCCCTTTTTAGTAGGCAAACAATAATAATGTGCAATATAATAATAATAATAATAATAATAATAATGTAACAATATCTAACCCCCAAACCCAAAGTTACAAAAGCAAAACTTTAATGAAATACAACATCAATTTTATAAGATTAAAAACTAAAATATGGGGCCAGAGAGATAGCATGGAGGTAAGGCGTTTGCCTTTTATGTAGAAGTCAGTGGTTTCAATCCTGGTGTCCCATATGGTCCCCTGAGACTGCCAGAAGCTATTTCTCAGTGTAGAGCCAGGAGTAACCCCTGAGCACTGCTGGATGTGATCCAAAACAACAACAAAAAAATAAATAAATAAAAGAAAAACTAAAATATAAAAACATTAATTACAGTAATCAAAAAATATAGAATCAGAGGAGCCGGGAGTCTAGCAGGAGGGGGTTTGGCAGGCTCCCGCCATGCCGGAGGCCTACCTAACCAGGCCTAGTGGGGATGTGGGACTTGGGTAACCCCAGCACCCCTCTACCACCTTGCTCCAGATCTCCAGGGCTTCCCCGGGCCACATGCCTGGGCAAGCTGGTGAGTTGGGCCCCTTGGTGGAGCTCGAAGGTACCCTAGGCTCTCCTCCATTATCCATTCTGCTCCTTAGGGAGGGTTTGGGTGGGGCCCTGAACTTCTGGCCTCCCAGCTCCTTGAAGGATCTCTCCTTCTTGGGAGCCGGGAGTCTAGCAGGAGGGGGTTTGGCAGGCTCCTGCCATGCCGGAGGCCTTCCTAACCAGGCCTAGTGGGGATGCGGGACTTGGGTAACCCCAGCACCCCTCTACCACCTTGCTCCAGATCTCCAGGGCTTCCCCGGGCCACATGCCTGGGCAAGCTGGTGAGTTGGGCCCCTTGGTGGAGCTCGAAGGTACCCTAGGCTCTCCCCCATTATCCATTCAGCTCCTTAGGGAGGGTTTGGGTGGGGCCCTGAACTTCTGGCCTCCCAGCTTCTTGAAGTCACTGGTAATCTCTTTTCAGTCTATATTTTCAAGAAACATTAATAGTACTCACTATCATTGAATTATGTTTTTATATATGCAGAATGTCCAGTTTGTACTCTGCCCTTTTGCAAACCCCTTCATAAGATCATATTTCTCTTTAACTTCCTTAACTCCTATCATCATTACTCCTCATTTACCCTTTCTAACTTAAGTACTGTAGAGTCCTAAGTCACAGATCAAAGTGGTGCCCTGGAGTTAACACCCACCCAACTATTTTAAAAGGCATAAAAAGGACACTTATATCTCTTCATCATTTTATGGGTGTTTTCTTTGATCGCTATAACTTTTGCTGAATATTTTCTTATACAGTGATGATCCCCACCCCCCATGTTTTTTATCTTCTCTTTGTGAACTGCTCAATATGAAATTTGGTGTGAAAGAATCCCTCAGTTTAATGCTTATGTTTGAACCAAGTCATGGGTAATGTTGGAAATTTTCTTACGCCCCCATATATCTGATAGCACCACGTGGCTTTATTTCTTGTTTGCTTAGGCACACTAAAATGGGAAAATACTATACATACCAATAAGTTCTTATCTAATAGAGATGGGAACACACTAATCTTGTAGTGCAATGAGTCCTTACACCCTGAACATTGACATAAAGACCTGGTACAGGCCTCAGAAGAATGAGCATTCTACATTCACCCCTGATCTATAGGAGACATCTACAAAACATCCAAGGTTGTATATAACATCACCTGGAGGCATTCCTCTACCAGGGAAGACCCTACAGCTGCTCTGACAGCGATCTACTCAAAAAAGACTTCCCTTATCACTAAGAAGACTTAACAAAAACAATGACCTGCTAACTGGACAGGGCTTGCTGTATTGCCCCTTAATTGTGAGGTTTGTCTATAACATCACCTGGAAGCAATCCTCTACCACGGAAGACCCTACCACTGCTCAGACATCGTCCTGCTGAAAAGAGACTTCCCTTAACAATGAGAAGACTTAACAATGACCTGCTTACAGGACAGGGCTTCCTGCATTGCCCTTTCATGGTGAGGTGAAACGAGAAGACACTCCACATCATGACTTCAATTTAGGATATGCAGATTCCAGAATCTTTAATACAGAAACATGATACCAACAACAGAGACGGTGTGAAAAGTGTGTTGGCACTACAGACAATGTCTTGGATTGGACGATAACTTGCCTGAAGCCTAGAGTTGGTCTTATGCCAGGGGTAGGATCTCTTTGTATTTAGGCCAAAGTTATTCCTTTCCATGCCTCTCATATTTTGGTGGGCCTATGCAAACAACAATTGCCACTCTAACACCGTTTTTACTATGCTCCTTTGACTCTAATCCTTAAAAGGCACCCACTTAAAATTTGAGGTTAAATGCACCCACTTAAAATTTGAGGTTAACTTAAGCTAATATGCATGTACATAGAAATGTAAAAAATACTATGCCTCTAATGTTTAAGGAGTTACATAAGTTTTATGGCTTTATATTGCCTTGTGTGCTGTTAAGAAATATTATAATGTGCTACAATCTGGGGAATTGAGGGACAAAGTAATTGTACATGGATTCTGTTTTATTTATCTTAACTTTCTTTGGCTGAACGTTCAAAGTTAAGATATCAGCAAGGGAACTTCTTCTGAGAATTATGTTATGGCTGATTGTCCTTCCACTGTAACTTTACCTTGTTCTCTTTCTTTGCATCTTTTATTCTCAAAATTCAAAATAAAAAAAATAATAAAAAATATATATAGAATCAAATATACTTCAAAGGATCCCAATCACAAAAAATACAAATACAAAAGCTAAAAATTTTTACCAAGTCCAAAATCACTCTAAAAAGATAGAGAGTATAGAACTCCCAAAAATCCGACCAGAGGCATTTGGTAAATCAGGGAAGATGAGTTGTAACTTGATACAGGATACAGCACTGGAACAGTTAACGATATATTCTTCAGTTCGAGATCAGGAGGCTTGCAATTGTGGGTGAAGGAGGCGATCTGCACATGTGAAGGGATTCCTACAAATAAAATGTTAAGGACTAGGAAGAAAGAAGGAATAATGAGGAATAATAAATTAGGGGATAAAATGTCAGGAAAAGGGAGCCATATACAAAACATATAAGACAGATAGACACGCAATAAGACATGCAAATACATACTATACAGAATTATGGGAATAACATTCACTCATAACTACCAAAAATATCTATTGGGAAGGAATTAAAATAGAGCTAAAGAAAAAATCAGCTGAATCGACAAAAAACGCTTTAAAAATACAATAGCAGGCAAACTGTTTAGATGAATATCTTCAAATTCACAATAACAAAAAACTATTTTTATTTTTTTCTATAATTATCTTTAAACACCATTATTACAAATATGATTATAGTTGTATGATTACAGTCATGTAAATACCCACCCCCCTTCACCAGTGCAACATTCCCACCACCAAAAAACTATTTTTAAAGCAGAATCAAGTAAATCTGAAAAAGAATTTCATGTGCAATACGACCGTGAAGTCCTATAATGCAAATATGAAACAGTAAATCTATCATAATCAGTCATCAATGATGAGCACTATGAAGAGAGTCCACCTAAAAAGTATGGTTATATCAAGACTATGATTATACCTCCATCCTAAAATCTACGTTGAGGGCAATAAAACAATGATGTTACAATGTTTTCTTTGAAATATCCCTTTTAGTGTTGCAATTATTACAATGAATTCTTTTTTTTTTTTTTAGAGGAGTCTTTGAGAAGGGGTTTAAAGTAAATTTAAACACCTTGATTACATACATGATTGTGTTTGGGTTTCAGTCATGTAAAGAACACCCCCCCATCACCAGTGCAACATTCCCATCACCAATGTCCCAAATCTCCCTCCTCCCCACCTGACCCCCGCCTGTACTCTAAACAGGCTTTCCATTTCCCTCATACATTCTCATTATTAGGACAGTTCAAAATGTAGTTATTTCTCTAACTAAACTCATCACTCTTTGTGGTGAGCTTCCTGAGGTGAGCTGGAACTTCCAGCTCTTTTCTCTTTTGTGTCTGAAAATTATTATTACAAGAATGTCTTTCATTTTTCTTAAAACCCATAGATGAGTGAGACCATTCTGCATTTTCTTCTCTCTCTCTCTCTTTCTGACTTATTTCACTCAGCATAATAGATTCCGTGTACTTCCTTGTATAGGAAAATTTTATGATTTCATTTCTCCTGACAGCTGCATAATATTCCATTGTGTATATATACCACAGTTTCTTTAGCCATTCGTCTGTTGAAGGGCATCTTGGTTGTTTCCAGAGTCTTGCTATGGTAAATAGTGCTGCAATGAATATAGATGTAAGGAAGGGGTTTTTGTATTGTATTTTTGTGTTCCTAGGGTATATTCCTAGGAGTGGTATAGCTGGATCATATGGGAGCTCAATTTCCAGTTTTTGGAGGAATCTCCATATCGCTTTTCATAAAGGTTGAACTAGACAGTATTCCCACCAGCAGTGGATAAGAGTTCCTTTCTCTCCACATCCCCGCCAACACAACTTGATCTCATTCTTTGTGATGTGTGCCAACAATCTCTGTGGTGTGGGTTGGTACCTCATAGTTGTTTTGATTTGCATCTCCCTGATGATTAGTGATGTGGAGCATTTTTTCATGTGTCTTTTGGCCATTTGTATTTCTTTGTCAAAGTGCCTGTCCATTTCTTCTCCCCATTTTTTTGATGGGATTAGATGTTTTTTTCTTGTAAAGTTCTGTCAGTGCCTTGTATATTTTGGAGATTAGCTCCTTATCTGATGGGTATTGGGTGAATAGTTTCTCCCACTCAGTGGGTGACTCTTGTGTCCTGGGCGCTATTTCCTTTGAGGTGCAGAAGCTTCTCAGCTTAATATATTTCCATCTGTTAATCTCTGCTTTCACTTGCTTGGAGAGTGCAGTTTCCTCCTTGAATATGCCTGTAGTCTCAATGTCCTGGAGTGTTTTGCTTACGTGTTGTTCTATATATCTTATGGTTTTGGGTCTGATATCGAGGTCTTTAATCCATTTGGATTTTACCTTCATACATGATGTTAGCTGGGGGTCTAAGTTCAATTTTTTGCAAGTGGCTAGCCAGTTGTGCCAACACTACTTGTTGAAGAGGTTTTCTTTGCTCTATTTAGGATTTCTTGCTCCTTTATCAAAAATTAGGTGATTGTATGTCTGGGGAACATTTTCTGAGTATTCAATCCTATTTCACTGATCTGAGGGCCTGTCCTTATTCCAATACCATGCTGTTTTGATAACTATTGAGTGCAATTATTACAATGAATTTTATTGTTGTCTCTGAAATCTTCTTCTTTAAAAAATTTGGTAATTTACATGTAAACGGTGAGCATCTGTGTGTAAGGCTGAATGTTCCTCCATAGGTGATTTAACTATAGGAATTGCCAACAAGTCAGCAGTTTCATTTCGCTAATTCGTTAATTCGCTAATTAAGATAAATCTTCTTGGGCTGGGCCGGGAAGAATCACGGTTTGATGACGTTGCCCCTGGTTTGAAAGGGCCTAGGGATTGGCCCTGTAGGCGTTTCGTGAATGTAGGTTTCGTGAATGTAGGTCCCGGAGAAGCTGAATTTAAAAAAAAGACGGCAATTCCTTTTAATATGCTCCTGTTTTACACAATGGTAACAGGCAAATTGTCTCCTAGGGTTTGTGTTAAGACCTCTCCTTATGTTATTATTAGGGAGATTTCCAGATCTACAGTCTTTCGTTCCATGGTGACCTTTTTTACATTTTGGGCACAGACCTGGCTTTCGGGCGACTTTTTGCCCCCGGAGGTAAAAAGGTATTGTTCCTTTAGTAATTGCAAAGGTTTGTACCAGATTCATGTTTGCTAATGAATGGGGCATATCATAAACATTCCTACATGCATATAAAAATTTATTTAAATCAGCTTTTTCCTGCAACGGAGCCAATACCAATTTGCAAGCCGAATTCGCATTACGATAAGCCAAACATTTTTCTAGAAATTTCCTCACCTCATCATTTTTAATTTGTATTTTCAAAGCATCTTTGAGTTTAGACACGAATTCTACATAAGGCTCATGGAGACCTTGGATAATTCTTAAAAAGGTTCCCTCACCAGTACTGTTAGCATCAATTCTTTCCCATGAAGAGAATGCAATGTCTTTAATTATTTTTGAGGTTTCCTTAGGTAAAGCCGCTTGTGCCTGAACATCTGCATATTGATTTTCTCCCATTAATAATTCATATGAGAGATTAACCCCTGCCACTAGTTTTTTTTTGTTCCATCCGGGCTATATAGTTTGGATTTCACACCCTCTGCATATAACATCTCCCATTCGGTTCGCTGTTTAGATGGAAGGCATATTTCAACAAGTTTTTTAAAGTCATACAGAGTCCAAATTGTTTTTTGACACCAAATTCTTAGTATCTCCAGACAGTATGGAGATTCTTTACATTCTTTTTAAACCGTTCCACAGCCTCCATTTCGAGAGGTTGATAAGGTGAAACATACTGTCTGCAATGGAGTTGAGGCTGGATTAGCAGAAGTACCCTGCACAGGGCTCTGAGGCCTGAGGTGTGGAGTACTAAGAATGTGATTCATTGTCTGAGTTGGCAATATCATATGAATTCATACCATGAACAGAATCAGGACTCCCTTGTGAACTTAAATTACATTTCCAGGTTGATTTTTTGCCAGCAAAAATGCCTATATTCTTGATGTTAGTGCTAGATTTATCAGCCTGTACCTTAGTGTAGATCTTCATAGGATAAATTTTTTATTGTCCATACTGGTCATCACTTTACAATTTCCACACTGTCTATTTCCTAACCACCAGCCAATGCTATGCACACCATATTAGCCAACACAGAATTATCCTTGTGCCAACACAGAAATTCCACAACTATAACTGATGGAGACCACACAAGCGATGCAAATATTGGAGTAGAAATTTTCGATTGAAATATAAACAGTAACCATCCAATGACAATATTATTTGCTAGTGCCAAAACAAGTGATTTACATCCAAACAGAATGCACTTGAATAATGCCCAATCAATGTGTTTACTACAATGGCATAATGAGCATAATGGTTACCATAGTAACCAGCCAAGGACCTCCAGAGGCAATTTCCGATAAAACATGTCACAGTTACAGAGGGTCCAGATCCACCTGTTCCGGGCGCTATTTGTTGGGGGAAGCTGAACCCCTTGTTGGTGGTTTGTGAATCCAGAAATATCTCCCAAAATGAAAGATTAATTCCCATTCTTACGGCCCCCCTTTTGGGGAAACCTAAGTGATAATTCTCCACAGCAAATAATCCAGAAAGGTTGGGGGACAAAAGTTCGGCAATGAGAGTCCTTTAACAGTTCTGATGCCAGCTCCAAAACAACCTCCGAGCCAGCCGTCAGCTCTGCCAAAAAGCCTCTCTTGTCTCGACAACAAGCCCTTTATTTTCTACTTAATTGCCCCCACCTGGAAGATCCAGGCAGGATGACAGGCAAAGAACAATCTTACGGAAATACACTACCAAACCTATCCCTGAGAATCAAGCTGACAGTTGAGTTTCAGGAACACCTCTAAAGAAACTAGGAATAAGAACTTCCCAAACCAATAGTAACTAAATTCATTGTAGTAACATTATTCAGAGAGCTGCTATGTACCAAACAGTGTTATGTGGCATTCTTGCATGGTCTGTGCAAGCTACTTTGAGGAGAGTGCTATTTCAGGGAATAGAGGAGATAGATGTTTTATGATGCATTTAGGGAAGTGTTTTTAAACACTTGTAATAACAATGTTTATAAATGTGGTAACCTCTTGAGAAAAATGAAACTGTTTCCCAGAGGAAAAAAATAATAGGATCATGGCGATTACAAATAACAAAGCCAAATGTAAATAGTTCAAATACTAAGTGAGATCACTTTGAATCTATGACCAAGAATGGTCCTAAGCTTTTCTAAGACAGGAAATAAATCAGCAGACAAAAGCTTCTCTTAATATTTAATTTCTCACTATAGGTTGGTTCCTTTAGCTTCTTTAGTTATTTGACAGAATCATGACTGCACCACCATTTCCATTTATGCAATTATAAAGATCTCAAACAATTACCCAATATTTGTAGGGATATAGAGAATATAGATATAGATATAGAATTAGAAAGCAGAAGCTTTGGGGACTGGCAACATGTAGCAAGTAGGGTGCTTGCCTTGCATGTGGCCAACCCAGATTTGATTTCTTTTTTTTTTGTTTTGTTTTGTTTTGTTTTGTTTTTTAGGCCACACCCAGCGGTGCTCAGGGGTTACTCCTGGCTGTCTGCTCAGAAATAGCTCCTGGCAGGCACAGGGGACCATATGGGACACCGGGATTCGAACCAACCACCTTTGGTCCTGGATCGGCTGCTTGCAAGGCAAACGCCGCTGTGCTATCTCTCCGGGCCCAGATTTTATTTCTTGTTCCACATATGGTCACTAAGTACTATCAGGAGTTATCCTTGTGCATAGAATTAGGAATAAACCATGAGAGCTGGATATGACCAAGAAACAAAAAAGAAAAAGCAAAAGGAAGAAAAACAGGCTTTGATTAAGCTGAATGACATGTTGGATCAACTAACATAATTTGAAGGCTTTTGGAAAATGGATTTCCACTTCTCTACTGAGATGGCTAAGACTGTCATGTTAAGGCTTAATCTTTCATACATGACTCAGCCTGCTACCTTATTCACCTATTACTTCCAGGTAACGTCTTACTCCTTGGCATTAAGTTTCGTTTTGTTTTCTTCATGGTTACAGGTGCTTCCTCTAGTGTCCAAAATTTCAGTGGTCCTCAAACTATGGCCCACGGGCCACATATTGTATTTGTATCTGTTTTGTTTCTTCATTGCAAAATAAGATATATGCAGTGTGCATAAGAATTCATTCATAAGTTTTGTTTTTACTATAGTCAGACTCTCCAGTGGTCTGAGGGACAGTGAACTGGCCCCCTGTTTAAAAAGTTTGAGGACCCCTGGAATGAATCAATTATATGGTGGAATCAACTTTGACCTTCAACCTTCAAATTCACTTAAAATAACCTTCTTGCGGGGGGGGGGGGTCACACCCGGTGACGCTCAGGGGTTACTCCTAGCTCTGCACTCAGGAATAGCTCCTGGCTCGGGGGACCACATGGGATGCTCGGGATCAAACCCAGGTCCGTCCTGAGTCAGCCACCTTTGCATGGCAAATGCCCTACCGCTGTGCTATCGCTCCAGCCCCTGAAATAACCTTCCTGCTTTATAAAGAATCCTTCTGTGAGAGTCGGAGAGATAGCACAGCGGTAGGGCATTTGCCTTGCACACAGCCAATCCAGGACAGATGGTGGTTCAAATCCTGGCATCCCAAATTGTCCTCCATTTCTGCCAGGAGCAATTTCTGAGCGCAGAGCCAGGAGTAACCTCTGAGCACTACCAGGTGTGACCAAAAAAGAATCCTTTTTGTGTATGTGATGTGGCACACTGGATAGCATGCCTCGAAGGCATAAGGTCTGGGTGTGATCATGGTGCCACAAAGCAAATAAATACACTCGAGAAACCCCATTCATATACTCTTCTCTATTTGTCCCACAAGTGTGAAATGTTGCCAGGAATCTTATGATCTGAATTTTTCTATTTCTCTGCTCAGAGTACCAGTGTTGGGTGATTACCTAGTTGTGGTGCGCCTACATACTACAGGGTTAAAATATCTTTGCTTTCTCTCCTAAAGATGGTTTTGGTGTGATTGAATTCCATTACAACATTTAAGTGTCTTTTTTTCCTAAAAAAATTAGTTGGAAGGAAGCTGCAGAGATAGTTTGAGGATAGGGCACTTGTCTTGCATGTGATTCTCCCAGGTTTGAATCCCTAGCAGTGCATATGGTCCTCCCAAACTCAGCCAGGGGTCATGGCTGAGCACAGAGCCAGGAATAGCCCCTGGGCACTGATGTATGTACACAGATACCCACACTCCAAAAAAGACAGAGAGGCTGGAAGAAGACAGCTTTTCTCCTTCCCTCAAATATTAACCTTTGGACATCCATCCTGGTACCATCTTGGTAAAACCATCATCCAAGAGGGAGGCAGAATCCAGAGAATCACCTCAAAGCAGGAACTTGTCTGGAGCAAGTCCCAACACTGAGGATGAGTGCTGTTATTGTATTGTTCTTGTTCTTGTTGTTTTGTTTTGTTTTGTTTTGTTTGTGGGTCAAGCCATGCAGTGTTCAGGGTGTATTCTTCAGGACTTACTCAGAGATCATGCTTGGGTTCAAGAAACCATATTAAGTGCTGGAGATCAAACCTGGGTCAGCTGCATGCAAGACAAGCACCTACTATAGTACTCCAGCCCCAGGTGTTTGTTATTTAAATGTATAAATTCCCTCAGGGCCAGAGCTATAGTAGACTGGATAGGATGTTTGCCTTGCACTTAACCAACCCAAGTTTAATCCCTGGCACCCCATATACTTCCCAGTACACTAAGAGTGATCCCTGAATCACAGTGAGCCATGAATAAGCTCTGAACACTGAAAAGTTCACCAGTGTGGCACAAAATAAAAAAAAAGTGAAAAATTAATGTATAAGTCCCATTTACTCTCATATGATTGAGTTTTGGATTTCTTTTCATTGCATACTAAGATAGAGTAGATCTTGAGGAAATGAAGCTCTGTGAGTTGGTTTATTTCCTGGAAGAGAGGCTGAGAAGTGGTCTGACAGCAAGAGTGGGTTTAGAGAAGTATTCCTCCTACCCACCCTCAATTTTCCTGCACACATAACCCATTCTCCAGAGTCTCACACACACACACTGCATGAGAGCCTCACACACACTGCATGCACTGTACAGCTGAGCCACATGTCCAGCCAATGGAGAAGTGTTTTTAAAGTGGGAGATGCTGGCTGTGGACAGAGTTAAGTAGAGAGTGGGAACCAGAGTGATAGCACAGTGGGTAGGGCACTTCTTTGCATGTGGACAACCCAGGTTTAATCCTGGCATCCCATATGGTTTCCTAAGGCCCACAAAGTGTAATTCCTGAATGCAGAGGCAAAAGTAATCCCCAAGCATGCTGATATGCCACCACTTCCAAAAAGGAATGCAGCTTTTCTGGGAGTCTTTCTCACTCCTCTCAGAGACACTCCTAGATGGAAGACAGGGTCATTCTCCTCTGTTCATCATGCAGAACAGATGCTACCTTCATTTTCTGGGCTGAGTCCCTGAACACTTCTCTCAACTCTTTGTCAGAAGAGTCAGTCTACCTAAGATGATCAGACAACCTCTACTCAGGATAGGGTAAGAGGAAACAACTTTGCTTACCAAGGTTGTCCCAAATCTTCCACTGTACCTTCTTTCACAAAGAGACCCTTTACCTGAGATTTTCATTTGCCCAATTATTCTCTGAGTTAAACTCACCTTTAAACTCAACCCAATGCATCAGACCATGATTTACCCTTTCCCTCTGTATCATGTTATTTTCCAACTCTCAAGCACAAGCTGGCCTGTGTCCTTGTCTGTGAGAGTCTAAAGTCCTTCCTCCCCATCCTTCAGCAACTGTATTTCCCAATCACCTGAACTAACAAAAAATTTAATTCAGGTTCCAGGGTCTTTACTAGAAGACAGACTTAATCTTTAGCCCCAGTGAGTAGTTGGGCTCAAACAGTAACTACATATAGAGAGTTGATCTATATTCCTTAGACAGTAAGTTTAAAGAACTTATTAAACAACAAACTAAAGGATAATCCCAATGGACCTTGCTATATAGCATTTTCATAAAAATAAAGCAACAAAGCAAGTCAAGAACTATGTTGATTTGCCTTTCTATTACTTCCTGCCCACAGTAATGATCTGTTCTGCCTTTCACTTCCCCTCTGACTTTCACAGTAAGACACCTCCTTACTCTAAACTATCAATACCCATATTGCTAGGAGGCTTAATTATCTACTCCTGCACAACACCAGGTGAAGACCCAACATCTCAGTTTCAGTTCCCTGTGAAATTTCAACAATTCTGTAACCAAACATTGTGATTAAAATATTTTAAAGATGGGGGGCCGGAGAGATAGCATGGAGGTAAGGCGTTTGCCTTTCATGCAGAAGGTCATCCGTTCGAATCCCGGCGTCCCATATGGTCCCCCGTGCCTGCCAGGAGCAATTTCTGAGCATGGAGCCAGGAGTAACCCCTGAGCACTGCCGGGTGTGACCCAAAAACCAAAAAAAAAAAAAAAATATTTTAAAGATGGAGCCAGAGAAATAGCATGGAGGTAAGGTGTTTGACTTTCATGCAGAAGGTCGATGGTTCGAATCCCGGCATCCCATATGGTCCAATGAGCCTGCCAGGAGTGATTTCTGAGCATAGAGCCAGGAATAACCCCTGAGCAGTGCCAGGTGTGATCCAAAAACCAAATATATATATATATATATATTTGGGCCTGGAGAAACAGCGGCGTTTGCCTTGCAAGCAGCCAATTCAGGACCAAAGGTGGTTGGTTCGAATCCCGGTGTTCCATATGGTCCCCCGTGCCTGCCAGGAGCTATTTCTGAGCAGACAGCCAGGAGTAACCCCTGAGCATCGCCGGGTGTGGCCCAAAAACCAAAAAAAAAAGAAAAAAAAAGAAATATTTTAAATAGCTAAACCTCTTTGTCTCTGTTGATTAAATTCAAATGGACGTACTAGTACTTGTATTGCCACATGTACTTACTAATGACGTTTTGACTAAATATGGATGGTTGAAACAGGTAAGCCAGCCAGACTCACACTTGGAAAAAAAAATCTCTTTACTTCCTGATGATCCCTAGATATGAGTTTTTTCGATTTAGAACAATAATCCAAATTAAGTCATTCTTGAAGTTTTAAATGGGTTGAGTCAAGCATTTTATTTCTAAATTTGTGGTTATCTGGGCTTACTATGTTATAGTCAGTTTCTCCCTGCAAGGTATTGAGTTAGCAGCCTTATATTTTTTTAAAAGGGATTTGTGGGGGCCAGAGAGATAGCATGGAGGTAGAGCATTTGCCTTGCATGCAGAAGGGCAGTGGTTTGAATCCCAGCATCCCATATGGTCCCCCGAGCCTGCCAGGAGTGATTTCTGAGTGTAGAGCTAGAAATAGCCCCTGAGTGCTGCTGGGTGTGACCAGCCCCCCAAAAAAGGGGTTTGGGATTTGGGGGAGGCTGAAGTAATAGTATAGTGGGTAGGGCACTTGCCTTGCACAAGGTCAACCTGAGATTGATTCAATCTCTGGCTCCCCACATGGCCCCTCAACCCTGCCAGGAGTGATCACTAAACTCAGAGCCAGGAGTAAGCCCTGAGCACTACAGGGTGTGGCTTCCTTTCCTGGGGTTTCCCTTCCCCCTAGAAAAGAAAGGGGGAGATTTTTTAATAGTTCCATTTTGTGATGATCTTTCTTTCTCTGGATCATTAGCCTTGCTAGGAACATGTTTAGAAGAATTTTCTTGGGATCCTCCCCTGAGACTGGCTAAATTGGGCAATCATATTGTCCTTGTGGAAAGGTGGCTATAACCATTCTAGTCAGGTTTCTTTTTTAACTTTTTGTTTTTATTCAGAGATTTTTGGGGTTTGGGGGTCAACCTGATTGTACTTAGGGACTACTTCTGGCTCAGTGGTCAGGGGTCATTTTGATGGTGTCTGGGAGACCATTTGTTGCCAAGGATGGAAACTGAGCCTCCAACATGCAAAGCCTACACTTAGCTCTTTTGATTTCTTTCTGGTTTTACAGAGATATAAAGAAAGTAGGTGGAAGACTGAAAGAAAGTCAGAGGAGAGATATGATGAAGTACATCTTAGAGAGAACAGAAATCAAAAGCCCTTGGATCTTATGAAAATACGAAGAAAAGAACGAAGAGTAAGACCAAGAGACATTTCCCTTCTGGTGGCTCTCTAGCACCCCATCTGTTCCTTGTGAGATTTTTCTTTAGTCCTAGGTTCCCATTCATATTTGGCCTAAAGTTACCTTTCTAGAAAAAAAGAAAGATCACTTAGCATCCCACTAGAAATCTACCCTCTTTAAGTGAACAAAAAGAAAACAACTCCCTTCCTCTCCACCCTTATCAACTGTACCCAAGACTTCTACCATCTCCCCTGAATGACTCCAGCACCCCCAGAGGGCAGTGTCACCCACTCTGAATACTCTGCTCTAAAGCTATCATTCAGTGAGGCATCCTTCTAATAGTGTATCCCCTTTGTTTTGTCTTGGGGCCACAACTAGTGGTGCTTATAGTTGTTCAGTGTTTATCTGGAGTGTGTGTGTTTGTTTGTTTTTGTTTGTTTGTTTGTTTTGGTTTTTGAGCCATACCCGGCAATGCTCAGAGGTTACTCCTGGCTGTCTGCTCAGAACTAGCTCCTGGCAGGCACGGGGGACCATATGGGACACCGGGATTCGAACCAACCACCTTTGGTCCTGGATGGCTGCTTGCAAGGCAAACGCTGCTGTGCTATCTCCCCGGGCCCCGTTTGTTTTGTTTTGAGCATTACCTGGCAATGCTCAGGGATTACTCATGGCTTTATATTAAGGAATTATTCCTGGCTGTGCTGGAGGGAATATAAGGGATATCAGGAATCTAACTCAGTCATCTACACAAAGCAAATGCCTTAACTACTGTACTATTACTCTGCCCCCTGCTTAGTATTTGTAAGGTCACAACTGGTAGTACCCAAGGGACCCTGCAGTGCTAGGCATTGAAACTGGGCCTCTTCCATGCAAACAACCCCTCAGTCCATTGAGCATCTCCCTTGCTCCCTGTTTGATTTTTTTCACTTAAGTAAATTTGAGTGAGCACCTACAGATTTCAATGAAATCATCCACTGCAATTGGACTTGTTTTCTGTTTCTTTCATGCATAAAGGTCCCATAAAATATGGATGCTTTCAAAATGTTTTGGACCACAACACAGAGTGATGTTACCAAAATGGCAAGATAAAAATGTACTTCCATCTTGGAACTGGAGAGTACAGGAGTTAAGTATTAGGCACTGAGAGTCAGAGATCACCTCCAATAATGCAAGATGCAAATGGGAGTTTGACCTGTTAACTGAGACCTGAGCCTCATCCAACTAAGACAGTCTTGGCAAGGACCCCAAGTCAAATCTTCAAGCAGTTTATATAGAAATCACAAGCAGTTGGGGCTGGAGCAGTGGTGCAAGTGGTAAGGCCCACTTGCCCATGCTAGCCTAGGACAGACCGTGGTTTGATCCCCCGGCATCTCATATGGTCCCCCAAACCAGGAGCGATTTCTGAGCACATAGCCAGGAGTAACTCCTGAGCATCATCGTGTGTGGCCCAAAAACCAAAAACCAAAAACCAAAAAAAAAAAAAAAAAAAAAGAGAGGGGCCGAAGAGATAGCATGGAGGTAGGGCATTTGCCTTGCATGCAGAAGGACAGTGGTTCGAATCCCAGCATCCCATATGGTTCCCTGAGCCTGCCAGGAGCAATTTCTGAGTGTAGAGCCAGGAGTAACCCCTGAGTGCTGCCGGGTGTGGCTCAAAAAAAAAAAAGAAAAAGAAAAAGAAAAAGAAAAGAAAAGAAAAGAAATCACAAGCAATAACAGTACAATTCATTTTATAGATGTCTTAATTAATCACTGATTTTTCTGGCTCAACGTTGATTGTCTAGAGATACTCTGATTAGAACCCTGGCTGTCATGGTATACTCTGATTCAGTCCCTGACTGTCAACGGTTACTCTGACTCAAACTTTGGTTGTTATGGGAGCCTTTTCAGATAGAACATGCCAAGCTCACTCAACCCCTAGTTCCTTAGTCCTGAAGGGCATCAACTTTGGTTTTATTTCTGAGTTAACACTTTTTCTGCCTTCAGGTAGGAGTGAAAAGTCCACTTTACGTCTTAGTCTAGAGTTCCTTATAATGGACTTAGTGGGGGAATCTTGGTTCTTACATAAGAAGTATGCAGCCAACCCCAGCACCACTTGAGGAGTGATCCCTGAGCACCGCCATGTGTGAACAAAAAAAAAGTCTTTCATCTTACCCCTAAAAGAGAATAGATTTTGCCAATTTCTCACAGACAGTACTATCTTTGACATGAAATTAAACACAAAAGCAGAAACAGTTTTACTTTACTCATGACACTGTAAGACTTGAGGTAAAAGCATTAGGGTTTTCAGTCTCTATATGTGTGTTTGTTCTGGGGAGTCACCTCAGTAGTGTTTCTGGCTTTGTGCTCAGGAATCACTCCTGGCAGGGATCATGAGACCATATGTAGTGCCAAGATCAAACCTAGGTCAACTGTGCAAGGCAAACATCTTACCCAGTGTACTATTTCTCTATCCTTAAAAATAATAGGATTCTTCCCATTCCAAGAATAATTAGACCTTCAACCTGATTGGACATTTTTATATACCAGGCTGGAATGAGTCCTTGAGTATTCAGGATGCCCCCCACATGTGTTTTGATGGGACCCAGGACAAATAATGGCACCTTGGAAACAGGACCTTGGGAACAAGGCCCAGACAGAGCAGAGCTACCTTGGAGACTTGTGTTGCTCATGACTATAGGAGACTCAGGGAGAGAGAGAGGAGAGAGAGAGAGAGAGAGAGAGAGAGAGAGAGAGAGAGAGAGAGAGAGAGAGAGAGAGAGCATGTTGCATGTTAGCAGGGCCTAATGAGAAGGAGTGGTCTATGCTGTCTTTGCCCTGGGGTGCAGAGGTGGGGAGAGACCCACTGGGAGAAAATAAGGCAGAAAACAGACAGCTATCACAGACACAGCTATTGCTGTACTATGACTTCAGCCCCAACCTCTAATGTTTTTTTTGTTTTGTTTTGTTTTTATTTAACCAACTTTATTATATACATGATTGTATTTGGGTTTCAGTCATGTAGAGAACACCACCCATCACCAGTGCAACATTCCCATCACCAATGTCCCAAATCTCCCTCCTCCCCACCCAACCCCCGCCTGTACTCTAGACAGGCTTTCTATGAAAGACATTCTTGCAATAATAATTTTCAGACACAAAAGAGAAAAGAGCTGAAAGTTACAGCTCAGCTCATGAAGCTCACCGCAAACAGGGGTGAGTTTAGTTAGAGAAATAACTATGTTTTCAACTATTCTAATAATGAGAATGTAGTGTTGTTTTGTTGTTTTTTTTGTTTTTGTTTTTTTTTTTTTGGTTTTTGGGCCACACCCAGTGATGCTCAGGGGTTACTCCTGGCTATGCGCTCAGAAGTCGTTCCTGGCTTGGGGGACCATATGGGAAACCGGGGGATCGAACCGCGGTCCATCCAAGGCTAGCGCAGGCAAGACAGGCACCTTACCTCTAGCGCCACCGCCCAGCCCCTGTTTTTTTTTTTTGATAAAAAAATTAAATTAAGGGGTTGGAGCAATAGCACAGTGGTACGACATTTGCCTTGCACCCTGCTGATCTAGGACAGACCTGGATTCAATCCCTAGCGTCCCATATGGTCCCCCAAGCCAGGAGCAATTTCTGAGCGCATAGCCACAGTAACCCCTGAGTGTCACCCAGTGTGGCCCAAAAACAAAAACAAAAGCAAAATTAAGGTTTCAAGAAAGCTTGATGAACTACAAGAAAAACTACTACAAATCACAGAGATATAGTTCATAAAAATCTAGGGATAATAATAAGTAAACAAAATGAGAAGAAAAACAAATATGGAAATCATGATAATATCAAACAAAAGGTCTAGAGGTGAAGAATATGCTGCATTAAGCTGAGAAGGAAAATTTACATACAATTGAGTGCATTGAGTGGGATGAGAATGAGAAGGTAACTGGAGAAATTGATGGTGGGAAATGAACACTGGTGACAAGATTAGTGTTGGAACATTATATTATCGACACTCAACAATCAACATTTTAATTCTGTCTCTCACTATGAATTTTTTTAAGTTTTTAAAGAATATGCAAAGTAAAAATTTATTGGGAACTATTCAGAAGGGAGGGGAATACAGAGCAAGAAATAACCTAAAGTACCACCAATGTAACCCAAAAACAAAAAGAAAAGAAAAATTGTTTTAGAAATAGCATGAAATAAAGTCCTCACTTGCAAATCCATTGAGCTCTCTCCAGCCTCAGGAGAAATATAGTAAATAGCAACAGAGAGAGGAAAGAAAGGAAGGAAGGAAGGAAGGAAGGAAGGAAGGAAGGAAGGAAGGAAGGAAGGAAGGAAGGAAGGAAGGGAGGGAGGGAGGGAGGGAGGGAGGGAGGGAGGGAGGGAGGGAGGGAGGGAGGGAGGGAGGAAGGAAGGAAGGAAGGAAGGAAGGAAGGAAGGAAGGAAGGAAGGAAGGAAGGAAGGAAGGAAGGAAAGAAGGAGGGAGGGAGGGAGGGAGGGAGGAGGGAGGGAGGAGGGAGGGAGGGAAGGAGGGAGGGAAGGAGGGAGGGAGGAGGGAGGGAGGGAGGGAGGGAGGAAGGAAGGGAGGGAGGGAGGAAGGAAGGAAGGAAGGAAGGAAGGAAGGAAGGAAGGAAGGAAGGAAGGAAGGAAGGAAGGAAGGAAGGGAGGAAGAAGGGGGGAGGGAGGGAGGAAGGAAGGAAGGAAGGAAGGAAGGAAGGAAGGAAGGAAGGAAGGAAGGAAGGAAGGAAGGAAGGAAGGAAGGAAGAAGGAAGAAGAAAGAAAGAAAGATAAAGAAAGAAAGAAAAAAGAAAGAAAGAAAGAAAGAAAGAAAGAAAGAAAGAAAAGAAAGAAAAGAAAGAAAGAAAGAAAGAAAGAAAGAAAGAAAGAAAGAAAAGAAAAGAAAAAGAAAGAAAGAAGAAAGGAAAGAAGAGAAAGAAGAAAGAAAGAAAGAAGGAAGGAAGGAAGGAAGGAAGGAAGGAAGGAAGGAAGGAAGGAAGGAAGAAGGAAGAGAAGAAAGAAAGAAGAAGAAGAAAGAAAGAAGAAAAGAAAGAAAGAAAGAAAGAAAGAAAGAAGAAAGAAAGAAAGAAGAAAGAAAGAAAGAAAGAAAAGAAAGAAAGAAAGAAAGAAGAAGAAAGAAAGAAAAGAAAGAAAGAAAGAAAGAAAGAAGAAGAAAAAAGAAGAAAGAAAGAAAGAGAAAAAGAAAGAAAGAAGAAAGAAAGAAAGAAAGAAAAAGAAAGAAAGAAAAAAAGAAAAAGAAAGAAAGAAAAGAAAGAAAGAAAGAAAGAAAGAAAGAAAGAAAGAAAGAAAGAAAGAAAGAAAGAAAGAAAGAAAGAAAGAAAGAAAGAAAGAAAGAAAGAAAGAAAGAAAGAAAAAGAGGGGCTGGAGAGATAGCATGGAGGTAAGGCGTTTGCCTTTCATGCAGAAGGTCATCGGTTTGAATCCCAGCGTCCCATATGGTCCCCCGTGCCTGCCAGGAGCAATTTCTGAGCATGGAGCCAGGAGTAACCCCTGAGCACTGCCAGGTGTGACCCCCTCCCCCAAAAAAAAAAAAAAAAAGAAAGAAAGAAAAAGAAAGAAGAAAGGAAGAAAGGAAAAGAAAGAAAAAGCACAAAGCATAGCCTTCAGAAAGTAATCAATTAGAAAGAAAGGAATATAAAAATATAAAATAGTCAGAAAAAATTAACAAAATGTCAATATTATGTCCATATCTATCAATAATTATTGCAAATTTAAGTGGACTAAATTCTCTAGACAAAGGTAGATAGACAGCCAGAGCTAGAAAGAGGCACAAAGACCCTACTATACACTGCCTAAAAGACCCTGATGTTAGTATTAAAAGACGTGCCAGAAAATCCTAAAAGTTGTAATAAGGCCACAAAAGACAAAATATCTAAAGTAGCCTTCAGAAAGAACAAGGCTTTATGCTTCCTGATTTCAAATTATATTACAAAGTTAAATAACAATAGAGTATTGTACTGACAGAATAACAGACACAAAGAACAATAGAATAAATTAGGCATCCAAAAATGAAACCCTGCATATATAATTAAATAATATATTCATGTGAGCCAAAAAATATTCAGTTGGAGAAAGAATAGGGTTTTGTTTTTTAGAATAGTGTTTTTTTAATGGTGCTGACATAACTGAATTTTCACATGCAAAAAAATTAAAGGCCAGAGAGATAGCATGGAGGTAGAGCATTTGCCTTGTATGCAGAAGGACGGTGGTTAGAATCCCGGTGTCCCATATGGTCCCTCGAGCCTGCCAAGAGTGATTTTTGAGCATAGAGCCAGGAGGAACCCCCTGAGCGCTGCTGGGTGTGACCCAAAAACCAAAAACCAAAAAAAAAAAAAAAAAATAGGACACCTATCTTATACTACTCACCAAATTAACTTGAAATGTGTTTGAAACTTAAATATAAGACCTAGGGGCCGGAGAGATAGCATGGAGGTAAGGCATTTGCCTTTCATGCAGGAGGTCATCGGTTCGAATCCCGGCGCCCCATATGGTCCCCCGTGCCTGCCAGGAGCAATTTCTGAGCCTGGAGCCAGGAATAACCCCTGAGCACTGCCGGGTGTGACCCAAAAAAACCACACACACACAAAAAAAAATATATAAGACCTAAAATTATGAGACCCCTAGAAAAAAAATTTTAAAATCTCCTTGACTTTGGTCTTTGCAGCCATTGGGGGGGGGGGTCTATAACAATAAATCCCAAGCAGCAGAAGCAAAAATAAACCAATGGGGCTATATCAAGCTAAAAAAGATTCTGTACCTCAAAAAAAAAAAAAAATATATATATATATCAACAAAATCAAAGCACAACTGAGAAAAAATAATAGCAAACTTTGTATCTCTTAAGGAATTAATTAAAAAAATCTATAAGAAATTCATACAATTCAATTGCAAAGTTAATAATAACATGATCTGGGACCGGAGAGATAGCACAGTGGTAGGGTGTTGGCCTTACATGCAGCTAATCCAGGACAGACAGTGGTTCAAATCTCAGTATTCCATATGGTCCTCTGAGTCTAGCAGGAACAATTTTTGAGCACAAAGCCAGGAGTAACCCCTGAAGACCGCCAATGTGACCCAAAAACCAAAATAATAATAATAATAATAATAATAATAATAATATCAAAGATTGGCAGAAAACTTAAAGAAAAATTGTCTGCATATGACTTACAAATGGTCAATATATATATATATATATATATATATATATATATATATATATACAGTAATGTTCATAATTAGTAGTCATCAGGGAAATGCAAATCAAAGAAGCTACAAGGGATATTGTTCCATATCTCAGAAAAAATAGGAGATAAATAAATGTTGGTGAGGATGTGGAGAAAAAGGAACTTAATTTTGGTTGTTTCTGTACCACACCCAGCAGCACTCAGGGGTTATTCCTGGCTCTGCACTCGAAAATTACCCCTGGCAGGCTCTGGGGATCATATGGAACGCCAGGGATCAAATCCAGGTCAGCTATGTGCAAGGCAAATGCCCTATCAGCTGTGCTATCACTCCAGCCCCTCAATGCTTTCTTTGAAGATAAAGCAACCATTACTTTAGTTTAGTTTAAGACAAATTAAGAAAACCATTATGAGAAAAACATCTGAGGCTTTGGAATTTAGGGGCCCTTTTTTTCTCTGGCTGCTGGAGCACAAACTATTGCCTATTCTTTGTGAGCTCCAGAAATTATTTGGTTTGCTAGGTAATGATCCTTTCTGTGGCCTTAATAGTTTCATTTAACCCATATGGGGACCACTCAGCTAAGATTAATTGGAATCCTTTTAAAATATCCAAAGCTGGGCCAGAGAGAAGGCACAGTGGTAGGGCATTTGTCTTGCAAGCAGCCGATCCAGGATGGATGGTGGTTTGAATACCGGCATCTCATATGGTCCCCTGTGTCTGCCAGGAGAGATTTCTGAGCACAGAGTCAGGAGTAACCCCTGAGTGCTGCTAGGTGTGACCAAATAAACACACACACACACACACACACACACACACACACACACACACACACACACACACATATCTATATATCCAAAGCTCTTTGTATAGCTTCCTACTTTCCAAAGATGCTATTTCAACCATTCTAGTCATATTGACCCTCCTTAACTCCAGGTTGTTATTCATTTTTGTTTTGTTTTGTTTTGGGGCCACACCTGGAATAACTTCTAAAAGTCATTCCTGGCAGGCTTAGGAGACCATATAGGATACTAAAGATCAAACCCTGGCCGACCATGTACAAAGTAAATGCCCTACCTGCTGTGCTATTGCTCTGGCCCTTCCAGGTTTTTGTTTTTTTTTTTAGTTTTGTTGTTGTTGTTGTTTGTTTTGGGGCCACACCCGATGACGCTCAGGAGTTACTCCTTGCTCTGCACTCAGAAATCGCTCCTGGCTTGGAGAACCATATGGGACGCTGGGGATCAAACCCAGGTCCATCCTGGTCAGCCTGTGCAAGGCAAACACTCTATGCTGCACTATCGCTCTGCCCCCCCCCCCCAGGTTATTTTTGAACTCAACTCCACCTCCCTGCACATTAAGTGCAAAATTTATTGTCATACCAACAAATGTTGGAAGTTGTTATCCAACTCCAAAAATTGGTCTCCTATATTTTGTTCAGAGTTTTAGCTAGTTAAGGCTAGCAGAGTGAACCATGTCTAAAAATAATGTTGAATCATTTCAATAAAAAATAGAATTCAGGGGGTCAGTGAAGGAAGCACTATGACAATGGTAAAGGACAGTGGTCACTCTGGACAAGTGGGTGGCACTGAAAGGAGATAAAATAATATGCTTGATACCCTGTCAGTAACAGTCATGTATACCACAGTGCCTAAAAGAAAAAAAAATGCCATCCATAGAAGCAGGCTGAGGATAGAGGGAAGCAGAAACTAGTGAAAGGGTTGTTGTTGAAATGCTGTACTCCTGAAATTCAATCATGAATAACTTTTAAGTTCACGGTGATTCAATAACAATTTTTTTTAAATAGTATATGGGGGGCCAGAGTGGTGGCGCCATCAGTAAGGCATTTGCCTTGCAGGCGCTAGCCTAGGACCTACGGCATTTCAATCCCCCGGGGCGTCCCATATGGTCCTCTAAGCCAGAAGCAATTTCTGAGCGCATAGCCAGGAGTAACCCCTGAGCATCACCGGGTGTGGCCCAAAAAAACAAAAACAAACCAAAAATAGTATATGGGGTCAGAGAGATGTACAGTGGGTAGAGTACTTGCCTTGCACACTGCAGACCAGGTTCACTCCCCAGCACTGCATATGGTTCCCTACCAGGAGTAACCCCTGATGGTAGAGCCAAAAGTAAGCCCTGAGCACTGGGGCAGATATAGATAGATAGATAGATAGATAGATAGATAGATAGATAGATAGATAGATAGATAGATAGATAGATAGATAGATAGATAGATAGATAGATAGATAGATAGATAGATAGATAGATAGATAGATAGATAGATAGAGAGAGAGAGAGAGAGAGAGAGAGAGAGAGAGAGAGAGAGAGAGAGAGAGAGAGAGAGAGAGAGAGAGAGAGAATTAAAAAACAGGAATCAGACAGCTAGTATTCCTTTTTCTTAAAATATCATTGTGGGGAAAGAGGTGGGGAAATAAGGAGATTTCTGCAAGCTGGCCTTGAATGTAAAAGAAAGTCTCTGTTTAGCAGGGGTCTCAAACTCGCGGCCCGGATCATTTGCAGCCCTCTGTAAAACATTTTGTGGCCCGCGGCCGGCCTTCAAATATCGCAGTATTCGCGATTATTCGCTCACCGAATAATCGCAATAAAAATCGCATTAGTAAGAAAAAAATCACATTAAACATTCGCATACCCCGAGCAGTTCCGTTCGGGGTATGCAAATGTTTGATGCGATTTTTTGCGATTTTTTTTTCTCACTAATGCGATTTTTTATTGCGAATATTCGGTAAGCGAATAATCGCAAATACTTTGCGCCTAGCGCAGACGTCATTTCCGCTGCTCCTGCCCGCTGTCCCTTTTTTTTTTTTTTTTTTTTTTGTGAAATCCCTTATGCGGCCCTGCCTCACCCCGACTTTGCCTCCTGCGGCCCCCAGGTAAATTGAGTTTGAGACCCCTGGTTTAGAGACTTGTGTCCCTGCTGTTTTGAGTGCAGGAGAAAGTCCAGGTCAAACAACCTGTCTAGGCTGATATGCCACAAGCATTGCAACCGCTATCTTTACATGCTTCCTGATTTAATGATGCCATGGGCATTGTAATCACTATCTTTGCATACCACCCAAATCAATGATGCCATGTACCTTGTGACTGTTGTCTCTGCATATCATCTTGTTGCTGTAATGTCTAAACTGTATTACCCACATTCTGTTTCCCCGCTAAAGTTTACCCTTAAAAGCCTTGTCCCTACCTTCAATAAACGGAGTTCATTGCTCTGACAATCCTTCCCTGTGAGTGATCTGTGGCTCACAGTCTTCCCTCTCTTTCCCAAGTCCAGCCTGGACAGGCTGGAAGAGACCCTTACCCACCCTTGCATCAGCCTCGTCGGGGGACCTGGCGCCAGAACCCTACATGCCATCAATAATTATAACATTTATTATTAGTCAGAACATAAAAAGAAAAGAAGAAAATCAAGGTGACACTATTATGCATTTAGAAAATCCAGACAAACTCGCTGCCAAAACTATTCTTAGTCGTGCAAGTCTTAACAGCAGTTCTCTTAGAGCTGTAGCCAAGAAGAGTAAAATGTTCCAAGTCTTCCACAAGCAAGAGAGCTTGGGAAATTCATGCATGGAAATAACTTATATGTTAACTTCTCAGTCTCTTGGAATCAGTGGTCAACCATAAAATTACAACATTGTTCCCTTTTCTTTAATTTTTTGCACCCAGGGATTAAACCCAGACCTTTGTACAAGCAAGGCACAACAAGCTCTACTGCCGAGCCACATCTTCGTCCCTAGGTTGTTCTATTCTTTTTATTTTTGCGTCATTTTATTACCAGTAAACAGTCTTGATGCCATTTTTTTATCTTTAGAAGTATACTTTTTTGCATGTTTACTGTAAAAAGTAGATCACACACACACAGACTGGAGAACTAGTACAGAGGCTAAAGCACTTGCTTCCTGCCAACAGACCTTGGCTTGAATCCCCAGCACCATATGTGTGCCCCCTCTCTCAGCACTGCTAATGGTCATTCCTGAGTACAGAGCCCCTGAAAACCACTAGGAGTAGCTCCAAATCCAAAATGTAGTGATGAATGAAATAAAATGTAGAGCCAAGATAGTTATGGCCCAAAGTTGAGATAAGAGATTACAGAAGATTAAATACCAGGAGATATTTGTAAAAACTGAAACTCCTTGGTGATTTTTAATAAAATATTGAACAAGAATGTGAATAATCATTTGGATAAACAGAATCATAAGCATGAAATCTTATTTCACTTGTGGTTTGCTTTGCTTTTGAGTCACACCCAGAGGTACTCAAGGATTACTCCTGGCTCTATGTTTAGGATTTGCTTCTAGCAGGGCTCAGGCTATACCACCCACAGGTTGTAGGAATTGAACTCCACCTTGTACAAGCAAACATCTTAACTTCTATATTATTTATCATCTATCCAGTTCTTTTTCAGTTTGACAGAAATCTAATAAGAAAAAGAGAAATAAAACTCAATTAAGGGGCTGGAGAGATGGTACACTAGATAGGGTGCTTACCTTCCATTCTGCTGACTTGGGTAAGATCCCAGGCATTCCATATGATTCCCCCAAGTTGTCTCAGAAATGAGTCCTGAATGCAGAGCTAGGAGTAGCCCCTGAGCATTGCTGGCTGTGGCCCAAAACAAAAAAGAAAACAAAAAATTTAAATCAAGATCCCCAAAATCAAAACTCCAAACCATAAGCACTTGCTACATGAGTGATAAATATGAACTTCCATATAGTGATCATGGATTCCAAATAATGTTAAAGAATTCAATAATGTCTCTTTTGTTTGTTTATAGATTACATCAAGGTTGGTGCTCTGGGGCTACTCCCAAAACTGCCCAGAGATTATTCCTAGTGGTGTATGGGAAACCAGATGGATCCTGAAGCTTGATCCCAGACCTCCTACATCTAAGCATGTGCTCAACCTTTTGACTTATCTCTTCAGCCCATATTAATAATGTCTTCAACACCCACTGTTTAGGACCAAAGAGAAAGTACAGCAGGTATGGTGGCTGTCTTGTATGTGTTTCACCAGGATCAGATCCCCAGTACTTCATAGGGTCCCACAAGCCCATCAGGAATGATTCCTGAGTGTAGAGCCAGGAGTAAAACCTAAGCAGAGCCAGATGCTGTTCACAGTTTAAACTGCATACTTTTGAAAGACTAAATATTTAATTTTTGCTTTTTAATATATAACAAAAGGAAGAGGAAGAAGAAGAAGAAGAAGAAGAAGAAGAAGAAGAAGAAGAAGAAGAAGAAGAAGAAGAAGAAGAAGAAGAAGAAGGAGGAGGAGGAGGAGGAGGAGGAGGAGGAGGAGGAAGAGGAGGAGAGAAGGAGGAGGAGGAGGAAAAGGAAGAGGAGGAGAGAAGGAGGAGGAGGAGAGAAGGAGAAGGAGGAGGAGAGAAGGAGAGGAGGAGGAGAGAAGGAGAAGGAGGAGGAGAGAAGGAGAAGGAGGAGGAGAGTGAGGAGGTGAAGGAGGAGGAGGAGGAGAAAGAGGGAGGAGGGGGGAGGAATAGGGAGAGACTAAGGATTTTGAATATATAAAAGAACAGGTCTCAGAACCTGTCATAAATTTAATTACGTTTAGTATCCTTATTGACCAGGGGATTTAGAAATAACATCAGATAGCTCATTCGTGTATTTTTCTTTCAAAATGATCCAATTATTTTCATTGCCAGCTGTCAGACTAACGAGCCGTTTATACCTCTGACCTAGTCATTTTCATTTCTAGGAATAGGCATTACGGAAATTTCTGTCTGGACACATTTTTCTGGTAGCAATGTTTTTTGAATAGTTTAGACAAACAAGACTTTGAAAGCATAGAAACTCCCATTACAGAAAACAAAGGGAAGATGTTTTAACATGATGAAGTGCCATTCATAACAATATTGCTAACAATTTAACCAATTATTGAATGCTGCTTCGTGTCAAACACTGTGCTGGGTATATTGAGTATCCTGTTTTGCATTTGCATTTAATTGTTCAGTGGCCTCTGTTTTTGATAGATATTTACGAAAAGAGAAATTTAGCCTCAGAGAGATGATTTAATTAGGACCAGGAATGAAATTCAGCACATACTCAACCTGAGAGATCACTTGAGTGATCACTTGAATGATCTCCCCAGCTCACATTCCATATACTTTTACTCTAACAATAACAATTTAGAAGTAATAGCATACTGGGTAGGGTGTTTGCCTTGCATATGATAGACCCAGGTTCAATCCCTGGCATCCCATACAGTCCCTGAGCACTGCTAGAATTAATTCCTGGACTCATAGCCAGAAATAAGCTCTGACCACAGCCAAGTGTGACCAAAAAAAAAAAAAAATCCAATAATTTAAGCCCCTAGTACTTCTGACCCCTCCCCTTAAAATATTTCAGTACTGTTTTGAACATAAATGCCAATTAATTGAAGTTTTCACATTGGGAACAATTTTTTTGTTTTGTTTTGTTTTTGGATCACACCCAGCAGAGCGCTCCTGGCTCTATGCTCAGAAATTGCTCCTGGCAGGCTCGGGGAACCATATGGGATGCTGGGATTCGAACCAATGACCTTCTGCATAAAAGGCAAACATCTTACCTCCATGCTATCTCTTTGGCCACAGGAACAATTTTTTTTTTTTTGTTTTGTTTTTGGATCACACCCGGCAGTGCTCAGGGATTACTCCTGGCTCTGCACTCAGAAATCACCCCTGGCAGATCTGGGTGACCATATGGGATGCCAGGATTTGACCCACCAACCTTCTGCATGAAAGGCAAATGCCTTACCTCCATGCTATCTCTCCGGCCCTGGGAACAATTTTTTTAAGCTGTGTGTTTATGTATTATGTATTTCTCTTTGTGTAGGATGTGCTTGCAAAAATGTTTGCTTGCAGGAAAGCAAAAACTATATGTCACAGTTTTGTGTCAGGGACTTTACAAACCTCATTGAATCAGGTTAACTACTTATTCAATGAATACTCTTGATCACACTCACTATTATATTTCTTCTTTCTCTGGTGTGTGTTGTTGTACACCTTTACAATCACTTTACCTTTAACTTTCACCATTTCTGAGTTAATTAGCACAAGGACCCTTATTTATGTCAACCCTGATCCTTGAGTGGTTTATGTTGAACTCTGGCTAATAAAAGTGACAGGGAAAAGGGGGGAAGGAGGAGGAGGAGGAGGAAGAAGAAGAAGAAGAAGAAGAAGAAGAAGAAGAAGAAGAAGAAGAAGAAGAAGAAGAAGAAGAAAAGAAGAAGAAGAAAAGAAGAAGAAGAAGAAAAGAAGAAAAAGAAGAAGGAAGAAGAAGAAGAAGAAGAAGAAGAAGAAAAGAAGAAGAAGAAAAGAAGAAGAAGAAAAGAAGAAAAAGAAGAAGGAAGAAGAAGAAGAAGAAGAAGAAGAAGAAGAAGAAGAAGAAGAAGAAGAAGAAGAAGAAGAAGAAGAAGAAGAAGAAGAAGAAGAAGAAGAAGAAGAAGAAGAAGCATGGCTGATTCGATAAGATCCAATTGAATTCAATAAGATCCAATTGCTGCTCGATGGACCTGGGTTCAATCCCCAAATCCCCAGCATTTCATATGGTCCCCCAAGCCTGCCAGGAGCAATTTCTGAACACAGAGCCAGGAGTAACACCTGAGTGCTGCTGGGTGTGGCCCCAAACATACAAACAAACAAAAGACAATCTGATCTGAAAGGAAAATAAGAAAAGAAAGAAAAGAAAAGAAAGAAATAATGGAGCCATAAAAAGAACTACTCAGATATTTTAGTAACTTCTACTCCATATTAAGGTAGTGCTCCTGTTCTCACCACACTCCCACAATAATCACCAGACAAGCCTGGTCTCTCTGCACATAATGAAGCTGAGAAGGTACCTCTGGAGAGAGAAGCTACATGAAGCTCAGACCACCTCTGTGCATTGCTTTCTTTATATCTTTCCACTCTAACCCTTATTCCCATCCCAGGACATGGAAGGCAGAGTTTTAAAGGAAAATATCAAAGGATATCAGAAATGTCAGAAATGAATGTCCTGTGCTGAGGATATAGAGCATCATGGGCTGAAGTTGTCTGGGAAAGTGGGATTCTTCAGGGCATTACCTTCCCTGAAAGATGGGCCTCCAGGCCAATCGTGAGGGCCCACATTGTGGCCCCTGCTGCTGAGAAAATGGAATTTAATTTTCAATGTGATTTAAATAAAAATGAAAACACCTGAATCATTTCCAATGAATTAAAATAAAATTCAAGGGCCATGATGGTAGCATGAGAATTAAATACATACTGTGAATGCATGAAACCTGGGTTTGACTTTTTTTTTTTTTTTTTGGTGGTTTTTGGGTCACACCCGGCAGTGCTCAGGGGTTATTTCTGGCTCCAGGCTCAGAAATTGCTCCTGGCAGGCACGGGGGACCATATGGGACGCCGGGATTCGAACCGATGACCTCCTGCATGAAAGGCAAACGCCTTACCTCCATGCTATCTCTCCGGCCCCCTGGGTTTGACTTTTAGCCCAGCAAAAATAAGTAATTAATTTCCATTTCATTTTAAAACCCTGATCTAGAAATGTGGTTCCATGGTAGAGTATATATATATACCTAACTTGGGTGAGCCCCTGGTTCCATCCCTGACACCACAGGTAAAAAAAATACATATGGTGTGGGAAGATAGATTAGTGAATGCTTTTCATGTGGGAATCCTGGATCCGTGGTCTCTTGGACAACAATCACCACTGAAATCCATACCAGAAGTGGTCCTCTAGCACCCAAGTGTGGCTCCAAAGTCATAAAAACAAATGATTAAATAAGTGAAAAAATATGACCCAGCCTTGTTTGCATGGGCACATTTAAAATGGATAATACTATACATACAAATAAGTTCTTATCTAATAGAGATAGGAACACACAAATCTTGTGGTGCAATGGAACCTTACACCCCGAACATTGACATGATGACCTGGCACAGGCCTCAGAGGTTTGGGCATTTTCCAGTCACCCCTGAACCAGGGAAGCCATCTACGAAACATCCAAAGCTGTCTATAACATCACCGGGAAGCAATCCTCTACCAGGGAAGACCCTACTGCTGCTCTGACATCGATTTACTCAAAAGAGTCTTCCTTTAACACTGAGAAGATTTAAACAACAACAACAACAACCTGCGTACTGGACAGGGCTTTCTGCATTGCCCTTCAATTGTGAGTTGAAATTAGACGTCGCTCCGCACCATCCTGACTTCAATGTAGGATATACAGATTCCAGGATCTTCAGTACAGAAACATGATACCAACAACAGAGACTGTGAAAAATATAACTGTATGGGCACTACAGACAATGACCGGTATTGAACAAACTAGTTTACCTGGAGCCTATAAATGGTCTTATGTTAGGAAACTTCAGGGGTAGGGTCTTCGTGTACTTAGGCCAAAGTTTTTCCTTTCCATGAACCCCATACTTTGGTGGGCCCATGCAAACGAGAATTGCCACTCTAACATTGTTTTTACAGTGCTCCTTTGACTTTAAACCTTTAAGAAACCACTAGTAAAAATATCTGGATCTGCAAAAAAAAAAAAAAAAAAAGGTTTACATTAGTGTTAACATATATACTTTTAGTTACACTAGTATTTTGGGGGATAAAGGAGGGAGATAAGGGATATATGCTTGGGAACAGGGATGAAGGGAGGACAACACTGGTGGTGGAAAGACCCTCATTTATTGTCACTGTGTACCTTAAATATCACTGTGTAAGATTTGTAAAAAAATAAATTAAAAATGCCTCTAATAATGTAAGCCATTACGATAAAAAATTGTGTTTTAATCAGAAATGTTCTTTGACTTACATGTATTATTATATTATATTAATTATATTATGTTATGTTATGTTACTACATTATGTTATGTTAGTTCACCTCAATATGTTAATCAATTTTATCTCTTGAATAAATTCTTACAATAAAAAAAATATGACCCAGGGTCAAAGAGATAGTACAGGGTTAAAGTGTTTACTTTCCATGCTGACTTAGTTTGATCCCTGTCATCCCATATGGTTCCTGAGCCACAACAGGATGATCCCTGAATGCAGAACTAAGAGTTAGTACTGCTGAGTATGGCCCCCAAACCTAACCAAACCAAACAAATGATCCAAGTTTTTAAGACTGTGACCGCATTTCACAGAAATTTAGAACTGAGCCAGGAAGTTTAGAGAGTTTACAGTGGGTAGCACACTTGCCTTGCACAAGGCTGACCTGGGTTCGAACCCAAAATTTCATATGGAGTGATTCCTGAGTCAGGAGAAAGCCTTGAACATTGTCAGGTATGACTCCAAAACAAAACAAAACAAAAATTGGAACTTTCTCAGTGCCCAGCTCCATGTCTGCCTGAGAAAACTCTTCTGATTCAATCTCTTTGTAAAGCAGAGAACCTTCTCACTTAATTTGCTGCTCTGTCTCTTCATATTCTACCTCTCCCTGACTCTGCCCTAGCTGGTTGATGACCCAGCACTTGGCTGTACTGTCCCCCTGATTCTCTGCCCCTGTGGGACCATCATCTTACATCCCCTTCACTCCCAACCCCTGCTTCACCACCAGCTCCAGGGCATGACCTCAGCAGAAACACAAAGGCATTTGGTAGTAAAGGTGGCGCTCCAGAGGCCGGGTTTTATTTCTAGAGGTGAGTCAGAAGTCTAAATGGAGGCTGGCTGTTGTCTCCATCCCAGACACCTGTATAGATAAACCCTGTGCTCTGTTTTGTTTCTGTTTTTGTTTGGCGGGTATTTTTTGGTGGTGCTGAGGATCAAACTGGGGGCCTCCCTCATCCAAAGCAAGCGCTCTACTGCTGAATCACATTTCCCCAGAGCTCTGGTTTCACTGTCTGTCTCCATCTATGCTTGCCACTACCTCCCATTCCATCAAGCTGTCTCCATTACATGTCAGTTTAAATAGAAGCTCTCCAATTCTGAGTGGAGTGTCCAATGCACCTTGAGTACTTCAGTTTCTACCCGGGTTTACATCACGTTTGGAAGTTTGTGAATCTACAAAAATCCCCACAGCACAGCTGCTCCACTTTCTGCACAGCAGCAAATCTAACCGAACCACATCCCCCAGGGTGCAAGTTCAGTCCAATTCAGGATCTTGGGCTAATTTTATTCCAGTACCATCTGAGGTGTCTGGACCCATAAATTGGTCCTCTGTCCTAGTCTTCTAGTCAGTTCCACTCTGAACATATTAATGGAATCAAGCTCAGGCTTGATTGAAACCTTGGGTAAAATCCAAGGCTATGGAGTGATAGCACAGAGAGTAGGGAGTTTGCCTTGCATGTGTTTAGATCTCTGGCATCCCATATGGTCCCATGAGCTTGCCAGGAGTGATTTCTGAACACTGAGACAGAAATAATCCCAAGGTGTGGCCCTCAAACAAACAAAAAACCAAGGCCTACCAGCCTGATGTCCCTGGAACATTACCCCACAGAGGCTGAGTCCTTCTCACCCACTATCTTAATTGTAAAGTGCTGTGAGCAAAGGTAGAAGAAGTCAGGCTGAGGCCAGAGCCAGAGTAAGTGAGCTGTGATGGAAAAGAATTGTCAACTGCATGGAATAATGAAATCATGCAATTTGCTGCAACCTGATTAAAACTGGAAGATAATATGCTGAGTGAAGTAAGCCAAAAGAAGAAAGATGATCTCACTTATCTGTGGTATTTTGAATAACTGAATGAGGAAATGTAATGTAGTAAGGGGAAGATACCAAGATCACCCTTGACCCCAGAGCTTAGGGTGGAGAAAGACAGAAAAAGAAAGAAACCAAGGCAGAAAGGAAGATAAGAAAGTGAAGAAATAGGGGGGTCATATTGGAGATGTGGTAGAGTGGTATAGCTATTAATCCAAAGCACAGACTTAACACTGAAATAATGAGATCTAAACTGAAACTTCAGAACCGTAATGTACATGCCAAGGTGGCAGGCAGGGGTAGGAGGAGGAAGCTTATGGCGTATGAGAGTACTGGAGGAAGGAGTTGACACTGATGGTGAAATTAGTGTTGAAATATGATATGCCTAAAAAGCCTTGTTATTCACTGAATTGGAGTCTAAGTCAAAATTTCCTGGTTTTATAAATTCTACACAAAAGTATCATGTTTTTCTAAAACAAGTATCAGCAGTTGTCCTGTTGTAAAACATACATAAACAGGTTGACAGGTCTGTGCTATATTATAAGAGCATCAATTAAATTCACTGTTTTTTTCTGTTAATTTGTCTTACACAACTTTCAATATTAGAACACCTAAAGGTGAACCAAGAAGGGAAGCAGAAACTTTCTCCATCCCCACAGCATCAGAGGAGTCAAACAGCCCAGTGTGTAGCAGAAGCCAAGTTAGGATCCATACACAGTCATCTGAATCCAATTATATTCATGACTCCTCATCAAGATGCTTATGGGTATGGAATAATATTCAGCTGTAAAAATATTTTTAAAGGGAAATCTGGCCATTTGCAAGACATGAGTGAATCTGGAGAGTATGCTAAGTAAAAGTAACCAAATGTAGAAAGACAAAGACTACATGGTCTCACTCACATGTGGGATCTAACTCAAATTGAACTTGTAGAAGCAGACAAGTGGATGAAGAGATGTTGGTCAACAATAACAGTTTCAGTTATGAAAAATGAGTAATTACTGAAGATCTAATGTACTACATCATGGAACCAGAGAGATAGTTCAATGCATATAGGAGGTTCAGTTTTGATTTCCATTACCACATAGTTCCCTGAGCACTGCCAGGAGTAAGCAAACAGCTGGCTTTAGTCCTTGAACACTGAGGGGTTTGCCCCCAAATCAAAATATAATAATGATAATAAATAAAGTACAGTGATATAATTATAGTGGACAGTACATCTGAAATTTTCTAAGAGAGTAAATCTTTAGTGTTTGAATCATATAAAAACTAAAATTAGAAAATCAGAACTCAGAGATGATAGATGTTAATTTTCTTGATGTGGTAATCATTTCACAATGGCTATGTATATTATTCAGTTGTATACCTTGACTACAATTTTGTTTCCTGGTAATATTAGGGGATTTTTATTTGTTTGTTTAGAAGCCACACCTAGCAGTACTTGGAGATACTCCTGGCTCAGTGCTTGGGAGCTATTTCCAAAATTGCTGGGGGATCCTGAGATTAGAGATTGGGATCAGACCTCCTTCAGGTAAAGCATGCACATAAGCCCTGATCCTAACAATATTTTACAAATAAGTAAAAATATCCTTTTTTGTTTGTTTGTTTTTGTTTTTTGGGTCATACCCGGTAGCACTCAGGAGTTACTCCTGACTCTGCGCTCAGAAATCACTCCTGCCAGGCATGGGGACCATATGGGATGCCAGGAATCAAACTCTGGTTCATCCCTTGGATAAGCTGCTTGCAAGGCAAATGCCCTACCGCTATGCTATCTCTCCAGCCCTAAATAAAAATATTTTGATGATAGCAAAAAATATATACCTTATTGGGGTTGAACTGGGAAGAAAATAGTTCTCCATTAAATAATGTCAGCACTGAGAGCCGAAGTGAAAATACAGTGGGTAGGACTCTTGCCTTGCATCCAGCCATCCCAGGCTCGATCCTGGCATCCCATATGGTCCCTTGTACACTGCCAGGAATGATTCCTGAGTGCAGAGCCAGGAGTAACTCCTGGGTATAGCTGGGTGTAGCCTAAAAAAGCAAATAAAATAAGATAAAATCAGCGTTTCTTAATGCTGTCTTTCACTGCACCCCAGCCTTCCCTGGTAATGTTTTTATGAGAATAGTCAGGGAGAAATCTCAGCCCATGTCTGCTCTCTATCCTATGAATATGGCAATCTTCAAACGTTTTATATGACCTAAATCAACTTTATGTATTTGAATGAGCAGATGAAAAGCAAGGTGCCCTCCAATGCTGCACTAGCCTTAGGACAAAGATCACTCAGAGTTCATCCTGAAAAGCATCTAAATTTAGAGATTTGCTGCAGGAGCAAAACTTTCATGTACCAGTAATAGAACTCGGCAGGCTTCCCAAAGTATGTCAGGCATGTGTTTTTGAGGCTGTCATCAGCAGTCTCTGTCCCTGTGTGCCGGTGACCCAGGATGTCTGTTTTCTAGGCCAGTCACAGAGGGATCTGGATCCTATAAGTGAAGATGTGACTGCAGGAAACACAGGTATTAACTGATCACATTAGATAGGCAAAGGATTTTGAAGACATATAAAAATGTTTAGCAAGTATTTAGGTACACTTTTTTTTCTTTTAGTGAAGCAAGGTAGTTTGGGTTGGTTTTTGGGTTTTGTTCATTTGTTTTTGGGCCACACTGGTCAGTGCTCAGGGGTTATTCCTGGCTCTGCGCTCAGAAATTACTCCTGACTCTGTACTCTGGGATAACTCTTAGTAGTCTCAAGGGACCATATGGGATGCCTGGGAATTGAACCTGGGTGGGTCTCGTGCAAGGCAAACTCCCTATTCAATGTGCTATTGCTTCCCCCACCCTCGAAGCAAGGTAGTTTTTTGTTTGTTTTTGTTGTTGTTGTTGTGGTTGTTTTTAGTTTTTGGGCCACACCTGGTGGTGCTCAGGGGTTACTCCTGGCTGTCTACTCAGAAATAGCTCCTGGCAGGCACGGGGGACCATATGGGACACCGGGATTCGAACCAACCACCTTTGGTCCTGGATCGGCTGCTTGCAAGGCAAATGCCGCTGTGCTATCTCTCCGGGCCCAGCAAGGTAGTTTTTATTGAACGAAACACTGAGAGGGGCTGAAGAGACAGTACATTGGGTAGGGTTTCTGCCTTGAATGAAGCTGGCTTGGGTTAGATCACCGGCTTCCCATATGGTCTCATATTATACTTCCAAGAGTAATTTAGTGCCCTCTCAGGAATAAGTCCTGAGCATTACTAGGTGTGGTCCAAAAACAAAAAAAGGAAACTTGATTAGAAAGATGAGAGGGGTGAGAAACAGAGAAATATGTGCTTGAGAGTTAGCACAGGCTTCATCGGAGTGGAAATAAACAAGCAAAGAAGCATAGAGACTAGCAAGTGAAATACATGTTCAAGGGAGTTGGAAGTTTGGCTGGAGACATAGTACAGGGGTTAAGGCTCTTGCCTGGCACACTGAGACTTGGTACAAATCCTGAGCACCGAATAAGGTCCCTCAGGTATCACCAGGATTACTTTTGTAATAAGTAAATTTTTTCTTTTCATGTATCTTGGTGCAAATCTCTAGCCTGTGTGGACAGATGGAAAGTGACTCCCTGGTGTGAGAATGCTGGTTTCTAACAGGACCAGATCCCCAGACCTTAGTGTTGCGACTTAGTGCTGCCTCTGCAGCCTGTCCACCTACTTAGGGGTCCAGACAGGATCCCATTGGTCCTGGCTGACTCTGACCTCATCTCTGGTTTCTAAGTAAATTTTTCTTTTTACTTAAAATTCTTAAAATTACTTAAAATTCTTTTTAAGTAAAAAGAAAAAATTCTTTTTAAGTAAAAAGAAAAAATTCTTTTTTTAAGTAAAAAAAATTTAAGTTTTAAGTAAACTTAATTTTTAAGTAAAAAGTTTACTTAAAAAAGTAAAAAAAAATTAAGTTTACTTAAAATATTTACTTAAAAAGAAGAACTTTTTACTTAAAATTTTCCTAGCACAGAGCTAGGAAGAGCCCTTTTTGGAAGTGGCCAAACAATGACTCTTTCCAACACTATAAGTTAACTGAAGGAAAAGGCCGCCCTCAAGCCCGGAACTTTAGTCTCTCCATCTGCAACCTACAGGCTGCTATGGCCACTGCAGTTTAGACTGTGGTCTTTGAGAATGATCTCTCGGGCCCGGAGAGATAGCACAGCAGTGTTTGCCTTGCAAGCAACCAATCCAGGACCTAAGGTGGTTGGTTCAAATCCCGGTGTCCCATATGGTCCCCCGTGCCTGCCAGGAGCTATTTCTGAGCAGACAGCCAGGAGTAACCCCTGAGCATCACCGGGTGTGGCCCAAAAACCAAAAAAAAAAAAAAAAAAAAAAAAGAGAGAGAATGATCTCTCAAAGGGCAGAAGGAAGCACTTTCTTCATATGGGTGGTTTCTCTCCTGTTTCAATCTTAGATGCCCATTGGGAAGACAAATAAAGTTAGACTGACCTAGGAAGGCTGGCTCTAGTATCTGGGGTCCCCAATCATTTCATTTCTTTCAGAGAGATATTATTCCAACTTTGATTCATCCTTTTCTTAAAGTGTAGGACAAGGCATAAAAGACAGAGTAAGAACTAATGGTGGAAAACAAATAGCAAAAATTTCTTCCTTACTATTTATCACTTAATGTAACTGCCTCTGCTCCTACCCTTTACTGGGAGAGAATTCCGGCCAGCAGCTTTCTCTCAACCGGGACAGAAGGCAGAAAGCAGCTACAAATAATTCGCAAGTGTTAAGCTCTTTTGTGAACACCTAAAAAATTAAGCTGCAGAAGTTAGTAAAATGCTCATGGTGACGTATGCCAGTCAAGAGGATTTAATGAGGGAGAGCAGGGTTTTTATGCCCTGCTCCTGTGGGAGGGGTAGTAACATAGGATTGAAATATAAACCAATCAGATTTATACAAGTACAACAATTTTAACCAATGGGAGCATAAACACATTTTGATGGCGGGAAGGATAAAGAGGAACCTGGCAGGATGGGGGGAGGGGAAGCAAATCCTTAAACAAATAGCTAATTGATATTTACGCAAATACAATTTTTGTTTAGCCTATTTTCCATTTAAATCTTTCTTTTGTGCAAGCAATAAGGATCATGATTTAAACTTTACAAAAACCTATCTATAATTACGTTTTTGAGAGCAGTTACAAAAACAGGTTCCATGGAAAGGTTAAGGAATCTGGTTAAGCCAGATTCTGTGTGCCGGGCTAAATTTATTTGCAGAGTTTCTTTTTGGCTCGGGGCTAAGCAAACTTTATGGCTTGAATCAGGCGGTGGAAAATTCATACAGAGTTCCTTTGATATGTGGGATGCTCCGTCTCCCACAACTTAACATCTCCATTTCCCCAGCCCTGCAAATGTCTTCATTTTATCACCAGCACGTCTCATACCAGGAAGGTATCCACTTGACCAAAGAGTCATATTCCTGAACCCTAAATATTTATTTGTTGACTCTTTAGGGTCACACCCAGTCATACTCAGTGCTTACTCCTGGCTCTGTGCTCAGAGATCAATCCTGATAGGGTTCAGGGTGCTGGTGGTCCTACAGAGGTCTGCTCAGGCAAAGCAAGTACCTTAAGACCTGTCATATCTGACTGGCCCCAGTCATGATTTCATAAATGAGTGGCAGAAGTCTTTGGAGGAAAGGAGTGGCTGCCACATATCTTCTTGGCCCTGTTCTGCCCTCTCTACCTGAGAATGATTTCCAGAAGGCCGTCTCTCGACCAGCCAAGCAAGGGAACCTGGACAGAGAGGCACTCTGAAAAATGGCGAGCAGCAAGGAGGAGAGCAGTGCCAGGGACGACAGAAGAAAAGCAAGTTTGAGTCAGGACCTGCCTCTTAAAGGTCATGATATAGCAGAAACCAAGGATGAGGTCAGAGTCAGCCAGGACCAATGGGATCCTGTCTGGACCCCTAAGTAGGTGGACAGGCTGCAGAGGCAGCACTAAGTCGCAACACTAAGGTCTGGGGATCTGGTCCTGTTAGAAACCAGCATTCTCACACCAGGGAGTCATTTTCCATCTGTCCACACAGGCTAGAGATTTGCACCAAGATACATGAAAAGAGAATCTGGGATGTCTTTTGGAGACTCGAACCTACCGGAAGTCAGACCAGGGACAATGAATAATTAAACCTTTCCGAAACACCTGTTTTCTTATTCTAAGAGGACCTCAAATTCTTTGACATGTGATACAATGATGGAAGAAGCACTGAAGGAGGTGAAGTCAGAGGTCCTTGGAGGAAGGAAGGGAGGGGAGGAGAAAGGAGATGACACCCATAGTTCAGAGACAGGCCACTCAGTCAGCTTAATTATATCTTGGGTGACAGGAGTTAGTCCTAACCAGGATCCTGACGTCACCGGGTGCCAACTCCTGGCCACTTTCACCTTGTAAGGGACAGTTGCAGACACTAGCTATGGAATATAACCAGGTGGTAGTCTGGGTGTAGGCATGGGAGTACTTACCTTTCATCAGAGATGGAACACTCCTTTGCCCAGATCTCAATCTAGAAAGTTATCCAGCACTGTTGTTCCTGCAGTCCAAGCTTGCATTAACCAGGAAGTGAGAGGGGCACAGCTCTCTGGGCTGTGCTGGGGTTACCCAGATGGTAACTCCAATCTTTCTGGAGACCACCCTAGCCAGGGAGTGTGGCTGCTGTATTCACATTGGCTATAAGTGAGTCTCAACTTAGTTCAGCAGGAAAGAGAAAGCCAATGTGGGCCTGAAATCTGGAGAGACTCAGATGCCAGGAGCAAGCAGTGTGTTGTGTTTACTCTCATCTTCACTCAGCACTTGAAAAGAGAGTTGGGAAATACACTTGCTAAGAAGGGTTCATTGCAGCATTCCATGGAGGAAAGCAGGGGAGCGAGGAGAGCAGGCAGAGATCATCTGTCATTTACGTAATCGTCTTCAGGAGAATGTAACTATTTCATTTAAAAAGTGACTTGAGTGTTGGGACCTGAATTCTGAATAAAAAGGGACACCATTTTGTAAAAGCCACATGACAGGCTTCTTAGGTTCTGAGCAGTGAGAAACACCATTTTGTAAGGACCACATGTTGTGAGCCTATTTCTATAGACTCCGCCTCAGTCTACCTGGCTGTACCAGGTAGCCTATCAGGGAAGGACAAGGGAGTAGTAGGAAGATACCCCTAGATAAAAGCCAATTATTTTAAGGATCATCAGAAAGCTGGAACTTCCCCATACCCCTTCCCTATCTAATCCTCATCATGACCTTGCGCAGGGCTCATCTCCTTCAGGGGATGGCCCCTGGCTGAACATGTTGGGGAATCTTGTTGGCAGACAAATTTAAGTGTTAAAAACTGGGGCCAATGAGGTGGCGCTAGAGGTAAGGTGTCTGCCTTATAAGCGCTAGCCAAGGAAGGACCGCGGTTTGATCCCCCGGCGTCCCATATGGTCCCCCCAAGCCTGGGGCAATTTCTGAGCACTTAGCCAGGAGTAACCCCTGAGCATCAAACGAGTGTGGCCCCACTTGCAAAAATTGAACTTAGACCCCCAGTTAACATAATGTACAAAGGTAAAATCCAAACGGATGAAAGACCTCGATATCAGACCCGAAACCATAAGATATATAAAACAACACATAAGCAAAACACTCCAGGACATTGAGACTACAGGCATCTTCAAGGAGGAAACTGCACTCTCCAAGCAAGTGAAAGCAGAGATTAACAGATGGAAATATATTAAACTGAGAAGCTTCTGCACCTCAAAGGAAATAGTGCCCAGGATACAAGAGCCACCCACTGAGTGGGAGAAACTATTCACCCACTACCCATCAGATAAGGGGCTAATCTCCAAAATATACAGGGCACTGACAGAACTTTACAAGAAAAAAACATCTAATCCCATCAAAAAAATGGGGAAAAGAAATGAACAGACACTTTGACAAAGAAGAAATACAAATGGCCAAAAGACACATGAAAAAATGCTCCACATCACTAATCATCAGTACCAGTTTTGATGCAAATCAAAACAACTATGAGGTACCACCTCACACCACAGAGATTGTTGGCACACATCACAAAGAATGAGATCAAGCAGTGTTGGCGGGATGTGGAGAGAAAGGAACTCTTATCCACTGCTGGTGGGAATACTGTCTAGTTCAACCTTTATGGAAAGCAATATGGAGATGCCTCCAAAAACTGGAAATCGAGCTCCCATACGATCCAGCTATACCACTCCTAGGAATATACCCTAGGAACACAAAAATACAATACAAAAATCCCTTCCTTACACCTATATTCATTGCAGCACTATTTACCATAGCAAGACTCTGAAAACAACCAAGATACCCTTCAACAGATGAATGGCTAAAGAAACTGTGGTACATATACACAATGGAATATTATGCAGCTGTCAGGAGAGATGAAGTCATGAAATTTACCTATGCATGGATAGTGTGATATGCATGCTGAGTGAAATAAGTCAGAGAGAGAGAGAGAGAAAAATGCAGAATGGTCTCACTCATCTATGGGTTTTAAGAAAAACGAAAGACATTCTTGTAATAATAATTTTCAGACACAAAAGAGGGAAGAGCTGGAAATTACAGCTCACCTCAGGAAGCTCACCACAAAGAGTGATGAGCTTAGTTAGAGAAATAACTACATTTTGAACTGTCCTAATAATAAGAATGTATGAGGGAAATGGAAAGCCTGTCTAGAGTACAGGCGGGGGTTGAGTGGGGAGGAGGGAGATTTGGGACATTGGTGATGGGAATGTTGCACTGGTGATGGGGGGGTGTTCTTTACATGAGTGAAACCCAAACACAATCATGTATGTAATCAAGGTATTTAAATAAAATATATATAAAAAAGTGTTAAAAACTTTATTCCAGTAGTGTAGTCTCATCCTTTTACTCTGGAACCGTACAGAGGGGCTGGAGAAATAGAACAGCAATAGGGCATTTGTCTTGTTTGCAGCCTAACCAGGACAATGGTGGTTCGAATCCCAGCATCCCATATATGGTCTACTGTGCCTGCCAGGAGCACTTTCTGAGCACAGAACCAGGAGTAACCCCTGAGCTCTGCTGGTTGTGCTCCCCCCCAAAATAAATAAAATAAAAAGTGACTTGACAGGGCCAGAGAAATAATACAGCAGTAGGGTGTTTGCCTTGCATGCTGTCGACCCAGGATTTGATTTTTAGCATCCCATATGGTCCTCAGAGTGATTTCTGAGTGCAGAGCCAAGAATAACTCCTGAGCGCTGCCAGGTGTGGCCCAAAAACAAAACAAACCAAAAAAAAAAGTGACTCGACAGCAGAATGATAATGTAAAATAAATGCACATGATTTGTGAGATCACCCCACACACGGTATCTTCAAAACCAGGCAGGAGGGTCTGAAACAGGTAGGGTAGCGGTGAAGAATTAATAAACCAAGACAGTCAGGAAAGAATCATGGTCCTCTCTGAGCACCCTGAGCCAAAACTGACTCTTTCTTTATTGAAACCAATACCCATCTACCAGGAGGGAGAAGTGAGAGAGAAAGAAAGAGAGAGAGGAAAAGAAAGAGAGAGAGACAGAAAGGAAGAGAGAGAAGAGCCTATCCAGGTGGGCATATCAAAGGAAGAAGTTTAAGGAAAAGGAAGTTGGGGAACACCTTTGTTTTGAGCTAATAGCTGGATGTCATTTTACATAATAGTACTGTGGGTAGGGCATTAGACTTGCATGCAGCTAACCTAAGTTCAATTTCCAAATCTTTATGAACCCCAGAGAATCTAGGAGTAACCTCCAAGCATCACAGGGTGGGTGACCCCTCCCCAAACAGTAATTTGAGTAAAAATAAAATTATAGGGGAAAGAATAGAGAGAGAAGGTGGAGAAGATCAAGGAAAGAGTAGAAAGTCATATTGGTGCCTGGAGAGAATTCTGAGGGAGCAAGGGAGTAGCTGCTACCAAAGGAGGTGACAGAGCAGAGTACTATAAAGGTCATAGGGGAGTCTTGTAATGGCAATCACTGAAACACTCTAAAATTCTCCATTTGAAATCGAAACTTAACTGTGAGATTAGAGTTCAAAGTAGCTGAGCTCATAGCTGGTCATAGAATTCAGTTGAACCCAGGAACATTAGATGTACTCTGTGCCTTAAGTGGCTTTGCATGTAGGCAGCCTATGTTCAATATTGGCACCACATGGTCCCTTCCAAGCACCATAGGAAGTGTCCACTATGAGGTGTGGTCCCCAAAACAAACAAACAAAAAAATCCTAAATTTAGTTGTGTTACATACACAACTTGAGGCCACCACTTTGGCCTCAAGGGACCTGGGAGGGGAGCAGGGCATGACGGTCGATGAGGGAGGACCACAGAACCACACAAGGCCCAATAAACAAGAGGCACCTGAGAGCAGCTTTGAAGGATGACCTTATTTCTACCACCTCTGGGGAGGAAGAGTTTCCAGTGTAAGAAGACCAGAGCAGAGGGTGAGAGGTCTAACATCTGCATGTTAAAGGTGAGTACCTGGAACCTGGCTGGAAGGATTATGAGTGTGTGGCTCCCTTTCAACTTGAATGATTGTGTTGTGTACTGAGGGAAGCAAGATGAGAGCTGTCTGTGATGTCCGCAGGAACACAAAATATAGCTCTGAAGTTAGATCCCTGGAAATGATCTCTGGCTCTGCCACCCCATATTTCTAGCTCCTGCCAAACCCCAGGCAACCTTAGAGTGGGAACTGCATGCCATTGAGCATGGTTCTGCTTCCTCCACTCCATCTCAGCAGACTTTTCCTACAGAATTTTAGGCTAGACCCAGAAGGGCTGTTCTCACTGACATGTGTGGGAACTCACTCTGAGGGCCCTCTCAATACTGAAAGTCAGTATCTCCCTCCAGTCCAGTACTGGCTGGAAAAAATAGTAAGTGGGTAGGGCACTTTCCCTGCATACAGTCAACCCAGGTTTGATCCCCAGTATCCCATATGGTCCCCAAGCACTACAAGGAGTGATTCCTAAGTACAGAGCCAGGAGTAAGCTCTGAGTATCACTAGGTGTGTCCCAAAAACAAAAACAAGCAAACAAAAAATAAATCTAATACCTCCCTCCTAGTATTGAAACTCAGTACATTCCTCCAAGTACTGAAATTCTATACCATCCCTCTCAGTACAAACCCAGTACTGTAACCTAGTACATTCATCACTAGTGAAACCCAATACCTCACTCCCAATACAAAAACCCAAAACATCCCACTCAGTTCCAATCTGAAACCCAACACTTCACTCCTAGTACTGAAACCTAGTACCTAAGTGCTAGTACTGAAACCCAGCACCTCAGTCCCAGTACTAAAACTAAGTACCTCAGTCCTCATCCTGAAACCCAGCACCTCATTCCTAGTATTGAAACCTCTCCTATGCTATCTGCCAAAGGAGATCCTCTCTCACCAGTGTGTAGTACCTGTTCTCTGATTCATCCTACTCCTCAAAGCTCTGATTTTCAACCCTGAATCTCTTTTATCCCAGAAATGAAGACCTCATTGTGCTAGTGAGTCTAAGTGGATCAAGGGGGTCTGGGACACTCTTTCTGTCACAGTTCCCTTTAACACTGAGTTCAGAAAGAAAGATTGGGGCCTAAGAGTCATTTTAGAGGTTAGGCATACATTCTTGCATGTACAAGGCCCCAAGTTTAATTCCTGGCATTTCATGTTCCCTCTCCACCCCTATTTAGCACTTTTGGATGTAGCTCAGGAGACCTTTAGGCAAGGCCACTTGTGGCCCTGGTGCCTCCAAACATCACTGGGCTGGTCCTGATGGTCCCCAGCACAACTGGGCCCAAAAAAATCCTACATCACCTGGCTAGCAGGATCATTTCATCAAATAACAAATACATGTGAACACCTAGTAGGCAGACTGATGAAAATAATTAAGATGCTTCTTATCTCAGGTGTTATTTAGGAAAGATTTATTGATAGACACAAGCAATTACCATGACAATCACTGGAAAGAAAGGAAGGATGATGGGCTGTAGGGCAAATCAGAGGAGAAATGCCAAGCCCAAAGGGCTGTTTCTTCACCTGTAGTGAAGTAAAAATGGGAAGAAGTTCTATCTTACAGGATGTGTAGGGGCTGGAGAGATCGGTTAGTGGGAAAGGCACTTGACTTGCTTGCAGCAGACCCCATTGTTTAGATCCTCCCACACCATATGTGGTCCCCTGAGCACAGTCAAAATAGTAAGCCCTGAACAATGGCAGAGTGTGGCCCAAGTCTCCCCTTTCTTCCTGAAAAAAAAAAAAAAAAAAAGATATATGTAAAGTGGAGTTTCACAGGAAACCAACACATGGCATGATTTTTGTTTTGAGGGCTGAGGAGGACCACTGTCAGCGATGCTCAGGTAACTCCTGACACTCTCAGGGGACTAGATGGGGTGCCAGGGATTGAAATCCTGATTGTAATATGTAGTGCAAGCTTTCCATGATTAAACTATCTGCCCAGCCCCGTTTGTTTGTTTGTTTGTTTGTTTAATGAGAAAGAAAATGAGACCTGAAAATCACGTTTTGAAAATCTGGACATCAACCTTCTATATTTCCCACTCCAATCATTGGGCCACAACCTCATATAACAAAGGCATGCCCATATTTATACAGTAGAGAAAGGATAAAATTTTGCTATCTAAGATAAAAAAAAAACACAATAGTTTCAAAATCAGGAGATTTTTACCATCCCTTCCCTTCAGATATCTATAGAAAAAAAAGTACAAAATAACCCTGGATTTCTGAGGACTCTCTTTCATTTGCAAGAACGTTCCAAATAAAAAGCAATCTAGGATTTGATGAGGTGACAGACTGGCAGACAAAGTCAGTTCTTTCTTTAAAAAGCCAGCGTTTCTAATCCTTTTTAAAACCCCAGAATAGCTACTGAAGCCTGATGGCAAATCTAATGGTTCTGCAAATTCGTGTCAAGTGCTTCTGCGCTGGAACGTGGCAACAAACATTCGTCTCGAGTTTCTCCTGGGTTCCTAACTCAGGAGGCATTTCCTTCACGCCCGTGGCGACCAAAAAAACCAAGTGTTTCCGAAGCAGTAGCTCAGTCTGAGATTGGCCTTCACCCTGCAGCGTGGACACCCAGAGGCCCGGAGGGAACTACATTTCCCAGAATGCCTCGGCTCTAGGAGACGCACTGGATTGGTCCGGGAATGCTGACGCTCAGTGTTTTGGCCCGGACGGTCACATGTTTTCTTTGTTGTGAGCTGCTGCTCCTGCAAAAGAGCTTGGTGTCCGGCTGGAGGAGGCGCGGGCGCTGCGAGCTGCAACTCTAGGGATCGCGGGGACAGCCGCTGTCGGCCGCTTGGAGACTTCTCCGAGAGGTACCCAGGGATGACAGCTCCCGGAGCGGCCTCAAGGCGAGGGGTGGCCCAGTTCCCAGTCTCCCGGGCGAAGCCAGAGGCGGACCCCGCCTTTTCGATTCAGAGCAAATCGAGGGGCCTCTCCGGAGAGATGGCTGCAGGACGTTGCCTGGAGGCGAAGGGCCTCCAGAGTCCTTTAAGAGCTTCCCCCAGAATCAGGCCCGGTAGTTCTACCGCCCCTGGAGCCGCGGTGCTGCTGGCTGGCTCCTCTGGAGGAGGATTTTTGTAGAGGGTTGGGGTAGCAAGCAGGTGCGGGCATCCCGTCGCCTCGGGGCGGGGTGCAGCTGGCAAGACGGGGGTACAAGAAACTGGGCCCCGCATGCTAACTATGGTTTGCAAAAGGAGGAAGGATGTCCTGCCAGTGCGGAGGTCTCCCTTCCAGGAAGCCTTCTTTTCGCTGCGGGAAAGGGAGGACCGTTGTTCTGGTCGGGTTGGGGAATAACGGGGTCAAGGTGGGGTGCCGGGGCGCCCGGCCAGAGCAGCCCCATTGCAGCGATTGCGAAATGTCCTCATCGCTGTCACCTGACCGTTATCCCCGCCTCCACCCCCTGCGAGCCTTTTGTTTACCACCGACGGACGGCTGTGGCGCCCGCGCCGGCCTGGCAAGCCGGCCCTGGAGCCACTGTCCCCTGGGGGAGGAGGAGGGGAAGCGGGGTAGGCGGGGAAGCGGGCGTTGCACCGCCGTCGTCTAGGCCTAACCTCCCCACTTTCTCCACTCGGCCGCTCAGTTTCTTAATTTAGGGCCCCACGGCCACGCCCCCCAGCGCTCGTCACTCCCTGGAGCCTGGACGGCTCAAAGCGTCGGGATTGGGCGCCGGCGGCGGCTGTGGGCGGGGCTAAGGGACGAGACGCGTTCTGATTGGTGGTGCCTGGTCGCTAGGGAAACCGCCCCGCCATTTTCCCCGCCCCCTTGAAGGTGAGCTGGAGGACGCGCGGCCATGCGCGCTCCCGCCGCCGCCCGGCTGCTGCTGCTGCTGCAGCAGCAAAAAACCCTCGGTGGGGGCTTCTGGTGGTGCACGCTCCCGCGACCCCTGCGTGACCCCTGCAGCTGTGGTCCACCCAGGCCTGGAGCCACTTCTGCGAACTGGAAATAGGAGGCCCTCCCCCGCCACCTTAAACTGCTGTTGCCTTATCTGCAGAGATGCTGGACGGGAAGTTACTGAGCGAGTTTGTACTGGCTGGTTCGGTAAACAATGTTTAAAGGGCCAGTTATGGGCCACTTTTTTTTTTTTTTTTAAGGTGTCTCGGCCTCACCTCCGAAAGTAGACTATTCACAGTTAGTTATAGCGGATTTTATGGCTTTAGTTTTTGCTCTCTAGCACTTTAGAATTTGAAGCTACCTCTATATTGGATGGCGGAGGTTTTGCTGAGGTTTATTTTTATTCGATGCTAGATTTTAGATTTTGTATTAGATATTAGAAATGGATTTTAAATCTGCTTGTCATCTAAGATAAAGAATTAGTTCTACTGAAAAAAAAGTAAACTAAAGAAGACGACTTGAAATCTAAAAGTTCAAGCTGCTTCTGTGCTTCCCTTTTAGGGGAGTTGTTGTTTTTTTTTTTTTCTTCCATGGACAAATTGTGCACTGTTTTCATGAATTTCTAACCGGTGAATGAATTTTTGTTTTTTTGGTTTTTTTTTTTTTTGTTTTGTTTTTGGGCCACACCCGGCGGTGCTCAGGGGTTACTCCTGGCTGTCTGCTCAGAAATAGCTCCTGGCAGGCACGGGGGACCATATGGGACACTGGGATTCGAACCAACCACCTTTGGTCCTGGATCAGCTGCTTGCAAAGCTAACACCGCTGTGCTATCTCTCCGGGCCCCCCACCCCGTGAATGAATTTTAAAACTGTGAGTGGATTGCAATTATGTTGTGAGAATATTGTAAATGGAAAAGATGATAGCAAAATCTACAGCAACAATCGTTTTATTTATTTTTCTTTAATCACCATGTTTACAAAAATTTCTTACTGGGGTTTCAGTCTTAGAATGTACACCACCCTTCACCAGTGCGATCTTTCCATCACCAAAGTCCCTCCATTTCCCTCTTCCACCCCAACACCCTGACAGGCAGGCATTCTGCCTCTCTCCCTCACTATCATTGTCATGGTAGTTGTCATTGCAGTCAGTGCTCCAGCTGAACTCATCGCATTTTATAACAAGCTTCATGTCATGAGCTGGCTCTCCCAGTGTTCAGTTCTACTGCTTTGGGATATTATTGCCATACTGTTTTGTTTTTTTTTTTTTATAAATAAACTGCTTGAAAAAAGAAATTATGTATACACAAAATCATCATTAATAGTATTGTAACTCACAGCATTTTATTTTATTATTATTCTTTTTAATCTTTATTTAAGCACCAGGATTATAACCATGTTTATAGTTGGACCTCAGTCATAGAAAGAACACCCCCCTTCACCAGTGCAAATTCCCACCACCAATATCCCTCTTCTCCCTCTTCCTCCACCCCCTGCCTGTATACAAGACAGGCATTCTGCTCTAACTCATCAACATAGTCTTGGTAGTTCTTAGTGTAGTCATTTCTCTAACTGCCTTCACCACTCATTGTGCTGAGCTTTGTATTGTAAGCCAGGCTTTCCGGCCCTCATCTCTATTGTCTCTGGGCATTATTACAATAATGTCTTTTCTTTTTCTTTCTTTCTTCTTTTAATACCAATTTCTTCCAGAATATCATGGCCTAGATATCATGGCATAGTTTCATGGCATAGAGTTTCTCAAAGTAAACTCTGATTACCCATTGGATCTCTCTATTATCTGTAGTGATCACCTCCTTTACATTTCTAATCCAGTTTATTAAGTTTCTCTCTCTTCCTTTCTTTGTGGGTTTTTCTAGTGGTTTATCAATCTTGTTTAATTTTTTTCAAAAAATCAACTTTTGCTTTTGTTGATCTTTTGGATTGTTTTTTGGATTTTCACTTCATTAATTTCTACTCTAAGCTTTATTTTCTTCTATCTACTTATTTTGGATTCATTTTGTTGATTGTTTTCTAATTTTATAAGCTCTGTCATTAACCTTGTTATGTAGGCCTCTTCTTCCCTATGTGTGCTTGCCACTTTGATTTTGAGTCTGTGTTCTGACTATTCAGATGTGTTTCTTATAGGCAGCAGAATGTTGGATTCAGCATTTTGATCCATTTTCCTACTCTGTGTCTCTTAATTGGTGCATTTAGCCCATTGACGGTGAGAGAGATAATTGTTATGGGATTTAGTGTCATCTTTGTGTAGAAGTTTAGTGTGTCTTTTTTTATCTTGTCTTAAAGTAGACCTTTCATTTTATCTTTTAAGGTTGGTTTTGAGTCTGTAAAGTTTCTAAGTTCCTGTTTATCCATGAAGCTATGTATGCTTCCTTCAAACCTGACAGTGAGTCTAGCTGGGTGCAGTATTCTAAGTGAAGCATTCATTTAGTTGAGTTTTGCCATTTTATCCCACCACTGCCTTCTGGCCTTGAGGGTTTCTTGTGACAGGTCTGCTGGAAATCTTAAGGATGCTCCTTTGAATGAAATTTCCCTTTTGGGTCTTGCTGCTTTCATTCTATCCCTATCTATGGGATTCATCATTGTGATTAGGATGTGTCTTGGAGTGGTTTTCTTCAGGTCTCTTTTAGCTGGTATTCTTAGGGCATGTAGGATTTGATTGTATGCAGTCCTTAACTCAGGGAATTTCTCTGTAATGATTATTGATTCTTTTTGGGGATTTTATTCCTGGGTCTCTGGGACTCTAATGATTTTTATATTGTTTCTGTTGAATTTGTCAAGGACTTCTGTTTTCATCTGTTCACCACGTTCACATTCTTTGAGGATTTTTTTCCATTGTCCAATCATTTGCTTTAAGGGTCTTTTCCAATCTCTTCTGCTGTATGGTGGTGTTCTGCATCTCATCTTTCAGTTTGCTGATTCTGCCCTCAGCTGCTGTTACTCTTTTAGAGAGGCTTTTCATTGAGGTTTTCATGTCATCTACTGAGTTTTTCAATTCTGTTATTTCAGTTTGGAGTTTTCTGATTTCTAACTTTGTTCAATTCAATCTATGCATCCTTTGAGCACTCTAAATATCCTCCATATTTCTACTCTAAACTCCTTATCTGAGGGGCTAACTAGGTCTAGGTTGGTACATTTCAGGTCATCAGAACTGCCATATTCATTCTTTTATACATGGTGTTGGCCTACGTTGTTTCCCCATTGCCACACTTATAGTGTGGTTTTTTGTTTTTTTGTTTTTTTTGTTTTTTTTTTTTTTTTGGTTTTTGGGCCACACCCGTTTGACGCTCAGGGGTTACTCCTGGCTATGTGCTCAGAAATCGCCCCTGGCTTGGGTGGACCATATGGGAGGGGGGGATCGAACTGCGGTCCTTCCTTGGCTAGCGCTTGCAAGGCAGACACCTTACCTCCAGCGCCACCTACCCGGCCCCTATAGTGTGGTTTTTACTTCATGTTGTTGTTAGGTTCATGGTCTATAGAAGATGCACATGGTCAGGAAGCAAAGCAGAGCAGCCAAACTCCTCTGTCTCCACACTTATTCAGCAAAGACAATTTACCCTGTATTGGGCCCTGAAGAGATTATGTTTGCTGTGGTCTTTTTGGTTGCCTCATGTAGAAAAGCAGGGAAGCAGGCAGGAAGCAAGGCAGCAGCCCTTTATAATGGCTCTCTGTGCCCAAACACTCAGCAGGAATCAGCTTCCCCCACTTATTGGGCAGAGACAGCTAACCCTGTGTTGGGCCTTGAAGAGAGTATGTTCACTGTCACCTTCTTAGCCCCCTCATACAGGAAAGCAGGCAGGGAGCAAGGCAGCAGCCCTTTATAATGGCTCTGGTGCCCAAACACATGGCAGGAATCAGCCTCTACCCTTATTGGCAGTGACAGCTTACCCTGTGCTGGGCCTTTAAGATATTATGCTTGCTTTCATCTTTTTGGCTGCCTCACGCAAGAAAGCAGGTAGAAAACAAGGCAACAGCCCTTTATAATGGTTCTCTTGTTCCCAAACACTCGGTTGGAATCAGCCTCCACCCTTATTGGGTGGAGCAGCTTACCCTGTGCTGGACTCTGAAGAGATTATGTTCGCTGCCTCATGCAGGAAAGCAGGAAAGCAGCTGCCATACTCTTTTTTATTTTTCTTATATTCCACAGATGAGTCAGACTGTTCTCTCTCTATCCCTCTCCCTCTGGCACATTTCCCTCAGCATAACAGTCTCCATGTCCATCCATGTATAGGCAAATTTAACGACTTCATTTTTAATAGTAGCTACATAGTATTCCATTGTGTAAATGTACCAGTTTCTTTAGCCACTCATCTGTTGTTGGGCACGTGGGTTTTTTCCATATTCTGGCTATTAAAAATAGTGCAGCATCTATCATTTAGTGTTAAAATGCAGTTTCCAAGTTTATCCTAGTTCATTGTATACATGTGTGTTTTCAAACCCAGGACCTCACATGCAGAACAAGCCTCTGCCTTTGATCTATGCCCTCAACACACACTTTAGCCCATTTTCGTTAACAAATCTATAGAAATTTACCCAATATAAACCTGTGAGAGGTTGATTGAGCTTCCTACATAATGTAGAAATTAAGTAAAAACAATTCTCTTTGGTTATGCATTCCTATATATATTTATGTCATTGAATCGACCACTTCAGGAAATAGTTTCAGTGATTTGGAGCTACCTCATCATATATACATTGAAGGTACTTAATATGTCCAAATAAGTACAATATGGAAACACTTCACCTTAAAAAAATGTTTTTAAAAAACCATGTCAGAAGTCTGCTTATTCAAAGTTGTCAAGTTAGCCAGAAACAGGAGGAATAAATTATTATTATGAGTTAAGACTGTCAGCATCACAGCTTTATTTAAACTTTTCTGGCTTTTCTTCAACTTGCTAAAACACTAAGTGCTTTTTAAAATGCCTTTGTTTTAACTTTCTTTTTTTATTTATTTATTTTTTTTCTGATTTTTGGATCACACCCGGCAGCACTCAGGGCTACTCCTGGCTCTACGCTCAGAAATCACTCCTGGCAGGCTCGGGGGACCATGTGGGATACTGGCATTCGAACCACCGTCCTGCATGCAAGGCAAACACCTTACCTCCATGCTGTCTCTCAGGCCCCTGACTTCCATTTTTGTTTCTACCATTAGTTAAATCCCACAATCCTAGAAAAAATACTATTGATTGAATAAGTGACTTCAGTTGTTTCTATAAATATATTTCCTCTAACACAGAAATTGTGCTCAACACCCTTTTTTGTGAAAGATACCCACACCTTCCTTTCCTTACTCTTAGTTCTGCCATCAGGATCACTGACAATGCTCAGAACACCAGGGTACTATATACAATACAAAGACCAGATTGATGCTTTACCTACTTTTCTCTCGTTCCAATCTAAGGACATCCTTTTTCTTTTTTTTCTTATTTTTTTTTGGGGGGGGCCACACCCGGCTGCCTCAGGGGTTACTCTTGGTTATCTGCTCAGAAATAGCTCCTGGCAGGCACCAGGGACATATGGGATGCTGGGATTCGAACCAACCACCTTAATTCCTGGGTCGCTGCTTGCAAGACAAACACTGCTGTGCTATCTCTCCAGCCCCAGGACATCCTTTTTCAATAACTTTTAGAGGTGGACTAAAAATGAAATGTTTAATGAAAATAAAGTATGCATGTGAAAAATACCTTTTGTATGATTTTGTTTTTATTATGACTGAAACAGTGCCACTTGACAATTTGATGATTTTCTTAAATACTCATTTATTTATTTTAGTCAGCAGTGAAATTACAAAGCTATTCATGTTTGGGTTTCAAGAATATAATGTTTCAACATCCATCCCTTCACCAGTGTCCACTTCACTCCACCAATGCCTCCCACCAATACCCATTTGCTTCCTATCTTCTGCCTTTGGGAGAAATGATTTTGTTTTGGGTTATTGTGGAGTGTTTTTTTTTTTGTTTTTTTTTTTGTTTTTTATGTTTTTGCAATGTGGTTTATAGCACTGTTGCTGACAGTGTTTTATTCTAACCACTTTATTACCTTTCAGCACCACTAACTCCTCCTCCTGGTTGAATGTCTTCCTCCTGGTCTCACTACCAAACCCCCTCAAGTGTCATGTTTCTGACTGAATACTAGTTCTCATGTATTTTGTTTCCATTGTCTTTGAGCATCATTATATTTTTTATACCCCATATATGAGAGATCATTCTGTGTCAGTTTCTTTTTTTTTTTTTTTTTTTTTGGTTTTTGGGCCACACCCGGTAATGCACAGGGGTTACTCCTGGCTATGTGCTCAGAAGTTGCTCCTGGCTTGGGGGACCATATGGGATGCCGGGGGATCGAACCGCGGTTCGTCCAAGGCTAGCGCAGGCAAGGCAGGCACCTTACCTTTAGCGCCACCGCCCGGACCCTCTGTGTCAGTTTCTTTCCCTCTGACTAATGTCATTTATCATGGTCTGTCCTGGTTCATCCATGTATCAGATAATTGCATAATTTTATCTTTTCATATGGCTGAATAATATTTCATTGTGACGTATACCATAGTTTATTGGGTTTGGTTTTGGTTTGGGGGCTACAGTCGGCAGCAGTCATGGGTTACTCCTGGCTCTGTGCTGAGAAATCACTTCTGGAAGGCTCAAAGGACTATATGGGATGCCAGGGATTGAATCTGGGTCAACTGCGTCCAAGGCAAATGCCCTACACTTCCTAATGACTATATACTAAATGTTCAAAAGTTAATAAATAGGCTTGAGACTGAGGAAGTGATACAGTGGTTAATTTGCTTTGCACACAGCTGACCTGAATTTGATCTCCAGCCTCCCATATAGTCCTCCAAGCACTGCCAGGAATAATTCCTGAGGGCATACCAAGAGCAACCCTTGTGTGCTGCCAGGTGTGGCCCCAAAACAAACAAAAAAAAAGTTGATAACAACTTCTAGAAGTTATTTCTGGACCTGGGATATAACTTAACAGTAGGGCTCAAGCCTTTTATTGTGAGAATTTTGGACCCTGTTCAAAAATTTGTTTTTAATTTCTATAAATAAGATGGGTCACTTCTTTTTTTTTTTTTTTTTTGGTTTTTTTTTTTTGGGCCACACCCAGTGACGCTCAGGGGTTACTCCTGGCTATGTGCTCAGAAGTCGCTCCTGGCTTGGGGGACCATATGGGACGCCGGGGGATCGAACCGCGGTCCATCCGAGGCTAGCGCAGTCAAGGCAGGCACCTTACCTTTAGCGCCACCGCCCGGCCCCGATGGGTCACTTCTAAGGTCAATAAATATATTTCACTTAGGAGTAGTTTTGTTCATAAGAAATTATCCAGAAAAACTCACTCTGAAAATTTTTTTTTTTTTTTGGTTTTTGGGCCACACCGTTTGATGCTCAGGGGTTACTCCTGGCTATGCGCTCAGAAATCGCCCCTGGCTTGGGGGGACCATATGGGACGCCGGGGGATCGAACCATGGTCCGTCCTACGCTAGCGCTTGCAAGGCAGACACCTTACCTCTAGCGCCACCTTCCCGGCCCCCACTCTGAAAATTTTACAAAGGACTAAGTAGTGCCCTTACAGATTTCATTCTATTAAGTCAGAAACAATTTTGCTCATAGAAAATCAGCTATATGCCTATAGGTTTGGGTTTTTTTTTTCTTTTTTACTTTTTTTGGAGTAAGATAAGGGAAAGAAATGCTGACTGGAGAACTTTACTTTTTTTCCTCCCATGATTTGGGAGGATATAGTTTCTTAGTTATAGAATCATACTATTTTCTCTGACATACTGCTTGGTTTGTTTTGGGGGTTTTATTTTGTTTTATAATTTTTATTGAGACTAATGTGATGGGGTTTGGTTTGGTTTGGTTTGGGGGTCACACCAACCATTGCCAAAGGCTTATTCTTGGCTCTGCTCTCAAGAATAACTCCTGGGCAGCTCAGGAGTCCATATGGGATATCTGGGATAGAACCCAGGCCAGCTATGTGCAAGGCAAGTGCCAGCTCCTGTTTGATTCACTGTTTAAATGCTCCTAAATAGTTTTATTTTCTTTCATGTGTGTTAAACATTTGAGGTTCTCGTAGACAAGGGACAATTCCTCAACAAAGAAATGTAAGGCCATAGTTGATTTTTGTTATGGTAGGTAAATATGTTCTTAGTGATTCCAATAAGGAATTAGAGGGGCTGGAGTGATCGTACATTGGCTAAAGAGCTTGCCCTACATGTAGCCAACCTACATTACCTCCTCAACATCCCATATCGTCCCTAGACCCCCACCAGGAGTAACCCCTCAGTATGCTGGGCGTAGCCCATAAACGCACTTAAAGTTTACTTATTCAGAGGCATTTAAAAAAAGTGTCAGTGGCCCGGAGAGATAGCACAGCAGTGTTTGCCTTGCAAGCAGTCGATCCAGGACCAAAGGTGGTTGGTTCGAATCCCGGTGTCCCATATGGTTCCCCGTGCCTGCTAGGAGCTATTTCTGAGCAGACAGCCAGGAGTAGCCCCTGAGCACCGCCAGGTGTGGCCCAAAAACAAAAACAAAAACAAAAAGTGTCTGCGTGGTGGCGCAAGCCGTAGGGCATTTGCCTTGCACATGCTAACCTAGGACTGACCGCAATTCGATTCCCTGACATCCCATATGATTCCCCCAAGCTAGGTGCGATTTCTGAGTGCATAGTCAGGAGTAACCCCTGAGCGTCACCAGGTGTGGCACCAAAAAACTAAATAAATAAATAAATAAATAAATAAATAAATAAATAAATAAATGCCAACTTTGGAGCCCGAGAGATAGCACAGCAGTAGGGTGTTTGCTTTGCATGCAGCAGACCCAGGACAGAAGGTGGTTCGAATCTCAGCATCCCATATGGCAGGCATCCGAGTCTGCCAAAATCATTTTTGAGTGCAGATCCAGGAGTAACCCCTGAGCTGCCAGGTCACACCAGAGTGATAGGGCATTTGCCTTGCATACAGCTGACCCAGGATTGACCTGGGTTTGATCCCTAGTGTCCCAGATGGTCTGATGGAATGATTTCTGAGCACATAGCCAGGAGTAACCCTGAGCATCACTGGATGTGGCCCAACTCTCCCCCTCAAAATACAGACACAAAACTTCTATGTAGTTTTACCTGAATCTTACATCAATGTTTAATTCACTCAATAGGCTTTATACATACAAATTTCTATGACAATTGATACAGATCTCTAGATGAAGAAAGCTGAATATTTTAAGTTTTCCTGTTTTTGTCCATTTCAGTTAAAAGTGAAATTCTTAGTTCTTCAGTATGCTATTTTGTTTTGTATTGAGTGCATTTTCATTTAAATGCTGAGGAAATGTTTTAAAAAATATGTGGAGGCAGAGGCTCACTGTTTATGCTCCTGATACAAGTAATTATATCACCAAAGTGACACTAATTTGAATTTTCAAACCTGAAATGCAATAAGAATGTAAATCAAGCTGTTAAGAAAATAAGAATAAGTTCTTATTATGAAGTTTACTTGTGGCAAATTATAATTTGAATTTATATTAGTAAAGCATTAATATTAAGATGACATACTCCATATCACTTGTTAATTTATAGCATGAACAGTTATTAAAATTGAATATTATTTGTGACATTTTATGCTTTGAGTTTTTCATCATTTCTTCAACAAAAAGTTAACATTTAGGCATAGTAATAATTCACTTCTATGGAGAGCAGATGGTTTTCTGTGTATTGAGCTGCTATTGAGATAGCTTCAAATTGAAAAACATATTTGGTACATGCCTACTACCTGTGTTATAGGAGTTTGAAAATGATGCATTATAAAGGAATTGCTTTTTTGTTTATTTTGTTAGTTTTGGAGGCCATACTCAGCTGAACTCAGGGCTTATCTTTGTGCTCTGGGATACTCCTGGCAGAGCTGGGCAACAATATGTACTAGAATTGAACCCAGGTTTGGCTATGTTGCAAGGTTAGCACCTTAACACAATATACTCTTTCCAGCCCATATATACCTTTCCTTAACTATATTTAAAATACAAACAAAAATACCTCAGCAGCAATATCTTACATCTCTGAAATTCAGGCTTAATGGATATCCTGATAGCAGTAAGCAAGCAATAATTATTTGCTATTGATGATAGTGATCAAAATGAGAAAGTTGAGTACGTACAGTAAGGGAGTAGACAGCAGTTGGAAATACTTAGTGATATTTGAACAGGGTCATGGGAGATTGAGGAAAAGGACAAAAATAAGAATAAATAATATGAAAAATACACATATAGAGAATGAATAGCTTCTTTATTTTGAAACTTTTGATTTTTTTGCTTGTTATGTCATGAAAAGACTTTTATACTTTATTTTATTTTTTTGTTTGTTTTTTGGGTCACATCCGGCAGCGCTCAGGGATTACTCCTGGGTCTATGCTCAGAAATCGCTCCTGGCAGGCTCCGGGGACCATATGGGAATGCCAGGATTCGAACCGCTGTCCTTCTGCATGCAAGGCAAATGCCCTACCTCCATGCTATTTCTCCGGCCCCATGAAAAGACTTTTAAATGGGGGTAATTTGGAATCAGAGATACAATACGGCAATTTGGGTACTTGCCTTGTACACGGCCAACCAGCGTTGGCCAGTTTCATCCCTAACTCCATATGACTCCCCAACCCACCAGAATGTTTCCTTGAGTGCAGAGCCAGTAGTAAGCCTTGAGCATCACCTAGTATGTGGCCCTCCTCAAATATAAAATGGGGTAACTTAATATCTAATAGGATATACAAACTAGAATTTTACATTAAGAGGGTTAACTCTGTTGTCTCAATTTCATTTGTGGCTTACTAATGTAGGATGGCATACTTTTTTGGTCTCATTTTTATTTAGGGATTTTTAGATTTTTGGTGGTAGACTTTTTTGGTTGGTTGGTTGGTTGGTTGATTCGACTTCATTTCATTTAGTTTTTGGTTTTTGGATCACACCAGCAGTCCTCAGGACTTAATCCTAGCTCTGCATTTAGTAATCACTTCTAGCAAGTTCAAAGGACCATATAAGTATCAGGGATCAAATCTAGGCTTGCCAGACAAATACGTTATCCACTGTGCTATAGCTTCAGCCCTTGCTTTGTTTTTATCTCTGATATTTTAAGCCTTCTTTTATTGCCAGAATTATCCAAAATGTCTAAATTTTGGACTCAAGAAGAAGTAAAGAATTGGAAAAGGGTCTGTGCATAAGTTATTATGGGCTTGAAAAATTTTACTGTATTCTTTAAAGTCTCTTGCAAATGCATTTTGAATCATATATCTAGTTAAGGAGATGAGAAATGATAGGCAAGTGTTTTTATCTATTCCTTAATTAATTATCTGAGGAATGTTTTGAGAATGCTTTTTGTTGGCAAAGAGGAGCAGGACTTTATATATAAATATATATAAGTAATATATATATATAAACGTGAGAAGCAAGTATAGAAAAACTGTATTAACATTTTTATGGGCCAGAGCAATAGCACAGTGTGTAGATCGAACCCAAGTTCAATCCCCGGCATCCCATATGGTCCCCTGAGCCTGCCAGAAGCAAGTTCTTTTTTTTTTCTTTTTTTTGTTTTTTTGGTCACACCCAGCAGTGCTCAGGGGCTACTCCTGGGTCTATGCTCAGAAATCGCCCCAAGCAGGCTCGGGGGACCATATGGGATGCCGGGATTCAAACCACCATTTTTCTGCATGCAAGGCAAATGCCTTCCAGGAGCAGTTTCTTTTTTTTTTTTTTTTTTTGGTTTTTGGGTCACACCTGGCAGTGCTCAGGGGTTATTCCTGGCTCCAGGCTCAGAAATTGCTCCTGGCAGGCACAGGGGACCATATGGGGCGCCGGGATTCGAACCGATGACCTCCTGCATGAAAGGCAAACGCCTTACCTCCATGCTATCTCTCCGGCCCCCCAGGAGCAGTTTCTAAGCAGAACCAGGAGTAACTCCTGAGCACAGCTGGTTGTGACCCAAAAACAAACAAACAAAAAAAGACATTTTGACAAACATGGTTTCTTTCTTTTCTTTTCTTTTTTTTTTTTTTAACCCATAGAAGCTCTGACATATAAAATACCTATTTTCTAAAACAAGGGAATAGGCAATGTTGGACAATGAAAACTCTTGAGCCTTGGATTACAGGATTATCAAACATAATCAAACCAGTGGTGGAGATTCATGGTCACTTGGATGGTAAAAGGCTGCAGAACTTTGTATATCAGTATTACAGACTTTAACACTGTTGCAACTGTGTTATCTAATCCATAATGTTTGTTTGTTTGTTTGTTTTTATTTTGGAGCCACATCCAGCTGAGCTCAGTGGTTACTCTGGGCCTGCTCAAAAATCGCTCCTAGCAGACTTGGGGAACCATATGGAATGCTGGGGATTGAACTCAGATCAGCCACATGCAAGGCAAATTCTCTACCCTCTGTGCTCTTCCTCCTGTCCCCAATAATTTTTTTTTAAGTTTCATCTATATTAAAGCCAGAGAGATAGTTTGAATGTAAGTTATTTGTCTTGCACATAGCTTACTCTGGTCCAGTCCCTAGCACCACATAGTCCAAGAGTCATCAGGAGCAACCTCTGAGCACTGAACCAGGAACCATTCCCAAGCCCTGCTGGGAGCAGCCAGATAACCCACAAATAAATAACAAAATGTCTGTTAGCATTTGCTTTACATGATCTGATTTTTCACTTACCATCTGGTTAACACTTGCCTGTGTCATTGTTACATTAGCTACTTAATTTATTTTCTTTTATTTGTTTTTGTTTTTATTTTTGGGCCACACCTATTGACACTCAGGGGTTACTCCTGGCTATGTGCTCAGAAACCGCTCCTGGCTTGGGGGACCAAATGGGATGCGAGGGGGATCGAACCGTGGTCGGTCCTAGGCTACTGCTTGTAAGGCAGATGCGTTACCTCTAGTGCCACCTCTCCAGCCCCTAGCTACCTAATTTTAAAAGCAGTTTTGGTTGTATTTTTTCCTTTCATAATGTTGCTGCCTTGATGAGGGCTTGTACCAGGCATGGCTCTGGTTCTCACACACTGGGCTGTGGTGCTTGCTTGCTGGGAGGCTACACACTTGCAAATATTTTGTTACTTGAGCATCTTTGTAGAGGAATCCTGTCCCATTGTTTATTTTATATTTCAGCAAGGGACTCCCTGTTAAGCACTAAACTTCTTTACTACTGATAGGGCTGAAATTCTCTCTAGAAATTTAGACTAGAGAGACAGCTTAGAGCATAGAGCACTTAACTTTGCATGTAGCTAGCCTGGATTTGATACTTGGCATCAAGCCCACCAGGAATGATTCCTGGGTACAGAGCCAGGAGTAATCCCTGGGTACTGCTGGGTATAGCAAATAAACAAACAAACAAACAAAAAAAAAAACAGTTTCAGGCATTTGTTGTTCCAACTGCATACCTACCCCTATTGTCAACTACCCACCAGTAAGCCAAAGTTCCCTCTTTTCCTCCCCCACCCATCTAAACAAACTCCTTTTTTTGTTTTGTTTTGTTTTGTTTTGTTTTTGGGTCACACCCGGCAGCTCTAGGGAGTTACTCCTGGCTATCTGCTCTGAAATCGCTCCTGGCAGCACAGAGGACCATATGGGATGCCGGAATTTGAACCACCCTTGGTCCTGGGTCCGCTGCTTGCAAGGCAAACGCTCTACTGCCATGTTATCTCTCCAGCCCCAAAGCAAACTACTTTTATTTAAATTCACTAATTACAGTTTGGGTTGGTGTTTGCTTACACTAGACACCTTTGGCTTTGATGTACCTACACCTTTATACCAACCGAAATTTCCATGGCCCTCAGTCTCCTCATCTCTCACCTCCTTCCCCATTTGTTCTTCCTTGGCATTTCCATTTCTGTAATCCAGGACCAAGGGTTGAACCATCATTTGAATCTTCTGTTCCTTTGTCTTGTCACTGTGTATACCACTATATCACAGATATAAGTGAGTCATTTTTTGACTTCTACCTCTGACTTATTTTGTTTGTTCGTTTGTTTCTGGGTCACACCCAGCAGTGCTCAGGCTCTCAGGGGACCATATGGGATACCAGGATTTGAACCACCGACCGTCTGCATGCAAGGCAAATGCCTTACCTCCCTGCTATCTCTCCGGCCCCTCTGCCTTACTTTTTAACATGATACCCTCCGGTTCTGTCCAGGTTTCAGAACACTGCCTGATTGCATCTTTTCTTATGGCTGCATAGTCTCTGATTGTGTATAGATACTGTCTTACTGCATTCTGACTTCACTGTCCATAGAGGAAACCCAGCTGTGCAACGCGGATGGTAAGGCTCTTCATCATTCCCAGGACACAGAATATCTTTTCAGTTGGGGGCGGGGGTCTTCAGGAGTGCTCGTGGGAAAGTCCCAAAATATTCTAATCATTGCAAATTCCTATCAATTTTTATTAAAAATGGACCTTCTCTGTCCTACATGAAATGTATCATGTGATTTTACTGCAGTGTTACATCGTATACTTTGAATAGTGAATGTGTGTATGTTGTTTTTTTAACTTCAGCCACATAAAGAAGATCGCAGACATTTCTCAACGATTATATAGTCAACCGATGTAACAATGGTACTAATATTGGGACGAAGACTAAACAGAGAGGATCTTGGGGTGCGTGATTCCCCAGCAACTAAGCGCAAAGTTTTTGAAATGGACCCGAAATCTCTGACAGGTCATGAGTTTTTTGACTTCTCTTCAGGATCATCCCATGCTGAAAATATACTCCAAATCTTTAATGAATTCCGAGATAGCCGGCTGTTCACAGATGTCATCATTTGCGTGGAAGGAAAAGAATTTCCGTGTCATCGAGCTGTTCTCTCTGCCTGCAGCAGCTACTTCAGAGCCATGTTTTGTAACGACCACCGAGAAAGCCGAGAGATGTTGGTTGAGATAAATGGCATTTTAGCTGAGGCAATGGAATGCTTTTTACAGTATGTCTATACAGGAAAGGTAAAGATCACGACTGAAAATGTTCAGTATCTCTTCGAGACGTCCAGCCTCTTTCAGATTGGTGTCCTCCGCGACGCCTGCGCCAAGTTTTTGGAGGAGCAACTAGATCCATGCAATTGCTTAGGAATCCAGCGTTTTGCTGATACCCATTCACTCAAAACCCTCTTCACCAAATGCAAGCACTTTGCCTTACAGACTTTTGAGGATGTGTCCCAGCATGAGGAGTTTCTGGAGCTCGACAAAGATGAGCTCATCGATTATATTTGCAGCGATGAACTTGTTATTGGCAAAGAGGAGATGGTGTTTGAGGCTGTCATGCGTTGGGTCTATCGTTCGGTGGACCTGAGACGGCCCCTGTTACACGAGCTCCTAACACACGTGAGACTGCCGCTGTTGCATCCCAACTACTTTGTTCAGACAGTTGAGGTGGACCAATTGATCCAGAATTCTCCCGAGTGCTATCAGCTGTTACACGAAGCACGGAGATATCACATCCTTGGAAATGAAATGATGTCTCCACGGACCAGGCCTCGAAGGTAAGGAAGGAGACTAACACATGGTTTGCAGTTGGATTCACAGAATTTGTTAAAAAGAAGAAAAAACAAGAGTTTAAGCTCCTGAATGTAAATTAGAGTAGTCATTTGTATCATTTAAGATTTGGATTGGATTATATGATTCATTAAAATGACCCTTCGAGCGAAGATTGAGTTCAGTAATAGCTTTTAGTGGTGGATATGACCTACCAGAGACAGTTGCAAAGTATCTTTTCATGTCTCAGCATGTGTCTATAAATTTCTCTTTATTTATTTATTTATTTATTTATTTATTTATTTATTTATTTATTTATTTATTTATTTATTTATTTTGGTTTTTGGGTCACACCAGGCAGTGCTCAGGGGTTACTCCTGGCTTTATGCTCAGAAATCACTCCTGGCAGGCTCGGGGGACCATATGGGATACTAGGATTCGAACCATCAACCTTCTGCATGCCAGGCAAATGCCTTATCTCCACGCTATCACTCCAACCCCAATTTCTCTTTTATTTTATTTATTTATTTATTTTTTGTCTTTTTTAACCACACCCGGCTATGCTCAGGGGCTATTCCTAGCTTTGCTCAGGACGCCTTCCTGGCATGCACGGAGGGCCATGTGGGATGCCGGTGACCGAACTCAGGTCGAGCGCGTGCAAGGCAAGCACCCTACCCGCTGTTCTATCGCTCCGGCCCCTCTCTTTTATTTTTAAGGGTTCCAAAGTATTCTACTTTTCTTGTCATTGAATATACAGTAGCTAAAATACTTTTGTAGATCCTACTTTCATAGATGCACTTCTTATTTTAAAAAAAAAAAGTACTTTATGGGGCCAGAGAGATAGCACAGCGGCGTTTGTCTTGCAAGCAGCCGATTCAGGACCTAAGGTGGTTGGTTTGGATTCCCACTCCCATATGGCCCTCGTGCCTGCCAGGAGCTTTTTCTGAGCAGAAAGCCAGGAGTAGCCCCTGAGCACCTCCGGGTGTGGCTCAAAAACAAAACAAAACAAAAAAAGTACTTTAATGAAACAACATACAACAATCAATAAAGATGAAGGAAGAAAGTTAACTGGTATATGTTGAGTAGATTTTCAGATGTGATGTCCAGGCCTCAGATCTATTCTCATTGCTACTTGATTTTATCTGGTTATAAAGATTACATTGTTATAAAGAATTTGGAAATTTTATGTTTAAAGATAGAAATTTAAAGATTATACATATATATACTATATTTGTGTGTGTATATATTTTTATGATGAGTTACTTCTGTAGAATATGTGTTGATTTTAATTCATAAGCTAGAGAATATCTCTATGCTTTATATAGTGAAAGGAATATACTAAACCTTCTTCACCATGACTATTGTAATGAATTCTACATAAAAATATGTATTTTTAATTTTATTTAGCTAATTTTTGAGACACACCCAACATTGTTGGGGACCTACTCCCAGCTTGTCTCTCCAGTACTTGAGAAGCAGGTGGTGCCAGGGACCAATCTAGGTCTCCATCATGCAAAGTAGGCATTCCAGCCTTTGACCCTCAGCCCCTAAAGATTATTTTCTTTTTGGTTTGGGGCCACACCTGACAATGCTCAGGGCTCTCTGCTAAGAAATCATTCCTAGTACTGTTTGGACAGGGGAAAGTGGGGCATATGTAGTGCCATGGATTGAACAAGAGTGGGCTGTTTTCAAAGCAAGCACCTTACCCTGCCTACTATCTCTCTGACCCCCAAATAAATTTCTTGGGCTGATGGGTGGGTCACACCCTGCAGAGCCTGTAGCTTGCTCTGGCTCTGCGCTTAGGGTGCACTCCTGGTAAGGCTTAGGGGACAATATGGTGTTCAGAGGATCAAATCAGGGTCAACTCGGGTAAGGCAAGAGCCCTACCTCCTGTTTTGCCTCTGTGATCCACCCAGAGAATATTTTCAATTTTTTTTCTAGAAAACCGTATCTTTTTTCTTGTTTTGGGGGTCATACCCAGTGATACTGTCACAGTGCTTAAGGGCCACTCCCAACAGTACTTGCCCCCAAGGAGCATGTATAGCATTAACCCAGGAGTCTATGTGTGTAGTCCATGCTATCTAGCCCTTTGAGCCCTCTCCCCAGCCACACCTGTGTTCTTTTTATTGTGATAAAAGATAGAAGTGACTGGGCCCAGAGAGTTAGTATGGCAGGTAGGACTGCATGCAGGATCTTGCACATATCCAACCCAAGTTCAATCCCTGGCATTCCATATGGTTCCCCCTAGCCCACCCAGAGTGACCCTTGAACACAGAATCAGGAGTAAACCCTGAGTTCTGCTACTGTGACTCCAAAACAACAACATAAAAGATAAACACATCATTTTAGCCATTTTGAATCTCAGTAATTTAGAGTACATTCACATTGTTTTGAAACTAATATTTTTTATTTTCCTATACCATTGCCAGGTTTATATAAGTTCACTCTAGCATGTCTCAAGCAGTAATTTTTGTTTTGACTTGAAAAGTAATTAAAATTCATAGTATGAGATAATATCTTTATAATTTACAATAGTTTGTCTATAACGGGATTTAATAGTTCCTCCTATAAAATGAAAATGATGATAAATAGTACTTATTTCCCAGGTTTTGCCATTAAAACAGCTGAATGCAATTATACTTAAGGGAACTTAGCATGATAAAAAATGATACACAGAAAATGCTTAAATTTTTAAGCATTTTTTTATATATTATATGTAAGTGTGGCCCATTCTTGACAGCCTATACTTTTACAAATATGAATCAATATTTTACAAAATATAATGTAGAGCTGAAGAGATATTACAGTGTTTGCCATGCACTTGCCATGCTTGGGCCCTACTCAAGTTCTATCCCAGCACCCCAGTTGGTCCCCTGATCACTGCCAGGAGCAATCCTTTAGCACAGATACAGGAATAGCCCCAGAGCATCATCACATGTGGCCCATAAACAAGCAAGCAAGCAAACAAACATATATTTACATGTTTGTATTGGAGTTAGAGGTTTTCTTTCAAGATCTTATTTGTGGGGCTAGAGCACTAGAACAGCAGATAGAACCTTTGCCTTGCACATAACTAGCATTCCAAATGGTCCCAAGAGTCTGCCTCGGTAATTCCTTAGTGCAGACCCCAGAGTAACTCCTGAGCACCAGAAGTGACCCAAAGACAAAAAAGAAAAAAAAATTGTATTTGTTTATAAGAAAAAATATTTTAACCCTAATTTTATAAAGGACAGAATTTTATTTTGCTCTGTAAATATACTTATAACTTTAAAAATGTTTTCCTTGGGGCTGGAGCAGTGGTGCAAGTGGTGGCATGAGCAGTAGGGCATTTGCCTTGTACGTGCTAACCTAGGACAGACCACGGTTCGATCCCCCGCATCCTATAGGGTCCCCCAAGCCAGGAGTGATTTCAGAGTGCAGAGCTAGGAATAACCCCTAAGTGTCACTGGGTGTAGCCCCCCTCCACAAAAATGTTTTCCTTTAAGACACTTTTGGATCAAACTTAAAAATGTGTGGAAAGAGGGGCCGGAAAGATAACATGGAAGTATGGCGTTAGCCTTGCATGCAGAAGGACAGTGGTTCGGATCCTGGCATCTCATATGGTCCCCTGAGCCTGCCAGGAGCAATTTCTGAGCATAGAACCAGGAGCTCGCTCAGGGATTACTCCTGGCTCTGTGCTCAGAAATTGCTCCTGGCAGGCTTGCAGGGGGTTGGGGGGGAATGGACCACATGGGATGCCAGGAATCAAACCCAGGTCAGCTGTGTGAAGGCAGATGCCCTACCGATCACTCCAGCCCCTCACTCTTCTTATTTTATTTTTTTTAATATTTTTAATATCTTTATTTAAGCACCTTGATTAAAAAAATGTTTGTAGCTGGGTTTCAGTCATAAAAAGAACACTCCACTTCACTAGTGCAACATTCCTATCACCAATGTCCCCAATCTCCCTCCTTCCCCACAACACCCGCCTGTATTTGAGACAGACTTTCTACTTCCCTTACTCATTGTTATGATAGTTTTCAGTATAGTTATTTCTCTCAGTGTAGTTATTTCTCTAACGGCACTCACCACTCTTTGTGGTGAGCTTCATTTCGCGAGCCAGTTCTTCCAGTCCTCATCTCTATTGTCTCTGGGCATTATTACAATAATGTCTTTTATTTTTCTTAAAACCCATAGATGAGTGAGACTATTCTGTGTGTGTGTCTCTCTCTCCCTCCCTCTGACTTATTTCACTCAGCAAAATAGATTCCATGTACATCCACGTATAGGAAAATTTCATGACCATCTCTCCTGATGACTGCATAATATTTCATTGTGTGTGTATACCACAGTTTCTTTAGCCATACATCTGTTGAAGGACATCTTGGTGGTTTCCAGAGCCTGGCTATTGTAAATAGCACTGCAATGAATATAGGTGTGAGGAAGGGATTTTTGAATTATATTTTTGTGTTCTTAGGGTATATCCCTAGCAGTGGTATAGCTGGATCATATGGGAGCTCAATTTCCAGTTTTTTGAGGAATCTCCATATTGTTTTTCATAAAGGCTGGACTAGACAGTATTCCCCCCAGCAGTGAATAAGAGTTCCTTTCTCTCCACATCTCCACCGGCACGGCACTGATTGTTCTTGTTCTTTGTGATGTGTGCCTGTCTCTGTGGTGTGAGATGGAACCTCATTGTTATTTTGATTTGCATCGCACTGATGATTAGTGTTGTGGAGCATTTTCATGTGCCTTTTGGCTATTTATATTTCTTCTTTGAGGAAGTGCTGTTCATTTCTTCTCCATTTTTTGATGAGGTTAGATGTTTTTTCTTTTTAAGTTCTGTCAGTACCTTTTATATCTTCGAATATTAGCCCCTTATCTGATGGGTATTGGGTGAATAGTTTCTCCCATTCTGTGGGTGGCTTTTGTATCCTAGGCACTATTTAGTCTCAATGTCATGAGTGTTTTACCTAGATGTTGTTCTATATACTTTATGGTTTCAGGACTGATATATCAGTGTCTTTAATCCATTTGGATTTGACCTTTGTGCATGGTGTTAGAGATCTGAGTTTGCTTTTTTGCAAGTGGCTGCTCAGTTGTGCCTACACCACTTGTTGAAGAGACAATTCCTTGTCCCATTTTGCATTTATTTATCAAAAAATTATTGATAAAATTATCAAAAATTATCTGGGGCACATTCTCTGTGAATATTCAAGTCTATTCCACTGATCTGAGAGTCTGTCTTTATTCCAGGCAGCCTTGTCTTGTATTACCAGATTTTAGATGAAAGGCTTTTAGAAATCTCAATTGAGAATAATATTTGCCGTTGGCTTGTGGTAGATGGCCTTAACTATATTGAGAATAGTTCCTTCCAATCCCATCTTGATGAGAGTTTTTATCAAGAATGGATGTTGGACCTTATTGAATGATTTTTCTGCATCTATTGATATTATCTTATGGTTTTTATTTTTCTTTTTGTTGATATGGTATATTATGTTGATTTATTTATGTATGTTAAACCATCCTTGCATTCCTGGAATGAAACGTACTTTAAATGGTGCTGGAGATCAAACCCAGAGACTTAAATGTACCAGGCAAAACTCTATGCTTGAGGTTAGTCCCAACCCTTTAATTTTTTTGTTTTTGTTTTTGTGTATAGGCCATACCTGACATTTCTGGCTGTGAACCCTGGGGGACCATATGAAATGCTAGGGATTGAACCCAGATTATCCCCAGCCTTTTTATTTATTTATATATTTTTGAGGAAACCAGTCCACCTTATGCAGGGAAACACAGCCATATGTACAAAGCAGCATTACCATCCTTTACGAAAAAAAAAATTGAAAAAAATTTTTGTTTTGTTTTTTTTTGGACCACACTTGGGGGTCACTCCTGCTTCTGCACTCAGAAATCACTCCTGGCAGGCTCACGGAACCATATGCAATGCCGGAGATAGAGCGAGGATTTGAACCACCATCCTTCTGCATGCAAGGCAAACACCTTACCTCCATGCTATCTCTTCAGCCCCGTGATCTTGACAACTTTTAGTTTTGCTACATTTGAAGGCAACAGGCTATTTTATTTAATAGAAAATACTTTTGGTGGGGAGGGGACAATAGTATAGTGGGTAGAATGCTTGCCTTGCACACAGCCAACCAGGGTTTGATCCCCAGCATCTCATATAGTTCCCCGAGCCTACTGGAATGAACTCTAAATTCAGAGCCAGGAACATCACTGAGTGTGGCCCAAAAATAAAAAAAAAAAAATACTTTTTTTCCCAAGCAAGTGGAGGTGCTGGGGATCGAACCCAGGGCCTCATGCATGCTAAGAAAAATACTTTTTTTGGTTTGGTGGCCACTGCATAGCTGTTCTCAAGGGGCACTCCTATTTCTGTACTCAGGACTTACTCCTGTGTGTGTTCAGGAGACCATATGCAATGCCAGGAATCGAACCCAGGTCAGCTGTGTGCAAGGCAAGTTCCCTACCCACAAACTTTATCTAAATACTCTATGAGAATTATAAGAAAGACTCTTTTATTCTATAACTCTGCCATTATCTTTGCCTCAGAAGCAATGTTCAGGCCATATTTGCTGGTACTCAGGGTCATTCCTGATCTCTTCTCAGCAATACTCAGGGGACCATATGGGATACCGGGATTCGAACCACCGTCCTTCTGCATGCAAGGCAAATGCCCTACACTGTGCTAAATCTCCGGCCCCTGTGTCTTACAGTCTTGCCCTTACCTATTACTGCAGGTTAGTTTGAGTCACGAGGCATTTTATCATCTGAACACTATGTATTATCTATGCAGGTTCTCATCTTCTCAGAAACTCCAAACTTCTTTGAAAAAGAAGTGCTCTGTCTACTTCCTCAGCTGCTCTTCACTCCTCTGATCCCGTCCCTCCACTGAAACTCCTCTCAGCCTATCACTCACCTTCTGTTTGCTATGAGCCTCTTTTCAGTTGTTTTGTTTTGTCTTTTGGTGGTGCCAGTGATCAAGCCCTAGGCCTCATACATGCAAGGCAAGTACCCCTGGGCTGCATCCCTGCCATCTTTTCTTTTCTGTCTTTAGCTGATCTTTCGAAGGATTTTGACATCATGTTGTTTTAATCTCTCTTGACACTTTTCTCTTTGGGGGATGCTATTTTTCAATTTGCTTTTTCTACAGACTTTCCATATGTAGTGCTAAGAATTGAACCACAGTGGGACTTATGCAGAGAAAGTGCCTAAATCTGTATACTATCGCTCATGCTATATCTAGTCTTTGAGATGTTAATAATCTCTTTGGTTCAGTTGCAATGCTCACTCACTGTGGTTTCCTGCCATGCTTGCAGGGGCTTGCACTTCCTGATCATGGTGAGCACACCTGAGTCACTTCATTCTTGTGCTTCGATACACTTCCCTGAGGTGCACTGGAAATCATGAGCAGTCCTAATGGTCAGCACCAGGCAGACGGCAGAGCTGGGATTGTCTCAGTACATGTGAGACACCAGACATTTGAAATTCTGACCCTGTGCTTGCAGGCCAGTACGCCCAGCCTCTGGATTTGTTCCTGTTCCTTCAGGTAGAAATTGTAACCACAAAAAGTGCTACAGTGTCCGGGCCCGGAGAGATAGCACAGCGGTGTTTGCCTTGCAAGCAGCCGATCCAGAACCTAAGGTGGTTGGTTCGAATCCCGGTGTCCCATATGGTCCTCCGTGCCTGCCAGGAGCGATTTCTGAGCAGACAGCCAGGAATAACCCTTGAGCAATGCCGGGTGTGGCCCAAAAAAACCAAAAAAAAAAAAAAAGTGCTACAGTGTCCTCACTGAATCCACAGAGTTTCTGACTCTTGGAGCCCTTAAGAAAGGCATACAGGGCCAAAGAGATAGCACGGGAGTTAAGGAACTTACCTTGCATGTAGGTGACCCCTGTTCAGTCCCTGGAGCCACCCAGTTCCCCAATCCACTACTGGGAACAACACCAAGCACCACCAAAGGGGAATGAATAAATCTACATGAGGAACTGGAATGATAGCACAGTGGGAAGGTGTTTGCCTTGCACTCAGCTGACCGGGGACAGACCTGGGTTCGATTCCCGGCATCCTATATGGTCCCCCAAGCCTGCCAGGAGTAATCCCTGAGCTCTGCCGGGTATGCCCTCCCCCCAAAAAATCTACATGATAAAATAGGTTTCCTAAACTTAGAAATTGTGTATGTGGGGCCGGGGAGATATCATGGAGGTAGAGAGTTTGCCTTACATCCAGAAGGACGGTGGTTTGAATCCCGGCATCCCATATGGTCCCCTGTGCCTGCCAGGGGCGATTTTTGAGCCCAGAGCCAGGAGTAACCCCTGAGCGCTGCCAGATGTGACCCCCCAAAAAAAAAACAAACTAAAAAAAAGAAATTGTGTATGTGTCTATGTTTAATGTGAACAGATTAGGACTGGATATTGATTCAAATGGCAGAATATATATTGCCTTACATGTGCAGGGCCTTGGATTTCATCTCCAGCACTGCTAGAATGACCTTCTGTCCCAGCACTGCAGAGTCTGGCCCCAAGAATAATAAGGTAGTTGTTAATTGAAAGATAAATTTAACATTATGAGAAGGGAGAGAAGGAGAAGAGAGAGCATATCAGTCTATTTGGGATAGATTTAACATGAGTTCCTTTATTTTCTAATCTTTTTTGGTGGGGAGGGTTCACACATAGTGGTGCTATGGTTACTTCTGGCTCTGCTTCAGAAATCATATGGCAAGCTCAGGGGACCATATGGGATGCCAGGATTCAAACCATCATACATCCTAGGTCAGCCATGTGCAAGGCAAATAAATGCCCTACTGCTGTGCTATTGCTCCGGCCCCTATATTCTAATCTTTGTATATTTATTTGCAATAAGAAATTGTGTAACCCACAAAGATTGATGCACATCACAAAAAATGAGAATAAGTAGTGCTGGCGGGGATGTGGAGAGAAAGGAATTCTTATTCACTGCTGATGGGAATGCCATCTAGTCCAACCTTTATGGAAAGCAAAATGGAGATTCCTCCAAAAACTGGAAAAGGAGCTCCCATATGATCCAGCTCCAGGGATATACCACTCCAGGGATATACCACAGGAATGCAAAAATACAGTGCAAAAATCCCTTCCTCACTCCTATATTCATTGTAGCGCTATTTACAATAGCCAGACTCTGGAAACCACCAAGATGTCCTTCAACAGATGAATGGCGAGGGTGGGTTGGGGAGGAGGGAGACTTGGGACATTGGTGATGGGAATGTTGCACTGCTGAATGGGGGTGTTCTTTACATGCCTGAAACCCAATTACAATCATATATGTAACCAAGGTGTTTAAATAAAGATATTAATAAAATTAAAAAAAAAAGAAATTGTGTGACATGGGCTGGAGAGATAGCACAGTAGTAGGGGGTATGCCTTGCACACAGCCGACAAAGGACGGACAGTGGTTTGAATCCCAGCATCCCATTTGGTCCTCTGAGCCTGCTAGGCTCCTATGATTTCTGAGCACAGAGCCAGGAGCTTCGCCAGGTGTTATCCAACCCCTCCCCAAAAGAAATTTTGTGACAAACAGATTAGCTATTTGAAGTATATATGCCTAGCATATTTTCTTAATAGGAGCAAGTCATTGAGGGCCAGAGCAATAGCAAAGTAGTAGGGCATTTTGCCTTGCATGCGGCTAACCCAGGACGGACCCAGATTTGTTTCGTGACATCCCATATGGTTCCCCAAGCCTGCCAAGAACAATTTTTGAGTGCAGAGCCAGGAATAACCCCTGAATACCATTGGGTATGGACCATAAAAAAGGGGGGGGGAGGGCAAATCACTACATGGGAAAACAGAGTTTTCCAAAATACAGAAGCCAAACAGAGAGGGTTAGCCTAATCTTGACAGCCTCTCTGTGAGTAATGTTCAGGAAAGTTTGACTCACCATAGAACCTGATCTCTGAGATAGAGCCAGGACTAAGTGCTGAGAACCACCTGCTGAGCTTCACCCCTCAAAAAATATTTTTTTTTAATTAAAATACTAGTAATGGTGGGGGCTGGAGCACTGGTGCAAGCAGTAAGGCATTTGCCTTGCATGTGCTAACCTAGGACGGACCATGATTCAATCCCCCAGCATTCTATATGGTTCCCCAGGCCAGGAGCAATTTCTGAGCACATAGCCAGGAATAACCCCTGAGCTTCAGCGGATGTGGTTGAAAAAAACCAAACAAAACAAAAATACTAGTAATGGTAAAGTAACGTAAGTTTTTGTTTGGTAGATTGTAACTTTGAATGGGCATAGGAGATGTTTGTCTTTGTATTAACTCTTTTGTTTATCTATTCACTTTCTGCACTCAGAACTAATGCTTTACTTCTACTGACCTGGTCCTTTTTTTAATCAGTGTTAACTGAGTTTAGTACCTGCCATATCTTACAAACTAAAGAGACAATCTCTCCAAGGCCTAAAACTTTGTTTCTCTGGGCCAGAATGATAGTACAGCTGGTAAAACACTTGTCTTGCATGTGGACAATCCAAGTTCAATCCCCAGCATCCCATGGTTGCCTGAGTACAGAGCTAGCTAGGAATAACCCTTGAGCTGTGTACAACCTAAAACCAAACAACCTTTATGTCTGTCTTTTAAGTCTATTTGTGTTGACTTGATTTTTGGATATATTTCTATCTTAAGAGTGGTCAGTAAGGGGCCAGGAGCACAGTGGGTAAGGCATTTATTTGCCTTGCACGTGGCTGACCCAGGTTCGATCTCCAGCATCCTATACGGTATCCCTAGCCTGTCAGGAGTGATTTCTGAGTGCAAAGCCAGGAGTAACCCCTGAGTGCTGCTGGATGTGGCCCCCAAAAAAAAAACAAAAACAAAGTGGTTAGTAGTTTATATTACTAGCATTTTCACAACTTCTCACTTTTAGAAAAACCCTGTCTCTTCTATATTTTAAGATACATGTTTTTTCTTTCCATTAAATAGAATCGGGTTTTGCCTTCATTTTTGTTGACCTACACTAGTTTGGCATATTTGGCATGAATTATAAGTAGGTTTGAACCAGAAATGGTAGAGTGCCTGACTTTATATGTGAGGCTTTGGGTTCATCACACAGCATCACACAAAACTAGATGAGATGAAAAGGTGAAGAAGGAAGAGGAAAGAGTTGTAACTCTGTTATTTCAGCCAATGAGCCCTATCTTTAGTCCTTATCTTGACTGATCCTGGTAATTATTGCATTATTACTAGAATGAGTAAGGCACTTGCCTTGTGTGTCTCTAACCCAGGTTATGCATATATGAATTGCTACAAAATTGCAATCAAAGCCATCTTTAATATTACTAGTATCCCAATAAGATCTATAGTACTTTATAAATTTTAAGTCAAAACTTAGTGAAAAAAATAGCCATAAGAATTTTCTGTGGGGCCGGCGAGGTAGCGCTAGAGGTAAGGTGTCTGCCTTGCAAGCGCTAGCCAAGGAAGGACCGCGGTTCGATCCCCCCCCTCCCGCGTCCCATATGGTCCCCCCGAGCCAGGGGCAATTTCTGAGCGCTTAGCCAGGAGTAACCCCTGATCATCAAATGGGTGTGGCCTGAAAAACCAAAAAAAAAAAAAAATGAAGTTTTTGTGATGGGGCCGGAGAGATAGCATGGAGGTAAGGCATTTGCCTTGTATGCAGAAGGATGGTGGTTCAAATCCCGGCATCCCATATGGACCCCCAAGCCTGCCAGGAGCGATTTCTGAGTGTAGAGCCAAAAGTAACCCCTGAGCGCTGCTGGGTGTGACCAAAAAAAAAAAAAAAAAGAATTTCCTGTGAGGGGCCGGAGCAATGGTGCAGCGGTAGGTTGTTTGCCTTGCATGCAGCTGACTTAGGACAGACCACAGTTTGATCCCCTGGCGTCCCATGTGGTCTTCCAAGCCAGGAGTGATTTCTGAGCACATAGCCAGGAGTAACCCCTGAGCATCATTGGGTGTGCCCCCCCAAAAAAACCCAAAAATAAATCAATAATTTTCTGTGAAAAATGATGTCACTATATTCTTTATAAATGTCCTCAAAGTTCTGTATTATTTGATACATGGAAAGGAAATTTAAAAAAAAAGTACTTTTAGTAGTGTTCTCAATTCTTTTTTTTTTTTTTTTTGGGTCACACCCGGCAGTGCTCAGGGGTTACTCCTGGCTGTTTGCTCAGAAATAGCTCCTGGCAGGCACGGGGGATTATATGGGACACCAGGATTCGAACCAACCACCTTTGGTTCTGGATCGGCTGCTTGCAAGGCAAACACCGCTGTGCTATCTCTCTGGGCCCGAGTGTTCTCAATTCTTTCTGATAATGAAATGTTTTCAGAGTTGTAAACAATTGGATTTTAATTTATTGCTTGTACATTCTCATATCATATTTTAGATCAACAGGCTATTCTGAGGTGATAGTTGTCGTTGGAGGCTGTGAACGTGTTGGCGGATTTAATCTTCCATACACTGAGTGTTATGATCCTGTGACAGGAGAATGGAAGTCTTTGGCCAAACTTCCAGAATTTACCAAATCCGAGTATGCAGTCTGTGCTCTAAGGAATGACATTCTTGTTTCAGGTAAATAATTTTGCAGTAGCTACTTAGGATCCGGGACAGAGACCAAAATCTATATCTAGTGGTGCTCAGGGGTTCCTACAATGCCAGGGATCAAATTCAGGACCACATAATGCTAAACATCTGCTCTACCATCTAAACTATGTTCCCAGGTTCCCTAGTTTTAATTTGAACATAGCTATTTTGAATGATAATGTTTCAAGAAGCTAGTGGAAATGGATTGCTTATTTTAGGCAGATGAGTTTAGACAACAGCAACAAAATTCAGAATGACTTTTTGCTCTTAAAAACATGCAGAATGAGTTAAATGAAGATCTCCCCCCTCCCCTAAAAAATGCCTTTAATAATGTTTTGTGTGTTCTACCAAAAATGTATAGTTTTCAGGGCCGGAGAGATAGCATGGAGGTAAAGTGTTTGCCTTGCATGCATAAGATCAGTGGTTCGAATCCTGGCATCCCATGTGGTCGCCCCAGCCTGCCAAGAACGATTTCTGAGTATAAAGCTCCAGGGCCTGGAGAGATAGCACAGCGGCATTTGCCTTGCAAGCAGCTGACCCAGGACCTAAGGTGGTTTGTTCGAATCCGTGTCCCATATGGTTCCCCGTGCCTGCCAGGAGCTATTTCTGAGCAGATAGCCAAGAGTAACCCTTGAGCACTGCTGGGTGTGACCCCCCCAAAAGAAACAAAACAAAACAAAACAAAAAATGTACAGTTTTCTAAGCTGCAGGGAGTAAAGTTTACTAAGTTAGGCTTATTTATAGAATTAAGCATCCACAACTTACCCATGTTTACTGGAATTATTTCCAAATTTTATGCAATAGAATTTTTAAATTCTTAATTTGAGTTAAAGAGAGTTATCTCAATGGATTGAGTCAATGGATTACAGTCTTTTGCCTACAGGACGCCTGGATTCAGTTCCAAACATCTTATGGTCCCCTAGCACTGAGCCAGAGTAGCTCCAATTACTGCAGTGCAGGTATATCTCCTCTCCCCTTCCAAAAAAATTCTTAATTTGAACTTATGTGTAACATGTGATATCAAAATCAAAGGGACAATAAGATGACAGACTTGTATAAAGTATAAGTGATGAGCCTTTAAGTCTGTTTGTTTTTTTAGCTATTTTGGTTTTGAGCCATATCTGGTGGTGTTCAGGGCTTACTCCTGACTCTGCACTCAGGGATTTCTCCTGGCAGTGGTGGGGTGCCAGGGACCAAACCCAGATCTCCATATATAAAGCAAGTGTACTACTGTCTCTCCAGTTCCCTAAAGTCTGTTTGTTAAGTCATTTCCCTTACTTTGCTGATTATTATCTTCCTTTGATCAGTAAAAAAAACTCATACTTAATTTTATTTTATGATATGCTTTCTTTAAAAATGAGTGATTTACACAAAAAATGAGTGATTTAAAAAATTACTTTAGAGTAATTCTGTTATTAATAATTTATATATGTATAAAGTTCACATTCTGCCTTTTAATATTTGGGCCTATAATGATCATTTCTCAAAATAGCACTGGTCAGCTTAAACTTGCTGTGAAGGACTATTTTCATTAGGGTTCTTGTTTCACTTGCTGGCACTCGGACTAGGGATTAGTAAAGCCCAGGTCCTCATTAACTATGCTTTGGTGGCCTAGAAGCCTCAGCAATATATACAAATATATATGTATATATATATGACTGCATGTGCCCTGTTTTGCATTTAAAGGTGGAAGAATCAATGGCCGTGATGTCTGGATTTATAATTCACAGTTAAATATTTGGATCAGAGTTGCTTCTCTGAATAAAGGCAGATGGCGTCACAAAATGGCTGTCCTCCTTGGTAAAGTAAGAGAAACTGCTTTTTACTCCTGCTGATACATTTCCAAAATAAATACCACATTCAAATTCTTTATATTACTTTCCCTCTGGGTATTTTGGATTCAAATTGTTTTTCCTTCATCAATAAACTGAAAATATAAACAATTTGGCACTGTACTGTTGAATGGGTATTTTGTTCTCCCATGTTGGAATTTGTGACAGTATAGCACATTTCTCTTGCACCACTGGGGCCTTAATGGCTAAGAAACTTTGGGAAATAATGTAGTTCTATCCACTATAAAAATTAGCCAATGTCTGGGGCCAAAGTGATAGCACAGTGGTAGGGTGTTTGCCTTGCACGAGCAAACCCAGAATGGACCTGGGTTCGATTCCTGGCATCCCATATGGTCCCCTGAGCCTTCCAGAGGTGATTTCTGAGCACGGAGCCAGGAGTACTTCTGAGCGACGACGCCAGGTGTGGCCCAAAAACCAAAAAAATATAAAAGTAAAAATAAGCCAATATCTAATTTTTTAACTCGATTTTGGTACTCAGAAATGTTTAACTGGGTAATCTTATTTTACCTGTTTTATTTGTAAAATTAGATAAACTCACTAATACCTTTTAAAGAAAACTTATTGGGTACAACTAATATATTATATACATTAAAATACATATATAATATGGTCCTGAGTCATTTTCTGTCTTTAGGAATTTGAGAATCACTTGTGGACTATATTCTAAACTTAAAATGAAAAAAAAGTATCCTTTAAAATGAAGTTAAATCTAATATAAAAGACATTTCCAAAACAGAGATAAAAATAGAGAAGTGTGGGGCCGGGTAGGTGGCGCTGGAGGTAAGGTGTCTGCCTTGCAAGCGCTAGCCAAGGAAGGACCGCGGTTCGATCCCCCGGCGTCCCATATGGTCCCCCCAAGCCAGGGGCGATTTCTGAGCACATAGCCAGGAGTAACCCCTGAGCGTCAAACGGGTGTGGCCCAAAAACCAAAAAAAAAAAAAAAAAAAAAAAATAGAGAAGTGTTCTGGGCCCGGAGAGATAGCACAGCAGCATTTGCCTTGCAAACAGCCGATCCAGGACCAAAGGTGGTTGTTTCGAATCCCGGTGTCCCATATGGTCCCCCGTGCCTGCCAGGAGCTATTTCTGAGCAGACAGCCAGGAGTAACCCCTGAGCACCGCCGGGTGTGGCCCCAAAACCAAAAAAAAAAAAAAGGAAGTGTACCAGAGGCCTAACTTGGACTCTGCCATCTTTCCCTGCCCACATCTCTTTCAGCCCCTGATATCATTTAAAAAAAAAAAAAGTTAAGTCAAAACAAGATGTATTGTTTGTCTGTGTATGTTTGACTGGTTCCCTAGGATCCCTTTCTGAGTGAAGACACCTGCCTCTTGGGACTGCATGTGGAGATATTTCAGAGTCAGCCACCAATTAGAAAACAACTGTTCCAGCTGAAGCAGAGATGGGCCCAAGGATCCTTCCCAATCCCCACATCAGTTCCTTCCTCCCTCAGCCTAGTCCCCACAGGGACTTCTAGAAATCTCTATATTATGGAATATCACTTTGCCTCTCAACATCATCAGGAGTACCACCAAGAGTGATCTGATATACACCTCATCTACTAAACATCACAGCTTGGGATCAGAGTGATCGCACAGCAGCAGGGCACTTGCCTTGCATACGGACTTGGGATCCATTCCCATCACCCATTATTGTACCCCCCAGCCTGCCAGGACCAATTTCTGAGTGCAGCGCCAGGAGTAACCACTGAGTGCTATCGGATATGGCCCCCAAACAAACAAAAAATAAATAAACATCACAGCTTAACTTAGGCTATCTTAAACATACTGAGAACACTTTTATGTTAGCCTACAGTTGGGAAGATTATCTTACATAAATCCATTTTTTTTTTTTTTTGGGCCACACTCATTTGACGCTCAGGGGTTACTCCTGGCTATGTGCTCAGAAATCGCCCCTGGCTTGGGGGGACCATATGGGACGCCGGGGGATCGAACCGCGGTCCTTCCTTGGCTAGCGCTTGCAAGGCAGACACCTTACCTCCAGCGCCACCTACCCGGCACATAAATCCATTTTACAATCGAGTATTGCCAATCTCATGTAATATTGTATTGATAATGGAAAACCACATATTTGAGCTGGAGAGAGAGAGTGTAGGAGGCAAGGTGTAAGTACTTGGCTTGCATGTAGCAGACCCTAGTTTGATCTCCAATGCCACACCTGGTCCTCCAAACACCATTAGAAGTGAAGGAGTGACCCCTGAGCACTGAGCCAGAAGTAGCCCCTGAGCTCCATTGGCTGTGACCCAGAAACAAACAAAAAGAATTGACTGGGGCTGAGGGTGTCACTCAGCAGTATTTGCACATGCACGCGCGAGCACAAACTCACACTCATTCATTCACTCATTTTCACTCTCACTTTCATAGCATGGTGGTTCATCCTCAGGATCACAAGGCTAATTTTGAGCCATGTTATGCTATTGCCCAGCCTCTGAAGAATGCTAACCTGGAAAAGGATAAAGAATCCAAATTCAAGCACAGTTTATATTGAATGCATATCTCTTTCTCTCTGCCATGAAGTGGAAAGATCCTGAGTTAGAGTATTATAAATTAGGGGTATCTGTAGTTGTCAGTTCAAGTAGCATCATTCCTAAGGAGCCATTATTTATTCATAAGGGAATGAAAACTACAGTGTTTTGTGTATAAATCATAAATATAAACACTCTGAAAAGAACATCTGTGGGACTGGAGCAGTGGTAAGGCATCTGCCGTGCCCATGCTAGCCTAGGATGGAAATCTGTTTAATCCCCCTGCATCCTATATGGTCCCTCACTCAAGCCAGGAGTAGTAACCCCTGAGCATCTGCGAGTGTGGCCCAAAAACCAAAAAAAAAAAAAAAAAAAAAGAACATCTGTGGTATTAAAATTTCAGTGGAGGGGCTAATTTGAAAAACCTTTAAAAGTTTTTTTTTTTTTTTTATGATGGTGGGGGGAAGATTAATAGGAACAGAAAGTTCCCCCAAAATAGTTTAATAGGTATAGGAACATGAAAGTTCCGGGATAGGGGCCGGGCGGTGGCGCTCGAGGTAAGGTGCCTGCCTTACCTGCGCTAGCCTAGGAGACGGACCGCGGTTCGATCCCCCGGCGTCCCATATGGTCCCCCAAGCCAGGAGCGACTTCTGAGCGCATAGTCAGGAGTAACCCCTGAGCGTCACCGGGTGTGGCCCAAAAACCAAAAAAAAAAAAAAAAAAAAAGAAAGTTCCGGGATAGTGCTTGGTAAAAAGCATTAAGAAAATTTTAAGTTACAGGTGTATAGTATATTTTGCAGAAATGTTATATTTTTAAAAAGGGCTAGTATGTTAATTTTCACTTTATTATGTTGTTGCTATGAAAATATGACCTGCCTTGGGCTATAGGCGGAAGTCACATAGATTATGCTTTTTGTCTTTATGTAAAAAAAAGGGGGGGGGGCAGATGTGACTCCACCCTGGATTTAGGTGTATCTACCTGAGACCCGCCCATTTCTGGGCGGGGTCTTGGAAACCAGATGTTATATTAACCATACCTGCAAGACCTTGCCCATTTCCTGGGATGGGTCTTGGAAGGGGTAGATAAGGCTTTGACCAGAGAGGATTAGGGCTTTTGGCCCTTTTGGCCCTTTTTGGTCATTGGCCAGCATGGAGGTCAAAGGGAAGATGACTGAAAGGAGTTAAGATGCAGGGCTAGCCTAGAATGGCTGAATGCTTAAAAGGTTATGATATAGGCCACACATGTATTTGTGCAGCCCTGAGTTTTACTGACCCCCAGAACTCCAGCAAAAAAAAAAATTCGTGTGTATGTGTGTGTGTGTGTGTGTGTGTGTGTGTGTGTTACTCTTGATTCTGTGCTCAGTAATCATTCCTGGTGGTTTTCAGGGACCATATGCAGTGTTGAGTATCAAATGGGAGCTGCTTCCTAAAACACAAGTGCTATACTGACTCTTACTTTCTCTTTATCCCCTCAAGGACATATCTCTATTTTTTCTAAGCAGAGATAGCCTTTAATTCTTCAGCCCACTTATTTAAAACCCAGGCATTGAAGTTAAGAGTTTTCTCACTGTTTTACATACAGGTGTATGTTGTTGGAGGCTATGATGGGCAAAACAGATTGAGCAGTGTCGAATGTTATGACTCCTTTTCAAACCGATGGACTGAAGTTGCTCCCCTAAAGGAAGCAGTGAGTTCTCCTGCTGTGACAAGCTGTGTAAGCAAATTGTTCGTGATTGGTGGAGGACCTGATGATAACACTTGTTCTGATAAGGTAAAGCCATATTTTCCTACAAAAGTGACATATTCAAGAGAAATGTAAAAGGCTGATAAATGGGAGGGGGTTTACTTTTAAAATTCATCTAGTACTTTAAAGAAAAGACATTACACAACACTGGTGGTGAGAATGGCCCTAATTCACTGTCCGTATAAGCCTGAAATACAACTATGAAGGATTTGTAATTCACAGAGGTCTCAATAAAAATAAAGAAAAAAGAAAAGACTACTATGAAATTATTGTACACCTAAAATTTACTATAAAAAGCATAAGCCAATCTTACTGAAATTAGATTAATCTCAAGATTGACACCTTATATTAAATTATTTTTTTGAAAACAAATCACTATAAGGAATGAAAAATGATTCACATAAAACACAGTTGGGAAATTAATCTGCAAAGGATAAAAATTAATTCTGTGGGGCCAGCGAGGTGGCGCTAGAGGTAAGGTGCCTTGCAAGCGCTAGCCAAGGAAAGGACCAGGGTTCGATCACCCCGGCATCCCATATGGTCCTCCCCAAGCCTGGGGCAATTTCTGAGCACGTAGCCAGGAGTAACTCCTGAGCATCAAATGGGTGTGGCCTGAAAAAAAAAAGAATTAATTCCATATAGTTTATCATTTTTTTAATATTTGTTTTGGGGCCATACCTGACTTGCTCAAGGATCACTCCTGGTAGGGTTCAATGGACCATGTGAAGTGCTGGGGATCGAATTGTGCCAGCTGTGTGCAAGGCAAGTGCCCTACCCACTGTATTATCATTCCCATCCCTTAAATATATCTTTTGGAATAAACAGGAGCAAAAGAACCCTCTGCACTATAAACAAGTAACTGATTAGGATTGATGCCATAGGTGGCCGGAGAGATAGCACAGCTGTAGGGCATTTGCCTTGCATGCAGCTGATTCGAACAGACGGTGGTTTGAATCCCGGCATCCCATATGGTCCCCCGTGCCTGCCAGGAGCAACTTCTGAGAGCAGAGCCAGGAGTAACCCCTGAGCTCTGCTGGATGTGACCCAAAAAATTAAAGAAAAAAAAAGATTGATGCCATTCCTTACACCCTTGGGACAGAAGAACACTCAGGGGCCCGGAGAGATAGCACAGCGGCGTTTGACTTGCAAGCAGCCGATCCAGAACCAAAGGTGGTTGGTTCGAATCCCGGTGTCCCATATGGGTCCCCCGTGCCTGCCAGAAGCTATTTCTGAGCAGACAGCCAGGAGTAACCCCTGAGCACTGACGGGTGTGACCCAAAAACAAAACAAAACAAACAAACAAAAAAGAACACTCAGAAAATGTTTGTGTTCAAGAGACAGTGGTTAGGGTGTTTATCATGTATACGGCCCACCTGGGTCTGATCCCCTATGTACCATATGGTCCCCCAAGCTTGCCAGGAGTAACCCTGGAGTCAGGAGTGCCCCCCACAAAAAGTCCCTTCTGAATGCAAGTATTTAACACTTATTGGAAATCGCTAACTGAATTTTGACAATCCTTATTCTAAATGATATATTCATGTGATGTTAAATGTTACATATAGAATTTAGAACTTATGGTGTACAGAGTATAATGAATTTAAACTTGTTCTTTTGTGGGGGGAGGTTGGGCCACACCCAGTCACACTCAGGTTACTCCTGGTTCTGCACTCAGAAATTGCCCCTGGCTTGGGGTACCATATGGCATGCCGGGGGATTAAACCTAGGTTAGCGCATGCAAGGCACGTCCTACCTCCTGCGCCAACACTCTGGCCCCAAAACTTGTATTCTTTTGAGGACAGGATTAGCTATAAAGTTATAAAAATAAATTATATTCATATTGAGGCATAATGATGAATACAGCATGATTTTTTCCTTAACTTAGACTTAATTCTAATGGAAATAAGCAAAGCAAACTTAGTACACATTTTGTTTTTGCTGTTCTGATATGTTTGATAGCAATAAATTTGCATCTTCTTTGAGAATAGCATAATTCAGATATTTCCCATTCAAGCTAATAATACTTTTGTGAATTAATGGGATGTGATTTTTATTGCCTTTATACATTGATAGACTTTATTAAGTAAAAAAATATTTTATGGCCAGAGCAATAGCACAGCAGTAGGGTTTGCCTTGCACACAGCCGACCCGGGACAGACCCAAGTTTGATTCCCAGCATCCCATATGGTCCCCTGAGCCTGCCAAGAGAAATTTTGTTGTTGTTGTTGTTGTTGTTGTTGTTGTTGTTGTGTCACACCCAGCAGCACTCAGGGGTTATTCCTGGCTCTATGCTCACAAATCACTCCTGACAGGCTCGGTGTACCATATGAGATGCTGGGATTCGAACCACCATCCTTCTGCATGCAAGGCAAATGCCCTACCTCCATACTATCTCTCTGGCCCCTTCCAGGAGCAGTTTCTGAGCACAGAGCCAGGAGTAACCCCTGAGCACTTCCTTCCACCTGTGGCTCAAAAAAAGGTTTTAAAAGTTTAAGCATTTAGTGTTTATGTAACATTTAATATTTAAACATTTTAAAGGAATTAATGAAATATTTCTTTTATTAGGTTCAGTCTTATGATCCAGAAACCAATTCTTGGCTACTTCGTGCAGCTATCCCCATTGCCAAGAGGTGTATAACAGCTGTATCCTTGAACAACCTGATATATGTCGCTGGTGGACTGACCAAGGCAATCTACTGCTATGATCCAGTTGAAGATTACTGGATGCACGTACAGAATACATTCAGTCGGCAGGTAATTCCATAAGCAGTCCAGAAGAAATTCGTCTAGGAGGGGCCACTAACTAGCCATGACTATTAAAAATATATTGTGTTTAGGGGCCGGAGCAATAGTACAGTGGATAGGGCATTGGCCTTGCATGTGGCTGACCTGGGTTTGATCCCTAGCATCCCATACAGTCCCCTGAGCCTGCCTGGAGTAATTCCTGAGCTCAGAGCCAGGTTGAGCACTGCCAGGTATGGCCCAAGCCACCACCACCACCATCCCCCAAAAATAAAGGAATATACTGAGTTCTGAGGCCAGAGTAATAGTAGAGTAGATGGGGCATTTGCCTTGCATGTGGCCTGCCCAGTTTCAATCCCTGGCATCCCATATGGTACCCTACTAGGAGTGATTCCCAAGTACAGAGACAGGACTAATCCTACTGAAACAAGAGTAAACCTAAGCACTCTCTGGGTGTGCCACCCCCCAAAAAAAAATAAGGGGAAAAAGATTATACCATATTCATTATTAAAGTATTTCACATATGCTTATTTTATTTAAAAATTTAATTTTCTTTCTTTTTTTTTTTTTTTTTTTTTTTTGGTTTTTGGTTTTTGGGCCACACCCGTTTGACGCTCAGGGGTTACTCCTGGCTATGCAACTCAGAAATCGCCCCTGGCTTGGGGGGACCATATGGGACACCGGGGGATCGAACCGAGGTCCGTCCTACGCTAGCGCTTGCAAGGCAGACACCTTACCTCGAGCGCCACCTTCCCGGCCCTAATTTTCTTTCTTTTATTACTATATTTAAATACCTTGATAGGGGCTGGAGAGATAGCATGGAGGTAAGGCGTTTGCCTTGCATGCAGAAGGACGGTGGTTCAAATCCCGGCATCCCATGTGGTCCCCCTGAGCCTGCCAGGAACGATTTCTGAGCATAGAGCCAGGAGTAACCCCTGAGCGTAGCTGTGTGTGACCCAAAAACCAAAATAAATAAATAAACACCTTGATAACAAATATGATTGCACTTCACCAGTGCAACATTCCCATCACCAATGTTCCAAATCTCCCTCCTCCCCACCCTACCCCCACCTGTACTCTAGACAGGCTTTCTACTTCCCTCATTCATTCACATTGTTAGGATAGTTCTCAGTATAGTTATTTCTCTAACTGCACTCACCACTCTTTGTAGTGAGCTTCATGTCATGAACTGGACCTTCCAGCCCTCCTCTCTTTTGTCTCTGAGAATTATTACAAATATGTCTTTTATTTTTCTTAAAACACATAAATGAGTGAGACTATTCTGTGTCTGTCTTTCTCCCTCTGACTTATTTTACTCAGCATAATGTATTTCATGTACATTCATGTATAGGAAAATTTCATGATTTCATCTCTCCTGATGGCTGCATAATATTCCATTGTGTATATGTACCACAGTTTCTTTAGACATTCATCTGTTAAAGGGGATCTTGCTTGTTTTCAGAGTCCAATGAATATAGGTGTGAGGAAGGGATTTTTGTATTGTATTTTTGTGTTCCTAGGGAATATCCCTAGGAATGGTATAGCTGGATCGTATGGGAGCTCAATTTCTAGTTTTTGGAGGAATCTTCATATCACTTTCCATAAAGGTTGAACTAGATGGCATTCCTACCAGCAGTGAATAAGAGTTTCTTTCTCTCCACATACCTGCCAGCACTGCTTGTTTTCATTCTTCGTGATGTGTGCCAATCTTTGTGGCATGAGATGGTACCTCATAGTTGTTTTTTATTTGCATCTCCCTGATGGTTAGTGATGGGGAGCATTTTTTCATGTACCTTTCGGCCATTTGTATTTCTTCTTTCTCAAAGTGTCTGTCCATTTCTTCTCCCCATTTTTGGATGGGATTAGATGTTTGGTTTTTTTTCTTGTAAAGTTCTGTCAGTGTCTTGTATATTTTGGATATTAGCCCCTTATCTGATGGATATTGGGTGAATAGTTTCTCCCACTCAGTGGGTGTCTCGTGTATCCTGGGCACTATTTCCTTTGAGGTGCAGAAGCTTCTCAGTTTAATATATTCCCATCTCTGCTTCTATTTGTTTGGAGTGTGCTGTTTCCTCCTTGAAGATGCCTTTAGTCTCAATGTCCTGGAGTGTTTTACCTACATGTTGTTCTATATACCTATGATTTCAGGTCTGATATCAAGGTCTTTAATCCATTTGGATTTTACCTTTGTACATGGTGTTAGCTGGGGGTCTGAGTTCACGATTTCCTGTTGCACATATCCCTTGATTAGTATGAAGTTTCCATCTTTGTCCCTTAAAACTTTTCTGATTCTACAGTTTGTGTCATCTGATATTATATGGCCACCCCAGCTTTTTTAAGGGTGTTGTTTGCTTGGATGATTTTTCTCCAACCTTTGATTTTGATTCTGTTTGTTCTGACTATTCAGGTGTGTTTCCTGTAGGCAGCATAAGGTTGGATTTATCTTTTTGATCCATTTGGCCACTCTGTGTCTCTTAATTGGTGCATTTAGTCCATTGACATTGAGGGAGATGATTGTCATGGGATTTAATTTCATCTTTGTGTATACGTTTGGTGTGTCTATTGGTCTGTCTTGTCTTAAAGTAGACCTTTCAGTTTTTCCTTTAAGGCTGGTTTTGCATCTGTAAAGTTTCTGAGCTGTTGCTTACCATGAAGATATGTATCCTTCTTCAAACCTGAACGTGAGTTGGGCTGGGTGCAGTATTTTAGGTGAAGCATCCATTTCATTCATTCTTATCACAATATTCCTCCACTGTCTCCTGGCCTTGAGAATTTCTTGTCACAGGTCTGCTGGAAATCTTAAGGATGCTTCTTTTGAATGTAATTTCCCCTTTTTGATCTTGCTGCTTTCAGTATTCTATCTCTATCTGTGGGATTTGTCATTGTGACTAGGATGTTTCTTAGGGTATTTTTCTTGAGTCTCTTTTAGCTGTTATTCTTCAGGCATGCAGATTTTGATTTCATGCAATCTTTAGCTCTGGGAGTTTCTCTGTGATGATATCTTTGACTGTTGATTCTTCCTGTGGATCCCCTTCCTGGGCCTCTGGGACACCAATGATTCTTAGTTGTTTCTGTTGAGTTTATCAAAGACTTCTATTTTCATTTGTTCACATTCCTTGAGTATTTTTTCCGTTGTTTGATCATTTGCCTTAAGGTTCTTTTCCAGTCTCTTCTGCTGTATAGAGTTGTTCTGCATTACATCTTCCAGTTCACTGTTTTTGTCCTTGGCTGCTGTTACCCTTTTGGAGAGGCTTTCCATTGAGGTTTTCGGTTCAGCTACTGTGTTTTTCAGATCTGTTATTTCAGTTTGAAGTTTTCTTTTTTTTTTTTTTTTTGTTTTTGGACCACACCCGGCATTGCTCAGGTGTTACTCCTGGCTGTCTGCTCAGAAATAGCTCCTGGCAGGCACAGGGAACCACATGGGACACCGGGATTCGAACCAACCACCTTTGGTCCTGGATCGGCTGCTTGCAAGGCAAATGCCGCTGTGCTATCTCTCCGGGCCCCAGTTTGAAGTTTTCTGATTTCTATCTTTGTGTTCTGTTCAGCTAGAACTATGGTTTTTTTAATTTCCATGAGGATCCTCCATATTTCTATTCTAAACTCATTATCTGAGAGATTAATCAGATGGTTGGTATTTTTTGGATCATCAGAACTATCATCTTTATTCTCTGTGCAAGGTGTTTGCCTGCAAGGTTTCCCCATTGTCATGCTTGTAGTGTGATTTTTTCTGCATGTTATGGTGGAGTTCATTAGTTAGACAGAGCGCGTGACGGCAAAGCAACACAGAGCTCCATGCTCTTCTGGAGCCTCTAGGAGACAGTTTTTGCTGAGCCCTTCTGGCTCTCTCAGGAGAGCTTCAGGAGACAGAAGAGAAGAGAAACACACAAAGCCAACAGGTCCCTCAGTCTCTCCCCTTTATAAAAAATTTAACTCCTTATAATGCCTATTTTTAACTCCTTCCCAGGAATTGTTTTGTTGAAATATCTTGCTTTTTATCACCCCACAGAAAATTAACTATTGCAGGCAAGCTGTTGATTTTCTTTTACCCTTAACCTTCTTCAGAACTTTATTCTTTACCCTCTCTCTTGCATATTTAAAAAGGAAAAATGTTCCCAAAGTACTTCGTTTCTTTTTGTGGTTAGAGGCGAGGTAAATTTGTTGGGTTGTTTGTTTGGTAAGTTGGGTTTTTTGGAATGTGAGGGGCATACCCAGAAGTATTCAGGGAGACCATATGGGATTCTGGAAATCAAACCTGGCAGGCCACATACAAGACAAATGCCCTGCCCACTCTACTATTGCTCTTATACATTCAGACCTCATTGCTGGTGCTGGGGAGAGGGCTCAGAGGTGCCAGAACATGCTCTGCATATAGGAGGCCCAGGTTCCATCACCTCATGGTTCCTCCCAGCACCTCCAAGGACCAATTTCCCTTCCTGTGGGGGGTGGGGAGAGAGAGAGGCAGAGACAAAGACTCACACAGAGTCCCCTGAGACCACACACACACACACACACACACACACACACACACACACACACACACACACACAGTCCCCTGAAGACTGCCAGGAGCAACCCCTCACCCCCATGCACAGAGCCAGGAACGTCTGCCAAATGCCCAAACATCACAACAAAACTTCTCTTTCCTAGGAAGGGGCTGGAGAGATAAGATAGGTAGAGTAGTTGAGTCTTGCCTTGTGTGTTCACAGTACTGAGTTACATTCCCAGTACTGGCCCAGTGGCCAGTCAGACACTATTAGAAAGCCCCAAATTCTGGGACTAGAATGATAGCACAATGGGTAGCGTGTTTTCCTTGCATGTGGCCAATCCAGGTATCATTCCTGGCATCTCATATGGTCCCTCAAACCTGTCAGGAGTAATTTTTTTTTTTTTTTTTTGGTTTTTGGGCCACACCTGGTAACGCTCAGGGGTTACTCCTGGCTATGCGCTCAGAAGTTGCTCCTGGCTTGGGGGACCATATGGGACACTGGGGGATCGAACCGCGGTCCGTCCAAGGCTAGCGCAGGCAAGGCAGGCGCACCTTACCTTTAGCGCCACTGCCCGGCCCCAGGAGTAATTTTTGAGAGCAGAGACAGGAGTCACCTCTAAATACCACTGAGTATGGTAAAAAAATAAAATAAGATAAAAAGAAAATAAAGAATGCTCCAAGTTCTTATAATTATAAGTTAATGTTTAATTTATATTGAATCTTTTTTGTCTATTCAGATGATTTTTTAAAAACATTTATAGATATTTTTATTCCAATCTTTTTTTTTTTTTTTTTTGGTTTTTGGGCCACACCCGGCGGTGCTCAGCGGTTACTCCTGGCTTTCTGCTCAGAAATAGCTCCTGGCAGGCACGGGGGACCATATGGGGCACCAGGATTCGAACCAACCACCTTAGGTCCTAGATCGGCTGCTTGCAAGGCAAACGCTGCTGTGCTATCTCTCCAGGCCCTTATTCCAATCTTTATTAATGTTATTAATGTTATTAATGCAGATGCTTAAGCATTATTGATAAAATGTTTTTCTAACAGAAAGCCAATATCCCATTTTTAGAAGAAAATACATTTATATTTTTATAGGCCCATTCAGATTTTCCCTTAAATGTTTCTTTTCTGGACTTGTTTTTCTCAAGCCCTTATTCTCTCTTAAACATGAATGTCATCTCTTTCTCTACTCTCACCTGATCTTTCTAAGTAAGATTGATTCAATAAAACTTTTTGCTTCACTAAAAAAAACAGTTATTTGGGAGGCTAGAGAGATAGTATAGTTGGGGAGGGGTACAGTGCTTCCCATGCATGCAGCTGAGCTGCATGCAAGGATGGTTTCATCCCCAGTACCCCATATTGTCCCTGAGCCCCGACAGGAGTGACACCTGACTGCAGAACAAAGAGTAAGTTCTAAGCACAGCTGATAAAGGGTACAAAAACTATAAATTGAATGAATTTTTTAAGTTTTATTTTTGGGCCACACTGGGGTATGATCAGGGCTTATTCCTCATTTTGTGCCCAGGGGTCAATCCTAGCAGTTGGATACTGGGGATTGAACCTAAGTATGCTGTGACTAAGACAATTGCTGTGCTATCTTAACCACTGCTACCTTTCTGACCTGTAAAAAATTTTATTAAATTTTTTTATCTTTCCTCTTATACTAAATTGTGTTTGTGGTATTCATCTACAAATGTAAATTTTAAATATATTGCATATAAATCTTAGAATGTATTATAGAATTATTTTGTCCTATTAATTTTTTCAATATACATACCTTTAAAAAGATAGTTGTTGGAGAAAGTTTTTCAACTTACTGATTTATAATTTTGTGCAATTTTGGGAGTTTAACTTTATTCAACTATGTGTCACAACCTTCATATAATTTTTTTGTAAAAAAAAATATTCTTTTGTATGCCGGAGAGATAGCACAGCGGTAAGGCATTTGCCTTACATGCTGAAGGACGGTGGTTCGAATCCCAGTATCCCATATGGTCCCCCAAGCCTACCAGGAGTGATTTCTGAGCATAGAACCAGGAGTAACCCCTGAGCGCTGCCAGGTGTGACCCAAAAGAAAAATTCTTTTGTAAAGAAACATAGTAAGGAAATGGCAAATTCAAAGACATCATATCGGGAGGTTTTGTCCTTAAAACTGAGCTTAGGTGGCAGGTGGTGGGGTGGGGTGGCTGCTAGGACCCCTGGGACATTAGTGGAAGGAGAAGGACTCTGGTGATGGGTGTGATGTTGGGCTGATGGATGCATGAAAAAGTATAATTACAGAATGGGAAATCTTGAAATCTCTGTAAAAATGGTTTTTTGAAAAGATCATTATACCTTCACCACCACACCACACACATTTCACTGGTGTGTGATGTCTCATTGTCATCTTGATTTGCAATTCCTGATAATAAGTGTGATGAGCATTTTTTCAAATGGCTGATAGTTGTCCATATGTGAATCTTTTTTTGATTGGTTTATTGATTTTGTTGTTATTGAGCTTGTGAATTCTTATGTAGATTGGATATTAGCTCTTTATTTGTATGGTATGTAAATATTTTCTCTTATTCAGTAGGGTATCTTTATTTGCGGGGGTCTTTTCTTGTTTGGGGGCCACAAATAGTTGTAATTAAGATCTACTCCTCTCGGGGCCGGGCGGTGGCGCTAAAGGTAAGGTGCGCCTGCCTTGCTTGCGCTAGCCTTGGACGGACCGCGGTTCGATCCCCCGGTGTCCCATATGGTCCCCCAAGCCAGGAGCAACTTCTGAGCGCATAGCCAGGAGTAACCCCTGAGCGTCACAGGGTGTGGCCCAAAAACAAAAAAAAAAAAAAAAAAAAAAAAAAAAAAGATCTACTCCTCTCACTACATCAGTACATCTCATATCAGAAATTTATATGGGATGGTGGGAATTGAACCCAGGTCATTTGTGTGCAAAGCAAGCACCTATCCAGTGTACTCTCTCTCAGACCCTTTTTTAGGTGTTTTGTTTTTGTTTTTGTTTTTTTGGGCCACACCCGTTTGATGCTCAGGGGTTACTCCTGGCTAAGTGCTCAGAAATTGCCCCTGGCTTGGGGGAGCCATATGGGACGCTGGGGGGATTGAACCGTGGTCCTTCTGCAAGGCAGACACCTTATCTCTAGCGCCACCTTGCCAGCCCCCTTTTTTAGGTTTTTTTTTTGCTATGCAAAAAACTTTTTAGTTTTATATAGTCTCATTTATTTGAGTATCGCTTTTTTTTTTTTTTTTTTTTGCCTTTTGCCTTTTGCCTTTTGCCAGTAGAGTCAAAATGTTGAAAGTATATATTCTGGAAGTATATATCCTTTGAGATATATATTCTGGAGAGCTCTGCCAGTTTCCTTCTATATGTTTCATGTTTTCTGGTCAAATTTTGATTTCCTTAATCCACACTAAATTAACTTTTGTGTATGGTGTTAGATACAGATCCTAGTTTGATTATATTTTTGCATGAGCTATCCAGTGTTTCTGCACCATTTGTTAGAACAGGTTTTGCTTGTTCCACTTCAAGTAACAAGCTCCTTTAGAGTAACTCAGTAGATCTGAAGTTCTGGACTCTTAAATTTTATTTCATTGGTCTGAGTCAGTCTTTATAGCAGTACCTCAAACATTTGATTACTATAGCTTTATAATATAATTACAGTCAGGAAATGAAATACCCTCAACTACAATCATGTTTGTAATCATGTTGTTTAAATAAAGTTTTTTTTTAAAAAGTAAAATAAAACTGTACAATTAGTGGTTCCTCAAAGTCAAACAAATATCTTTAAAAATACCTTCCATCTTATTTTTTTCCTCAGAATTGCTTTGACTATTTCCATACAAATTTTAGTAGTGTTTGCTCTAAATCCTTGATGAATGTTAGTCGGATTTTGCATTAATTCTGTATAATGCTTTGATTAGGATCCATGAACATAGATTTTTTTTTCATTCCCTTATGTTCTACTCTATTTCTTTCAGTAACATAGTTTTTCGCATCCTTTGTTATGTTTATTCCCAAGTATTTAATGTCTTGAACTCTTTCTTTTTTTTCTTTTTCTTTCTTGTGGTATTATAGTTCACACTACTAGTGAAATTGTTATTTTATAGTTGTAGAGATGCTACATCAATCTTTTCACCAATGTTTCAAGATTCCAACACCATTATCCCACAGGTTTTAGACAATGTTTTTTTTTGGGGGGAGGGTTGTTTGTTTGGTTTGGTTTTAGGGCCACACCCGGTGACACTCAGGGGTTACTCCTGGCTATGTGCTCAGAAATCGCTCCTGGCTTGGGGGACCATATGGGATGCCAGGGGATTGAACTGCGGCCCGTCCTAAGCTATCGCACACAAGGCAGGCGTCTTACTGCTAGCGCCACCACTCCAGCTTCTTTAGACGTTGTTTTAATGTTTGTTTTTTCTTTCTTTTTCTCCTAGTTCATTGTTTTCATGTAGAAATGCAACCAATTTTTGCAGCCTATTACTTTGCTGTATTGGTGTATTGCTTCTAAGAGTCATTTAATGGAGTCTTAGGGATCTTCTACATATATTATCATGTTTTCTGAAAATAGTGGTAGTTTGGGACTTTTTTTTTTTTTTTTTTTTTTTTTGTTTTTGGGCCACACCCATTTGACGCTCAGGGGTTACTCTTGGCTATGCGCTCAGAAGTCGCTCCTGGCTTGGGGGACCATATGGGACGCCGGGGGATCGAACCTCGGTCCATCCTAGGCTAGCGCAGGCAAGGCAGGCACCTTACCTCCAGCGCCACCGCCCGGCCCCAGTTTGGGACTTCTTTTCCAATCCACATACTATTGATTTCTTATTCTTGCCTGATCGTTGTTGTAAGAACTTCCAAATTATATGAGTAAAAGTGAAGAGAGTGAATACAACATTAGCAAACAAATACAAGTTTGTCCCACTACTTTGGGATGCATTGTTTCTATTTATAAATGGATGTTGTCTTGTCAAAATCTTTTCTACATCTATTGATATGATTGTATGACTTTTATCTTTCTATTTGTTGATGTAATATATTGCATTATTTGTGTATATTGAATGATTCTTGTATCTCTAGAATGAATTCCCACTTGATCATGATGATTGAATGAACCATTTGATAAATTGTTGAATTCTGTTTGCTAAGATTTTGATATATTTCTTTGCATTGATAGTATGTATTCTATCTTAAAACATACTTCAGGGGTCTGGAGAGAGTACAGTAAGGCAGTTATGTGGCATGAAGCTCACCTGGATTCAATTCCTAGTACCTTATATGGTCTCCTGAGCACCCTCCAGGAGAATGATTGCTGAATTTTAAAGCCAGGTTTAAGCCCTGAATTTAGCCAGAGGTGGCCCAAAAACCTAAATCTCAATCTCTCTCCCCACACACCCCTATACACATATATTTCAGGACCAGTGATGTAACTTGGTGGTTGAATACATGCTTTGTATGTATGAGGCTCTGGTTCAATTCCTCACCGGGGGGGGGGGGGGGGGAATAAAAAACAGTTTCCTTTACCTTTGCGTAATTACTGAGCATCACACAGAGCAGAAGTTGAAGAAAAGGTGATTAAATATTTTATCAATATTTCAATCAATATATATGTGTTTTTTGGTTTTTGGGCCACACCCGGCAGCGCTCAGGGGTTACTCCTGGCTATTTGCTCAGAAATAACTCCTGGCAGGCACGGGGGACCATACGGGATGCCGGGATTCGAACCAACCACCTTAGGTCCTGGGTCGGCTGCTTGCAAGGCAAACACCGCTGTGCTATCTTTCTGGCCCCTCCTCAATCAATATTTTGATTGTGTTAAATTGCATCTTACTTTACTTTTCTGTTTACTACCAAACTTCTTTTAAGTGATTAATTTTCTTATTTTTTTTCTAAATGTATCTGGTCAAACAGGAAAACTGTGGCATGTCTGTGTGTAATGGCAAAATATACATCCTGGGTGGAAGACGGGAAAATGGAGAAGCCACAGACACTATTCTTTGTTACGATCCTGCAACAAGCATCATCACGGGGGTAGCTGCAATGCCCAGGCCAGTGTCCTACCACGGCTGTGTGACTATTCACAGATACAATGAGAAAGGCTTTAAGCTCTGAAGCCAAGGATACCTCATCCAGGAATCCCCATCGATTCAAGATATGAAAGGTTTTTTAAAAAAACAAACAGAACTCAAGTGGGAACTTGATATATCTCCTTAGTACCATTAAAAAAAAAAAAGGTAATGGTAATCATGGTGCCTTTTCCCCTACCCCTACCCCAAATCCTGCGTTTCGAACTGTAATAATATTTTTCCCATAATCAAAGGAAGAAAAAAAATCCTTCTGTTTGTTTGAAAGTAATAGAAGTTGATGTTTGGATGTCATGAGCTTCCCTTTGCAAGTATTTGTAAGAACTTTTATGTTGTAGGAAATAGTGTCAACCTGCATACCTTTTAGGACTGTCTGAATGATTTCTTCCTTTACGTATGTTATCTGCAAGACTGTGTGTTCTATTTTGTAATTATGTGAGTTAGGGCTTCATTTAGTTTGAATCTTAGAATGACTTCTAAAAGTAGTATGTTTTTAAAAAACCACCCCTATTCATCTCAATTAGTTTTATTGAAGATTTTTTTCTGTAACTTGATAAAAATGAAATGACAGTATTCTCCCTATCATAATATACTGAATTATTCTGGCTTTTTTTTTTAATTTTTGTGTCATATGAAACATAGTTTGAGAAAAAAAAGAAGAAACTATTGTACTAGGTGGAAAATACAATAGCCCATGTCATTAAGATGGACACTAAAATTACAGGCTATTTACCAAGAGAAAAATGTGAACCTATCATGGCCCCTTGGTGACTTTCAAAGTTACTATGAACCATGTCTAAACTTTGTAAGGAAGTTCTCTTCTTTGAGTCTAGCAAGTTTTTGAAATCTATTTTAAGAAAACAGGGACAGGCGTTCACCTTCACACTGAAGAGTTTTACCCTATTAGTGTGATCCTTTGGTTGTGGCCTCTTCCCTGAGGATTCAACTTCCTTGAGAATGGCTACAAGTGCTGTTTCTACCCCTGAGTTGCTTGCATAAAGTGGGGACCACCTATCTGTGGGTCCATTTGGTTTTTAAAATGCGCTATCTTAAAAAGACTGTAGTTGACAGCTGTAGTTGAGGCAGCTAAGGTGATTCATTCATTCGTATTCATTCATTTGTACCCATGATGAAGAGCTCTTCATCATGAGCATATCATGTTCAAGCTCACATACCAGGAATTTTCCTGGTAGAGATTTTTCAACACCAAATTTAAAACTTACTCATTTTTAAAAACAGATATCAGTTACTTTTTAGGCAAGTGGAATGGCGGGAGCTTCTCTTTTAGTAATTCTTATCGTTCCTACATGGACAGAAGTAATTCACAGTATTTTAAGGATGTTCCATGTAGTGTGTTGTATTTTAATGTCCCAGGCACTATTGTCTGCCATTATAATTGTATGCTCCTATCCCTGCATATATAATAATAATTGTATATGTATAATTATATAGGTGAGATACAAAGATGAGATTATATTGTCACAGATTAATGTTAACATCAAGGACATTTAAACAAAAACTTGTGTTGGTATAAATTACTTTTATATTTTTTCATCTTAGAATGATACAAATTTCAAATAAAATATCAAACATCAACTTTAATGTTTATTAGCTAGAATTCTTTGTGGACTTTGAATTCCAAAGGAAATTCTTAGAAATGTAACCATTTTGAAGAAATTTTTATTTTTCAGTTCATAATTTGAAAAATGTACCTTTTGTGATGACTGTGAGCAATTAAAAAACAATTGGCTCTCATGCTAATTGAAAGACAATTATAGCTACAATTGGGATAGTAGTACTTTACAAATTACTTTAAAAGTAAACATCTAGTTTCTTATACCTTTTAGAGATAATGAAATCTATTTAATACAGAGAATATCTGCAGTAGGTGAGAATCTTTGCAATAAGTGCGCATGAGGACAGTATGCTGAGGATTATATATGTGTTTTTTATGTATTTTTACAAGATCAATCAGACACAAGACTTTCTCAAGATATCTTGTATTTTAGTACCTGTGTTTATTGTAAAGAAAGCTTAACTCTTGTATTATATGATACACTTATTTTTAATATTCATGTTTTAAATGTAATCATTTGAAATGAAATCCTATAAAAGAGAATTTGTTGAAACATAAGCTTCATACCAATATTGTTTCACTTTTTTCTCTACATAATTTTAAATTACATCAATTAGGTTGACAACCAACTTGAATCCTAGGAAATTAAAGTAACTTTTTAGAGCTATAAGTCATACTTTAATTTCTTCTTCCTTTACTGCTTTTTGATAATTACTGGTATTAATGTTGGTAAAGAATTTTTATAAAGTAACTAGTCTGTCAGAAGTGAAATATCAATGAGGCTAGCATTTGGTTATATTCATGTAGCCATCCCATAGTTGGCAAATTTTCTGTGAAACTCAAACCTTTCGGTTAGTATGTATGTGTGTATATATGTATATATGTAGACAGATAGTATAATCACGTACTCAGATATGCAAACTCTTCAAATTCGATCAGTTGTGATAACCTAAAAAAGGCACACACAGTAAATATTACTTGCTTTATTTAATTCAGTTCCAGAAGTTTTTTTCAATTGTGCGTTTCTAAAATGTATTTTCATATTTGAAAATACATAATAACTATAATTACTATAATGATTTGTAGACAGTCAAAATCTATGATACATACATTTTACAAGATTTGAAAATGGAGGTAAAGATGAGTTTGTTAAACTCAGCTGCAATACCTCAGTGGGACAGGAAATTCAAAGGTATGTTTTAGGGATCAACAGAAAAGTTTTACTTTTTATGAACTTTAATCCTTTGCCAAGATTTCCTCTATGTGAATGGGCTGTAAAGTAATCTGAGTTTTACAACAAAGAAACCTTTCTAGGGACTGTAGTAAATGTAACATCAGGTAGGGCACTTATCTTGCAGGGAGCTAACCCAGGTTCAATCCCCACCATCCCATATTGTCCCCTCAGAACTTTCAGTAATGATTTTTATGGGGGTTTTCCTGCCACACTCATTTGATGCTCAAGGGTTACTCCTGGCTAAGCGGTCAGAAATTGCCCCTGGCTTGTGGGGGACCATATGGGACGCCGGGAGATCGAACCGCCATCCTTCCTTGGCTAGCACTTGCAAGGCAGGCACCTTACCTCTAGCGCCACCTTGCTGGCCCCAGTAATGATTTCTGAGCACAGAGATAGGAGTAACCCTTGAACACCACCAGGAATAGCCAAAGAGGAAAAATACCTTAAAAAAAAAAAAACTCTAATCTTTCCACTGACTTCACTGTACAATTTTGAAATTGTTTTTTGGTTCTTTGGTGACATTTTTTTTCCCTAAAAGATTGATGTGCAGGATTTTATCCTTCCAGTTAAACCTGTTCATTTAAAAAAAGTGATGAGAAATACTCAGGGAGGGTATTGCCTATTTGGGGTGTTCGTAGTGCCATAACTGAACTTGCAGCTCATGATTCTAGAGTAAATTAAACTTAATAAAGGCACTTCACACATGACATTGAACATTGGTTGAACATTGGTTCTTTGATATTGAGAAAGATGAAAATGTTCTGTTGACTGATACATTTTCTCTTAGTGACTATGATTTGTTTATATCTCTTGTCAGCTAAACTTCTGACTCTCAGGAAAGACAAAAGTTCAGCCTCACTACTTTTGTCAATATGCAAACCAGGTGTTGTTTTTCTGTTGTCTGGATATGACAATAACTTTTTAATTTTTGAGAATTGCTGTGAGAACTCATACAAGAAAAGAGAAGGGTTGAATTATTTGTGCCTTTTTGTGTCTTGAGATTTATTTGTGGAAAAGGCAAGAGATTGTGTTAATGTGGTGCCAGGTGATAAAATAATGTCTCTTAAAGGCTTCCTGTGGATTGCCTTGGTTTTACTACACTCAAGACACCAGTGAACCTCAACATGATTTTGGCCTTACTAGAATTTACTGTACATTGTATGTTGTGTTGAAAACCAGGTTTACATCCCCTTACCCAATGGTTCTTTTTAGTTAAATAAATTCACTGTACCAAATATCCAGAGCAGGTTAATTTGGTTACCGTCAGATAGTAGTTGAACTGGCTAGTTATACTTCCTGTGACATCCCATATTAGGCATTAGAAACCACTTGAGCCAGGAGTATAATTCCAGAGACATTTTCAACATACTTTAGACATTTATAGTGTAATTTATATGAACGTTTTATATGAACGTGTGTGATTGCCTAGATATAATAAATTTGCTTGGCTGCTAAAATCGATCAACATTTTGAAACAGCAATTGACCTAACTTATTTTCTATATTGTTCCAAAGAATATGTTTTCATATTGTCGAAAGAACGGTCTCTGAATTAATTTATGTGCCTTAAGTTCTCTAGTGCTGTTTCCCGTCTTTTTTTTTTTTAGTTCTAATCTAATTTAAACTTACCCAACATAATTGCATATGTACTTCGTATAAAATAGTTTTCTTTTCAAAAAATTTTAAATGACCATCTATCCTGTGGTTGCTTGGCAGAATGAGACTGTTGAGAGAAATTGTTGGGTGTTTGGGGTTTTGTTAATATTTTTTGATTGTTTCATCTTTGTTACCAAGGTGCTTTTTTAAGATATTCAGAGAAACATTTACATTGCATCGATTAAACCCTTGTAACCATCATCTGCCAGATCCACCATCCATCCATCCATCCATCCATCAAGAAAGTAAATCTACTTTTATTCTATTCTTATATATGACCTTTTCCCCTCTACAGGCCTTTTCAAATCTAACCCTCTTGAGAAAGTTCTTACTCTTCCTTCCCCAGCACTCCTCACTGTGGCTTCCATATTTAAAATTCTTTGAGAGTTTCTGTAGCTATGAAAACACAATTATAGTGTTGGATGAAAGCACAGTATCCTTTACTTCTTGTACAGACCTGTTGCAGCCAAACGTCATTTGCTCTCAATTAGAGACTCCCCAAGTCTCTGCAGGGAAGAATAGAAAAGCTTTGTGCTTCTATGTTCCCAGCTCAATTGTAGCACATGAGTAGCGATGTGTTTTAAATATACTTTGTGCATAGCTTAATTCTGTAAAAAGCTGTATCTAATAAAATGTCTTCTAACCCTGATACTTGACTTCATGGTTGTATTAAATTTTGTTTACCAAAAAATTGATGTCCTGTTTTATTTTTAGTATATTCAAGTGGTGTGTGGCAGTGGGATGACAAAACACATTAATAATATGTGTCCATAAAGTAGCTTAAAGGTTAAATAAGAAATGGGAAATATTAGTGTATACAAGGAAAGGCCATGTTGGTTGAGGATAAAGTTAAAAGAAAATTTTACAGTCTATTATACATGTGTTATATAATTATATATAATCTTTTTTAAATCTGAAATCCATGGAAATGTTATTGTTTCCCCCAAAATAAAGTTTAATTGGGGCCGGAGAGATAGCATGGAGGTAAGGCGTTTGCCTTTCATGCAGAAGGTCATTGGTTCAAATCCCGGCATCCCATATGGTTCCCCCGTGCCTGCCAGGAGCAATTTCTGAGCCTAGAGCCAGGAGTAACCCCTGAGCACTGCCGGGTGTGACCCAAAAACCAAAAATAAATAAATATATAAAGTTTAATTATCAGAAAATAATCTATAGCATTTATACTCTATTGTCTTTTGGCTCAGGTTTCAAAAATACCTCAATATTAATTTGAAGGTTTATGGTTTAAGGATTTTTATTTTAGGGACTAGAGAGATAATTACAGTAGGCTGGACACTTACCTTCCTGCAATTAGCAAGAGTTTGACACTGGTACCTCCTATGATCCAGTGAGCCAGGAGTGACCCCAAAAAAGGCAAAACAAAGAGTTTTATTTCAGGGCTTGGAAAGATAGTACAGTGAGTAGGGTACTTATCTTACACATTTTCAGCTCTGTATATGGTTCCCCAAGCCTTACAAGGAGTGATCCTAGTACATAGAGCCAGGAATAACCCCAGAACACAGCTAGATGTGACCCCAAAAAAAAACAATAGCAAGTTTGAGTACTTCTTAATGTGTTTCTGTGTGTGTGTCTGTGTGTGCGGGTATGTGTTTTAATTTATTGGTTTTTGGGCCACACCCAGCGGTGCTCAGGGTTTACTCCTGGCTTTGCACTCAGAAATCGCCTCTGGCAGGCTGGGGGCCCATATGGGATGCCAGAAATCCAACCGGTTTCCTCCTAGGTCTGCCACATATAAGGCAAATGCCCTACTGCTGTGCTATCTCTTCGACCCCTGAATAAATGTTTTAAGTTGTTTTCATTTTAATTTTTCTGTAGCTATAGCTGAAAGAACATGGACCTGAACAGATATGCTTCCAGCCAATACAATACTGGCAAAAGCTTATTCATATCTGAGTGAACTTCCTTTATTCTAGGAAATGGTTGTGATACAACTTACAAGCAGATGAGATAATGGAATAGAAGTTGAAAGGTGACTCTGATTCTGGCACTTTCTCATTCTGGTTCTGTTGATTTCTCTGTAGCTAATTCAGGACAAAATAGCAAAGTGCAAAGACAGGGAAATTGAAGGAATGCAGAGTATTTGTTAACTTGAACAAATGAGCAAAGAACATGAGTCTTTTTTGTTTTGTTTTGTTTTGGGGCCACACCCGGCAGTGCTCAGGGGTTACTCCTGGCTGTCTGCTCAGAAATAGTTCCTGGCAGGCACTGGGGACCATATGGGACACCAGGATTCGAATCAACCACCTTTGGTCCTGGATCGGCTGCTTGCAAGGCATTCGCCGCTGTGCTATCTCTCCGGACCCGAACATGAGTCTTTTGTACCCTAAAATTTTCTAAAGAAAAAAAAAAACACCTCAAGGGACCAGAGCAATGGCGCAAGCAGTAAGGCATTTATCTGTCTTGCACATGCTAGCCTAGGATGGGCCTCAGTTCGATCCCTCAGCATCCCATATGGTCTCCCAAGCCAGTGCATAGCCAGGAGTAACCCCTGAGAGTCACCGGGTGTGGCGGAAAAACCAAAGGAAAAAAAAATACATCAAGGCCAGGGAAACAGTACTGGGATTGAGGTACATGCCTTGTATGCAGCTGGCCCCAAGTCGATCCCTGGATCTACACGACTTTTGAGCTTCACTAGATATAGTCACTGAGGCTCCTGAATATTATGGGATACTTTCAGCAGTCCCCAACACCACAAATTGTAAGCAGCCCTGCAGCTTCAGGCCATGACTTTGAGCCTCCATCCCCATGTTTGATAATAGACAGAGTGCCCTGACATCCTCTTAGAAAAAAGAAAAAAAAAATCACTTCAGACTTACAGGAATGAAGAGGAGAGGACTTGACCTACCTCAGTTTCTCTATTAACTTTTAATGGGAACCAAAAAAAGTGGTTTCCTTCTGATTGTGTTGATGTGTCTTGGGGTGTGTGTGTGTTGGAACCACACTTGGTTATACTCAAGGCTTATATTTCCCTCAGTAATTCACTACTGATGGTGCTCAGGGGACCATGTGTGGGGCCAGAATTTTGAAAGGGGCTCACTCACATGCAAAAGAAGCATCTTAGCCTCTTTACTATTTCCAAACTATATATATTGACTTGACACCTTTGGGTGATTTAATTAACTGGTTGAGAGATGGATGAGCTAATTTCTAGAGATAATAAACAACTTGCTAGTAAGCGCACCTTTTATATATAAATCAACCAATCCCTTGTCCAGTACTTCCCTTGCCTTAACCTTGGGTTCAGGGTCTAGACAACTAAGCACAGCCCACATAGCCATGCCTCTTTGAATTATTCAAGCTAGTTGGTTCTATACTGGTTTTTTGGTTCTGGTTTTTTTCTCCCTACCTTGACTTTTCCATGGAAACCCCAATAAAAATTGATCTAAGCCATCCCCACATTTGTTTTTGACACTGGTGATTTTTCTTGCATCTTGTGTGTGTGATGTTGTGCCTTTTATTCCTATGGGAACTATTGTATAACAAAACAAAAACTGATTCAAATAGCTATTTTAGTCTATTTAAACTCTAGGACTATAGATGGAAAATGCTTGGTTTTCATGTAGCTGATGTCAGTTCAAATCCCTGGCACCCTGAGCACCACCAGGAGTGATCCCTGAGCATGGAGCCCTCAGTAGACCCTGAGCAGCCCTGGGTGTTATCCGAAAGTCAATGCAACAAATACTACTATTGGTAATAATAATTATTATTATAGATTTTAAAGGGTTAAGATACATACTATGCATATGGGGAAGCCTGGGTTTGATCCCTGGCATCCATGGTCTGTAAAACATTCTCAGAAGTAGTACTCCCCTCACACCCACCCCAATCAACCAACTAGGCATAACCCCCAGAGCACTTCACAGTGTGGCCCAAAAATAATTAAAGTAGGCTTTAACACAGGACCTCTAAGTCACAGTTCAATAAGATAATTCATAGTAAAAGGGAAATCAGTTCAAGTATCAAGGTTTTGAGTATTTATTGAGAGAAAATGTAAAGAGGAGCAGCATAGGAAGACCAACAATATCCAAATGGAGTAAAGAAATTTTTAATTTTATTTATTTGGGGCGGGCACACCCAGCAATGCTCAGGGTTGCTGTGCTCAGCGATTACTCCTAGTGGTGTTCAGGTAACCATACCAGTTGCTGGGGATCAAACTGGGATCAGCCTCATGCAAGGCAAGTGCCTTACCCCTTGTATTATCTCTTCAGCCAGACAGGATTTTAAAAGCTATTTATTTAACACACACTTTGTAGTCTTAATAGTCACTGATCAATACTAAAGGTTACAGGAATTCAGTGACCACAGATAGGTAGTGGGAGTGGGTGATAGTGGAGTGGGTATCTTATTAAATAATTCAGAAACCTGTCTTTAAGAAACTTAATAGTTTGTAGCATGGGTGGCAGCCCCAGAAATGAACTAAAACTATCTCCAATCTCCACAGGAAGCAGCATTGGCCAGATGGTGCCCCAGCTGCAACCTGCCAATGGCTATGGCTGTAACAGTGAGGCACAGCTGTTGCAGAGAACAGGTGTCTTCTGAAAGTAGTTTGGGTCCCTCTGTGTGACCAGCCTTCTTTAGACTATGTGGCCTGTAGGACTCTGTGGACCTTTCCAGGTCATTTCCTTGCACTTTTTTTTTTGGGGGGGGGGGCCACACCCAGCGGTGCTCAGGGGTTACTCCTGGGTATCTGCTCAGAAATAGCCCCTGGCAGGCACGGGGGACCTTATGGGATGCTGGGATTTGAACCAATGACCTTCTGCATAAAAGGCAAACACCTTACCTCCATGCTATCTCTCCGGCCCCGCACTTTTTTTTTGGTAACTTTTTTGGGTTTTGGGTCACACCTGGCAATGCTCACTCCTCACTCACTGCTTGAGGCGCCATATAGAACACTGGGGATGAACCCGGGTCGCCCTACCCGCTATACTATTTCTTGGGTCCTTCCTTGCATGTGTTTTTTATTAACACATTGACTCTGGCACTGCAATTTGTGACTCATTCTGGTGGCATTATTAAAGAAATCCTAATTTCAATAAATAAATTCAATTTTGGAAACTACCAATAAGTAATTTTCAACTACATCAGGGTTTCCTGTTTGTTTACCAAATCAACTTAACGAACTATAATTCTACCTAATTAGTGGTAGTGTCTATCCAATGGGTCATCCAGGTGTGAGTCACCAGTGGTACATGCTGGTGTCAGCATTTAAATTCCTTACAGGTTTGAGTTCCTCTTAGCATCTGCTCAGAAAATACAGGACTAGCACATGTGTCAACTTTTCAGGCTCCTTATGCTCTCTTCAGACTCATTATGCTTTCTGAAGCCCTCCCCTAATCCAAATGTTCTAACCTCAGTTGTTCCCCTTAAATAAGACTCACTGGGAACCATGTGAAAAATAGGTTTTGAAGTCAGGATTGTGCTTACATGCTAACTTGAACCTTCACCACTTGTAGGTTAGGGCAAGACATTTAGCCTTTAGGCGCCTGTTATTCCTCTTTCCAAATAGCCTTATTGTGTAATAGCTATTTTCCAAAATAAACTACAAGATCAGGGCCAAAATGATAGCACAGGGAGATAGAGCACTTCTTTTGCCCACAGCCAACCTGGGTTCAGTACCTGGCATCCATATGGTTCCCTGAACACGTTTAGGAGTTGATTCTTTTTTTTTTTTTTTTTTGGTTTTTGGTTTTTGGGTCACACCTGGTGACCCTCAGGGGTTACTCCTGGCTATGCGCTCAGAAATCACTCTTGGCAGGCTCAGAAGACCAGATGGGATGCCAGGATTTGAACCACCATCCTTATACATGCAAGGCAAACGCCTTACCTCCATGCTATTTCTCCGGCCCCAGGTCTGCCCAATCTTGAATGTAGAGTAAACCTTGAATATCGCTGGCTGTGGCCCACAAAAATAAATAAATTACCCTGTAATTTATTACAGGGTAATTTATTCATCAGAATGTAAAAGCATTTATCATCAGGGTTTGGCAGTGGTGCTCAGTCAGGAATTATAGTTGCTAACCTCTTAGAGTGTGTGCATTTGTTAATTTGGCCAATATTGAAGTCACTAAGGATCCGGTAGAATGTTATCTGAGATGGCAAAAGTGAATATGAACATCTCTGTCCTCAGAGGAGTTAGGATGATAGGAAAAGCCAACATGAAAACTGATGAATTATGTAGGCTTTGAGGAAGTGATGGGCATTCCAAATATGAAAACTACAGAAAGGGGATATAAAGGAGCACCATTGTCTAGAGAAAAATTATTTTGTGGTCTGTTCTTTCCCATTATTGCCAAATATGGAGATTTCTGCTATGGCATTTACACACAATACATTAAAAATGGGGGGCCGGAGAGATAGCATGGAGGTAAGGCGTTTGCCTTTCATGCAGGAGGTCATCGGTTCGAATCCCGGCGCCCCATATGGTCCTCTGTGCCTGCCAGGAGCAATTTCTGAGCCTGGAGCCAGAAATAACCCCTGAGCACTGCCGGGTGTGACCCAAAAACCACAAAAAAAAAAAAAAAAAAAAAAAAAAAAATGATGGATCCAGTTCTTGTTCTCTGGAAGCGTTCTGTTAGGTTAGGATCACACAGCAATCAAGGAAGGACTGTTTGCTGACCTATGAAAATATGCTAATATCCAGTGCGTTGCATCCACCACTCATGGCTTCTTTACACCTACTATTCACAATGTGATTTATTAGCAAATTGGACATCTGACTCGTATCTCCATTTTCTGCCATATCCTAGACATTTTAACACTTGAGATCCCTCTGTGTACTCTGTGATTTTTCTTTATTTGGGTCTGTTTGTCTTCTGACAGACCTTTACTTCAATTCACTTCAAAAATATACATTCTTACATCGTTTTCGTTCTTCTCAAACCTCAAGCTGGACCTTCCTATCATTCCATCTTTCTAATTTGTGACTTTCCTGATGACTTTATCTTCATCTCCATCTTATCCCACCATCTTTTGGTGTGGGTCCTTGGTTTACCCAGCGTCCCTTCCCAGCCTGCATTCCACAAAAACAGTGTCATTCCAGCTACTCTCACCAGCACTTAAATTTTGCTCACCCCTTGAGCTCTTATTCTATTTACTTTTCTGCTATTGAGTGAATCAACCCAAGTGTTGACAGTCTTTGCTTCAATTCCCAATCTACTGAGCTTGGGTAGAGGAAAATCTATATGATGCAAATAGATAGCTGTAAAATGTGTTCTCCAGCTTCAGTTGGACCGCATGGCCTGGGCAGTCTTTGAGTATTATACCCCCTTTTTCTCTGTCACAGCTTTTCTTCTCTCTCTCTCTCTCTCTCTCTCTCTCTCTCTCTCTCTCTCTCTCTCTCTCTCTCTCTCTCTCTCTCTCTCTCTCTCTCTCCTCTCTTCCTCTCTCTTATCTCTCTTCCTCTCTCTTATCTCTCTTTCTCTCTCTTTCTCTCTCTCTTTCCTCTCTGTCCTTTATCAATGGTTGAGCCTTCATGAAAATCAAACACAAACGTCAAAGAATATCATCAAAAAACTGAAAAGAAGGGGCCGGAGAGATAGCATGGAGGTAAGGCGTTTGCCTTTCATGCAGGAGGTCATCGGTTCGAATCCCGGCGTCCCATATGGTCCCCCGTGCCTGCCAGGAGCAATTTCTGAGCCTGGAGCCAGGAATAACCCCTGAGCACTGCCGGGTGTGACCCAAAAACAAAAAAAAAAAAAAAAAAAAAAAAAAAAAAAAAAAAAAAACTGAAAAGAAGAGCTGATTAGACATTTTTTTAAACAAACTCTCCTTCTGTGAATGGTTTCCCTGCCTTAGCAATCATCTCACTAACCATGTAACTAGCTTCGACTGATGCAATGTTCTCTTTGGTTGCTTTCTTGAAGAAATCTTGTTGCCTCATTAGACATGCTTTAAGACTGGCAACCCGCTTGCTCTCTCATTTCCTTGATATTTTGCACATTCCTCAGCATGTTTAGTTGATTAATGGCGTTTCAAGTTGTTTTCCTTGTGCACTGCAACTTTCTCTGAGCAAATAAGATATGTGGGGATGCCCCTGTGCTCAACAAAGAAATACTGTGTCTCCCACTTTTCCTGAAATTTTCTGTGCTCGTCATCAATCTTTCTCTTCACTGCAGGCTTTGATGAAGTCATGATGAAGGCCTGACAAAATCTAATTCTGTAATAAACTTCTCTCCCTTCTCTCCCTTAGGCCTCTGATAATGCAAGGGACAGCGGGCAGGAGCAGCAGAAATGACGTCTGCGCTAGGCGCAAAGTATTCACGATTATTCACTTACCGAATATTCGCAATAAAAAATCGCATTAGTAAGAAAAAATCGCAAAAAATCGTATTAAACATTTGCATACCCCGAACGGAACTGCTTGGGGTATGCGAATGTTTAATGCGATTTTTTTCTTACTAATGCGATTTTTATTGCGATTATTCGGTAAGCGAATAATCGCGAATACTGCGATATTTGAAGGCCGGCCGCGGGCCACAAAATATTGTACGGAGGGCCACAAACGGCCTGCAGGCCGCGAGTTTGAGACCCCTGCATTAAAGTCTGAAGAAATGAGTCTGACATCATAGTGCCAACATTGTTGGTTTCCTCTGGTAGCTGTGAGGAAGAATCTGTTCTATGCCTCTCACCTTGCTCCTGGCATTTTCTAGCCAATCGCTGGCTGTCTTTAGTTTAGTTATTCTGGCCCTGTTCTGTCTGGGGCTTTGTCTATCTGGTACCATTTTCCCCTTTGCACAGAATAGGACATTGAACTAGAATCCACCCAACCCCTCATTTTAACTTATTGCATCTGCAACAACTCTGTCTCCAAATAAAGTTACATTCTGAGTAATATAGGGAGGCTAGGACTCTAGCATGCATTTTGTGGAATACAAGTCAACTCATACGATACAGAGACATCTTACAACTCATTAAAATAACAAATGGGCTAGACAGACAGTCCAGAAGTTAGGCCACTTACCTTGCATGTGCATGCAGCCACAACAGTGGTTCGAATCTTATGTGGTACCCGAGCATTTGGCCCCTGAGCACAGAGTCAGGTGTTGCCACTGAGCATTCCAGTTGTAGCTAAAAAAAAAAAAAAGAAAAATTTAACATTGGGGGCCGAAGAGATAGCATGGAGGTAGGGCATTTGTCTTTCATGCAGAAGGATGGTGGTTAGAATTCTGGCATCCCATATGGTTTCCTGAGCCTGTCAGGAGCGATTTCTGAGCGTAAAGCCAGAAGTGACCCCTGAGCGCTGTCGGGTGTGACCCCCCAAAAAATTTTAAAAATAACCCATAAATCCAGTTTAAAAATGGGCCGAGACCTGTGGAGACATTCTTCAAGTAAAAAATGTTACAGGGGGGCCCGGAGAGATAGCACAGCGGTGTTTGCCTTGCAAGCAGCCAATCCAGGACCTAAGGTGATTAGTTCAAATCCTGGTGTCCCATATGGTCCCCCGTGCCTGCCAGGAGCTATTTCTGAGCAGACAGCCAGGAGTAACCCCTGAGTACCGCTGGGTGTGGCCCAAAAACCAAAAAAAAAAAAAAAAAAAAAGTTACAGGGCAGGGAAGAGAGTATAGAGATGAGGAGTATGTATGGGAGCAAAGTTCAATTCTCATCAACTCAGGCCCTGCAAGCACCACAAGATGTAACTCAGAAGCCTCTAAGCACCACCAGGTGCAGTCCTGGAGCTTCTGAGCACTGCTAGGATGGTCCTGATGGTCCTGGTCACTGCAGGGCCTGAGCGGCACCACAGTCTCAGCTCTAGCCCAGTTGGTTAAGGATCAAGTGAAATGGGCCCTGAAGATAAATAATGGCTAGTAAATGTGTGAAAAAGTGCTCATTACCATTAGTTATTAGGGAAATACAAATAAAAAGCTTGATGAGAGAACATGTTCTACCCACCAGGATGACTATAATCAAGAAGACAGATATAATTCAGATGATTTGAACACATGAGACCCAGCATACATGATACTTCTATTTCTATCCCCACACACACAGTCCTTCAAGCATGACTGGCTAATGCTTAGACAATCCCTGAAAAATTCTGGAAGTATTGAACCATCTGTTCTGCATATCAGGTATCCCTGAGAAATTATTAGGAGCCCTCCCATAAAAGAATAAAATAAGTGTTGACAATGATAAGGGGGGAAATGTTATATATGACATACATATGACAAAAGACTTATCAACTACTGAGAACGGAAAAGCTGCTTTAGAAGACACTTAGGAAATGTCTTAAAAAGTTAAAGAGGGGTCCAGAGCATTAGTACAGTGGGTAGGGTACTTGTCTTGCTTGCAGCAACCCAGGTTCAATCTCTAGCATTCCATATGGTCTCCTGGGCACCTCCAGAAGTGATTCCTGAGATCAGTAACTCTTGAATGTGGCCCCAAAGATAAAAAGTTAAAGAGGAAATGACTGGAGCATGTGTGTTGCATACAGAAACCCATATTTGATCCCAGAACCACATGGTCCCTACTACCACTATCTCAGCATCTTTGGGAATGACTCTGAACACTGAGCACGGGAGCAGGGATAGATGTGGGAAGGAGGGAGGGATGGAGGTAGGGAGGGGGAGATGAAAGAAAGAAAGAAAGAAAGAAAGAAAGAAAGAAAGAAAGAAAGAAAGAAAGAAAGAAAGAAAGAAGGAAGGAAGGAAGGAAGGAAGGAAGGAAGGAAGGAAGGAAGGAAGGAAGGAAGGAAGGAAGGAAGGAAGGAAGGAAGGAAGGAGAAAGAAAGAAAGAAAGAAAGAAAGAAAGAAAGAAAGAAAGAAAGAAAGAAAGAAAGAAAGAAAGAAAGAAAGAAAGAAAGAAAGAAAGAAAGAAAGAATAAAGAAGGAAGGAAGGAAGGAAGGAAGGAAGGAAGGAAGGAAGGAAGGAAGGAAGGAAGGAAGGAAGGAAGGAAAGGAGGGAGGGAAGGAGGAAGGAGGAAGGAAGGAAGTTGCTAAATTCTTTGCTACCCCAACATTCAAGTTTAAGTGGATTGGTTATGTCGTACTTATTTATCTTTTGTTTATTTTTTAGTTTTTTGTTTGTTTTGGGACCACACCTGGAGGTGCTAAGGGGTTACTCCTAGCTCTGTGCTCAGAAATCACTCTTGGTGGGGCTGGAGAGATAGCATGGAGATAAGGCGTTTGCCTTTCATGCAGAAGGTCGGTGGTTCAAATCCCGGCATCCCATATGGTCCCCTGAGCCTGCCAGGAGCGATTGCGATTTTTGAGCATAGAGCCAGGAGTAAACCCTGAGCACTACCAGGTGTGACCCAAAAACAAAACAAAACAAAACAAAAGAAAAAAATTACTCTTGGTAGGCTTGGGGGACCAAATGGGATGCTGGAGATAGAACACGGGTTGGCCACTTGAGAGGCAAATTTCCTGCCTGCTGTGCTATCGCTCTGGCCTTGGTTTGATTTAGGGTCAGATCTGGCTGAGCTTAGAAAGATCACTTCTGGTGGGGCTCAGGGCACCATATGAGGTGCTAAAGACTTACTGGGGTCAACTTTATGCAATGCAGCATTTTAACCCTTGTACTATCTTTCCAGTCCTGGTGCTTCTATTTTAATAAAGCTGTGGCATTTTGAAAAATGTAACCATGTCAGGGGATAGCTCAAAGGGCTGAAACATATGCTTTGCATGTGGGGCCCAGATTTTGATCCCCAACACAGTTTTATGAGCACTGTTGGGTATGAGCCAAAGGCACCCTGCCATCAAATTAACCCAAACTTTTCCTTTAAGAAAATCAAACTACTCATGGTTTCTGTCACAACTAGTAAGAAGGAACAAACTTTCTTCTTTGTTTTCAGGGGAAGCTGCCAGCTATATTCTTTCTTTTTCTTTCTTTCTTTTAACTTTCTTGCTTGCTTTTCTTCTTTCTTTCTTTCTTTCTTTCTTTCTTTCTTTCTTTCTTTCTTTCTTTCTTTCTTCCTTCCTTTTTTCTTTTTCTTTCTCTCTTTCTTTTTTCTTTCTTTCTCTCTCTCTTTCTTTCTCTCTCTCTTTCTTTCTTTCTTTTCTTTCTTTCTCTAGAGTCTGAAGATAACTAATTCAAAATACTATTTTAACCTTCTCTGGCCTCAAGAGTGGAAAAATTGTGAACCAAATAGGTCAGAAAGAAAGGAGTAAAAGTATACCAGAAGTAATTTGTTTATTTATTTATTTATTTATTTATTTTCTTCCTTCCTTCCTTCCTTCCTTCCTTCCTTCCTTCCTTCCTTCCTTCCTTTCTTTCTTTCTTCCTTTCTTTCTTTCTTTCTTTCTTTCTTTCTTTCTTTCTTTCTTTCTTTCTTTCTTTCTTTCTTTCTTTCTTTCTTTCTTTCTTTCTTTCTTTCTTTCTTTTTTAAGTTTTTAACACTTTAATTTGTCTGCCTACAAGATACCCCAGCCTGACCAGCCAGGGGCCATCCCTAGAAGGAGATCAATTTCTAAGTGCAGAGCCAGAAGTAAGCTATGCACAAGTGTGTCCCAAAAGCAAAAGCTGAAACAGAGGGGCACAAGCAATATCATAGTGGTCAGAGTGTTTGCTTTGCATGCGGCCTTGCACATGTTTAGATCCTCAGCATCCCATACGGTTCCCTGAATCTGCTAGGACTAATATCTGAGTACAAAGCCAGGAGTAAACCCTGAAGGCTGCCAGGTATGGCCCTCAAACAAACAAACAAAATTTTTAAAAAAGACAGAGTAGGGGCCGGGTAGGTGGCGCTGGAGGTAAGGTGTCTGCCTTGCAAGCGCTAGCCAAGGAAGGACCGCGGTTCGATCCCCCGGCGTCCCATATGGTCCCCCCCAAGCCAGGGGCGATTTCTGAGCACATAGCCAGGAGTAACCCCTGAGCGTCAAACGGGTGTGGCCCAAAAACCAAAAAAAAAAAAAAAAAGACAGAGTAGAGATCAGGGAGATGCTTCAAGGGGCTGGAGCATATGCTTTGCATGAGGGAATCCTGGATTTGAACTCTGGCACCAGGTGAGCCCCCAGGAGCAGCCTCCTACCACCAAGCAGAAAGTAGTCTTGAGCACCAAGCAATGTGCCACCCTCCCCAAGGAAATAAAGAGAAAGAAAAGAAAAGGTACACTCTGGGAGAAGATGAGTGAGGTACTTAACTGGCTTTGGGATCAATCAAGGGAAAATGTTTTAAGGGTTATTTTATTTTATTTTATTTTATTTTTGGTTTTTGGCTTTTGAGGCCACACCTGGCAGTGCTCAGGGGTTACTCCTGGCTATCTGCCCAGAAATAGCTCCTGGCAGGCACGGGGGACCATATGGGACACCGGAATTCAAACCAATCACCGTAGGTTCTGGGTTGGCTGCTTGCAAGGCAAACGCTGCTGTGCTATCGCTCCAGCCTTTGTTTTAAGGGTTCTTAAAAATACAGTAATAGTACAGGTTTAGGACGGAGGCCAAAGTTCATAAAGGTTTGTATGTAAAGGGAACCCTGAAATCTGAGCTCATGGAGAAAAGTATTCAAGAAATGAGAACAGATTGAGGATAGAGGATGGAGCAACCTCAGTATTTTGGCATAAGCAGAAGGAGAAGGACCCTGCAGACTGAGAAATAACTATGAGAAACTAAAGGGAACAAAGAAGCACAGTGAGGAAATCTCAGGTGTCATAATGTGGTTGGCAGCAAATAACAGAAACTCTAGCTATAAGTTGTTTAAGCAAATAAAGGTGTTTTTCTTTTTCGGCTTTTGGGCCAGAGATACTCAGGGTTACTTCTGGCTCTGCATTTTGGGATTACTCTTAGCAGGCTCAGGAGACCATATGGATGCCAGGGATGGAACCCAGGTCAACTGCTTACCAGCCAAACACCCTACCCACTATAATATCACTCTGGCCTAATGATGTTTTTCTTATGTGGCAAGTTGGAAAGTCTAGGTCTGATATAAAATTGTGGTTAAAGACCCATGAACCTGCTTACCTTCAGTTCCATCATCTGAAGATCCATAGACTATTGTTATGTCATGTCCAAACTGAGATAGGAAGTGGGGATAGAGGAGCAAAGGCAGAACTTATTTCAATGCATCCACTTCTTTAGTTTTTTTGTTTTTTATTTGTGGGGGTTTTGGCTAACCCAGTAGTGCTTAGGGTTTACTACAGGTTCTGGGCTCAGAGATTCCTACTGGTGGGGTTCAGGCTGCCATATGAAATGTCAGGGATCAAACTTGCCACATGCAAGGCAAATGTCCTATCCATTATACTATTATTCCATCCCCAGAACTCCCTTTATTTTTAGAAGTCTCTTTGTTACACATTGAATTTTAAGTTCTACCTTTGTATCTAGAACTGGATCATATGATCACTCATGGCTACAAGGAAGAATGAAAAGTTAAGTATTTAGGGATCAGAGAGATAGCACAATGGTAGGGCGTTTGCCTTGCATGCAGCCAATCCAGGGCAGACAGTAGTTCGAATCCTGGCATCCCATATGATCCCCCATGTCTGCCAGGAGCAATTTCTTTCTTTCTTTCTTTCTTTCTTTCTTTCTTTTTTTTTTTTTTTTTTTTTTTTTTTTTGGTTTTTGGGCCACACCCGGCGATGCTCAGGGCTTACTCCTGGCTGTCTGCTCAGAAATAGCTCCTGGCAGGCACGGGGGACCATATGGGACACCGGGATTCGAACCAACCACCTTTGGTCCTGGATCGGCTGCTTGCAAGGCAAGCACCGCTGTGCTATTTCTCCGGGCCCCTTTCTTTCTTTCTTTCTTTCTTTCTTTCTTTCTTTCTTTCTTTCTTTCTTTCTTTCTTTCTTTCTTTCTTTCTTTCTTTCTTTCTTTCTTTCTTTCTTCCTTCCTTCCTTCCTTCCTTCCTTCCTTCCTTCCTTCCTTCCTTCCTTCCTTCCTTCCTTCCTTCCTTCCTTCCTTCCTTCCTTCCTTCCTTCCTTCCTTCCTTCCTTCCTTCCTTCCTTCCTTCCTTCCTTCCTTCCTTCTTTCTTTCTTTTTTTTTTTTTTTTTGTGTGTGTGTGTGGTTTTTGGGTCACACCCGGCAGTGCTCAGGGGTTTTCCTGGTTCCGTGCTCAGAAATTGCTCCTGGCAGGCACAGGGGACCATATGGGATGCCGGAATTCGAACTGATGACCTTCTGCATGAAAGGCAAATGCCTTACCTCCATACTATCTCTCCGGCCCCAGCCAGGAGCGATTTCTGAGCACAGAGCCAGGAGGAACCCCTGAACCCCACTGGGTATGACCCCCTCCCAAAAATTGAATATTTAACTTTCCAGCTTCTATAGCAGAAGGCAAGGGAGAAGAGTTGGGAATGGGTGGAAAGTTGGCTAAGTTCCGTGTACACTGCATCTAAGTGGAAATGTTCAGGGGACTTGAAGCTAATAAAGGAGGCAGAGAAGAAACTGGGTTTGGGCTTCTTGCTCCTGTGCTATTACATAAACAAATCTTTTTTTTTTTTTTTTTTTTTTTGGTTTTTGGTTTTTGGGCCACACCCATTTGACGCTCAGAGGTTACTCCTGGCTATGCGCTCAGAAGTCGCCCCTGGCTTGCGGGGACCATATGGGACGTCGGGGGATCGAACCGCGGTCCGTCCTAGGCTAGCGCTTGCAAGGCAGACACCTTACCTCTAGAGCCACCTTCCCGGCCCCCATAAACAAATCTTTTATGAAAAGATGTATCTTCAAATGTAAATATTGCACAAAAGCATACAATAGAATCTCAAATTTCCCAAGGTTTCCCAGCTAGTATAACCACTATTTTATATATATATATATATATATATATATATATATATATATATATATATATATGTATATATAATTTTTTTTCACTTTTTTGGGGGGGGCCACACCCTGTGACACTCAGGGGTTACTCCTGGCTATGCGCTCAGAAGTTGCTCCTGGCTTCTTGGGGGACCATATGGGACGCCGGGGGATCGAACCGCGGTCCGTCCTAGGCTAGCGCAGGCAAGGCAGGCACCTTACCTCCAGCGCCACCGCCCGGCCCCTTTTTTTCACTTTTTTAAAACACATGCTGGGGCTGGGCCGGAAAGGTAAACTATTTGCCTCACACACAGAAGATCTAGGTTTGATCTTGTGCATCACAATGTGATGCCAGGATTGATTCTTGAGTACAGAGCCAGGGGTAACCCTTGAATATTGCAGTGTGACCCCAACACAAAACAAACAAAAAAACATTCTGAGGCTGGAGAGATAGTACAGCAGGTAAGTCACTTTCCTTGCAGATAGCTGACTAGAACTTGATTATGAATAGTATTTTGTAGGAACTATCAGGAGTGACCCCTGACCACAGAGAGAGAAGAACTCCAGAGCATGGCCAAGTGTGGCCCCAAAAACAAAATAATTAAAATTCATGCCTTCCATGTGTGGGTCCTTGAAGATATATAATGGCCCCAAATACTGTATTACCACCCAGGAAAAGTGGATCTGGAGCAAGGGTCACTGCAGGAAATAATCCAAACAAAGGCTGAGAGTGAAATACTCAGCTTTAGCAGAGTAGCAGTCTGTCTGGTCAAGAAGGGAGAGGGAGGGAAGGAAGGAGAGAGGAAGGAATGGAAGGAGGGACAGGGAGGAAGAGGTGGGAGGAAGAGGAGGGAGAGAGAAAGAACTTGGGTGAAACCAAGTTGTAAACAAATAGATACAAAGAAATCAGGGGTGGGGGTCAGAGCAATAGCACAGTGATAGAGCATTTGCCTTGCTCACAGAGGACCCAGAAAGAACCTAAATTAGATTCCCGGCATCCCATATTGTCCCTCGAGCCCGCCAGGACTAACTTCTGAGTGTAGAGCCAGGAATAACCCCTGAAAGCTGCTAGATGTGGGCCCCCCCAAAAAACCCCAAACAAACAAGTAAAACAAAGAAACCAGGGATGTTTTGTTTGGGCTGAAATTTAAGTTGTAAATTGTAAACTTAAGAAAGATCCAAACTCATTCTTCACACAGGATTATTGGGGGGGGGGGCATGCCTGGAAGTGCTCAGGGCTTACTCCTGGCTCTATACTCAGAGATCACTCCTGGCAAGATTCAAGGGACCATATGTGGTGCTGGAGATTGAACGCAAGTGCCTTACCTGTTGTACTATAGCTCTGGCCCTGTGCAAGTAAAATAACCCCTGCATACACACACACACACACACACACACACACACACACACACACACACACACACATCATCATCATCATCATCATCATCATCTTGCCAGCAAAGAAATGACACAGCCCCAAAACTATCTTCAAAATAACGTGATGACAGGGCCAGAGAGATAGCATGGAGGTAGGCCATTTGCCTTGCATGCAGAAGGACGGTGGTTCAAATCCCGGCATCCCATATGGTCCCCAGAGCCTGACAGGAGCTATTTCTGAGCGTAGAGCCAGGAGTAACCCCTGAGTGCTGCCGGGTGTGACCCAAAAAACAACAACAACAAATACAGTGATGAGGAGGGGCTGGAGAGATAGCACAGTTGTAGGCGTTTGCCTTGCATGCAGCCAACCCAGAACAGAGGGTGGTTCAATTCTAGGCATCCTAACCCATCCCTGCCAGAAGAGGTTTCTGAGTGCACAGCCAGGAGTAACCCCTGAACACTGCCGGATGTGGCCCAAAAACTAAAATAAATAAATAAATAAAATAATGAGTAGGTAGACTGGCTTAGATTGACAACTCTGGGACCTTCTTAAGAACTGATAAATTCGCCTTTCTTCCTGAAGAAACAACATCCTGCAGCCACACCCAACATCCTTCAACATAGAAATAGCCCAGCTCTACAACTGAAACTTCTAAAACTTCCAAGCCATGAAATTGTTTTAGATCTGCAACTCCTGGACCATGTGGCCAGAAACCTTCAAATTTCACAGTATTATCAGTCCAATCGAATCACAGTGAATCTGATGGGAAGGTTATACATAAAACCACTAATTTCATTGAGCCTAAACAATAACACAGAAGGTTACACTAGCACCAACCAATAAAGTAGTAACACCATTGTGAGATATATAATGATCACAAATACATACTTATTGATCTAAGTTTTGATAATTCCATTTACCTTTGTGTTGTAACAAACAATGTAAAGTAAATTTGTGCTTTCAAGGGGATAAGCTGGGTTTGTGGGTGAAAACTAGGGACATTGGTAGAGGGAAAGTCACATTGATGGGATTGGTGTTGGAATATTTAATGCCTGAAACAACTGTGTTATGAGCAACTTGGCAAACCATAGCATTACAATAAAAAAGAAATATATAGTGAATCACTGGAACTGGAGAGATAGCACAGCAAATAGGGCATTTGCCTTGCATGTGGCCAACTCGGGTTTGATCTCCAATATCCCATATGGTCCTCTGAGCCCTCCAGGAGTGATTCCTGAGTGCAGAGCCAAGAATGACCCCTGAGCACTGCTGGGCATAGTCAAAAAAAAAAAAAAAAAAAAAAGGCAAGAAAAGAAATGTAGGGGCCCGGAGAGATAGCACAGCGGTGTTTGCCTTGCAAGCAGCCGATCCAGGACCAAAAGTGATTGGTTCGAATCCCGGTGTCCCATATGGTCCCCTGTGCCTGCCAGGAGCTATTTCTGAGCAGATTTAAGAAAGAAAAAAAAAAAAAAAGAAAGAAAAGAAAAGAAATGTAACTCTTTCCTAAAAAACAAACTAGTAATTAGAAGACAGTAGAGAAAAATCTGACAGTTTTCCCTTCTTTTCTTCCTTTGAGAGTGTAAACAATTCTGTCATTTGTCATCAGGATGACTGCCATAACATTAGCTGCAGGGACGAAGGGCTAGAGGGCCTCCAAATCTGGGAGTGTTTACTTGGAACAAGATATTTTATGAGCATAGAAGGAGGAACCTAATGATCACACAGAGCAAAGAATTCTGGAGGTGTTTGGAGAAGACAAAATGACTGCCATGGGGTCCATCTCCCTGCCAATGTCAGTTTCTAAAAGAGCATTCTTCCCATCTCAAATGCCTGGGTCCCCTGGCCTTGGAGGAATGAGAACTGAAGCAGCAGAAGCAACATCCCCCATCCCATCTGCCTTTGCGAAGACTGACTCGGATTTCACATCAGGGTTAGCAAGATTCTCTCCCGGCAATGATCGATTCTGGAAACCTGATAGAAGCAACATTATTTGGTTTGGCTCCATCCTGGTCACCGGAGACGTATTGTTAGATCTGGGAAAGTTTGCTATTTGCAGTCAGGACTTTCCCTCCTAGCTAAGGGCATTCAGGGCCATTCCTAGAACAGATGGGCCATAAAAACAGACAGCCAGGAAAAAGAGCGTGATAAAAGCTAGCAAAGGATAATGCAAGGATATTAAACATTGCTTAAAATTCCAAACCAGTCAGCAGATAAATAAGCTGAGCACTAATGCCGTTATTTATCTTTTATAACAGTTATAGTGAGGAATGGACAATAAAAGAAAGTATCTCAGGGCCAGTGAAAGCTAATAGGCTGGGTTATAGCCTAGGTTTGAATCCAGCACTCTAATGCCCTGAGACAAGTCCCTCATCCCAAAAGAAAAGACAAGAAAAAAGAAAAATCTCAAGGTTGGTACTGAAGAGATAGTACAGTTCCTTATATTCAACTGAACTGGGTTAGATCCCCAAACCCTGAACTACGTCAGGAATGAGCAATGAACACAGAGTTAGGAGTAAGTCCTGACAACAGCCAGGTATGACCCCCCCAAACAAACAAACAAACAAACAAAAAGGAAAGAATGGAAAGAAGAAAGGAAAGAGAAAAATTTTAGGGTTACATTAACTGGACTCTAATTTAGGACAGAAGGAAATTCTAACAAATTAAAATCAGTAGTTTTCAGACTAAAAACTTGGCTTGAGTTTAGGGTGTGACTCAGTGGTAGAACACCCACTTTGTGTATATGGGGTCCTGAATTTAATCCCGGAACTATAGGCAAGAGTGCTCGCACACACACACACACACACACACACACACACAGACACTCTCTCTCTCTCTCTCTCTCTCTCTCTCTCTCTCTCTCTGTTTTGTTGTTGTTTTTTTTTTACATAGAACTTTTTTGTTGTTGTTTGTTTTTTGGGCCACACCTGACTCTCAGGGGTTACTCCTGCTCTGCTCATAGAGGTTCCCCCTGGCAGGCCCGGGTCTGTCCCAGGTCAGCAGTGTGCAAGGCAAACGCCCTCCCCGCTGTGCTATCGCTCAGGCCCCTAGAACTCTTTTTGTATATTCCCCTTTATAATGTGCTTTTCCCAAAACAAATGCAGAAGTAAATTTATATCTCATTACTTTATAAATAACTTTCAGATATTTTTAGCCTGTGTCCAGAGTCCTCTGGTTTTTTATTTTTTGTTGTTTTTCCTTTTTTTTTTTTTTTTTTATAACAACTCTAATCCACACCTCGGCTTGTTTTTCTTTTGTCCTTTTAAGCTTTCTCCCACCCTGTCTTTCTTTCTTTCCTTCTTTTTTCTTTTTTAATTTTGCTTCTCTGGGGATTAGTCTAATTTTGCTCTGCCTCATACTTTCTCAGTTGGAGGTCATGTCTTCTGTGGGCCTCCAGCATATTCTAAGAGGTTACAGGTGAAATCATGTCAGTGGGGGCCATGGCACAAGACTAGGGGCCAATGGTAGCACATTGGAGGGTGGGCACAGGAATGAGATATGGTTGTAAGGAGCCACAGTTAGAAAGAATGTGAGGAACACTGCTCCACACTGAGCCACATCCCTGACCCAGGGACACATGATTCTACAGTGGAACTCCTTGTGCAAATTTTACATGGAGACACACTTGGTCATTTGGTTTGTTTGGTTTTGGCTTTTGGATCACACCTAATAGTGTGTGGGGGCTACCCTAGCTCTGTATTTAAGGTCACTCCAATCAGTGTCAGTCCTGAAAAACTCAAAATATTTTTCTGGGGTCAGAGAGATAGTAATGTGAGTAAAGTGCTTGCTGGCACACAGCCATCCTGGGTTTGATCCCTGACACCGCATACAGTCCTCTGAGCCCCTCTGGGAGTGATCCCTGAGGATAGACCCAGGTAAGCTCTGAACACAACTGGATGTGACCCAAAAATATAAAAAAATAAGATTAAATGTTTTTCTGGCATTTCTCTTGGAGACCACACAGTGCTGGGGGATCAAGCCCAGGCCACCTGCATGTAAAGCATGTCCATTGAGCTATCTCTGTCCCCAGACACACACTCATTCCTTTTGGTATTTGCCTTAGAGTTTCAATATTGGTTTGGATGGTAACTCTGTGTTTAACATTCTGAGCATCTGCCAAGCTCTTTGCCAGAATGACTACACCCTTTTCCATTCCCACTAGTGATGTGGGACAGTTTCAATTTCTCCACATCTAGATGCTTCTTTTTTCTTTGTTTATTTTTTTGGGACACACCCAGCTATGCTTAGGACTCTGTACTCAAGGATCACTCCTGGTGGGTTTAGAGAACCATAGGAGTGCTGGAGATTCATCCTAGGTTGGCTGTGTGCAAGGCAACCCCTCTTCTTACTATACTGTATCTCAGATCCCCTAAAAAACAAAACCCTTTTTCTTCACTATCAACACTCACAAAAAATTTACATGTATATCAAATAAACACAGAGTTGGGCTAGAGTTGATAGCACAGCAGGTAGAACATTTATTTGCCTTGAACATGGCTGATCTAGGTTTGATCCTTGCCATCCAAAATGGTCCCGGAGCCTGCCAGGAATGATTTCTGAGTACAGAGCCAAGAGTAACCCTGAGCACTGCTGGATGTGGCCCCGAAACAAACAAACAAAAAACAAAATAAACACAGAGGATTGGAGAAAGAATTCAAAAGAGCCTTGGTGGTGCTCAAGGCTTACTCCTGACTCTATGCTCAGGTACCACTCCTGGTTGAGCTCAGGGGATCATTTACAGTACCAGGGATGAAACTGAATGTGGCCAACATGCGAGACATAAGCCTTACCCCCTGTCCTATCTATCAGATCCCCTGTAAAAAAAAAATCTTTTGGGGTTGGAGCGATAGCACAGCAGATAAAGCCTTTGCTTTGTACACAGCTAACTCAGGTTTGATCCCTGCAGCCCATCTGGTCCCCTGAGCCTTCCAGAAGTAATTTCTGAGCTTAGAGCCAGGAATATAACCCTTGAACATCACTGGGTATACCCCCCCAAAAAAATCTTTTACTCCACTATCAATAAAACAAACAAAACCCGAATAACCCCATAGAATTGAACCAGTTCCAGAAACATACTTTTTTTAATTTAATTTTTTTTTTTTTTTGGTTTTTGGTTTTTGGGTCTCACCTGGCTGTGCTCAGGGGTTACTCCTGGCTCCATGCTCAGAAATTGCTCCTGGCAAGCATGGGGGACCATATGGGATGCCAGGATTCGAACCGATGACCTTCTGCATGAAAAGCAAATGCCTTACCTCCATGCTATCTCTCCGGCCCCTAATTTAATTTTTTTAAATGAACAAAACATCTTGCATCACCTTCCCCTTTTCTGAAGTTTGCTATCTGCCATCACTGAGCATCATCACACAGCAGAGAGGTATATACTGTGTGGGACCTTTAGAGTTACAAAAGAGGCCTGTGCCTGAGACAATGGTGGAGGGAAGCTGACACTCTGAGGGAGAGTGTGCTTCTAGAGTGTTTCTGTATAAAACCCTGTCATTATTAGTATAGTAAATCATAATAAAGCATTTTTAAGAAGAAGAAAAGAAAAGAAACAGAGACCAAGAGGGAGGCCCAGGATAACTCTATGGCAAAGATGCTGCCTTGTGACCATGAAGCACGTTTCCCAGAACTGCCCCGCATGCCTTGAGCATGTCCCTGCTGGCATTGCCATTTAGAAAACCCAGCACCATCATAAAGTGTGCAGTTTATGGCACACCACAACCAAGTGTGTGAGCACAGCAATTGAAATGTGTGTAATGCCCAGTCACTGTACCCATAACTAAAAGATTTAAAAATAACTAAATAAAATATTTTTTATTTATTTAACTTGAGGACCACATGGTAGTGTGTGGGCTTACTCCTGGCTTTGTGCTCCAGGATCACTCCTGGCAGTGCTAAGGGGACAACAGGGTCCCTACTGTACAACCTCACTGGCCCATACAAATATTTTTTAAAGGAGCCAATAGGGCATACAAGGGTGAGATGCAATTTTGCAAAAAGCCAAGTAGTATAACCAGACACCTTATTTCTCATTTATTTTATATTTTCTTTTGCAGTGTTTGGGGATTGGAGCCTAACAATCTGCAAGGCAAGTGCTATCCTAGTCCCTACCCTGGTTTCTTCTTTCTTCCTCCTCCTCCTCCTTCTCCTTCTACTCTTTCTCCTTTTCCTCTTTCTCCTCGTCTTCCTTATCATCTTCCTTCCTCCTTCTCTTCCTCATCTCTTCCTCCTCATTCTCCTCCTCCTCCTCCTCCTTCTTCTTTTCTTCCTCCTCCTCCTCCTCCTCCTCTTTCTTTCTCTTCTTCCTCTTCCTCCTTTTTTTCTTCTTCATTTGCTTGTTTGTTTTGGAGCCACAACTGGAGATGCTCCATAATTAGCCTTGGCTATGCATTCAAGAATTACTCCTGACGGGTTCAAAGAAACAATAAGAGATGCCAGGGATTGAACCCAGGTTGGCTACATGCAAAGCAAACTTTCTACCTGCTGTACTAGCTCTCCTGCTTTTTTTGGTTTGTTCTTAGAATACAGGTTTAAATAACCATTGGTTCTTAACTGGTGAAGGTTCTAAACTACCCTGACAGTTTGGGACTCTAAAGAGGTGAACTTCTAATTTTATAGGTCTAATTAGCATAGAGTTCTGAATCTCCTATGGCCAGGCCCAAAGAGTCTCCAGAATGCCTTTGGCATGGATTATTAAGTGGGTGGAGGGTTGCACTGTTCATACCCTGTGGTGCTCAAGGGCTATTCCCAGCTCTATTCTCACTCCTGGTGGTGTTGGGAATCAAAGCTGGGCTCCAGCAAATAAATCAAGCACTCTGGCTTTGAATCTTTGAATTTCCTCTCGATCCCCCAGCTTGGGTGTCTTTGGCACAAATTTTCCTTGTGAGTCAGCTTCTGGCTCCAAAAAAGCTTTGAGTTCATCATCCTTCTTTGAGTTTCATTTTGTAACCCCACCAAAAAACCTTCACAAACACACACACACACACACACACACACACACACACACACACACACACACATTCACACTTCTACCCCTGCCATCACCAGTCCAGCCCAACAAGAAACTCCTTGATAGCACCTTCATGTCCCACATCAACAGACTCCTTTCATCAGTCATGTCAACACTTCTGAAACTTTCTTGACTAACTTCAGTAATTCATTAATTTGAAACAAAGTACACTGAATCTGCTCATCTTTACCAAGGAAGAGACCCTGTAAGCAATTCTATCTGCCTCTACCCATTTTCCCCAAACTGATTAAACCATCCTTCTTTAAAAATTGGAAGCCATGGGGCCAGAGAGACAGCATGGAGGTGGGGCATTTGCCTTGAATGCAGAAGGATGATGGTTCAAATCCTGGCATCCCATATGATCCTCCGAGCCTGCCAGGAGTGATTTCTGCGCGTAGAGCCAGGAGTAACCCCTGAGCGCTGCCGGGTGTGATTCAAAAAAACAAAATAAAATAAAAAAAAAAATAAATTGGAAGCCAACAACCAAGATCTCTAATTCTAGAGGTCTGAGTGTGACAACTGTGATTGAGCACAACTTCTGGAAACATAATGAAATAGACTCTATCCTAGGCTTGGTTCTAGGATCGGTGCAAAAACCAAGACCACCAATTACAGAAGACTGATTACAATAACAGTGATGGAATGAACTTTTTTTTTTTTTTTTTGGTTTTTGGGCCACACCCGGTGACGCTCAGGGGATCCTCCTGGCTATGCGTTCAGAAGTCGCTCCTGGCTTGGGGAACCATATGGGACACCGGGGGATCGAACCACGGTCCGACCTAGGCTAGCGCAGGCAAGGCAGGCACCTTACCTCTAGCGCCACTGCCCGGCCCTGATGGAATGAACTTCTAGAACCGTAAAGAACCTCTGTCCTAGGCTTCATCCTATGACCTGTGCAAATACCAAGATCTCTAGTTACAGAGGCCTGATTTTATAATCCACAATTGAGCAGAAAGTTTCCTGGCACCATATAAAGACCTGGGGGTGTAAAAATGGGCGTGTAGGGGCCGGGTAGGTGGCGCTGGAGGTAAGGTGTCTGCCTTGCAAGCGCTAGCCAAGGAAGGACCTCGGTTCGATCCCCCCGGCGTCCCATATGGTCCCCCCAAGCCAGGGGCGATTTCTGAGCACATAGCCAGGAGTAACCCCTGAGCATCAAACGGGTGTGGCCCAAAAACCAAAAAAAAAAAAAAAAAAAAAAAAAAAAAAAAAAAAAAAAAAAAAAAAATGGGCGTGTACGGAGACTGTAGTTATTCCCATGACATTATGCTTCAGGGACAGAGAAACCTTGTTTCTCTTAGGCCAAGGGAATTCCCTTTCTAATCTACCCAATATTTACTGTGCCTATGCAAAAAAGAAGGAGGAGGAGGAGGAGAAGAAGGAAGAGGAGGAGGAAGAGGAAGAAGAAGAGGAGGAGGAAGAGAAGGAGGAGGAGGAGGAAGAGGAGAAGAATTATTATTTTTTCTTTTCATTCCGTGTTCATGGTTATTGTTTGTTATTGTCTTTATTGCTGTGGCGCTTTTTTTGTAGTCACTGGTTTCAGGTTTTTATTTGAATTTTTTTCTTTTTTTTTTTTTTTCTTTTTTTGGTTTTTGGGCCACACCCGGCGATGCTCAGGGGTTCCTCCTGGCTGTCTGCACAGAAATAGCTCCTGGCAGGCACGGGGGACCATATGGGACACCGGAATTCAAACCAACCATCTTTGATCTTGGATTGGCTGCTTGCCAGGCAAATGCCCTGTGCTATCTCTCTGGGCCCTGTTTTTGTATTTTTTTTTTTTTGTCTTTTTGTTATGTTTTTCTTCTTTTTTCTCTTTCTTATTTTTTCTGTTTTGTTTTGCTTTTGTTTGGGGGTCACACCAGCAGTGCTCAGGGGTTACTCCTGGCTCTATGCTCAGAAATCACTCCTGACAGGCTTGGGGGACCATATGGGATGCCGGGATTCGAACCACCATCCTTCTGCATTCAAGGCAAATGCCCTATCTCCATGCTCTTTCTGGCCCTTTTCCCTTTCTTCTAAATTGATATTTATAACCTTGAGATAGACTCCTCCTGGTTTTTTGTTTGTTTGTTTTTCCTTCCTTTTTTTATTTTTTCAAACAGAGCCACATAACTTGAATCATCTTGTTCTGTCTCATAAATTGAGGGGGAAAACAATGGATGCTACCAAGACCAAACAGTTGTATGAACATTGAGTAGTCAGTAGAAATAAAAAAAAAATTATCAGACTTAAACACCAAATCCAAAGTCAACGACAACAGATACCTAATCTACAACAAGCTATATACAGAGGGGACCAGTTATACTAGCAGTCTAGGAGACAAAAGAGGGGGATATGAGATGCATGCTGGGAACAGGGGTGGGGGAAGGACAACACTGGTGGTAGGAATGGCCCTGATTCAATGTCACTATGTACCTTAAATATTACTGTGAAAAATTTTAATTCACTTTGATCACAGTAAGAATTTTTTTTTTTAAATGGAAATCAGGGGTTGGAGAGATAGCAGTGTTTGCCTTGCAAGCAGCAGATCCAGGACCTAAGGTGGTCTGTTCAAATCCTGGTATCCCACATGGTCTCCCGTGCCTGCCAGGAGCTATTTCTGAGCAGATAGCCAGGAGTAACCCCTGAGCACTGCCGGGTGTGACCTCAAAACAAAGAAATAAATAAATAAATAAATAAATAAATAAATAAAAATGGAAGTCAGAGACTTAATAGAGGGATTAATGCCGAGGTCCCCAAACTACGGCCCAAGGGTTATATGTGGCCTACTGAGGACATTTATTTGGCCTGGTGGGTGTTTTGGCTGCTGCTGCTTGTCCTGCTTAGCTGCCAACTCATGCCAGCTGCAGTGTACATGTGTGGGAAGTGTGCCATACTCACCGACTCCCCTCCTTCTCTCTGTCTCTTGACTCCTCTCAGTCTTGGAAGGGGTCATCAAACTACAGCCTGCCAAAAGCAGACCCATATTTTCCATTGAAATACTCCTAAGTACTACTAGGGCTATATCCTAGGAACACAAAAACACAGAACAAAAATGCCCTCTGCACTCGTATGTTCATTGTAGCACTATTCACAATAGTCAGAATTTGAAACAACCCAAAAACATAGGAGTGGCTAAAGAAACTGTGGTACACCTACACAATGCAACTGTTGGGAAAAATTAAGTAATAAAATTTGCCTATATATGGATGGACATGGAGACTATCATGCTGAGTAAATGAGTCAGAAAAAGAGGAGTTAGACACAGAATAGTGTCACTCACCTGTGAGATATAAGAAAAATAAAGACAGTATAATACTAACACTGAGAGACAACAACAGTGAGGGCCAGAAGGACCAGCCCATGATATGAATTTTACCACAAAGAGCAGTGAGCACAGTTAGAGAAATAATTGCACTGACAATGATAGTGAGAGAGAGAAATAGAATGTCTATCCTGAAGACAGGCAGGGAGTGGGGAAGGAGGGAAATGGGAACATTGGTGGCAGAAAAGTTACACTGGTGAAGGAGGATATACATTTAATGACTAAAAGCCAACTACAAACACTTTTGTACTTATAGTGCTTAAGTAAAGAAATTATTTTAAAAAATGAAATACTGAGAACCAGAGAGATAGCACAGTGGTAAGGCATTTGCCTTGCATGCGGAAGGACGGTGGTTGGAATCCCCGCATCCCATATGGTGTGACCCAAAAAACAAAAATAAAAAAAAAAAGAAATACTGATAAGTTTGTTGATTTAACTTTATTTGTTTTTCTTTCTTTTTTTTTTTTTTTTTTTTTTTTTTTGGTTTTTGGGCCACTCCCGGTGGTGCTCAGGGGTTACTCCTGGCTGTCTGCTCAGAAATAGCTCCTGGCAGGCACGGGGGACCATATGGGACACCGGGATTCGAACCAACCACCTTTGGTCCTGGATCTGCTGCTTGCAAGGCAAACGCTGCTGTGCTATCTCTCCGGGCCCACTTTATTTGTTTTTCATTTTAAATATTGTATTTGTTCCCATTTTGTTTGTTTACTTCAAGATAAGATATGTACATAGGAATTTGTTCATAACTTTATTTGGTTTTTGGGCCACACCCAGTGATGGTCAGGGGTTACTCCTGGCTATGTGCTAGAAATCACTCCTGGTTTGGGGGACCATATGAGATACTGGGAATCGAACCCAGGTCCATCCTTGGGTCAGCCACGTGCAAGGCAAATGCCCTACCGCTGTGCTATCCTCCAACCCCTCATAGCTTTATTTTTAAACTGTAGTCTGTTCCTCCAATGGTCTTAGCAACTGGCCCCCTGTTTAATAAGTTTGAGGACTCCTGGGTTAACTTACTTTACATGCAATCAACCTCACTTCAAATCCCTGGCACCACATATGGTACCCCAAGATGTCAATTGGAGCACAGATCTAGGAATAATAGTTCCTGAGCATTGCTGAGTGTAGCTTAAATCACACACACACACACACACACACACACACACACACATACAACAACAACAACAACAACAACAACAACACTTCTTCAGAGAATCCAGCACAGAACTCTCTGACTTGCACAGTTAGACCAAATATCGCTGGGAGGGATCCCTAAATACTGCTTGGGAGGGTCCCCAAGTTTTAAAAAGCTTCTTATTTATTTAGGGGTCACACTCAGAAGCCCTCAGGGTCTATTCCTGGTTCTATACTCTGAGGACCATATTCAGTTGTGTTAATCGAACCAGAGTTGGTTGAATGCAAGACAAAAGCCAACTAACTCTCTGGCTAATGCATTTTGGGTTTCTTTGGGGACAGGGCACACCTCTAAATGCTGAGAGGTCACACCTAGCTCTGTACCCAGCAGCCACACCAGGTTCTGTGGTAAGGGTTCAAACCTGGTGGTTCTTGTAGGTCCAAAAGCAGTGCCAGGATCTAAACATTTGTCACTGCCTTGGTTACAAGCAATAAAAATGCCTTCACCTCCTGCTTCTATGGGCCTCTTGGTACACATGGGTCTGCGCCCTTCTGATGGTCCAAGCCTCCTCCCTGTTCAATTCTAGTCTTTTAGCAATTTCTTCACAATTCTCCACTCTCTGCTTTCCTTTAGTTCACTGGTTTCCCTTTTAACCCAAGCCTCTCAGATGGCTTCCCAAGAGTCTCACTTCTGCTTTGTTGCTCTGTTCCCACTCACCTCTCTGGGTATGATTTTAGCATGGTTCAGTACTCAGGGACTAAACTCTCATGTGTCAGGCCCTGGGTTCATACCTGCAAAACACACAAAGACATACACACTAACAGGTATATATACATACCCATATTCACTTGACCAGGGCATAGCAATGTACAGCCCACTCTTCTGGTTGCATGGTTTAGTTTATTAAGGGGGGGACATAGCCTGCAGTATTCTATTCCTGGTTCCATGCACAGTTGACACCTGGACATGTTCAGGGTACTATATGTAGTGCCTTGGACTTGAATCTACAGGATACAAGGTAAGCACTTTGATTTCTGTACTCTCTGGTCCCAAACCCCCCAATTCCATTCTCTCTTTGAATGTTAATTTTAAGACTACAAAAAGTCTTGGCTTTTCAGATTTGGCTGACTTTCAGATTTTGGCTGACTTCAGATTTTAGAGGGTCAGGAACTGCTTTGTTCCTTTCTGTACTTTTTTTTTTTCTTTTTGGTTTTTGGGTCACACAAGTGGCACTCAGAGGTTACTCTTTTTTTGTTGTTGTTGTTTTGTTTTTGGGTTACACCCAACAGCTCTCAGGGGTTACTCCTGGCTCTATGCTCAGAAATTGCCCCTGGCAGGCACTGGGACCATATGGGATGCCGGGATTCAAACCAACGTCCTTCTGCATAAAAGGCAAATGCCTTACCTCCATGCTATCTCTCCGGCCACCTTTTCTTTTTTTGTGTGTGGGGGGGTTACTCTTGGCTCTGGGCTCAGAAGTCACCCATGACAGGTTCCGGGGACCATATGGAATGCTGAAAATTGAACTGGGGTCCAATCCAGATTGACCGCGCCTAAGGCAAACGCCCTACCACTGTGCTATCATTCCAGCCTTCCTTTCTGTATTCTCAACACCTAACACTTTTCTTGGCATGCAGTGCTGTAACAGAATAGGAATGCAAATATTTTTGTTTTGTTTTGTTAGTTTTGGGGGCTACACCTGGGTTTGCTCAGGGGTAACTCCTGGCTCTGCCTTCAGAAATCACTTCTGGTAGGTTTGGAGAGGGAGGGGGACCATATGGAATGCTGGGGATTGAACCTAAGTCTGCTGTGCACAAGGCGAACACCCTACCCACTGTGCTATTGCTGCAGTCCTCTAGGAGTGCAAATACTCTTAATCTGCTTTTACTGCTAATGGACATTAAGGTCAAAAGATCATATTCTGGGCCGGAGAGATAGAATGGAGATAGGGTGTTTGCCTTGCATACAGAAGGATGGTGGTTCTAATCCCGGCATTCCATATGGTCAGTCCCCTGAGCCTGCCAGGAGCAATTTCTGAGCACAGAGCCAGCCAGAAGTAACCCCTGAGCAATGCCGGGTGTGAACCAAAAACAAACAAACAAAAAGATTAAAAAAATTAGCTAAAATTCTTTTTGAAAATACTTTTTATGGAGCCGCACCCGGTGACGCTAAGGGGTTACTCCTGGCTATGTGCTCAGAAATCGCTCCTGGCTTGGGGACCATCTGGGAGGCTGGGGATAGAACTACAGTTCGTCCTAGGTTAGCATGTGTGAGGCAAATGCCTTACCGCTTGTGCCACCGCTCCAGCCCCAATACTTTCTATTTTTAATTGAGGTAACATTGCTTTACAGTAGTGTAAATGAGTATATGCTTTAGAGGTCTAATATTACTACCCCACACCCAACACCAATATGCTAATGTCCCTCCATCATAGTCCACTAAACACTTTTAGTGTCTAACCAGAGTCTAAGGTGTTGGACAGGAGTCCTCCCTTAACTTTGTTTCTTTATATATCACATATGAGTGAGACCATCTGGCATTTGTCTTTCTCTTTCTGACCTATTCTGCTTACTATGACCCTCTCTAATTCCATCCATCATATTGTAACAAGATTTCATCTTTTTTGAGGTCGAGCAAATCTCCAGTGGGTTAAGGCACTTGCCTTGCCTGCAGCCAACCTGAGTTTAATCCCCAGCATCTCATATGGTTCCCTGAACATTGCCAGGAGAAATTCCTGAGTGCAGAGCCAAGAGTAACACCTGAGCATTGTTAGATGTGACCCCCCCCAATAAGATTTCTTTTATTTCTTATAACTGAATAGAAGTAGTGTGTGTATACATATCACCAAAACTGTGTGCATGCCGTGGCGCAAGTGGTAAGGAGTTTGTCTTGCACACACTAATCTAGGACAGACCGCAGGATTCGATCCTCTGGCATCCCATATGGTCCCCCAAACTGGGAGTGATTTCTGAGCGCATAGCCAGGAGTAACCCCTGAGCATCACTGGTTGTGGCCCCAAAAACCAACCAACCAACCAAACAAACAAACAAAAACCTGGGTGCATGCATATGCTTACCTGTATCGTTAGGAAAAACATGCATATATACCACAATTTCTTTGTTCTTTTTGGGTCACACCCGGTGCGCTCAGCTCAGAAATTGCTTCTGGAAGTCAGTATTAGTTTCTTTCTCTTCGCTAACATTTCTTTTTTTTTTTTTACCCCTCCCCCTAACTTCGCTAACATCTCTTACATAAAACTATTGACATTTTGGTTTTGGATCCAATTCAATGTGTGGAGGTCACACATGATAGTTTGACCATGGGATTAAACTTGAGGCTCCAGCATGTTATGCATGTAGTCAAGTCCATTGAATTATACGGGTTTCTATTTCCCTGGTCCTTATATTTTTCCTTTTTAGATGGTGACTCTATCTGGTTTTGATAATAGGTAATATTTGTTGCATAGAAACTGTTAGAAAGAATCCAATTTCTTCATTTCTTTTTAAGAAGAGCTTGGGAAAGCTACATAATGTTTGAAGTTTTGGTAGGACTCTACTAAAATGATCTGGACTTGGCTTTCGTTTTTGTTTGGGGGCATACCTGGAGGTACTCAGGGCTTAGTCCTGACTTTGTGCTCAGGTCTTATTCCTGGCTTTTTTTTAGAAGTACACTTACAGACATACTCAAATGTATGTAGCGTTAGGGATAAAACCTAGGTTGGCTGAGAGCAAGGCAAGCAACTATCTCTCTGAGCTCTTGTTTTCAGGAGACCTTTTCAAATTTCTTCTTATATATGGCTTGTTAAGATTTTCTATTTCCTCCTGATTGAATCTTGGGAATTTGTGAGTCTTAAAATGTGTCTATATTTTCTTCTAAGTTTACCAATTTAAAGTTGTTCATGGCAGTCTCATGATTCTTTGTAATTTGTGGTATTTATTGTAACATCTCCTTTTTTATTTCTGGTGCTTTGTGTGTGTGTGTGTGTGTGTGTGTGTGTGTGTGTGTTTGTGTGTTTGGGCCACACCCGGCAGTGCTCAGGGGTTACTCCTGGCTGTCTGCTCAGAAATAGCTCCTGGCAGGCACGGGGGACCATATGGGACACCGGGATTCGAACCAACCACCTTTGGTCCTGGATCAGCTGCTTGCAAGGCAAACGCCGCTGTGCTATCTCTCCGGCCCCCCCCCCTTTTTTTTTTGTGGTTTTTGGGTCACACCCGGCAGTGCTCAGGGGTTACTCCTGGCTCCATGCTCAGAAATTGCTCCTGGCAGGCACGGGGGACCATATGGGACGCTGGGATTCGAACCGATGACCTCTTGCATGAAAGGCAAACGCCTTACCTCCATGCTATCTCTCCAGCCCCTCCCCCTTTTTTTTTTTTTTAAGAATTTCCCTTCCTCTGTACCCTCATGAACTTAGCTAAAGGTCTGTCAATGTTGTTTATTCTTTCAAATACTGAGCTTTGGGTTTCTCTCAACTTGTACTGTTAGGGTACACATTACGCAATGTACAGTGTTTACTATTGGAGACTTGAGTAAATCAAAAATATTATTAAATGTATCTCCAACTTGATAACGTACAACCTGATAACATATAATATAAACCATTATAGAAATGAACTCTCTGTATCTACCACCCAGCTCCAGTGGTAAAGTTTTTGATTTGTGTTTGTGCAATGAGATACTGGACATGCTCAGATCTCACTCCTGGCTCTGTGATCTTTTACAGAGTGAGAGATTGAAGAAGTATGGAAAGGAATCCCCAGAGACTAGTTGGAAAGATAATGGAATCTAAGTTTGAGTGGTAGAGGAAGGAAGGAGAGAGAAAAGGGGTCTCAAGGGAGGAAAATTGGATTTCATCAGCATTGGTCTTCCTGTGCACTAGTTGCTGCATCTGATAAACCTTTTAGTAATAAATCCCTAGCGTGAGATTTCTCTCTCTTTTTCATGGACCCACATTCTTGGCCCGCATGATTGTGACTGTGGTGGGAGCTGCATCAATGAGGGCAAAACTAATATTCTGTCAAATTTAGAGAACTCGTCATCTGCCAGGAAGGAAAAGGAGCAAAGATGGTGCTCCCTGCCACCAGAAGCCCATTCTCACCTAGCAGTTCCACGCAAGAGAAATAAGTACACTGACAACTAACATAACAAAGTGAATGAATGAGGGAAGTAGAAAGCCTGTCTCAAATACAGGGTGGGTGGGTGGGGGTGGGGTAGGAAGATGGGAGATTTGGGGGCACTGGTGATGGGAATGTCACATTGGTGAAGGGATGTTCTTTATATGATTGAAACCCAACTACAATCATGTTTGTAATCAAATTGTATAAATAAAGACATTAAGAAAGAAAGAGAAAGAGGGGCCGGTGAGGTGGCGCTAGAGGTAAGTTCTGCCTTGCAAGCGCTAGCCAAGGAAGGGCCACGGTTCGATCCCCTGGCATCCCATATGGTCCCCCCAAGCCAGGGGCAATTTCTGAGCGCTTAGCCAGTAACCCCTGAGCATCAAACTGTGTGGCCCGAAAAAAACAAAACAAAATAAAAAAAAAAGAAAGAGAAAGAAAGAAGAAAGGAAGGAAGGAAGGAAGGAGGGAGGGAAGATGAAAGAAAAGAAAGAAGAAAGACAAAAAGAATGAAAGGAAAGAAAGAAGAAAGGAAAGAGAAAAAAGGAGCAGATGCAGGAGAAAAAGAGAGAAAAGAAAAAAAGAAAAAAAGGAGCAGAAGCAGGAGAAAAAAGAAAGAAAAGGAAGAAAGAAAGAAAAGACAGAAAGACAGAAAGGAAGAAAGAAAGAAAAAAGAAAGGAAGGAAGAAAGAGGAGAGAGAAAGAGAGGAGAAAGAAAGAAAAAGAAAAAAAGAAAGAAAGAAAGAAAGAAAGAAAGAAAGAAAGAAAGAAAGAAAGAAAGAAAGAAAGAAAGAAAGAAAGAAAGAAAGAAAGAAAGAAAGAAAGAAAAAAAGAAAAAAAGAAAGTGAGTCAGTCCTGGGTGGGCTCCGCCCCTACGCCTTATGACCCCGCCCCCACGCTTCTAGCCCCGCCCACGCCTGCGCTTCTAGCCCTGCCCACATCTGTTAGCCCCGCCCCAGTCTCTCGCGCGCGCCTCCGCCGCGCGCGCCCCGCCCCTGCTGCTGACGTCACGTGACGCGACGTGACGCGACGTGAGGGGCGGCCGCGCGGGGCCGGGCGGGCTCCGCCGAGCCGGCTCTGGTGCTTCCGCGGGCGGGCGGGCAGGCAGGCGGGCGGGCTCCGGGGTCGCTGAGGGCCTCGTGGCGTGGCGTGGCGAGGCGGCTCGTCCGCGTTCCCGTCCCGGCCGGTGCGGGACTCCCGGTGGGCGCCGCGTTCGAGCCTGAGCCGGGGGGGAGATTCGGAGGAACGCACGGTGCGTGTTGGCGGGAGCGGGATGGGCCGGGCCGGGCCGGGCGCGCGCGCCGCTCTCCGGGGCATTGTCTGGGCGGGGGCGGCGCGGGCACGTGCGCGCCCCTCCCCCACCGCGCCGGCCGCGGGGCCCACGGGGGGCGGGGGGGGCCCGGGGGGGGGAGTGAGCGAGCTCTGTGTCTGTGTCTGTGTGTGTGTGGTCTCTGGAGCGGAACCCGGAATTGCAGCGTGTGTGCGGGGGGAGGGGGATGGAGGAGGCCGGGGTTTGGGGGTGGGGGGGCCCCTCCAGAGTCCCCCCCCCGAGAGCTTTTCGGGGTTGTTAAAGCAGTCTGCGGCGGCCTCGGAGATGTAAGGAGACCCCCCCCCCATGCAGCAACCTCCCGCCCCCCCTCTTTGAGCTGCGAGGATTTTGGGGGGCACCGGGGGGACCCTGGAGGAGGTGTGAGGCTGCCCTTGGTTGCACTGCAAAGTTGGGGAAGTGCTCAGTGAGGGTTGTTTTGTTCGTTCGTTTGTTTGCTTGAGGAGAAGGGGCACACCCCAGGATTCTCAGGGGTTCCTTCTGGCTCTTCTTTTTTCAGGGATCACTCCTGGGGGAGTCCCAGGGGGACCAAATGCCAGGGCCAGGCGAAGGCCTTAACCACTATGCTCTACTATACCACCGCTTCTATCCCCCTGGGAAAAGTATTTTTTGGGGGGCAGGTTTGTTTGATGGGCTGTAGGTACGTAGATTGCAGAAGACAACCATAACCTTTTATTTGTTTGCTGTTAGGAACGTGATTCCCTTCAAACCGAGAAGGTAGTGTCTGCTCCTGTTTTAATCTAAGCTTGCAAGCAGTATATAGTTTTACCTGGAATTTTCCAGCCCCTTGTTCCCATGTAAAATGCATGCATTATTAGCGTTCAGCAATATCATTTCCTCATCCTTAACAAGCAAGTAGCAAGTATGCATAGAATAGCAAACAGAAAGCACTCAAAGGAGAAGATATACTGGTAGTTTGACAGTCAGAGATTGTACCCAGTGGGTTTTTTTTTTTTGTGGGTGGGGAGAGTGGGTGGGTCTGAGTTGTGTGTATTCTTTCAGAGATAGGAGCTGATGATGTGCTGATAGGGTCTTAGTTTTTACTGGAATTCTTCGAAGGTTTTTAGAGAGCAGGAAGTGAAGGCTCTGTGCTGACCTGAGGGAGTGAATTCCCCAGCCCCCGAGGTAGTTTGGATGCTCCTGGTAGTACTTTGGTAGACAAGATAGGTACAAGGTGGTGGAGATGGAGAAGAGAAGATTCAAAATGTGTTTTGCAGGTTGGGGATGTGACTCAGTAGGAATGCCAGTGCTTTATGTATGAAGGCCTGGGGCTGATTGCCAGATCTGATGCAAACACGTAAATGGGGAAAACTTAAATGGTCATAGGATATAGAGGGCTCAACTTCCCTTGCCAGTGGGAGACCTTGGGTTTATCATCCCTGGTACTGCAGGGGAAAAAAGACAACACTTTCCATGAAGCCAATTCAGGTTTGATACCTAGTATCCTAAATGGTCTCCTGAGTACCACCTAGGGTGATCTCTAATCTGTGCAGCCCCCAAAACAAACAAAACACAGAACTTGGAAATAGATTGATCTAGGAAAAGGAGCATGCTTTGCCTTTTGACAGGTTTTGAACAACTGCACGTAAATGGGTGCCCTTTGCTGAGAAGAATGGAAGAGGAAAATGATGAGTTGCATTTTGTATGTCTTTTATTATTGGTTTGTGGGTCACTCCCAGCGGTACTCAGGGGTTACTCCTGGCTCTACTCAGGAATCACTTCTGGTGGACTCAGAAGACCATGTGGGATGCTGGGGATCTAATCCAAGGTATGACTGCATTAAATATAGGTATGCCTCTTGCACACCCTACCCACTATACTACCACTGCAGTCCTGGCTTTTTGTATGCCTTACATTTGAGATATTAGATATGACATAATATGTAAAGGAGGCACAGGATTGAACTACTTGGAAAAGATAGATTTAGATTGGAGATAACTTTTTTTCTTTTTGGTTTTTGGGTCACACCCGATGGCAGTTGGGTTACTCCTGGCTGTGCTCTCAGAAATTGCTCCTGGCAGGCTCGGGAGACCATATGGGATGCCGGGATTCAACCCTGGAGATAATGTGGTGTGTGTGTGTGTGTGTGTGTGCAAATACCCCTGGAGATGGAGATAACGTGGTGTAATGTGGTGGCTCGGGAGACTATATGGGGTGCCAGGATTCAAACCACCATTCTATCCTGGATTGGCTGAGTGCAAGGCAAATACCCCTGGAGATGGAGATAACGTGGTGTGTGTGTGTGTGTGTGTGTGTGTGTGTGTGTGTGTGTTCAAGGCAAATGATATCACTCTGGCCCCAAGATTTTAAAAAAAGGGGTACTTTTCTTTTTTTTTTTTTTTTGGTTTTGGGGCCACACCCGGCGGTGCTCAGGGGTTACTCCTGGCTGTCTGCTCAGAAATAGCTCCTGGCAGGCACGGGGGACCATATGGGACACCGGGATTCGAACCAACCACCTTTGGTCCTGGATCAGCTGCTTGCAAGGCAAACGCCGCTGTGCTATCTCTCCGGGCCCAAAAGGAGTACTTTTCATTGGGTCTGGAGTAATGGTACAGCAGGTAGGGTCTTTTTCTTGCATGCTGCCAACTTGTAGTTGATCCCAGGCATCCTGTCTGGTATCCCAAGCTCTGCCAGGAATGATCCCTGAGTGCAGAGCCAGTTGTAACCTCTGTGCACCACCAGGTGTGTATGGCTCCCAAACAAAAACAAATTAAAAGTAGTACAGGTATAGATGATAGTCAAAGGATCTGGACTATGAGATTAATTTGGAAAGAATGTCAGTAGAGGCTATGGAAGTTGCACATTGGTTAGAGAACTTGCTATGTGTACATTAGGGTCTGGCTTTGACTTCCAGTGTAAGTAAAAGTGAAAATTAAGACCTAATATCTTCAATACTTAAAGGTCTTACAGAAGTAAGATTGAGCCCAGAAGAAATAAAATTGAAAGGGGCCAAAGCAATAATACAGTAGGGAGGGCATATTTGCATTGCATAAAACTGACCTTGGTTCCATCCCAGGCATCCCATATGGTTCTCTGAGCACTCAGTAGTAATTCCTGAGTGTAGAGCTAGGAGTAACCTAGTACTCATGCATTACTCCTGGTTCTGCTCCTGGCAGGCTTGCAGGACCATGTGGGATGCCATGTGGACCATGTGGGATGCCGGGGATCAAACCTGGGTCAGTATTGAGTCAGTCCCTACCGACCCATAGGCAAACACCCTATCTGCTGTACTATTGCTCCGGCTCCTCACACAGACTGTTAGGAGAAATGAATTCATCAAAATACAATGTTCAGGGCCCGGAGAGATAGCGCAGCAGCGCCTGCCTTGTAAGCGGCCGATCCAGGACCAAAGGGTGGTTGGTTCGAATCCCGGTGTCCCATATGGTCCCCCGTGCCTGCCAGGAGCTGTTTCTGAGCAGACAGCCAGGAGTAGCCCCTGAGCACCGCCGGGTGTGGCCCCAAAACCAAAAAAAAAAAAAAAAAGAATTCAATGTCCAATAAGTACATGAAAAGGCATTCAAATCACCACTATTTTTTGTTACCTTTCACTTTTGTTATTGTTGTGTTTGGGGTCAACTCCAGCAGTGGGGTACTTGTGGGATCATGCAGTACCTACCTGCTGTACTATCGTTCTGGCCCCAAGGTGCAGAATTCTGACACTCTACAATTACGATGAACCTAAGAGAACATTATGCTCCATGAAGTAAGTCACTCACAAACAAATATAATTTGAATAATTCCACTTATATAAGGTATTCAAATCATAGGCTATAGAACAGAAGCTGTTTAACGCCTAGCTTCCTAACTATGGCTCTAATTGAATGTGAGGGTCCTTTTAAGATAAATTTATGATTATCAGTAGATGTTTGATTTGTCTGTCTTATATATCTATAGGTGCAAGGCCAAGTAAACATCTCAACAAAATTGGAGTTGCAGCTGGAAAGTTTATTCCTGGTTTAATGAACCATTTCAGCTTTCTATTTAAAAAAAGGATAACTAATATAAGCTAGTGATTCCAATTTTTGATATCTACCCCCAAAACACAAAAACTTAATTATAAAAGATATGCACCTATGCTCATTGTAGCATACAACAGCCAAGATACAGAAATGACCTAAATGTGGAGGCTTGAGCAATAGCACAGCGGGTAAGCCTTTTACACAGCCAACCAGGATTTGATCCACAGCATCCCATTAAGTCCCAGGAGCCTGCCAGGAGGGATTCCTGACCTCAGAGCTAGGACACAACACACCCTGAGCACTGCTGAGCATCACCCAAAAACCAAAGAAAAGAGAGAGATATAACCCAAATGTTCAGTAGATGAATGGATAAAGATGTGGTCACAGTGAAATATTATGCAGTTCTTTGTTTGTTTTGTTTTGTTTTTGGCCCACACCCAGCGATGCTCAGGGGTTACTCCTGGCTGTCTGCTCAGAAATAGCTCCTGGCAGGCACAGGGGGACCATATGGGACACAGGGATTCGAACCAACCACCTTTGGTCCTGGATCAGCTGCTTGCAATGCAAACAATGCTATCTCTTCGGGCCCATTTTATGCAGTTCTAAGAAAAGATGAAACATGCAGTTTTCTGCAATGTGGGATGGGACTGAAAGGTATCATATTAAGCCAAAGTCAGAGGAAGGACAAATACTGGATGACTTCTCATCTGTAAAATACAGAGAAAAAAAAACAACAATAGGATAGACAATATCCAACAATGACAAATACTTGTCCTTGATTACAAAACTTATTAACAATGGGAGATGGTTGAGGAAGAATGAAATGAGATCAGAGATGACATAGACAAAAGAGGAAAGGCGAAGGGGATAGGGACTCTGGTGGTGGGATACACTACTATCTCCTAAACTAAAATTAAAAATGTGTTTAAGGGGCCGGAGAGATAACACAGCGGTAGGGTGTTTGCCTTGCATGCAGCCGACCCAGGACAATGGTGATTCAAATCCCAGCATCCCATAAGGTCCCCGGAGCTTGCCAGGGACGATTTCTGAGCGCAGAGCCAGGAGTAACCCCTGAGAAGCGTCGAGTATGACAAACAAAAACAAAAATCAAATGCTTAAAAACTGAACTGTTGTTGGTTGCACTTATTACCATATACAACACTAAAAAAATGTATATTACCATATACAACACTAAAAAATGATTAGCTCAGGGGGCTGGATCACATACACTATGATGAGGAGGCTCCAGAGTGGGTCTTGGGTACCTACCACATGGCTTCCCAAGTATCTTCCAGAGTCACCCATCAGCACCGAGCTTAAAGTAGTCCAAAATAAAACAAAATAAAATTTTTTTAAATTTTAAATTGTGGGGGCCGGAGAGATAGCATAGAGGTAAGGCGTTTGCCTTGCATTCAGAAGGTCAGTGGTTCGAATCCCAGCGTCCCATAGGGTCCCCCGAGTCAGGAGCAATTTCTGAGCACATAGCTAGGAGTAACCCATGAGCGTCACCGAGTGTGATCTAAAAACAAACAAAAAAAAAGTCTTTCTGATAATGTACTTCTAATCAACTAAGGTATTCCCCTGGGAGAAAGACTTGAAGGAATTTCTACAGGCTATATATACAAGCAGTATCAATTGGTTTGTGGGCCATAACTGGCTATGCTCGGGACCATTCTTGGCAGTATTCAAGGGAAATGTTTGGAGTTTCAGAAGTGGTAAGCAAAAACAATCTGTGGGGTCGGTTCGGGGATCTTAAGTGAATACCAGTGACAAAGTGAAGGTGGAATGAATATGAATACCTTTCATAGAAGGGTGTGCTCTCTGTTGTGCTCCGGGATCCAGGGACCATTTTCTGTGGTATTTGGCTAAATGGGATCCTTCGTTCCAAGGATCAAACCAGGATTGGCCATTGCAAGGCAAGCACATCAGTTCCTATGCTATCTTTCCAGCCCAAGTTACATACCTATACTATGAAAAACTCTTGACAATCAACTAGAAAATACATAAAGATGAATATGGAACCAGTATCGAAATTCCCAGGTGAACAAAAATGTGAAAAAAGTATTCATATATGAAAAGATGGTTGTTGGAACAGTGCTTGACTGAAACTCAGCTATTAACAACTGTTAAACTCTGTATCTTGGGCCCGGGAGATAGCACAACGGTGTTTGCCTTGCAAGCAGCCGATCCAGGACCTAAGGTGCTTGGTTCGAATCCCGGTGTCCCATATGGGCCCCCGTGCCTGTCAGGAGCTATTTCTGAGCAGACAGCCAGGAGTAACCCCTGAGCACCGCCGGGTGTGGCCCAAAAACCAAAAAAAAAAAAAAAAAAAAAAAAAAAACTCTGTATCTCACAGTGATTTTTTTTGTGTGTGTGTGTGGGGGGGAGCCATACTTGTCGATGCTTGGGGTTACTCCTGGCTCTTGCTCAGAAATCACTCTGGCAAGTTGGGGGGGAACAATAAGGAATGTTGGGGATTGAACTCAGGTTGGCTGTGTGCAAGGAAAATGCCCTGCTCACTGTGCTGTTGCACTGGCCCCCTCACAGTGATTTAAGTTAAAAAAAAATGGGGCCGGAGAGATAGCACAGCGGTAAGGTGTTTGCCTTGCATTACAGCCTGATGGATGGTGGTTCAAATCCCGGTATCCCTTATGGTTCCATTTCTCCCCCCCCCCCCCCGCCCACTCCCCCTTACCTGCCAGGAGCAACCCCTGAACGTCCCTGAGTGTGACCCAAAAACAAAAACCAAACAAAATTCACAGACTAGTAATTAAGAACTAGGGAAAAAAAAATCAATTCAGACACCGCTTTCAATTGACCAAATTTCATTCTGTACGAAGATGGTAATTAGCTGTTCACAGCTGGGTCAGGAGCTAGCTCCAAAGGCCAGAGCGTAGACCTTGTGCACAGAGGCACCCAGTTTGATAATCAGCACCTTGAGCCATTATAGATCCCACTCCATGGCTGGGGACAGCTCCAATTACCCCCAGCATAGTTAGGCAAAAGCACTGAAGGATCAGATATACACTAGAGTTCAGCCAAATACCAAAGCAAGTGGTCCCTGGTTCCCAGAAACAGCAGAGCCCACCCTCCCATGAAAGGAATTCACACTCACTTCACCTTCATTTTGTCACTGGTACTCACTTAAGATCCCACCCACTCACTCCTAAGGATTCTGTTTGTTTTCACTTCCCACTTTTGAAACTCCAAACAGTGATGTCAATGGTCAAATCCAGTAACCTCCAAATCCAGTGAAGCCTCTTTCTAAACATCTCAGAAGCACTAAGAATCAGTGGTCCACGTTCCAGGAACTTCTCTCTTGGTTTTCTTTTTCTTTTTTTTTGGTTTTTGGGGCCACACCCGGCGATGCTCAGGGGTCACTTCTGGCTGTCTGCTCAGAAATAGCTCCTGGCAGGCATGGGGGACCATACGGGACGCCGGGATTCGAACCAACTACCTTAGGTCCTGGACCGGCTGCTTGCAAGGCAAACGCCGCTGTGCTATCTCTCTGGGCCCTCTCTTGGTTTTCTTAACAACTACTCCTGATTCTCTCTCATACCTAACTGGTTGGTTTTTATATGTTTTATTTTGGAGTGACACCTGGTAAACCAAACACAAACCAGCAATAATATAAGTCTTATGTGAAATCATTAGGGTTTTCTACATCAAAGATTATATATAGCGTTTTCCTATAATCGTTCAGTGTTGGAAATCTTAATTTTCTACAGACTATTTTCAGTTCTATTATTAAATGAATGTATAGGAAACAAACATCTAACATTTAAGTTTATGTGTGAGCTAACATAAGTACATTACCCAGCCAATTTTAATAAGATAGATTCTTAGATTCTTTCCTCTTCTCTAGCCATGCATTTTATTTTTTACACTTTTTCAAATTGGTTCCCATGTATCCCCTTTTAATCCTGCTCTGCTTTCATTCTGCCCCCCCCTTTTTTACATCATTGTGCAGTGGAGAACAATGGTTGGTTCACTTTTTCCTCATAGAAAAAAAGGGGTTCACAAAGCAGATTGTTTCTATATCATCTGTTCTGTGGGAGTTTGGGGAAAAGTTTTTTTGAAGGCTGGAGTACACTTCATGGATGAGTCAGAAAAGAATTTGATTCTTGAAAGATGAACGAACACCAGTTCAGTCATTAAGAGAAGGTGAAATCGGAATCCATGGGAAGGTAAATGTGAGATGTTCAGGCATGTGAATTTGATGGCTGCAGACAAGGAGCCTTAGAAGAACGAGTTCTCCTGGCCAAGGACTATTTACTCTACTTATCTGATTGATGATTGAGCCATGGGGGTGTGTATGTGGGGAAACCTGTTATGTTAGGTGGTGGAGTAATAAAGGCTGCACAGGGAGAATGCCAAAATGAGTTGGTGGTACTTTAGCTTTGGAATCTTTTTTTTTTTTTATCTTGTTTTGTTAGACTACTCAGGGGTGCTCAGAGATTACTCCTGGCTCTGTGTTCAAGGATTACTCTTGGTGGCCTTATGCAGTGCTGGACGGATATTAATTAAACTCCAGGATCAACTGCATGCAAGTATCAGTGCCCTATCATTTGTTTTTCGGCCTGTCTTACTATCAGCTCTGTGCTCAGATCATTCCTACTGGGGCTTAGGAATCACGGGGTGCTTGGGAATTGAACTAGCGTCCACTGTGTGCAAGGTTACAGCTCTATAAAATTATTGCTTTAGCCCTTCAGCTCCCTTTTTTTGGTGGGGTGGAGGTTGGGCCACACCTAGTGATACTTAGGGGGACCATATGGGATCAAACTCAAGTTGGCTGTGTGCAAAGCAAACGCCCCCTCACACACTGTACTAGTTCTCTGGCTCCATCTCTTTATTTCTAGAATGAATTTAATTAGAATTGCATGTGTATTTCTTATAGTCTTCATTTTAATTTAAATAATTCAATAAGCTGTAGCATATTCACAAGGTTGTATGACTCTGCAGTCTCAACATTTCATAACATTTCTGTTCCCCAAGAAAGAAGCCATGCTTACTACTAGTTAGTAAACTACTTACTACCAGTTAGTAAATTATTACCTGACAACTAATTTTTTCCCCACCCAGTTTATACAAATAGAATTTTATAACTGGACTTTTTATATTTTCCCTTTTTTTCACTCAGTACAATTGTCAACCCTTTCATGTCATAGCATGTAACTAACTATACTCCACTCTTTTGTTTGCGTTACAGTAATCATTAGATGGTTATACCACTTTACATTTATCTAGTCATCAATGGATAGAGTTCGGGTTTCTACCTTTCCGTATTATAAATGATGCTATTATGGGGCTCAGAGGTAGCTCAAAGGGCTGGAGTGCATGTTCACATGCAGAGAGAGGCCCTGTGTCAGAGTCTTGGCATCGCCTGGTACCCTGAGCACCACCAGGGTGGGTTAGATGATGCAAGCTTCATGTAGATCTATGTGTTTTCAGTTCTCTTGGCTGTCCGTTTGGGAATGGAATTAATGTCATGCTTGAATTCTGTATTATCCCAAGGGTACTCCCAGACAGTGCTCAGGTGGCCTATGGATCTCTCCAGGCAAAACTTGGCTAACCAGACCCAGCAGCAGTTCAGTGCCAGGACCTAAGAAACAGCTGCTTTTGTTCTGTGATGCTCAAAAATGTGTTTATCTTTGGGCCTGAAGTAGTAGATAGTGCAGCAGCTAGCATGCAGCTGACCTGGATCTGATCCCCAGCACCTCATAGGGTGCACAGAGCCAAGAGTAAGCCCTGAGCACTGCCAAGTGTAATTCCCCCACAAAAAAAGAAAAAGAGGAAAGAAATGTGTTAGCTTTTTGGGAAACTGCAAAATTTTCCACAGTAGCTGCACCATTTTGTTTCTGCCAGCAGTGATGAGGGTTCCTGTTCTCTCCATGTACTCTTTATTTTAGCGTGGGGGCCACACCTGGTGGTGCTCAGGGCTTACTCTGACTCTGTATAGGGCTCACTTCTGGTGGTACTCTGTAGTACCATATGGGATGCCAGGGATTGGACCTTGGTTGGCCACAGACCAGGCACACTCTACCCACTGTACTGTTTCTCCAACCCTCTGTGTGTTTTTTAAGAGGGGCCTTCCTAGGAATACATAGTGTCTGGAAACCACCTCCAGTCATGTTTGGCCAGTCTGTTTAAACCTGACGGTTCAGGGCTCAGGCTCAGTGATGTGGGGCTTCTTGGGCCTGGCAAGGTTTCGAGGTTATCAGGGCCACATCTGGCAGTACTTAGGGCTGGATGCTGGGGATGGAATTGGGGGCCTTGCTTCATCCCTTAACCTAACTGCTCTGTTTCCATTTGGGGATAGGCTATTTTTCATAGTTCTTTGTGTCTTTAAATAGTTGTATCGAGCTATTGTTGGCATATCACAAACTTCATACTTATAAAGCATACAATTTGGTAAGTTTGGTGGACTTAAACTCTGTAAAACCACCACCACAACTAAGATCAAAATAACCATCACTCCCCAGATTTGTTGTTTTTGTGAGAGAGGAAAGCCGTACTTATTGGGGAGCTGGGCCTTGCATCTAGAGTTGCGAGATGGTGCTACAGATTGGACCGAGGACCTTGTACATGTTGTCTACGCACCCTGTCACTGACTGAGCCACATCCATGGCCCACTACAAATTGTCTTTGGCGCTTTTGTAATTCCTCTTCCTGCCTGAATCTCTGAAGTTTTCTGTGCTTTATAAACCAATGTGCATTTGGAATCACTGAAAATTTTCCCTTCCTCCCTCTCCTACTTCCTTTCCTCCCTCTCTACCTTCCTTCCCTTCCTCCCTCTCTTCCGTTTTTTGGGCCCATCTCTAGCAGTGAGTTACACCTAAGCTCTGTGCTCACCACTCCAGCTTGCTTCGCTAGCATGCTTACCTAGTGTAGCAAGAATCCTTCTTAAGATGGCTTTTTTTTGGGGTGGAGCCCCCACCCCCACATCTGCCAATGTTCAGGAGTTACTCATAGCTCGTTACTCAGGAATTCCTGTGGTGAAGCTTGGGAGACTATATAGGATGTGGAGATCGAACTTGGGTCTGGCCATGTGCGAGACAGATGCTCTACCCACTATACCATCAGCCCCAAGTTGGCTGATTTTTACTCAGTCATATTGAGATCCTTGTTGTATGTATCCTTTTGCTCTTTTCTTGATGAATAGTGATCTATTATGTGGATATATTTCAGTTACCTATTAATGAACATGATTTTTGATGGTTAAGTATTCCACATAGTACCACTGAGAATACCTGTGCACAAAGTTTTGTGTGGACATGTTCTTATCACTCTAGGGTAAAATCCTAGGAGTAGAATGTTTGGTGTCTTTACTATTTCTTAAAAAACTACTAAATTGGGACTGGAGCAATAGCACAGCAGGTAGAGCATTTGCCTTGCAAGTGGCCAATCTGGGTTTTATCCCTGGCATCTTCTATGGTGTCCTGAGCCTGTCAGGAGTGGTTTCTAAGCACAGAGCCGCAGGGTGTGGGCCAGAAACCAAAAACCCTGCTACCATAATTTGTAATTTGGAGCCGGAGAAATAATAGTACTAGTTTAAGTTGCTTATGTCAGGTATGGGAACATATAGATTCCTAATCACCCACAAGTGTGGCCTCTAATCCAAACCCAAACAACTGCTAAGCTCTGTGACCTCCAGCCAGAATGTGAGAGCCCTGCAGTGGAAGGTGTATAGCCACCCAAGCATGAAAAGCATCACAGCTTGTGTGCACTACTTGATGCACGACTTGACCCACTGAGCACTTCTCTTAGGCAGATGTGAGACCCTGGTCATCTCAACATGATAGGGAAGAGGAGAAAAAATAAACTGCTTCACTTTTTCTTTTTTTCTTTTTTGGTTTTTGGGTCACACCCTGCAGCGCTCAGGGGTTACTCCTGGCTCTAGGCTCAGAAATCGCTCCTGGCAGGCTCGGGGGACCATATGGGATGCCAGGATTTGAACCACCATCCTTCTGCATGCAAGGCAAAAACCTTACCTCCTCACTTCCACCTCTGTGTGGTGCTGAGAATCAAGTCCAGACCTCTAGAATGACAGTGTTTTTTTGTTTGTTTGTTTTGGGGCCACACCAACTCTCCAGCCTCAGTGTATGTATTACTATTTACAGTGATGCTTTTTCTATGAGAAAGTTTCTTCCCTTTTTTTTTGTTGTTTGTTTGTTTGGGCCACACCCATATTACACTCAGGGGTAATTCCTGGCTATGCACTCAGAAATCGCCCTGGTTTGGGTGGGACCATGGGACACCCAGGAATCAAACCACGGTTCGTCCCAGGCTAGCACTTAGCTCTAGCGCCTCCTCTCTGGCCCCTCTTCACTTTTTCAAAGGGGTTACTCCCTTTTACATTCTTATCAGCAGTGTATGTATGCAAATTCTAGTTATACATTTTCTTAGGCCTCCTTTTTCACATATAGAGAGATAAAGAAAAAACAGACATTAAAACAGCTTTCCTCAAATAATATGTATACATGCATGGTTATACAATTCAAACATTGTAATCTGGGTTAAAATGAAAAGCAAATAGCCACTGTCCAGAGATAGCTAGTGTTAGTAGGTATTTTGCTTTTCTGTTTGTTTTTGTTCTTTTTGAGCCACTCTGGTGGTGTTTAGGATTTATTCCTGGATCTGCCTTCGGGGATAACTCCTGGCAGGTTTAGGGAATTATAAAGAGTGCCAGGGGTTGAATCCAAGTTGACTGTTTGAAGGCAGATGTGTTACAATCGCTCCCACCCTAAGAGTAACTTTTAATCTTTTCTTACCGGAAACCTTGCTCAAATCTGTTCCAATATTTCTGTTGTCTGTTCTCTCTCCCCTAGTTAATAGTGTTCTGATCTTAGCTTTTGCTTTTTCACTTTGCAATTTATTTAGGGACATTTGCATTTCAAGCACAGTCTTTTTAATGACTACATGACAATGTCACAGTGTACAGTCTGTTTTGCTAATAAATACAGATTTGTTCCCCTGTCATTTATAAGCTAGGCAACTATGTGAATGTAATGTGAATTTCACGTTTGATTGTGTGTGATTTCATCTGCAAGAAATGCTGGTGTGTGTGTGTGTGTGTCTGTGTGTCTGTGTGTCTGTGTGTCTGTGTGTAATAGGGCACCTGCCGTAGAGACCTGAAGAATGACTGCACCAGCTGCGCACAGCCACAGACCTCCCACGGAAAGTTGCCAGCCCCTCAGTGGCTGCTTTGTCCTGAGCCACACTGGCCACATCTGCTCTGACAGCTTTGTTAGGCTCCCTCCTGCCTCTTGACTAAATCACAGGCTGTGACCTTTTGGGGCTTACTCTGACAAGCAAATTTGAGGTCTTGTGCTCAGGTAAAGTTCCATATTAATTAGATTTGTAGATTTTGGTTTTGGGGCCAAACCTGTGTATTTGGAGGACTCTGCTTATTTTGTACTTGGGAATCTCTGGAACTTGGGGGATTATAATAATGCTGGGTATCAAACCCCCTCCCCCTCCCTTATGCAGAAGTGTCCGGGTGTGTTGAACTAGATGGTTTTTGTTATGTATGTTTGTTTAGTTTGGGGACCACAACTAGCACCACCTCTCTGTGGTGCTGAGAATCAAGTCCAGACCTCTAGAATGACAGTGTTTGTTCCGTTTGTTTGTTTGTTTGTTTGTTTGTTTGTTTGTTTGTTTTGGGGCCACAACAGCTCTCAGGGGTTACTCCAGGCTCTGCCCTTGGGTCATTCCTGGCATTGCTCAAGGGTTCATTTGGGATGTGAGGATCAAACCTGGTTGGCTATGTGCAAAAAAAAACAGCCTACCTGCTGGGCTCTCCCTCCGGCCCTACTGTAAAGTTTTTGAGTGTTGTGCCCCAGTCCCTTTTGCTCCATAAGCCTTGTGGTTTTTATGAATCTTAGGGTATGATATTTAGGAATTCATTTGTCTTGACAGAGCTAATATATTCTGTAATATGAATGTATAATTGCTTTTGGGGAGCAATGTTTAGACATACCCTGCTTTTCAGTCTTTCTAGCAGTGTTCGAGGGATCTCCTGGGGGTTTATTCAGGAGATTCCTGTGTGGTGCTAGGGATCCACCCATTGTCAGCTGAATACAAGGCAAGCACCCTACTTGCTGAACTTGATCTCTGACCCCAAATGCATTATTTCTTTGTTACTGTGGGTTTTTTTTTTTTTTTTTTTTTTGCCACACCTGGTGATGCTCAGAGGTTACTCCTGGCTATGTGCTCAGAAATAGCTCCTGGCTTGGGGGACCATAAGGGATGTGGGGGATGGTCCATCTTGGGTCAGTCGTGTGCAAGGCAAGTGCCCTACCACTATGCTACCGCTCTGGCCCTGTTACTGTGTTTTTACAATAGTGAACAATTTCTTATATACTAAGGAGCATGTGTCATTGATATTATGCTTTAAAACACCTTGACATGGGTTCATGTGTGAGTGTAGTTTAACAGAAATTTCAGTATCGATGTCATGGTGTTAAATAGTAGAACTTAAAAAATAATATAGACGAAGATACCTTCTTAGCTACCACTCAGCTTTAAAAAAATTACTAATACTTGAATCTTCTGTACTCTTCAGTGAGTTAATTTAGTTTTTGGTTTTGGTCCACACCATACACTTATGGTGCTCGGAGGTTCCCTTTGGGCTCTGTCTTGCAGGGTTCTGGTCTGGTTTCTTGAATGCAAGGTGTGTACTCCGTCGATCCCTTTGAGGCATCTCCCTGATCTTCACTGATGATTTAATACATCTGAGATACTTCATGATACAATTAAAAGTCATCTGTGGAAATGACACTTTATACTCTCTCCTTCCCTAAATAGATTTTCTAATACTGATTCTCCAGCTGACTTCCCTACAAATGTAAGTGTGTACATTATTCACGACATACTCAGGGAAGAATGATCTTTGAATAGGTTTCTGTTAGAAGCTAATGTACATTGGATTTATCATTTATTAAAGTTATTTTTGGTTGTGAGCCAGAGCTTGCTGCTGGGCTATACTGCCATCCCATCACTGCAGTTTTGTTTTGTTTTGTTTTGTTTTTTTCACAAGAAGATTGAGATTTAATTGTGATCTAATTCACATATGATACAATTCACTCTTTCTAGTGGTATAAAGTTCAGTACTTTTTTTTTTATGGTGGTGGTGGTGGTGCCAGGGACCTAATCAGTCATGCAAGGCATAATGCTGTCATTGAGCTACATCCCCAACCCTCAATTCCAACTCTTTAAAGTATCTTCACCAAGTTATGTAACCACCAGTGTGTGCAATTCTAGAAAACGTCATCCGTCCTCGGGTTTTTGTAGATGTGCAAATTTTCTAGAGTAGGCAATATAAAGAAAGATCAATTTTCTTGTTTGTATGCTTTTAAGTGCTTTCCTCCCCCAGACTTGAAGCTCCTGATGGAAATGCTTAGACGTAGGAATTCTGGGCAGGTTAGGAGCTCTGGTGGGAAGTTCCCATTTAGTGAAACGTTCAAGATTTGGCTCCATTTATTTTCCATGACTGTCCTGGAAAGCAACAGGGTCATGATCTGGTTCAGTTCCATTTTTTCCTTTCCAATATGGCTTGTAGGCAGATTTTGTTTTCTTTCTGCTTCTCGTGGAAAGGAAACTGTTATGGCTTCATAACATGGATGTGACTTAGTGATGGAGCACTTGACTTGCATGTATGAGGCTCTTGCTTCATTTTAAGCACTGCATAGGCTTCTGAGCATCAGAAGCAATTCCTGAGCCCCCAAGTCAGGGAATAGACCTTTAATCCAGGTAAGACCCCCCCCCCCAAACCAAAACAGAAAAATGGGAAAGATGAAAAAAAAAAAGACAATTCTGTCATCTTTGAAAGTGATTTCTTTTTTCTTTTTTGGGGGAGAGGGGCACATCTATTGGTGCTCAGGGGTTACTCCAGGCTTTGTGCTCAAAAATTGCTCCAGGCAGGCTCTGGGGACCTTATGGGATGCCAGGGGTCAAACCCGGGTCCATCCTGTCTGCTGCATGCAAGGCAAACACCCTACTTCTGTGCTATGACTCCGGCCCCCTGAAAGTGATTTCAAAGGAAGTCACTGGAAGGTTATGTGACTTCTTTCTGGTCATTTCATAAATTTGTTTTTAGCATCTCAGAATCCTTAAACATCCCATATGACACACTTTGTTCAGATAAATTCTGTAGTGTGCTTATTTTGCAGACCAGGTTCTATTCCCAGCATCCTATATGGTTCTCAGAGCCACCCAGGAGTGATCTCTGAATACCAAGCCAGGAATAAACCCTGGGTACCTATGGGTGTGGCCCCAAAACAAAACTTAACCACCATCACCAAAACAAAACACAAAAAATTAACCCAACAGCAAATTCAGAGTTTAGTGAGGGAAAAGTGCAAATTTGTCTAAGGGCAACTCTACAAGTTATGGTGCGGCTCTTCTCCCCACTTGTAAGGCACAGTACCTCAGCACAGAGTCCATAGGGACCCTTTGTGGTATGGTATGGGCCATAAAAACCAAATAAGTCAGTGAAGAGTACAAAAGGCTAAGTATCAGTACTTTTAAAGCTGGGTGGTAGTGGCGGGAGAGATAGCACAGTGGTAGGGTGTTTGCCTTGCATTCATCCGACCCTGGAGGGACCCGGTTTAATTTCCCAAAGCCCGTATGGTCCTTCAGCCTGCCAGGGACAATTTCTGAATGCAGAGTGACCCCTGAGCTCCACTGGGTGTGGCTCAGAAACCAATTAATCAATGAGTCAATAAAGTAAAAAAAAAAAGTTGGGTGGTAGCTAAGAAGGTATCTGTTGTTTTTTTTGTTTGCTTTGTTTTTAATTTTCTTAACACATTGATGCCAGTACTGAAGTTTGTGTTAATTAAACCACATACATGAGCTCATGTGTGAATAAAGCATAATACCAATGACATGTTCCTTAGTATGAAAAAATATTTCGCTATTTTAAAAACACAACAAAGAAATGATACCTTTGGGGTCAGAGAGCTGGTTCAACAGGTAGGGTGCTTGCCTTGCATTCAGCTGGCATCTGTTGGGTCTTCTGAGCAGCCCCAGGAGATATCTCTAATATGTTAGGACCTGGGCAGTTTTAGAGTGGAATGAGCCCTGATTTTCTACTTTTTTGTTTGTTTGTTTGTTTTTGGACCACACCCAGTGACGCTCAGGGGTTACTCCTGGCTATGTGCTCAGAAATCACTCCTGGCTTGGGGGACCATGTGGGACACCGGGGATCAAAACTGAGGTCTGTTCCAGGTTAGCACGTTCTATTTTGAGATTTCTCCCTGTTGCTATTTGGATCATGGATTCAGTGGCCATGACCCACTTTATTTGTCCTTTCTCCTCTTTTGTTTATTTGTTCTTTTAATTTTTACCTTATTCGGCTTTCACAGCAGTGCTCAGGGGTCTAGGACCAATTCCCAGTCCAGAGGTGCTGGGGTTCATTTGGTAGTAGTGCTGGGGCCTGTGACAAGGAGAAGCTGCAGGACCTGAGCTTTCTTCCTGGCCCCTCCTTGTTTTTTGTTTTGATTTTGCCTGACTGCTTGGGGCTCCTCTGTGCTTAGGGTCCACTCCCAGATGTGCTCATGGGACCCTGTGGAGCTTGGCTCAAATCCAGGCCTTCCTAAGCAAAGCATGTGCTTGGCCCTTTGAGTTTGTTTCTGGTCCTTGTTTTGTTGTTTTGTTTTGTATAGTTTGAAATGTCTCTTTGGCTAATAGAGGAGAGTGGAGTGCACAGGCTCTTAATCAGACATTCAGTAAAGGAGCACTTGTTTTTTATTCAGATGGATGTGCTGTACTTCCCCTCTGTGACAGTTGATGCATGGGCAAGTTGTCTATGGTGAGAATACACAAAGCAGAGGTCCTAGAGAGGATCAGATCATTTTATTTTGAGGGCTAGGAATGTGGCTCAGTGGTAGACCCCTTGTCTCATTTGTAAAGCCCTGGCTTCCATTCCTGGCAATGAAAAAAACAAAGGAAACAGCATTTTATATTGAAGATATTTCATAGTACATGTCTCTTTCAATTGTCTCATTTATCATTTGCTCCATAATCCACTGCTTACTGAATGTAGTGTTTGAAAACAATTCTGGGGCCTTCTTTGACATGAGAACCAGATCTTTTGCTAAGAATTTTTTGTGATTATTATTATTGAGCTTTTTTGTCCACCCCTGGTGGCACTCGGGTTACTCCTGGCACTGTGCTCAAAAATTGCTCCTGGCTCAGGGGACCATATGGGATGCCGGGAAATAACCCAGGTCCTTCCTGGGTTGGCTGCTTGCAAGGCGAACACCCTACTCTGTGCTATCTCTCTGGCCTCTGATTATTTTGCCTAATTTTGTTTTTATTATATAATTCAGTATTTTTCTCTTGTGGTTTATTTTAAAGTTTAGAACATTCCAAGCTTAGAACATTTTGTCTTGGTCTTTAACATCTGTCAAAAAAAACTCAGGCTTGTTTGTTGAACAGGATGGGTTTGATTAATTACATCGTACATGAGGAAAACCTTATTTTCTAAGCATAAATGAACTTTTTTTTTTTTTTTTTTGGTTTTTGGATCACACCCGGCGGTGCTCAGGGGTTACAACTCCTGGCTGTCTGCTCAGAAATAGCTCCTGGCAGGCACGGGGGACCATATGGGACACTGGGATTCGAACCAACCACCTTTGGTCCTGGATCGGCTGCTTGCAAGGCAAACACCGCTGTGCTATCTCTCCAGGCCCGCATAAATGAACTTTTAATTTTTTGTAACAAACTTTAAGTGAAGTAAAAATTTTAGCTTGGAGAAAATGTTTTCTCACAGGAATGATAAAGAGCTTTTTGGAAATAGTTTATTTGTTACAGTATTCTTTCTAATTTTATCTGGTTTTAAATTCAAAGAGGAAATTTTAAATTCAAAGCTGGATGTTTTGTTTCCAAGTTGAATCTACGATATCTAACAACTGCTCACATTTCCTTTTCATGAGTCGCATAGTCAGACAGGAAGAATGCAGAAATTAATAGTACCAGGGGTCTTTTGTTACACATTCCACATACATATGGATCCCATCATGAAGAGCCCATGCCTTGGCAGACATACTGAGCTACAGAGAGAAGATACTGAAAGGTGCCTTCCCACAGAGAGAAGATACTGGAAGGAGTCTTATGGGCTTTGCTCTTTGAAACAGGACTGGTCTGTTTAAAATGTGCAGTACACATCTGCAGGAGTTAAGCAGTCCATACTGTTATGGGGCACCAACAGGAACATTTCTTCCATAGTTGTTTTTTGGTGGGTTTTGGGGTCAGAACTAAGAGTGAGTGAGCTCAGGGCTTAATCTTGGCTCTGCACTCAGGAATTACTTCTGTAGGAGCTCAGGAGACCATTTTGAAATACCAATGAGCATACCCAGGCCTTACCTGCTATACTCTCCCTCTCCCTGTTTTTGGTTTTTGACCACGGACACTAGTACTGGAGGTTTCTCACAGATAGTATCACTGGGATGGAACCCAGGGCACCTGCTTACAAAGCATGTGCTCAGTCTTTTATCTCTCCTGCCAAAAGAAGTATTTTTTAAAGTACCTAGGCGTAGATGAAGAACTTTGCTTTTTTTTAAAACAACAACACTAACACACACACACACACACACACACACACACACACACACACACACACCAAAAAAAAAACACCAGAAAACCAACTCAGCATAGACCTAAATAGTCCCGTACATGTATATTAGAATTTCAAATTTATGCCAGAAGATGTTAGAAGCTCTAGTTAGTTAGTTACAAGGGCAAACACCTACCCACTCTATGATTGCTTTGAACCTAAAGTTAGCTAATTTTTTTTTTTTTTGGTTTTTGGGCCATACCCAGCGGTGCTCAGGGGTTACTCCTGGCTGTCTGCTCAGAAATAGCTCCTGGCAGGCACGGGGGGACCATATGGGACAATGGGATTCGAACCAACCACCGTAGGTCCTGGATCGGCTACTTGCAAGGCAAACACCACTGTGCTATCTCTCCGGGCCCAAGTTAGCTAATTTTTAATATCTTGAGTTGATGGAATATTTTAGACATAGGCTTAGGATCTGTTAACTATATTACAGGTTTGTTAATGCAAGTCTGTAAGTTGGTGTTAATGAATCATGATCTGAATAAATGACCAACAATTGTTATGTACCTGTTACATAACATACTTTATGTGCCAAGGAGATGTTTTATATAATAAATTGTTTACTGAGATTTTTATTTTGACATTTGTGATACTGCATGGGCTTACCACATTTTCATTAAATTTTAATTTCTTTTCCCATGAGAGATTTGAGAAAGATTGGTTTCTTTTGAAAAATTTGAACAATGTGCTGCCTTGTCAGAGGTTTTTGGTGGGGGGAAGGGCACACCAAGCTATGCTCAGAAGTAACTGCTGGCATCTCAGTTTGGGGGGCTATATAGGATGGCTGAGGTTGAACCCAGGTTGGCTGCATGCAAAGCAAACACTGTACTTGCTGTACAGTTGCTCTAGCCCCAATGATTTGAAAGGGAAAAACTTTTGAAAGGGAAATCGAAGCTTTTAACAAATTATTTTCCTTTTGGTTTGGGTTTTTATTTGTTTGTTTTGAGCCACACCTAGTGATACTCCGGGGTTACTCCTGGCTCTCTACTCAGTGATCACATCTGTGGTTCAGGGGATTATATGGGATGCTGGGGATCAAATCCATGTCAGCTTCATACAAAGCAAATGCCCTACTCACTATATTATTGCTCCAGCTCCAGATTATTTATTTTCTAGTTATTTAAAGTTATCTTTTGTCTTTGAAGGAAAACACATCCACACAAACATAAGTGTTAATATTATGTAATAATTCTTTGGTGTGTACCCATAGATTTCTAAGCACAAATATTAAACTGTGTCAATAATTATTTTATTGTTTATTTACAGTGAAAAACGAATGTCATCATGTCTGGAGTCAAACGAATAATCAAAGAGACAGATCCTGATTATGAGGATATATCTGTGGACTTTCCAAACAAGCGGCATAAAGCAATCGAGAATTCAGGTAGAAACTTACCTGCCTTAGGAAATGATCCATTTCTCTATTGATATGTAGCTTGAAGTAAGATGTGTAAGAATGAAAATAAAATGTCTTTCCACTGTGTTATATAATTTGAAGAAGTTTGTGGGGGGCTTTGCTAAATGCCTCATTTAACTATCAGTCCACCATGTGTGGGACCAGAGGCAGGAAGCTTGAGAGTCAGCAACGAGACAGACCCTAAGTTTCAGCACTCATTTCATGTTCAGGATAATAAGGCCTGGAACATATTGCAGTGTGGGATCATATGAGATTATAGGTGGAACAAGGACTAAAGCTTTTAGTTTTAGTAATTATCTGTTATTTTAATGTGTATCACAGGAAGAAAAGCTCATCAGACTTGTTTCATGCATGACCTTGGGATAAGGTTATAATAATTTAAAATACTACTTAATTGTGTTAGACATTTCACATAGCTCTCAGGTGTGGTAGGTTTCTTGAAAGTGGCATATGAATAATTAAAATTTGGGAAACATAATTTTAGCCCCAGTACTTTTGACAGTTGTTGATTAAGGCTCAGAGGTATTGTTATGTGTCCACAGGGACAAAGAGAACTCAAGGGGCTGGGCCATGCCTTGAGGTAGGCTCTGGTTCCATCTCTAGCACCACTTGCCCATACCCCAGCATCTCCAGAAGCTTAAAACTAGCCAGCATGGAGCTAGGAATAACCCCAAAGTACTGCAGTGTGTGGCCCCAAGCCCTCTGACCCCCAAACAAATGAATCTATTACAAGCACAGTACAGTGATCAAAATAAGTATGTTTTAACATACCCACAACATAACCTTTTGTCTAAACTCGTCTGTACTCCACTTCTACCGTTTGTTTCAGTTTTGTGTTTTAGAACTATTTCCCCCTTTAAATGGAAGCTAGGATAGACCACAGTGTCCATTTAGTTACCATTGCTCTTTGGTCTCTTTTATATGTGTTTGCTTTTTTGGGGGGAGGCCACACCTGACCTTGCTTCAGGACCACAATGGCTGGCACTATGCTCCATTAAGGGCACACACAGCTGTGGACAGCTGTGGTACGGGGAGTCAAACCGTTGTCGTGGCAACAGCCCCTTGCTTGCAAGGCCTGTCTATATACTATCTCTCCAGTTCCTCTTTAGTCTCCTTTAATTGCCTTGGCCTTTTTAAAAAACTTTTTTTTCTTAGTCGAAAAATAAAAATTGGTTGTTATAACTTTATAGTGCTAGAGGCTCCTCCTGGCTGTACTCAGGCTCATTAGGTGCAGGTGATTGAACTTGGGCTTTCTGCATGGCAGATAAGCATTCCAGCCATTGAGGTCTCTCCAGCCCCAAGTATTTTGTTTCTTCAGGGTGGAATTAACACCCTGCACTGTTGAGGAAATGCTCACAACTGATGCTGAGGGAGCTCTTTGGTGGTACCAGTGAAGAAGCTGGGCCTCCTGCATGCAAAGCATTGACTCCAGCCCATTGAGATGTCCCTGGGGGGGGGGCCCTCTTTGACTTTTCTTTGTCTTCACTGTAATTCTTCAGTAATATGTGAACCAGTTACTTTATAGACTCATCAATCTAGGTAATTGAGTAATTAGGTTTAGCATTTTTCTTTATTTTATTTTCTTTATTTTTCTTTCTCCCAGTTAGTCAAATTTGGGTGTGAGCAGGAGACAGTGTTAAACAGCTTAACAATAATACACAACCCTCGGACCAACTAGGTTTATCATTTTTCGTTGAGAGTGCCAGAATATTGTGGTCTTCTCGACAGATCATATCAGAAACATGTGAAGTCATTTTGCCCATTATTAGGGAAGTGAACTTTTCTCCACATGCAGGGGATGACAGCTGTTTCTCTTTTTACATGCTTGTTCTGAGTTTTGTTATTTGCTGTCTTGAACCAAGACAGCTTCTGATTAATTAGGCCCTTGTATTCAAGATAATATATAAACATGTTCTTTGTGTAGCTCGAGATGCTGCTGTGCAAAAGATTGAGACTATTATCAAGGAACAATTTGCACTTGAAATGAAGAATAAAGAACATGAAATTGAAGTCATTGATCAGGTATAATGATTTTTGTTTTGTTTTTTTAATTTTGGGCCATACCCAGAATTGCTCAGAACTTACTCCTGGCAGGCTCAGGGGACCATATGTGGTGCCAGGGATTCAACTTGTATTGGCTGTGTACAAAGCAAACACCCTACCCACTGTACTATCGCTCTGGCCCCAATAATGATAGTTTTTAAGGTTATTAAAAGAAACCTTTGAGATAGAATGTTTCTTATCTTGTGCCCCCTTTTTTCCGGGCAAGGGGACACACCTAGCAGTGCTCAGGACTTCTGGCTCTGTGTTCAGGTATCATATGGTCTGGGGACCATATAGGGTTTTGAGATCAAACCCTTGCATGCACTCTACCTGCTGTACTATCGCTCCGGCTCCTCTTATTCTCTCCCCCCCCACTTAAGTGAATTGTAGTAAAAGGAGAAAGAAGAAATTTCCAAAATTCTGTTTCCAAAATAAATCCTTTTTGCTTTTTTTGTTTTTCTTTTAAGTCTCTTTTATGATTATTTCTCAAACAATATACATATCTGTTGGTAAAGATACCTATCTTTGCCTACTACTGTGCTCATATATGCTCTAGGAAACATGGTTCTTGTTATTCTTTTAACTTTTTTTTTGCAAATCTGATATAGGTGATTTTTATTTGTTTTGGTTTGGGAACTGCACCTAGTAGTGCTCAGGGTCTACCCCAGCTTTATGCTCCTTCTGGAGATACTCTTGGGACTAGGTGGTGCTGAGGATCCAGTCTGGCCTCCTGCATGCAAAGCATGTGTTAACCCATTGAGCTACATATCTCTGGTCCCTCAAAAGAGATTTTTATTTGTTTACTTTTGGAAGTGAGGCTGGATTTGAGTTATACCTAGTAGTGCTTGGGAGGTTATTCATTCTTGGCAGTGTTCTGGGGACCATGTGCTGGGGAGCAAACTGGGTTGGCTCCATTAAAGACAGGATTCAAAATTCCTGTAATGTCTCTGATGCCTTGATTTTTATGTCTTTGCTTATTTGAGAAGTTGAATTATTTTTGTGACTTTCACATTTCTTTTTGTGAGTTGTTTGTTTTGTGAGTGGTATGTTCCTTTTCTCATTTCCATTTTTTAGCGACTGATTGAGGCTAGAAGGATGATGGATAAACTTCGTGCCTGCATTGTTGCAAACTACTATGCTTCTGCCGGGCTTCTAAAAGTTTCTGAGGTGAGTTTTCTCATGCAGGCATTTTTGGACACTCATTTGTTTCATGAAGGTGAGATTGATATTGAATAAACTCTTTTTTTTTTTTTTTTTCCTTTTCCAATCCGGTAACTAAACTGGTAACTAAAACCGCCTAGAGAAGGGACTGAGGGGCGAGGGAGAAAGAAGGGACTGAAAGGCTGCCGAGGGGCTGCCTTGGTGCAGTAGTCTTCCACTAACCGGTCACAGATGTAGACAGACCAGAAACTGCAGATCTTTTACCTGGATTGTAACTGCCGAGAGTGGAGTGGAAGCGGGCCAGGAGTGAGAATGAAGAAAGAGGAGAGAGAGAGGAGAGAAGAAAGAGGAGGAGAGAAAGGAGAGAAGAGAGAGAGGTGAAGAGAGACAGGAGAGGAGAGGGGAGAGAGGAGAAAGAGGTGAAAGGAGAGAGATGGAGAGAGAAGACACAGGAAAGAGGAGAGAGATGGAGAGAGAAGAGAGAGGAGGAAAGAGAGATTGAATAAACTCTTAACTGTCTCTTTCCTACATTGGTGATAATACCAAGTAATATTTCTTTTTTGGCAAGGGAAGGAGGGAGGGGCTAACACCCGCTGTGCTCAGGGTTTACTTCGAGGGGATAGTAGTGTGTTGTAGGGGATTGAACCCAATCAGTCACATGCAAGGCAAGCTTCCTACTTTATGTACTATATAGTGAATTTATTTTACTTTTATTTATTTGGATGGGAAATTGGGTTACATCCAGATGTGCATATGACTTAACTCCTGGTGGTTCTTGGGAACTATGAACAATGCTAGGGATTGAATCAGGATAAGCCACATGTCAGACAAGCACTTTACCTTCTACTACCTCTCTGACCCAACATTTTTTGTTTGTTTAATCCTTCAACCATTAGCACTGTTGCTCATATTTGTAGATATAAAGTATGAGAGTGAGACCCAGTCCTAATTTGCTGTGTGTCTCTACATTTGATTGTAGTTGACTCTGAAGTCATTTATATGTCAATTGCTTTCCCTCCCTTTCCCTTCTAATGAATGACAGGTGCTTAGGTAACCAGTGTATACTCTCTTTTAGTGAAGTTTAGTTCTCCAGCATTTAATGAACAGGTACACGGGTATAGCAAAGGATATTTGGGATGTCATTTCTTTAGCCTAGACTGCTTTGCTGAGGCTAGGGTTAGTGTGTGCACTTGGCAAATTTCTGGATATCTCTTGAGTATCCCTGGGACACTTCTTGAAACTACCTTCATGGGTGCACTTGTGAATGTAGAGAGTGTCTTTCCTGGTTATTATCCTATAGGTGACAGAACCTTTTCTTTTTCTTGCCACTCTTCTGTGGGGCCCAGATGAGAAAGGAAAAAAGCCACACATGTACAGAAAAATTCTAATCTAGAGAAAAAGTTCTTATAATCTCTCTTTATCTAGAATGCTGCTCATCTGTCCTTTCTGTCCCATTCCTCTCCTCCTATTTCCCCAGGTGTTAAGTAGATTGCAGAGATGGAGATTTCATCTTGTAGAATGTCCCTCATTTTGTGTTTTTTTATTTGCTTGGGTAATTCCTTTTCTCTCATTTTTTATAAACTGGAGATTGGGCCTAAAAATTAAAGTTAAGCCTTTTTTTTTTTAAGGAGTCCCACACAGGCAAAGCATACACTCCTGTGCTCTGTGGTATCTCCCCAGCTCCTGTGAGGTGTAGTTTTAAGTAGTATCCTATTTTCCAGGTTACTGTAGCTTTCATTTTATCTTCAGGGAATTTTAAGTCTTTAATGTTTGGTGTTTTTGACTATTTATTTAGTACTCTGTAACTTTTCTTTGAAGTGTAGACTTTGTATGTCAGAGAGTTAGGGCTTTATTATTTATGATGAGATGAGTTGAAGGATTTAAGCAAGATCCTAAAATAGCTAATGATTTGGGAAGGCTCAGACATTTGCTTCCTTTGGATGTATTTGAGTTTAAGTTTGTTGTGCTTGCTTTAATTTTTGTAGGGATCAAAGACCTATGACACAATGGTTTTTAATCATCCTGCTATCAAGAAATTTTTGGAATCACCATCCAGGTCATCATCTCCAGCCAATCAGAGATCAGAAACACCATCTGCCAATCATTCAGAAAGTGATTCTTTATCTCAGCACAATGACTTCTTATCTGACAAAGACAATAACAGCAATTTGGATATTGAAGAAAGACTCTCAAACAACTTGGAGCTGAGATCAAGCCGAAATACTGGAAGGGTATAGTTGGTTGGGAGGGAGGGAGCCAAAGAAGGGAACCAGTTATGAAAGTGCATGTTAGTTTCTTTATTGGAGCTCTAGGAAATAAATTAATCATCTTCTTTCAGAAAACCCCACATTTTATTTAGCCAAAAGTATTAAATCTAAGAATTAAATGTAGGGCTTTCTAATACCAGTTTTCTGTACATAGCACAAGCCCTAGATTCCAATCATATAGTAAATGAAACCTGCAGGAATTGCTAGTGCTAAGTTTTGCCTGAGTTATGTGCACTCATCTTTATTCATTGAAGAGCTGTGGCTCTTCAGTTTACTCTGCAATTTACAAGTTGGCTTTCATAATTGCTGGAAACTTAACTAGTAGTAAATAGGACTGAAACCCATTTGTTGCTTTCTCCTTGCTTCACCAACCTGATTTTCAAATTTTCATTGCAAGTGATTTGAATTTCTTGGGAGTCCTTATGGGATTAGATTAATGGTTTTGATCAGCCCAATATTCTGATGAAGGAAATTTCTAGGTTGGTTTCTGCATAGTTAGAATTTGATTTTTTTGTTTGTTTGTTTTTTTGTTTTTGGGCAGCACTCAGGGGTTACTCCTGGCTCTATGCTCAGAAATCGCCCCTGGCAGGCACGGGGGACCATATGGGATGCCGGGATTTGAATTACCATCTTTCTGCATGAAAGGCAAACGCCTTACCTCCATGCTATCTCTTCGGTCCCTTAATTTTTTTATTTAATAAAAAATGGTGAAATTATTGAAATTATAAATATGTTCATTGCAAATTATAGAATATAAAAACATAAAGAACAGAAAAGTCAGTCACTGCACCTATCCTAGAATCAGGCCTTTTGTGGTTGTTGTTGTTGTCTTGTTACTTTTTAATTTGTAAACCATACTTGGTGTGATGCAAGGGGTACTCCTGGTTCAGGGCTTGGAAGTCAATACCAATGGTACTGGGGCTATGTAGAGGGGATTATGGTGATGGTAGTTAAATCTGCACTTTCTACATGCAGAAATGCATTTCAGCTCTTTGAACTTGTCTCTAGCCTCACATATTTGTTTTTTGTGTTGGGAATTTGGGGGGGGGGTGTTAGCATACCTGGCAGTGCTCAAGGATCACTCCTGGTAGGCCCAGGGATCAAACCTGGGTTAGCTCATACAAGGCAAATGCCCTACCCCCATACTATCATTCCAGCCCATGTATTTTTGTCTTTTATTTTATTTTGTATTTTTGGGTCACACCCGGCAGTGCTCAGGGGTTACTCCTGGCTCTATGCTCAGAAATCGCTCCTGGCAGGCTAAGGGGATCATATGGGATGCTGGGATTCGAACTACTGTCCTTCTGCTTGTAAGGTAAACGCCTTACTTCCATGCTATCTCTCTGGCCCCTGCCTTTTATTTTTAAGAAAAACAACTTAGTCCTTAACAATAAGTTCTAGAAATTTACCATCCTTTCATAATACACATTCTCATGTTCATGTCACAAATGCTTAATGTTTGCCTTGTATCAGGCATTTTGCTAAGAATTGTTCAGACCCGCAGGGGTCTTCAAACTACAGCCCGCGGGCCACATATTGTATTTATTCCCATTTTGTTTCTTCACTTCTAAATAGGATATATGCAGTGTGCATAGAAATTTGTTCATAATTTTTGTTTTTACTATAATCTGGCCCTCCAACAGTCTGAAGGACAGTGAACTGGCCCCCTGTTTAAAAAGTTTGAGGACCCCTGGTTCAGAGCAATGAAACAGATCTGCCAGACAGGTGTGATTATCATCTTATCTTAATAGATGAAGAAATTGACAGAAAGGAAATGTAGCTGCCCATTTGAGGTACAGTACATCTGCATTGGAGAGCCAAGATTTGAGAGGTGATGATCTATCTCCATAATAAACATTTAAAACTAGCTGTTGTGTTTGTATTACTTCTCATTGAAAAATTTATACTAGTATAGAAGAGTAAGAAAAATGTAGATTTTGAGGTTAGGGGATAGAGCCACATACAAGTCCCTAAATTTGATCCCTGAATACAAACACACAAAAGTTTCATTGACTCTTCTTGAACTCGTTTTCCAGAATTAACCATCATTGCAGTTTATTTTTTTTTTCCCATTTATTTGTGGAGGAGGGGATGGCATGTCACACCAGGTGATGTTCAGGGATTATTCTTGGCTTTGCACTCTGAATTTACTCCCAGAGGACTCAGTGGACCATATGGGCATACGGGATGCCAAGAACTGAACTCGGATCAGTTGCATACAAGGCGAGCACCCTACTCGCTGTACTATCTCTCTGGCTCTTCATTGCAGTTTCTTTTGTCTCTTTGCAGAGGAAATGAAAATGTAGCTATTAAAAATATACTTACTCGGGCCCAGAGTGGTGGCACAAGTGGTAGGGTGTTTGCCTTGTAGGCGGCCGATCTAGGACGGACCTTGGTGTCCCATATGATCCTCCAAGCCAGGAGTGATTCCTAAGTGCATAGCCAGGAATAACCCCTGAGTGTCATTGGGTGTGGCCCAAAAGGCAAAAAAAAAAAAAAACCTCAGACTTTTATGTGTAACTTTTATATAAATGGATGCCTAAATGAAAGAAAATTTTTCTATTCAGAGAGATACAAAAGCTAAGTAAGAATTTGGTAATAAAACCATAGGAGAAAAATCTGAGTATTTTTCTTTTTTGTCTTGTATGATTTGGTGGTTTCTCACCATTGGACATTGTACAAATTGAAAATAAAAATTGATTATGATTTCTTTTAGGACACTTCTAGTATCACTGGCTCCCATAAAACAGAGCAGCAGAATGCTGATGCCACAGGAGATGAGACTTCACGACTTTTTATAAAGAAAACAATAGTAGTGGGCAATGTGTCCAAGTGAGTATCTGTTGATTTACAGTAAAATTTGTCTAATGTCCACGTGTCTGGCTGAGGCCGTTCTTGGCATGCCACGCATGGCCCGGCACCTTTAGCCCCTTCCGCGGACAGGTCTGAAGACTCAGGGTAGTTGTGGTGGAGAAATAATTCACAAGCAGTCAGTTAAGATTTCCTTAGGGTCAGCCAGCTTTATTCCAAGGCCCTATCCATATTCCAGGCAGCTTCCTTTCTGCTGCTTCTCCTCTGGCTTTCTGCCTCTATCTGCTCTCCCTTACCCCCCCTCCACCCCCCAACCAGAATCTTTATTTTCTTTCTTCAAAATCGCCTGCACCACTCCAGGTGTGGGCAGGTGTCTGATTCTCCAGGTTGGCAGGAAGCCCAGCCAAGGGCCTTGGAAGGGATAACCCACAAGTATCCTCTTGAATTGATTCATTTTCATCAATTTATGTTACTATGCCAGCATTCTAAGTTTGTGTTATGTAGGGAAAGGCTTAAGGGATTATTTCCCCCCACAAATTCTTTGTAGTTTTTAAAGTATTTTTAAAAAGGATGGGGCCCGGAGAGATAGCACAGCGTTGTTTGCCTTGCAAGCAGCCGATCCAGGACCAAAGGTGGTTGGTTCGAATCCCGGTGTCCCATATGGTCCCCCGTGCCTGCCAGGAGCTATTTCTGAGCAGACAGCCAGGAGTAACCCCTGAGCATCGCCGGGTGTGGTCCAAAAACCACACAAAAAAAAAAAAGGTACAGAGGGGCCAGAGAGATATCATGGAGGTAGGGCATTTGCCTCGCATGCAGAAGGATGGTGGTTCAAATCCCGGCATCCCATATGGTCCCCCGAGCCTGCCAGGAGCGATTTCTGAGCATAGAGCCAGAAGTAGCCCCTGAGTGCTGCCGGGTGTGACCCCCCCCCCAAAAAAAAAAAAAAGATACAGAGACTGAAGTGTTAATTTTGGATTAGAGTAAATTTTTTTCTGAAATGTAAGCTTTTATGTAAATAGCATATTTAATCTAACATGGAAATATGGATATGTTTGTGTTTGGAGGAACTTTTTACGTCTTTTGACCTAGTCTTACCATTTGGGGCCTTTGTTATATTATAAAAATTTTTATTTGGATACTCTCACTGAAATGTAACAAAAGGTTGTTGAGCAAGTATGAAAGGTAAAATTCCTCCACATGCAAGGATTATAAAATCATATGTTATCTTGTGGGAAAAACATTAGTTTATCAAGTGCTATCTCTCCACCTTCCAATCATACAATTTTGACTATTGGGCCATACCTGGCAGTGCTCAGGGGACCGTGCCATGGCAGAAATTGAACCCAGGCCTCCCAACATACAAAGCATGTGTTCCAGTTCTTTGAGTTATTTCTTTAGGAAATTGTACAGGGCTTATTCATTAATTTGTGATTGATTTACCATACTGTGTCCCAGAAGTAAACCCTTCTTGATAATGGTCTTGTTTTAATGTACTGTCAAATCATGTTTGTTAATATATTGGAAGGATTTTGATTTTAAGCTTATCAAGGATATTGCCTTCCCTCTCTGCCTCCCTTTCTTCCTGTTTTGCCTCATTAAATGAGTTTGTTATATGTGCTGCTGAAGTGAGCATGTCATTAAATGAGTTTGGAAGTCTGCCTTCTATTCTAGTTTGTAAGTGTTTGAGAATTGCTGTTCTTTAAATGTTTGGTAGATTTTTACCAGTGAGTCTATCTGGTCCTGCATTTTTGTTTGTTGGAAGGCTTTTAAGTACTATTTCAATCATTTTAGATTTTTGTCCCACATTTAGCAGTGTTCAGGACTTATTACTGGGTCTAGTCTCAGGGATCACTCCTGGCAGGCTTGGGGGACCATATGGGGTGCCAGGGATTAACCCCAGAATGGTTGTTTACAAGACAAATGTCCTTATACCTGTTATACTTTCATTGCTCCAGTCCTGAATACTGATTGAGTTTTTAGTAATCGTAAAATTGTACTTTGGATTTGCTTACATGTTCCTGATTTATTATTGGTAGATTATATGTTAAGAATTCATTCATTTCTTCTAGGTTTTTGGCCTGTACTTTTTTTTTTATTTTGGGGGCGGTTGGGGCCATACCTGACAGCGCCCAGGGGTTACTCCTTGCTCTGCACTCAGATATCGCTCCTGGCCAGCTCAGGGGACCATATAGGACGCTGGGGATTGAACCAGTTTCTGTCCCAGGTTGGCCGCGTGCAAGGCAAACACTTTGCTGCTGTGCTGTCTCTCCTGTAATTAAATTGTTTTTGTTTTTGTTTTTTTGGCCACACACTATGATGCTCAGGTTATTCCTGGCTATGCACTCAGAAATCGCTCCTGGCATGGGGGGACCATATTGGACGCCTGGATCAAACCGTGGTCCGTCCTAGGCTAGCATGTGCCACCACTCTGGCCCCTTCTGTAATTATTTTTAATCTCTTATGATTCTTTGAATTTGTGTGCTGTGTGTTGCAGTTAATCTTTCATTTATAGTTGAGTCCTTTTGGTAAGAATAGCTAACACTTTTTTTGCTCTTTTTTTTTTTTTCTTTTGGTTTTTGGCCCGATGACATTCAGGGGTTACTCCGGGCTATGCACTCAGAAATTGCTCCTGGCTTGGGGGACCTTATGGATGCTGGGAATCGAACCATGGTCCGTCCTAGGTCAGCACGTGCAAGGCAAATGCCTTACCACTTGCGCCACTGCTCCAGCCCCTTTGCTCATCTTTTTTTACCTGAAATTTAGTTTTTGGACTACACCAGGTGGTACACAGGGATTACTCAGGGATCACACTTGATGGACTTGATGTAGTGCTAGGGATAAAACCTGGGTCAGCTATTTATGAAACAAGTGCCTTCTGTGCTCTCTCTGGCTGTTAATGTTGTTTTTGGGGGAAATAAAAAATGATTGTTTTATTGACACTTTTTGTTGTCTTTTTACTTTTAATTTTGTTACCATTCTTAAAATCTTCTAATTTTTAGATTTAATTTTTTGTTTCCGTTTGTTTTTAATTGCTTAGGCACACACTCAGGGGCTATTTCTGGCTCTGTTAGGGAGGAGACTATATGCAGTATAGTACCTGGAGACTGAAGTAGAGTTAATTTAGGTGTTTAATGCTGCAGACATGTTTGTCTTAACAATTGGGTTTTTGTTGAATACTAGAAATTTTGTATTTCCCCTTCAGCCAAGAGAACCAGGTCGTATCATATAATACTTTGCCTTCAACATGGTAGTGCCAGGAACTCAAGCCAAAACCAGCATCGCTTGGTTCAAACTGGGTCCAGTGCAAGCAAGGGCAGGTTTCAGAAACTCTAGTACAATTTCCCTGGCCCTTTCCCTTTTTCTTTTTCACCCAGTGGTTGTTCAGTATCCTGTTGTTTCACCTCCATGTAGTTGTGAATTTTTCACTTTTTCTTCCATAATTGATTTTCAGTTATAAGTTATAGTTAGGTGTTTGAAGAAAAAAAGACTTCATGATTTTTCTTTTTTGGTCCTCTAGGTATATACCTCCTGATAAGAGAGAAGAAAATGATCAGTCAACTCATAAGTGGATGGTGTATGTTCGAGGGTCTCGCAGAGAACCCAGCATTAATCATTTTGTCAAGAAAGTTTGGTTCTTCCTTCATCCCAGCTATAAACCAAATGACCTTGTGGAAGTTAGGTAAGCACACTTGAATTATTTAACCTAAGAAGTGCAGATTTATGGAAATGGTGGAAGACATTTAATTTGAGTGCTGCTTTTAAAATCTTGTGTTATTAATGATTTACTCATCTTTGACTCTTAAGTCACATTAGATTTAGTTGCCTTTGAAATGGCTACTCACTAAATGGACATTGTCTCTTGTCACATTGTTACCAGACAAATTATTTTAATTTAGTTTTCCTCTGGAAATAACATATTTATAGGTACAAATAAATAATAAAATGTTGCTTATTTGGGGATGGGGGTAGCTGGAGCAATAGGTAGGTGTTTGCCTTCTGACCTGGATTCAAGCTTGGTACCCCTTATGTACCTCTGAGCCCACCAGGAGTGATCCCAGGTGTGACCCCCCAAATTCAAAAATTAAAAAAATAAAATTTTAATTAATAGATACTATAAAGATTAAAATAGAGAATTAAAACTACTTAGATACTTTTTTACTTTCTTTTTGTTTTGTTTTGTTTTTTTGGGCAACACTCGTTTGATGCTCAGGGGTTATTCCTGGCTAAGCACTCAGAAATTGCCCCTGGCTTGGGGGGACCATATGGGACGCCGGGGTATCGAACCGCAGTCCTTCCTTGGCTAGCCACCTCACCGGCCCCTACAATTTTTTGTTTGTTTGTTTGTTTGGGCAACACCTGGTGACACTCAGGGGTTACTCCTGGCTATGCACTCAGAAATTGCTCCTGGCTTGGGAGACCATATGGGACTCCAGGGATTGAAGTGAGGTCTGTCTTGGGTCAGCCACGTGCAAGGCAAGTGCCCTACTGCTGCGCTATCGCTCTGGCTCTTGATCTCACTATTTCTAACATAACCTCTTTTTTTCTATGTTCCCAACAGTGGAGTTTTTGTTAATTTATCTAGCATGAAATATGTCGTATTTAGAAATGATTTCAGATGTATTCTTGACACCTTTGTATGGAGTGCTTACTAACCACCTATACATTCGTTGTCTAGTTTTGTTTTTTGCTTTTGTTTTTGTGGAAGCTATCATGATTTATCATCAGCATCTCCTATTTTTCACCTCTTAAGAACAATCCTTCTGCACCTGATTCTTAAGATATGTTTGTTTGGGGCCGGGCGGTGGCACTAGAGGTAAGGTGCCTGCCTTGCCTGCGCTAGCCTAGGACGGACTGTGGTTCGATCCCCCGGTGTCCCATATGGTCCCCCAAGCCAGGAGCGACTTCTGAGCGCATAGCCAGGAGTAACCCCTGAGCGTCACCGGGTGTGGCCCAAAAACAAACAAACAAAAAAAAAAAGATATGTTTGTTTTCTAAAAAGACTGCTTTTCTTCACATAAAACTACTTCCGGGTGGTTTAGGTCTATTTCATGCTCAGAGAAATGGCTTTCAGAGCACCTTTATCTCCTTAACCTGATGAAACCTCAGCTCTTCTGAAGCTTAGGAACATTTGTTGCTTCTTGTTAAAGGCATCCCTAATTATTGGCCACTTTCACAAATAACATTAGCACCCCAGTTCTTGGACTTTCTCTCTACAGATACCTTGGCCACCATTTCTAAACCTTCACCTCTCTGTTCATTCTTTTTTTGTTGTCATTTGTTTTTGTTTTGGAGTCACACACAGCCATACTCACAGTTTATGCCTGGTTCTGTACTCAAGGATCACTCCTGTTGGAGCTTGGGGGACAATAAAGGATATGGGGATTGAACCCAGGTTGGGTGCAAACAAGGGAAACCCTTTTCACACTGTACTGTTTTGTTTCTTCACTCTCAGCTCCTCAGCCACTGTTACTCCCTTGGGAAGGCTTTCCATTGAGGTTTTCATTTCATCTACTGAATTTTTCAGATCTGTTGTTTGAGTTTGGAGTTTTCTGAGTTCTATCATTGTGGTCTGTTCAGCTCGATCTATGTTTGCTTTGAGTTCTTTGACATCCTCCATATTAATACTCTAAACTCCTTATCTTGATAGCTGTTGTTCCTCTTTCATTTTAGGAATAGAGTTTACTTAAATTTCGTTTTATGGGTGGACTGAAAGTACAGTGGGTAGGGCTCTTGCCTGGCACAAAGTGAATCTGGTTTAAACCTCGGAATCTCACATGGTCCTCCAAGCACTCAGGAGTAATTTCTGAGCACAGAGCCAGGAGTAAAGCCTGAGGACTGTAGGTTATGTTCCTTTAAAAAAAAAAAAAAAGAATTTCATTCTTAGGCGTTTAGATATGAATGTTCAAAAGACCATGTCTGCGAGTTGCTTTAGAGCTGATGCAACAAGCCTTCCAGAGAGATGCTTACATATAGTTCATCACTCCTCTCCTGGAATTCCTTTGCTGACTTGTACTTTATTTTTTTTTTTTTTTTTTTGGTCGCTAAAAAGCATCTATCATCTTTTGTCTGTTTTCAACCACAGACACGTGTGCACTTGGTAGTTTTTTCCCTGAAGATCTGCCTATCATCTCGCAAGATATAACTCGGCTGCTCCTCCATGACTTTCTTTGCCCATTTTTTTTTCTATTGTTTAAATTGCAGTAATGAATTACTTGACTGCATAACATCTTGACAATATTTTTCTGAGTTTAGATAACCCAACTCTGCTAAGTAGTCCAGTAATTTTATTCATTCATTTTGGGTTTGGGGACTTTACCTTCTGGTGGCAACTCTCAGCTCCAAGTGTAAAGAAAGGACTGTGGTGTCCAGGATCAAATTCAGGCCTTGGCATGCAAAATATTGATCTCTCTCTGACCCATAGCTCAGTATTTAAAAGAAAAAAAAAACTGAGTTTGGTTGATAGGAAATAAGATGTTTTGTTTTGTTTGTTTATTCATTTGCCTCTACCCCCTTGAGAAACAGCCGTGGCCTCAACTTTTTGGGGATCTTTTGGTGGAGCAATGGTTTTTAGTCATATCCTATACTTTTATGGCCAGTCATAGATATTTATGTCTGTTGTTTGATTTGTTAATTCACATGAATATCTGCCTTACTAGACTCAGTTCTGATGTTTAGACCCTTTTCTTAACCATCTGTTTCTCTTATCATAGTGTGTTTGATATATAGTTAATAATGAGTTTGTACTAGTTGTTAGAATAAATTAATGGACCTGTGAGGTGGGCTTTTCCATTTGTAAGTGACTATTTGGAAGTTTTTAGTGTTATTAGCAGAGTCCTAACTTCCTCTAACTTGTAAACAGTAAACAGTGAACTGTTGTGTCTTGTGGTTTCACATAGATGATATAATCCCTTTTCTTTTTCCATATAGTGGTTCCAGTATTTTGATAACAGCTGTTGGATTGCTTTTAGTCATATCTAGGCCAAATACTCACACTTGCTTTGTATTACCTTTGTCATTCAAGTAATATTTCACAGCACCAGTTTGTTTTACTCTTCATATAATCTGTTTTTCTCTTTTTCTTTTTTTTTGGGGGGGGGCACACCCAGTGATGCTTAGGGGTTACTCCTGACTATGTGCTCAGAAATAGCTCCTGGGTTGGATGACCATATGGACGTCAGGGGATCAAACCACGGTCCGTCCTAGGTTAGCGCATGCAAGGCAAACACCCACTGCTTGTGCTACTGCTCTAGCCCTGACTTTTCACATATTCTTAAAATTAAACTTAAATTCTGGGCACTATTTCCTTTGAGGTGCAGAAGCTTCTCAGCTTAATATAGTCCCATCTGTTTTATTTCTGCTTCCGCTTGTTTGGAGTGTGCTGTTTCCTCCTTAAAGATGCCTTTAGTCTCAATGTCACGGAGTGTTTTACCTACATGTTGTTCTATATACCTTATGGTTTCAGGTCTGATACCAAGGTCTTTTTTTTTTTTTTTTTTGGTTTTTGGGTCACACCCGGCACCGCTCAGGGGTTACTCCTGGCTCTATGCTCAGAAATCGCTCCTGGCAGGCTCGGGGGACCATATGGGACGCCGGGATTCGAACCGATGACCTTCTGCACGAAAGGCAAACTCCTTACCCTCCATGCTATCTCTCCGGCCCCACCAAGGTCTTTTAATCCTCATTTTACCTCATATATGGAGATAGCTGGGGGTCTAAGTTCACTTTTTTGCAATTGGCTAACCAGTTGTGCCAACACCACTTTTTTTTGTTTTGTTTTTTGTTTTTTTGGGTCAGACCCGGCAGTGCTCAGGTGTTAATCCTGGCTCTAGGCTCAGAAATCACTCCTGGCAGGCTCGGGGACCATATGGGACTCTGGGATTCAAACCACTGTCATTCTGCATGCAAGGAATGCCTTATCTCCATGCTATCTCTCTGGCTCCTCTAAAACCACTTATTGAAGAGGGTTTTCTTGCTCCATTTAGGATTTCTTGCTTCTTTATCAAAAATTAGATGATGGTATGTCTGAGGAACATTCTCCGAGTACTCAAGCCAATTCCACCGATCTGAGCATCTGTCTTTATTCCAATACCATGCTGTTTTGATAACTATTGCTTTGTAATTCATTTTAAAGTTGGGGAAAGTAATGCCTTCTATATTTCTTTTCTCAAGGATTGCTTTAGCTCTTTGTGGGTGTTTATTGTTCCAAATGAATTTCAAAACTGTTTGATACACTTCTTTGAAGACTGTCATGGGTATCTTTAGATGGATTGCATTAAATCTGTACAATGTTTTGGGGAGTATTGCTATTTTAATGATGTTAATCATGTCAATCCAAGAGCAGGGTATGGGTTTCCATTTCTGTGTGTCCTCTCTTTATTTCTTGGAGCAGGGTTTTACAGTTTTCTTTATATAGGTCCTTCATGTCTTTAGTCAAGTTGACTCCAAGATATTTGACTTTGTGTGACACTAATGTGAATGGAGATGTTTTCTTTTCTTTTTTTTGGGTCACACCTGGCAGCACTCAGGGTTTACTCCTGGCTTTATGCTCAGAAATCACTCCTGGCAGGCTTGGGAGACCATATGGGATTTCCGGATTTGAACCACCGTCCTTCACCTTACTTTCATGCTATTTCTCTGGCCTCAGAGTTGTTTTCTTAATGTCCATTTCTTCCCTATCATTATTGGTATATAAAAAGGCCATTGATTTCTTTTTTTGGGGGGGGCACACCCAGTGACTCTCAAGGGTTACTCCTGGCTATCTGCTCGGAAATAGCTCCTGGCGGGCACGGGGGACCATATGGGACGCAGGGATTCGAACCAACCACCTTAAGTCCTGGGTTGGCTGCTTGCAAGGCAAATGCCGCTGTGCTATCTCTCCAGCCCCAGGCCATTGATTTCTTTGTACATCTATTATTTCTAAAAAGCTTTTTGGTAGAGTCTTAGGGTTTTCTAAGTATAGTATCATATCATCTGCCATCCACTGAGTGGGAGAAACTATTCACCCAATACCCATCAGATAAGGGGCTAATATCCAAAATATACAAGGCACTGACAGAACTTTACAAGAAAAAAAATCTAATCCCATCAAAAAATGGGGAGAAGAAATGAACAGATACTTTGACAAAAAAGAAATACAAATGGCTAAAAGGCACTTGAAAAAATGCTCCACATCACTAATCATCAGGGAGATGCAAATCAAAACAACTATGAGGTACCATCTCACACCACAGAGATTGGTGCACATCACAAAGAATGAGAACAAGCAGTGCTAGCGGGGATGTGAAGAAAAAAGAACTCTTATTCACTGCTGGTGGGAATGCCGTCTAGTCCAACCTTTATGGAAAGCTATATAGAGATTCCTCCAAAAGCTGGAAATCAAGCTCCCATACGATCCAGCTATACCCTAGGATATACCCTAGGAACACAAAAATATAGTACAAAAATCCCTTCCTCATACCTATATTCATTGCAGCACTGTTTACAATAGCCAGACTCTGGAAATAGCCTAGATGCCCCTCAATAGATGGATGGCTAAAGAAACTGTGGTACATATATACAATGAAATGAATCAGAAGAGATGAAGTCATGAAATTTTCTTAAACATGGATGTATATGGAATTTATTATGCTGAGTGAAATAAGTCAGAGGGAGAGAGAGACACAGAATGGTCTCACTTATCTATGGGTTTTGAGAAAAAAAAAAAGGCATTTGTGCAATGATTCTCAGAGACAAAAGAGAGGAGGACTGAAAGGTCCAGCTCACAACATGAAGCTCACTAACAGAGTGTGATGGGTGCAGTTAGAGAAATAATTACAGTGAGAACCATCATAACAAAATGTGACTGAATGAGGGAATAAAAAGCCTGTCTAGAGCACATGCCTGGGTGGGGTGGGGAGGAGGGACACTTGGGACATTGGTGATGGGAATGTTGCACTGGTGAAGGGTCTTTTAAAATATATATATATATATTACAAAAAAGAAAATTGAATGAGACATCAAAAAATAAAAATTAAATTAAACTTAAAATTTAGATGTAGCATAATTTCTGTAGACAATAGAACTGCAAAAGTGTTGCCTTTTGCTTACTTATATTTGAACTCTTATCTATTGGAGAATAGTTTGCATTTCTACTCAGCTCTCTTTTTTTTTGGTTTTTGGGCCATACCCTGCGGTGCTCAGGGGTTTAATCCTAGCTGTCTGCTCAGAAATAGCTCCTTGCAGGCACGGGGGGGGGGGGACGGGGGGGGGACGGGAGGGGGGACGGGACAGGACGACCATATGGGACACTGGGATTGATCTTGGATAGGCTGCTTGCAAGGCAAATGCTGCTGTGCTCTCTCTTCGGGCTCTCTACTCAGCTCTTTTATCCTTCATTGGAATGCTTTGATTGACTTTTGCATGCAAATTTAGGAGGTTAATCAGATATTTGGGTATGGTGTTTAAATAACATTTGCTAATTGATTTCCCGTTACTCTTGCTTACTAGCTCCCTAAGAAGCACTACATTAAGTTTTCAGTTCAAATTGTTGCAAATAATTGTATCTGCAAAGGATGTCAGATTTTCAGTTTGTGGATCTAAGGCACATAACTTTGTCTACAGCCTTTTTGTTGAACTCTGGTTTAATCGCTGGCACCGCCTGTGGTCTCCTGAGTACAAAGGTCTTAGCCCAGACTTTCCCTCCTCCCCCAAATGCAGGCATTATGGAGCCAGAGAGTACAGGGATTAAGGTGTTTTGCTTTACATGCAGTTGACCCCAGTTCAATGTTTAGCACTGTATATGGTTCCCTGGTAAGTCACCTCAACTTTCTACCCCTAAAAGCCAAAAAAATAAAAAAATAAAAACAAGTCACCTCAACTTTCTACCCCTAAAAGCCAAAAAAATAAAAAAATAAAAACAAGAACAACAAACTCAACTAACAACAAATTTTCAGTTTGTGTTTTAGCTTTGCTTTGTGCTGAATCTGACCTACCCTCAAGCCAGGAACTGTAAAACCTGTCCTATATTCAGTTTTTGTTTGTTTTGTTTTAAGTCCTGATATCTTTCCAAAACCTGTCCATACTTTTGTACATTCTAACATGCAGAGTTGTAGTTTTGAGTTTTTGTTCATACCTTTTTTTTTCTTTTTGGTTTTTGGGCCACACCCGACGTGTTCAGGGATTACTCCTGGCTATCTGCTCAGAAATAACTCCTGGCAGGCACGGGGGACCATATGGGATGCCGGGATTCCAACTAACCATCTTATTTTTGGTTTTGGTTTTGGTTTTGGTTTTTGGGCCACACCCGGCGGTGCTCAGCGGTTACTCCTGGCTGTCTGCTCAGAAATAGCTCCTGGCAGGCACAGGGGACCATATGGGACACCGGGATTCCAACCAACCACCTTTGGTCCTGGATCGGCTGCTTGCAAGGCAAACGCCACTGTGCTATCTCTCCGGGCCCCCAACCAACCATCTTACATCCTGGATTGGCTGCTTGCAAGGCAAATGCTGCTGTGCTATCTCTCCGGCCCCATGTTCATACTTTAATTTATAGTTGTTCTGGAAAAGTACTGACTTTGATCACCACAATGGTGACACTCAGGTAAAATACAAATCCCCAATAGTGTATGGACCTCAACACCATCTTTTTTATTCTCTCATTGCTCAAAACTCACCGACACTAGCCTTTCCATAAACAGTCCATAAATTGTTCTCCTTTAGAATCTTTGTGATTGTTACTTCATGAGATTTTAGAACCTAATTCCTCATCACTTGGATGGTCATTCATTTTAATTTTAACTTTATATATCAAAAAAAGAAGAAAAAAGCATGTCTGTAAAAATAATGAAAGGGGTTTCTTACATTGGTACATATAGTTATTTGATGAGTAGGCAAGATCTTTCACTGCTGCTTTGAAACTTAGGAATTGATTTTGCATCTATTTCAGAGCACAGGTGTGTTTCTGCATTCTGAATCTCTTCCCAAGCATACAAACTGGTAAAGGGCAGGTTGGGTTTTGTTTTGTAGTAGTTTGGTTCTGTTGTGGTGGCCACCTTTAGCCAACTTCATAGGCCCTGGGTTTTAGATTTTGCTTTTAGGCACACAGCAATACTAAATGTATACTGGTAGACCTGGAGATTCAGATGTGAATTGTCAAGAGGAAAAACGTGATCTCCCCACCTTTGAGGAGTTGAATAGAATATTCCTGTTCCTGGTGCAAGAGAATCACTGAAGAGAATGATACTGAGACTCTTGGAAACATTTGTATCTATTTCATTTGGTGTGAATGAATGTAGGAACTGCATTGTGCAGGTGAAGTATATTGTTAGCCATAAAATAAGTTTTAAATTTCATAGTAGTTACCTCAGGAAAATAAAAATTGGGCCAGAGAGATAACACAGAGGTAAGGGGCCAGAGTGGTGGTGCAAATGGTAAGGCATCTGCCTTGCCCACGCTAGCCTAGGATGGACTGCGGTTTGATATCCCCCCCACCCCCCCCACCCCCGTCCCATATGGTCCCCCAAGGCAGGAGTAATCCCTGAGCTCACCGGGTATGGCCCCAAAACAAAAAATAAACAACAAATAACCCCCAAAGAGGTAAAGTGCTTGCTTTGAATGCAGCCAACCCAGGTTTCATCCTGGGCACTTCATATCCTTCCCTGGGCCCTTCCAGGAGTAAGCCCTGAGCACAGCCAGGTCTGGCTGCTAAGACAAACAAACAAAAATAAATCAAAAAATAAAAAGACCCAGAAGGCAGAAGTAAGTCCTTGGTACAGAAATGCAAACTTGGGCTGTGTTCTTAGAATTCCATAGATTTGCAGTGCCCTACAGTCCGATGCTGTCCCGCCACACTGTTGTCTGTGGTGGGGAGTGACCTGGGTGGGAGAGAAAGGTGTGAACCAGCTCTTTGAGCCCTAAAGCCTGATGCCTGGGTTTGAATCTTTGTTCCCTTATTTAGAAACTATGCCCTGGGACCAGAATGGTATACATAGGATGCACTGGTGTTCTATATGGTTCTCTGAACCTTCCTTCCAGGAATGTTACATAAGTGCAGAACCAAGAATAACCCCTGAGCATTGCTGGGAGTGGCCCCAAAATAGACAAAAACAAAACAAAACACAAAACTGTGCCAATGGCAACTTAAGTAGTCAACCATAGCATGTCTCAGTGGAGGTATTTTATTATGTGGTTATAAAGCCAGACAAGTTAAAAGATAGAATTGACTTCACACAGTGACTGCACTATAGTAAACTGTGCGTTTTTTCTGCAAAGGAAAACAGTATATTGGGCTGGGCGGCGATACTGTTAGTATTTGGTTTTTTGGTTTGTTTTCATTGGGCGGGGGGAATTGGACCACACCCAGCAGTGCTCAGGGGTACTCCTGGCTCTGCACTCAGAAATTGCTCCTGCCAGGCTTGGGGGACCATATGGGATGATGTGAATCGAACCTGGGTCTGTCCCGGTTCAGCTGTGCGCAAGGCAAACACCCTACCTCTGTGCTATTGCTCACGTTCCCAGTTTCTATAAATTTTTGAAGGTCTATAGGGGAACTATAACATATATTCTAGAAAAAGACAATATTTATAGCTGATAGATTCAGAAGTATAGTAGCAACCTTCATTAAATAATGAGTTCTGGATGTCCAGAAATGATCGTGAAAGATTGGTCAACTAACTGAATTATTTGGGTGAGACATTATATTCTTCCTGTTTCTAAACCTGCCAATTTTTTTTTTTTTTGGCTCATACTTGCTGTGCCCAGAGATTACTCAGGAGATCATACGGGGATGTTGGGGACCTGACTCGGGTTCAAGGCTAGCACTTTACTCCTTGTAATATATCTCCAGCTCCAAAATGGCATTTTTTTGTTTTTGTTTTTGTTTTGGGTCACACTCATTTGATGCTCAGGGGTTACTCCTGGCTAAGCGCTCAGAAATCGCCCCTGGCTTGGGGGGACCATATGGGATGCCCGGAGGATCGAACTGAGGTCTTTCCTTGGCTAGCACTTGCAAGGCAAACACCTTACCTCTAGTGCCACCTTACCGGCCCCCAAAATGGCATTTTTAAGATCTCTATTGCTTTGTTTTTTCTCTCTGGGTCATCAGTGAAGTTACTCTTCTATAAATACTCTACAGGTCTATTAAAGGTTTAGGAGCTGACAGTCCTTATATAAGTGAAGACATCTTTGTTTTTTTCTGGAAAACCAAAACAAAACATAGTTTAATAAAACAAACAAGAAGTCATGTATAACTTCAAGTTCATTTTGAGCTTCCTCACTGAGTCAAGGGTGCAGTCAGTTCCCCACTCACTTGTCCAGTCAGCCTGGGGCATACCCATGAAGAACTGTCACCCTCCTCTCAACACTTGAGTAGGTGTGAATGAAGACCAAAGACCTGGGGGTAGGAATGGCAGGGCTGGTTTCCTAAGCGGTTCAGAAGACCAGACTCTTCGTCAGCTGAAAATCATTCTTCAGAAGAACAACATTCATCTGTTATGTGTTATCTTCTATTCCTTCTTTTGCTTCCCAAAAATATGTTATAGGGGAATATCCCATTGAAAACTTGGTTCCCTTTGCAGCTCCTTTTTGCTTTATTGCTTCTATTTAGCCTTCCTTCCTCTCAGTGAATATAAGGCAGACTAGGTACATCTCATCTGTTCAGGACACAGCTGGTGTGCTAGACCCATACTGGCAGAAATTCAGCATATAAACGTCATTTTTTTGAGGGGGTCACACCTGGCGGCATTTGGGTGTTTCCTGGCTCTGCGCTCAGAAATCGCTCCTGGCAGACACGGGGGACTATCTGGGATTCCAGGATTTGAACTACCATCAGTCCTGGGTCTACTGCATACAAGGCAAATGCCCTACCGCTGTGCTATCTCTCCGGCCCCTAAACATTGTCATTGACACATACTGAAAGATTAATTCAGGCTTTTGCTTAAAAGGACCAGTTGCGTTATCATAGAATTTGCTTTAATCTTACATTCATTATGCTTTGAAGCAGTATCTCCTCATGTTGTGCTTATAGGCCTGGGTGCCCTAGAAATGGCACAAATTATGCTTCTCCTAGCACCACAGGATTAGCACCTGAGCACTGCTGCATATGACTCACCATATCAAACAAGACAAAGCAAAAAAGGAGAGGATGAAGCATTCATTTTGCTTTTCTGCCCTACCAGATCTCTTGTTTTGGATCCCTTTTCAGTCTTCTCAGATTGCTCTTCTCATTTGATATCAAGCTATCTTTTCTTTTCAGCTGATTATATCTCAGCTATGGTGGTTTCTCTTTCTAATTTAGCTAGTGTTCTAGTCTTTTCTATCCAGGGCTTGCTAATTTTCTTTGCTTGCTTTTCTGTTTACAACACAAGTAGGTTTCTTTATTTTCTGGACAATTCTTAGACTCAAGGATGAGCTCTTAGAAGCTCTCCTGTCCCCCCTGCTGGCCTCTGGCTTGGTGCCTGATCTAGATCTGTTGTTAGACTCTTCTCAAGCCTTCTTCCCCTCTCTTCCATCCCTTGTGATGATAGGTGGGTCACACATAGCTGTGAGTTGTGCTCTTATATATCTTTCTTTGGCTCTGAGATCCAAATGGCATCACCAGAGATGGCAAGAGTGGCCTTGCAGACGTGTCTGTGCTACATCCCCTGGCACTTACAGCCTGTTCTTGACTCTGCTCACTGAATTTGCACTTCTTAGCTTTCAAAACCCACAGTGGAAGTACCTTACTCTATATATAATCTTGGCATTCTCTTTCATTGCTGTAAAACCACGCTGGTGATTCATAGGAACATTTAAATTTTAAATTTTAATTTATTTTCTTCATTAGCTTAAACAACTTTCTGTTTTTAACAGACCTTAAAGGTCAATCAGTTAAATGTTCCCCTTTTTGTTTTTTGGATCATGCCCAGTTTTGCACAAGGGTAACTTCTGGCTCTACACTTGGGCATTACTCCTGGCAGGCTTGGGAGACATGGGATGTCAGGGTCAAACCTTGGTCGGCCATGTGCAAGGCAAATGCCCTATTCACTGCTGCACTATCACTCTGAACCCAAAAGTACCATACCTATTTTAATTATAACTCATGTACCATTGATGATTGATGGTTTGTCACTCTTCTTTTCATTAATTTTCCTTTTGCTTCCCTTCAACATAGTTTTTTTGTTTGTTTTGGGGCCACATCCGGCAGTGCTCAGGGATTACTCCTGACTCTGTGCTCAGAAATCGCTCCTGGCAGACTCGGGACCATATGGGATGCTGGGGATTGAACCTAGGTTCCTGCTGGGTCTGTCGCATGCAAGGCAAACACCCTACTGCTGAGCTATCTGTTCGGCCACTTCAACATAGCATTTTGAATGACAACAAACTAGTTCAGTGAGCAAAATACATATTCCTCACCATCCACTAAATTCAGAGTGAGTGTGTCATACTGTTAATACTTAAAAAAAATCAGTAGCTTTATTTCTTTTCTACCTCCCCATTATTGCTGTTACTGTGATGGGCTTGTACACATGATGCGACACCTCTAGAGAGCACAGCTATGCTGAGATCTGGCTCATGTTCACATGCCTGGCAAGGAGCCACATCCCCAAGCACAACACAGGTTCTTCAGATCTTTTCAGTGCCAAATTTCAAATAAATTGTCACTTTTCAGATTAAAACATTCATTTTGTGTTTGCCAGGATGTAAAATAAACGAACGTTTGAGTAGTGAATGTGCAGCTCAGAGTTTTTCACAGATAATCAAGACAATGTGATAGCTATCAATGTCTCCTAGTTCTCTAAACAAAATTATAGCATTGGATTATATGGTATAAGTTATGTTGTGTTGATTTTAGGCTGTTTTATGAAGCTCTTTTTAGTGGATTTCATACATGAAAGATCATAACACTGCACTCTCCACCAGCATGTCCACTTCTCTCCACCATTGTTCTAGTGATTCCTCCCCTCTATCGTTTTACAAGTAGGAACTGTTAGCTTCCTACGGACAACCAGTTCTCAATTTCTGTTGCCTTTGGACATTTGTTATTCCTCTACTATGATTTTTATATCTACTTATGAAAGAGATAAGAGATTCTTTTGTGTCTGTCCCTCTACTGACTTTATTCAGCATGATACTCTACATCTATCCAAGCAGCAGAAAATAGCATGATTTCATCTTTTCTTATAGCTGAGTTGTATTTCATTGTGTATATGTACCATATATTCTTACTGTAATTTTTTTGTTTTGTTTTGTTTTGGGGTCACACCTGGCAGCACTCAGGTGTTACTCCTGGCTCAGCACTCAGAAATTGCCCCTGACAGGCTCAGGGGACCATATGGGATGCCTGGATTTGAACCACCACTCTTCTGCATGCAAGGCAAATGCCCTACTTTCATGCTATCTCTCTGGCTCCCTGTACCATATATTCTTGATTATTTTGGGGGATAGTACCTAACTCTACTCAGAACTTACTCCTGGTTCTGTGCTCAGGCATAACTCCTAGTGGGACTTATAGGACCATATGAGTGGCTGGAAATTGAACCAGGTCAGTTGTATGCTCTACTGGTTGTACTCTCCAGCTTTGTTCAGTATAGATTTTTTATCCAACCATTTGTTCTTGAACTCTTGGGCTGTTTTAGATTAGGGCTCTTGTAAATAGTGCTGTAATAAATATAGAAGTACAAATGTCCTTTTTTAAAATCGATTTGGGCTCTTAGGCTAGATGCCAAGGAGTGGAATTACTGGGTCATTGGGAAGTTAGCTTTTTGAGAAGTACCATCATACTGTTATCCAGAAAGGCTAGACTAGTTTGCATTCTCATTAACAGTGTATGAAGTTCTCTTTTTCCTCCCATCCACGCCAGCACTTATTTTTTGTTCTTTGAGGTATGCCTGTCTCACTGGTATGAGGCGTTATCTCATTATTGTTTTGATTTGTATTTCCTTGATGATAAATTATGTGGAGCACTTTTGTTATTAATTTTTAATGAATCACCATGAGATATACACAACAAATTTGTTCATAATTAAATTTTAGTCAGACATTATGTCAGCACCAGATGTAGAGCATTTTTTCATATACTTTTGGGCTATTTTATTTCTTCAAGCAGGTCTATTCACCTCTTTTTGATGGAGTTGTGTGTGTGTGTGTGTGTGTGTGTGTAGTTCTAGTGCTTTTTGAATCAAGGATATGGGCAAATATTCTCTCGTAGTCTGTAGAGTATCTTTATTCTTATCAATTTCTCTCTCTCTCTCTCTCTCTCTCTCTCTCTCTCTCTCTCTCTCTCTCTCTCTCGTTTTTTGGGCCACACCCACTAGCGCTCAGGGTTTATGCCTGGCTCTGCTCAGAAATTGCTTCTGGCAGGCACAGGGGACCATATGGGATGCTGGGAATCGAACCCAGGTCTGTCTTGGGTTGGCCTTGTGCAAGGCAAATGCCCTACTGCTGTGTTATCTCTCCGGCCCCTCATCAATTTCTCATGAAGTGCTGAAGATTCTTAGTTTGTAGTCCCAAATTGTTCTCTTTTTTTTTATGTGTTACCAGTGATACTGAATCATTGAATGTTCTTCTAACTTTAGTGTCAGGAACTGTCCTATTTATATTCTCCTTAGTGTAATTTATAGATTCATGTCAGATGTTGTGATTCTTTTTTTTTTTTTTTTTGGTTTTTTGGGCCACACCCGGCGTTGCTCAGGGGTTACTCCTGGCTGTCTGCTCAGAAATAGCTCCTGGCAGGCACAGGGGACCGTATGAGACACCGGGATTCCAACCAACCACCTTTGGTCCTGGATCGGCTGCTTGCAGGGCAAACACCGCTGTGCTATCTCTCCGGGCCCTGATGTTGTGATTCTTAATCCACATTGATTTGACTTTTGTGCATGGTGTTAGAAAGGGATCTGAAATCATTTCTTATCTGGGACTGACTTCTCTCCATACCACGTGCTGCAGAGACATTCCTTGTTCCACTTCCTATTTTTTGTTTCTTTATTGAAGATTAACTGTCTACTTAGGGAATGAATCTGCTTCTGGATTCTCAATTCTGTTCCTTTGCTCTGAAAGTCTGTCTTTATTCCTGTGAAGTGAGATGAATTTCTTTTTTTGTTTGTTTTTGGGCCACACCCGGTAACACTCAGGGGTTACTCCTGGCTATGGGCTCAGAAGTTGCTCCTGGCTTGGGGGACCATATGGGACACCGGGGGATCGAACCGTGGTCCATCCAAGGCTAGTGCAGGCAAGGCAGGCACCTTACCTCTAGCGCCACCGCCCGGCCCGAGATGAGTTTCTTAACTAAATATTCAGTAATGAAATTTAGTGAAGTTGAATTATTTTTTGTTATTAACTTAGCATTTTAGGAAAATCCAGATTGATTTAGCCTCAAAAGAAAAATATGTTTCGTTTTTGTTGTTGTGGACCACAGCTGGTGCTACTTGGAGGACATCCATATGGTGCTAGGATCATACCTAGACCTCCCAAATGCAAAACATGTTTAGACCAATGGGCTAATTCTTGGTCAAAGGAAACTGGAGCCAGAGAGAGTAAACTTTGTCATTTTTGTTTTTGGGCCATACCCAGTGGTTCTCAGCGACTCTCCTGGCTTTGCACTCTGGGACCATATGGGATTGCCAGGTAATTGAACTGGTTGACTGCATGCAAGGCAAGTTATCTAGCCCCAAGATGTGAACTTCTGGCTAACCATTATAAAATAATCATTTTCTCTTTAGTATGAGAAAGTGGGACCATCATGGTTCTGGCTTAGGTGGTAGAACACAAACCTCATATGTGCCAGGCCCTGAGTTCAATCAGCAATACCACATGGTCCCTTGAGTAGCAGGCATAATCTGGGTGACCTGACCACTGCTGGATGAGGCCCTGGTGGCACTTCTGTACTGCTGAGTATTCGTGATTGCTATATTTGTTAGAGCACCACTGGGCCCTTAGCATTGCAGGGACCATATACCACTGAATTCGGAGAGGCTCCTTATTTTTTATTTTAAGTAAAAACAGGTTTTAGAAATTTTGAGGAAAAGAAAGAGAATGACTTGCCTGAGAGAGCCTCAGTACATGTCCCAGAGTTAAAATATGAAAGTTTCACATCTCCCCTCACATCTATTGTTTTGTTTTGTTTTGTTTTTTGCTTTTTGGGCCACACCTGGTGACACTCAGGGGTTACTCCTGGCTCTGCACTCAGAAATCGCTCCTGGCTTGGGGACCATATGGGACGCCGGGGATTGAACTGTGGTCCATCATAGGTTAGCATGTGCAAGGCAGACACCCTACCTCTTGTGCCACTGCTCTGGCCCCTCCCCTCACATCTTGAGGGGAGATGCGGGCAACTTGTGTGTATGGACACTATATCCATCAGCTGGCAACATACACATGTGCAAGTCAAGGCTCCTATTAAAAAAATATTGAGGTGAGCAGGGACTAATGAGTTAATGCCTGTTTTTCCCTAGAGAGCCTCCTTTCCACCTGACCAGAAGAGGCTGGGGTGAGTTTCCTGTCAGAGTTCAAGTTCACTTTAAGGACAGCCAGAACAAGCGGATAGATATCATACATAATCTGAAGGTATCGTAATAAGACATTGCTTCCCAGATACGAATGTCTCCTTAGCCTAGTACTGAAAACAGCAGTATTCAGACTTCTGAAAGAAATGTCTGGATTCTAGAAGTCGGTTAGATCTTGTGTGTCCTATGCTGTGCCGAAGATGAACCCTGCAGATAATCAGAAGACTTGAGCCTCTTGTTAGGCCTGTTGTTTTTTATTACCTGAGGTTAAACAACCAAAACCAAACATCATCATTGTCATCGTCATCACCACCATCACCACCATCACCATCATCATTTTATTTTTGCTTCTCCAGAAAATGGAGAAAACAATGAACCTGTTATTTGGATAAGGAGTATGCTTCTCTTCCAATGATAAAGTGAAGATCTTTAGAAAATTGAGAAATTTTATATAGAACATTGTAGTTAATCATTTTGTGATTTAAGAAGTTCAGGGCATACCCGTAGACCTTGCTTGACTACTTATGGACAGGCAGGGGGGACAGTGTATGCAAGAGAAATCTGGAGATCATGCCAGTTCTTGTCAGCTTAATGGGTGGCTGAATAAATTGCAGCAGTGCTCCTACATTAAAGAAAAATGTTCTTTATTGTTATAGCTACATATTTCTTATGCAGCTGTGAGAAATGTTTTCAAGGCCTGGGGGGAAATAATAAAAAGTGAAAATTACAGAATATGAAGCTGTATGTGCAGTGTGAGGTTAACTGATTTGTGTCTGTGTGTATGGGTATGTGGCTTGAAGTTTGAGCCATGGGCCTCAGAGATGCAAGGCATGCACTGAATCAACTGATTTTAAATAGGTGGAAGACACCCAAAAAATACATGCCGAAGTACTAGTCACTGAAGTAATGGCATCACGAGCAGTCTACCTTCTCCCTTTTTCTGTTAATATTGATACCCAAAGCACCTCGGTGATTTCTCTAAAGGAAACTGTTTATAGAGAGTTCACATATATTCTGTTTTGGAGACCTCATAGAATTCCTGTTTGATTGTGACACAGTGCTTTGGGATTCAGTTAACAATGGGACTAAGCAATCAATGCTGCAGCATGTAGGGTGCTTGTTTTGCATATGGCCAAGCCAGGTTCAGTCCCTCACACTCCATGTGGTCCTCCAGGTACCACCTATTGTGATCCCTGAATAAGCATGAATAAGCTTGAGCACCAACAGATGTGGCCCCAAAACGGTTACAGTAAAGTAGTATTGGAGCGATAATACAAGGATTAAGACTCTTGCTTGTCTTGCATATGCTTGGCTGACTGTGGTTCATTCCCCAGCACCACACGGCCCATCACATATGTACAAGTTTCATCAGGTGTGATCCCTGAGTACAGAGCCAGGAGTAAACCCTAAGCACTATAGATTGTGGCCCCAACTCCTCTCTCCTCATTTCCTTAGAATTCCAGAAAGGCATTCCCAGGTGTACTAGAAAACAGTTACTTGCTGATTGCCTGAGATCTAAACTACCTGGATTGTGGCATCTGTTAGTACTGGATTATCATATTCTCTTTCTCTGGGTTGATTCTCAGAGCTATACCGTTTGTTTGTACCCTATTCTTGTTCTTTTGTTCAGACCATGATTCCTCATAATCTTTTTTACATTGCACTCTTGTCTCTCTGCCCTTCCTAGCCTTATCTTGTTCCTGCTTAGCTTCTTTAGTCTTTTATAGTCTCCTTTACCTTCAGTCCCTAAAACATACTCTTATCAAAGCAGTCTTCCTTTCAGATCATAGGAACTGTTCTGTTAAGGCTTTTTAAGAAACCGCTGCTGACTTCTGTTATTCAAGTTCAAATGATAATGGGCCTCTTCACACTTTTTACACAATGCACATGTTTCCCTTTTGTCGCCACACTGATGCACCACAGGGCACACTCTTCTTCAGCCAGACCAATAGATGTAGGTTTCAGAAATGCTTGGCACCTCTGTGTCTTCATGTTCTCTCTCCCTTGAATGCCTGTTTGACTTCTTTGCATGCTTTTAAATTCCTGTGTCACCTTTCCTGACTATTTAAACCCATAATTATTTCTGAATTTTGTGCTGCAGATCAATTCCTCTTTGATGCTCTAACACATTGAAGTGTTAGAGAGTTATATAAGATGTAAAGTTTCCAGAATGTATGGAATTCTTGTATTCTACATTCCCGACAGGTAATCAATTCTCTCTTCTCCCTCCACCACCACCAAAGAGCACAGTAATTTTTCCACAACAGTCCTTATAGCCATTTTTGTAAATGACAGTTATTTATTTATTTATTCTGCCTCCCGCCCGCCAGCTCTTAAACATTTCTTTATTAATGTTATTTTAATTTGCCCTTTTATGGGCTGGAGTGATAGCACAGCAGTAGGGTGCTTGCCTTGCATGCAGCCAACCCAGGACAGGCTTGGGTTCAATCCCTGGCATCCCATATCTCAAGCCTGCCAGGAGCACAGAGACAGTAGTAACCCCTGACATCACTGGGTGTGGCCCAAAAACCAAAAAATAAATAAATAAAAAAAAATTTGCTCTTTTATTTTTATTTTATTTTATTTACTTATTTTTAACTTGATCTCATTTTGATCTATGGAACTGGCACAGATCAAGACTTTTTTCAGTGGCACTCAAATAATATTTAATGATAGCCTTTATATCTCTCCCAAATTCTTTTTTCTTGTTCTTTTTTTTTTGGGGGGGGGGGCACACCCAGCGGTGCTCAGGGGTTACTCCTGGCAGGCACGGGGGACCATATGGGACACCGGGATTCAAACCTTAGGTCCTGGATCGGCTTGCAAGGCAAACGCAGCTGTGCTATCTTTCTGAGCCCTTTTTTCTTGTTCTTGTGGCGTTTCTTGTACCTACTCTGTCCCTCTTGCTTTGTTTGTTTGTTTGTTTTGTCCCTCTTGCTTTGTTTGTTTTGGGCCACACCGGCGGCAGTGCTCAGGGGTTGCTCCTGGTTCTCTGTTCAGAAATCACTCCTGGCAGGCACGGGGGACCATTGGGATGCCAGGATTGGAACCAGTGCTGGTCTTGGGTTGGCCGCTTGCAAAGCAAACGCCCTACCTCTGCCCTACCCTATCTCTCCGGCTCCCTCTTGCTATTTTGATAATAGTTTTTGTTTTAAATGTGATCCCTAGAATGAAATGCAGATTACATAGAACACTGTCATTTCTAGTCTTTGGAAGATATAAAAATGGATGTATCTTAGAATTATCCAGGTCTTCTTAGTAATATAAGAAGGCTAAAGTTTAAGGGTTTTTAAAATTCTGTTTAGTTTTATTTTTGGACCACACCCAGTGGTGCTTAGGGCTTATTCCTGGCTCTCTCCTCAGGGATCACTCCTAGCAGGGCTTAGGGGACCCTTTGTAGTGCTGAGGATCAAACTCAAGTCAGCTGCATACAAGACAAGTTCTGTGCCTGCAGTATTATGACCCAGGCCCCAACTTAAAGTATGTAAACTTTTCTATTATGAACACTAGATTTTAATTATTTATTGAGTAGTTCTCTCTATTGGCTGCTGAGTACCCTAGCCAGACTTCAGTCTATCTCTGGCAATTTTTTATTTGCTGATCCACTATAGTTTTATATTTACCTTCCTCTCTATCTAAATTATTTCCCCCCTATTCTTTTACCATATAGTGTTCGTTTTCCTTAGCTATCTCAATTTATTTATACTTTAGGATCTCACATGGTAATGCTCAGGGCACTGTGCTCAGAAATCACTACTGGTGGTGCTCAGTGGACCCTATAAAATATTGGGAATCAAACCTGGGCTGACTATGGAAGGCAACCCTCTCGCTTGGCAGTGCTGTCTCTTCAGCCCTCACAAAAAATGTTTTTAAGTGGTACAATATAAATTAAAATACAGGGCTAAAGCTTTGCCTCTTGGTCAGGAGATACAGTACAGGAGACGAGGCACTTGCTTTGGAGGGAAGTTGACCCTGGTTCAGACTTGACATCACCTCATAAAGTGCAACCATTACTATCTGCATGGCTTACATAATTTCCTTCCAAAAGAATTTACCTCTCTGAATGTAGATATGCTTGTTTGGTGTAAATAATTTCTCAGTTATAATCCTTTCTACTCTGAAATCATTTTTGATGTTAATATATTAGAAGTAATTAGCATTGCCTTTTCACTCAGTTTTTTTCCTAAGAGGATTTATGTTTGGATATGTTTGGATATTTCACCACAGTCCTTGCCCCTTCCCTAGGAATTTACTAACAAAATCTTTAACAAAGCCTAATAGGAAAACCAGCTTAATTAATAACATTAGGTGCTGCGTTCTTGCTTCAGTGTTTAGTTGATAGTTATACCATGGATGTGACAGGTGTTATTATACAAAGGTCTTAATTGCAACACATTTTTTGGGGTCACACCTGTTGATGCTCAGGGGTTACACCTGGTGCTGTGCTCAGAGCAATAGCGCAGTGATAGGAGCAATTCCTGAGTACAGAGCCAGGAGAACCCCAGAGCACTGCTGGGTGTGGCTGGCCCAAAAATCACAAGCCTGTGGCAGGCTCTGGGGACCATATGGGATGTCGGCGATCAAACTCAGGTCCATCCAGGGTTGGCCGCATGTAAGGCAAATAGCTTACCTGCTCTACTATCACTCCCAACATTTTTTTAATGTCGTGGAAGGGAGGTTTGGGGCTTGGAATCACAACCCAGCAGTGACTGGGGCATACTCCTGGCTTTGTGTTCAGGGATCACTCCTGATAGCACTTGTGGGACCCTATGTGGTGTTGGCGATTGAACTGGGGTTGGTCATGTGTATGGAAAGCACCCTGTACTACCTTTCCAGCCCTAACGCTTTAATTTTTTGCCTTTTTTTTTTTTTTTAATTTTAGTTTTATTTCTTTTGACCACACTAGCAGTGCCATAGCTAACTCCTGGCTCTACTCTTGTCTTATTGGTGGCTCTGCTCAAGTGATATCTTGATGGTGGGGATTGAACCCAGGCTGGCCAAACATAAGGCAAACACCTTACCTTGTACTGTTTCTCTGGCCCACCTAATACTTTTTTGTTTGTTTTTGGGCCACACCCAACTGTGCTCAGGGGTTACTCCTGACTGTTCAAGGGAACAGGTTGGGGCTGGGGGTGGGGTCATAAGGGAATGTAACCTTGGTTGGCTGCATGCCAGACTAGCAACCTCATTCACTGTACTCTCTACTCCCTCCCATGTGTTTGTCATTTTATCTACTTATTTACACATAGATAAAAATTTCTGTTTTTTTGTCTGTTTTATTACTGTGTTTCATATAACTCATTTGAACACCTTTCTTTTTTCTCTTTTTTAACAAATGGCAAGTAATTATTGTTTATAGCTAAAAGTGTTTTGTTGTATAAATGTACTACATCTTGGGGCGGGCGAGATAGCACAGTGGTAGGGCCTTTGCCTTGCAAGCAGCCGATCCAGGACCAACAGTGGTTTAAATCTCATTTCATATGGCCCCCCATGCCTGCCAGGAGTGATTTCTGAGAGAGCCAGGAATAATCCCTGAGCACTGCCGGGTGTCTCCCCCCCCCAAAAAAAAAAGTAATACATCTTTATTCAGTCATCTGTTGATGGTACTTTATTTGCTTTCACATCTTAGGTATAGTACATAATGCTGCTGTAAACATTGGAGTGGTTATGACTTTTTGTGTCAGTGTTCTTATTCTTCAGATATCCAGATAAATATGCAATTTTGGGATTGCTAGATTACTGATAGTTCTTTCTCTGGCTTTTATGTATTTATTTTGTCACACCAAACTGCTCAGGGTTTATTCTTGGCTCTGCACTAGGAATAAATCCTTGGTGCTTGGGGTCCAGATATGATGCCAGGGATCAAACCCAAGTTGGCTATGTGCAAGATAAACACTCTACCTGCTGTACTATCTCTCCAGCCCCTTCTCTTAAATTATTTTTTATTTGTTTGTTTTGATTTTGAGTCATACCTGGCAGCAGCGCTCAGGGATCACTCCTGGCTCTGTGCTCAGAAATTGCTCCTGGCAGGTTTAGGGGACCTTATAGGATGCAGGGGATCGAACCCAGGTCTGTCCTGGGGTGGCTGCATGCGAGGCAAACACCCTACTGCTGTGCTATTGCTCTGGCTTTCTCTCTTAACTTCTTAAGGAAGCTCCAGGGTTTGTTCTAAATGGCTATACCACTTTCTGTGCCTACCAAGCTGTGTATGAGATTTCTTTTTCTCCACATCCTCACCAGCAGTTATTGTTGCTGCTTTATATCAACAAATTGATGGTTCATGATTGCTGAATGTACCATTTTCTGTCTGTTAGACAATGCTGCAGTGATCATTCTTCTTCCATTTTTAAATTGCTCTTAGGCAGATTTGTTTTTGTTTTGGGAGCACACCTGGCAATGCTCAGGAGTTATTATTCTTGACTTTGTATTCAGGAACTACTCCTGACAGTATTTGATACCATATAGAAAATGTGGGCTAAACACAGTAAACTGCATGTAAGACAAGCACCCTACCTGCTGTACTCTCTCTAGTCCAGGCAGTTTATTTTTAAGGAAGTGTTTAGTTTATATTAAAAGTATTATAATTATATCTGAAGTTGTTTTTAATTTTACTCCACTTCCCTCCCAGAAAATTATGAGGGCATCTAGTAAACTGATGAATTTATAGTTTACACCATAGAAAGTAAATCTTCTAGTGTAAGCATTTGTGGTATGATTGTGGTATGATTTATAAACTCTGAAATTTAAGTCTTCCTTTTGTCTTTCAATAGCTGGATAGAACTTACACCGGCTTGCAGACTCTTGGAGCAGAGACGGTAGGTTTTCTCCTGATAATATAACTATATATAACTATATATATATGTATGTATATAAGAATAAGTAGAGTAACGATTGATAGTCATTGATATTTATATTTTGTTTGTTAGTGTGTTTTTAGGAGCTATACCCAGCGATGCTCAGGGACTACTCCTGGCTCTGTGCTCAGGGATCATTCTTGGTAGTGCTCAGGAAACCATATGAGATGCAGGAATCGAACTCAGGTCAGCTGTGTGCAAGGCAAATGCCCTACACATTATGCTATTGCTTCAATCACTGAACTTCATTTTTAAATTGAGCTGGAAATGAGTACTGAAAATATTTTGAAGCTTGTCTTCTCTTTTTTCCTCTTTGTAAAATGGAGAGATGCTCAGTGGTTGGGGTTCAAGCCTGGTGTGCAGAGGCCCCAGGTTTGTTATTACTGCATCATCCCCCAGACACCACCAAGTAAGCAGTAGTGGTTCGCTGATGGCTAGTACTTTAGACCTAGGTGCTGGACTGTTGGCCCAAACAGGCAGGCTATGTCATCATGGCCTCCTAGCCCTCTTTTGGGGACACCTTACCCCTAAGTTTCTTTTTTTTTTTTTTTTTTGATAAATGTCTATCTCAGCACTTTTTTTTTGGTGGGGAGAGTTAATTTTTGGGCCACACCTGGTGACATCAGGGGTTACTCCTGGCTACGTGCTCAGAAATCGCTCCTGGCTTGGGGGATCACATGGGACACTGGAGATCAAGAGCTTTCTTTGTCACATGTGTCAGAACTTTCTTTCTGAAAAGGTTGAATAAGATTGTTTGGAGGGGCCAGAGAGATAGTGGGTCTTGTTGGCACTTGTCTTGCACATGGCTCTGGGGTCCTGTGGCTAAACACACAAAGCACACACCCTGTCTTTCCTAAATCAGAAATTTTGTTCTAGCTTCCTCTTCCCTACACCCACCCTTTTTGAGATGTAAAGATCCACCTAGGCTTGATTAGCATTAGAAAGGTACTTGTCTGTTAAATAGCCCTCACCCCAGTGGATTGAATCTGGTCAATAAAAATCCTACAGGAGGACCATAGGTGTCTCTCAGTCCTTGAGGCTAGAAGGACCCAACTCCATGCTTTTTCTCTGCGAAGTTTGTCTTGTTTTTCTTTCTTTTTTGGGGGGTGGGGGTGGGGGTGGTATTTGAGCCACACCTGTTGGTGCTCGGGTTATACTCGGCTCTGCACTCAGAAATCACTCCTGGCAGTCTCGGGGGACCATATGGGATGCCAGGATTTGAACTACTGTCTGCCCTGTATTGGCTACATGCAAGGCAAACACCCTACAGCTATGCAATCTTCTAGTTCAACGTCTTGTTTTTCTTAATCCTTGTGGTATCAAGATCTGTTCACTCAGGGCTGGATTACAGCAATGAAGCCACTATAGGTTTCAATCCCTGGCATGCTAAATAAATCCCCTGAGCACTTCCAGGAGTAATTCCTGAGCCTAGTAAAGCCAGGAGTAACCCCAGAGCACTGCCAGGTATGATTACCCCTCTAAGAAAACCCCCAAGAAAGCTTTTGTTTCGAAGTACTGTATATTTTATTCGTCCATTTATGTCAGTACTTTTTTGAGTTACTAGTTTATTTGGGCTGCTAATAACAATTCTGCTAAGAATATGATCAACCATAAACTTTGAGTTTCTGCTTTCAAGGCTTTTGCATATAGAGCCTTGGAAGTACAATTGCTACATCATATGCTTAAGCCATCACAGCGTTTTTCCAAAACAGCTGTACCATATTACTGGCCCCCTGGCAGTGTGCAAGGATTGCAGTTTCTACATATACTTGCCAACATATTCTCTCTCTCTCTCTCTCTCTCTCTCTCTCTCTCTCTCTCTCTCTCTCTCTCTCTCTCTCTCTCTCTCTCTCTCTCTCTCTTTCTCTCACACACACACACACACACACACACACACACACACACACACACACTCTCCCCCTCCCTCCTTCCCTCCCTCCCATACTCTCCCCTCTCTCCCTCTCTTTCTCTTCCCTTTCTCCCTCCCTCTCTCCCTCTCTTTCTCTTCCCTTTCTCCCTCCCTCCCTTCCCCTCAACAAGGTGGTATTCTCTGATATTTATATTGTTCATATGTGCTTACTTGCCATTTTGTATCTTTGGAGATATTTTTCTTTTAAATGCCTTTTAGTCCATTTTTTAATATGTTTGATCTTTTGTGGTTGGGTTTTAGGACTTCTCTTTTTCTACATTAATCCCATATCAGATAATATGATTTGTAAATTATTTTTAAATTCTGTATCCTGTAATGTACAAGTTGGGGGGATGCTGTGTTCAGCCACTCCTAACAGGGCAGCAGTGCTCAGAGCTTACTTCTGATTCTGTGTTGAGGGATTACTCTTGGCAAGTACTCCAGGGCCTTATGCAATGCTGGGAATCAAGAGGGTTGACTGCATACAAAGCAAGTGCCAGACCTCCTGTACTATCTCTCTAGCCCAATGCACAGTTGTTTAAAATTAAGGTATAATCCACTGTTTCTAATATTATGAAACCTTGCCCATAGATTTTTTATTTTTAGGAGTTCTTTGCTTTGGGTCAGTGTTCAAGTATTTGATACATTTTCAATTTTTTTATATTAACTCATAGCTTTATGTGTGATATAAGGCTAGATCTTCCTTCATTCTAATATATGTGATATCTAATTTCCCTGTATCATTTGATAAAGACTGTTCTTTTCCCACAGAATGGTCTTTGGTACTTCAATAAAAAGTGGGGGCCTGGAGGTTATGTATTTGCTTTGCATAGGGCTGACCTAGACTTGATCCTTGGCACCCCTGAATACCACCAGGTGCAATATCTGAGCACAGCTCTGTGTGGCCCTCTGCAAAAAAATTAAAGTTTGGTTATGTAGCTGTACCAAAATCATACAGAAATTATACGGAAATAGGCATCATGTCATGGGAAATAAGCCATATGAGAAGATAATAAATACTGGAGCATCAAATTAATATAGAATGTAGAGGGACAAAACCATGTTAAATATAAATAAACCTTGAGCCCCGCGTTACAAAACTGAGGGTATCAAGTAGTGCGGAGAGGTGAGGGATGAAGAAAGAGGTGAACTACAAGTGGTGAACTGTCTGAGCACATTGGTGCTGGTGGGTGCAGTAAGTAAATGTACTTATGCATAAACATTAGCACTGTTAGTAACTATGTTACCCAAACCATAATAAAAACACATTTAAAACAACCAAAAATAATTTAACCATTTTGTAAGTGTATATTCTATTCTTATGAACTGTGTGTCTTTTGTTGGGTTACTATGTCTTTATTGTCGTGTGATTGTTTTGTTATTTGATTTTGTTGCCAAGGCGTTAAACATAGAACCATATACCTGCAAGACATTTGGTCCGCCACTGTGCCACACCCCAAATCCATGCAATGTTTCAAAATAAGTAAGACCTTTTTTGTTAAGACCTTTAACTTCACCCCCTCCAAACATACAATACGTACATAAATACAAATGTGTACATACATATATACAAACAAACGTGTGAGACTTTAACATTTCACATCATTATTTTTGCTATGTCAGCCATAACAATTAACTTAAAATGAACTAGTCAAGCTATATTCTACTTTGGGAAGAACACTGTTCTGTCAGAAGTTATTTCTTGAGCACACTCTGTGTGTGATAGGTACTGATCTATGTACCAGGGATACAGAAACAAATAACATTGCTGCTTTCTCAAGGAGTTGCACTCCTGGGTGTGTTGAGAATGGGGAGAAAGATGAACAGTAAGTTTGAGAGCAGGCAAGAAGACTTCCCTTCTAAGTAAGTAAGTAAGTGCTATTAAAAAGGCGAGTAGCTGAGGGGAGTAGTTAAGGAGTGCTCCTATAGAAAGATAACATTTTCCTGAGACCCAGCAGTGGAAAGGAATCAGTCATGCAAAAATTTGGGGTTAGATAAAAAAGCAAAAACAAAAATACCCAAACAAACAAACAAAAATAGCAACAAAAAAAAAACATTGTCAGGAAATAAATATAGGAAAGACATTACATTCTCTTTCAGAATTAACAAAATATAAATGAAGGCCACAATGAGATAACATTTTGCTATAAGATTGGAAAAATCTGCCGGTCGTGGTGGCATGCGCCTATAGTCCCAGCTACTCTAGAGGCTGATGCCGGAGGATCACTTGAGTCCAGGAGTTCTGGGCTGCAGTACGCTATGCCGATCTGGTGTCTGCACTAAGTTCAGCATCAATATGGTGACCCCCGGGAGCGGGGGACCACCAGGTTGCCTAAGGAGGGGCGAGCTAGCCCAGGTTGTAAACGGAGCAGGTCAAAGCTCCCATGCTGATCAGTAGTGGAATCGCACCTGTGAATAGCCATTGCACTCCAGTCTGGGCAACATAGTGAGACCCTGTCTCTAGGAAAAAAAAAGATTGGAAAAATATATTTAAAATACTGAAAAAAAAATTTGGGGGGGGGGTAAGAGCTTTCCAGGTAAAATGGTAGGTGGGAAGGCTTTATTTTTATGATGGCTACACTTAAGTTATCTACTTACTAAGCTAGACTACTTACTAAGCTAGACTATTCTCGAATAGGCACTTTAGGTCTTGAGAGTCAAGCTGCTTGTAAGGTGTCATTAGAAATGGTCTGCCTTGGGGCCGGAGAGATAGCATGGAGTTAAGGTTCCATGCAGAAGGTCGGTGGTTTGAATCCCGGGCATCCCATATGGTCCCCTGAGCGCTGCCGGGTGTGACCCAAAAACAAAAGGAAATTTTCTGCCCCATAATCCTTCAGATAGCATATTCTTTGCCAGATGTTAGGTTTTCCTTGCCATTGAGGATGAGTTTACAAGCCTTTTGGTTGCCTAACACAGGTAGTGGATGTAGAGCTGCATCGACATTCTCTGGGAGAAGATGCCATGTACCCTCAGTCCTCCGAGTCTGATATTTCTGATGCTCCACCAGCTTTGCCTTTGACCATTCCAGCACCTGTGAAAGCTTCCTCACCCATTAAGTCGTCCCATGAACCAGGACCTGATCCCTCTGTGGAAAAAGGTAATATGTGTATCTGTTTTAGATCATTTTTTCTTCACATTTTTATTACTTTATTTAAACATTGCAGTTTACATAGTTGCTTATAAAAATTTTGTTCCTGCTATTTCATGCCTCAGAAACCAGTGTAAAATTCCCTCCCAACATTGTCCACAGATTCCATATCTGCCTTCTTGGCAGGCTCGAAATAATTTGCTTTATATTACTTTTTACGACTAAGTAGTAATGGAATTATTGAGAAAAACAACGGCATAAGAAAATTTGCGAAAATTATTATAGCTTGCAATAGAATCATTAAGTCATTGTCTGAAACAAAATAAGCTGTTTATTGCTAGTTGATCATAGTTTATTCATCTTAGGTGACTGCTATGCTACTTTGACAGCTATTTTTTTGTGTTCTTACTGGAGTGTCACCAGTAAAGAAATTGAATGTGTCCAGTAATTTTTCGTTCTGTGGCTGACATGTTGGCAGCTGTGATTTGTGGCTGTAGCTGTCAGAGCTTTGGGAAGTATGAAAAGGTGAGGTTTGGCTACTTGTACTCACTCTGACAAAGCCCTGGACATCTTAGCACCTAGTATCAGCATACTTGGAGCTTTGGTCAGATAGGGTCTGATCAGTGGTTAAGCTCTGAAGTTGGTCCATTGGTGTGGTGATTGTGGCTTGTCGATGCAACTGCCACGGCTTGCAGGCTTGCAGGGCAGGGACTTGGCCCGCCACTCCTCTGGAGATTGCTCCAGTTTTCAGTTGCAAGGCTGGTATACTCATGATTTTTCATGATTCGAATTATATCTCATTTGAGAATAAGATGCATCTATGGAGCTGGTAAATGAAGTGGCTGAGGGGTTGTGGATGTCCGTTTTGTAGCTTTCTTTTTCTCATTTGTGTTAGAAAAAGGGTGCTGGACTGCTGCCTTTGGACACTTAAGAGTATATGGGGCATGATTTTTCCTAAGTAGGCATGCTTCTTCTACTGCACAGCTCTGTTGGAAGGAAAACCTAATCCTTAATCTTCTCAGATAGGAATTTTTTTTCTTTTTATCTGGGTAGGGTTGGATCATTCCTTAGCAGTGCATAGGGCTTTCTCTCCTCCTGACTTTATGCTTAACAGTCACTTTCAGAAGTGCTACAGGAACCATATGTGTTGCCAGGGATTAAACTAGGCTTGACTGCCCATAAGACAAGCACCTTAACAACTCCTGTACTACCTTTTTCATAAAATTTTTGTAAAGTTTAAATGATGGTTTGTAGAGTACTGCATGCACTAAAAAGTGGCAAAGTTCTGATTTTTATTTAGGGTCCACACTCAGTGGTGCTCAGGACTTAGTCCTGGCTCTGAGCTCAGGGATTACTCCTCATAGACTCTGGGACAATAGGGAGTATCAGGGATCTAACCTCAGTTTACCACGTGTAAGACAAGCACCCTATCTCTGCTGCTGCTCCAATTTTTTAAGTGATTTTTTTTATTCACTTATGATTATAATGGTTTTCTATAATGTTTTGTAGGAATATTTTGTCACTCAGTGCAAATATATAATCAGATATTTAAGTACATAAGGTATAACACCATTTCTAAATGTTGTTAGGCTTTATTTTGCTTCAGTGTGATGCTAATATTTTTTGTAAACACAAAGGATGCAGTACACATTTTTGTTTTATTTACCATACTTACTGGCATATAAAACGACCCCCTACTTTTCCTCTTAAAATATAGGGTTTGGGTCACTGTATAAAGCTACCTCTCTTTTAACGCACACCAAATGGAAATTAAAAAACCTAAGAGAAAAGGAGTAGAACCCTCAAAAGTTAACAGTATATTTTTAATAAAGCTAGCCTTTGGAGTGCCAACAATCATTTTACATTTGTCATTTGTAGTGACTGTGATTTTTTTTTTAATTGTGATCTACATTGAGAGCAGGGAGAGGGGACTCCTCCAAGAGCAGCTGGCTAGGGTGCAATGATTAATAGGACAGCAAGAGGGAGACAGAGCACCTCCTCTGTGTGTCCCATAAAAGCTGAACAGAGGACTGAACACCAGAAAGCCGCAGACCCGGCAGCTGGATGAGATGCAGCTCTCAGTAACTCAGTTCCTCTGTGCACCCTGAAAGATGAATCAGGACAAATAGGACTGAGCACAAGAAAGCTGCATACCAGCGATGATACCCGGCAGCTGGATGGGATGTAGCACTGGGTAACTCAGCTCCTCTGTGTGCCCTGAAAGATTAATCAGGACAAGCAGAGGACTGTGATGATGATGCCTGGCAGCTGGATAAAATGTGGCGGTAAGATGGGGGTGGGGTGAATCACTTGAGTAAGTTTCAAGCGTGCTGTATACTGGCATATAAGACAAGCCCCGACTTTTAAGAAGTTTTCATGGGTTAAAAAGTCATCTTATATGCCAGAAAATACAGTATTTACTTTTTGGTTTTGGGGCCACATCCAGCAGTGCTTGAGGGATACTCCTGGCTCTGTGCCCAGAAGTCGCTCCTGACAGGCTTGGGGGACCATATGGGATGCTGGGATCAAACCATGGTCCGTCCTGGATTGGCTGCATACAAGCCAAAGACCCTACTGCTGTGCTATCTCTCCAGCCCCTGATGTTAATATTTTAATTTATTTATAAATCTCAAGTTTTCTCTTTAAATTTCAGTCGCATCTTTATAAGCATCTAATAATGCAGCATCATTAACCTTTTTTTGATTATTTATTTTTGGTCCACATCCAAGGATTACCCCTGACTGCACAGTCACTCTTAAATTTAAGTTACTTTATTTTCAGTTTTCTTTTATTATTATTTGTTATTTATTTTTATTTATTTTTATTTTTTATTTCTCTTGCCTTTTTTTTCCATTCCACAATGTTAAGATTTTATCATTTGATAGCTAATGACTTATTTAATGACTTACTATTTGCCATGTTTTTATTTCAAGCAGAATTCCCAGCAAACACCGAAGCTGAGAGACACACTACATTTTATTCATTGCCATCCTCATTGGAACGAACACCTACCAAAATTATGACATCCCAGAAAATTACTTTTTGTTCCCATGGCAATTCAGCTTTTCAGCCAATAGCATCAAGCTGCAAAATTGTACCACAGAGTCAAGTTTCTAATCCTGAGTCACCTGGGAAGTCCTTCCAACCCATCACTATGAGCTGCAAGATTGTTTCTGGTATGCAAAGGATATGTATGAAATCTATGTGTTTAAAAATTGCTGGAGTGTATGGGGCAGGAGAGATAGCACAGTGGTGTTTGCCTTTGAAAGCAGCTGACCCAGGACCTAAGGTGGTTGGTTCAAATCCCGGCATCTCATATAGTTCCCTGAGCCTGCCAGGAGCTATTTCTGAGCAGATAGCCAGGAGCACTGCTGGATGTGGCCCAAAAACCAAAAGAAAAAAAAAATGCTGGAGTGATAGCAAAACAGCTAGTAGGGCATTTGCCTTGTAGTAGGGCATTTGACACATACGCAGGCACCCCAAGCTTGCCAGGAGTGATTCCTGAGCACAGAGCCAGGAATATCTCCTGAGTACTGCCAGGTGTGGTCCCATCCCCTCATTCCTATTCCCCACCCCCAAGAGCAAGCAAAATTTGCTGGAGTGACACTTTACAGCTTAGAACTATAAGTTTACAATTACAGCTGGTTCCACCCAAAACAAAGATGATCCCTGGTTTCTTTGTATTTGTTTGTTTACAACTTGGGTGTACCCAAAACAGATTTTCCCCACTTAGCATGTATCAAGCAAACCTGGGTGGGATTAGCTCAAAATAGGCCTTCTGTCTATACTACCCTGCTTTGGGGTTGTCTCTGTACTCAATAAAAAACTACAATCTAGCAGGCACGCATATTCAGCCATGCATATTTTACTCTCAGCTTTGTTTGGATTATTTTCTGTAGCGACCCTTGATCAAGACCCACTTTTCCTGGGTAGAAATAGAGCATTTGGGGCCATTACATGACATAAGTCTAAGGACTTGTTTCTAAGGCCATTCTTGTTTCCCTGTGACAGAGCAGTCACAGAACAAAAACAGGTCATTCATGTGTAAATTAACTTTTGAATGAGAAAGGAAATGAGATTCAAAGTATTTGGACATTTTTTTCTCAAGTCAACACAGCTAAAATTTCTAAAATGGGAATTGAATTTTGGAAGTATACATACCAGCATTACAAGTAAGAGAAAAAAATTAGAGGCCTTTTGGAATTAAGTCTCCAATGTTGGAATTGACTTGGTATTGAAATCCCTTTTATACTTACTAGAGAAAAATTTATCCTCACTAAGTTATAGTTCTAAGCTTTTATTTTCATTGCCTCAACAGTTTTATACATGATGTCAGGCATGCTTCTAATAGAAATAGATTTTATAGTTTGGTTGTGCCACCTAAGAAAAGGTATGTTAGACACTGAACAAAAGGTGGTAGAGGAGAAAGGGGCTCATAGTTCTGAGCTCAATCTTCAGGAGACCCAGGTTCCAGCCCTGACACCACATCACCCGGAATGGTCTCTGAGCACCCTTGAGTGTGGTCCTAAAATAAAAAGCAAAAATAAATAGGAATAAACGGAATATTTGATGATAAAAGTAAGCAACTCAGTAGAAATACGACCCGCGTCTTTGAAATTGATGGTAATGTACACATAATTTTACATTTCATTTAGAAGTGGTCTGAAACTTGGTGCTTCAGGGAGAGAATGGCTAAATGTAAAATTGATAGGAAATTTAGAGCAATTAATGATGGAAGATTTGATTAGTGAAAGACAGTTGTTGTGTAGCCATCCCCCCAATAACCTTTTAAGAGCTATGGGATTAAGAATCCATTTATCATTACTGTGGCATAGTATGAATATGTGTTTTGGTCTTTTAATTTCCTATTGGAAATTAAATAAACTCCCCATTTTAAAATTATTAATTCTACACACATTTTCCCTTCCTCACCCTCTCTCTCTCTCTCTCTCTCTCTCTCTCTCTCTCTCTCTCTCTCTCTCTCTCTCTCTCTCTCTCGCTCGCTCGCTCTCTCTCTCTCACTTTCAGTGTATTGCATATTCTAACAATCAGCCTGAGTTGTTGAAGATTTGTTATCTAAAAATTCCTGACAGTTGTTCTAGACTGTTGGGGTAAGATCCTGCATTTTAAATTTTAGGTGCATGCCTAAAATGACATCATTAAAATGTCAGCTCAGGGCAGAGTGGTAGAGTGTGGTAGAGTGCTTTCCTTTCATGCGATCACCTGGGTTTAATAATCAACATCCTTTATGGTCTCCTTAACCCAGGGGTCCTCAAACTTTTTAAACTGGGAGCCAGTTCACTGTCCCTCAGACCATTAGAGAGTCTGACTATAGTAAAAACAAAACTTATGAACGAATTCTTATGCACACTGCATATATCTTATTTTGCAATGAAGAAACAAAACAGATACAAATACAATATGTGGCCCTCGGGCCATTGTTTGAGGACCACTGCCCTAACCCTTCAGGAGTAATTCTTGAAGGCAGAGCCTGGAATAATTCCTGAGCATTGCCAGATGTGACCCAAAAACAAACAAAAAATGCAGACTTATATCCACTGTTTGTAGTAGGACCTTGCTGCTGCAGCTGGTTCTTGGATGAGGGAGTAGACAGGGCAAGTGAATACCACACCCACTTAGGTTAGCTGCTGGGGCCTGAAATACACAGTCCCAGTCTCTTCTCAATGTTACCTTTGCCTTGCCAACCCACCTCTCTCCCTTTATCTTAGCATCTTCTTAGATGGTTTGAATATGTCTTTCTGCATTTTCTTAACAATCAAGGTTCTCCTATATCAACTCCAAGTCCTTCACCGTTGCCTCGAACGCCGACTTCCACTCCAGTGCATGTGAAGCAAGGCACTACCAGCTCTGTTATCAGTAATCCGTATGTTATTCTGGACAAGCCAGGGCAGGTGATTGGCACCACCACTCCCACTGCAGGTGTGTTTGATCAACATTTGTATCATACAAAATAATTTACACATTGTTTTTTAAAGAATTAAATCTGGGGCTGGAGTGCTAGTACAGCAGGTAAGGTGTTTGTCTTGCATGCAGTGAACCTGGATTCGAACCCTGCCATCCCAAATGGTCCCCCAAACCTGCCAGGACTGTTCCTGTATACAGAGCCCTTGAACACTATAGGGTATGGCCCCAGATCAATAAATAAATAAGGCATTAAATAAAATGACAAATGAATAAATAAATGATTAAATTCTTTAAAAGTCTGAAATCTCTCCACAAACAAGAAAAGGGAATATATGAGTAACCCTGGTTTCTGCTCACCCATCCTTACAACCCTTCTTGATGGCCTCTGATCACTGCAACAGAACTTGAGAACGGAGAGATTGCTCTATGAGCTGGACCTCAAACTTTGCATGTGAGAACAGGTTTGATCCCTGGTACCACATCGATTAGGAAGTAGCTCCTGGGGTCGGCGAGGTGGCGCTAGAGGTAAGGTGTCTGCCTTGCAAGCGCTAGCCAAGGAAGGACCGTGGTTCGATCCCCCAGTGTCCCATATGGTTCCCCCCAAGCCAGGGGCAATTTCTGAGCACTTAGCCAGGAGTAATCCCTGAGCACCAAACGGGTGTGGCCAAAAACAAACAAACAAAAAACCCCCCCAAAAAAGGGAAGTAGCTCCTGAGCATGCCTGTTGGTTCTCCTTCAAACAAAGCAAGACAAGTCTAAATAGCTGATTTTATTTTTATCTGGAAGGCATGGACTACATACAGTATGATCATTAACTTTTCCAAATTAAATGTTAAGAATAAGTTAAATAAAATAAATGAGCCACAGTCAAATAAAATGGTGAACTTTTCTGTGGGGGAGGGAAATAAAAATAAATAAAAAATAAAAAAAATTTTGTGGGGGAGGGAAGCATAGTTATAAATAGACTGTTCTGATTCAGAAGAGCAAAAATTATTTTATTCCTCAGTTAAGTTACTTAAAAATATGTTCCTAGCACCACCGGGTGTGGCCCAAAAACCAAAAAAAAAAAAAAATGTTCCTGGGGCCAGAGTGATAGCACAGCTGTAAGGCATTTGCATTGCACATGACCAACACAGGATGAACCCCGGTTTGAATCCCGGCATCTCGTATGGTTCCCCAGGGATGCCAGGAGTGACTTTTGAGTGAACAGCAGGAGTAACTCCTGAGCACCACCACTGGGTATGACCCAGAAACCAAAAAAAAAAAAAAAAAAGAAATGTTCCTAAGGAGCCGGAGAGCAACAGCACAGCAATAGGGTTTTTGCCTTGCATGTAGCTGACCCAGGAAAAACCCGAGTTGGATCCCCAGCTTCCCATATAGGTCTTCTGAGCCTGGCAGGAGCGATTTCTGAGTGCAGATTCAGGAGTAACCCCTAAGCACTGTCAGGTGTGGTCCAAAACCAAAATAAAGAAAAATAAAAGATCCGGCTGGAGAGATAGTATGGAGGTAAGGCATTTGCCTTTCATGCAGAAAGTCACTGGTTCGAATCCTGGCATCCCATATGGTCCCCTGAGCCTGCCAGGAGTAACCCCTGAGCGCTGCCGGGTGTGACCCCGCCCCCCCCCCCCAAAAAAAAAAAGATCCTACATATAGGCATTCATATAGCTTTTGCTTTTGGTTTGTTTTGGGGCTGCACCCAGCAGTGTTCAAATATCACTCCTGGAGGGCTCGGGGAAATCCTATGTGGTCCCAGGGATTTGGCCTATCTCTGTGCTATTGCTTGACCCCTAGTTTTTACTTCTCATTAAAAGAAAACATGAAAAGATGTAAGAGAGATGATTGTTAGGTTATTATACTAACTTAAAAAAGAATTTCAGGTTGGGGGCTGGAGAGATAGCACAGCGATAGGACATTTGCCTTGTACTTGGCCAACCCAGGAGGGATCTGGGTTCGATCCCCAGCATCCCATATATTCTTGACCCTGCCAAGAGCTATTTCTAAGCACAGAGCCAGGAATAACCCCTGAGCACCTCTGGGTGGGGACACTTCCTCCCCAAAAAAAGAGACTTTCAAGGCTAGAGCTCAGTGAGTAGGACATTTGTCTCCAAGCCTGCAGGAAAGAATGTGAGCCAGGAGAAATCTCCGAGCACTGTCAACTGTGGTCCCTAACCTCTTCCTCCAAAAAAGAGAGTTTTCAATTTTGGGGGTGGGGCACACCCTTTTGATGCTCAGGGGTTACTCCTTACCTCTAGTGCCACCTCTCCAGCCCCAAGAGTTTTCAATTTTAACACATGAATGAACTTTTGGACTTTTAGGTAGATTTCTGGTAGAAATTACGCGTTTTAAGAATAGCTATAGGGGCCAGAGAGATAGCATAACAGTAGGGCATTTGCCTTGCACGCAGCTGATTCAGGACAGATGGTGGTTCAAATACCGGCATCCCATATGGTCCCCCGAGGATGCCAGGGGCTATTTCTGAGTGCCGAGCTATGAGTAACCTTTGAGTGCTGATGGCTGATGGCTATTTACAATAGCCAGATCAGGAAACATCTCAGATGCCCAGTAACAGAAGAGTGGCTAAAGAAATTGTGGTACATCTATAGTACGATGGAATACTATGCAGCTGTTAGGAAAAAAATCAAGTTATGAAATTTGCTTCTACATGGATGGATTTGGAGACTATTATGTTGAGTGAAATAAGTCAGAGGGAGAGAAATAAGTACAGAGTAGTTTCATCAATTCGTGAGATTTAAGAAAAATAAAAGACAGTATAATAATAATATCCAGAGACAATAGAAATGAGGCCTGGAAGGACCAGCCCATGATAAGCTTATCACAAAGATTGGTAAGTGCAGTTAGAGAAATAACTACATTAATTTTCAGTTACCATGACAATAATAGAGAAATACAATGCCTGTCTTGAAGACTGGCAGGGGAATGGGGGACAGTGGTGGTGTGAAAGTTGCACTGGTGAAGGGGTGTGTGCATTTTATGACTGAAACCCAATTACAAACATGTTTGTTACCATGGTGCATAAATAAAAAAATTATTAAGAAAAAGATAATAGGGGCCGGAGAGATAACATGGAGGTAGAGCATTTGCCTTCCATGCAGAAGGTTGGTGGTTCGAATCCCGGCATCCCATATGGTTCCCCGAGCCTGCTGGGGCGATTTCTGAGTGTAGAGCCAGGATTAACCCCTGAGCAAAGCTGGGTGTGACCCAACCTCCCCCGCCCCCCAAGAAAAGATAAAGATAATAGGGGCTGAGAGATAGCATGGAGGTAATTAGGCGTTTGCCTTGCATGCAGGTCAGTGGTTTGAATCCCGGCAATCCATATGGTCCCCCAGGACCTGCCAGGAGCGATTTCTGAGCGTAGAGCCAGGAGTAACTCCTGAGCACTGCCAAGTATGATCAAAAACCAAAAAAAAAAAAAAAAAAAAAAGAGAGAATAGATACAATTATGGTACCCCTCTTAACGCTATTTTAAGAGATTGTCTACTCCCTTTGTAAGTAAGGATATCTTTGAGGATGTATAGATTTAAAAGTCAGCCAAAAGTTTTGCTACTGTGTTTGGTAAATGGTGTAGGTGATCATCTACTATTTTTGGTCTTGATTTATAGGTAGCATAACTATAGAAAATGTGAATTATCTGCTTTGCATGTGGGCGGCCTGGGTTCAAACCCTGGCACCTCATATAGTCCCCTGAGCCTGCCAAGAGCGATTTCTGAGCACAGAGCCAGGAGTAACCTCTGAGAGCCATCAGATATGGCACCTTCCAAAAAAAAAAAAAAAGCAGTTTTTAGCATTGACTACACTAAATTAAAATAGGTTTAATCTTCCAGTGAAATGAGTTGGAAGGAGTTCACATTCACTGACTAGAAGGTATTCAGTTTGGCACAATGTAGAAATGTCAATATCAATCATGCTTCAGTATCTTTATAAGTGATGGATTCATTTTTTTGGATTTTGGTTTTTGGTTCACACCTGGCGACACTCCGGAAGGCTCAGGGAACCACATGGAATGCTGGGATTCGAACCACCGCTGGCCCTGGGTTGGCCGCTTGCTAGGCAAGCGCCCTACTACTGTGCTATCTCTCCAGCCCAAGTGATGGATTCTTAAAGAGTATCCTAATACAGGGGCTGGAGAGATAGCATGGCAGTAGAGCGTTTGCCTTGCATGCAGAAGGATAGTGGTTTGAATCCTGGCATCCCACATGGTGCCAAAGCCTGCCAGGAGCGATTTCTGAGCATAGAGCTAGGAGTCACCCTTGTCACGCTGCCGGGTGCAACCCCAAAATACCCAACAAAACAAAAAAAAATTTTTTAAAGAGTATCCTAATACAAAAGCTGCTTTTACTAAGTCATCTTGACTTTTGTACTGACTTCTTGCCCCTTTTTAGCTTAGCCATGTGGTCAGTTCCAAAAGAGGAATCCTTAACTGCTTTTTTGCTGTTTTGTTATATTTTGGGACCACATGTTTTTTTGTTTTTTTGGGTTTTGTTTTTGGGTCACACCGGCAGTGCTCAGGGGTTACTCCTGGCTCTACACTCAGAAATCACTCCTGGCAGGCTCAGGGGATCATATGGGATGCCAGGATTCGAACCACCAATCTTCTGCATGCAAAAGCAAACACCCTATCGCCATGCTCTCTCCGGCTCCATGGGACCACATATGATGATGCTCAGGACTTATTCCTGGCTTAGCACTCATGAATTACCCCTAGTGGTGCTCAGAGAATATGGGATTCTGGGGGGATTAAACTCTGGCCTTCCATGTACAAGGCAAACACCCTACTTGCTGTACTATTACTCTGGTTCCTTTAAGTGCTTTTATTTATTTTATTTTATTTTTTGGTTTCTGGACCACACCCAGCGGCTCTCTCATGGGATTACTCTGGCTCTGCACTCAGAAATTGCTTCTGGCTGGCTCGGGAGTCAATGGGATGTTGGGGATCAAACCCAGTCGCCACATGCAAGGCAAATGCCCTACATGCTCTGTATTGCTCCAGCTCCTTAATTTTTTTTTAAGCCTACAGCACCCGGTATTCCCAGGTGGTCTCCCATCCAAGTACTAACCAGGCCCGACCCTGCTTAGCTTCCAAGATCAGACGAGATTGGGCGCGTTCAGGGTGGTATGGCCGTAGACTCCTTAATTTTTTTAATTGAGTTTCAGTCTTACAATGTCCAACATCCACCCTTACATGCTTTTTATTTTATTATTGTTGTTATGGGTTTTTTGGGGTTCCGCACCCAGCAGCGATCAGGGGTTACCCAGGGCAGGCTCGGAACCATATGGGATCAAACCTGGGTCGTCTCAGGCCGGCTGCATGCAAGGCAAACACCCTACTGCTGTGCTATTGTTTTCCCCTTCCCCATATGCTTTTTAATGATAATTTTAGCTCTGTGAACTTCTGACCTTTAAAAAAGAAATGAGTTGCCAGCGTGATAGCACAGCTATAGGGCGTTTGCCTTGCATGCGGAGGACCCAGGGTGGACCCTGGTTCAATTCCCAGCATCCCATATGGTCCTCCAAGCCTGCCAGTAGCGATTTCTGAGTGTAGAGCCCAGGAATAACTTCTGACAGTGGCAGGTGGTCCAACCCCTCCAAAAAAAAAAGACAAGAAAGGAGAAATGAGTGACCATGAACAGGTGACACTGGTGAGGAGAGATCAGTTCCAGGAACTACCCCACAGACACAGGTGTCATCCCTTGATAGATGATCCTCCAGCATGGCACAGCCAAAAAGCATGGCAGGACCCAGCCACAGCTGCTATAAGCATGCAGGTCCTGCAGTCTAGTGTGTGCTGCTGCTGGTTTTCTCAGGAGGGAATGAAGAAGATTAAACCTTTTTAAAAGATCAGTACATATCTAAAGCCAGAGAGTTCAGTGGGTAGAGGGCTTTGATGTGCATCTTGCCAACCCAGGTTCAGTCCTCAGCTCCCATGTGACCTGACTGCCAGGAATGATCCTTGAGCACAAAGTCAGGAGGAGTAAGCACTGAGCAACTCTGGGTGTGGCCCAAAAATTAAGTAAGTCTCAGAAAAGAGAGATAGTTGTGGGAACTATCTTGAACTTTCTTTGTAAACAAATTGCATAGTAACGTTGTTTATTTTATACCTACCTTATTTATCAGGAAGTCCTACAAACAAGCTCTCAACTGCCTCGCAAGCCTCCCAGGGAACAGCTTCTCCTGTTCCTAAAATTCACGGAAGCAGTTTTGTAACATCAGCCGTCCAGGTAACACTCTTGGGGCATTTGAATTTGAAAATTTGAACACTGTTAGGACGATTAGAATTTGTCACTCGAGTGTGCAAGTTTCATGTTTAGAATCTCTAGCTACTAAGTTCCTTGAATACAGTGCTTCTCAATTATTTTCTGTCATGCCCCCCCTAGGAAGAAGAAAACATTTTTCGCACCCCCCCTGTGCAACTGTAAATAGTATCTTTATTAAAAAAACTTAAACCTGCAAAACAAAAATATATAAAATAACTTGAGCAGATTTATTTTGTTGTTCTTTTGTTGGGCCACACCCGTTTGATGCTCAGGGGTTACTCTTGGCTAGGCGCTCAGAAATTACCCCTGGCTTGGGGGACCGAACTGCAGTCCTTCCTTGGCTAGCGCTTGCAAGGCAGACACCTTACCTCTAGCGCCACCTCACCAGCCCCTGTGCAGATTTTTTTTTTTTTTTTTGGTTTTTGGGCCACACCCTGTGACGCTCAGGGGTTACTCCTGGCTATGCGCTCAGAAGTTGCTCCTGGCTTCTTGGGGTAATCAAATGTGATGTCTGGATTAATGGCTACAATGAGCACCTTTTACAGTGCATAGCTTTTCGAAGCGGGGTTTGAAGCAGGACACAGCAACTCTCAGCTCCAGAGACATACAGAGACATAAATACGGGGCTTAGCTTATTTTGACAGTGTTTGTCGAGGTCAAATGCACCCCCCCCTTTACAGAGCCTCACGCTCCCCCTCCCCCCGGGTGAGCCCCACTATTTGAGAACCACCACTTAAAGATAAGTAGCACTGGGGGCCAGATAGCATGGAGGCAGGGCATTTACCTTGCATGCAGAAGGACAGTGGTTCTGAATCCCAGCATCCCATATGGCCCCCGAGCCTGCCAGGAGCGATTTCTGAGAGTAACCCCTGAGGGCTGCCAGGTGTGACTCAAAAACAATAACAATAAACAAAAGCATTTCCTGCGTTACCCTAGGTCTTTGACTGGCTCCTCTAAAAATCCTCACTCCTCTCCTTTACTCACCTGGTAGCTATTTAGATATTTACTGTGAGGAGCCCAGATGTAACTCAGTGGTACAGCCTTTGTTCTGCTTTTGTGAGGTCCTGAATTCCTCAGTGCAAAATAAAAATTAAAACAGCCCAACTTCCTGTGGTGTGGAAGTTGTCTTTATTGGTGTGGTGCAAGTTTTACTGTATAAAATACTTGGTATGTATTAATTTTTTATTTAATTTTTATTTTTAGACAGTGATTTGTATAAACACCCTCCATCTCCGCAGCACCCCCTCCCACAGTGAACTCATTTCTATAGACCAGCTCTCAGATTCAGCTATCTGTGGCCTATAATAGCTGTCTTAAATTAAGGCTTTCGAATTGCAAGCCTCTAAGAATTCAAAAATCATTTCTGATATTGGGCCAGAGCTTTAGTACAGCAGTTTGGATTTGATCCCCAGCATCCCAGGTAGTCCCCTGAACTTGTCAGGATTTATTTCAAAGTGCAGATTGAGGAGTAACTTCTGAGCATCAACACATGTGACACCCCCCAAAAAAAACAACAAAACAAAACAAAAATGACCTCTAATATCACTAGTGCTTAACATGGATTCCTTCTGTTAGGCAATTTATCCTGTTGAAAGTTTCCTGGTCAAAGGCAAGGATTTTCTATAACTTCACTATAATCTATCTGTGAGTTCTGTTAGATGAATGCCTGAACAATAGTGTTTTCCTTAAAGTCTTAAAATTTTGCAAGTTAATTTTTAAAAATAATTCTTGATTATTTTGGGGCCATGTCTGGCAATTCTCAGATTTCTCCTGACTCTGTGTTCCTGGTGGGTTCAGGGGATTATAAGTGATGTCAGAGATTGAACCCTACCCACTGTACTATTTCTCTGGCCCCGTTTTGGTACTTTGGGGGGGGGGGGGTTCAGCCACACCCGGTAACAGTCAGGGGTTACTCCTGACTTGGCACTCAGAAATCGGGACGTCAGGGGATTGAACCCTGGTCCGTCCTAGGTTAGCACATGCAAGGTAAACGCCTTACTGCTTGTGTTACTGCTCCAGCCCCCTAACTTCTTTCTTGCCCTTATTGTTTGTGGCAATTATTTCTTAGATTTGCATTTTGTAATTGAGACTAGAGGCAACCATAGTAATTTTGAACACTGAATCTTTGTTAATTGTTCAAGCTGTTTGTTGTCCCATTTTTCTAAATTCTTGAAAACTTTTCGCATACCTTGGATATTTTATTCAACGTAAGTCAACTTTTAGTACCTTTAAAATGATATGTGTTGAAATACTATACCTGCATTTATTTATTTCTTCTTAAACTCTGGGGTTCTAAAGCAAATAAAATGCAGCTCTATCCTTATAGTTTGGAAAAAGTCCTGGTTATTGAATCTTTTGAATATTAGAGATGAATGATCACAACTTTCCATCAGCCCTTGGACATGGAGCAAGCATTAACTTTTTGGATTTATTTTCTAAACAAGACTATAGTTCAGGTGTAAATGTCTGTAGTTGGTCTTATGACAGAATGCTTCATGAGTAGGGACACCCTGTTTTATTTTAGACCCAAAGTTTTTTCTTCTATTTTTCCAACTTTTGCTGGGCCTATGTAAAATTATGCCAACCTCTTTATCTTTTAATTAGAGGCATCTGCCCTTCCCTTAGAAAGTTCAATTTCCCTTAAGATGTGAATTAGGCGCTGGAGAGATAGCATGGAGGTGGGCCATTTGCCTTGCATGCAGAAGGACGGTGGTTCGAGTCCCAGCATCCCATATGGTCCCCCTAGCCTACCAGGAGCAATTTCTAAGTGTAGAGCCAGGAGTGACCCCTGAGTGCTGCCGGGTGTGACCCAAAAACCCAAAAAAAAAAAAAAAGATGTGAATTACTTTGTTTTACCTCAAATTACTTCATTTTTCTCTGAAGTCAATTAGGGGGAGATGTTGGAGTAACTGGATGCCACCCCATTCAGTATACGACTTGTTACTCATTGGTTGGAAACATCTTTGAATGCAGCACCTTGGATTCTCACTTGTTCTCCACTCCAGGGTGTGTTCTGGTTCTTCCTAAACAAACTACAGGAAAAATCTCAAAGGTCTTTTTGTTTGTGGCGATGTTTGTTTGATGTGCTTAGGAATAGAAATCTCATTTTGTGTCTATAATAATCTAATCAGTTGGATTTGGAATCATCCATTTTATCTAATTGCATGTTGTGTTTCTGAATCTTACCCAGCAGGAGGATTCTTTGTTTGCTTCTATGCCACCTCTCTGTCCTATTGGAAGCCACCCTAAGGTTCAAAGTCCCAAACCTATAACTGGTGGACTCGGAGCTTTCACAAAAGTGAGTATTTATTGGGAGTACAGTTCTGCTATATTGTCCTTTTTGTGGCTACTGGAGTTGATGGGGTAGGGAGGAGTGGGAGAGAGAGAGGAGAGGGGAAAGGAGAGGGAGAGGGAAGAGAGAGAGAGAGGGGGGGGGAGGGAGGGAGGGAGGGAGGGAGAGATAGAGAGAGGGAGGGAGGGAGAGAGAGAGAGACACCTTTTTTTTTTCAGTGTTTCTAGTTCTAAGACCAGATCCAATTTCTGTGATATGTTTGCATTTTTTTAGTGGTGTTACAAGGTTACTATGAAGATCAGCAAGACTACAGAGGACACAAGCAATACATGTGTTTTCTCTTTGCTGCCCCTTTGTCACTGCTGTGAAAAACATGACTTAGCTGAGTTTAAAGATACATCAGTTAGGGGAGAGGGGAATATGGAGCAATAGTATAGAGGATAGAGCTCTTGCCTTGCATGTTGCCAGTTTGATTGCCGGTATCCATATGGTCCCCTGAGCACCTCCCATAGTTATTCCTGAGCATGCCAGATGTGACACAAAAACAACCAAAAAAGATACACCAGTTCATGTCCTTCTTTTGGTCCTGTAAGTAGCTGTTGCAGGCTACATTTCAGCTGTGCTTTTGTGCTTATGGTGGAATCATTCCTTACAGACCAGGCTTCACTGATTCATTAGTTCCTGTAAGACTAGATTTGGATACTAGAAAGTTTCTTTTTTTTTTGTTGCAAGGTGATCATCAAACAGGAGCCTGGAGAAGCCTCTCACATATCCACAGCGGGAGCTGCCAGCCAGTCACCGCTCCCTCAGTATGTCACTGTGAAAGGGGGTCACATGATAGCTGTGTCCCCTCAGAAGCAGGTCATGGCTGCCGGAGACGGGACTGCACAGTCACCAAAGATTCAGCCCTCCAAGGTTCGTGCTGGGTGGGCTTGGGAGGCCAACAAGTAAATGATGCTGTTTGTCATAAGTTATGGGCAAGTGAGGAAAGGGTTCAGATGAGGTGAGGTCAATAATCCCAGGAAATGTGTAGCTGGAAGCCCTGTTGGCAAAAAGCACATTAAATGATGTTAAACCTGTTTACTGTGCAATAATCATTGCAGGAACAGTTGAAAAGTAAAAAGCTGTGTTAATCTCCCTGGAACTAAGGTCTTTTTTTTTTTTTTTTTTTTTTTTTTTTTGGTTTTTTGGGTCACACCCGGCGGTGCTCAGGGGTTACTCCTGGCTGTCTGCTCAGAAATAGCTCCTGGCAGGCTCAGGGGACCATATGGGACACCGGGATTCGAACCAAGCACCTTTGGTCCTGGATCGGCTGCTTGCAAGGCAAACACCGCTGTGCTATCTCTCCGGGCCCTGGAACTAAGGTCTTAGTCTTAATAGTCACTGTTTTCCACTTGATTCAGGCCTAAAGTGGGTCACTGATCAGACCAAGCTCTGCTGTCTGGCTTGGGTTTTCTGCTCAGGTGCTCTAGTTTGCAGTGACATGTTTAATGAGTCTCAGCTCTCTAGAGCATTTATTTTTAATATGCAAATGTCCATGGATGTACTGGAAACTCTAAAATAGCACAGAGACTCATATTTTCCTCCATAGCTGTTTATATATGCTGTATTCTGTTTTGGTTTTTGGGTCACACCCAGCAGCGCTTAGGGGTTACTCCTGGCTCTATGCTCAGAAATCGCTCCTGGCAGGCTCGAGGGACCACATGGGATGCTGAGGTTCGAACCATCTTCCTTCTGCATGCAAGGCAAATGCCTTACCTTCATGCTGTCTCTGCGGCCCCATGTATGCTGTATTCTTATTTCACATTGTGTGATCTTTAAACAAGCTTTCCAAATGATGGATGGAATTCTTGACTACATCCACTTCCATTTTACAAAAAGGTCCCTAAAACATGAGCAGCTCTTTTTAGAACAGGCAGTTAGTGAGTAACAAAGGATTTGAATCCCTGTATACTGATTTAACAAAGGATTTGAACCCTGGTTTAAATGCTTCCCACTTTCAGCTGATTAAAGTACAAGTATTATCTATCACCCATGTCTATTTTTAGAACAGAGTTGAATTATCTCACTTTGGGAGAAAATAGAATACTTTTTTCTTTGGTTTGGCTTGGGGGCCACACCTTGCAGTTCTGTGTTTTCTCCTGGTTTTGCATTTGGATCATTCCTGCCAGGCTCAACGGACCATATGGGATGCCAGGGATTGAACCCAGGTAGACCATGTGCAAGGCAAGCACCCTAAAGAGGATAAATGTAGCCTGATATTATAAGCATATGTGTGGTATTTGCCTCTTAGCTTGAAAACCATAATAGTTAGGGAGAGTGAATTATGTGAGAAGGCTAATGGCTTAGGTATTTTTGATAAGCCTAATAAGCAACCATCAAAATGATTGAGATAAAAAATTCAGTGATGAGTGGCCAGAACAATAGTGCAACAGTATGGTGCTATTTCATATAGCTGATCCAGGATGGATCTTGGTTCGATCCCTGATGTCCCACATGGTCCCCCAAGCCAGGAGTAATTTCTGAGTGCATAGCCAGGTGTAACCCTTGAGTGTCACCAGGTGTGGGCCAAACCCTCCCCCCCCCCCAAAAAAAAAAGAAAACTCAATGAGAGATTAAAAAAGTTTATCTTGCAATTGGCTGGCCCTGTTAGATCCCTGTCCCCCTCCCCATAGTCCCTTGAGCGTTATTTGAAGCGATTCCCTCACATAGAAATAGGTCTTGACTGAGCACAGTGAGCCCAAAAACAAATAGGCAAAATTTGTGACTTTCCAGTAAGATGGCTCAAAGGCCTAAAACTCATACTTTAGTTGATTTATGAGTGTCTTTTTTTTTTTTTTTTTTTTTTTTTTTGGTTTTTGGGCCACACCCGTTTGACGCTCAGGGGTTACTCCTGGCTATGCGCTCAGAAATCGCCCCTGGCTTGGGGGGACCATATGGGATGCTGGGGGATGAAACCGCGGTCTGTCCTATGCTAGCGCTTGCAAGGCAAACACCTTACCTCTAGTGCCACCTTCCCAGCCCGATTTATGAGTTTTATGAGTTTATGAGTTCATTGACAACTTTCCCAAATTTAACCTGGCTCATAAGAGTTCTCTGATGGTCAGATAAGGCCACTTGCTGTAGTTGTCATCGCAAACATAGAGTCTTCCTTAGGGTCCCTGAAAATCTAGATAGTTTTATTTTGGGGAAAAAGGGACATACCTGTCAAAACCTGGGGTACATGATGCACTGGATACCAAGTGATCCAGGGGACCAAACCCAGGATTTGCAATGTAAAATATTCCTTTTTTTTTTTTTCACTATCTCCAAATTCCCTTCCACAATACTTGTAAAAATATACATGCTCACACATTAACACTGTGTGCACACCACTTTTCCCCCCTCTGCACATTGCATTGCCCCCACACCCTCAGTACAGATTGTTTGTTGTTGTTTTATTTTTGTTCTGACCTAGCGATGCTCGGGGGGTTACTCCTAATTCTGCACTCAAGAATCACTCTTTGTGGGCTTGAGGGTCCATATGGGATGCCAAGGATCAAGCCTGGGGCAGCTATATGCAAGGCAAATGCCTTCCCTGCTATGCTATCACTCCGGCCCCCAGAATTTTTAAAATAAGCTTTCTTACTATTTGTTGGTAAATCAAAGAAACTGGAGCTACAGCTTCAAATTTGACTTTGGTTTCCACAGCCAATTTGGCGGGTCCTTAACTGCTTTTTAACACTGATTCTTAGGACCTCCTAGGACAGAGGTCGGCAACCTTTAAGACATAAAGAGCCACTTGGGCTAATTTCTAAAGGAAAAAAAAAACAACCGGGGAGCTGCAAAATCATCAGGGCATTTAAAACAAGCATATCACTGCATACATTGTTTCTTATCTTAATGCTATATACAGGATCCTGAAGTTAGCTGCCCAGATCTGAAGGAAAAAAACTTTCTCACTTAACAGTGTAAAATATATTTGTGCAAATTAATAGCCAATTAAAATATTTAATTCCCCGCCCCCCTGCTATCGCCCTGCTGTCAGAGCCAAGGCAAAGCTTCAAAAGCCGATTGCGGGGGGAGGGGGCAATGGAGCTGTAGAGTTAGAGGTAAGGTGTCTGCAAGTGCTAGCCTAGGACAGGCCATGCAGTTCGATCCCCCACCCTCCATATGGTCCCCCAAGCTAGGAGTGATTTCTGAGCACATAGCCAGGAGTAACCCCTGAGCATCAATGGGTGTGGCCCAAACAAAACAAAACAAAAAGAAAAGCGCATTCTGACTCTGGAGTCCCGGGTTGGGACCCCTGTCCTAGAAAGCATTCTGGTCACAATGCTTCAATTGTCACCTAGCAGTTCTGATTCAGACACAGCCTTTCTCCAAGTTGGCTTTGCCTAGAGATACAAGGGATAAATGGTTTAGGCTTTTTATTCAGTGTGGTGGTGCTTTGTTGTTCAGAAGTTAGCTGACAATTTTGGTTACTTGGCGGAATGCTGAGCCACTATATTTGTTTTCTTCTCACATCGCCACTTACCTCGTGGTAATGGTGGATTAAGGAAAGGTGCTGAGGGGACCTGAGTGATAGTGGTAGGGCATTTGCCTTACATGCAGCTGACCCGGGACAGACCCAGGTTTGATCCCCAGCATCTTATATGGTCCCCTGAACCAGCCAGGAGTGATTTCTGAGTGCAGAATCAGGAGTAATCCCTGAACACCCAACACCCCCCAGCCCCCAAAAGAAAAAGAAAAGGTGCTGAGAGCCTGAGCGACAGTACAGCAAGTAGGATGCTTGTTTTGTATGAGAACCCAGGTTCTATACCCAGTATCCCAAATGGTCCTCCGAGCACTGCAAAGAGTGATTCTTGAGTGTAGAGCAAGGAATAGTCCCTGAGCATCTTTAGGTATTACCCAAAATTAAAAAGAAAAAAAAAAGAAAGAAAAGGTGCTGAGGATTGAGAAAAATTGGTGAGTTCTTATTCTGAGCCAAATTATAAAAAGTATAATTTTTCAAAAGAAAACCTATTCTCGGGGCCGGAGAGGTGGCACTAGAGGTAAGTGCTAGCCAAGGAAGCACCGCGGTTCGATCCCCGGCGTCCCATATGGTCCCCCCAAGCCAGGGGCAATTTCTGAGCCCTTAGCCAGGAGTAACCCCTGAGCATCAAACGGGTGTGGCCCAAAAAAATAAATAAATAAATAAATAAAAGAAGACCTATTCTCGTGTGTAAAAAGACAGCTCAATGGACTATGCATACACTTTGCATGAGGGAAGCCTAAGTTTTATCCCCATCACCACTTGGTCTCCTGAGCACTACTGGGCTTGACCAATCCCACCCCTCAAGCACAGAGCCAGAAGTACTAACAGGTGTGGTTCAAACACTAAAAAAAAAAAAAAAAAAAAAAAAACCCTAACCAGTTTGGAGTTTTAATGCCCTATTTAGAGTCCTTTTTCTAACAGGTAAGTGTTTATTAACCTTTTCTGGGTAGAGCGCCATCTTCTGTTCTCATTTACGGGTTGGGGGCTGTTTGGTCCACTCCTAGTGGAATTCTTGCCTTTTTCTTGGCTTTGTGCTCAGGGCTCACTCTTGGCGGTACTTGGGAGACTATATGTGGTACCAGGGGTAGAACTTGGATCATCCATGTGCAGGATAAACAAAAACCTTAACTTATCTGTATATTCTCTTTCTAGCACCCAGTCTCATATTTTTTTAATTATCTTTATTTAAACACCGTGATTACAAACATGATTATAGTTGTATGATTACAGTCATGTAAAGAGCACCCCCCTTCACCGGTGCAACATTCCCACCACCAATTTCCCAGATCTCCCTCCTCCCCACCCCCCTACACCTGTACTCGAGACAGGCTTTCTACTTCCCTCATTCATTCACATTGTTATGATAGTTTTCAGTGTAGTCATCTCTGCAACTGCACTCATCACTCTATGTGATGAGCTGCATGTCCTGAGCTGCACCTACCAGCCCTCATCTCTCTTGTCTCTGAGATACTGTTAAAAATGTCCTTCATTTTTCTTAAAGCCCATAGATGAGTACCAGTCTCATATTTTATAGGGATTGGGAGGGAATTAATATTGTGAATTGGCTCTGCTAATAAAGACTGCCCTCCTGTGGCCAACTTGGGATATCATGCTGTAGGATTCTTGGAGATGTAGTGTCATGTTCTGGAAATTTTGAGGAAGTTGACTATGGAATTGGCACAAGGTTGGGAAAAGGAGGGGAAAGCAAATCCCCATCGAATTATGGAAAAGAAACTGAAGTAAGCCCAATGTTTGCTTAGTTTAGGAGCATAAAAATAGATTATATAATTTTACTTATATAATGCATTTTATATCTTTAGTAAATCTAAAATGGAAGACTCTTGTCTCAATAAAGTAAATCCAAATAGTTATATCAGAAACCCAAACCCAATAGGTTTAAGTGATTTTATTTCATTTGCACAGAGAAGATCAGTAGTTAGCTGTGTTGTGTGGTCCCACAATCATCAAGAGCACGAGGTCCTGGGACTATGAAGCATGGACAGGAATCAGTGCCTAGCGTCACGTGACTTCCTGAGCATCGATGTGTGTAGTTCTGGAGGCCCCTGAACAACTCTAGGCTGGCTCATGTGATTCCTAGTAGGACAGGGCCACAGTATTGCCACTCCAGTGTATGCCTGAGCACAGGTTAGCCAGCCTCCCTGCATTTTAGCCTCTTCATCTCATGCAACAGTTTTTGTTTTCATTTTTATTTAGAATTTTGTTCCATACCTGAGTCAGGGCTTATTACTGGCTCTCTGCTCACTCAGGGACCATTTGTGGTGGTACTCAGGGGTCCATATCATGCATGCTGGGATTGAACCCCGGATCCATTATGTGCAGGCAAGCATTCTAGATATAAGAAAACAGACTCTTATGGCCCCTGGTCAGCTTAAGTCTATTCCTGTCCTTCTAAGGTTGAAGATGTTATTTATGAGATGCAACTTGTAACTGTCATCTTAGGTCAGTTGGGCCAATAGGTTCCGGCAGGAATGCTGGGTGCTGCCCTCTGCCGGATGGTGTCTGCCGGATCAACTGAGAAACTGCCCAAATCCCTGTTTAACTCCTTTTTTGCTGCTGCAACAATTTCTTTCTCTGGTCCTTTCTGTGGCTGACTTCTTGTTCTTGTTTGTCTGTCTCCCTCTCTTTCTTCCTCCCCCCCCCTTCTTTACCTCTTCCTCTGCTTCTCCTCAGGAAGATTGGCCTTCCTGTTTGCCTCTTCCTTAATTCCCTTAATTAAACCCTGTATCTAACCCTCTCATTGTGGTTTTGATTAGCCCCGCCCTACAGTTTGGTGCCCAATCTACTACATTATCTCTCCAGTCCTCTCAGAATAATTTAGAACACCAGATCTTAGTATATTCGCATTTGATTTGACTCAGAGTGTAGACTTGACCATACGGTCTTCTGCTGTGCCCCAAGGTGACAACAGCCACCAGTAACCTCACTGGATCTTGACCTCAGTGCCTCTTTGAAGCCTCTTCAGCAATATGTGTGGCAGCAGCTGCTATTGGTTTATTTGCATTTGCTGGGCATTTGTAAATGACCCCCATTGATGTCTCAGGAGCTGGCAAGATTCCCATGTTTTATAAATGGGCTGAGTATTGGGAATGCCCAGACCTCCTGAACTCTGCTTGGCAGAACTAGAAAAAAATTATACATAAAATATTCTACTCAGTACAGCATGTAAGATGCTTGCTTTTCATGCAGCTGACTTGGTTTCGATCCTTCAATACTGCCAGGAATGATTCCTGAGCATAGAGCCAGGAATAGACCTGGAGCACCACCAGGTGTGGTCCAAACCCAAAAATTCATTGACTAAATGACTTAAAGTTTTGTTCTTCAATAAGCCTATTATTGGCTGGAGAAATAGTACAGTGGGTAGGTTATTTTCCTTTGATGTGGTCCACCCGGATTTGATCCCTGGCACCTTGTATGATTTCGAGCTTAACAGGAGTGACCCCTGAGTATAGAATCCTGAGTGCCACTGAGTGGGTGCTTCACCCCTTTAAAACAGAAAACCCATATATTTTTTTAAAAATTTAGAAAGCATATGAAACTTCAGTAAAATGCAGAGTAATATCAGTTTTTACCCTGAATTAACATGTTAACAGGTTTTTTCCTTTTTCTTTTTCTTTTCTTTTTTTTTTTTTTTTTTTTTTTTTGGATTTTGGGCCAACCTGATGACACTCAGGGGTTACTCCTGGAGGCTTTGCGCTCAGGTTTTGCTCACTCTTGGTTTGGGGGACACTGGGGGATTAAACCACAGTCCATCCTAGATCAGCAGCATGCAAGGCAAACGCCCTACAGCTGGCCACTGCTCTGGCCCTTAAATATCTTTATTTAAGCACCACGATTACAAACATGTTTATAGTTGGGTTTTAGTCATTAAAAAAAACCGGGCGGTGGCGCTAAAGGTAAGGTGCCTGCCTTGCCTGCGCTAGCCTTGGACGGACCGCGGTTCGATCCCCTGGTGTCCCATATGGTCCCCCAAGCCAGGAGCAACTTCTGAGCACATAGCCAGGAGTAACCCCTGAGCGTTACTGGGTGTGGCCCAAAAAAAAAAAAAAAAACCAAACACCCCCCTTCACCAGTGCAACCTTTCCACTATCAATTCTCTCCCCCTCTCACTCCCTACCCCCTGCCTGTATTTAAGACAAGCAGTCTATTTCTCATTCACTACTTTTTTTTTTTTTTAATTAACTACTTGTGGGCCCGGAGAGATAGCACAGCGGCGTTTGCCTTGCAAGCAGCCGATCCAGGACCAAAGGTGGTTGGTTCGAATCCCAGTGTCCCATATAGTCCCCCGTGCCTGCCAGGAGCTATTTCTGAGCAGACAGCCAGGAGTGACCCCTGAGCATCGCTGGGTATGGCCCAAAAACCAAAAAAAAAAAAAAAAATTAACTACTTGCTCTTAATTTAACATGATACTATCGATATATAGTGTTAATGTTACAGCATGTTCTTACTTGAAAGATTTTACCCCCCCAATTCAGTGAAGTATTCTTGCATATGCTTTTGTTTGTTTGCTTCATCAAATATCTGCCTTTAGGGAAAGGAAAGATCAGAAATACATAGACTCTTGGGGAAAAATAACTTGATTCAAAAATGTTTTGAGGTGCCAGAGCAATAGCACATCAGATAGAGCGCCTTGCACACAGGCAACCTGGATTTGATCCTTGGTATCTCTTTTTTTTTGGGGGGGGTCATACCCGACAGCCCTCAGGGGTTACTCCTGGCTCCAGGCTCAGAAATTGCTCCTGGCAGGCTTGGGGACCATATGGGATGCCAGGATTCGAACCACCATCCTTCTGCATGCAAGGCAAACGCCTTACCTCCATACTATCTCTCCGGCCCCCGATCCTTGGTATCATATGTTCCCCTGAACCTGCTAGGAATAAACCGAGTGCTGCTGGATGTGGCCTAAAAATCAAAAAAACAAAAAATGTTTTAGCAAGGGCCATTTTGGACTGTATGAATTGTTCTGTTCTTGAGATGAAGGAAACTAATTCTGTGAAGAAGCACTACTGGTCTCTCCTCTGTCTTGAACAGGTTGTTGGGGTACCTGTTGGGTCTGCTCTGCCTTCAGCTGTAAAACAGGCTGTTGCCATTAGTGGTGGCCAAATCCTTGTAGCCAAGACCAGTTCCTCTGTCACCAAAGCAATTGGTCCCAAGCAAGTTGTGACCCAAGGAGTGGCCAAAGCGATTGTGAGCGGAGGTGGAGGAACTATCGTCGCCCAGCCAGTGCAGGCCTTAACTAAGGCTCAGGGCCCTGCTGCTGGCCCACCGAAGACTGGATCCCAGGGCTCAGGTAAGGAACCTGACTGGGACCCTTTCAGTAGCTTCCAATTAAATTGCTGTGTGCCAGGGATTGTGTTTGGAACTTAGTTCTACTTAGGAACCATAGTGGGTCTGTACTATAAGGACTGCATAAATGCAGTTGGTACTCTTTTTTTGTAACATTTCACATAAAAGCCCACCCATCATTTGTGTGCATATGTGCTATTTATTGGGGGAAAGGCATATGTTTTAGCAATAATACTAAAAATAATAAGTGTCGGAGTCTGAGTAATATATCAGTACAGGGGGTGAGGCACTTGCCTTGCAGGTGACTGACTATCCTGTTGATCCCCTGAGTACTCCAGGAGGGACTTGAATGCAGAGTCAGGAGTAGCCCCTGAGCACTGCTGAGTGTGGCCCCAAAACAAATAAAAGCACTCAGAATAGTTTAAATAGTATAGGGGCCTGAGTGGTAGCACAGTGGTAGGATGTTTGCCTTGAATGCGGCTGACCTAGAACAGACCCAGGTTTGATCCCTGGCATCTCATATGGTCCCCCGAGCCAGGAATGATTTCTGAGCACAAAGCCTGGAGTAAACCCTGAGCATTGCTGGCTGTGGCCCAAAAACCGAAAAAAAAAAAAAAAAAAAGTAATTCTTGAAATTGTCTGTGTACAGGTCTGAAGGGTAAATCTCTTTTCTCCTCACCTTGAGATTGCTTTGAACATTTTGCCAGCAGCATTCACAGATACTTTGATTCATGCCTTCTCTACCAATCAAGAGTTAAATAAATACCCTAGACATGGGTTAGGCCTTGATTTGTTTTTGTGGGAGCATGAAAACAGCATTCCTAAGACTGTCCTTAATTTGAAACTGTTAATGAGACTCCAGAGTTTCATATGAAATGAAAAAGGTAATAGATGCCCCCCCCCCACTGCTCAATTTGACTGGCTTAAAAAAATTAAAAAAAGAAAAAAGAAATACTGTTTCAGGAGCTAGAGTGATAGTACAGTAGAGAGGGTCTTGCATGTAGCTGACCCAGTTTTGATTCCTGGCATCCCATATGGTCCCCTTAGCCTGTCATGAATAATTTCTTTCTTTTTTTTTTTTTTTTTTTTTTTGTTTTTCGGGCCACACCCGTTTGATGCTTAGGGATTACTCCTGGCTAAGCGCTCAGAAATTGCCCCTGGCTTGGGGGGACCATATGGGACGCTGGGGGATCGAACCGCAGTCCTTCCTTAGCTAGCCCTTGCAAGGCAGACACCTTACCTCTAGCACCACCTTGCTGGCCTCAGGAATAATTTCTAAGTATAGGGCCAGAAGTAACCTTTGAGCGCTGCTGGGTATGGCCCAAAGTCCCCTCCTCCCCACCAAAAAGGCTATTTCAAGTCAGTGGATCCATCTTTGCTAGAAATATGAATACAAGAGACTTTAAAGAAACGGGGAAATTTTTATCCAGTGATAGGGTGATTATTTCATTGGTTGTCTAAACCAGTATCTCAACTGGGGTCCATATAACTGTGGTTCATTCTAGTGCCCAGGATATTCCAAGATGGGGTCTTCATAGGTGAAAACCTTGTAAATGAGGAGCAGGACACATGTCTAGGGGCCCACACAGTGGGCCTAGGATGAAAACAAGGTTAAAAGAGGACCACCGTTGGAAAAAGATTGAGAGTAAAGGTTTAGTAATTACAGTGGGATAAGAGTGAACCAAAACTTCCAATCTAGACATATGTCACAGATACAGATTACCTTATAGTTTATAAGACTCTTCTAATATATGAATTGTCTATTTGTTTTGGGACCGCACCCAGCTATGTCAGGTAACTTGACTCTATGCTCAGGGTTTGCTCCTGTAGGACTGAGGGGATTATATGAGTTTGAACCTTCAGATCAGTTGTATGCAAGGCAAGCACCCTACTGTTCTACTATCTCTCTGGTCCAGTAACTTAATATTTAACCAGCAAAAGATTTGTAAATATTAGCCTATGTTTGATTCTAGGGAATAAATTGCCATGCTTGCTGTTACCAGTTTTCAATGAGTGTTTCATTCCTCTGGATTTTAGTTATAGCATTGGCCTTGTAGTTGATATTACAACTTTTTTTGTCTTTTTTTTTTTTTTATTATTATTCCCTGTACTCTCAGTGATGGCAACATTGCAGTTACCAGCCACAAATTTGGCCAATTTGGCCAATTTGCCTCCAGGAACTAAGCTCTACCTTACAACAAACAGCAAGAACCCTTCAGGAAAAGGGAAACTACTCCTCATCCCTCAAGGCGCCATCCTACGAGCCACCAACAATGCCAGTGAGTTGCTCATTAAAGCCTTTAACTCTTGTGTGCCCACCAGAGGGTCACTTACCCTTCATTTCAGGAAGCCCTTGGGGAAAGTGGGGACTGTTAGGAATAGTGGCATTTATGCCCAAGTGGATTCTCAGCATACACACAATTTAATTAGCAGTTGACTACAATAATCATAGCCTAAAAGGTGATACTGTTATCCTGAGCTTACTTAGAGTTTGGGGTACAGAATATGTGATACTGGGAGGAAGATGTGGCTGTGAGGCTCTCTATGGGCAGAGCGAAGGGGGCTCTTGCTTTCAGGGGTATTTGGGAACTGGAGGTGTGAGAGTGGAATCTAGGTGCTGCTGACATATTGAGAAAGGGTAAAAAAATTTTTTTTCAATTTAAAAAATTTTGTTGTCTTTAAATCAGACCAAGCCAATGGCTTCTCACGTGTTAGCACAAACTCTATCATTGAGCCTCACTGTTGTCCTCACGTTAACTGCTCTTGCCAAAGTATAATTCATAGCCATGTTGTTAATTGGTTATGATGATGGGTTTGTGCTTACATACCTTCTGATCCCTCACACCCTACTCCATACTAAACTGGTGTATCCAAATTTAAGTGTATAATTGAATTCACATAAAGTGATTTAAATTGTTAATTTATAAGTATCATGCCACTAATTAGGAAGTAAAAACTGCTTACAGGCTTTAAAATGGAATTTTAAAAATGTCTGCCAGACTCTCTCTTAAGTCAAAATACTTCTCAGAGATATATAATCTAAAGATAACTTTAAAAATAATTGTGCCCAAGAACTGAACTAACTTTCAGATATGGCCCCTCAAATAATAATAATAATAATTTATGTCAGCTCTCAGAAGTCTTCTTGTACAGAGTTAACTTATTGCAGAAAAGGAGCAGTTAGGAAAGGGAAAGGATAGAGCTATGAAAGATCACAGGTTCTCTTTCTTGATACTTGTGTGAAGCTCTGTCATTTGCTGTGTTTTCAGACCTCCAGTCTGGCTCGGCCACAGGTTCTGGAGGTGGAGGTGGCGGAGGAGGGAGTGGCACTGCTGGAGGAGGAGCTGCAGGGGGAGCTACAGGTGGACCAGGAGCAGGGACTGGTGGGACCCAGAGCCCTGCAGGCCCTGGTGGAATATCCCAGCACCTCACGTACACATCTTACATCCTGAAGCAAACTCCTCAGGTCTGTTTGTTTGTATTTGGCTTCTTTCAAATCCTTTAGTTCTTTAATAACTGTCTTTAGTTGTAGCAGATTTACCTTTACAGCTTTGAGATCAGGAGTCAGTGTTTTATGGCTATATGATCAATCCATATCAAGTTGGATTTGTTTTAACTAGACATATCAAACGCTGCATACCTATGTAGAAAGAACTTGATTCACTTAAGCAAGTTGTGGAATATGGATTTAAACTTTAGTCTTTCTAACCAAATGTTTTTTCACTATGCTGATGCCTCCCAACACATACAGTTGCAAGGTTTTTTAGAATGGAATTACCCATGAGGTAAAATCAGCTTACTGTGTTTGGAGTTGGGTTCAAGATTAGAACCTGGGCCCGGAGAGATAACACAGCGGCGTTTGCCTTGCAAACAGCCGATCCAGGACCAAAGGTGGTTGGTTCGAATCCCGGTGTCCCATATAGTCCCCTGTGCCTGCCAGGAGCTATTTCTGAGCAGACAGCCAGGAGTAACCCCTGAGCACCGCCGGGTGTGGCCCAAAAACCAAAAACAAAAACAAAACAAAAAAAACACCAAGATTAGAACCTGAAAATCTTTCCTTATTTCCCTTGTACTGGGAGTCTTCCTTGTTCCTCAAGGAAGGTCATAGAATTTGGGTTCCAGAGGTTCTTATTGAGAAGAATGGTTAGTCATCAACCTGAGTGGATACAAATAGCATTCAGGGAGAGATTATAGAACTTGGGTTTCCAGTAGCCTGCTCAGCAACTACTTTGCAAAGTAGGAGATGGGATAACCATCAATACTGGCTCTGAGAGCAGAGCTATTTTTCATTATTCTAAGTTGTGTAATTTGTTGTTCATGATGGGATGTGAGTCATTTAAGTAAGTAGTTGCAAATGACAAATTACTAAAGTTTTTTCTTCTCATTTAGGGCACCTTTTTAGTTGGCCAGCCATCACCGCAGACGTCTGGGAAACAACTGACAACTGGTTCCGTGGTCCAAGGAACCCTGGGGGTCAGTACAACTTCTGCCCAAGGACAACAAACGTTAAAAGTCATTTCAGGACAAAAAACAACACTATTTACCCAGGTAAATATACCTTCTCTCCTCATGTGTGGTGGTTGTGGCATTTATTTGAATATATAGTTTCATCTCCATCAGAATTATGAACTATAGAACTTTGTGTTTTCTGTCTGGTTTGGGTATTTGGATTATGCTGAACTCATTTGAGTTGGTTTGTAGAAATGGTATATTTGATTTTTTTAAGCCACTAAAACTACTATATTGAATAGTTCTCCACTACTAAAAAAGGGTAGGTTGTACTAAATGTTAGCCTAAAATACCATGAACATACCTACTTAAATTTGGGCCCTTTTCAGGTAGATTTTCAAATATAAAGGTATTATGCATATGTTTAAGATCACATCACAGTCAATTATTTTTTATAATAATTGCTCTGACATTGAATACAGGTACCAAACAATGATCTACAAATTCATGTGTTTTGTTTTCTTTTGAGGACATACCTGGCAGTGCAGAGTTACTCCTGGCTCTGCACTTAGGGATTATTCCGGGTTGGGATAGGGGATCGATCATATGGGATGCTGGGGATCAAACTTGGGTTAGCCATGTGCAAGGTAAATGTCTTACCTATTGTACTATTTCTCCAGCCCCTAATAACTATTTTTTTGTTTTTTGGGGGGCTCTTGGCTAGGGGGACCATATGGGATGCTGGGGGATCGAACCAGGGTCCATCCTAGGTTAGCGCATGCAAGGCAAACACCCTACCACTTGTGCCACCACTCTGGCCCCATTCAGTCCATCCTTGTTTCTGCAGGCAGCCCCCGGGGGACAGGCATCGCTGATGAAAATATCCGATAGCACATTGAAGTCTGTGCCAGCAACCTCCCAGCTCTCAAAGCCTGGCACTACTATGCTGAGAGTAGCAGGAGGGGTCATCACTGCTGCCACCTCGCCTGCTGTAGCTCTCTCGACTAATGGTCCGGCACAACAGGTAAGCTTTAGCCTGACAGAAACTGGAATGTAGCATAAAGGCAGGGAGGGATAAAAAGATGAGCCGACATTGTGGTAGGTTATTTGTTCTTTTGGGGGGCCGTGGGGTGAGGGGTAGGGATGGGAACCCTCCCAGGAAGTTCCCAGAAGATCCAGTGGCCCTACCAGCAATTCCCAATCAATAGGTTTAGCACAAGGGCCCCTAGATGTGATACTGCTGGGGCACTGTAGTGCCTGGACATATATGAGCTGTGTTAGGGAGATGTTGATGCTTCCAGGGCTGCACCTTTGATGCTTGGTATTAATCATGTGATCTGGAACTGAACCTGGGTTGGAAACATTCCAGGCATGTGCCCTGTCAGTTATTTTAGCTTTCGGTCTACATTTAGTTTCTAAATTTCATTAATTTTAAGAAAACTCGCCGTTTTCAAATATGTCAATTTAATAATGTTTTAAAATTTTAATTCTCAGATTTGTGCGATCATGGCGAGTATCTAATTCTAGAATATTTTCTTTAGCATCCTAAAAGGAGACTAGATCCCCAATAACTATCACTTTTTACATTCTCTCACTCTTTCTCTTTCTCTCTCTCTCTCACACACACAGTATTTATCTCCTTTCTCACTTCTGACTTCTTTTGCTTCACATGTTTTTACAGTTTGTCATTGTATATCAGCAAATCATGTCATTTTCATATTTGAATAATGCTCACATTTATAGATATATAGTGTATTTTGTTTATTCATCAGTCACTGAATATTTAGTAGTTTCTGCATTTAAATCAACACTTAATACTGCTGTGAGCCTTGGTGTATACATTTTTTAAATATTTTTATTGCAGTTCTTTGATTTACAGTGCTCTTGCTGTTTTCAACAGCTAACCTATCATCAGTGTACCTGCCTCCTTCCCTGAAAGACCCTAATGCCACTTCCTCCAGTCCCCCCCAACAACAACTCATCTGTGTGGTTCAGTTCTTTTTTATAAACACCGGTATTTTTGTAGAATAACATGTTTTTTCTTTTGGGGGCTCTCTATTCCTATCCTAGGAAAGGAATTGCAGTGCTTAAGAAGCTACCAAATTATTTTCCCAATTGTTTGTGTGAGTTTAGATTCCAGCAACAATGTATGAGAGTTCCATTTCCCCATACGTGGACATGCAGGACACTTGTTCTTTTTTTTTCTTCCTTTTTTAAATTTTATTTATTGGAGTCCTTATGGTTTATGTGTGAATTAGTTTGATTTACATTTCCCTCATACTTAATAGTATTGAGCATCTTTTCATGTGCTTTGAGACCATTGTGTATCTTTGGAGAAATGGCTGTTCAAAAGCTTTGTGCATTATCTGATTAGGTTATTTTTTTATTTATTAATTGCTTTCGTAGATCATGAAAGATAGAAATCCATTCTTATATTTAAAAAAATAAAAGAATTCTGCCCCTATTATTTGTACCATCTTTTTTGATATTCTTTACCCTATGGGTTTTTTTGGGGGGGCCCACACCCGACAGTGCTCAGGTATTACTCCTGGCTCTGAGCTCAGAAATCACTCCTGGCAGGCTCAGGGATCCATTTCGGATGCTGGGAATCAAGCCCAAGCTGGCTGCATGAAAAAAACAAACTGTGCTGTTGCTCCAGTCTCCTCTTCTGGGGCTTTTTGTTCAGTGGTTTTGGGCCCATACCTGGCTGTTTTCAGGGCTTATGTTCTCATACATATTGAGTATTCAGATAGCATTTTATAAAGTAATAGAATAGGGATAGAATTTTTTTCAGTGTAGTAACAAATTAACTCCTTTTAATTAATTTTCCTCGTTCGTTGAAACCTGTGTATGTAGGAACAGCTAGAGAATTGGTCTTTTAAATGCTCTGACCATGGCTGGGTAACTGACTCAGTTAGCTAGAGCATATTGGAAACTGGCACCACCAAATGTGATTCCTCCCCCCTCCATAAACATGAAATGGCATTTTCCCTTTTGTATGTCATTACACTTAATGGAAAATGGAAATAGTTTGACTAGATAATACTGAGTTTGCTCAGTAGTCATAATTCTTTCAAACCAGTTACACTTTTTTCTTCCTCATTTCTTTAATTCTATCACCTTGGGCAAGCAGTCTGAAGGAGCTCCCAGTTCATCGACTATTAGTTCTGTCATGAAAACTTCTGGGCAGCAGCAAGTCTGTGTGAGCCAGGCGGCCATGGGAACCTGCAAAGCTGCTGCCCCCTCTGTCATAAGTGCAACATCCCTGGTATCCACGCCAAACCCCATTTCAGGAAAAGCTACAGTATCAGGTCAGTTATGCCATGATGATGCTATTTCTCTTTCCTATCTTTGGAAATCTTGTTGGTGTTGGTGATGGTGGTGGCTTTTGTTTTGGGGCCACCCCTGGCTGTACTTAGGGCTTATTCCTGGCTATGCGTTTAGAGGATCAGTCCTGGCAGTGCACCATGGACCACCTAAGGTGCCTGGGACTGAACCCAGGTTAGTGCAAGGCAAGTGCCTACCTGCTGTACTATCACTCTAGCTCAAACATACCTTTCCTTTTTTGGGGGGTGGAGGGGTTGGGGCACGCCTGGCAACTCTCAGAGGTTAGCTGTGTGAAAGGCAAATGCCTTACCACTGTACTATCTCTCCGGCCCCTCAAACATACCTTTCTACTATGAAACTGAACGCTTGGAGATACTGCGGTTGGACTAAAATACAAATTATGGAAGAAATGACTTTTAAGAAATTAATGCCCATGGGCAGGAGTGATAGCACAGTGGGTAGGGCATTTGCCTTGCATGCTACCAACCCAGGACTGACCTGGTTCGATACACGACATCCCATATGGTTTCCCAGCCTGCCAGGTGCAATTTCTGAGTGCAGAGCCAGGAATAACTCGAGTACCACTGGATGTGACCCCAAAACAAAAACAAAACAACAAAAAAAGAATGCCCTGCCTTTTCTGATCACACTTTAGCATGCAATAAATAATATCTCTGCTTTAATTTCTGATACTACATTAAATTGTCTGTACATTCTCATGAAAGAATCTACCAAGGGGCTCAGGGCATAGCCTGTTTGAGGGACTGAGTTCAAATCTTGGTACTGCATAAAATAAAGGGGGAAAAAAACAGTTATGTCCTAATGACCATCAAATATTTGGGTTTTTTTGTTTGTTGTTGTTGTTGTTATGTTTTGTAGGGGGGTTGTTTTGTTTTACTTTATAAACAATTTAGAATAGGTCGTCACTGTGACTAAAGTACTCAGAGATGAAGTCAGACCAATGGGGCACAGATCCCAGTGGACCTCTTTAGGACACTGTGTGGTCTTTACCTTTTGTTCCAAAGGAAAGTATTGAAGGAGTAACATGGTCAGCCTTAACCTTTAGACAGGATCCTTGGCTGCAGTGTTTAGAGTTAAATAGGGGCACAAAGTGGAAAAAGCACGAAGAAGTAAGCACTAAGGGCTGGAGAGAGATAGTACCGTGGTTTGAGTGCTTGTGTTGCAAGTGCCAAGGTTCAGTATCTGGCATTCCAAGTGACCGCTTGAGCACTGCCAAGAGTAATTCCTGAGCTCAGAGTTATGAACAATCTCTTAAGCATCACTGGATGTAGCCCAGAAACCGAAACTAAACAAAGAAAAGTAAACATTAAGAAAATTTGATGACATATCTTGAGAACATTTGACTAAGAGTTCCAAGAAGAAAACAGACAATAGAGGGAAGGAGATAATCCAAGAAATAAAAACAGAGGCCGGAGACATAGCATGGAGGTAAGGTGTTTGCCTTACACACAGAAGGATGATGGTTCGAATCCTGGCATCCCATATGATCCCTCAAGCCTGCCAGGAGTGATTTCTGAGCGTAGAACCAGGAGTAACCCATGAGTGCTGCCAGGTGTGACCCCTTCACCCCCCAAAAAAACCCACCAAAAATAAAGAAATAAAACCAAAATTTGTTTGAAAATTGAAGCGCTTGAGCTTCCGATGAAAGCCACACTGCCAGCTCATTTACAGAAAAGTGGCTCACCTGAAGCCTTTGTCCATGGAATAAGAACATCAGGGACAGGATCTTAAAAATCGTCGGGGTGGGGAGGGGAAAACAGCTCGGAAATTACATTTTCGGGCCAGAGAGATAGCACGTGGTCAACCCAGGACAGACCTGGGTTCAAATCCCAGCATCCCAATGGCCCCCCGAACCTGCCAGGAAAGATTTCTGAATGCAGAGCAAAGAGTAACCCCTGAGTGCTGCCAGGTGTGGCCTAAAAACAAAAAGGAAAACTACATTAGCATCAGGTTTCTTTTTTTTTTTTTTTTTTTTTTTTGGTTTTTGGGCCACACCTGGCGGTGCTCAGGGGCTACTCCTGGCTGTCTGCTCAGAATAGCTCCTGGCAGGCACGGGGGACCATATGGGACACCGGGATTCGAACCAACCACCTTTGGTCCTGAATCGGCTGCTTGCAAGGCAAACACCGCTGTGCTATCTCTCCGGGCCCAGCATCAAGTTTCTTAGCAGCAGTGCTGAGTACTACTTTTCTTTTAACTTTTTTGGGCCACACCCATTTGACGCTCAGGGGTTACTCCTGGCTATGCGCTCAGAAGTCGCTCCTGGCTTGGGGGACCATATGGGACTCCGGGGGATCGAACCGCGGTCCGTCCTAGGCTAGCGCAGGCAAGGCAGGCACCTTACCTCTAGCGCCACCGCCCGGCCCCCTGAGTACTACTTTTCAGAACCTAGGAGAAAATAACTTGATTCTAAAATTCTGTGTCAGCCACATTATTACTGAGTGTGACTTTTCAGATAACTTTGGCTTTCCTGTCCCAGGATATTACAGTACACACTTTTCCAGAGTTAAAGAGATGTAAACCAAGAAAGGAAGAGAAGAGAATATCACTGAGCAGGACAGCAGGGGGATTTCTCAGAGTCACAGAATTGTGTTCTTGGGGAAAGCTTTGCAGCAGACCTAGGAAACAACTGTCTCCAAGTTGGAGCAAATCAGAGAGCTTAAAAAAGGGCGTCTCTTTAAAAAAAAGAAAGAGAGAGAGAGAGAGAGAGAGAGAGAGAGAGAGAGAACTATCAGTTATTTAGGAGATTTGAATAGGTAGAAAATTGTATTGGAGGCAATTTAGATATTTTTGAAGGACATTGAAAGAAAACCAGTGAAATGAAAATGAAGTTATTAACTAGAGCAGAATGAGAGATGGAATTATAGAATCTATTATCTATTCAGTCAAATGGCAATATAGGAATATAGGGAAGATAGGATTTAAGTATCTAAAAGAGCTCACCCATCTACCCTGGACCTGAGCCATAGGACAACAATTAGGCCACTTGTCCTGCATGCAGACAATGTAGTTCAATCCCAGCATCCCATACGGGCCCTTTAGCACCACCAAGAGTGATTTCTGAGTACAAAGCCTGGAGTAACTCCTGAGTATTGCCAGTGTGGTCCAAAGAGCAAACAAAAAAATGTTTACCTGTCTTAATCTTTCATTTTATTATTTTTGTTTTGTTTTGGTTTGGTTTTGAGCCACACCCGTTTGATGCTCAGGGGTTACTCCTGGCTAAGCATTCAGAAATTGCCCCTGGCTTGGGGGAACCATATGGGACGCCGGGGGATTGAACCACAGTCCTTCTTTGGGTAGCGCTTGCAAGGCAGATACCTTACCTCTAGCGCCACCTCACCAGCCCCTAATCTTTCATTTTAAATTGAATGTTTCATAAACAAGGTCTACCTTACATGCATTTTTAAAAAGTAAAACTAGGATCAGAAAGATACTACTGAACAGGTTATTGTCTTGCATGCTACCTACTCAAGTGCAATCCCTGGCACCCCATATGGTCTGCCAAGGACTTCCAGCAGTGATGCGAATGAAGAGAGAGCCAGGAGTAAGCCCTGAACACTGCTGGGTGTAACCCCAAAACTAAAATAAATAAATAAAACCATGAAATGAATTACAGATAGTCAGGAAGAGTTGAAAGTGCCTGCCATGGGGCTGGAATGATAAAACAGCAGGTAAGGCATTTGCCTTGCATGGACTGAACCTGGGTCCGATCTCTGGATCCCACACGGTCCCCTGAGCACCACCAGGAGTGATTGCTGAATGCAGAATCGGGAATAAGCCCTGAGTATCATTGGGCCTAAACCCCCCTTTAAAAGAACAAAGAATGAGAAAATATCTAAAAAAGTGCCTCTCAGACTTGTAAGTAGGAGACAAATTAGAAGAGAGAAGTGGACACTTATAACTGGATCATTATTGAAAAATTGTATGAGTTTTGTAATTCAGTGTCAAAAAATAATTTTTTTCTTTTTTTTTTAAGTGCCTGCAGGGTAAACTAAATGTGAAAGAGGTGACTCAAGGAATGGCTGTTTTCACCTTAAAGGCCCTTTTCTTTTCAGTTTAAATATATATGTAACTTTTTTTTGTTGTTTTTTTCAGCCACACCCAATGACACTCGGGTTACTCCTGGCTATGTGTTCAGAAATCACTCCTGGCTTGGGGGACCATATGGGACACCGGGGATGGAAATTTGGTCTGTCCTAGGCTAGCACCGGCAAGGCAGATGCCTTACCGCTTCGGGCCACTGCTCCAGGCCCTATATGTAACATTTGATAGAAAATAAAATCTCAAAGTTAATTTTATTTGGGGCCAAAGAAGAACTTTAAAGCTGAATTTGACTTTCAGCTTTGCCTTATTTTCTGTGTATTTCAGGGTTGTTGAAGATTCACTCCAGTCAGTCCAACCCCCAGCAGGCCGTCCTGACCATCCCCAGCCAGCTTAGGCCACTCAATGTCAATACATCTGGAGGTGTGCAGACAATCCTGATGCCTGTGAATAAAGGTAAGGCCTTTATTCACCCTCCTACCTTCAAACCTGGACTTGTCTCCTGGTCTGACTGGGAGGTGGTTGTGGGGGGGGGGGGGATGGGACGGGACCCGTGACCCTGACAGATGGCACTTTGAACTCTAGAGTGCCAACCTCAAACTGGAAGTAAAGCCAAGGCAATCCATTGGCTCCTACATAGGTGCTCATTTCTAAAATTGAGTAGATGGGGGTGGGGAAGTAATGTTGGTAAGAATTGAGGTTTGTGGTATCGGAGAGATAGCATGGAGGTAGTGCGTTTACCTTACATGCACAAGAACAATGGTTCGGATCCCAGCATCCCATATGGTCTCCTGAGTCTGCCAGGGGCGATTTCTGAGCATAGACCAGGAGTAGCCCCTGAGTGCTGCCGGGTGTGACCCCCTCCCCCCCCCCCCAAAAAAAGAATTGAGGTTTGCTGGGTGTCTGTTTTCTTTTTTTTTTTTTTTTTTTTTTTTTGGTTTTTGGGCCACACCCGGTAACGCTCAGGGGTTACTCCTGGCTATGCACTCAGAAGTCGCTCCTGGCTTGGGGGACCATATGGGACGCCGGGGGATCGAACCGCGGTCCGTCTCCTAGGCTAGCGCAGGTAAGGCAGGCACCTTACCTCCAGCGCCACCGCCCGGCCCCTGGGTGTCTGTTTTCTAAGCTCTGTGGTCTGTGGTTGCCTCCATTTCCACAGTTGAAAGATAATAGCGAACAGCCCATCTTGTTAAATCACTGCATGAAAAGGAACCAGCAACATCACCAATGATATTGAAGTGTTTTTGTGCTGTTAGCTTAATAGGGGGCTAATGCTAAACATCATTATCTCAAATAATTTCTAAGTTACATCCTTCCCATTTTTTTGCCCGTTAGTGGTACAGTCATTTACTACCAACAAATCACCTACCATTCTGCCTGTCACAGCCCCAACTCCAGTTGTCCCCAGCTCTGTTCCAGCAGCTGTTGCAAAAGGTATGTATTTTCTTAACAGTATTTTTTCCAATTTCTATGCATTCTATTACTACAACTTTTGATGCCTTGAATTCACAGCATTTGAATCACTTTGAAAATATTTGTAAGATAGATTTGATATTGAGGGAGAAATACAAGTTTTTAAGACACTGTTTCTGGGGGCTAGAATGAATGATAATAAAGCAGGTAGAAAACTTGCCTGTAGAATTACATTAATTATGGAGTGCTGGATGGAGGTGGATGATTGTGAGATGGATGGAGGGTGAGGCCTTTCTCCTCCAGCTTGGACCATGCGTCTGCAATCCCTCCAGCTGGTGGGTCTTAGGATGGCAGTGAGGAAACACTCACAGCAATCAGGTTTCAGGAGACATCAGCTTTTTTCAGGCCCTGGCCAACATGTGTGATCTATTATTACCTTTCAAGCCAAATCCATTATCAGCCCTGCATTCAACCTTGTCTCTCCTGCCAGCACCCTCTGCTTCTCTCTTCCTCTGTCTCTCTCAATTTATCCTCCAAATCCCCTTCCTGCCCCTAAGGCAATCCTCTTGATACCTCCCAAAGACCCCTCCCAGAAATGGGCAGGTCTTACTATCAGGTAAGATTATGTAGAAGATGGGGGTGCCTTATATGCAGCCAATTTGGAGTCAATCCCCACCCCTACCAGATGGTCTCTGGATCCTGCCAGATATGATTTCTGAGTTCAGAGCCAGGAGTAGCCCCTTAGCATCATTGGGCCCTAAAACAAAAAGCTGGTAAAAGAATTGAAGTTAGTCTGGCTTAGCATTTTTAAAAATTCTATTGTGGTGGCATGCAGAAAAATTAAGCATATTGTTCTATATATTTCTGAATATGTAAACCCTTGTGACCAAATTCCACAAAATAAACAAATTCAGTGAACTAAGCATGACAGGACATGAATGCTGCTGTGTCTGTTTTCAGTCACATACTGCTGAAATTCATGTCATTGCTCAGTAGTGTCTTACATTGTAGGACTGTGTAACACTTTATCCTCTCTTCAGTTGGTAGTCAACCGCTATTCCAGGGGATATTGTGTGCATGTCATTGGGATCGTATTTTCATTTCTCTGGTAGAATAACTTTTTCACAGAGAGACAGGAAGAAGTAAAATGCCTGTCCCAGATATAGGTGGGGGGTCAGTGAATGGGAGAGATACCGGGGACATTGGTGGTGGGAAAAGTGCACTGGTGAAGGATGATATACATTCTTTTCTGAAACTTGAGTCTGAACGATTTTGTAACCATTGTGCTTAAATAAGGAAATAATTAATCAAAAATAAAAATACATTTGTTTAAAAAAAAACCCAACTTGAAATGCTGCTTATAGAGCATTATAATGCCAAGGACCACTCAAAGGGGTGAAATTCATGCTTTGCATGATGGGGCCTTGGATTCTATCCTTAGTGCTACATAGTTCCCTGAGACTACCAACAGCAGTTCTGCAGCACCCTGCCTGAAGTAGCCTCTGGGTAACCCCCAGATCAAACAGTAAAAAAATTAAATATTGTAAATATACTTGTCCTGCAAAACTGGATTATCAGAACTTGGGCCGGGGGCCTTTCCTTCTGTTCCTTGAAATCTTTTTTTTTTTTTGGTTTTTGGTTTTTGGTTTTTGGGCCACACCCGGCGGTGCTCAGGGGTTACTCCTGGCTGTCTGCTCAGAAATTGCTCCTGGCAGGCACGAGGGACCATATGGGACACCGGGATTCGAACCAACCACCTTTGGTCCTGGATCGGCTGCTCGCAAGGCAAACGCCACTGTGCTATCTCTCCGGGCCCTGTTCCTTGAAATCTTGAGCTCACTAGGGATTGGCTGAGTATCAGTGAACATGTACGTGTGCACTTAGATCTTGTCTTACATGAACCATAATAGGCTGGAACACTTGCTTTGCACACAGGACCCCTGAGTTTGATCCATAGCTTTAAACCTATAATAGTTCCCAAGCACCACTGTGTGGCCCAAAAAGAGAATGAAAGGAAAAACTATCCAGAAAAGAACAATATAATAAATTGTATTTTATTGGGGCCAGAGAAATAGCACAGTGGTATGGCATTTGTCCTGCATGCGGCTGACCCGGGATGGACCTGAATTCAATCCCTGGCATCACATATGGTCCCCAAGCCTGCCAGGAGTAATTTCTGAGCAAAGTAACCCCTGAACGCCTCCGGGTATGGCCAAAAACCAAATAAATAAATAAATAAATAAATAAATAATCAATTATCAGAGGGACAAAATGAAAAGTGAAGGTCAAGCCAGAAACTCAGATACCTGACAAAAGAGTCTTGTACAGAGCAGATACCACCTCCTAAAAAATGTGTGAGAGCACTGAAGCAATAGTACAGTGGCTAAGGCACTTGCCTAGCACGTGGCTGATTGGGGTTCAAATTCTTGCATCCCATATAGTCCCAAACATCACTAGGAGCCAGGAGTAATACCCTGAGCACCAACACATGTGACCAACAAAAATCAAAACGATCACCCACACACACAGAAGATAAACTTATTTTTAAAAAGCAGCATTCAAAAGACTTAACACTTATGTGCCTTGTTAGCATAGTAGGTTGCACACCAGTCTCATAGAAAGACTGATGCTTTTTTAAAGAACGAAACCTGTGAGCAGCATCTCAGAGGATATCTGAGTCAGTCACAAAAGGAATGACAATTTGTTGACACTCATCTGTCATCCCAGAAGTGTAGACTAGAGCCATTGGAAATGCTCTTCTGTTACTAGAGTGAAAAGGACTTGCAATGCAAGGTGTGAACTATCAGATTCTGTTGGTTGGATTTTTGCTATTTGGACACATATTTGGCAGGGCTCCGGGACTCCTCCTACTCCTAGATTGGTGATCCCTTCTGGCAGTGTAGATTCAAACCCAGGCCTTCCACTTGTAAATCCTGTATTCCAGCTCTAGCACATTTTTCTAGTTGAAAAGAGATTGGCACCAGACACGGCACAATCCAACTCACACAGTTCAAAGAGGACAAAAGTTGGTTGTCTATGGCAGAAAGGAACTGCTTGAAACAAAGGAGCAAGGTTGATAATTACAAATACTCTTTATCCTGAGTAGTGTGTGGGCCCATCATTGTAAACATAAAGCTTATCAAACTGTACACTGAAAACTTGGGAAGTTGGGCCCAAGAGATAATATTGGGCCCAAGAGATAATACAGAGGGTAAGGTTGGCTTGCATGCAGCCTGGGTCATTCCCTGTATCACATATGGTACCTCAAACACCCCACAGTAAGGATCCCTAAGCACAAAGCCAGAAGTAAAGTAAGCTCTAAGCACAGCTATGTGTGACACCACACAAAATTCCCCAACCTTCCCACCTCCCACAAAAGGGGAAACTTAACACATTTATAAAAAGGAGAGTTATACTTTTTATTATGTGTTGACTGATGCCATATCAAAAACTGTTGAAAAATACTTGAATAGAGAAAGGATACTAAGAAAGACCCATAACATTTTTCTTTTCTGTTTTGTTTTGTTTTGGTTTTGGTTTTTGGTTTTTGGCTTTGGGGTCCCACCCAGCAGCACTTAGGTTACTCCTGGCTCTGTGCCCAGAAGTTGCTCCTGGCAGGCTGGGGGGGTGGGGGGGAGGCATATGGGATGCCGGGATTCAAACCACCATCCTTCTGCATGCAAGGCAAACTCCCAACCTCCTTGCCATTTCTCTGGCCCCCATAACATTTTTCTGATGCTGATATATGAGGTAGGCTAAGAGGGCAGAAGTTGAAAGCAGCAAAATGATACAAGCATGGTATTTGGGCATGTTCTTTGATCAAAGGAGGCTACAGAAGGAGTTAAACATGTGTCATAGTGATAGTTCAGCCAGGAAGGCGCTTGCCTTGCATGAGGCCAACGAGGACAGTTTCCTCACTGAGTCCCTTTGGAAGAGATTTTGCACCTACCTGCTCATTGCCTTCACCTGTGACTTCCCCCAATGACTCTCACTGTTGCTCTTGCTTTGTAGTGAAGACAGAACCAGAAACACCAGGGCCAAGCTGCCTTTCTCCAGAGGGACAGACAGCAGTGAAAACAGAAGAGAGCTCAGAGCTGGGAAACTATGTCATCAAGTAATTCCTTTAGTATTTTTGAAGGGATTGTTGCTTTGCGTATTCTCAGGATGGTTGTCTTTTTCAAACTAATGATGTAACTCAGTGGTTGAGTGCTTGCTTGCCTTGCAAGTGTGAGGCCCTAAGTTTGATCACTCACTCACACACTCTCACACACACACACACACACACATACACACACACACACACACACACACACAGACTTAGACTATTCTCTCTCATACATACACACTTATGAGTGAGCATGAGTGTGTGTGTCTGTGTCTGTGTGTCTAGAGTTCAGTGTCTTGATAAGTGGACCGTACTGCCTGTGTTCTAGTTTACTATTATGTATTTTGTTATGCACTTACCATCCTGGATCCTGTAGTAAGCTTCTCATGGAAAGTTCTCTGGACACTTTTTGTAGGGTGGGCTTTTGGGGCCACAACCCTTAGTGCTCAGGGCTATACTCTTAGCTCTTCACTCATGGATCATTTCTGGCATTGTTCAGGGGACCATATGAGGTTCTGGGGATCAAACCCTGGGTCAATCATGTGCAAGGCGATGCCCAGCCATGCACTATTTCTCTAGCCCCTCTCTGGACTCTTTGAAAATGAAGGTTGCCCTCTTCATTAAATATGAACTAAAGTTTACTTTGCTAAAAGGATAGAAACTTCTTGTGGGATCATTACTCACATGCCTATACATTTTGTGTGTGAGTAACTACACACTTGTCTAATCTCCCACAGCTGTCTTTTTATGAACCATATACATAGCTTCTTCCAAAAATATTTCCTGAGACTTACTGGTTTTTAAGCTGGGAGGCCATCTTAGGCTGTTCAGGACAATAGAAATTTAAACACTTTCACATTCTGAGTGACAGTATGGGCTGTGAGAACCCTCAGGCAGATATCTTCGTGATAACATGTTTCTATTTAAATACTCATCAAAAAAAAAGTATTGCTACCAATTCAAAAATACAGATTTCCCCCACATTCCCAACTCTAGCATTGTCGTGTCTGTTGTGTTAAATAAATAACGATGGGGCTGGATGGTGAAGGATGCCATCCAGCCCATGTGGCTCTGCAACCTCCATGCAGCCGGCGAGTTCCAGGCCCAGGTGAAATTACTCACTCACACGCAGCCATCAGGAAGAATCATCTTTATTCATGCCCTTGCCACCACAGGTGTGTGGCCTATGTCAACCTTTTAAGCACAGCTATATTTTGCTAGCCCTGCATCTTATCTCCTGTTAGCCATCTTCCCTTTGGGCTCCATGCGGCCCAAAGATCCAAAAGCCAGGAAGCCAAGCCGGGCCAAGAGAGAAACGGCAAAAGGGCCCGAATCCCCTGGCTCAGAGGTTTATCTATCCTTTTCCAGACCCCTCCCAGAAATGGGAGGTCTTGCAGGTAGTTACACCTATTATCCGGTTCCCAAAACTCCTCCCAGATATGGGTGGGTCTTGGGGTACACCACAGTGTCAATGGCTCTACCCAAACACAACAATGGGCAAAAATCCAAAATGTGCTATTCATATAGTTAGATGTTAATGGATTTTTTGTTTATTTAGTCAGACATCTTGTTTTTGGGTTTGGTTGGTTGGTTGGTTGGTTGGTTTACTTTGGGTACCTGTTGAGGGTTTTACTCCTGGCGATACTTTGAGACCATATGGGTTGCTAAGGCCTGAACCCAGATAGGCCACATACGAAACAAATGCCCAGCCCATTTATTATTGGTCCAGCCCCTCACATTTTCTTTTTAACGTAAATTGCTACTTGCCTACAAATAAGGTTTTCTGTGGGGATAAATCCATGCCAGTATTCTTATTTCCTTGGAAGTGGTGACTCTACACATACCTAGAACATGTGCATTTTCATCTATTCTGCATGAAGAATTTAGCCGTTTCTTGTAGATTTTGCAGAGTAGTGTTCACATTACATGTGTTGTGTGTAGGAATTAGAAATACTACATGTATTTGTCTTCATTGATTTTTCTCTCCTCAGGATAGACCATTTAGAGACTATTCAACAACTCTTAACTGCAGTAGTAAAGAAGATTCCATTAATCACTGCAAGAGGTAAGACATTTGTGCTAAATAATATGATTGAAGGAGGTACTGGGAGGGTCATACTTAGTGGTGCTCAGGGTTAGTCCCCACTCATGCCCAAAATCCAGTGGGTGCTTAAGGAACTTAAATGCCAGGAATCAAACCCAGGCCTCCTGCCTGCAAAGCATTGCACTCAACCTACTGAGCTTTCTCTCCGGCAAGGCTTGTCTTTTACAAAGCTGTGAGCTACTTGAGATACTGATACAGCTAAATCTAGTTGGCGATGGTAAATTAATCCTGCTGTGATATTTGGGTTGGCCATTTAAATTATTGCTGAGGCTCATTTGTAATAAGCTTTTAGAATTTATAATAGTTTGGTGAACAGGTTTTTTTTTTCTTTTTTACTCTTTCCACCACATTTGAGGTACTGTTCTCTTGACTTCTCGTGGAATACCATTCCTACTTACATTTTTTTTTTTCCATTTATTTGGTTTTGAGGCCACATCTGGCATTGCAAGCCCCGGCTCTGTTCTCAGTGATCTCTCCTGGTAGTATAATCAGGACCATTTGGGGTGCCGGGATTGAACGTGGGTCAGCTGCATGGCCAGGCCAGTGACCGACCTGCCCACTGTGCTTTCTCTACTCTTTAATTCTGTTGATTTTAATAACTGTCTGTAGTTTGCCTCTTCTGAGGAGAACCCTTTCTGCCTTGTGTCAAATTTGCACTTGCCTGGTAAGGAGCAGGTATGCAACAGAGGCAGAGAGACACTTTTTGGTCATGTCTCCAAGCAAATAAGAATCAATTGAGATTTAATGGTTGCATTCAGAGTGTGCTGGCTGTGTGCTTTGTAGGTGAAGATGCCAGCTGTTTTTCTGCAAGGTCTGTGGAGCAGTATTATGGCTGGAACATTGGGAAAAGGAGAGCTGCTGAGGTAACCCCGCATCTGCCCACGCGACACACAGGTCCCCTCCAAGATGGGGGTCTGGGAGAGGGGACACCACGTGCACCCCAGCCACCTCCACAGCTGCTCCTCAGAGTAGGGAGAAAATGCGCAGCCTGCTGAGAAGTAGATTGTGGTGGAATTTTTTTCTCCTTTAAAATTGTGGCTTATCTGCAATCTCAAACCAAGATCTGTCACCTTGAAATCTTTTAAACCCATTTTCCACTTTCTTATTTGTAAACTGGAAATAAGCATTGTTACTTTTTGACTCTATGAAGTGATATATGTAAAATTACTGAGCAGAAAACTAGCATTTTACAAATAGAAAATATTAGAAAATATTGTCATTATTAAACAAAAAGCTTAAGTAGAAAACTTATGGTTTGATCACATATTTAAGTCAATATTTTTTCCTCTGTAAAATGAATCTTATGAAAAGGAAGTATTTTTCCATTGTTTTAATAAATTTGGAAGAGTTTTCCATTGTTTTAATAAAAGTTTACCTTAAAGCCACCCTCCTCCCCCTTGTGGCTCTTCTAGAATTATAGCTAGCTTTTTGTGTGTGTATATTTGGTTTTGGTTTGTTTTTTTTTAGTTTTGGTTTCTTTTGTTATGTTGGGGGGCCACACTTGGCAGTGCTCAGGAATCACTTTTGGAGGAGCCCAGGGATGCCAGGAACCAAACCCAGGTTGGCCACATGTAAGGCAAGTGCCTTACTCACTGTGTTATCTCTTCAGCCCCCAAACTAGCCTTCATAAAGGGCCTACATTTTTTTTTCTGCCTTGATTTTTTAAAATGAATTTAGTATATTAAAACTCAATTTGTGCTGTTTCAAAAGCAAGATACACTCAGTCAAGTTCAGGTTCCTGGTTGATGATAATTATTTTACAACTGACTTGTACATAAGTTTTTGATTTGCTCTTTGTTCTTTGGTTTGGGAGCCACGCCTGCTGGTACTCAGGCTTTGTGTACAGATTTCACTCTTGGCAGGGCTCAGAAGACTGACTAGCTGGGGTGCCAGGGATTGAACTTGAGTCAGTGTGTGCAAGGCAAGTACCTTACCCAGTAATACCATCTGTCACTTTTTAAAAAAGTGATTCTGGGATTTATACTTTTTCTATATGAATGCCTAAACTAGATGGTTTGCTTTAGGGTAAATTAAAATCAAAACCCTGGAACCTGATAAAAAAAAAAAAAAACAAAGCAATCAAGTATATATTGAGTTATTTTTATGTGACCATGACTAGTCAGATTGGGGTCATCAGAAATATTTTGCACTAAGAGAAAGTTTTGGTTTGATCTAATTTTGAGGTGTCTGAGAGGAAGGGGAGTCGAAGGTTCGGGGTTGAGACTACCTGAAACACCCACTAGGCAACACATCTAGGCAGTTACACTTGATTTTACAGGCATTAAGGGGAAATTCTTTTATTTTCATCATTGATTTGTTTGTACAGATCTACTTAGTTGAAAAATTTAATGAAATTCCTTTTTATCCTTCCCCCCCCCCCCCCAAAGTGGCAAAGAGCAATGACAATGAGAAAAGTCTTACAAGAAATTTTGGAGAAGAATCCAAGATTCCACCACCTGAGTCCCCTGAAGACCAAGCACATCGCACACTGGTGTCGCTGCCATGGCTACACCCCACCTGATCCCGAGAGTCTGCGGAACGAAGGTGACTCCATCGAGGACGTGCTGACGAGGATCGACAGTGAGCCCGGTGAGCACATGAGATGTACACACCCCAAGCCCACCTTCCTGCTGAGGTGCTGATATGAAGGGACTCAAGGACTCAGGAGAGTTAACACCAAGTCTACACTCACTTATGGCCTTGTGCCCCTTCTGGTCCATCCCCTACTAGCCCCACACCCTACAGAACAGAAGTCAGTGTGAGTGTGGTGTCCCAGAAACCTCCTAGCATCATTTCTTCTTTAAGACGTTCCTGATCCTTCCTTACTCTACATTGATGTGACTTGTCCTGACCTGTGACTTCAGGTCCCCTCATAGATGATTTTGCCCCCTCACCTTCAAAATGGTACAGCATTTGAGCTGGAGTGATAGCACAGCAGATTGGGCATATGCCTTGTGTGCTGCTGACTCTGGTTTGGTTCCTAGCATCCCATATGCTCTCCAAGCACCATTCCTGAATCAGAGTCAGGAAAACAAACAAACAAACAAACAAACAGAAAAAGCCAGTGCAGTAGTAGTAGTAGAGTGGGTAAGGCGTTTGCCTTATACATGGCTGACCCAAGGTTTTGTTTTGTTTTGTTTTGGGGCCACACCCGGTGACACTCGGGGCTTACTGCTGGCTGTGCACTCAGAAATCTTTCCTGGCTAGGGAAACCATATGGGATGATGGTGGATTGAACCGCAGTCCTTCCTAGGCTAGTGTGGGCAAGGCCAACGCCTTACCGATTGCACCACCGCTCAGGCCCCAACTGACCCAAGTTCTACCCCTTGCACCCATATGGTCACCAGGAGTAATTTCTGAGTTCAGAGCCAAGAGTAACCCCTGAGCATTTCTGGGTATGACCCTAAAACAACAAAAAAGTATCATTTAAAAAAAATAGTATCATTTATGATGATAAGTTATGTTTAGGCTGTTTTATGGGTAGAACAAGGGCATATGACATGTCTGGTATTCACAGTAGACGATTAAAAAGGGTTAGAGAGAGCCCAGCAGCTAGAGTGCATGCTTTGCATGCTGAAGACCAAGGGTTGATCCCTCACAGATCCATTTCTCCTGATCCCTGCTGGGATGGCACACAAAAATAAGTTTAAAAAGCCTTAGTTACCTGTGAGAACAGGTTACTCCTGTTCCCCCAAGCTGAAGAAACCCAAATCTCTGAACACAGGATATCCTTTAGGATCTAGCAAGCATTCCAGTGTCTCAGCATGTGCTGCCAGACCAGGGACTTAGTTGCTTCCTTCATCTAGATCCCCCAGGGACTAGACATCATCATGATGACTCCATAGCTCACTGGCAGCAGGTGTGAAGCAGAGAACCCCACAGAAATAAGCCTTTTATTGTTTTTTTGTACAGCAGATAGATGAGTTTGTGAGCCCCAGCCAGGAACCAGCTGCTTTGCCCCCAGCCTCATATATACCTGCTCTGGACCTTACTGAGCCAGTAAGCCAAAGCCATTCACCCAAAACTTCCCACAGCCTCTGCTGACTTCAAGTGATAACTTGAAGATTTGAGCAGATTTGTGTATTAAAACTTGAGTTCACCTTGTGCACTAACATGCAGATACTGTAGTGACAGCATGGTTAATTTTTCTCTCTTCATTTGGCACTGAATTTTCTAGATCTTTGGATACCTGAAAAACCATTTTGGTTGAATATTTAGCATTTTGGAGCTGGAGGCCTGGATTACAATAGTATTCACATTCTTTTGTCTTAGGTGCCATCTTTACATACTGCCCTGAGTGGCTTCTGCCTCAGTCACTGTGATTGTGACACCAGGTGCAGAGCTTGTTGGGGCAGCTCCCTAGACAATGTCCCCTTCCTGTCTGGGTCCCAAGGAGGCAGAAGGGCCATGATATCAGCAGCCTCCTTCCCTCTCATTTAGAGTGCCCGTCATCCCTCTCCTCGGCCGACAGCCTCTGCCGGAAGCTCGAGGACCTGCAGCAGTTTCAGAAAAGAGAGCCTGAAACAGAGGAGGAGGTAGACATCGTCAACCTTTCAGAGCCGTTGAAAATGAACATTAAAAAAGAGCAGGAGGAGAAACAAGAAGAAGTGAAGTTCTACCTGCCCCCAACTCCAGGGTCCGAATTTATTGGGGATGTCACACAGAAGGTAGGGGGCTATGTGTGATCAATCTCTAGCTTTTTCTAGAGAAATCCATGTATGCTTGAGCCCTGCCTAGTAGGCATGGGGCTTCTTCTCTGGGGCCCCTTTCACACCATGGCCCTACGTAGACAAGGAAAATCACTACAGGTATAAGAATTGTTTGTTGGGTGGCCAAAGAGAGAGAATCAGCAGGTAGGGTGTCTGCCTTGAACTCAGTGAACCAGAGCCCCAATCCCCAGAATCCCGTATGGTCCCCAAGCACCATCAGGAGTGATTCTTGATGCAGAGGCAGGAATAACCTCTGAGTATTGCTAGGTATGGCCCCAAAACAAAAATGTTCATTGGGCATGTGGTAGAAGCAGACACAGAGAGATCCAGGCGGCCCTTGGCTTTGGTTTCCCATTTTTTCTCTTTTGCCTCCATAGAGAGCCAGAGTAGAGTGAGTTTGCCTTGCATACAGCCAACCTGGGTTTGGTCTCTGGCATCCCATATGGTCCCTGAAACCCACCGGGAGTGATCCCTGAGTGTGGAGTCAGTAGTTAAACCCTGAGCACCACCGGGATCAAAAAGAAAAAGCCCCCTCATCAGGCCTGGCATCCTGGTTCCAAAGGCAGCTCTTCCTGCCTGCAAAACCACCCCTCAGGGCCCTACCTGAGCTACTCACCCCAAGGAACCCATAGCTGTTTAGGTTCCAAGTGCATGGTGGAGTTTGTTTTCTTTAGCGGGTGGAGATTGGGGGTGGGGCAGAAGGGCATGGTGCCAGGAATATTTTGACAAACTGCAAATCAGGCTAGTGAGAGTCCAAGCAGAGGCTCTCAGGTACTCACTCCTGTGGCAAGAGGTCACGGAGAATCCTGACCGTGTGTTTCTGGGAAGGAGATTTGGGAGTAAGAGTTTCGCAGGTACCTTCAGATGTTCCCAGAGTCAGAGGGTAAACCTGCCTGTCCCATGTATTCTGTCCAGCACATTGGGGGAGGCCCATTCTTCCACCTATGTATGTCTTTAGGCAGCCGAGGAGCAAGCTGATAATCACAGAGAGATGAGAGTGAGGGGTTTTCTTCTGCTTTTTCAGATTGGGATCACCCTGCAGCCTGTGGCGCTTCATAGGAACGTGTATGCGTCTGTGGTCGAGGACATGATTTTAAAGGTGGGTGCCTGGGGCTAGAGCCATCGTACAGCAGGGAGAGCACTCGCCTTGCACACAGCAGATGGGATTTGATCCCATTCATTCCTTAATGGTCCCCAAGCCCACTAGGAGTATGCTCTGAGCCCTATTGGCTATGGCACAGAAACCAAAATCAGTAAATGTGGTTACACACTGGCGGGGCGGGGAGGTGGGGGGGCAGGTCTGAATAAGAGGGGCCATCTGGATCCCAACTCTTTAACTCTTCAGGTAAGAGCTGAGCACTAAAACGATGGGCTTGAGCTTAATTTTTCTTTCTGTGAGTCTATAGGGGGTGGGCAGATAGGGGTTTGTTTTTTGGGGGGCAGAGGACATTTGGGACCTCACACAGCTATTCTTAGGGTCTTCTTCTGACTCTGCTTAAGGCATCTGTCCTAGTGTGCCAGGGATCTCATGGGGGTTAAGCCCATGCAAGGCAAAATGTTGACTGCCCTAATACTATCTCAGGCCACTTTCCAAATAAGTGGAATCATGTTTCCTCTCCATGTTTAAAGTCTCCACAAGAACTTTTGCGCTGATGTCTCTGGAGTGTCATTTTCAGTATCAGTCGCAAAACTTTTTCAGTAGTCTTAAGGTGAGAGTTGTGTCAGCAAGTAGGGGGATTTCTCCACTTGCAGTAGCAGCTGTCCCTGGCCAAGGGACTCGTCCTTTGCTGGTCACACGTGATCCTTTAAGGCCTTTCCTTAGAAGTACCGACCAGTGAACAGTTCCCATTTGTGAGTTCCCAGACTCCCAGCCTTCCTGATTGTTATCGGGATTTGCTATTAGGGTCTTTATCCTCTCCCTCAAACTTTGAGTTCTCTGATTAAGCCCAGTTGTTCCCAGAGGTCGGGCAACAGGAGGTTAGAGCAGCCCTTCTCACTGTTGTAAGATGACAGCATCTTCTGTCTGTTGCAGGCCACAGAGCAGCTGGTGAGTGACATCCTGAGACAGGCGTTAGCAGTCGGGTACCAGACAGCGTCCCACAGCAGGTACCTCCTCCCTCAGGGTGGGCATGTTGGGTCTGTCTCTTCCGTCTCGTTGCCCAGCAAGACTTAATTGTGTTGAAGTGTTTTGTGGTTGGATGGTTTTTGTTTTTGTTGTTCTTTTTATGGGCCACATGTGGCAGTGCTCAAGGACTTCTCCTAGGACTGTGCTCAGAGATACCATAAGGTGCTGGGGAATCAAATCTTGGCCTCCTGCATGCTGTGAATCTTTCCAGTAGGAGACAGAGCTGTTGATGTTTGAGGCATGGACAGCACCAGACCAAAGACTTTTCTGAGTCACTTTCAAAGAAGTTTTTTTTTTTTTTTTTTCAAAGAAGTTTTTGTTGTGAAAACTCTGCTTTGCCCAGGCGCCTACCACCGCTGCTGACACTCTGCCCTACCAGCTCTTTGTGGTGTCTGATGACCGGGGTGGCCGTGATGTGCCAGACGTCGGGGGCAGACCAGGTGTTGCATCTCATAGCTCACTCTTTTCACACTGTTGGACTCTCCCAGGCTAGAGCTTCCTTTTTTTTTTTTTTTTTTTTAAGAAACTGGGTCGTTCTTTTTTGGGGGGTGGGGGGTGTTTACTTGGCTTCTTCACCACATCCACAGTGTAGCCTTGATCTCACTGACTCAGCTTCTCCATTCCTCCCGGCTGTCTGTCCACTGACCAGTGATCAGGACTCTGGATTTTCCTCTCTTCTGAAACCCTTAAGGCCTTTATTCCACAGCCAGGCTTTTCTTCCAGAGGAAACAAATATTATTTGTCCTAATGTGTCTCATTAGAGGCATTTATAACTGGAGTGCCTATGAACACTGCCAGAGAACACTGCCTTGGGCAGAAGGTCCTGGAGAAGAGAAGGTAGGCAAAGTGCCCCTGATGGGTCTGAAGCTGAATATCCACACCAGCTGGGCCTGTCTCCTACATTTACAGGAGACAGAAATAGGCCCCAAGTTCTGTGGTGCTCCGATTCACCAAGTGTAATATTTCTGCATGGTGGTTGGTTGGTGCGTTGTGGGGGTTTTTTGTTTTGTTTTGTTTTGTTTTGTTTTTTGGGGGGGGGGCCACACCCGGTAACGCTCAGGGGTTACTCCTGGCTATGCGCTCAGAAGTCGCTCCTGGCTTGGGGGACCATATGGGACGCCGGGGGATCGAACCTCGGTCCGTCCAAGGCTAGCGCAGGCAAGGCAGGCACCTTACCTCTAGCGCCACCGCCCGGCCCCTTGTTTTGTTTTTTTGTTTTGGTTGTTTTTTGCTTGTTGCTGCTGTTCTATTGTCCGTCCCTTATCATGACTGGGAGCTATCCCTGACACAGCCCCAAACAAATGGATAGTGATTTGCCATCCACTTTACTTCCTTTTTTTCTCAGTCCTCAGAATCTCTTTTCCTGTCATTCAACTAACTTTTTTTTTTTTTTGGTTTTTGGTTTTTGGGCCACACCCGGCAGTGCTCAGTGGTTACTCCTGGCTATCTGCTCAGAAATAGCTCCTGGCAGGCACAGGGGACCATATGGGATGTCGGGATTTGAACCAACTACCTTAGGTCCTGGGTTGGCTGCTTACAAGGCAAACGCCGCTGTGCTATATCTCCGGCCCCTCAACTAACTTTTTTTTTGTTGTTTTTGTTTTTGTTTTTGGGCCACACTCGGCAGTGCTCAGGGGTTACTCCTGGCTCTCTGCTCAGAAATAGCTCCTGGCAGGCACGGGGGACCATATGGGACACCAGGATTCGCACCAACCACCTTTGGTCCTGGATCGGTTGCTTGCAAGGCAAACGCCGCTGTGCTATCTCTCCGGGCCCTCAACCAACTTTTTGACTCCTATTTTGGGTCTGTGATTAGGAGGTCAGCTCTGAGACCTGAGATAGACTAACTGGTTGGGGGTAGGTCATTTCTTGGAGCTGGAAGGAATTGCTGTAGATGAGAAAGAGTGCAGTCAGCTGCTTTCTGTTCCCAGAGCAGCCCTGGGGAAGCAGGACACTCTTCCTCCCATAAAGGGAGGAAGATAACATTATATTCAAACATCACTGGAATGAGAGAAAAGTCTGATGACACCCTTTATATTTTGGACCAGGATTCCCAAAGAAATTACAGTGAGTAACATTCACCAGGCCATCTGCAACATTCCTTTTCTGGACTTCCTCACAAACAAGCACATGGGTATACTGAATGAGGATCAATGAGAGGCGGGACAACAACCCTGGAGAAGCAGGACAGAAGCTGTCCCAGTAGAGGCTTTGGTCTGTGGTGCCACTTCTGTTTTGGGGCAGAGCAAGTCCCACCGAACATCATGGCTACTGAACCATTTCCTCCACCTCACTCAGCGTGACACCAGTGTTCAGTCCCAGGTCAGACCCCACTGGGACAGAAGCTTGTGTTTCTTTGTGCTCAGCTGGGCTGGACAGAATGCGTTTTAGGTGCTCCACACCACTTCCTGGGTCCTCCAGGGAGCACCTTGCGTGTGAATCTCCAGGAGGTAGAAAATGAGCCTGGCAGGCTAGAGACAGGACCCACTCTGTGGGCTGGAATGATCCAAAGGTGACCTAGAACCTCTGAAGAGCGATTGGATATGAGCACTCAGCCAGTGGCCAGTGTGAGGGGCTCCCAGCCTATGGAGGCTCCTGGCCACCCAGAATTCATTTTCAGCGGAGCCCAGGAGCATTCCTAACTCCCATCTTGGCAGAGCCCCGCACAGGCCAGGAAGAGGCCTTTCCATGACCTGGTGAGAAGCTTTCACCAGGTTTCATCAGTGCTAGCTGATGCCTGTCCTCGGTGACCCTGCTGGGCAGCGGCTTAGGGGAGCCCCTGCTCAGTCTACTGCATGGCCCATGGGAGCAGTTTCTGGTGCAGGTGGCGCTGTGGGGGACCTCATCCTTTCGGTGGATTTAGCGTTCTGTTTTTGTGCCACCATTTTTCCCCCAAGAAGAAAAGTGTTTCTAAAGAAGCACATAATTATGAGTGCCTTAAAGGTGAGAAAGGACTGCCTGCAGCCGAGAGCCAGCGGCTGATGCGTGGCCAAACCGGGGCCACCAGTGAGAGAGGAGGACACACAAGGAAGGTCTGCCAAACCCTGCAGGATGGCCACTTTCAGGACAGACGCCGTCCTTTCTCACACTATCCAGGAGGTGGAAGGGAAGAGAATAATCTGAGAGCAGTTTCTCAGAGCAACAGAATTCCTGATTTCATGCAGCCTTTGAGTCGCAGTGGGCCAGGGTGTCTGAGAGATCCACTGCCCTTCCCCTTCCCACTGTGGACAGCTGATGCGGGGAATGGGGGTACCAGGTAAGGCGAGGAGCAGCAGGCAGTGGCTGAGTCCTTCCACAGGGGACCCTGAAGCTTAACTGAAGGAAGATTTGGTCCACGTGAGATCAGATTCATTACAGGTATGAACACTTGAAGAAATCTTTTTGCAAAAGAAATCTTACATGACTTAACCATCCCTTTATGTGTTAACATTTCAAATGTATTTGTATCTTAATGTGTAACATAATTCTGTAACAAATATCTGCAATAAATTTTAGTATTTCTGATGAGTCTCAGAGTTAGAAGCACTCCACCCCGGTAGGGATATCCTTACATTAGGGTCAAAAGCATGGGGCTGAGGGGTTGGGGGGAGTACGTTTACATGAATTGTACCACTCTTCCCCAGAAATGAATCTGTAGCTACATAAACTAGCAGTTACACAAGGAAGAGTTACATAAAAAGTCTAAAAAAGACTTGGAAGATACATGTTGACCCTGAACATGATTGCTGGCAGCTTGAGGCAAAGGAATAGCACCATACAGGGCCACAGAGCTTCCTCCAAGCAGAGACCAAGAAGGAAACAGCTCATGTTACCTAACAGTCGTGAGCTGACTGGCCCAGCAGGGATGTGCTCTGTTCTGCTCCACTGTGCTGTGCGGAGGCCCAAGAGGTTGTCCCAGCAACACGGCCCCCCTGCACCATCTGGTCCCTCCATAGCTAAAACTATCTCATGCAGGAACATTCCAATGACCCCTTTTCTACCAGCTTACTGAGAACTGAAGGCTTTGACAGCCCTGGTTGCCTTAGAGTGGGGATTTCAGCACGGAGGAGGCTCTAATGCATCCAACCTTCCCAGCTTCTCTGGAAGTGAATCCCCGTGGTTCAGAGGTGGGAGAATTGGAGGGCAGGGGGAGTAATGATCAGAGGCAGAGTTTTGATCGTTGTTGAACCAGCAGTGAGTATTACAGAGTGTTAAATTAGAGACTCCCCCTGCCATCAGGCCCACAGGCCACCATCCCCTGCAGGCCTGAAGGCAGCCAGCTCTTTGGACTTTGAGGCTTCCCCAAAGGCTGTATGCCCCCTAGGGCTGGCTGGGATGTTTGAGGTGACAGCCAGCAGGGCTGATCTTGTGCTTTGGGCAGGCTGCGAGGGAGAGAATTGGGAACCACACCTGGTGGTGCTCGGGCTGCCGCCAGCTCACAGGGTTCACAGCTACGTAGGGGTCAGACCCAGGTAATCGTGTGATCCATGATCTCAATACGCTTTACACCATTGCTTTTAGCTGAAATCAGATAAAAATTAAGCTGCTCTTTATTTTTAATTTGCTTTTTACAGAATATAAAAAGTATTTTATAGAAACTTCAAATTGAGTAACTATAAAAGTATTTTTAGTGAAGTAAATTATAGGAGGGAAAGACAAGTTGAGAAGTGGGTAAAATCTATGAGGAAAATGTGCCTAAATTTTTTTAGTTTTTAACTATTTTCTTACACAGAGGTATAAGTCACCATTATTCCCCTTCTCCAAGAGCTGCACTGATACCACCATTACAAGCTCTGCTTGCGAGATGGACAGAGCCACAACTTCCAGCCACCACGCAGCATGGCATGGTGGGAAGGGGGTAAGCCCACTCTCCACCTGAGGTATGAGGGGTCTGCATGTCAGCCAAAAACCCATGCATCCCCAGCATGTGAAGACTGAGCTGAGCAGGGTTGGAGGGCATTTGGAGAGCATTGGTGTGGGGAGGACCAGCACTGCAAGAAAGCCTTTGTCAGCCCCCAGGATAGGGCAGTGGTGCAGCTGTACAGTCCCACACGCCACAAAAAATCCAGATTCTTAGACCCTTGGGGTGCCAGCCTCCCTCTGTAGATGTGGGACAGATGTGAGCAAGGAAACCAGGGATCCTCCTGAGTCTAGCTTGAATAACAGTCTGTGCATGCTGGGGTGCCGGAGAGGGAACCCCAGCCTCCTACCTACCTGAGCTGTTGCTCACCCCTTCAAGCCCTCTCCCCAGTCCCAAAGGGTCTCACACCTCTGGTGAGGGCCGCAACTTGCGTTCTCAACTGTCCACAGGACACAGATGGCAGAGGCACTCAAGTTTGTGACTACTGTAAGGAAATAATTAACCAGGAATCCAAACAGTCCATTTCCACATTTTAGTAAGATAAGAGATTGTGTCCAGGTCCCAGAGGCCCACAGGAACATCCAACATGCAAACCAGGGGCGTCTGCAGGGTTGGACCCCACATAGGGTCCCCCATGTAAAAGAGCTCCCAGAGTGCTGGAGGGGAGGAAGAGCTGTGCTGCAGTGCTAGCACCTGAGGGGACCCCTCTGTAGTCAGAGAGGATCTCGTGCCCAAAAGCCATCACCTGCACCTCAGCAGCTGCTCATCCAGAGAACGGCTGTCCTGAAGCACCCAAAATATGCCTCTAATCTCTTCTGTTTTTGATTTCTGGTTTTGTATTCAGAAGTGAGCAACCCCAAGCAGTGCTCAGGGACTATATATATGATGCTAAGGATTAGACCTATGGACCAGAGCCCTGGCCACCACAGCTGCATTCAAGGCCAGAACCTTCCCTTCTGTGCTACTTCGGCTGTGCCTCATGTCTCTGATTGGACCAAATCAGCCTTCAGGTGATGGAGGGCTAGAGTTCGGAGAGAGGGGTGGCCTTCTGAATTTGAGAAAATCAGGAGACAAAGCTCCTTGAGCCCTGAGTGGAAGGGAGCCCATCAAGGCCTCCCAGGGGCTTTGGCACCTGATAACCACTTCCCCCACATACCCCCAGTTTCACACCAGTGTGGGGTAGTGCAGGGTAGGTAGTACGTACTCTGACCTTGATTAACAATTGGGATTAGTCATCAAGGCAGGTTAGAAACTGAACCCAGGGCTATCCTTCACTCCCCACATTTCCAGGACCCCACCAGAGTAGAAATGCTCTGAAACAGAACACTGATACTGTTTGGAGCACAGCGTCCTGGCCACCTGGCATCTCTAGGTGATACCCATGCACGTAACCATCTTCGTCCAGGGCTCCAAAGGGATGGCCTGGCAGAGTGTTGTGGGCTCGAAAATTCTCATGCAGCCAAGGAAACTTGTTCTTTCCAGGACCCCTGATGTCTCTATTCCTCAGCTCCCCGGGTCACTTCTATTACCAGAAAAACGAGACTCAGGCACCAAGATCCTGAAAGTGGATGGTGACTGCAAGGCCAAGTCTCCTGTCCACACGCTTGGAGGAAGAATGTTGAGACTGGAGTTGCATCTGCCCCGCACATGGAGAGGGGAGCACTCCTGGCTGGGGGGGATGTCCCCCTCTAATCTTGACTCAGGACAGCCCATAACATCTGCCGTGGGGATTACTCTGCCCCACCTGAGGCCTTCCTTCTCAGAAGCCATCACACATTGAGGATCCGGGGAGCCGAGGCCTGAAAGATGGCAGAGGGGTTGGGGGTGAACTTCTTCCTCACCTCAGGGACCTGGAAAAAAAAATGGAGCCCCCATCAGTGGTCTATGCCCCAACCCCAATTGTGGGACACTTCCTCCGCCACCCACCCTGTCCTTCAGCCTGAGACCACATATTCGGCAGAGACACTCCCCCACCACCACCATTAGGCAGGACCCGGCCTTGCCACAGAGAAGCCCCCACATCCCCCATCTCTCCTTGCACAGAACCCAGGACTAAAGCTTTGCCACCAGGGCTCTGGTTAGGAGGGAAGCTGGCAGGAGCAGCTCCCCCAGGACCTGGGCCTTCTGTGTCTGCAGACACTGCCAGCTCTGCCGATATCCGTCCCAGCTGACTCTGAGACCTAAGCCCCCACAAGCACTGACCTGGAAACCGGTCCGAGGGTCACTGCCATCCCATCCAGAGGTACGGGTAGTGACCACGGTGGCAGGTCTGGGCTTGGTGGGTTTGGGGGGCTTCACACCAGTCCAGGCTTGGAATTCCTGCCTATAGCAGAGAATAACGTCAGCCCATGACCCCAACTGATCTCTGGCCTACAAGGCAGGCCCACCCTGTTTCCCCTGGGAGCGCCTGCCAGAGCCACACAGTCTCCTGGCCACTTCAAGGGGTTCATGGAGCCCAGTTAGTTCCCCTGGTTATGGGTAAAGGGAATGGCTCTATGTTTACTGGAGGTAGAGTACAGGGGTCCCACTATTGATATGTTTTGTTTGGGGCCACACCTGGCGTTACTCAAGGGATACTCCTGGCAGATACTGAGGATCAAACCTAGGTCAGCCACATGCAGGGCAAATGCTCTGGCCCCCACTAGAACTCTTAGCAGGCCTTTGCCTCAAAACAAGGATGTGATACTGCTCAGGCCTGGTGGTACTAGGTGCCTTGGCAACAACACCCTGCGATGCGGAGGGGACCATGTGGTCCCAGAATCGAACCCGTATCTGGCAATTGCCTCCCCAGTGTCCTGGCTCCCACCATTGCCCTTACTTCGTGATAACTTTCCTTAACTCCTGCCATAGTCAGTCACAGCAACCATCTCAGACGTTGGCCACTGGTTCTGAATTGCTTTCTGCTGGGAGAGCTGGCTCCTGGCTTACAGGAACACACACCGTCGCCCAAGCTCCAGGACAGATGGACTGTCCCCTTTTGGTTTTGGCAGTGCCCTTGCAGGTGGCAAGCCCCACAAGAAGAAACCTGGGCTCAGAGGTCCCACCCAGCTTGTCTGGGGAAAGTGCTCAGTGGCTGTGCCCTGGTCAGTGTCAGGCCCAAAGGTCCACAAAGCTGCCCTTTCTCCTCAGTAGCAGCACAGCTGGGCCGTGTGTGTGTGGTCAGCACTTGGGGTACCAGGAGGCGAGCTGGGCCAGGGCCCTTGTGGGTCGTGTTTGCTTCCAATGCCATCACAAGCTTCCGAGACAGCTGCCCATGCCATCTGCTGCCCTGTTCTCAGGAAGCGGGTACCCCTTGGCCTGCCAGCTTGAGCTCAGGCTCACCAGAGAGAAAGGACACAGCTGAGATGGGGTCAGCAGAACAGGAGACCATCCTGAAGTGGAGGTGGGAGAGAGTGGCTGGCCAAGGTGGGCTCCTGAGCAAACAGGTTCCAGGGCCGGCCTGCATGAGCTGGATCCCCAGAACAGCAGCTGCTCTCCCCTCCCTCTCCTTCTCTTCTCCCTCCTACTACTACTGAGTTTCAACTCTTAAGAGTCCAGAGCCTCATCTCCATGTTCCTGGCCTAGGTTGGGTGGTGCCAGGGAAAGGGGGACACATTCAGGGTTGTCGTTTCTGGGATTGGAACCCAGCCAGAACTGGGGAAAGAAAAATGGTGCCAGGGCCCGGAGAGATAGCACAGCGGTGTTTGCCTTGCAAGCAGCCAATCCAGGACCAAAGGTGGTTGGTTCGAATCCCGATGTCCCATATGGTCCCCCGTGCCTGCCAGGAGCTATTTCTGAGCAGACAGCCAGGAGTAACCCCTGAGCAAAGAAAAATGGTGCCTTGGGAGGGGTCAGAGAGCACAAGAATAGGGTTTGCCTCGCAAGTGGCCAAACTAGGACCAACAGTTCGAATCCCGGCATCCCATATGGTCCCCCGTGCCTGCCAGGAGAGATTTCTGAGCACCATCGGTTGTGCCCCTCCCCAAAACAAAAAAAAGAAGGTACCTGAGAAGGGGTACCCAGGGGATACCTTGGGGCATGTGTGATGGGGGATCCCTAAGGAGAGGCTCATGTGGGCCCTTGTAGAACAGATGGGGAAAGACTGTAGGCCAAGCAGTGACCACAAATCTCCAAAGTCAGAGCAGATGATAAAGGGGTCCCTGCAGGACCATCTCCCAGACCTGGGCTCTGAGCCCCAAGCAGGAGGGCAAGCCGACACACAACTCACTCAGCCCTGGGATCCCAGCTGCCTCTTACCACACTGTACCCCAGAATATTTCATGGTCCAAACTGCCAGAGAGCTGCCCACAGTCCTGGTAGGAGACTGGCAATCCACCAGCCACCCACATGCCCACCTACATTCCTACAGCTCAGTCAGAGGTGCCAGCACATCCATGACCAACTGGGCAGCACCCAGGTGACAGTGGTTGAGCTTTACTGTGAAAATCACACTCCTGTGCAATTGAAAAAGGGGCCTGAGATAGTTCAGCGGGTAAGTAATGTACATGCCTTGCACACAGCCAACCCTTGGTTCACTATATCCCCAGCATCAGCTACATTCCCCAGAGCACTGCCAAAAATGATCCTGGAGCACAGAGCAGAAATGTGTGGTCCAAAACAAAAATTCACTATTACGGGGACTACACCTGGCAGTGTCTGGAGCCAGATGGTGCCAGGTATTTGATCCAGGAGTACAAGGGCAAGCATCTGCTCTGCTACTTGCATGCTGGTGCTTCCCTCCCCTCTCCCCTCCTCTTCCTCCCTCTCTTTCCCCTTTCCCTCTCTCTCGGCCCCATCTCTCCCCTCTCCCCTCTCCCTTCCCTAAAAATGTTTCTAAGATATTGAAGTCCCCCAAGTCCTCCCAGAAGCGATCCCTGAGCACAGAACCAGGAGTAAGTCCTGTGAACAGTTGGATATGACCCAACCATCCAAGAGACAACAGGCAAGCGGTTCTGCATCTGGGCTTTACGGAGCTCAGCCTAAGCAGCAGCTGAGCTGCAGAGGAGGGGGGGGGGGGGGACGAGGACCCACTCAAGTTCAAGGGTACCTGTAAGGGAAATTCCTAGAGGTAAGGAATGATTTTGATGGACTCCGAATTAGAAATACCCTCAGCATGTCAATGAACTGGGATGCAGATGAACAGCTTTGGGACATGTGTATCAACATATAGTCACATGCTTGGCCACATGAGAAAAATGCTGCAGCATTTACTCTGGGTGGCAGGTCTAGTAGCAAGACAGACGTCAGAATGGGTGGGGAGAACGTGAGCTAAGAGGGGCCCGAAGCGATAGTACAGTGGGGAGTGTGACAGTCTTGCACAAGGCCGACCAGGGTCCGTCTCCTGCGGCATCCCATCTGGTCCCCGGGCACACAGCCAGCGGGGAGTAATTCCTGAGCGGGTTTGGGATCCGAACCACAGGTGAGAGGGGTTTAAGGAAACACTCGCTTCGCTCCGGTGACATCTGTCATTTCTCACTTTTTCTGGGACTTTGAAATAGGAGAAAGGACATAACTCGCCTGCGAAGGGGTGCACGGCGTGGGACCCCAGCCCGCGTCTTCGTGAGGGCGGAGGCAAGCACCCCCAGCCCAGGGGGCTCCCAAGGTGGGCGTCGACTCGGAGCTCGGCGCCCGGACCTCACCCCCGCGGCCCCAAAGAGGGGACTGACCGGAGAACGCGCCCCCCGGACTGGGCAGCGGAGTGGAAGCCGAGTTCCAGCCGGCGGGGGGTGTAGGTGGGCGGAGGTGCGGGGCGAGCCGCCCGCCCGCAGTGCCCGGGGCTCCCGGCCTCAGTTTCCCCAGTCCTCCCTTACCGGTACGACGTGGTGGCGGCTGCAGTCGCGGCGTCCGCGTCGCCCACGGGGAGCACATAGACGCCCCGGGGCCCCGGGGGCGCCGCGGCTTTGGCCCGGCGGCCGCCCGCTCCGGACCCGCGGCCGGGCGCTGCATCTCGGGGCCCCGCGGGCGCCGTCCGGAGCACGCCGAAGTCCCGCTGGTACTGCGTGAGCGGCACGTCCCGGCCCGGCTCCCGGGCGCCCGCGGGGGGCACGCTCTGGCTCTGGCCCTGGCCCTGGCGCGGCGCGGCGCTGCCCGCGCCCGGCTCGTCGCTCTCGAGGTCCGAGTAGCTGTGCAGGGTGAGCGGCACGGCCACGTCCGAGCGGTCCAGCTGGTTCCAGCGCCGCGCCAGGCAGCACAGGCGGCTGATGCAGGGCCACGCCATGCCGCCCGCCCCGCAGCCCCGCAGCCCCGCAGCCCCGCAGCCCCGCAGCCCCGCAGCCCCGCTCCGCTCGGCGCGCGCCCGGCGGCGACAGGCCACGCCCATCCTCCCAGGCCACGCCACGCCCTCGTCCACTCGAGGAATTGCCCCGTCCGCCCCCAAGCCCCGCCCACTCACCCGAGGCCCCGCCCCTCCCGGGGCCGTCCCGCCCCCTCGAGTGGTACCCAAGGAGCGGCCGGGAAAGCGTGGCGCCGCGCGCGCGGGGGAAGATGCTCAGCCCGGAGGCGCTTGCAAGTGATTCATGGCTTCCCTGCAGGCTCGCTACAGCCGGCCTAGCTGCCGAGTTGGGTGGGTCCTCGCTGCCAGGCTCCTTCCTACCTCGCTGTACCCTACGGGGCCCGGCAGGCACACCACACCACGGGGAGGGGCAGCAAAGAGGGGCTCGCGAAGTCATGGGGGCCCTGGTTCCCAGAGAACGCGTGTTTGAATCTGCCTGAGTCACCGCCTTGGGGTGCTAAATTTGCAGCAACCACCCCAGCTTCCATTGAGAATAGACTTGGGAGGCAAAAGTCCTCAAATCACCTTTCCCTTTAGAGACCAAGTCGGCTGCTGTACTGGGGAACTGAGGTGCTTTATTTAGAGGGCTGGAGGGCGTGCTCTGAGGAGTTAACGGAGGTGGGGGGCAGCATCGCTTGGAGGAAACACTCACCCCCACTCTCCAGTCCTTTCTAGCATCTTCTGGAGTACCCCTGAGCACTGCGGTGTTCAGACAAAACAAAATCAAGGGGCCACAGCGGTTGCACCGCGGTAGGGCGTTTGTCTTGCACGCAGCAGACCCAGGACCGACCCAGGTTCGATCCCGGACATTCCATATGGTTCCCCAGCCTGCCAGGAGCAATTTCTGAGCGCAGAGGCAGGAGTAACCCCTGAGCACCGCCGGGTGTGATTCAAACCCTCAAAATCAAAACCCCCAAGTTTCAAACCTAGCCACAAAGGCTTTATTTCACTTGGAAACTGCACAGATCTCTAGCCACTGTGGACTCTCCAGGCCAGTCTGTTTAATGAGGGAGGGAGCATCAGACCATCACGACCAAGCCCACAAAGATCCCTAAACTTGACACATGCTTTCAGTGTGCTCTGCGGACACTCCCACGACACTAGGGAACCACATTCATTCACTAGCGTTCCATCTCCAGTCTGCAGGACAGTCCTGGACCTCGGAACAGAGACGGCTCCCCAGCCATGCACCACTCTGGAGTTTAAGGTCATAGTCAGGACCCCACCCCACAGGTGCTTTGGGCCAAGCCATGGGCCAAAAGACAAGAGCTGACCCCTGGGAGATTTCACACCACCAGGTCCTGCTAAATCTCCGTGACCTCCCTGCACAGGAGAAGGGGGGTGCTGAATTAGCTGGCTCCCAACCCATTAGGTGACTAGTCTTTTAAAAAGTCCTTAAAGGGGGCCAGAGAGGTGGCGCTAGAGGTAAGGTGTCAGCCTTGCAAGCACTAGCCAAGGAAGGATCCCGGTTCGATCCCCCAGCATCCCATATGGTCCCCCCAAGCCAGGGGCAATTTCTGAGCGCTTAGCCAGGAGTAACCCCTGAGCATCAAACAGGTGTGGCCCGAAACACCAAAAAAAAAATGTCCTTAAAGAATGATTCTTATTTTTCAAACTACTATGCGTGGCGAAGGAGCAGTGGGCCAGACATGGAGCCAAAGGTGAGAAATGGATGAAGCTCTCGGAATCAGGAAAGCGAGCCTGAGGCTCAGGTGGGAGTTTAATGAAGGGATATTGGTTCTCTGGCCAGAGGCAGCAGAGGCTGGACTAGTACACTGACCAAAGATCAATGTAAACTGCTCCTAGGGGACAACAGAGCTCTCATTTGGGAAGGAAGGGGACTGGGGGGGAGGGAGGGGTTGGGCCAGAATAGTAGCCTCTGAGCATTAACCAGACCTGGCCCCAAATCCCCCCCACCCCCCTACCCTACCTCAGGCCAAAAGAGAAAGCATCTGGGGTGTAGTAAGAAGGCAAGGAGTAAAGATCATGAGATGTCAGCAGAGAAGCTAAGCTGAGAACATCAAGGCCCTGGTGGACCCACGGTATGCAAGTGGCCCAGCTGTGGAATGTCCTGGACCTTGAAGTCAGCCTGAAGGTCTGTTCCTTCCCTGATTACAGTGGAGGAGCCAAGCCGTGTCTCCATCTCCCATGTCTGCCCACAGCAAACACAGACTTCCACTTCGGACTCCAGATGGGATGTTCATGTGATTGCAGCCTCCTCTCCCTTTTTCAGAAGTGTCTGAAAAACACTTCTAGCCTCATTTGCAGCTTCAGATTTATTAGCATAATAGATTCAGAACAGTCAGCTCACAGCTGTGTGACCTTGAGCACCCCCCCTTACACACACACACACACACACACACACACACACACACACACACACACATGCATGAGCGAACAGCCTGGGTCTTTTCTGGCAGTGACATCGATAGCTGCTTTAAACCGTCTCTTGGTGCTGGGGATGGAACCCAGGGCTTCAAACATGCAAATATTTCTATTCAGCCACATACCAGGCCCTCCAACTGGCAAGAGAGTGGAGATAAGTGGCTCTGCATCTTATCCAGGGGATAATGTGCAGTGCTGGGGGTCAAATGTAGGGTACAAGTTTTAACCACTCTCTGGGCTCTTGCCCCCACTTTCCTGGGCAAAGCACATAAAGAGAATTCTCTCTTGCAAGTGGCATTAGATTAGAAACAAATTGTCTGGTAAAAAATAACTGGCACTTCACAGTAGAGATGTATGTGCTTGGTGGAAACAAGGTATAAACTGCCTAGCCCTGGGTGATTCTATGCTGTGTTGGGCTGGGACCCGCACATGGGGCTCAGCATAGGGAGGCAGGGTGACCCTGCTCTTGGGCCTTAGCTCTGAGCTCAGCCCCTTAAAAGTTTACTTTTTTATGGCACTAGGGCCACACACAGCGGTGCTCAAGATTTACTCCTATCTCTGTGCTCAGGGATCCCTCTGGCAGGTTCTGGGTATGTGGTGATCACTTGGGGGATCAAATCTAGGTCAACCACATGTAAGGGTAGACCCACCCTAATCACTGTACTCTCTCTCCAGCCTTAAAGTAGACTTCTTCATGCTCCCTCAGGGCAAAGGTGTAAGATTTTGGAGAATCAGTGGAAATCAAAGGACTAAATCCTAGGCCAGAGCAGAGCACCACAAGTTGGTCTTGCACATGGCCATTTTGGGTTCCATCCCTACCATCTCATATGGTCCCCTGAGCACTATCAGAAATAACCCCTCAGCACAGAGCCAGGAGTAACATACCCCAAAAAAACATAAAAGACTAAATCTTGTTTTAGAGTTCAAGACAAATTTAATTCTCAAAACCCATTTCCTCAAAAATCAGAGGATTAGGAGCAATAGGGCTGGATTCAATCCTAATACTCCATATGGTTCCCAGGTACCACCAGGTGTGATCCCTGAGTGCAAAGCCAGGAGTAAACTCTGCGTACTGCCAGGTGTGGCTCCAAAACTAAAAACATGGAAAAAAAAATCAAAACTCAATTCCTCAAAAATAATTCCAACCAGCATTCCACAAAGGGCTGCTCCAAAGGGTGATCCCACTGTGCTATTTCCATTCAAGGAGTACACATGTTCAAGCACAAGATGTAATTAAGCTCCAACTCATCTGATTTGATCCAAGAAACTGCCATCCAATCCCTTAATTTAGCCACAGTTTTAACCTAGAAAGTGAAACCTAAAAATAGCTTTCTGTATATGCCACTCACTGCCAGCAAACATCACCTTTCTTGGGAAAACACAGAAATATTGCCGCCTATTACTTCAGACCATGCCAGAGAAGATACTCTCAACTTTCATCTACCACCTACTCAAGGCAAGGGGAAGTGGAAGAGCCAGAAAGGGAAGTACCCCCAATTTAAACCAGCTGCCCCACCTTTACCAGGCTCCATAGCTCAAGCACAGCGGTCTTCTAAGTCAAGCACAGGGCCAGAAACCCATGACAGGGATTCTGGCACCTGCCAGCAGCAGACCCTGCTTCAGTCTTCATTACCACCTGGTCCCTGAGCACTGCTGAATACAGTCCTGCCCAAGCACTACTGGGGTGGCCTGGGGAGTCCCCAGCAGTGCAGAGCTCTCATGGACAATGCCTCCCAGGCCTCGTGTTGAGACCTCAGCCTAGTACACCAGTCTGGTGATAATAGCCAGAAAGAACCCCAGCCTCCCAAAAGACCTTTGGGAGACCCACCCAAAAAAGGCAACATACCCCCTCTGGTTATAAACTAGATACAAACCTTTATTTCACAACTCCATCATAATTTGCTTTCTAGGAAGACACTACTAAGGACATTGCATATAATACTAGGAAAGCGAGAGGCGAGGTGGCTTCTCGCAGGGGGGGCATCCCAGATGGGGGCAGCACTGTGGGGTGCTGTTCAGGCAGCAGGTCCGGATGTACCAGCAAGGACCACCTCCAGTTACTTAGAGCCACCTCCCTTTTTGGGGGGATTAGTCCTCATTTCATGCCACATTTTCACTAGAGGCTCCCTGTTCTTCCAAATGAGTTCATGGCCGTACGTAATGTACCATCTGGGAAAAGAAAAACAAAGAACATTCAAATAGGAAGGCAGACGGACTTCAGAACCCTGATATGAGCAGGCTGACAGCTGGGAAACTGAACATCACTGTCAATTACTGTCAACCTTAGTAAAGTAGCTGATAGACTTATTCAATGTCCCGTAATGACTTACCTTAGATAAGAGTGGATACAAGGTAGGATGGATGCAGAGAAGTGGAAGTACACTCCATCCCCACCCCTGGCTGCTTTCATTCCTGGTTACAAACGGGGACATTTCAAGGTACAGGAAGTGACCAGTCCCGACAGGTCAGATACTAACCTGCACTCAACTACAGGGCAAATCGCTAAAAAGGAACGAAGAAGGCGGCTGGATACTGAGTAAGCTCAAAGACCTTGAACAAACTCTGCATGTGGGAAGCCCAGTTCTACAGCCAGCACCTCTGACCCAATCCCCTAAGCACTTTTGAGTGACCCTCTGTACAAAGCTGGGAGTAGCCCATAAGCACCACCAGGTATGGCTCCAACCTCCCATACCCTCCAAAAAACAAAATCAAGAAACAAGCTTGAGAACAGTCAGAATCAGAGATTACTAATGAGGATGTAATAGTTTAATGCCTCTTAACATCTTTCCCTCGGGTACAAAGGCTGCTGGTCGCGCCCCCCCACCCCTTATTATTCCTTTAAATTCCAGGGATCACACCTGGCAGTGCTCAGGGAACCTCACGTGGTACTGGGAATGGAACCAAGGTTGTGCCTAGACAGGACAGAAGCGGAGGCAGCAGAAGCAAACAGGGTGTCATTCACTTGTTCAGGGCACACCAGTTCCTGTTTGGAGAACCAGGCCCTAAACAACAAGGCGTAGGGCAGGAAGAGCAGCTTCCAAACAGATGACAGGGATAAGTGACAAATGAGAGCCCCCCCACTTCCAGACCTGGGATACAGAGACTTGGAACACTCAAACAGGCCACATGTGCAGCCCCCAAGGTATCAACATCCCCTCCCAGGCTGCCACTGACATCTATATTTTGTCTTGGCTTCCCCCCCCCCACAGACATGTCCTGTTCCTTAAAACATAAACCAGATTTTGTTGATTTCTGCATTTCCTTGAGACCTAAGTGGAAATAATACTAATAGAGCATATTTCATTTACATTGGTAACATAACAGCACTGGGGGGGGGTTGTTTGGGCTATTCCCCGACACTCAGGGGATTACTACTGGCTCTGCACTCAGAAATTGCTAATGGCAGGCTCAGGGGACCATATGGAATGTTGGGGGATGGAAGCGGGGTCTGTCCCGGTCAGCTGCGTACAAGGTAAACCACCCTACTGCTGTGCTACTGCTCCAGCCCAGAATAGCATTTTAATATTTGGGTTTGGTTTGGGGGCCACACACAGAATTCAGGGATTATTCCTGGCTCTACACTGTCTGTCATGCCAGAAATTGCAATGAAGTCAGTTGTGTGCAAGGCAAGTGCTTTAACTCCATTCTCTCTCTTCAGCCTGTTTTAACATTTTCTAATGCTCTGAATATTTTTAATCAGAAAGGGCTTGAATTCAATTGGAAGAATCACTAGCTAAATTCTGATGATGGGGCCAGAGCGACAGCACAGTGGTAGGGCATTTGCCTTGCACATGGCCTACCTGGGACGAACTCAAGTTTGATCCCGGGCATCCCATATGGCCCCCAAGCCTGGCAGGGATGATTTCTGAGCACAGAGCCAGGAGTAACCTCTGAGAGCCACAGGGTGTGCCCCCGCAAAAAATATATATATAGTCTGATGGTGAGGGCCAGGCTGGACACATGCATGGCATGTGGAAGCCTCATGTCTAAACCCTAGCACAGCCTGTTTCCTGAATGCCTCCAGGAGTGACTCCCAGTGGCCCAAGAAGCAATCCTATCACTATGGGTGAGTGATAAAAATAATCACCATCCAAGTTTTAGAGAAGGGCCATCAAGACACCCCAACTGACTAGGGTATGTGCTGTGCATGAAAGAAAGCCTGGCTCAACCCCCAGCACATGGTTCCAGAACACCAAGAACAACTCCTGTTGTGAGCTGTGAGTGGTTCTTGAGCACTGCCAGATAAGGCCCCCAAATAAAAACAAAATTAAAAAGGAAAAAAAATGTTGGTGACACACTTGACAATACCTAGGAGTTTCTCCTGGAGCTGCACTCCTGCGTTCCTGGCAGGTCTTGGGCATGAGATATTGGGGATCAATCCTGGGCCAGCTGTGTATGAGCCAAGTGCCCTACCCTTCCCAGTGTACTATCTCTGTCCCCTTAAAAATGGTTTTTGTTTGATTTTTGGGCCACACCCAGTGATGCTCAGGGGTTACTCCCGGCTATGCGCTCAGAAATCGGTCCTGGCTTGGGGAACCATATGGAACACCGGGGGATGAAACTGAGGTCCATCCTAGGCTAGCACCGGCAACGGTTACCACTGTACACCACCGCTCCAGCCCCTAACAATTATTTTTAAATTTGAAAGAAAGCCAGGTAAATGTCTCTAAGGGCTGGAGTGCAGGCTCTGCATGTGGAGCCCAGGGCTGTATCCATAAGTACCAAAGGCAGGGGGAGTCACATCTCACCAGCACAACCCAGTATATCCCTAACAGAGAAAAAAAATATCCAGGAGCTAGAAAAACAGTACAGTGGGTAGAGCACTTGTCTTGCAAGTGGCTGACCCAAGTCTGATGCCTAATACCAAATATGGTTCACTGAGTATCTCCACACTGTGTATAGCCCGAAAACAACAAACATAGATTTGCACAAAGAATAAGTCATTTTGTAAACATATAAGTGTATGGATAGCTAACACAATTCTACTGCACTTATCAGCAAGAAAAATAGAATCAACCTTGTGTTTAAATGCTATTGCTGAAGTCTTGAGAAATAAATCACTTGCCAGGGATTTGCATTAATAAAAAGTCTCCCCAATCTTTATAACCTACTTATTAAATACACTTATTAAATATATAGGCACATTAAAGATTTGACCTACTTATTAAATACTTTCTTTTTTTTTTGTTTTTTTTTTTGTTTTGTTTTGTTTTTTTTGTTTTTGGGCCACACCCGTTTGACGCTCAGGGGTTACTCCTGGCTATGTGCTCAGAAATCGCCCCTGGCTTGGGGGGACCATATGGGACGCCGGGGGATCGAACCGCGGTCCTTCCTTGGCTAGCGCTTGCAAGGCAGACACCTTACCTCCAGCGCCACCTACCCGGCCCCATTAAATACTTTCTTATACTCATCATCAGCCCAATTTAGCAGATATAACTGTTCATTTCCTATCATTAAATCAGAAAAAGAATTAATTTCTGAGCTACAGCCCTAAATGGCAGCAGAAGCCCTGCCTGAAACCCCAGATTTACAGGAAACAGCTTCAAGACTTTGGACAGGGCCTTTCCTTCTCCAACATTCTGTGCAATGGAATCCCTTTCAGGATTTCAAGACTTGCATTAGTCTAACTCTAAAAGGTACAAACTTGCAACTGTAAGAGGTTAATTTCTACATATAATGGGTGATGTAGATGTATAGATATTGTATGTGTATATGATGTGTAATTTCAACATTTAACATTGACTATGTATCTAAGTTACAGGGAAGGGCCTGTGGAGAAGAGCTGAGAGCACAGTTGGTATGTGGAAGCCCTTGCTTCCATGCCTAGTACCATATAGTCCCTGAAGCCCCACCAGGAACACATGAAGTTAGAGTAGCTCTTCAGTACCGATGGATGCTTCCCCAAAACAAACAACCCTAAAGGATAAATAAGTAAAGTTGCTAAGAGTAAATAGTTCTCAAGGGGCCAGAGAGATAGCATGGAGGTAAGGCGTTTGCCTTTCATGCAGAAGGTCATCAGTTCGAATCCGGCTTCCCATATGGTCCCCCGTGCCTGCCAGGAGCAATTTCTGAACATGGAGCCAGGGGTTTCCCCTGAGCACTGCCGGGTGTGACCCAAAAACCACAAAAAAAAAAAAAAAAAAAAAGTAAACAGTTCTCATCACAAGAAAGAAAACTCTTAACTATATGGTGACAGATGTTAGCCAGAATGGTTAGCCAGAATGGTCATTAGTTCTGAGGACATGGATCAAATCAAAAAGCTGTACAATGAATCAAACACAATGTCATTCACCAGTTAGATCTGGTAAAATCCTTTTAAAAGTACTAAATTATTCCTTAGCTTAGGCCCACAGTAAATATTCTGTAGAAGAAGCTGCTTCTACTGTCATCGAATAATGTGAAAACTAAATTTTCAGCAGACATAAAGTAGGGAAATGTGCAGGGGTTGCAAATGGAATTTTTACCATCAACAAAACCAGAGAGCTTTAACTGAAAACAAAAAGGGAATAAAAGGCAGCTTTGACTTCTCAATGTAGATTTGAAAAAACTTTCGAAAAAAAGTTTTGTGTTTTTTTTTTAACAGATGTTGTAAATGAAAAGTACCTGAATTAGAAACAGCAAAGAGAAATGATTCCTCTGCCTTTCAGATACTGGACTTTAAATGCCTTAGATCCAATTATTTTCAGATGGAAAAGGCCATCTGATTATAGTTCAAAAAATATATACAAAAAACCTGCTGGGGAGAAAACCCTTTATAAATGGTAGATCCCGATAAATTTAGAGTTCATACAGCAGCACCTTTATTCGTAAGTCTTTCTGTTTTTCACACTATATCAGGTCAGTTTCTACTATTTATAATGTGCTGCTGTTAAAAGCTAGAACTGTCATATGCTATTTTTTAATCATCACCAAAAATTATAAATGGCATAATGGCATTTAGTTCTACCACCCACTGGAAAAAACTAGAATAGATTTTCTACTTTTCTTTATTAAAAACTTAAGTCTTCCATTGTCATAAAACAAAGTGAAAACCAAGTCAGGGCAATAAGCAATTTTTGTCTTGTTTCTGGACTACACTTGGCTGTGCTTTGAGCTTGCTCCTGGCTCTGTGCTTGGGGATCGCTTATGGTAGTACTCAAGAGAATATATGGGGTGCTGAACTGAACATACATGCAAGGCAAGCACTCTAACTGCTGTACTATCACTCTGGGCCAATAAACAGCTTTCAAGGAAGATAGGCCACTGAGGATCTTGCACACTGAATAAAGGACAACTAGCAGAAGAGACTCTAATGGCTTAGATGAGCTCCATAAGGTCCACGACAGAATCGCAACAGATCTACGTTGTCTGAGCACATGTTCAAGCTCCTGTGGGAGCAACATAACTGAGCTCAATATGGGCTCTGGATCTAGCCGACATTTCTGTTGATTACTCAAGAGTGATTAACCTGAGGAAGATCATTTCTGAGCCATTTCCTATAAGAGGTTGGGGATCACAGTAAAACATAAAACACTGGCAGCATCTGCCACTCTCTCTGTGGTCAGCACTGGCCCATCTTCTCAAAAGGAAGACTCACACTCTGCCAAGGAAGGGTTCTCTGTGCAGTGTGTACCCAGTGTGAGCAAGCTAGAGGGTGCAGCGTGCAGGGGCAAAAGAAAAGATCTGACAGTGAAGAAACAGGGTGTCTGTCTGTAACAGAGTGGGGAGCTAGGAACCTTGTCTCAAGTCAGGAGTTGGGGTGGCTTGGGAAGGTTACAGAAAAGGTATAGAGGTCCTTCTCCACAAGTTATTGTGGCATATTGGGGTTCCCTGCCTTACATGGCCCTTTTCTCTGCCTTCCCCCTTGTTCTTCTTCCCCCCTGCCTGCAAATACCTCCTTTGAGGGTGGGGAAGGAGCAGTTAAGGGATCAACTACATTTAAACTTACATTCCAAAAAGAGCTCCTCCAAGATGTGCTGCATGATCAAAAAATTTCCATCCCAGGATCATTCCTGCTGTATCCATGGCAATAATGGCTTTGAGGGCCTGGAAGCCAGTAAAAGAGAGCAGAATTGTACAATTAGATGCTGAAATTCCCAATTCGGCCCACAGAATACAAACACAGCCATCCCCTTGCAATACTCACATTCCCAGCCGTGAAGGTGAACATGGGCAGGAAGATAATGGCAAGTCTTCCATCTGGGACCTTAGTGCAGACAGCTGCCAGCACAGTCATGATGGCACCCGACTGCGAAGAAACACAGCAGGGATAAGTGAGCATCTTGGTGAGCCCCAGCTCCCAACAAAGGTCAACAACACCTATACATTTTCCAGAAAGTTTATTTGCCACAAAAGCTAGGTATGTATGATGCTTTCAAGCTTTTGTTACTGCTGTACAAAGTTACAGGCTAAGAAAGGGACTGTGAGTTCATCACAGTGACCAATAGAGAGCAATTTACTGTCCCCTGTGTATCAGCATCTGCCTTACAAGTAATTGTTAGGAAAAATAAAGTCATGAAATTTGCTTACACATGGGGAGAGTATCGTGCTGAATGAAATGAATCAGGAGAAGGACATAGAAAGATAGCACTAATTTGTGAGATATTAAAATAAAATCACCAAAAAAAAACCCCACATGTGCTAATACCCCAATACAACAGAAATGATAAGGGGGATAGTGCAGTTTGGACAGGGAACGGACCACTATGAAAATGATAGCTGGAATTGATCCCTCTGGACAAGAACTGGGTGCTGAAAGAGGGGGTAAGGTAAAGGAGTAAGGTAAAGTACATGGGTGTTGGAACATAGGAGACTAAAACTCAACAACATTTTAACTAACCATTATTTAATTAAAAAAAATTTTATTTAAAAATTGGAGTAAGCTAGATCTCGGTTATTTTGGGAAGAGGTATTTGAGGGATTTGGGAATGGGGGAACAAAGAACATATAAAGTACTTATGTAACCTAAAAATGATTCTTCAAAATTTATGTATTAGTGACTGACACAGGTAGGGTGCTTTGCATGCTGCTGACGTGGGATCAATCCCTGACATCCATATGGTCCTTGAGCACCACCAGTGATTCCTGAGTACAAAGCCAGGAATTAACCCCTGAGTATCATACCAGATGTGGTCCAAAAACAAAAGCAAAAATTATTCATCAATTAAAAAAGGAAAAAACCAACTTTATAGTAAAGAAGCTAAACAAGCTTATCTACTCATCAGATGGTAGTTAAGAGCTACAGTCATCCTGATCCTCTTGCTGTTAGGCAGGCCAGGGCTCCGTTCACAGAGCATTCCAACAAAAACATAGAACTGATCCCAAAGGAGCAAAGTAATGGAGTAAAGGCAGTGCCTGCACACTGTTCCTGCCAGGAGAAACAACAAAAGGGGCCAGAGAAAAGTTCCAGCATTTAGGAGACAAAAAAAGCAATGCAATCTATGACCTTGTGCAAGGGAAGACATTATCAGAATAATTGGCAAAACTGTCTTGCTCTACAGAGTATACCAATATTAAATTTCTAAAAATTGTTAACTATACTGTGGGATTTTTTTGGGGGGAGGCAGGGTTTTGGGCCATACTTTGTGGTGCTCATAAATTACTCCTAGCAGGCTCAGGGGGCCATATGGGATGCTGGGGATCGAGCACAACACACAGTGGGTTGGCAGTATGCAAGGCCAAAACCCTCCCCTCACCATGCTATCACCTTGGCCCCTACTGTGGGATTTATAAGATATATATGTATTTTTTGGATAAATACTGATACACAGCAAAATGCACAATGGATGCAGCCTATTCCCAAATGGCTCAGAAAAACATGGGTGCAGTGAGAAACATTGAGTGAAATGTGGCAAAATGAATGTGACATGAGTGAATGCAGTTCAAGAATGTTTCCTGGGGCCCAGAGAGATAGCACAGCGGCGTTTGCCTTGCAAGCAGCCAATCCAGGACCAAAGGTGGTTGGTTCGAATCCCGGTGTCCCATATGGTCCCCCGTGCCTGCCAGGAGCTATTTCTGAGCAGACAGCCAGGAGTAACCCCTGAGCACCGCCGGGTATGGCCCAAAAACCAAAAACCAAAAACCAAAAAAAAAAAAAAAAAAAAAAATGTTTCCCAAGGGCAACAGTGGGGATCTTTACAATGTAAAAACCAAAAATAGAAACTTTTTTAAAAAAATCTGGTGATCTTCAATTAAGCAATGATTGTATTATTACAAGAAAAATTGCGGGCCCGGAGAGATAGCACAGCGGTGTTTGCCTTGCAAACAGCCAATCCAGGACCTAAGGTGGTTGGTTCAAATCCTGGTGTCCCATATGGTCCCCCGTGCCTGTCAGGAGCTATTTCTGAGCAGACAGCCAGGAGTAACCCCTGAGCATCACCGGGTATGGCCCAAAAACCAAAAAAAAAAAAAAAAAAAAAAAGAAAAGAAAAGAAAAAGAAAAAAGAAAAATTGCAGACTATATAAGAAAACAAAGAACTGTATATGTATGTTATATAGAAATCATAAATGATACACATATGTAATCTTGCATTCTTTGAAAGGCATGTTTTAGACTAAGGATGAAAAGAACATATACAGAACACAAAGGAAAAATTTAAATAAAAAATGGGGAAAAGATCTGTATGATACTTAAAGAAGATGAACATATAACCAATGAGTACAGGCCAGAGGGGCATCTAACTTGGTCCCCTGAGCCCATTAGAAGTGATCCCTAAGAGAGAACCAGGAGTAGGCCTCAAGTACTGCCAGGTGTAAACCCCCTGCTTCCCAAAAAGGAGTGTATAAACATAGTCATTAAGAAAACAAAAATAGGGCCCGGAGAGATAGGAGAGATAGAACAGCGGTGTTTGCCTTGCAAGCAGCCGATCCAGGACCTAAGGTGGTTGGTTCGAATCCCAGTGTCCCAAATGGTCCCCCGTGCCTGCCAGGAGCTATTTCTGAGCAGACAGCCAGAAGTGACCCCTGAGCATCGCCGGGTGTGGCCCAAAAACCAAAAAAAAGAAAAATCACAGTGAAAAATCACTATGTACCTACTAAAAATGCCAAGGACTTGGGGACAGGAAGATGGCTCAGAGCTGGACTACATGCTTTGATTTGGGAGCCCTGGGTTCAATCCCTAGCACTACAATAGGTCTCCCATACACCACTAGGAGTGACCCCCTGAGCAGCACCAGGAATAGTGTTTGAGCACTGCTGGATATGACTCCAAGCCCTTAATAAGCAAAATGACTTCAAACTAAGTGTTTTGGAGGTACAAAGGGAAATGGATGGAGTCAAGACCACAAAAGCCAATATCACATGTAAACTAGAAAACTTTTTTCAGAAGTCTAGCTGAACTATTAAATAGTTAAAGTGTTTTTCAGAAATACTTACTGCACCAAGTGAAGGTCCATATCTTCCTGTGGCAACTTTACACATGTAACTGACAAAATTAGAAATGACACCTGAGAAACAAGTCACATTTTGGTCATGTCAGTGAGGCATGAAATAAACCTGTAGGTTTTCCCCTTGCATCCTCACAAGGGGGCAGCACGAAGATCCCTTCAAATTTCACAATTGTCATCTGACAAGGCAGCTCGCAGAGTGATGGCAGGGCATTGGTTTTACCTCTCATTTGCTTCACCTCAAATTCAAAGAAAACCAGTTTCCAAACTCCCCACCTGTCTGGATATTCTCAGAGCCAGGCTCCAGACACACTATAACTAGACTCTCTGAGGAATCTATTTTCACCCAACTCAAGAGAAGCGCATAGTACAGCCAGAGCAATAGCATAGTGGTAGAGCATTTGCCTTGCACTCGGCTGACCCAGGACAGAGAGTGATTTGAATCCCAGCATCTCATAAGGTCCCCAAAGCCTGCCAGGAGTGACTTCTGAGCACAGAGTAAAGATTAACCCGAGCACTGTCAGGTGTGACCCAAAAACAAAAAACTACAACAACAAAATATAAATAAAGAGAAGCGCCTAACCACAGAGCTAGATTCTGTGAACCTTCCCCCTCTGCTCTATGGTCATCTGAGTGGTTCTTTTATTTTGGGAGGGGGATACTGACAGTGCTCAGAAGTTACTCTGGCTTTGTACTCAGGAACAATTCCTGGCAGGGCTCAGGGGACCATATATGGTAGCAGGGACCAAACCTGGGTCTGCCTCATGTAGTCAAACACCCTACCTGCTGTGCCATCACTCCGGGCCAAATGTTGTTCATTTTTAAGAATTCCGTATATGGGCCCAGCGGCGTTTGCCTTGCAAGCAGCCGATCCAGGACCAAAGGTGGTTGGTTCGAATCCCGGTGTCCCATATGGTCCCCCGTGCCTGCCAGGAGCTATTTCTGAGCAGATAGCCAGGAATAACCCCTGAGCACCGCCGGGTGTGGCCCAAAAACCAAAAAATAAAAAAAAGAACTCCGTATATGGGACTGGAGAGATAGCATGGAGATAAGGTGTTTGCCTTACATGCAGAAGGATGGTGGTTCGAATCCTGGCGTCCCATATGGTCCCCCGTGCCTGCCGGGGGCGATATCTGAGTGTAGAGCTAAGAGTGGCCCCTGAATGCTGCTGGGTGTGACCCAAAAATAAAAACAAAAACAAAAACAGAACTCCCTATAGGATAGGAATTAACATCATCTGAACCAAACCCTTTGTATCCACAACATATTTAGAGCTGGGTAAGGGCTCTTATTTCACAAGCCAAAGGTACCACTTTCTTCAAGGTTTGATGTTTTGGTTTTTGGGTCATATGTGGCTATGCTGAGGGCATACTCCTGGCTCTGTGCTCAGGGGTTACTTCTGGAATGGCTCAAAGGACTATATGGGATGCCAGGGATCGAACCTGGGTGAGCCACGTCCAAGAGAAGTTGCCTGCCTGCTGTCCTATCACTCTGGCCCCTTGTCTTCTAGGTTTCCAGTAGCAGAGGATGGGAGTAAGGAGTTGACACTGATGACATGCTGCCTGGATCCTGGGGCAGATGTTTGTATTCAATCCACCCCTCTCGTCCTGCCTCACTCAGGCAGTCTCTACTGCAGCATCATGGTCAGTGAAATCGAAATAGACTTTCCATCTCCACGCTCAGAACTTATTTTTATTACAAGCAACACTGTCAAATACTGCTTTCCTTGATTTATTTGGAGAACTTTCACAGCATTTCTAGTCTCAGTGGACTGGCAGTATCCAGGAGTCCACGTAATGTCAGAGACTGAGCTCAGGCCTTCTTGCATGCCAGGCATGTATGTGACTTATGCACTATTTCCCTAGCGACAGTATTTTTTTTTTAAATAAATAGATGGCCAGGCTGAAGTTTTAGATTCTTTATCATTCTTAGTTTCACTGCTAATAAGAAATAAGTGTAACTTTACCAAGCAAATGCTCTACCTGAGCAGCTTATAGCCTATAGGAAAACAATGCCATTTCCATGGCTGGGTGGTTTCCTGGTAACATATATCCTTACAATGAAGTTGTAGAATACGCTCTTTTTAACAATCTGATTGAAAAGCTCTGATATAAAGCTCTCTAGAGCTAAACGGGGCTTAGGACTAATTAACCAGGATGACTGAGCAGTTTCAATTCTCAGTCACGAAATTTGGGATCCACTAATTCATGATATTGGGCCTAGAGCTTAGGCAGCCAAGACCAAGTAAGATAAAAATGATGAGTTGCAGGGGCCAGAGTGGTGGTACAAGTGGTAGGGCATTTGCCTTGCACACGCTGACTTAGGACGAACTATGGTTCAATCCCCCAGTATCCCATATGGTCCCCCGAGCCGGGGCGATTTCTGAGTGCGTAGCCAGGGGGGTTACCAGGTATGGCCCAAAAGCAGTCAGAGCTGGAGAGACAGTACAGTGGGTAGTCTTGCATGAGGCCAACTCAGGTATAACCTGTGGGACCCCATATGGTTCCCCAAACCCTACTAGGAGCTATTCCTGGGCACACAACCCTCAGCAAAAGACTTATTTTGTTTTGGGGCCACACCTGGTGATGCTCAGGGGTTAATTCCTGGCAGTGTTCTGGGGACCATATGCTAGGGATAGAACCTGAGTCCATATGCAAGGCAAGTGCCTAACATACTGTACTATTGCTCTAGCCTCTCAAAAGGACATGTTTTCCTCTACAGAAAATCTGAACCACTGTTTACCTTAATTCAAAATGAAACATATCTTGGTAATAATAGCTAAAGATAATAGAAACCTATCTATTACTAAATATAATAGAAGTGAGGGCCAGGAAGGACTGGTCCATGGTAGGAAGCTAGCCACAAAGAGTGGGGGGAGTACAGTTAGGACCACTATAATAATGATAGTTGGAAATGATTGCTCTGGACAAGACCTAGGTGCTGAAAGGAAGAAAGTCATATGCAATATTGTCCATTCAGTAACAATATTGCAAACCACAGTTCTTAAAATGAATAAGAGGTGCTCGCTTCGGCAGCACATATACTAAAATTGGAACAATACAGAGAAGATTAGCATGGCCCCTGCGCAAGGATGATACGCAAATTCGTGAAGCATTCCATAATTTAAAAAAATGAATAAGGGGAGGGAGGGAGGCAGGAAGGGAAGGAGGAAGCGTACAAGAGAAGAAAAATGTCTGCCATAAAGGCAAGCAGGAAGGATGGGAGGAAAGCTGTGGATGTTATTGGTAATATGTGCACTGGAAAAGAGATGGGTGTTGGACGTTGTATGACTGAAACTCAATCATGAACAACTTTGTAACTATATTTCATAGTGACTCAATTAAAAATTTATTAATTAAAGAAACCCTTAAGCATATTGTAATAATGTGAGAAAGTCAGTAAGAGGAAGCAAAGGTAACATCTCTACTACATACATATGATTTGAGAAGCAATAAGCACTGAACATTCAGCCCATGTCAAACACAGCCCTAACCCTCCCCTTATCCCTCTGCAAAGACCCTGAAATGAGTTCATGTTACCTGCAGACAAGTACATTGCCACAAACTGCTCCTGCCCCAGAATGTTCACTATGCTGGAGGAGAAGCTCCACAAAACATACATGTTGGCTGCCATGTGAAACAAGGAGAAATGGCTGAAGGTGGACAGCAACATTGGAGAACAAAGGACCTCTACAAGAGAAAGAGAAGCAGAGCCCGGTTATGGCAGAACACACACCACTAAAAAAATCCATCTTAGTGGCTTCTTTATGATTGTAAAATATAGTAAACATGGGAAACAAAAATAAAAACAGTCAAATCTTCATTGAAATTTCAGATCTCAAAGTGGTGAATAGTGGTGAATATCTCTTTTCATTTAGTGGGCAATCAATACAATTCTTTTTTGTTTTGTTTTGTTTTTTTCTGGGGGGGGGTGCCACATCTGTTTGATGCTCAGGGGTTACTCCTGGCTAAGGGCTCAGAAATTGCCCCTGGCTTGGGGGGACCATATGGGACGCCAGGGGATCGAACCGCGGTCCTATCTTGGCTAGAGCTTGCAAGGCAGACACCTTACCTCTAGTGCCACCTCTCTAGCCCCAATAAAATTCTTAATTCAATGACAAGTCCTTGGTCTTGCATTACAAAACTCAGATTATTAAACACAGTGGGAAGGGGACGAGGAATGAAGAGGGGAAGCAGAGGTGGCAGAGAGCTGGAAAGGTCTGAGACACCAGTGCTAGGAAGTGTCCCAACACTACATCAACACCATAAGCTTTGTGCATAATGCATAAACTACTCAACATCAGCACCATAAACTTTAATAAACTACTCAACATCAGCACCATAAACTTTAACACATTAACACTGTAACAATGTTAGTGAAACCATATTTTTTCTTTTGGGGCTGCACCCAGGTAGAGTTCAAGGTTTCTTCTGATTCCACTCAGGAGTGGCCCCTGGTCTATATGTGGTACCAAGTATTCAAACTAGGGTTGTCTGCATGCAAGGCAAGCACCTTAAGCCCTGTACTATTTCTTCAGCCCTCGATTTCAATAAAAAAAAAAGTCTTAGTTAAATGAATGCAATCTGTCTCTATGACAAAATAGGTTAGAAAAATAATTACATTGTTTCATTTTATAGATTAAGTTGCATATAGTTTCCTCAAAAGGTAAACTAATTAGGCAAACTTAGAGCCACTCTGAATCTTTTTGAGGGGGACTGGGGGGATATCACATGGCTGAGCTCAAGAGTTATTCCTAATTCTACACTCAGGAATCATTCCTAGCAGGGCTTGGGGGACCAATGGGGAGTAAGGGATCAAACCCTGATCAAGCACATGCAAGGCAAGTACCTAACCCACTGTACTATATTTAATCATCCTGGATATTAATTCATTACAATGTATTCCGGTATCCTTCATGTGTAAATTACGCTTTAGCAAAGCTATTGGAGGGAGTTTGGGGTGGGGGGGTCAGGATACCATCCAGCAGTGCTCAAGGACTTTCACTTTGACCCACCAACTTTTGCTTAGAACTACTAACAAGTAACAATTATTAACAAGTAACAAATTGTTATTAATAAGTAACCCATCTTGGCATAATATCTCAACACAAACCTTTCCTATTACCTTTACTTCAAGACAAAATCCTTTCTACATCAAACAAGTTGCACTTACTTGAAGCAGGATTTGAAGTGAAATATCTGATCATTGTCCGCTGTAGAGAAGGCACTCTCCATAAACAGAATACAAAGACATTTGCAGCTATGATACCTACAAAATAAATATGATTTGGGGAGATGAAAATAAGCATAAAGACAACCTGATCATATTTTCTACCAAAATAATAAAAAAGTATTATACGCTTGAAGTGAAATAAATGCTTTTAAAAGTCTCACAATTGTCACAGGTAACGTTAAAAAAAAAAAGGAGCCAGAGCGATGATAGCACAGTGGGAAGCATGCTTGCCTTGCATGTGGCCAACCCAAGTTAATCCCTAGCAACTCAGATGATCCCCAAGCCTTCTAGGAGTAATTTTTGAGCACAGAGCCAGGTGTAACCCTTGAGCAACACTGGGTATAGCCAAAAAAAAAAAAAAAAAAAAAACCTATTGAAAATTTGCAAATGTACTAGAAATTAACTTCCTTCACTCAGATTCATGTCACTGCTTTAGACCATTTGATTTTTCGTAATAATTATATTTATAATTGCATAAGTTTTTGCTTATGGTCAAACCAAGGGCAGAAACCATGTCAAGAATTAAATTCTTTGGTCAAAAGTAAAAGGGTACCTATTACCATTTAGGACAGTGATGGCTAACCTTTTTGAGCCCGAGTGCCCAAACTGCCACACAATGCCCGGTCCTCCCAATGGCCAGTCCGGCCCTGTTGCCAGGTGAGCAAAGCAGACACCGGCACACTCGCCTCCTGCCGCGCCACATATCATAATTGTGGACCTTCCCGTGTGCCAGATGCAAGGCCTTCGCGTGCCACAGCTGGCACGCGTGCCATAGGTTCACCATAGAGGGTTTAGAGTCACTCTGTTTCCATATCTGCTCATTCTGAGCAGACAGTGGAATTCCCAGTCTCTTTCGTTTTCCCTCTTTGGACACATAGGGAAAAATACTGCCCTTCACAAAGACACTACTATTACATTTTCTCCACTTTAGTATTTGAATGCAAGCAGCATTTCTTTCTTCAAAACACATTAATTGAATTGACTGCCTCAATTATATCAGGTGCTTTACTAGTGGTGACTGGGACAGCTACTTGTATATCACTATGGGAAACAGCTAGAACTCTTTTATAGATGCTGAGGGGGACAGTATGAGAGGAAAGGGAAAGAAGCCGTAAGTTCAGCCAGTGTATGCATGCGTGTGCATGTGGCATGTTTGTGTGAGTTCATCCATCTCAAATAGGGTCCAGACATCTGGATGAGGAGGAAGGAGTTTGTCAAAGAAAGGCACAGACTTTGGGAGTAATTCTAGAGACAAAGAATGGCCATGAGTGCTATATAGGGTGGGCCAAAAGAGGGAAATATCTTGAGTTTGGCCCTAGGTTCCATGCCCACAGAGAATCAGTCAAGACTATACATATATATAGTTCCACTCTAAAGTTCCACACAAAAGTAGGGACCTGAAATCTTGCATGCTGGATTGGAAAATGACAACGACTGGGCGAGTTCCACAAGTTACTCTCTGAAACGAATGATAAAAGGCACTCGACTGTGTGGATGGGTGAATGGGTGGATGGAGGAATGGCGGGATGGAGGGATGAGGGGATGGATGGATGGATGGATGGATGGATGGATGGATGGATGGATGGATGGATGGATGGATGGATGGATGGATGGATGGGTAGGCAAATAGAGAAACAGAGAGATATGCACACACACTGTAGAGAAGCATAGCACTTCTCTGACTAAGAAAGAACATTGAAATAACAGACCTGGGAAAAGAAGACAACCAAAGATGCAAAGCTAACAGCAGACAAAGAGATATCACTGGCAAGTTTGGTTTTGCAGAAGGAGAGGCTGTTTATTGTTCTGAAGCCAAATACAAGATATCTTTTTGATTAAATATCTTTGTTTTGGGTCAGAGATCACAATGGGTAAGGCACTTGTTTTGCAAGCAGCTAACCTGGGTTCAAGCGCTGGAACCAAATATAATCCCTGAGCAACACCAGAGCACAGAGCTAGGACTAGCCCCTAAACACTGCCATGTGTAGCCTCCAAAAACAAAACGAAACAAAAAAATCTATGAAAGTAAACAAAATTAACTTAGATGATACTGACAAATCCCTACAAAGATAAACTACTGAACAAATTCAAAACTAGAAAATTGCAGGGCCAGAGAAACAGCACAGCGGTAGGGTGTTTGCCTTGCACACAGCTGACCTAGGACAGACCGGGGTTCAATTCCCAGCATCCCATATGGTCCCCCAAGGACTGCTAAGAGCAATTTCTGAGTGCAGAGCCAGGAGTAACCAAACCGAGAGCCGCTGGGTGTGGCCCTCCCAAAAGAACTGAAATGTAGTTATCTATAACATAGACTGAATAAATTTTTTAAATCTTTCCATAAAGAAAAAGGCATAAAAAAATCACTTTAATATTACTGTTTTAGAATTACTGTAATAAATTGCTACTGTAAAAATTCAGTGGTCTAAATAAAAATGCATTCTGTCACAGCTCTGTATTCTGGAAGTTTGTATATTTCTTGTTTGGAGGCCATACTTGGCTCTATGCTCAGGGGTGACTCAAACAAAAGTTCAGGAGATCACTTTGGGAGTAAAACAGGGCCGGCCGTGTGCAAGGCAAGCACCATAATCCTTGTATCATGGCTCTGGCTCAGGGACACTAAGTTTAAATTCAAGTCAATGGCCACACTAGGCTTCCCATGAGTGCACTCATCCCAACTTCTTGCAGCTCTTAGTAATACTAGCATTGCTTAGTTTTATACACACCACTCAAACTCGGCTTCCATCTATTCATAAGGCCCTCTTTTCTGTACACTGCTTTGCCCTCACTTCAAGTTATAATAGTGTACGTAAATGGACTTAGGTACCTCTTAATCAAAAAAGCTCTTACAGGAACCATAAATATCTAGTGCCATCAGCAAAAACCCTGTTTCGGATAAGAAAACAAGCTTGAGTTTCTGGGTGAACATGACTTTTGGAAGAATCAATTCAATTTACTTCAAGTGATGAATTCTTTCAATAATTCACATCAATTTTTTCAACTTCCCCTCTCCCAAATACCAGGATCAAAAGGAACATTTCCCTATTTATTCTACGTAGTCAATATACTTTGCTATCAAAGCCAAAGACCTCAGGAGAAAACCGTTCCTTCTAAACAGAAATCTTCTGACTAGCAACCAAATTCAGCAACACAGAAAGAACTATAAACCATGACTAAGTTGAACTTAACCCAAAAAAGCAAAACTGGTTCAGTATATGATCAATAATGTGTTTCCATAGGTTAGACTCATAATTTTCCATTTGAAAACTTAGAACACAACTATAACAATCAAGAAAGTAAGACTTAAGGTTATACCAGCACTCTTCTATCTTTTTACCTGTATGGACTGGCAGTTATACCAAGGCAAGAGACCTCAGAGGTTTCCAAGCTCTCTACCTCTGTGGACCCAGGCCCATCTGTGGACCAGCGGGTGAAGTACCCAAAACAAAACATAGAGATCACGGTACAGAATTAGCAGTACAGAAGTATATCCATATAACAATATTAAAAATGGATCTTTAACAAGTGGATCTCTACAAGCAATGGAATAAATATGAATCTCTACTTCAAATCTAGGACAAAGATTAACTCAAACAACAGGGAGTGGAGAATTAATCCTGGGGTTAAGGCATATGCCTTGTATCCTAAAGGCTTGGGTACAGTCCCTGGAACCACAAGATCTCCAGAGCATTACCAGAGTAACCCTCACTCATGCAACAAGTCAAAAGTAATCCCTAAGTATCAGCAGGTGTGGTCCAAAGTTTAAATAAAAGATAAAATAAACTATCAAAGGAAAAATGCTTGTGCTCAATAACATTATTAAATGCCAGAGATAGTAACAGTGTTAAGGAACTTGTCTCGCACGTAGATGATCCCTAGTTGGACGCCCAGAACTGCCAGGAGAGCAGCAACTCTGTTTGAGAGTAACCCTCAGTCCAAAAAAACAGTATTATAACACTATTAATAAAGTGTGATACAGGGGCCGGGTAGGTGGCGCTGGAGGTAAGGTGTCTGCCTTGCAAGCGCTAGCCAAGGAAGGACCGCGGTTCGATCCCCCGGCGTCCCATATGGTCCCCCCAAGCCAGGGGCGATTTCTGAGCGCATAGCCAGGAGTAACCCCTGAGCGTCAAATGGGTGTGGCCCAAAAACCAAAAAAAAAAGAAAAAAAAAAAATAAAAAATAAAGTGTGATACAATAGGCAGTATTAGGGAGGATTTGCAAAATCATGCGCGTGCGTGTGTGTGTGTGTGTGTGTGTGTGTGTAGTACTGGCAGGTACAGAACTCTAAGAATACTAAGTGTATAATCAGCAGTTATATCTTGTTATTTCTTTATAAATTTTTCCTTCCTATTGGCATAAATGTTAAAGAACTTCAACATCTCCAAATTTCCCAAAATAACAAAGTCCAGAAAATATTGCACAAGTATTACCTTAAAGATCAGTCAGAACTGTCTTTCTGAGAGAAAATAGATAAATGAAACTGATTTGATGATGTGAATAATAATCTTTTATTTTTAATAAATAGCATGCATTTATATTTGGGCCATACCCATTGGTGCTCAGGGCTTATATCTGGCTCTGCACTTTAAGATCACTCTTGACAGGCTTAGGAGATCATTTGGGGTGCTGGGGTTTGAACCCAGGTCGACCACGTGCAAGGCAAATGCTGTACTATCAATCCAGCTACCTAACATGCATACATTTAAATCAAATTTTATTTGTTATTTATTTTGGTTTTGGGGCCACACCAGTGACACTCAGGGGTTACTCCTGGCTTTGCGCTCAGAAATAGATCCTGGCTTGGGGGACCATATGGGACATCAGGGATCGAACTGCAGTCCATCCTAGGTCAGCCGCGTGCAAGGCAAACACCCTACTGCTGCACCACCGCTCCAGCCCCTTAAATCAAATTTTATAAACAGCACAATATAGTAAACAGGAAATTGGCTTAAAATGGGGCAGATCTGAATTCTGAACATTGATGAGCTGCTTCTCTGAAAGTCAGTTTTCTTATCTGTGAAAAGGGAGATAACTACCCTAAAAAGAACCTGGTGAGATAGGGAAGAAATCATACTAAGTACCCTGCATAAAGAAGGTATTTAGCATTCCCTTTAGCTTTTCCTATCAGGGAGGCAACAATCACTCCCACCCCATTTCCCTGGCTAAGATTCCAAAGACAAGAGCATCTGCTTGTTAAGGAAATTCAAACGAGCTAATAACTGACCTAGAGCATCCTCAATACTTTGATGCAACAGTCTTGCTGGTATGATTACATAAGCCTGCAGATATAGACTGTCTTCTAATGCACTACTGCACCTGGTACACAAACCATTGACTGTGACATACTGTACCTTTGGGTTTGATTTTTCTTGCCTCGAATGGCTAAAACATGTAAGCTAAAACAAACCTGTCACTGTCCGCTGGCCATCACTTAGGTTATTCCACCACTTGTTAATCTAAAATAGAAGGAAAAGTGCATCTCACTGTAAGGTAAGTACTTTCAGGCTGGAAAAACTACAAGCCGGAAAGAAAATACTTCATGATTCATTTATAAAAATAGCTAGGGTACAAAATATTGGAAAGCTTAGGTGGTTACAATCATTTACACAGATCTTGATGAACTCTGTGACCTCCAATAAATTACTTCTAAACTTTTCTTTCATATACACAAAGGTCTATCAGATACAAATATCGACTAAGTGCTCACAACTTAAGTTTAAAAAAATTGGGGGTTGGGAGCAGAATGATAGCATAGTGGGTAAGGCATTTGCCTTGCACGCAGCTGACCCAGGTTTAATCCTCGGTATCCCATATAGGCCCCAGAGCCTGCCATGAGTGATTTCTGAGCACAGAGCCAGGAGTGCCCGCCAAAAGAAAATTTAGGTGTTGGGGCCAAAAAAATAGCACAATGGGCAGGGTGTTTGCCTTGCACACAGTTGACCCTGGTTCAACTCCCTCCCTCCCTCCTGGTATCCCATATGGTCCCCCGATCCTGCCAGAAACTATTTCTGAGAAGTAGGGTCTTGCCCAAGTGACAGAATTTTGAACAGAAGAGCCACAGTTAGAAAAACAGAGAGAATACTAATCTTTTCTTTTATGGCCACATTGGGTTGTGCTCAAGGCTTATTGCTGGCTCTGGGCTCAGGTATTAGTCCTAATGGTCTTGGGGAGGGCCATATGGAATGCTGGAGGATCATACCCAGGTTAGCATGCAAGGCAAGCATCTTAGCTGCTGTGCTATTGTTCCAATGCCATGAGAATCCTAGTCAGTTGGAACATAATCAAGTTTTGTCTATGGGTCACATCCAGCAGTTCTCAGGGAACCACGTGGTGTTGAGGATTGACCCAGGGTTCCCAATGTAAAGCAGGTGGTCCAGTTTTAGGAGTCATCTCCCGTGTTCCACACACTAACAATTTTTTTTTTTTTAATATGGAACGCTTCACGAATTTGCGTGTCATCCTTGTGCAGGGGCCATGCTAATCTTCACTGTATCGTTCCAATTTTAGTATTTGTGCTGCCAAAGTGAGCACCACACTAACATTTTTATGCATGAAATATGTCTAGGGTTTGATTTACACAATCAGTGTTGGGGAAGGAAAGGAACTAGAAGAAATAAAGTTGGCGATAGGCTGAATCTGAGAGTTGCAATATTTTATTTTTACTTTCCTACTTGTTTCAATTTTTCTATTATTACATTTTGAGAGCCAGAGAGGAAGTACAGTTGGTAGGGTGCCTTGTAAATGGCTGACCTAGGTTTAATCCCTGATATTCCATATGGTAACCCAAGCATTCCCAGGTTGAGCACAGAGCCAGCAATAACACCGGAGCATCATTTGATGTGACCCCAAAACAAAACCAGACCAAAAAATTTCTGGTGTTTTGCTTTTGGTTTTGGGGCACATGAACTGTGATCAGGGCATACTCCTGGCAACACTCAGGGGACTACATAGGATGAAAAGATTGAATCTGGGTCAGCTGCATGCAAGGGAAGAGCGTTACCTATTGTACCATCTCTCCAGCCTTTAAATTTGGCTTTAAAAAATACAAGGGGTACCATACAGTGCCAGAGGGTAAATCAGGATCTTGCATGCAAGTGCTCTGAACTGAATCAAGTTCTATCTTCTACAGAAAAACCAGGTTAAAAGCATGACAGATGAGGGGATGGAGTGACAGAGAGTACAGCAGGAGAAGCATTATTAGCTTTGTACATGGCTAACCCAGGTTCCAATTCCCAGCATCCCACAGGGTCCCCAGAGCCTACCAGTTATACCTAAATGCAAAGCCAGGAATAAGCCCTAAATACTAACAGGTGTAACAAAAAGTCAAAAGATTAAAATATAAAATTGAAACCACTATAGAGTAGTATTGTGAACCTTCAGACTTGCACACAGAGCAAGGGATACAGTAGAACCCAAGGACTTCCACTTCCCCATCGTAGGTAAGGATCTCTGCTACTTTCTTTAAAAAGCACAGGTTTTCTACTTTAAACCTACCATTTGTTTAACAAATCCACGGCAGTAAACAATAAGCAGCAATAAAAACCCATTCTTCGAGAAAGATCATGCATACTGCCAGGGTCATTTTTTACCCTTTGCAGCAACACTTGGATATCAATACCTCAGAGTACAGTACATGCAGTAATGCTCGACTCTCCAAGGCCTCCACTCCAGGCTTAGGGAACTGGTCATTTCTACCCTCCTCTCAAACACATTGTATGGTGGACTGGAGCAACAGTACAATGAGTAGGGCAGCTGCTTTGCAGCCCACCTAGGTTCGAACCCTGGTACTCCATAAAATCTTCCAGGCTCTGCCAGGATTGATCTCTGAACTCAATCAGGAGTAATCTCTGACTAGTGCCATGTGGGAACAAAGCCACAACAGCAAAAAATAAATCACACTGCATTGAATAAAGATCACTCCCTATTAGTCTCAAGATAGTTTTGGATACTGTCAGAAATAACTAAATACAATGACTAGGAGCCAGAGTGATAGCACAGGGGGTAGGGTGTTCGCCTTGTACACAGCCAACTTGGGTTCAGTCCACAGCATCCCATATGGTCCACTAAGTCCACCAGGAATAATTCCTGAATGCAGAGCCAGAAGTTACCTCTGTGTGCACAGCTGGATATGTTGCCCTCCCCCCTCAAAAACTCCAAAACTTAGGAATACCATGTGTACTACACATAGACCAATCTCATGTTGCCATGAACTAAAAATAAAAACACTTCATAGATAATCACAACTTTAACATCCATCTATGATCACCTAGAAAGAGCACTTACCTCCTTTCTGAAGTCTCCTCCCTTTTGTGGTCTTATGCTATCCAGCCAATCAGCTTTTATACCATCAAAATAACTCTGGACCCTGGACTTCAGTGCTTCATATTGCCAAATAGCAGCTGACCCAAAAGCACAGCCTGTAAACTATATAAAATAATTTCAAATTAAATTAATGAAAAATGCATAGTTCCAAGTAACACTTCATTGAACAAAACATCTAGTAGAGTGAAATCTCTTAGGTGAGAATATTTAATAGTTTCCCCTTTGATTAACTTCACAGTAGCCTAGGAAGTGGTGACAGCTAATGATATTCAAATAAAACTCAAAATATCAAGTGAGGGCCGGAGAGATAGCATGGAGGTAGGGCATTTGCCTTGCATGCAAAAGGATGGTGGTTCAAATCCTGGCATCCCATATGGTCCCCCAAGCCTGCCAGGAGTGATTTCTGAACATAGAGCCAGGAGTAACCCCTGAACACTGCTGGGTGTGATCCAAAAACCAAAAACCAAAAATAAAAAAGTGAGTATTACTTGAAATATTAAGATTTGGGGGCCCGGAGAGATAGCACAGCGGCATTTGCCTTGCAAGCAGCCGATCCAGGACCAAAGGTGGTTGGTTCGAATCCCGGTGTCCCACATGGTCCCCTGTGCCTGCCAGGAGCTATTTCTGAGCAGACAGCCAGGAGTCACCCCTGAGCAACGCCGGGTGTGGCCCAAAAACCAAAAACCAAAAAAAAAAAAAAGATTTGGGACCGGTGAGGTGACGCTAGAGGTAAGGTGTCTGCCTTGCAAGCGCTAGCCAAGGAAGGAACGTGGTTCGATCCCCCAGCGTCCCATATGGTCCCCCCAAGCCAGGGGCAATTTCTGAGCACTTAGCCAGGAGAAACCCCTAAGCATCAAATGGGTGTGGCCCCAAAAACCAAAAAAAAGATTATATATGAGATCCATGTTTCTCCAGGGCTTATATCACATAAAAAATAGATATTCAGAGCCGGAGCAATAGAGCAGCGGTAGGGTGTTTGCCTTGCACACAGCTGATCCAGGACGGGCCTCGGTTTGATCCCTGTCATCCAAGCCAGAGGCGATTTCTGAGCGCATAGCCAGGAGTAACCCCTGAGCATCACCAGGTGTGGACCCTTCAAAAACCCCCCACACACACAAACAACAGGTACAAAAATGCTATTATTTAATTTCAAGTCTTCTTTTTTGTTTTTGTTTTTCGGGCCATACCCTTTTGATGCTCAGGGGTTACTCCTGGCTACGCGCTCAGAAATTGCCCCTGGCTTGGGGGGACCATATGGGACACTGGGGGGATCGAACCGTGGTCCTTTCCTTGGCTAGTGCTTGCAAGGCAGACACCTTATCTCTAGCGCCACCTCGCCGGCCCCAATTTCAAGTCTTCTTATAATCATTCATGACCCAGATATTCAAATGCTTTCAATCCCCCTCCACTTTGTTTTGTTTTTGTTTTGGGCTACACCTGTTGTGTAAACAGGGCTTACTCCTGGCTTTGCATTCAGGGGTCATTCCTGGAGGACTAATGGGGATCAAACCCAGAGAATCTGTGTGCCAGGTAAGAACCCTACCCACTGTACTATCTATGTTCTAGCTCCTCTCCACCACTTTGAGAGAATCTGCCATAAAAAGTACATAAAACAGGGACCAGAGAGATAGCACAGTGGTAGGGCGTTTGCCTTGCAAGCAGCTGACCCAGGACCAACGTGGTTCGAATCCCAGCATCTCATATGGACCCCAGTAGCTGCCAGGAGCGATTTCTGAGTTGAGAGCCAAAAGTAAACCCTGAGCACCAGCAGGTGTGGGCCCCACAAAACAAAAACAAAAACAAAAAAGTACATAAAACACACTTTAGCACTGATACTCTAGTAGTAGTTTTAATACACTTCAGCAATAAGGCAAGTTATCTCCCGGAGATGTGAGCTCTTACCCCAACAGTGAAAAAAAAAGGTTTTATAAGAGTCCTTATAGGATAGGGTGAAGGATAAAAGACTGTTTCTTCAACAGGAGGAATCAAAGCGCTTCTTTTATATGCCCCACTCGTCCCTGAGTCTGTTCTTCCAGAGTCTGTTCTTCGAGGCTCAACCTTCCTGGGTGCTTTTCTGAATCCACATTTTTGTTGAAAAAAGAAGTTAAGCCTATAGAGAGAAATAAGAGGTTAGAAACAGAGCTCCATCTTGCTGTCATCAACTTGCCTGTACCATCCCTTCAGGTTTTTCTCCCTCTATAACCACAAGAAGCCAACCAGTTCCATTTCCTAATGGGGGGGAGGGGTCCCCTACTTGTGTCTTTGAAAAAGGCAAACCACAAGCCATAGCAACTTTAGAAAATATTAAGCCAAGGGACAATACTTGCCTTGCACATGGCCAAATACAGCCATGATTCATCCCGCAATCTGTGAATGGACTTGCTTTACTTGCACTATAGCAAGTTAAGGTAGCCCACTGGCCAAGTATGGCTTCTGACTAAAGAGGATTTGTTTTGGGGCTAAACCTAGCTATGGTGAGGAATAACTCCTGGCTGTGTTCAGGAATCACTCCTAGCAGTTTTGGGTACCTTACAGGATGCTGAGCATGGAACCCAGGTCGTCTGCATGCAAGGAAGCATACTACCTTCTGTACTACCACACCTAGTCCCTAAAGAGGGCGTTAAAACAAACCAATACATTATCATATTTGCACAAGATATATTAACATATTTGCACAAGAAAGTCTATCTTACAGGTTTTTCAAGAACTTTAGTATGAAATTTAAAAAAATGTTTGTTTTGGGGCCACACCTGGAGGTGCTAAGGGGTCACTCCGGGCTCTGCGCTCAGGTGGCAGGCTGGGGGATCATATAGGATGCCGGGAATCGAACCGGGGTCTGCCCCCAGGGTCTGTCCGGGGTCTATCTGTGCCCTTTCGCTATTCTATCGCTGCTAGAGCTCTTTTATTTTTTTTTTTCCAACCAGTCCCCGATTTTCTCTACGGTTTCTTCATTGTTCCTTACTGTTCTTTCCTTTAGACATCTCACCGCCCTGATCCTTTCTCTTCCCCATCCCAGCCTACATTTTCAACTGGGCTTTGGAACAAACAGCAGTAGCAGAAATGCAGTAATGCAGAAACTTCTCAGCAGAGTCCGAGAAACCGGGGCGCTTGCCCCGCAGGGAGACTTGCGGGCTAGATCCCAGGCCTACCGTGGTCTCCAGAGGGAAAAGAACCACCGTGGTCTCCAGAGGGAAAAGAACCACCAGCAGCACAGGGTAGGACAACAATTAAAGGACAACAATTAATGACCCAAAACCGCCCCGCCCCCAGAAAGAGAAAGAATTGTATCCGCAGACCCCACCCCAGGTGCTACACCTTAAGATACAACGTAAAGGGGACCGGAGCGATAGCACAGACATTTGCCTTGCAAGCAGCCAATACAGGACGGACCTCGGTTCGAATTCCGCCATCCCAAACGGCCCCTCGAGCATGCCAGGAGTAATTCCTGAGCAACGCCGGGTGTGATCTCCCGCCCAAAAAATGATACAATATAAAATACAATGCAAGGATTTCTCAAGAGCGTGCGCCGGCTAAACAGGTTCTTTCACTCTTCTAAATCTGTCTTGGGTTGCGAGGACTGGGGTGACGCCAGCAACGCCCCACAAACATCCTATGGACACTCCCAACACTCCAGAAGCTACTTTCAGATCAGCTCCAGCCCACAGAAGCCTCAATACTCTACTCTGGGTTCCAGCTGTCGGAATAAAATACCTCACATTTCTTGCTACCGTCAGATAGAATGGACCGAACTCCTCACCCGTCTAACCAAGTCCCAAACTAGGAAGTTTTGATTTTTTTAAATAAAGGAAACGCTGATTTGAAAGCGCAGGGATAAAAATACCCATGAGAAATGTTGGCAACATTCGAAGGGCTTCTCGATGGATAACCTAGTTGTTCTCATGCAAAAAATAAAATAATAAAAGGGCAATAACTATTCCACCCTTCTATAGTTGTTTTTAGCTCGGGAAAATCAAAGGAAAATCTGCGTCCCGGATCAGCTGGAAGCCCGAATTCTGGAAATCTCCATTCCAGAGCAGAAAATCCTCCTTGCAAGATGCCAAGGCGAGATCGCGCCCGCCTTGGGCTCCTCTCTTTCTTGCAAAGCCAAGAGGGTCCCTGGGGGGTGGCAGGGCGGGGGGAAGGAAGGAAGAAAAGCTCAGCAAAGCTGGGCCACTGCTCCCTTTTTGCAAAAAAAATAAAATAAAAAGGGGGTGACTTCTCCGCCAGGCCAGATTCCAAGGCGTGGCGAGCAACGAGCCCCCCGAGATCGGCTCCCCTTTCCGCCACGTCCCTTCCCGAGGACCCCCGAGGCCGAGACAGAAGCCGGGGGCCCAGGGGAAGGCAAGGGGTGGGCCGGGCGCAGCCCCAGGATCCCGGCACGGCCTCCGCCTCCGAGGCGAGAAGCCCAGACAGGCGGCTCTTTACCTGCGTCCGAACAGCCGCGGCGAGGCCAGGGCCGCTGTGAGCTCGTCGGAACCCGCCGGCGGAGCCCACCCGCGACCGCAGCCCCAGCCTCTTTGCGCCCAGCCGCGCCACGCCATCTTCCCAACCTCTGCCCCACCATGGCCCGACCTTCCCGGACCCCTGCCGGAACCACTTCCGGGGCGCAGAGAGGACCATAGAGCGCCGGCCGTATAGCCTAGAGCGCCGGCCGTAGCTTAGAGCGCCCCCGTATGGCGAAGGCCTATTGGCCGCCGCCGCCGCCGGAAGCCTCGGAACAGCTAAAGATCGGAATCTCGGAGAGCATCTGTTCTTCCCCCCCCACCCCCGCCCCCAATCCTCCACCTATCCTAAACGCTGAACCTGAACCTGCTAGAGGTCCTGGGGGTGTTGGGAAAGGGAACAAAACAAAATAAAACAACCAAAGCGAAAACGAGCGTGTATTGACTAATGCCTGGACCGAGTGATTGTGGTTAACCCTGCACAAACATACTTGACATAGATGTTAACACTGTTTTAGTGTGTGTGTGTGTGTGTGTGTGTGTGTGTGTGTGTGTGTGTGTGTGTGTGTGTGTGTGTGTGTGTGTGTGTGTGGTTATAGAGGAGAGAAAGAAGCAACATTGCAATGCAATGTTTCTTTAATTGTTGTCATTGATTGTTGTTCTTTAATTGTTGTCTTTTCTGCAGCTCACCATTTCAGGTTAGGACACACTTTAAAAGACATTTTTGGCGGGCCCGGAGAGATAGCACAGCGGCGTTTGCCTTGCAAGCAGCCGATCCAGGACCAAAGGTGGTTGGTTCGAATCCCGGTGTCCCATATGGTCCCCCGTGCCTGCCAGGAGCTATTTCTGAGCAGACAGCCAGGAGTAACCCCTGAGCACCGCTGGGTGTGGCCCAAAAACCAAAAAAAAAAAAAAAAAAAAAGACATTTTTGGGGATCTGAGCTATATCGCACATTGGGGAGGGCATTTGCCTTGCACGTGGCCGATCCGGGTTCCATCTCCTATTATACTTTATGGTTCCTCAAGCTAGCCAGGAATGATTTTCTGAACCCAGGTGCTAGGAGTAACCTCTGAGTGCCGTCTGTGTGGCCCCCAACAAAACAAACTAAAAATACACCTTTCCCCATCCTGCCCCCCCCCATGACCCCTTTCTTGTGATGTCCAGGAAGGCCCCACACATGCTGACTCACAACTGGGGCTCAGATCTGGTAGGACTAGGGGATCGAACTCTTGGCCTCATACCTGAGCCAAATTCTCAAGCCCTGAGAAAGACACCTTAGAAACAAAATCTGGGGCAGGAAACACAGCACAACAGAATGAAGCCATGCAGGAAGCCAATGTATGAACCCTTGTGCATAGTCTGTGGATTATTACCCAGAATGAACCCCCAAGAACTGCTGGGTGTAGCTTCAAAACAAAAAAAATTTCAAATAAGGGGAGGGCACAGAGCACAGCAAATAGGGCATTGCATTTGGCCAACCCTGTTCAGGCTCCTAAGCCCTATCAGTGATCCCTGAGTGCAGAAACAGAAGTAAGCCATGATGACCCAAAAACAGACCCAAAAATTTTTTTCAAATCTTTTTTTTAATCTTAAATAAAAAATAAGTTTCTAACTGAAATGCAAACTTGTTCACCATACAGTTGCCTTATTTTCTTCTAATCCATGGGCCCCTCCATACTCTACCTGCAATCATACTTAATAACTTTTTCTAAAGTCTTTCTCTTCTTTCTGGCTTCAACCTAGCTAACCAGTCTGGATCCTCACCTTCAAGAAAGAAAAAGTTTTTCTCCACCTTCTTAGTTTTCTTGGTTAGGTCAGAAAATTAAACCATCATATTAATGGAAGAAAAACATGTTTTGTTTTGTTTTTGGGTTTTTTTTTTTGGGGGGGGGGGTTTTGTGGGTCACACCCGGCAGTGCTCAGGGGTTATTCCTGGCTCCAGGCTCAGAAATTGCTCCTGGCAGGCACAGGGGACCACATGGGGCTCCGGGATTTGAACTGATGACCTCCTGCATGAAAGGCAAACACCTTACCTTCATGCTATCTCTCCAGCCCCTTTTTTTGTTTTTTTTTTTTGTTTTTTGTTTTTGGGTCACACCCAGCATTGCTCAGGGGTTACTCCTGGCTGTCTGCTCAGAAATAGCTCCTGGCAGCCCGGGGGACCATATGGGACACCGGGATTCGAACCAACCACCTTTGGTCCTGGATCGGCTGCTTGCAAGGCAAACGCCGCTGTGCTATCTCTCCGGGCCCGAGAAAAACATGTTTTTTTAACAAGTACATGGGAGTTTTCACAAGAGTACAAAGACAACAGTGATCAGAGCAGGAACTGTTTTGGCTTTGTTTGGGGATCACATCAGGCGATGCTCAAGGTTTATTCCTTGCTCTGCATTCAGAAAATACTCCTGGGGGGAGGGAGAGAGAGCACGGTGGTAGGATACTTGCACATGGCTGACTTGGGACAGATTGGTTCAATTCCCAGCATCCCATATGATAACCCCAGAACCTACCAGGAATTATTTGTGAGCACAAAGCTAGGAGTAACCCCCCCCCCCACTGAGCACCACCAGGTGTAGCACCCACAAAAAATAAAATATTCCTGGCATTGCTCAGGAGACCCTATGAGATGCCGGAAATCAAACCCAGTTTAGTTACATGCAAAGCAAAAGCTCTACCCACTGTACTATCAGCCTCTCATGCTTAGCACTTTATCACTTTACAATTTAAGAACATGTCAGCACATACCTTTTCCTGCCCCTATACTCTTTCCCACCAGAGGCAGCTATCTAATCCCACTGCAGAATGCAGGCAGGCACAACTCTGGCAGAGTGATGACTGTGCAGGAGCTGTCATACTTCATCCAGGAGTGCTCTCTTCCAAATAGAGACCTCAGTTGGTCAAATGTCTCTGCCTCCGCCTCTTCTATTCTGCCACCTTTCAAAAGTAATAAAAGGAAGAACGTGTGTGTGAGAATTTAGTCAACTCAGAGTTGTATGGGAAGGAGTCAGGACCTCAGGTTGTTGTAAGGAAGGTCATTGGCTACTCAAAGAACTGGAGGTGTGTTTGGCACCATCTCCTGCTTCTGCTAGCAATGGTACAGATGCCACAGGTTCATGTCCTCTTGGGAACATTTTTCCTGTTCCTACCTGCATCTTCTTCATGGAAAATAATCTAGCAGGGAGACATACCCTATAGTACTTATTGTCTGTTACTGGCATGATGCTGGGGCGGGGGAGGTCCTTGCCTTACAGTGCTCAAAGGACCATAGAGTGCGAAGGGTCAGACAAGCATCCAGAGCAGTCCACTGAGCCATGTCCCCAAATCCACACTGTGGACTCCAACTCTGAAGTGGCTCTGCAGAATTTTTAGAGCAGAGACCTCTTTAACCAACAAACAGGAGGAGTTGTTTTTTGTCCACAAAAATATTGCCTGGCAATATAGGTTGATAAGTGTTAGGATTTTATGAAATGAATGTGGTGCTAATTGGGCACAAGGCATAATAAATGCATATGGGTCCAAAATGATAATACTGTGAGTAAGATGCTTGCCTTGTAAGCAGCTGACCTTAGTTCCAACCCTGGCACCCCATGGTCATCCAAGCTGCCAGGAGTGACCCCTGAGCATAGAGCTAGGAGTAAGCCCTGAAGTTTCTTAAAAGTTTCCCAGACCTTGAAGGTATAATAAGCATCAAACCTGTAGCAGCTTCAAAGTTTATTTATCTCGTTCCCCTTCCTTCTCAGATACCGCTCGCCCTCAAATTCCCAGGCCAAAGCCTCCTTGTTATGAAGGCCATTCTGTTTTTCAGCCCAAACAGTATCATACCAGATAAGGAGGGGGAGGGGGATTAGGTCTTAAATGAGACGTGTGACACCTGTGTAAGGGATGGATGCAGGAAATAAAAATGAAAATTGAACCAATTATGTATACTGTGGAAAAACTGTTTCAACCAATGAAATACTTAGCCTTCTGAAGCCTATTAACTCTATATAACCTGCCTGTTAGTTTCATACAGGGCCTTTGTCTTATGATAGAGTGCCCCAGCTAGCTGGAATAAACTCCCTTTTTCATTTTACATTATCAGAGGTGGTCTTTGATTCTCAGATTATCTGCTCGGATCCTAATACACGTATTTATCATTGATCAAGAATGTAAAAAAAAAAAAAAAGAATGTCACAAAACGGGCTGGAGAGATAGCACAGTAGTAGAGCACTTGCCTTGCATGTAGCCAAACCAGTATGAACAGTGGTTTGAATCCTGGCACCCCGTATGGTCCCCCAAGCCAGCCAGGAGCAATTTCTGAGCAGAGCCTCTGGGTGTGACCCAAAAAGAAACAAAAAAAAAACATCTCCTTGACATAGCAGATTATATTAGATGTGAGATGTCTAGCATGGAGGTTAAGGCGTTTGCCTTGCATACAAAAGGATGATGGTTCCAATCCCGGCATCTCATATGGTTCCCTGTGCCTGCCAGGAGCAATTTCTGAGCGTAGAGCCAGAAGTAACCCCTGAGTGCAGCTAGGTGTGACCCCAAAAAATGTGAGATGTCTCCAACTTTCTCTCCTCTCTCTCCTCTCTCTCCTTTCTCCTCTCTCTCTCTTTCTCTCTCTCTCTCTCTCTCTCTCTCTCTCTCTCTCTCTCTCTCTCTCAGCTTTGAAGAAATCTTTTTTCTCTTGAACATGTATTCCGCTCTTTCCCCTCACACATTTCTAAGTAAATTCATTTTAACAAAACAAATTTTCTGGAGAGGCCAGAGCGATAGTACAGAGGGCAAGGTGTTTGCTTTGCATGCAGCTAACCCTAGTTCAATACCCGCTATCCCATATGGTCCCTGAGCACCACCAGAAGTAACCCCTGAGCATTGCTAGTGCAGCTCCAAAACAAAAGCAAAAAGGTGGAGCACAGCAGGTAGGGCATTTGCCTGGTATGAGGCTGATTTGAATTTGATCCTCCGCGTACCATTTGGTCCCCCTAATCCTGAGCACAGAACTAGGAGTAGCCTCTGAGCATCACTGGGTGTGGCCCACAGACAAATAAACAAATAAACCAAAACAACTAGTTTGCTGGGGCTGGAACCTATTATAGCATAATGGGTACTATAATACAATGGGTACCCTTGCTTTGTACATGACCAACTCAGATTTGATCCCAACATCCTGTGTGGTCTCCTGAGTCCACCAGTAGAAATTTCTGAGTATAGAGACAGGAGAAACCTGAGCACCACTGATGTGGCCCCCAAACCAAAATTAACAAAACTGGGCCAGAGCGATAGCACAATAGGTAGAGTGCTTACTTTGGCTGACCAGGACGTACCCAGGTACAATCCCTGACATCCCATATGGTCCCCTAAGCTTGCCAGGTATAATTTCTGAGCGCAGAACCAGGAGTAACCCCTGAGCAGGAGTCACCCGAGTGCCGCTGAGTGTGGTCCAAACCCTCCCCGACAAAACAACAAAACTATTTTGCTTTGCACATACATAAATTGCATGTTTTGTTTTTCCTTATTCCAGAAGGAACAGTGTGTTCTTTCAGTATGTGCAGCAATATAAACTGAGACCAAATCTCTGAGGGTAGGTCAGTCTCAGAAAACTTTGTGGTTCAGTTTGTCATTCAATAATTTTCTTTAATAAAACTGAGTTTCTTTTCTTTTTTTTTTTTAACTTTGACCAGTTTTCAACTTCTTCAATGTTCTTTGTATACATAGCTAGTTCATGCCAAGTTTCTGATTTGTATTTATCCACCCATAGCTCATCTAGACTATAAATCTATTCTGAGAAAGATAATTTTCCTCCTTTTCAAGCAGAAAATTTGCCACTTCTGGGCCCGGAGAGATAGCACAGCGGTGTTTGCCTTGCAAGCAGCCGATCCAGGACCAAAGGTGGTTGGTTCGAATCCCGGTGTCCCATATGGTCCCCTGTTCCTGCCAGGAGCTATTTCTAAGCAGACAGCCAGGAGAAACCCCTGAGCACCGCCGGGTGTGGCCCAAAAACCAAAAAAAAAAAAAAAAATTGCCACTTCTTTTTCTTTTCTTTTCTTTTTCTTTTTCTTTTTTTTTTTTTTTTTTTGGCCACACCTGGCAGCAGTCAGGAGTTACTACTCCTGGTTCTGCACTCAGGAATCAATCTTGGCAGACTCGGGGGACCATAGGGGATACTGCGGTGGATCAAACCCGACTCGGCCGTGTGCAAAGCAAATGCCCTACCCACTTTGCTATAGCTCTGGCCCCAATGTGTCATTTCTGAATGTGTAAAAACATTTTTTTCCTTCTGCAACTTGAGTCATTCACACCAACTGATGTAGCATGATTGTAGAGATGCCTGCATTCACTGAAAAATCATCAGACAATGGATCTATCTACTCTGTTAGCTTGTGGAAGACAGCTTTGATCTAAGATATGTTTCTAACACCTTAAACTTTCACAGTTCTCAGCCATAGTACACAGTCTGCATCACATTAAAGTATAATTCTCTTTTCAGGGGCTGCATTATTACTTGGGGAGAGTAGTAAAGTTGCTCAAGTTCTTCTTCAGATGGAAGAGCAGAACTCACTATGCCCTGTCCTGGCTCAATGTTGAACCTCTCAGAGATCCCTCTTTTTTTAACTTTGAATTCACTCACAGTGGTAATCATTGTGGTGGACACAGTCAACTTGAGACATAGTTTATAATTATTTGGGGACACATCCTACTGTGCTACTTCCAACTCTGTGCATAAGGATCATGCCTGGCTAAGCTCAGGGGACCATATGTGGTACTAGGGATCTAACTAGAATAGACCACATGTAAGGCAAGTATCCCACCACCTATATCATGGGATGGATTTTAGAAACTATCTCTGATCTCACAGGCACCCTGCTCTATAGGCATAAAAAGAGCAGGCTGTTTAGGGGCCAGCGGTTTAACTCAAGTAGTAGAATGTTAGGTTACACCTTATTATACCTAAAACAAAGATCATCCTGGTTTCTTTGTATGTTTGTTTACAACTTGAATTTACCCCCAAATAGAGATTGTCTTACTTGTAAACCTGGGTGAGTTTACTGCCTCACCCAGTGGTGGTCCCTGTACTCAATAAAAACAGTAGTCTGGGCCCGGAGAGATAGCACAGCGGCATTTGCCTTGCAAGCAGCCGATCCAGGACCAAAGGTGATTGGTTCGAATCCCGGTGTCCCATATGGTCCCCCGTGCCTGCCAGGAGCTATTTCTGAGCAGACAGCCAGGAGTAACCCCTGAGCACCACCGGGTGTGACCCAAAAACAAAAACAAACAAACAAAAAAAACCAGTAGTCTGGCAGGCAGGAGGAGCTCTATACTAGGTAGAAGACTGCCAGACTACACGTGTTTTACCCTCAGCCTGCTCTGGATAGTTTCTTGTTCGACCCTGATTCAGACTCATTCACCTGGGACTGAAGATACAGTGCATGGGTGATTTTACAGTGGAACACATGCCTATCAGATGCAAGGCTGTACAGTTTTTTTAGGGGGTGGGCCACATCCTGATGTGCTATGGGCTTACTACTGGCTCTGCACTCAGGAATCTTTCCTGGTGGTGCTTTAGGATCTACATGGGATGCTGGAGATCGAACCAGGTTGGCCACACAGGTTTGGCCAGGCTAACACCCAAACATTCTCCAGCCCATCAGGGCCTAGTTTTGATCTCAAGCAGTGAATAATCCACCAGTTATAGTCCTGATGGCTCCTAAGAATCACTGGGTGTGACCCTCAAATTGAAAAATGGACAGTTACAAGCAATGACAAGCAAGAAGTTCTGTGATTACAACATATGTAGAAGGTGCTATGGGAGCTTAGGGATAGGGAGAAAGAATACAGTTGAGATCTGAGGGGGAGGCAGGAAAGACATTTTCAGAAAACATGTGGTACACCAAGAGAAGGGCTGGAATATTCTCAGTGGGCACTTGTGGTATCTTGTTTGTTTTTTTGGAAAGTGAAAGTCTGGGATTTGTTTTTATCTACTTTGCAAGTTAATAACTTGTAATGGCTTGTGGGAAACAGGAAACTGCCAGCTAGAATCTGAGACAAAATCTTTTTTTTTTTTTTTTTTTTTTGGTTTTTCGGGTCACACTCATTTGATGCTCAGGGGTTACTCCTGGCTAAGCACTCAGAAATTGGCCCTGGCTTGGGGGGACCATATGAGACGCCGGTGGACCGAACCGAAGTTCTTTTTTGGCTAGCGCTTGCAAGGCAGACACCTTACCTCTAGCGCCACCTCGCTGGGACCGGAGACAAAATCTTTTAATGCTTCCACTAGTAGCAGGATAACCATCCCTGAGAATCTGAGTGACAATGCCAGATGCATGTTGATTATGCAGTGAGTTTGCCTGGCAACTGGCTAACACTGAGCTTGGGAGTTCCTACCATTTCTTTTTTTTTTTTTTTTTTTTTTTTTGGTTTTTGGGCCACACCCAGCGATGCTCAGGGGTTACTCCTGGCTTCTGCTCAGAAATAGCTCCTGGCAGGCACGGGGGACCATATGGGACACCGGGATTCGAACCAACCACCTTTGGTCCTAGATCGGCTGCTTGCAAGGCAAACGCCGCTGTGCTATCTCTCCGGGCCCGAGTTTCTACCATTTCAATGGAAATGGTGAGCAAGCCAGCAACCTTGAAAGATCCAGCCCTCTTCCTTCAGATCAAATGGAGGCAGTTTTGCTGGTAGCTTTGCATTTTATTTTACTTGGCTGCCCAAAGAAATCCCCTAGACCTGCAGCTTAAACAAATAAGATGAAGGCCCAAATATGGGTAAGTCCTGCTAAAGGATCTTTTCTTGCTGCCACAGGCAGAGAAAGAAGTCACACTCTCTGGACATCTCTTCGTGGGGAAGAATTGGTGCCATGGGTTGAACCTGGACTGCCTGCTTGCAAAGCTGACATAGTAGCCCCTCCATTTTGAGGTTGGAGTTGAATGTGGAGAAAATTGAGCCATCCTGGTTGAGGATAGAACAAGAATCAGAGTTGGGGCAATAGTACAACCGGTACGACACTTGCCATACACATGGCCAACCCAGGTTCAGTCCTTAGCACCACATTTGGTTCCCCAAGTACCGCCAGGAATGTGCCCTGAATGTAGATGTAGGAGTAAGCCCTAAGTCTCAGCGGCGCAATTGAAAACCAAAATAAAAAATAAACAACAGTCATTATCACAAGGCAAGCACCTTACCCATAGTAATATCTATCTGGCCCAAACACTCAACATATAATTCAAGTCCAGTCAAAAATAGATGGGAAAGAGTTCTTGTAGCAAGATTACATAGATTCCCCCAAAATATGTCTTTATTTACTATATGATCTCAGATTTCCAAGGAACAGACATCTATTTTCCTTTGATTCATTAAAATGCTGATGCAGGGACCAGAGAAAACGTGTATTGAGTAAGGTGTTTGCCTTGCAAGCGGCCAGAAGTCCAATGTGGTTCCCTGAGCCTCACCAAGAGTGATTTCTGAATACAGGGCTAGAGTAACCTCTGAGCATTGTCAGATGTGATCCAAAACCAATTTTTTTTTTTTTTTGGTTTTTGGGTCACACCTGGCGGCGCTCAGGGGTTATTCCTGGCTGTCTGCTCAGAAATAGCTCCTGGCAGGCACAGGGGACCATATGGGACACCGGGATTCGAACCAACCACCTTTGGTCCTGGATCGGCTGCTTGCAAGGCAAATGCCGCTGTGCTATCTCTCCGGGCCCCCAAAACCAATTTTGTAAATAGAAAATAATTTTTGATGCAGTGGCCAAAGATTAGACCTTTCCTTCTCTTAATATTCTTATCCTTATATATATGTACATACGTACACACATATATGTATATATACATGTATATACAAAGAGAGAGAGGGTGTGCTGGGATCAAACCCAGTCTCTCAATACTTATAGAGTAAGTGCTCTACCACTGAGTTATATATCGGCCCCTCTCTCATTACGAATTTTTGGGATTCTTTTTCACTTTTCCTTTTATGTGATGATGTTTAGGGCTCACAGACTCAGCTGTGATATTTGCATACTTAGATGCTATGCCATGAGCATCCACACTTGTGGTTCCAGGAATTGCAAAAAGCAGGGCCAAAAATAAAAATGAGTTCAAACTCGTGGCTTATGCTGCCAATATGTGCGTGTGTGTGTGTGTGTGTGTGTGTGTGTGTGTGTGTGTGTGTGTGTGTGTGTGTGATATCCCTAGACCCTTGTACACCTCTCTATTCTTCCCTATTTTGGATGACAATTGTTTAGAGACACAATGTTTAAATAATCTGAGATTCAGGCTGGAGAGAGCACAGTGGGGAGGGCATTTCCCTTGCCTGCAGCCAATTTAGGTTCAATCCCCGGGACTTCATATGATCCTCTCGTCTAGACTGGAGTGATCCCTTAGTCCAGAGCCAGTAGTAAGCCTTGAGCACCACTGGATGTGTGTCCCCATCCCCACCAAAGGAAATAAACGAACAAAAAACATTTTGAGATTTTTGTCGGGTATTAAAGGGAGAACTCAAAAGTGAGATGGCAGTACAGGCTGGGGTTTTACCAGTTCAGATATGCAGGGACATAAACTGGCCAGAAAGGGGCAAGATAAGGCAAAAAAAGAAGTCTAGTTGCTAGCAACAATAGTATTTGCAGTACTGTTAGATTTAGCGATGCTAAAATATCTTCCCCTTAGAACCTACAGAGCTGCCTCCCTAAGAGGTTAGACTTTCCAAAAAAAATTGGTGACCAAATTCAATGCCAAACATTAACTAACCCTGCAAACATTCTTTAAAAAAATCATTCTAAAACCTAACTGTCTGGGACCAGAGAAATAGCATAGAGGTAGGGCATTTGCCTAGCATGCAGAAGGATGGTGTTTCGAATCCCGACATCCCATATGGTCCCCCAGCCTGCAGGAGCGATTTCTGAGCATAGAGCCCAGAGTAACCCCGGGTTACTGCCGGGTGTGACCCAAAAACCAAAAACAAACAACTCTAACTGTTCAATCTAAAAAATGGAGCTGCTCAATATGCTGAATGCATGCTTTGCATGCAGGTGGGCTGAGTTTGCTCCCTGAGCTTCATTGCTTCATTACCCCCCGCCTTCAGCACTGCTAGGAGTGACTGCCAATTAAAGAACAGAGGTAGCCTTTGAGCACAGGTGGGTGTGATCCAAAAATCAAAAATAAAATTCAAACAATGATAATAAACTGAGCTGTTGAAATGAAAGCTAAGCTTGATAGAATCCTTATAAAATCTGGAGTCAGGGGCCAGAGCAATAGCACAGCGGAAGGACATTTGCCTTGCATGCTGCTGACCCGAGACAGACCAGGGTATGATCCTTAACACCCCATATAATCCCCTGAGCCTGCCAGGAGCAATTTATGAGCACAGAGCCAGGAATAGCCCCTGAGCACCTCTAGTAGTGCCTTTTTTTCAGGTTAATATACTTCTGTGTAACAATGATTTAAGTTATGAAGCAGGTCAGGATGGGGGCAGGTACCCCACTGCTTTGAGGACATTTTTTTTTGTGGTTTTTGGGTCACACTCGGCAGTGCTCAGGGGTTATTCCTGGCTCCAGGCTCAGAAATTGCTCCTGGCAGGCACGGGGGACCATATGGGACGCCGGGATTCAAACCGATGACCTCCTGCATGAAAGGCAAACGCCCTACCTCCATGCTATCTCTCCGGCCCCTTTGAGGACATTTTGTAATCTCTGCTGCCCCCACTGAAATCTACATCGGGGTTTGGTTGGCAGTGTTTTGCATAATTTTATCTTTGATATGGCATATATATTTTGAGGAACAAGCAAGGATCTAAAATGTTTTTTTAGTTTTTTTTCAGATACAAATAATAGGAATGTTTTCCTCCAAAAAGATTTTGATTCTCTACTAGAAATCTCCATCTACCAATGATTTAAAGAATAAATTACCTGTTAAACACCTAAAGTAACTAATCTAAAGTCTTTCCAAAGTTGCTTTTATTTCACTGTGCTTTTAGGTGAATATATGATGAGAAATTCCACATTAATGATTGTGGATTTTATCACAAAAATAAAATGAAGGACCTCAACTTGCATCAGCAATGTATCAACTAGTTTGAATGTATTTCTATTCTGTTGATTGTCTTTAGATGATGTCAAAAGTAAGAAATATAGTATCTTTTTTTTTTTTTTTTTTTTTTTTTTTTTTTTTTTTTTTGTGGTTTTTGGGTCACACCCGGCAGTGCTCAGGGGTTACTCCTGGCTCCATGCTCAGAAATTGCTCCTGGCAGGCACAGGGGACCATATGGGATGCTGGGATTCGAACCGATGACCTCTTGCATGAAAGGCAAACGCTTTACCTCCATGCTATCTCTCCAGCCCCAGAAATATAGTATCTTGAAGGTTACATGTACAAGAACTTCTATATACATATATGCTTTTTGAAATTTATTTTATGAAAATGCATCATATAGTTGATTATAATACATTTATTTTCAGATAAGTGAAAGCAAAGTGACTAAAAACATAGGAACAATTAGGAATAAAAAGGAAGATAGTTTAAAAAGAGAAAAATGTAAAATAACAAACATTTGTCAAAATTATTGTATTTATGTATTATGTATTTATGAAGTCACTAAGTCAATAATATAATGGCAGTAAGATCTTGTTAGCTGTCCATTCTGTTAAGATGGTGCATTACTATAGGAATGACAGCATCAAACAAATGAAATTTTCCAGAGATTCAAAGCACTAACTGATACTATAACTTTAAGGGGTATGTACTCAGCTGTTACAGGCCTTCTAAGGAAGATAGGGAAGTCTGAGGGGAGCTTTCTGAGCAGCTTTCTACTTTGTGGCTGTTCTTTCACGACTCAGCTGACATCTCATTTGAGAAAAAAGTTGGTCTCTGGAGAGGGCTTGGTGCAAACATCTATATATGCTTTTGATGTATTTCCCTGAAGATGATCACAGTGTGCTTGAAAGTGAAGTATCTGTATTCAGTTGAAACTTTTGGAAATAAGCATTCTGTTGTTTTTGTATTTTGTATTTTTGGGTCACACCCGGTAGCACTCAGCGGTTACACCTGTTTCTGCTCTCAGAAATCGTTCCTGGCAAGCTCCGGGGAAGGGGGGATCATATGGGATACTGGAAATCGAACCTAGGTTAACCTCTGGCAAGGCAAACTCCCTACTGCTGTGTTATGGCTCCAGCCCCAGAAATAAGCATTCTTTTTTTTTTTTTTTTTTTTTTTTGGTTTTTGGGCCACACCCAGCGGGCGGTGCTCAGGGGTTACTCCTGGCTGTCTGCTCAGAAATAGATCCTGGCAAGCACGGGGGACCATATAGGACACCGGGATTCGAACCAACCACCTTTGGTCCTGGATCGGCTGCTTGCAAGGCAAACGCCGCTGTGCTATCTCTCCGGGCCCAGAAATAAGCATTCTTTTTTTTTTTTTTTTTTTTGGTTTTTGGGTCTCACCCGGCAGTGCTCAGGAGTTACTCCTGGCTCCATGCTCAGAAGTCGCTCCTGGCGAGCACGGGGGACCATATGGGACGCCGGGATTCGAACCAATGACCTTTTGCATGAGAGGCAAACGCCTTACCTCCATGCTATCTCTCCGGCCCCAGAAATAAGCATTCTAATAAGAATTGTTTCACAGTAAAAAAAAAAAAAAAAGAATTGTTTCACAGGGCCAGTGAGATAGCCCAGTGGGTAGACGTTTACTTGCATGTGGCAGACCCGGGGCTCAATCCCAGCATCCATCCTACATGGTTCTGTGAGCCTGCCAGGAGTAATTTCTGAGAGCAGAGCCAGGAGTAACTCCTGAGAGCTGCTGGGTCTGCCCCCATCGAAAAGAATGGTTTCACCAACATGTATAAAGAAGTTTTAAAATTGGAGCAAATATCTGTATCTACTAGAAGAAACTTATTTCGTTTTGCCAATGAAAACAACTGCTATGTCACATTTATTTTAATTCTCTTATCAAACAAGCATTATGGGATCCATCTCTCTTAGAAACTTCTAGATATATCAATTTCTTTTTTTTTTTCCCTTAGTTTTGGGCCACATCCGGCTCTGTCCTCTATTTCCTAATTTCATGAAAGCTGTTTAACTGCAACTGGGGACACAGTTCAAGGGTCAGGATGCCTCAGGGGCCTGGAGGCAGGAGGAAACAAACTGCTCAATGCTGAGCTAGGACTCTGGACACCTTCAGCAGGTTCTGGCTTCCAGCCGCGATGTGACACCATGCCGGTGCAAGTGACCAGTACTCACGTGACCGCGCCCAGCCAGGTGCAAGTGACCAGTACTCACGTGACCGCGCCCAGCCAGACCTTCGTTAGGGCTTCACATCTACCCGAACGTGCTACTACTCGAGGTGCTGCTGTGGGATCCAAGTGCTCGGGAAGCAAGGTGAGGCCTTGGGCAGTGCCTCCTCCCAGGGCTGCCTCAACCTCACAGCGTGGGCACTAGAGGAAGGAACTTCAGAAGCCCTGACCTGGCTTTATGGGGGAGTCGTGGAGCTCCTCCGAGGCCTCACAGATATGTCCAGAGCCACAACCGACAGCAACTGCCCTCCTCGAACATGCCGGCCGGCTGCAGGCCCTACTGGAGTCCTGCTGTTTCTTGCTGCAACTTTCCACACTTCAGCACAGATGGAAGCTAGCCATTGTGAAGAGGAGTTCTGGGAGATGCTAGCTCAAGAACTCCAAGGGGTGAAGTTGAAGCTCCCAGTAAGACCCTTCCAGGCGTCAGCTGTCACTCATCCCCTGTAGCTCTGTTTTACCACTTGGTTCTTTGGTAGCATTTCTCAAAGCTGCCTGTCTATACAGCTACCTCAATAAAACATGCCAATAATAAAAAGGACACCAGTATTTCCCAATAGAAATGTTCCCTGGGTCCTAGGCATTGCTCTGAAGTTGAAAAGTTCTACTTTCCCACTATGGGTTCAGACAGTAACTTGCTTTTTTTTCTTGGTGTTTGGTCTTCACCCGGCTATGTTCAGGGCTTAGTCCTGATTCTGCATTGAGAGCTCACTCTGGGGACCATATGGGGTGCCATGAACTGAACTCTGGCCCTACCTGATGTCCTATCACTCTGGTCCTTACTGAACCCTTTCTGCACTTTCTAAATTCTCTGTCAAAATAAGGGTTGTAGGGGCCACCGAGAACACAGCAATAGAGCATTTGCCTTGCAAGAGACGGATTCAGGTTTGATCCCCTGTACCACATATAATCCCCAAGCCAACAGAAGTGTTTCCTGAATGCAGAGCAGGGAAATAATCCCTGAACACTGCTGGGTGTGGCCCCAAAACTAAAATAATTATAATAATAATGATAAGAGTTGTAATACCTACCCTATATATTTTGATTTTATTGGATTTGGGTTATAAGGTATCTATTAGGATGAACTTTTTCCTTCACGGTTTTCCACATGATTCAGTGCAACGATTCCTCCTTGACACTCTGCAGGCTCTTCCTGTCTGTGGGTAACACCAAAGGTCTGTTCTGTGGGCTGCAGTGGCACTCTTTACCTGATGCAATTTTACTTCAGACCATAAACTATGAGTGATGAGAAAGGGCTAGTTGCAAGTTCTGTTCAGACAAAGTTTGAAGCCAGAATTTTCCTGTACTACAGTTACGGGCAGTTTCTTCCTGGAGGCAATTGTTTAGGATTTTCATGGGAGCATTTGGCCTGATTGTTCAGTGTTTGCTTCTAAAGGTAAAGTGCTTTGGCTTTCTTTTTTCTGGAACTATGGTAAGAGTAATAGGTGATCTAATTTTTCAGAGCTGTCTGGTCTTTAGAAGCCCCCTCTCTTCACCAACATGGCCAAGAGTGCTGAGGTCAAGACACAGATAGAAAGCATGAGGCTTGATTGCCAACAGGAGGTGGAGATGCTGCAGTGCAGGCAGGAAGTGGAGCAGTTGACACATCCCAGTGAGCTGGACTAATTTCTGGCCCAGCTACAGAAGAATGTCATCCAGGTAAGGCATTTGCTTTGCAAGCGGCTGGCCCAGGTTCTATCCCAGCATCCCCTATGGTCCATCTAGCTTGCCAGGAGCAAAGAGCTAGGAGTAAACCCTGACCACCACTAGGTGTGGCCAAAAAAAAAAAAGAACAAAAATCTTCATTTGGGAGTGGGTCCAAATTAAAGTGGGCAAGGCACTTGCCTTGCATGTGGCCAGCCCTGATTCAATCTTCTTTATTCTATATGGTTCCCCAAACCAGCCAGGAATAAGCCTTGAGCACTGAAGCTTGTGCCCAGAAACTAAAAACAATTTTTAATTTTTATTTTAAATGTGAAATCCCTCAATTATAAATCCTAGAAATCGAACTATTTTGAAAGAAAATCTTTTCTCCTATTTGCTTTCTTCCCTTTTCCTATCTTTTATCCTTCCTTTCCCTTTTCCTTCCCATCTTTTGCCCTCCTCTATCTTCTTCTCTCCCTCCCTCCTTTCTTCCCTACTTCCTTCCTTCCTTCCTTCCTTCCTCTCTCCCTTCCTTCTTTCCTTCCTTCCTTCTTTCCTCCCTTCCTTCTTTCCTTCCTTCCTCATTCCATTCCTTCCTCACTCCCTTCCTTTTTTCCTTCCTTCCCTCCCTTCTTTCCTCTCTCCCCCCTTTCCTTCCTCTGCCCCTCCCTCCCTCCTACCCATTAAGCACTCAGGCATGTGAATGTTCCTCATAAATAATTCATGGTTTGTTTCCCCTCACCTGGCTCCTGTGTGTACCCTCTGGTCCTTTTGTATTCACCTCATTTCTTTTCTTTTCTTTTCTTTTCTTTCTTTCTTTCTTTCTTTCTTTCTTTCTTTCTTTCTTTCTTTCTTTCTTTCTTTCTTTCTTTCTTTCTTTCTTTCTTTCTTTCTTTCTTTCTTTCTTTCTTTCTTTCTTTCTCTCTTTCTCTCTCTCTTTCTTTCTTTCTCTTTCCTTTCTCTCTCTCTTTCTTTCTTTCTTTCTCTTTCCTTTCTCTCTTTCTCTCTTTCTCTCTCTCTTTCTCTTTCTTTCTTTCTTTCTTTCTTTCTTTCTTTCTCTCTCTCTTTCCTTTCTTTCTCTCTCTCTTTCTCTCTCTCTCTTTCTTTCTTTCTTTCTTTCTTTCTTTCTTCTTTCTTTCTTTCTTCCTTTCTCTCTTTCTTTCTTTCTCTCTTTCCTTTCTCTCTCTTTCTCTTTCTTTCTTTCTTCTTTCTTTCTTTCTTTCTTTCTTTCTTTCTTTCTTTCTTTCTTTCTTTCTTTCTTTCTTTCTTTCTTTCTCTCTTTCTTTCTTTCTTTCTCTCTCTTTCCTTTCTCTCTCTCTTTCCTTTCTCTCTCTCTTTCTCTTTCTTTCTTTCTTTCTTTCTTTCTTTTTCTTTCTTTCTTTCTTTCTTTCTTTCTTTCTTTCTTTCTTTCTTTCTTTCTTTCTTTCTTTCTTTCTTTTTTCTTTCTTTCTTTCTTTCTTTCTTTTCTTTCTTTCTTTCTTTCTTTTCTCTTCTCTTTCTTCTCTCTTCTCTTCTTTCTTTCTTTCTTTCTTTCTTTCTTTCTTTCTTTCTCTCTCTCTCTCTCTCTCTCTCTTTCTTTCTTTCTTTCTTTCTTTCTTTCTTTCTTTCTTTCTTTCTTTCTTTCTTTTTCTTTTTTTTTTTTACCTCATTTCTGTGCAGGAAGCATAGGCAGCTGAGAGAAAGCTGCTGCTAGCAGAGGCCGGCATGGTGCAGGAGCTACTGCTGAGTCTCAAAGTAGAGAACAAAGTACTACAGGAGACTCAAGCAGGGTTGCAGGCACAGGTGGACAAGACCCCGCTCAGCAAGAGCAGCCTGAAAGCTGAATGTCAGGAGGTCTGGGAGGACCGGGACTGCCTGCAAGAGCATGTCCATAAGCTGGTTCTGGAGAACTGGATCCTGGCCAAGGCCAAAGACAACACTATCCAGGAGCTGCAGTGCTCTTCCTCTGAACTAGCCCACATCCTGTTGCCAAAGGTGAAGGGACTGGAAGTCCAGAAGCAGTTGGCCCGAAAGAAGCAGTCAGGCTTCAATGGCCTGTGCATGGCCCTGACACAGGTGCAAGACACACTGGCCCAGAGCTACAAGGCACTGCAGCTGGAGAAGAGCCTGGCATGGCATAGTAGGAACAGGAGAAGGTGTAAGATAGTCTGGACATGGCACTTCAGGTGAAGCAGCTGCTGAGCACCTCTGGATGCAGCTGGATGAGGTGGCCACCACTGCACATAAGGTTGAACTCAAGGTGCAAGCACAGGCAGGCAACAATGGCTTCATGCAGCTCCTGGAACAGCTCCAAATTAGGCAGGAATTCTTATCTTCTAAGTGCCTCCAACTTCTACATGAGAAGGAGTTGCTGATCATAGCTGAAAGGGGACTGACAGGCCAGAGAGAGGAGCTGCCCTCTGACTAAAGGTGCTGAGATTTGAGGACTAGTTTGTCTCCCAATCTAGATATTGATTTGAGGGGACATTTCTGTTCCCAGATAGATGCCCAGTTAGGGACAGATTTCTGTTCCTTGATTCAAATGGTGCATAAAAGGGACATTTCTGCCCCCCTAGTTCAAGTGTCTCATAGTGGGGAATATTTCTTCTCCCGATGAATATCCTGCTTGGCTGGCCTATCCATCCCCTGATCAAGGTGCAAGTTTGGGGGACATTATTGTCCCCTGATTCAAATGCTGACATTGGGGAAATTACTGTCCCCCAGATAAAATGTTCAATTGGGGACATATTTCTGCCCTATTTCAAGTGTCCAGTTTGGGGACACTTTCTGTTCTTGATTTAAGGTATTAATTTGGGGAACATTGTTGTCCTGATTCAGATTCCAATGTTGGGGAACATTACTGTCACCAGTTAAAGATGTGGCATTCGGGAGAACTTTTTGTCCGTGTTTGAAATGCTAACATAAAGGGACATTGTTGTCCCCCAATTCAGATGTTGCATTAGCAACATTACTGTCCCTGAGATAACACAAACAGAAAGGATCTGGGCAGGTAACCCTTGCTACAAGGAATATGTGTACCCCAAGGAAACATGTTCGGGCAGAGGCAGATCACACAGCTCATAGTAGTCAAGCATTTGTGAATATCTAGTATTCTCTAGAGAAGACCTGAGAAGGGGCACAAAATTGTACTCCCAACTTGGCATGTAGATGCGGGGGGAGGGGGCAGGAATGTCCTCCAGAGACACAGCATCCCAACCAGAGGGACAAAAAAAGTCTTCCAGGGGCCCGGCGGTGGCGCTAAAGGTAAGGTGCCTGCCTTGCCTGCGCTAGCCTTGGACGGACCGAGGTTCGATCCCCCGGTGTCCCATATGGTCCCCCAAGCCAGGAGCAACTTCTGAGCACATAGCCAGGAGTAACCCCTGAGCGTTACCGGGTGTGGCCCAAAAAAAAAAAAAAAAAAAAAAAAAAAGGTCTTCCAAACAGGGCATCTAATGTCCCCCAACATTGGCATCTGGGTTGGTCGACAACAATTTCACCTGTTAGTGTTGTTTTAAGTGTCTGGTTTGGGGGACACTCTCTTTCCATTTAAGATGCTGCATTTGGGAGACATTGTCCTCTGACTTAAATACTGCCATTGGGGGACATTACTGTCCCCCAATGAATTCCCAGTTGGGGAGCTATTTCTTTCCCCAGGGTCAAGTGTCCATTTTGGGTGACACTCTCTGTACCCAATTTAAGGCATTTGGGCGACATTGTTGAACAGATTCAGAAACCACCATTGGGGGACATTACTGCCCCTGAGATAAAATGCTGAGTTGGGAGACAGTTTAGTCCCTGTGGCTTATGTACCATATCTGGAGGAAATTGCTGCCTGCCCTGATTCAAGTTCCCTATTTATGGGACATATTATGTCCCCTCTTTAAGATGTTAAATTTGGAGGACATTGTTCCCCAATCCAGTTGCTGATCTTGGGGACATTAGTCCCCCAGAAAAAGATGTCCCATTCAGGAGACCTTTTTGTCCCTGTGTTTGAGGTACTGTGTCTGGAGGACATTCCTGCCCCCTGAATCTACTTGCCAATTTGGGAGTACAATTTTGTGCCCCAGGACTTCACAGATCTTCTCTAGAGAATACTAGATCGTCACAATGCCTGGGCTACTATGGGGTGTGTGATCTACCTCTGCCTGAACATGTTTCCTTGGGGTATACATATTCCTTGTAGCAAGGGCTACTTGCCCAGATCCTTTCTGTTTGTGGGTAACAGCTGCTTCAGGCTTCCCAGTGCATTGTGTTATTCTCCCCATCTCTTCTATTCTCTATCCTGCCAAATGATTACCCTATTGCCAAGTGTGGCAGGAGTTTGGGGTGTCCTGGTTATTTTTAGAACTCATTAATTCCCAGTGATCTTCATGGGTCTTTACCCCCTGTTCAATTGCAATTTGGGGCATTTAAAAATTTTTTAAGTTTCACCTCCCGGTGTGGAGGAGACAGTTGGAGACCTGGATGCAAGCAGGGAATGAAGCCCAATAATGTAATCTGGGTCCTCTAGCAGGTTTGGGGTGTTATGCACATTGGTTTTGATGGTTCCCATAGAGCAATAAGTGATCCTTCCTCCATCAGAATGGAGTTGGAGGGTAGAAAAGAGGAAGAAAAAAAAAGGAAGGTGGGTGGGTAGGTGAGAAGTGGGCGGGGAGCAGGAGGGCAGGAAGGACAGGGTTGGGTTAAATTAAGGAGATCTGAATGGGGTAGGGTCCACAGGTATAAAACAGGAATATCTCATGGGATAATATAGCCCACCCCTGTCTTGTTTCCTGGTTTAGGGTCAGGGGAAAATCCTGGGCTTCATTCTGGCCTTCCATCCCAATGTCGAAATCTTCTGAGGTATGCAGACCTCTGATGCTTGATGGAAATTCCAGGTTTTTTCCTCAGCTCTGAGCACAAGTCTGACTCAGCTCCAGTTGTTCTTTGCATCTGTGTATAAGCGGTAGGGTGTGGTATGCTTGTGGGGTGCCCTCAGGGAAGTCATTCCTCCTGGTCCCTCAACAATGTCAGGCTTACTGAGGCATCGTTGTTGTCCAGTCTTCTGGACAGACTCCAGGTTGGCTGTTTTTTCCTCCAACTGCACAGTCTCTGCCACTACCTCCATCTTCATTTCCTCTTCTTCCATGTCCCCGCTGATCATTTCTGACCCCTCCATCTCCACCTCCTACACCTTAATCTCCATTTCCTACACCTCCATCTCTACTGCTTTCACCTCTTCCACTCATTCAACTTCTCTTGCTGTGGGGGAGCACCAGGGTCTCAGAAAACCAAGGGAGGTAGGAAGGGGTTTGGGGCAGGGTCTGCTTGGCACTGCCTCTCTGGGAAGCCCTGTTTCCTAACTCTCCAAAGGTGGCTTCTCACTCCTGGGACCCTCCACTCACACTCCTCCTAGGTCAGCTGCACATTTTCCAGCTGGGCCTGCAGCTCTTCCTTCTCCAAGGACAGTTTTTGAATGACTTCCTAAAGGTGAAGGAAGAAGTGAGGAAGCAGAAAGAATGAGACGGGAGGGTCCCAGGCCATTTTGCCAGGAGCACGCAGACCCTCTTTTTCTCCAGCATCTCCCTCAGATCCAATAGGACTTTTCTCCACATCTACCTTGTGTAACCCCATCCCCATTCCTCCTGTGTAACCTTACCTACAAGAAAGACCTGCCCATGTCTGGGTGGGGTCTTTGGTAGGTAACAAAAAAATTTGGCCTCAAGGGCAAAGGGGATTTGCATAGATGGAGGATGGAGAAGGAGCAAGAGGAGAGATGGCTGAAAGACAAGTTAGAATACAGGGCTGAATAAGAATCCAGTGTAAATGGTTATGATAGGCCACACATGTTGGCCAGAGCAAATAAAGATGTTATCTCCTGAAGAAGCCTGCATGTGAGTGGATTTTCTTCTTACTGTCACCCTGAACTGGTAGACCCAACAGCTGGTGGGGGTTGGAGACACGTGGTGCTGGGACAGCAGAGAAAAGCCCCTCCATTCATCCCATCACCATACAGCTCCATCCAAAGGGTCTCTTTACTATTTTATACTACACCTTGTCTTGGTATTTTTCTATTTTATTTTCTTTTTTTAATTAGTTAAACACCCTGATTACAAATATAATTGTAGTTGGGTTTCAGTCATAAAAAGTGTCTTGGTATTTTTCAAGGTTCAGCCTATCCAGGACTTGATTTTGTCTCTTTACTTGTACTTTTAATTGTTTTTCTGCAAGGCTACCTGCTGGTAGACAACCTGGTGTTGCTTGAAAGCGACCACATACTGCTGTATTCATTCCACTGCTCCAGCAGAGACGCTGACTCTTGGTTCTGTGGGAATGTTGCTGGGGGTGAGGCCACCTAGCAGTTGAATCCAGATCCAGCCAAGAGATGAAGAGGTCAATGACTGACTCCAGGACAAAGTAGGAAGAGCCTAAGATTGCCCACCCCTCCTCACCTGACTCCTTCCTGGCAGCCTCCCACTTTTGCCCTGGCATAGAGTGGCAGAATCAGTGCTGCTTTAGATCCAGACTTGGTGGCCTTCTGCCTATCCAAGGGAGGCTTTTGGCCACCCAAGGGATCTTCCTTGAGCCTCTGAGCCCACTTGACGGACAGACAAGACGAGAGGAGCAAAGCCTCTAACCCCAAGACAGGTTCAGATTGCATTGGGATAGAGATAGGAGGGCCATCAACTGGTTTCACAGATCTGTCCTGTTGCTGTTTCTTGGGCTCCTACTGTGTGGTCAGGGTGCATAGAATGGGGACAAAACCAGTTTGCATTGTTTCAACAAGGCAGCTCATGCCTAGGCATGCTATGCGACTTCGCAGACTCCAGAGCCAACAGGAGGAGGCACTGCCTCAGCTCCATATTGAAGTGGCTCAAGTTCCCTTCATCCCGAACTTGAATGGGAGTTGTGCAAGACTCACCAGTGGCTGAGGAGGAGGTGGGGATGGGGTTCTACAAGTTTGTGGGTCATGTGTCAGAATCAGGCTGTCAGAAGCACTTACATCCATGTTGTGCAGAGGAGCTTATGATGTTGTTCCTTGCCTGCTCAGAGCTGGGCTTGTCTGGAATGAAAGGGAGGAGATGCTGATCCCTCAGTGCTGACTCTCATTGGACCCAAGGCCTGGTCTCCCTCACTTGATGCTTCCTACTGGAAAGCACTTTGGGTCAACTCCTTTGGGTTCTTTTTCCTCCTCCCCAAGTCTCCCTCCCACATTCTTCTCCCTGAGACTGGACAACCAGGGTCCAGGATTAAGAAATCTTCACATGGGGCCGGAGAGATAGCCCAGCGGCGTTTGCCTTGCAAACAGCCGATCCAGGACCTAAGGTGGTTGGTTCGAATCCCAGAGTCCCATTTGGTCCCCTGTGCCTGCCAGGAGCTATTTCTGAGCAGATAGCCAGGAGTAACCCCTGAGCACCGCTGGGTTGTGGCCCAAAAACAAAAACAAAAACAAACAAAAAAAGAAATCTTCACATTTGTTCCATTCCCCATTGCACTTAGTGAGAGAGAATGACTCATTAAACATACCTGTCTCTGATCTTTAGTCTTCTTTTCTCCCCCAAAGGAAGTCTGGCTTAGCCTCTCTGCAGCTCTCTTTCCACCCTCCACAGAAGACAAGGGGTCTGTGGTACCACAGACATGAGCCCATCAACATTTGGTGTCATTTTACAAATATTCACCATAGAGGCTGGTCCCCCAGTAAAGTGGTTGATATTAGATTGTGTGGATGTTGTTGGCCCAGCCTGTACTACAAGATTCTAAGAGGTAGAGATGTACAAAGGTGATCAAGTTCCAGGAGGCCAGCAGGTTGGCAGGTTATTTCCAAAGCCTCTCAGCTCCCTAAATCTCTATCCTGGTTTTGGTCTCCCCAACCCAGCTGTCCTCCCCTGTCTTGACTGCAGTTTCCAACAAAGGTGTTTGTGTAGGATCACCTTCATGCCCCAAGGTATCACCTCCACCTCAGGGCATCCCAGCTTCAATGCCTGCTCTGTGGGGCTCTGAGCCCTGCACCCCAGCTGACTCCTCTCCTTTGAAAGCTACCCCATCCTTCATCTGAGAATCTGGTATGTTGCAAGGCAGCCCATGCCCCCAAGGTTCTCTGCCCTTAGTCTCAGACCTTGACTATTGAAACAACCATGGAGGCCTGAGTGTCCAGCTGGCTTGTGAACTGAGAACGGAGAGTGTGTCTTGGTCATTGCTCTGTGGCTCAGTAACCCCCATCCTGTCCCATTTAACTCTGAAACACACCTCCAGACTGTCTCCTTTAGACTCCCTACCCCTTCCCACTGCAAGTTCTCTTCTCAACTCTTTTTTTGTTGTTGTTGTTGTTTTTGTTTTTTTGGGTCACACCCGGTGGTGCTCAGGGGTTACTCCTGGCTGTCTGCTCAGAAATAGCTCCTGGCAGGCACGGGGGACCATATGGGACACCGGGATTCGAACCAACCACCTTTGGTCCTGGATCGGCTGCTTGCAAGGCAAACGCCGCTGTGCTATCTCTCCGGGCCCTCTTCTCAACTCTAGGGGTCTAAGAGAATTATTTGGATTAGGTAGTTTGAGCTGATCCTGCTTTGATCCTGAGCACAGCATAGGGTCCCAAAAGAAGTGCCCCCTCAAAACAAAACTGTTGCCCAGAGATATAGTTAAAGCTTTGGGCACTATCAAGTCTAAGGATGGGCCAGAACCCCCCAAAAGGTGAGGCTCCAGTCTCTAGTCACCTTCAAACTAGACATGGTACCACCAAGAGAAACAAAAAAACGGGATGAAACCCTAGCAGATTGTGGGCTTGGGACCTTGGGTGTAAGAACCAGCTCAAGGCTCTAGACTCTGAACAACAATGACAGATACAGAGTCTTGACTACTCCCACAGCTAGGAAGGGGACATGAGGGCCAACCCTGAGATCTTTGGAACCCAAAGCCCTGAGGGGACTGGTTCAGGAGATGTAACCTGGGGGTCACCAGCACAGAGTCCTGGAAAGTCCCTGGAGAGGGCAAAGACTGCAGGGGCAAAACTGCCTGAAGACTCAGGTGAAAGCAGGAAATGGGCTGAGGAGCTCATTCTCTGACTTCAGGGTCACACATACTGACCACTGTACTAGCCTGGGTAGGCCAGGTGCCAAGTTGTATGACTTTCTTCAGATAATGACTTTGTTGGCTCTGGGTTTCTGCAATTTTGCTGGATCTACAAAAGACAAAATGGGGAAAGGAAATTGGGGCCACATCTCGCTCTGTTCAGTTACCCAGAATTAACTGAGTCACTGTGAAAGGGTGCCATAGAGGTGGGGCCATGGGCTTTATAGGAGGGGCTCATGGGTGTGGCCCAGTGTTCCCAAGCCCATTGGCCAGAGAGAAATCTAGAACCCCAGAGTCCTGACAGCACAATGAAGGCTGTGACTGTTGGTGCCCATGAATCAATGTGCCAAGGGGGCCCTGAGGGACTACTCCACCCCCACCTTGGACCCTCCCGCACTACACCCCACCCAAAATGGGCTCAGAACCCAGCACGTCCTTCCACGCAAAGAACCTTTTAGACTTTTGTCTAGGTGGGTCACTGTTACCCCCACCCCATTCCTCCTGTGTAATTTTACCTGCTAATAGACCTCCAATTTCTTGGAGGGGTCTTGGGGAGGTTACAAAAGATTTGACCTCAGAGACTAAAGGGGGATTTGCCTGAATGGAGAAGGAGGAGGAAGCAGGAGATCTCTGAGGGACAAGGTACAATGCAGGGCTAAATAGGAGTCCAGCATAAATGGTTATTATAGGCCACACATGTTGGCCAGGGCAAATAAAGCTAATATTTCCTGAAGCCTGCTGCATGTGAGTTTTCTACCCACCTCGATCACCTCAGAATTGCCAGCTCAACAGGAGGTGGATACGCGTGGTCCTGAGCTGGAGGAGGAGTAAAGCCTCCATCACCATCCACCTCTATCCAAGCCCATCCAAAGGGCTTAATGCAACAGGTCACGACTTTCCTGTTTTCAGAGATCTCATCCTAAGACCTCAGACTGACTTTCAGATCTGGAAAAGCTCCTGAGAATCTGCATCTGTAACCCTAAAAGTCCCTCCAGAGCACCTCTCCAATTCCTTGGCCAACTAGCTGCAGCCCTAACTGTTCCCACTGTTTTGCTGCTCTCCACTCCCCACCATGCTGCTTGCCTTCAAACCCTGACCTCTGGTCTGACTTTCCCTGTTTTGTCTCCCAGACTAACCCAGGCCTTTCTAGAAGTGTCTGCAGGGTCTTTCAGTCCTCATCCCTGATGGCTATAGCTGTGTTTACTCCCTTGCCCTCAATCTTCCTATGTGTAGCTGTTGAATCCAGACCTTCAGCAGGTCCATCCTCACAGGTGATAGCCTCTTCCAAGACCCTTCAACATCCTTCACTGTCACCTTATTGTGCCAGGTGTGGTGTGCAGCTTAATCCTATGGGATCTGGGGTTTGTGTTAGGAAACTGTTCTTGAGCTGCTTCCCCTTAGAACTGGTGAAAAAAATGTATTTGCCCAGCTCTCATGGGCCGTGACCTCATGTGCTACTTAAGCATGGCAGAGTTTCATGAATTCTGGGGCCATTCCTGACAGTACCAAGGTGACTGTACTAAGAGTGAGTTAGGGGCTGCAATCTGGGTACAGGCCAGTGTGACAGGGAGACCTCACACCTCTTCTTCTGAGGTAGAAGGGCCCAGCAGTTACCTCTGAGCTCTGGGACGAGGGAGGTGCGTTTAGTTCTTACCACTGCCGATGCTTAGCTGTGGCACCTTAGACAAGTGCCTGATCTTCTGTGGGTTAGAGGTCTTACCTTGAAAGTGAATGGGGTGGAAAGAGGAAAGAGAGAAAGAAGAGGAGAGAGAGAAGAGAGAGAGGAGAAAGAGAGAGAGAGGAGAAAGAGAAAGAGAGAGAGAGGAGAAAGAGGAGAGAGAGAGAGAGAGAGAGAGAGAGAGAGAGAGAGAGAGAGAGAGAGAGAGAGAGAGAGAGAGAGAGAGAGAGAGAGAGAGAGGAGAGAGAGAGGATCCCTAGCACCATGGGCAGTTGCAATAAATCACCAGAAGAGGTCCCCAGGTTTCCTGAATTCTGATCCTAAATAGTAAGGAGTAGAGAAAGATCAGGGAGAGGATGGCTGCTAATCCACTTTATTGGGGGCTTTGTGAGTTAATTTAGCTTATTTAGCTGAAGTTCCTAGAGTAAAACCCAACACGTGGAGTTATCCTCATCACTGTTAGCATTACAAGCACCTCCACCAGGAGAACAATCCTCAACTGTTTGCATCAAATAACCACAGAAATGCCCTGTAAAGTAAACTCACAGACTGTGAGACTTGGGCCTGGCATGGAGCCTAGCATGGTGACAGAGCAATTGCCTTCCAGGTGTGAGGCCCTGGATTTATGGAATAGAATAGAATAGGATAGAATCAAAATGGAGAGTTGGATTGTTAAACTGCATTTGATCAGAGACTGGGAGAAGGCTGGTTCCTACCCTTGTGCTCAAAACACATGTGACTCAAAGACAAAAAAGCAAACAGAAAAGCCTTTAAAAATTTTTTAATCAAAATTATTCTGCTTTCATTAGTAAAATTGAGCCTAATTTAATGCTATAGAGCACGGTGAATTTCTGTAAAGACAACTCATATCACACTTGAATCAAATGCTGGTGAAATGAAGGCACTGATAAGTAGCTCAGGTGAAACATGGTGGTCAGGACAGACCTGTCCTGAAATTGCTGGGGTATCTTGGAATAAATCCATTCCCTCTGCTCTCTCTCTGGTGCTTGGCAGTCATATCAGCCCACTTGTTCTCTGACACTTTCCATAACCAAACCCCAGGGAACTAGGATTGGGTGGATTTTCTACCCATTGATTTGAAGGCATTGAGAGCATCACTGATTCCTAGGCTGACAGCACCATCTGGTGTGGTGGTGAGAGTAAAACACTAGTGAGTGACTGGCCAGAGCTACAATTGCACCTATCCTTTAGTCTGATAAGAACAAGCTATTTCTTTTTTTTTAATTATCTTTATTTAAACACCGTGATTACAAATATAATTGTAGTTGTATGATTACAGTCATGTAAAGAATACCCTCCTTCACCAGTGCAGGATTCCCACCACCAATTTCCCAGATCTACCTACTCCCCACCCCACCTACACCTGTACTCGAGACAGACTTTCTTTTTCCCTCATTCATTCACATTAGAACAAGCTATTTCTGAAACACCATCCAAGGGCCCACAGCATTGGCTCCACCTTGTGAGCACTGGAGGAGCCCTGGCTGGGTAGACCTGAGGATCCCATTCCTACATTTCTTTCTTTGGTCCTACTCAGAGGGTATTTGTGTTACCAGGACCTTCTAGTCAAGTGACAAATGTGGGTGCTCACCTGGGAAAACCAGCTTCACTGTGCTGTTCCTGCAGACCAGACCCAGCTGGGCTCAGCAGGGCACCAGCCCCTTTCCCAGCACTGATTCCTTCTGTTCCCCAGCAGGAAGGACACAGCAGCCTCACCTTAGTGACCTCAACCAGCAGAAGCTTCCCTCTCAGTCCTTGAAACCTGTGTCACTTGTGCCCAACTGCTGAACCATCAGGCAATTCCTCAGGCTGCCTTGTGAGGAGGCCCAGCTTTCCTGCAGAGTGTGAGGCATCACTGGAGCCTCCATCGTCTCCAACTATATTTCATCTGAGCCCCATCCTGGTTTTAACAGTATTTTCTCTCCCCTGACTGTGTCCTGCAGAAATGGGACCCATAGCTCCTACTACCTAGGCCTACATGTTAGGACAGAAAAAAGAATAAGAATGGCAGAGGAAGCAGAGCAGGGCTGAGGCCAGAGTTGCCTGTTGGTGGGCAGAGATGCCATATTCGTGGGATGAGAGTGTCCTGGCCCCTGATCCTTGACCCTCTCCATTCTGTCCTTTCAAGAACCATCCAATGCCCTCCCCACTTCTCCTCTCCTCCCTTCTCCTGGCTTCTTGCTCCTGCCCCAGGCCCTGTCCTTGTGTTCTCTCCCCTTCTCTCTGTCTGTCCTCCCACTGCCAGCAGCAAGTTCATCTGTCCTTAGAGCCCCCTCACCCTTCCACCTCTCTGTCCTTACTGAGCCTCCTAGGGTGATCTTCCGTGATTCCACAGTGAGTCCACAGCCCTAAAAACCTGCCCCTTTTTCCCATGATTTAATCCACCCTCATGGCGAGCTGGACACTTCTCTTGTGTTGCTCTGTTTGGTTCTAGATACACACATGCATCTGTGGCTGCTCCATAGCATCTGGCTTCCCCACATTGCCCTCTGCAGAGTGTTCCAGCCCCTATATGTCCCACTCTCCTCCTGGTCCTGTGCACAGCCAGGCACCCTCTGCTCTGCCTACTGGATCTCTGACCCTCTCTCTCTTGTTGTCTACTGGCTAAGAATCAAACATACTTCTGAATAACTAAGATGAATGTACCTGCAGGCTTGAGTTGTCTGTGTGCTCAGTGGCAGGGAAGAATTCAAAAATGGGACATAGGATTGGGGACTAGACAAGGTCCTATCTAGTCCAAGAGGGGCTTGGACAATACTTAGAAGTTTGCAGGCCCTTGTCCTATAATATCTAGTTATGACAGTAGGGATTGAATAGCTGAGGAGCCCAGGGGACAAAGTGGGATAACTCCTGGTGAGCTCTACCAAGGGGGACAGAAAGAACAAGGCAAGGTGGGTTCTCTCTTAGGGGCTCCGCAGAGGTGGGTTATGAGGACCATCTGAAAGGTGAGGCCATGAGAAATACCTGGAGAAGGCAGCATTCTGGGCTGTCATCATCCTGCTTTTCTTCCTTAGACCACCAGCAGTATTTGAGACATTTTGCCATTAAACTCACCTGGGTTGCCCAGGTTCAGTGAAGTTTGGACATGGAGAGGTCCATGGGACAAACTCCTCACAATCCAGAAGGACATGCCTTCTGCTGACAGGACATACCCTGTCCAGTGACACTCACCCATACAGGTCAGATTTAAACAAAAATACAAATTGGGCTAGTCCAATGGCAGTGGTTTATCAGAACTTAATGTTAGTATCACAAAAGTTGGTATATGACCCCCCCCACTGCTCAATTTGACTGGCTTAATAAAGAAAAAAAATAAAAAGTACAAATTGAACAGAGAATGGCAGGGAGAAAGGACCCAGGCCCTTTCCCTGCTTCTCTTCTGTGCCAGAAATAAATGAGTCTTCTTCAAAAGTGCCAAAAGTTCCTGGAACACAGATTCTATGCCAGCTGAAGCCACTTAGCTGTAGGGGTGCCTTCCCCAGAATAGACTCTTGTCTGCACTGGGGCAGGTCAGTTCACTAGAGCTAAAGTTGATGCTGGCCAGGTTTTTTTTTGGGGGGGTGGACAGAGAGGTGAGTCTGCACTTAAAGTGACTTTTTTTGATGATCAAAATCATCTGAATAGTACCTTTCAAGACACTGAGCTCCTTCATAGCCTCGCTTAGAATAATTGTTTCATAGAGACTCATTGACGGAGTAAGATTTGGTAGATTTTTCATTTGTGTTGTCTTGCTGTTACTCTCAATTTTGTGCTCAGGAGACCATGTGGTACCAGAGAAAGCACTTGAAATTCATTCTTGCAAAGTCTGCACAGTCACTGGATTCTCCTACCTGGCCCTTCCCAATATAATTTTATTTATGGTGCTTTTATTACTTCTGGCTCAACACTCAGATATCACATCTGCCAGGATCGGGGGACCATATGGGATGCTGCACATCATACCCGGGTGTACTGTGGAAAGGGAAACACCCTACTCACTGTACTATAATGCCTGCCCCAGGGATATAATTTTAATTATTAACTTGGGAGAGATTTGTCCCAACCCACCTCAAGCACAGTCCATAACCTGTAAATAACCTGTCTTTTCAAATAATCCTAACATCTGGGAAGCAAATGGGAATGCAGAGTCATTTTCCACTCCAGTCTCTAATCTGAGGCCTACTTTGCTGCCCCCTAGACCAAGGTGTCACAGTTTTGGGGATATTTAACTCCCTAAATATAGGTGCAGGGTTTGTGGAACGTTTCTGTCCTCTGATTAAGGTGTCCACTTTGGGGGACAATTCAGACCCACTGGCCAAAGTGCCCTATATGTGTGATATTTCTGTTTTCCATATCAACATTTCAACTTTTGGGGTTCATTTCAGTCCTTGATAACTCCCCATGTGTTGTGGTAGGGCATACTCTATCTCCCAAATCCCTGGGTTATTGTAGGAACATCATTTCTGCCCCTACCCTTACCATGTGTCACTGGGGCACACAGAGTCCATTTAACTAACCTAGTAATGGGCACTTGCCCAGATCATTTATGTGTTTGGGAGGCAGTCACAGCCTCAAGCTTTTCTGTGCCCATCGTGTTCCTCTGCCATTCTTTCCTTGTTTTTGCTCCTGGCAAATTTCTCCCAGGATGCCAAGTGTGGCAGGAGTTTGGGCACGTCCTGGTTGATTTCAAAGTCTCTTCTGATTCCCAATGGCCCTCATGGGTCTTTCCTACCCAGTTAAGTGTAAATATTTTGTTTCTTAATTTAATTTTTTGGACTTTTTTTCTATTTTTCAATTACTTCCCCACACATGTAAGGGTGTCAAGAAGGCACTATGAATCTTGTGCACAAAGCAGGGAATGGATCTGAATCTTGTTTGGATCCTCTAGCTGCTCCTGGGGTATTATGTACTTGTTTACCCACTAAGTAATAAGTTTCCCTTCTGAGAGGGGAAGGGAATAAGTGGCAAAAGAAGAGTGAAAAGTAGGAGGGTGAGTGAAGGGGATTGAGGAAAGTTGGAGAAGAAGGTAGAGGAGTATAGAAACGACAGAGTTGGTTTAGATTAATGTGATTTTAATAGGGTAGAGACCATGTTCTGGGTAAAAAGGACATAAAAATGAAACCCAGCTCAATCCTGGCTGATGCATCAGAATGGTGACTTTCCTGGGGCTCATTTGGGTCCCCAATCTCAGGCTCAGAAGCCTTTTGCTCCTCACAGAGCCCTGAGGGCTGATCAAGAGTCAAGATCTTTTGTCTGACTCTGAACTCAGGTCTGCCTTGGCTCCAGTTGTTATTTCCATCTATGGGCAAGAGGTATCTCACCTCCTAATCCTCCTAGGCCCCCAAAAGTGACTTCTCACCCCTGGAAATCCTGCACTGACTCTTCTCAGCAATCAGCATTGTATCCTGAACTGGAGCATCTGCTGTTCCTCCTTGGTCATTCTCAGGAGTCCCTGCATATGAGTGAAAAAGGTGAGGGGACAGGGAAGAAGCACATAGCCTCTGTCTCTTTGGGTCTCCCTCAGTTCTTTTGTACTTCCTCTCTGTCTTCCTTGTCTTGAGGCCCCTGCTATAGCTAGTCAAGAGCTGCTTCTGCAGCAGCATCTGCTTTAATAGCTGCTCCTTCTGAGTTGAACTGCAGGGACACTGCAAAAGGGAATAAGTAAGGGTGCATGTGCCTCGGATACTGGTGCTCCTAGTCATGTGACTGAACTGTTTTTCTCAGAAGTTATCCTGTGGGCATAATACTGAGAGTGAGGACAAGCAAGAGAGGCCATCAGACACCAACCTGGAGATGGAGGGGGGGGGGGGGGTTTCCATCGCTGACTCCCAGGCAGAAACAAGGCAGCATCTGGGGCCTTCTGTCCCCTGCACAGGCTCCTTATTTTCTTGTCTCAATTCCCCTTCTCCAAACTAAGACTCCTTTTCTGTAGCCTGTTACATTCTAGGAAATTCCCCTCTCATTGAAGACTCCTAAACTCAGTGCTATAGGTGAACAGTGAGTGCTGAAGCTCAGTTCCAGGTTGAAGACTACCCCCCCCCCCTTCTTGTTAATTCAGACTTGACTATGACTCTCAGATCCTCTCACCACAGAAACTCTGTCCTCACAGGACCCCTTCTCTGGGCAGAATTTACCTCTGTTCAGACTCTGGGCCTGGTCTTTGAGCTCCTGAGTACCACCAGGGGTCAGTGGTGAGCAGCACTAGATGAGTGGCACAACCTCTTGCTTCCAAATAAAACCCAAACCAAAACTATGCTCTAATTCATTCACCCACCAAACTGTTTCATCCAAATGGACTCCATGTGCCTTTTTGGCTTTTGACCAAGTAACAGAAGGCACTGGACATCATGCTTTGTTTGAATCATTGCCAGGTACAACAGTGAGTCCCTAGCCCTGTGAGTGCCCACCTGCACATGCCTGTCCCTAGGATTAGCCTCAGGATGGTCAGGACTAATCTTCAGTTTTCCTTACCTGTGCCAGGTGGGGCATATGCTCCTTCTTCTTGCTGCTTCTCCTTCTGTACTGGTCCCATTTCTAAGGGTAACATATTGGCCTACAGAGAGTAGGTGCAGAGCTCAGATACTGGAGCTCTGACCCCACTGAGGATGTCTCACCATAGACCTGCACTTCTCACTCTTCACTATCGCTCCTGCCCCCTAGGAGAAAACAGTTGTTTTTTTTATGTCATAGTCCAGAGATGATAAAAAGGAAAGAAACACATGCTTCCCATCTTCATCACATCTCACAAAAACACCAAAAACAAACAAAAGGAACCAGAGAAATATCATGGAGGTAGGGAGTTTGCCTCCCATGCAGAAGGACGGTGGTTCGATTCCCGGCATCCCATATGGTCCCTTGAGCCTGCCAGGAGCGATTTCTGATTGTAGAGCCAGGAGTAAACCCTGAGCGCTGTCAGGTGTGACCCAAAAACCAAAACCAAAACCAAACCAATGTATATGGAATCTATTATGCTGAGTGAAATAAGTCAGAGGGAGAGAGATAAACACAGAATGGTCTCACTCACCTATGGGTTTTGAGAAAAATAAAAAAACATTTGTGTAATGATTCTCAGAGACAAAATAGAGGAGGACTGGAGAGTTCAGCTCCTGACGTGAAGCTCACCACAGGGATCGTTTAGAGCAGTCACAGAAATAATTACACTGAGAGCTATCATAACAAAATCTGACTGAATGAGGGAAGTAGAAAGCCTGTCTAGAGTACAGGCCGGTGTGGGGTGGGGAGGAAGGACACTTGGGATATTGGTCATGGGAATGTTGCACTGGTGAAGGATTTATATATAAAAGACAAAACCAAACCAAAACAAAACAAAAAACATCTCACAAAAGAAAACACTGTAGTAGCCACTAAAGGGAAGGGCATATCTTTTGCATTGTGTAAGCATTGTAGGGTAGACAAGGTCACAGCTTACTTGCTTTCAGGTCTCTGGGTCTTTATTAAAAACCTGTGTTGATACGAGACTGACACATTCATGTGCTCAGTGTCCTAGTCTCTCAGGATGTCATGGCTTTGGCAGTCTCTTGATCTGCAGAAAGCTCTTCTGTCTTTGGGAAGGACCTTCTGCCAGATCCTCCCTCTGCCTCTCCCAACCTTAGGTCTTGATTGTCTTCTCTTTGCCATGTTGTCATGCAGTGTCTGCATGTCGTAGCGTCACTCTTGACAGTCTTACACTCTATCCCTCTCCATTTAATGAAGTTAAATAGTAGTTGAGTGAAACTCAAGTTTGGCACTGAGCCCAGGCCAGGATCATTCTCCAGTGCCTGTTGTTTTTTTTGGGGGGGGGGGAATTTTTTTCCTGTGGGACAGTCCTTGGTTTCTGAAAATGTATGTTCCTGCTCCAATCAGAGCTGAAAGTTGGTCCTGCTCTGTCCAGGTCACTAGGTCCTTGCTTTTGATTCTACCCTCTGGCCCTTCTGCTCTCTATGAAGGCTAAGTCCAGGGTGCAGAAATCTAGCTGTGGGTATGTGATAGGCAGGGGTGCCCTTGTGGGGTGCCTTGGCATCCTTGCTGGGCACAACCACTGGAAAATTTGTGTTTTCAGGAGGGTGGGCATGGAGATCAACCTCTGCTCCCAAGTAGAAATGTGGGTTAGGAGAAATCAGAAGGAAAAACAAGCATTCTGGAGGTTATAATCTAGGGGAATATATGGGGATTGTTCAACCCACCGAGGCCTCTCTGGTTCTTGATTGTTCAAAGATTTAAGTTTCTCTACTATCTCTACTTCTTAGCTGTCTCCATCTTTTCTGCAGTCACCATGTTTTCATTTCACTTATTTTTGCTTTTGGGGCCACTACTGACAATGTTCAAGGGTTTTTACTGGCTCTGTACTCAGGATTTACTTGTGGCATTGCTCATAGGTTCACTTAGAATGCTAGGATCTATCCTGGGCATTGAATCTGGGCCAGCTGCATGCAAGGCAAGCATCTTTCTTACTCACTATAATATTGCTCCAGCCCTCAGAGTCAGCACATTTGCTGCTTATTTCACCCACTCATCTTTCCAGCTCATTAGTTGTGGGGGAGCCTCAGGGTCTCATTCAAACAGGGAAGTAAAGCAGCCTTGATAGAGCCTGCTGGACTCTGCTCTCTGGTAGCCCCATTTTCTAACCCTCCCCCAAATGTGGTTTCTTCCTCCTGGGAACCTCCACACACACTCCTAAAAGTCAGAACTTTGTTCAGCTGACAGAGTTGCTCATTCTCTATTGTGTTATACTTCAGAGGTTTCTAAATTGAAAGAAGGCAAGGACGAAAGAAAGAAAGAAAGAAAGAAAGAAAGAAAGAAAGAAAGAAAGAAAGAAAGAAAGAAAGAAAGAAAGAAAGAAAGAAAGAAAGAAAGAGGGAGGGAGGGAGGGAGGAAAGGAAGGAAGGAAGGAAGGAAGAAAGAAGGAAGGAAGGAAGGAGGAAGGAAGGAAGGAAGGAAAAAGAAAGAAAGAAAGAAAGAAAGAAAGAAAAAGAAAGAAAGAAAGAAAGAAAGAAAGAAAGAAAGAAAGAAAGAAGGAAGGAAGAAGGAAGGAAGGAGGAAGGAAGGAAGGAAGAAAAAGAAAGAAAGAGAAACAAGGAAGGAAAGAGAGAAAGAAAGAGAAAGAAGAGAGAAAGAAGAAAGAAAGAAAGAAAGAAAGAAAGATAGAAAAAAAGAAAGAAAGAAGAAGGAAGGAAGGAAGGAAGGAAGGAGGAAGGAAGGAAGGAAGGAAGGAAGAAAGAAAGAAAGAAAGAAAGAAAGAAAGAAGAAAGGAAGGAAGGAAGAAAGAAAGAAAGAAAGAAGAAAGGAAGGAAGAAAGAAAGAAAGAAAGAAGAAAGAAAGAAAGAAAGAAAGAAAAAAAGAAAGAAAGAAAGAAAGAGAAAGAAAGAAAGAATGAAAGAAAAAGGAAGGAAGAAAGAAAGAAAGAAGAAGGCAAGGAGGCAAGAAAGGAGAGAGCCAGTTTCAGATTATCCTGCTCAGGATCCCAATGAGACTTTGAGTGCCCACAGGCACTGATTCCCTTCACAGCACTGTCCTGCTCACCTGCCCACACCTTTGCATAGGGATGGTCAGGACCCACCTTCAGCTTTTCCTTATCTTTTATAAGGTGAGCCATATGCTCCTCCTTCTCTCGCTGCTGTTCCTTCAGAATTGCCCCTTGATTCTGAGGGGGCAACATATACGTCCTACAGAGAGTAAGTGCAGGGTCAGATGCTGCGGACACTGCCAAATCAGGGAATCTCTCAGCATAGTCATGTCTATCTTCTTACTTCCTTATCTTCTCAGTCTAACTGGAGTCCTGAACACATCTATGCTCTCATTAGTCTAAGGGATCTTTGAGCTCTACCTTGGGGGTGGGGGGAATTATACCTGATGATTCTCATTCAGGAATCATTCTTGGCAGTGCTCAGGGGATTGTATTGGATGCCAGGGAGAAACCCAGGTCAGCTGCATGCAAGGCACTTTCTGTAGTGCAATCTCTCCAGCCCACCTTTTTTTTTTTTTTTTTTTTTTTTGTGGTTTTTGGGTCACACCCAGCAGTGCTCAGGGGTTACTACTGGCTCCATGCTCAGAAATTGCTCCTGGCAGGCACGGGGGACCATATGGGACACCGGAATTCAAACTGATGACTTCTGCATGAAAGGCAAACACCTTACCGCCATACTATCTCTCAGGGGGGACCATATGGGACACCAGAATTCAAACTGATGACTTCTGCATGAAAGGCAAACGCCTTACCGCCATGCTATCTCTCAGGCCCTCCTTCTTTTTTATTATTAGAACCAAGTGGGTCTGTTGCCAGAAAAGCAGCTCTGGGGCTCTAAAGGCCCAGCTTGTCTCCAACCCTACCCCAACCCAGTCTGCACATAAACATCTGCTCATTTAAATAGTTCCATGGGGGCCAGAGCAATAGCACAGTGGTAAGATGTTTGCTTTGCATGTGGCCAACACAGGATGAACCTTGGTTCAAATCCCAGCAACTCGTATGGTCCCCTGAGCCTGCGAGGAGTGACTTTTGAGTGTACACCCTGCGTACCACCGGGTGTGACCCAATTCCCCCCCCCCCCCAAAAAAAAAAAGAGATATCAAACTAACACACACAACCACAGAATGCAACAAGGGGCAGACAAACACTTCTTCACATATAACAGAGACCAGATACACACTAAGATACCACACACTTAGATAACCCAAGGCCTTTTCCTTTTCTTCCCACCTAATCTTACCGTTTTAAAGGAATTCCAGAGTGCAGAGGGCACCCCTGAGCACTCTGCCAGGGAGCTTCCAAGAACATCTGCTAGGCTCACAACCAGTTCCAGCGCCTCCTTTTGAGTCAGGCCATGCAATCCAAAAGATCACTCCTGATAGTCAGGACATGCAATCCAGAAATCTCACTTGATAGTGTAGGCTAAGCTACGCCCCTTTGATTAGGCTGTGTGACCCAAAGATTGCTCCTGAGAGCCTGAAGGTATTTTGGTTCAAATCCTCCCTGTTTTGGGGCTGGTCAGACACGAGGCTGAGGGAAAGTCAAACCCAGATGAGCTCCCAAATGTAGGGTTTGTGTTGACTACCCAAATCAGCACTGAGAATCAAAGACCACCTCTGATAATGCAAGGCACAAAAGGGAGTTTATTTGGCTAGCCGAGGTCCAAATCTTATCCAACCAGTGGAGTCTTGACAAGAACCCCGAAATAAATTCTTTTTTTTTTTTTTTTTTGTGGTTTTTGGGTCACACCCGGCAGTGCTCAGGGGTTATTCCTGGCTCCAGGCTCAGAAATTGCTCCTGGAAGGCACGGGGGATCATATGGGATGCCGGGATTTGAACCGATGACCTCCTGCATGAAAGGCAAATGCTTTACCTCCATGCTATCTCTCCGCTCCCCCCTCCGAAATAAATTCTTAACCAGTTTATATAAGGGTCACAAGCTTTAGCTATCAAGCATTTCATTGATTAATACAGTTTATCCTTTTTTTAAAAATTAAAAAAAATACTTTTGGTCATACCCTGTGACGCTTAGGGGTTACTCCTGGCTATGCATTCAGAAATTGCTTCTGACTTGGGGAACCATATGGAATGCCAGGGGATTGGGCCAGTCTATCCTGGGTCAGCAGTGTGCAAGGCAAACACCTTATTGCTGTGCCATCGCTCCAGCCCCCAGTTTATCCTTCTTAATATACATGATTGGTCCATTTCCATTTGCACACAAAGCACATAAATTCTTTTTTTTCCCCCTCCCCCAGCACATAAATTCTTAAAGTTGATGTCCCAACTCATTGTTTAGGGTGGAACATTCCTAAACTGCCTGATTTCTCTATCCCAATAGAACAGGAAGGGTTCTGCCTTTTAGAGAGTATATGTTGTGGTTTTATCTCTGGTCTGACTCCCTCTACATAGGAAGTTGTAGAGTGGGAAAATACTTTACAGTGGCTTTACTGGGAATTTAGGATTACCTTGGTCCTAGCCCCGGGGGCTTTGGTTCTCATACCCCCACCATGCTTGGTCCCGAGTATCACCAGGAATGACTCCCAAGCATAGAGTGGGAAATAGCCCTGAATTACTACCAGGTGTGGTCACAACCCCCCAAAACCCCCAAACTTAACCTCTCACTCTTTCACACTCAACACCTTTTTCTTTTTTCTTTTTTTTTTGGTTTTTTGGGCCACACCCGGCGGTGCTCAGGGGTTACTTCTGGCTGTCTGCTCAGAAATAGCTCCTGGCAGGCACGGGGGACCACATGGGACACCGAGATTCGAACCAACCACCTTAGGTCCTGGATCGGCTGCTTGCATGGCAAACACCGCTGTGCTATCTCTCCGGGCCCTCAACACCTTTTTCTTCTTTGAATTCCTATAATACTTGCTTACAGAAAGACAGAGATAACACCGGGGTTAAAGCACTTGCCTTGCATGGGGCCAGCCCCTGTTGATCCCTGGCACCACATATAGTCCACTGATAACCCCCAGGCCTGTAGTCTGAAAGGTGGTGCTGATAGACTAAATGCACCTTCGCTTTTGAGAAGCTCTTTGGGCTGTCCTGTGGAGGTCCTCAACCAGCTTCCCAAAATTTGGACTAGGGATGTGGTTGCAGCCCACAGCCCCTTCCTGTTCTGAGAGGAAAAAAAATGTGTGTGGGAGAAAAGGGAAGAGGGCATGTAGGAGGAGTAGGAGAACACAACAAGTTCTGAGAGGACTGAACTGAAAGGAGGATATTTGTGGAATTTCTCCTGGCAGGCTTGGTGGACAGATGGGAAACTGGGAATCAAATCACTGTAAATTTTGGGTTAGCTGTGCGCAAGGCAAAAGCCCTACCGCTGTGCAATCTCTCCGGCCCCAAACTGAAATTTTAAAAATTTCTGTGCTTGTATCACATACAGAGGTGCTCCTGGCTTATGCTCAGGGATCACTCCTGGCAGAACTCATTGGACTTTGGAAGGGCTGAGGATTGAACCCTAAGTCAGCTGCATGGAAGGCAAATGTCCTACCTACTGTCTTTGGTCTTTTTTGTTTTGTTTTGTTTTTTGGGCCACACCCAGTGGCACTCAGAGATTACTCCTGGCTCTGCACCAGAAATCGCTCCTGCTAGGCTCAGGGAACCATATAAGATGCCAGGGATCAATCCATCCCAGGTTGTCCACCCAAGGTTGTGCAAGGCAAACACCCTACTGCTTTGTTATCACGCCAGCCCCTATTTTTCTTTCTGGTTTTGTTTTCTTGCGGGGAGGGAACATGACCAGCTGTGCCCAGGGCTTACTCCTGGGCTCTGCCCAGGGATGCTTCTGGCATGCTTGGCGAAATATGGGATGCCGGGGATTGAACTCAAGTTGGCTGCATGAGTGCAAATGCCCTACATACTGTACTATCATTCTGACTTCTATGTCTTTGGTCCTATTTTTATGGGTTATTTTTTGTTGTTTTGGGCCATATATACTTGTGTTCATGGCTTATTCCTCACTCTGTGCTCAGTTACCATTATTGGGGGACTATTTGTGGTGCTGGGGATTAGCCCTAAATTGGCTGCAGGCAAGGCAAATGCCTTATCTCTCTCTGCATGCCAGGCAAACGCCCTGTCTCCATGCTATCTTTCCGGCCCGGGACTTTTTTTTTTTTGGCTTTTTGGGTCACATCCAGCAATGCTCAGAGGTTACTCCTGGCTCTACGCTCAGAAATCGCTCCTGGCAGGCTCAGGGGACCATATGGGATGCCGGGATTCGAACCACTGACCTTCTGCATGCAAGGCAAACACTTTACCTCCATGCTATCTCTCCGGCCCAGGAACTGCCTCTCTTAACTGCAAAGACAGGCCTCCAATTTTTCAAGACAGAAGGCGAGCAAAAATTAAATAGTAAAGGCTGGATTTAAGATGTCTTCTGGTGGGGCAATAGCACGGTAGTAGGACATGTGCCTTGCATGCTGCAGACCGGGACAGACCCAGGTTCAATTCCCAACATCCCATATGGTCCCCTGAGCTGTCAGGAGCAATTTCTGAGCACAGAGCCAGGAGTAATCCCTGAGCATCACCAGATGTAGCCCAAAAATAAATAAGAAAAGATTAAAAGAAAGATTTTTAAAAATATTTAATAAAAAGGAATCAATAGCAAAGAGCATGAAATAGGTTTTTCAGTAATCCATGCTGAAGGCAGTCTCAGAGTAAAACTGAAGGAAAGCTTGCTCTCTTGAGCTATGTTCTCCCTTGAACACATCTCTTTTTTTCCATTCCAGCCAAGCCCCATTTCTCTCATTCTCTCCCCTCACATTTCATAAAAACTTGCTTCCCCAGTTGAAAGCGATGGGTTGAAAAGCTCTTGAGGGGGTATGGAACGATAGTACAACAGGTAGGGCATTTACTTTGTATGCAGCCTACCTAGGTTTGATCCCCAGCATCCCATAAAGTCTCCCGAGCCTGCCAGGTGTCTCCATAAAGTCTCCCGAACCAGCCTGAGCGCTGCTAGGTGTGGCCTAAACACAACACAACATAAAACAAATACACCAAAAAAGCTCTTGAGCTGCCTACCCAGGAGATACTGATAAACTGAAGAACAGCCCCTTGTGGGTGAGGATTTAATTCTCAATATGTTCATGGGATACCTGGGCCAGAAGGGCCATTGCATGTTTGGCAAGACTAAGAGCTCTCATTGGGCTGCCATTCAATATAGTTCCCCTCAAAACCTGTTCTCTTGACCACCCAACCTTTACCCAGCTATACTAGAGCCTGAGTTGGTGACTATGATCCTCCACAGAAGGTCCCAGTGTGTGTGTATGTTGTGTGACTCTGAAGCCCTTCTCCCCCTTTCCAGAGAATCAGTTTCCAACACGCAAATGATTACAAAATCCAAAATAATTTTATTCACTTTTTTTTTTAAGACTTCTGCTTCCACAAGGTGTTCGGCGAACATGCTAAGGCGACAGGATGTCCAGTTGGTCACGACATGCAACACGGACCGTTCCACCGACGACAGCAGCGACCACACCCACCTGAGCTACTGGCCCCATGGCAGAGGGGGTACAGGAAGGGGACACCTGGAGCCCCGCAGCCATCAGCAACCTGAGGTAGGTCTCTTAAGAGTACAAATAAAAAAAAGAAGACTTCGACACCAGTGTGAGACACTGATGAGCAAGAGCTACTTGAAGTCGCAGACTTTGGAGGGGCTGGCGATGTGGGGAGATGGGGTGGCCATAGCAAGCAAGGGCTACGGACCCTGTGGCCTGCGCCCTGCTACTGAGCTGTGGGTGAGAGGGTGCAGCTCGAGGTCTTGGGGCTGTGGCCAGTGGGAGTTGGGGATAAAGGCAGTGTGCTGCCTGGGCTGGGGTACAGAACATTGCCCCAGAGAGAAAGTCAGAAAGTAACCTCCTCCTGGCAGAGGGAGTGAAAAGGGGGGAAAGGGGACAGGGGTGCTGGAGGTTCAGCCCCGTGGCTCTCCTGAAACAGTAAAGTGACATCAGGACAAGAAGGCAGGAGCCCTGAGAAATCACGGCGCTCGGCATGGCCTCCAGGGGACCCCCCCCCCCCGCCACCCTCGAGAGGGCCTGTGATCACCATGTGTCTTCCTTTCTTTGGGGGCACCACGAGAGGAACAAAATGCTGCTTTGCTAGTCCAATAGCAAAACCACATCTCCGGTACAGCAACGTGTACGGCAGGCTAGAGAGAAACCCACACAGTGGTAAGCACGGTGCCGATTCGACTATAAAATCAAGGGCGCACACCTGCACTGTCCATATAGGCTATGTACAGAATTATAATAATCATAGAGTTACACGTATAAAGCTTCATTATAGGCCTCTGATACATTTATAATAACGGTTCCCTGAACCTCTCAAGAGTGCAAGTAAAGACAAAAACTAAACTCTGTTTATGTGAAATGAGGAATAAATACAATCATCAAAATAGAACTCTCCCTAAAAGCGACACACAAGCTGATCCTGAACTGCAGTGCGGAGGGAAGGTCAGGAAAGGCAAGGCTGTGGTGGGCGGAGGGTGGCCTGCCCGGCCTGGCGGGGTGGGCGACTCTCCAGAGGGCAGAGACTGGGGTGGCGGCGGCAGCAAAGGGGTCAGCCCTTGACAGCAACCTTGTTCTCTGAAGCAGCAAACATGGCGTAGAACCGGGAGCTGTCATTGGACAGCAGGACGGATGGGGTGTCAAACTCCACCACCTGCAGGGGAAAGACATCAGAAAGTGGCTCAAGGGTCTAGACAAGAGGTGGGGGGTGGCCCACAGCACACAAGTAACTGATACTAGTTCAAGTCCTGGAATTGCACTTGGTCCTTTGGATACCATCAGGAGTTATCCCTGAATGCAGAGCCAGCAGTAAACCCAGAGTAATCTAGGTATGGCCCCATAGGCAACACAGGCTTGTCACAGTAGGAGATATGTGTGTAGTGAATCAGGTGTTTGCCCTGCGTTCTCCTGCCTGTCTGGTGGCTGCAGCGGGTGGTGATAGGTACTCAGCTGATGTCAGGTTCAGCATCAGTTTCCCCCAGTGCCTGCTTGTGCCCTTGTGGTATGAATAGCCTGCCCCAGTCCCTGCTGTCTGCTTACGCCACCAGCCTAAGGAGGGACCCTCCATTCTCTTGCCTGCAATGAGCTGGACAGAAAGTCCCAGAAGCTCCCAAGGAGACATGACTGATGCCTATTGTCCAGCAGCAGCAACAGAGGGGAAGTGTGTGTGGTGGGCCCTCTCTGGCTTAGGAGGCAGGTTCCAGTTCGAATTTGTTGGGTGGAAGAGGGTCATACCCAGCAGCAGTTGGGGGCCCAGACAGTGCTGGTGATCCAACCCAGAGCTCTCCTCTGCAAAGCATGAGGTTTTGGAGCCATGGCTCTGTGCTCAGGAATCACTCCTCATGGGCTAGGGAGACCATCTGGGATATTGAGGTTTGAACCCGAGTCAATTGCATGCAAGGCAAGTGCCCTACCTGCTGTACTATTTCTTTGGCCTCCTTGATCTGGATGTATTTGTTTTTATTTAATACCTATGTTCTAGTAGCTCCGCGTAGTCAATGGTTACTTACATTTCAGCCAACGCTTAGGATAATACAAAGATAATATGGTTATAATGTCAGGATGAAGAGAGGACAGCGGTGTGGCAGTAAAAAGAACTGGTTTTGGAGTCACTGGCCTGGTAGAGTGTGCTGCCCTCATGTGCAGTGCTGGGAATGAGATCTAAAGCTTTACAAGTTCTTCCACTGGGCTGCAACCCCAGAACTTCAGCCTGCAATTGACTCCAACTTTTTCCTTGTTTTGAAGTGGAGGCATCCTGGTGGGGTGTGATGACCATATGGGGTGCCAGGGATTGAACCCGGGATGGCCACTTGCACAGCAAATGCTCTAACCACTGTGCTATCTCTCTGACCCCAAAAACTACTGGGTTTAAGGCTAATTGAGACTGCAACTAGAGTCACCTCCAAGGCAAGGGTGGGAAGTGACACAGGCTAAGCTGGGCCTAACTGGGAAGCCTATTGTATGAGCAACATATGATTGGCTGGATTCAACCCCTCCCCCTCCTAGCAACTTTGTAGTGTATGAAATATGTCCTTTGACCCAGATTTGGATGGTACTATTCACATGTTCCAGTAATAAAGCAAAATCAGACTTTCAACTGAAGTGTCCTGACTCAACTGAATTTCTGTCTCTTGTTTTTGGGACCACAGCTGAAGGTGCTCAGGGTTTACTTCTTAGGAGGGGCTCAGGAGACCATATAAAGTGCCAGGATCTTAACCCAGATCAGCATGCGCAAGGCAAGGTCCCTACCTCTCTGGGCCCCTTCTTTTAAAAATAAATAAAAAGAATATAAAATTCTTGCAGATGTTGGTTAGGAAACTGCATTTACTTGTGTCTGCGACTTAGGAAGCAATGCTGAGATTCTCAGGTGCACAGGATCTGTTGGTTAAGGACCTTGATCTGGGCTCTAGTATCTGTTATCTGACCCAAGAACCATGAGAAATGAGCCACTTTCCTGCCACCATTTTTTTTTTTTTTTTTTTTTTTTTTTACAATTTATCTACAATAAACTTGTTACAGCCCTGTCTCTTGGTGATGTGGCTCTTCTGGTGGGCAGGGAATCTGTACTTTGACTTCAGTGGTCTTGTCACATGATGCTTCTTCTGCAGCTGGGAGTAAGTGACTTGACTAACATGTACTTTAACCACTGTGCCCTGGCTCTTTCCTAAAGCCCTCCACATAACTGCCTGGAGCTTCAGACTGGAAGCAAGCAGAGAGGGCAGACATGAATTTCCACTGCAAAGGACTGTGTCCATTTATGTCTCTCAGGAAGACCCATACAAGCCTGAGGCTGCAGTCTCATAAGAGGCTACTGTCTGTGGCTGCCAGACACCAGGCCACAGGACAAGTTCACAGGTGGCTAGAGAATATTCCTTATCTCTTTTAAGGCCACAGTCAGAGGTGCTCAGGGGCTGTGTATTTCGCTAACTCTCCAGCCCAAATCAGTCTCTCGCTGCTTTCCAAGAGCAACCAGACTAAATTTAGAGCTGCTCCCCTGAATGCGAACCCAGATGGCAGCTGCTCATCTCTGTCTGCCAAGGGCCATTTTCCTCTCATGAAAGGCCAAAGGCTGAGCAAGCCCCTTGGGGACTCAGTACCTGTCCCTGGGCCAGCACCATGATCCTGTCTGAGCCCAGGACTGTGTGCAGACGATGGGCGATGGTCAGCATAGTACAGTCAGCGAATGCCTCTCGGATGGTCTCCTGAATCAGTAAATCTGTCTCCGTGTCCATGGCAGCGGTGGCTTCATCGAGAATCAGAATCTGCCGGGGAAGAGGGAATGAGGGCTCCAACCCATTCTTTTTTTTTTTTTTTTTTGACTTTTTGGGCCTCACCCAGTGATGCTCAGGAATTACTCCTGGCTATGTGCTCAGAAATCACTCCTGGCTTTGGGGACTATATGGGATGCTGGGGGATCAAACCGGGGGATGATATGGGATGCTGGGGGATCTCGAGCCGAGGTCCATCCTAGGTTAGTGCGTTCAAGGCAAACACCCTACCACTTGTGCCACGGCTCCAGCCCCTCCAGTCCATTCTTATTTTAAGAGTTTTGGTGATCTGGGGAGCAACCTCAGGCCTCACATATGCAAAATAAGGAGTGTTCTACCACCGAGCTATATCCCTGGTCTCAAATGATTCCTTTTACTTATTTTTGTTTTTGTTTACTTTTGGGTTACCCTTGGTTGTGCTCAGAGCTTACTCCTGGCTCTGCACTCAAGGATCACTCCTAGCGAGTTTGCAGACCACATGGGCTGCCACGATCAAACCCAGGTTGGCCGTGAGCAAGGAAAGTGCCTTACCACACTGTGCTATCACAGTGCCCCCCCACCTCTTCTATTCCCACTGATTCTTGAAATCTAGATTTTATTGAAAGGTATACTATTTACATTATCACACCATAGGTTATTTTTTCTAGGTTGGGTACTCAGACATGCAAAAAATACTGTTCTGTGTAGCATAATAGAACTGCCAACTCATATTTGCCCCTTGAGTTCACATAACATATATGTGATGCTCAGTGGACAGCATACTAGCCCCTTCCTGCTGTTTAAGCATGTCCCCTTTCAGGGCCTCCCTTTCCGGGTTTATAAAATAGTGAAGGGACTGGCTTTAAAAAAGTGTATTGTTTCTAGCACTACAACTACTTACTGGCTAGAAACAAAAGTCATTCCTGGAAACTGAGTTCAATTATGGGGCTAGAATACTACTACAATGGGTAGGGTGTCTGTCTTGCACATGGGGTGGGTTCTATCCCTGGCACCACATATGTTCTCCTGAGCTCTGCCAGGACTTTTCCCTGAATGCAGAGCCAAGAGTAAGCCCTGAATACTGCCAGGTGTGATGCTTCCCACAAAGTAGCCCCCAAAACAAAAAGAACATCCGAATAGTCAGCCACCGCCCCCCCAGCTCCAAACTGTGAAATATTTTTGGGGCACACTTTTGAAATATGGCCCAGTTCTCAGGGTCAGGAATGCTGTTGAAGCTCTTGTTCCAGGAACAACCAGTTTCTTCTTCAAACCCACCTTACAGTGCCGGAGCAAGGCTCGAGCGATGCACAGGAGCTGGCGCTCCCCCACTGAAAAGTTATCCCCATTCTCCATCACTTCAGATTCAAGTTTCAGAGGTAGCTGAGAAATCTAGGAAGAAAAGGAGAGATCAAAAGGGTGAATAAAAGTAAAACTTTGAAAGATTTTTAGAATTTATTTATTCTTACTGTTTTGGTTTGGGGAGACACACCCAGAGAGGTCAGGACTACTCTAAACATAAAGCTTGGGGTCACACCTGGTGGTGTTTGGAGAGCAAGGCAGAGAGGGATCAAACCCAGGGCAGGGTTCCTGCATGCAAAATATTCTCTAGCCCTTTGAACTGTTTCTCTGGTCCTTATTTATCTATTATTTATTTATTAATTTGGGGCAATACCTGCTGGTGCTCAGGGAGTGCTGGGAATCAAACCGGAGTCAGCCTCGTGCAAGTGCCCTACCTATTCAACTATCTCTTCAGTTCATGGCCCTTAATTTATTTTAAAGTAAGGCCATCTGGGTTGAGAGTGTTTACTAAGGCCCAATAATGTTTTGAGGCACTAGGACCACCCCAGGTGGTGCTCAGGGTCCCTCTTGGAACTCAGAGCCTGACACATGCTAGGCAAGTGCTCTGTTGCTGAGCTATATCCTCGGCCAAGATGTCAACTCATTGCAGCACTGGCCCACAAATGTCCCGAGGTTGAGGCCAGGCCAGGGAGGCCAAGTTGGACCAGAAGGGAAGAGCCAATGGTTTCCTGGAAACTCCTCACAGTCTTCCTCCCACCTGGACTTACACATTCTTTCATGTGCGTCCTTTCCAGGGCATCCCAGATCTGGTCCTCTGTGTACTGCGTGAAAGGATCCAAGTTGGACCTAGGAGAAACAGCAGGAGCAGCTCAGTGAGTGTGCACAGAACCAGCCTGACACCAAGCCTAGCAGATGCCAGTAGCAGTGTGTTGGAAAGGGGTGCAACAGCCCACAGGTGACAGATAGCCTTCCCGACCACAAAGTGGAGGGAATGCATTGCAAGCAGGCCAAGCCCCCTTTCCATCTTTATAAAACTCCACTTAAATTAATTATGTCAGTAATATGTTATAGAAAAATCAAGAAATACGTGATGGTGAAACATGAAACAAAACCAGTATGTTTTAATGATCACTAATGAGGCCACTTGTTAGTTTATGCCGCATACCCTTCTAGTTCCTATTGTTTTTTATTTATGGCCTACACTTGGAGGTGTTGGGGAGTTCTGCCAGTCAATCTCAAGAGAGCTTAAGGAACTGGGGAACAAAACCAGACCATGGCCAGAGAAATAGTACAGTGGGTAGAATGCTTGCCTTGCATGCAGATGACAAGGTTTGATCCCTGGTATTCTATATGGTCCTTTAAACACACAACCAGGAGTAATCCCTGTGCACAGCCAGATGTACCCCCTCCAAAAACAAAAACAAAACTAAGGAACCCTTCATGAAAATAATGTGCTCCAGCTCTTTGAGCTATACCCGGGTCCTCCACTTTGGGGAGGCCTCCCAAGTAGTGTTCCCAGCTTAGCAATGATTAATTGCAAAGACCGGAGGATACAGAAGTGGTGATCTTCAGGGATTATCCAGTCACCCTAATGAGCCCTTCTGCCCCTGAAAAAACAAAAACAAAATCACCACCCACAACAACAAAACCCAAAAACAAACAAAAATCAAGTCTCTAAAGGCCAGGGCAATAGCTAAAGGGGTAGAGCACATGCTTTGCACATGTGAAGCTTAAAGTTCAATCCCCAGCATGATCAAGTGTGTAACATCTGTAAAATACTGAAATAAAAAAAAAAAACAACCCATTACAACCTTAGAAAAGTCTTTCTTCCCTCCCTAACTTCATCCCTCATTCCCAAGTTTTTAAGTTACACCCGAACAGTTCTCAGAGTTTACTCCTGGCTCTTTGCTCAGGGATCACTCCTGGCATGTCTTGGGTGACCATATAAAGTGACAAGGATCAAAGCTAGCCAGACAGTATGCAAGGTCAAGCCCCTTCACTCTACTCCCTCTCTTCACACACCATCCACCGTATTACCTCTTCAGCCCCAGACACACTTCCTGAGTAAGAATAAGAGCCTGTTTGGAGCTTAACTTAAGACTTGACAGTTAGTGAGCAAGAAAAGCAATGATTGTGCTGAAAGGGAGGAGAAAGGAAAGTAAATGGAACAACTTGCAATAAAAGAATATGCTCATTCTGAGAACCAATTTGGGCCCTGTTTTTGCTGTATTGATTGCATTTACCTGGAAGAAATTCAGGATGACATGAAAATACTAGGTCTAGGTAATTTTGGAATTGTAAAAGAGAAGATAAGCATGGACGGATACTTCCACCAGAGCATGGCAGAACTGAGGAGCCTGGTAGAAACTGGAATGTCACTAGAATTGGGTGTCTTGTCTGGTTCTAAACTGCCCACTGTAGGTCTAGTAACCTGAAAGGTACTAAGGTCATAGGCTTTGCTTATAAATTTATATGACAAATAGGAACATCTTTGAGAAACCACTGGCTCTGTCACATTTATATCAGGGCCTGGACTTGCTCATACAGGCGAGCACATTACATGCAGGTTCTGCTCTCAGAGGGACTCTCTGGAGAGACGGAAGAGCTGGCACATGCCTCCCTAGGCCCTGGGACTCGACTCCACTTGCCTACGTGCCTCTAACTGGCTACGTGCCTCACTGGTGCCTTGTACACAGGCTTTCTTGCCAGGAAAAAAAGAATGAAAGGAAGACAACTTACTGGTAGATAATCTGCAACTGATATGATAGACTATGGGTTAAGTCTGAGGAGAAATTCACCTTCTAAACAAATAGACAAAACAAGATGAACTAAGGATGTTTGATCTCTCCTATTCTTTTGCATTCTGGAGGCAGAATGCTCATTCTGCCTGCCTGCACACAGGGATCCATGGTTGCATTGGTCCATTGTTTTCCTGTCCTGATGCCTCTTAGGAAAACCTTTGTTGTGGACACACAAACACATCAGGGACAGATGATGTGCTCTGTCCTAAGTCTTATGGACCTATGGGACTTGCACTTTTATGTGCTTTCATAGGGACCAGGGAATGCCCAGGGGGCAGTGCAAGTCTCCACAATAAGAGTCTCTCTTATAGCTGTGAGGTCTCATATGGAAGGTCACATACTAAATAGCCAGATTCTTGGCTTTAGGGGCTGTAATGCGGTTTCACTGTTGAGTCCTAATCTTCATAGCTTAAAATTTCAACAACAAAATCCAACTACCTGTCATCATACTCTTATAGTATCAATTATTTATCAAGAGAAATGGTTCCTTAGCTCAAATACTCTGGTACACAGGTCAGTGACATCTTTGATGGATGCCAACCTGGACTTCCTCAGATCTCAAACTCTTTGATGGAATTGGTTTCTACAGGATGCTGCATAGATGCCAAGGAAGAGCTCCATGGGTGGAGTGCCCTCCTGGGGAGCAAGCCCTGCCACTATCCTGCAAGCCTATGCACAGTCATTTGTAATTGCTGAAGCTACCACAGTCTCTTGCTTTTTTTGTGAGGACAACAACTAAGAGAACAGCAGCACCATCTTCCAGCATCCTTCTCAGGAGCAGGGTAAAGGCATCTGCCATACACATGGCTGACTGGTTCAAATCCTTAAACTAAGTCACCCCACCACCATTGCCAAGCACAGAGTCAGGAACAACCCCTGAGGAATAACCACTGAGTACGGTCAACCCCATCTACCCCCAAATATGTGTGTGCCATTTTGTTTGACTCAGCCACAACAAACTTTTTTTTTGGGGGGGAAGGCACATCTGGCAGTGTTCAGGGCTTACTCCTGGCATTGCATTTAGGGATCACTATGGCTCCGGGAACCATATAAAATGCTGAATGTGGAACTAGTGTTGGCTGCATGTAAGGCAAGTGCTTACCTGCTGTGCCCCACAGCCACACGAAGATTTTAAAAAGTTTCCACCCCAGGGACATGCTAACTGCTTTAACAATATGAAACAGAAGATGCTTGGCCAGAAGGTCATAAAACCTGAAGTTTTAACAAGGCTGTAAAGTCATGATGATTCTTTTTCTTGGCAACCAAGTCCTTCCAGACTGAATGAGTTTTCATAAGAAATATGTTCCATAGAGCTCATTATAAGATGCTTTTGCTTCTTTTTTTCTTTCCTTTTTTTTTGGGGGGGGGGGATTTGGACTATATTTGATTGTGACTGAGGCTCATTCCTAGTAGTATTTGGGACCACTATGGGGTGCAGGAAATTGAACTCGGGTCAGCTGTGTGAAAGGCAACTGTCTTACCCACTGTACTATTATCCTACTACAAGAGGCTTTTGGAAATCTTTATTAAACTGAGAAAGATGAGGCTCCAACAGGTGAGTCTCCATCTGTTCTGATCTTGACAGGGAGCTCCATCATGAATAAAAGAAAGAAAAATGCACCCTCCTCAGAGAAGCCAGAAAGTCCACAGACAGAAACAAAAACAAAGTTATTCATCCATTACATCCAAAGGGTATATCAGGGATCTCAAACTCTATTTACCTGGGGGCTGCAGGAGGCAAAGTCGGGGTGATCCTTGAGTGCAAAGTCAGTAGTAAGCCTTGAACATTGGGGGGTGTGACCCAAACAACTAAAACAAAACAAAACAAGATCCCTCTAGGGCAGGGCCACAAAATGTTGTACGGAGGGCCACAAATGACCCGCGGGCCGAGAGTTTGAGACCCCTGGTATAGACAGAGATAGAAAAACATGTGATGGGGCTAGAGAGATAATACAATAGGTAGAGAACTTGTCTTGTATGTGGCTGACCTAGGTTCTATCCCCAGAACTCCATATGGTCCTCTGAACTGTGCCAAGAATGATCCCTAAACACAGACAGAAGTAAGCCTTAAGCATACCAATCTGGGCGTGAGAAAGCAAGCAAGAAAATGAAAGAATGAGAAATAAGCTATGAAACATCACGAAAGTCCTTTTTTTTTTTTAATAGTCAGTACATATGAAATCCAAATGTTGCCCAAAGTGCATTTTATCTTCAGTTTGCTCTGTTGTATTTTTAGCATTCTTCTAAGCCTGCCTGTCAGGCACTGGCAAGCCGGGGCAGAAATTACCTCCCAGAGCTTAAGTCTGTGCCACCCATCCCAGACTGAGGGGACCATGTGCTGCTGCTGTCCCACCCTTGTGGGCAGGAGTACTTCAGCAATCATCCTCAGAGCAGGTGACTGGGGTTCACAGAGCTGCTGCTCTCAGGAAGTGCGAGAGAAACTCTTAGGAGGTGTTTGGAAGTAAGGGCCAGGGATGTGGCTCAAGGGGTGAAACATGAATCTTGCATAGTCAAGTCCTGTATTGGATTCCAGCAAACTGAGTAGCAAGTCCCCTCAAATAAAGGGTAAAGTTGGACCAAAGAGAAAATGCATATGACCTGGCACCCATAAGGACCCCTGAGCACTATTAGAAGTAATCCCTGAGTACAAAGCCAGTACTAAACCCTGAGCACCATTGATTGTAGTTGAAAACAACAATAACAGTAAAATTAGGTTACCAAAAAAAAAAAAAGCCACAGGGGCTGGAGTGCTAGTACAGCGGGGAAAGTGTTCACCCTGCAACTGGCCAACCTAGATTTGATCTCTAGCATCCCATATGGTCCCTTGAAGACATCAGGAGTGATTCCTGCACACAGAGCCAGAAGCAGCCACTGAACACCACCGCTTAAAAAAAAAAGGTAAAGTGAAAAAAAATCACGTAGGAAAGTCCTGAGTTGGATGTTTTGCAGGCAGGAGTCCTGGGATTGATCCCTGGTTTTACTTGATTCCCTAAGTACTACTAGAAGTGACTCCTGCCTAGTAAAAGGGTCAGTAGTAGCTTCTGAGCATTTCTAGGTATGGCCCAAAGACCACATTTAAAAAAAACAACAACAATACTTCAACAGGCTGAGTGCAAATTCTGAAGATGGGAGGCTGGTGCTCAACATCCACCTCTATAGAGGGTCCTCAGCATCACTAGACACAACCTCCAAGCAGAGCTGGGAATAGCTCCTGAGCACTGCAGCCAGGTGTGACCCCACAAGAAACAAGTTAAGTGAGAAAGTAGTAAAAGAAACTAAGAAAATCTACAGAGAACAGGGGTGGGTGTCAAAACACTTTTCATGATGGGAGTGCCATGTGCAAATGAGAGGAGAGTCAGAGTTTCAGAAGAGACCAAAAAAGAGAAATGCCTGAAGGTTAAGACCTAATTGGGTTTAGAGAGAAGAGAGGGCTGGAATAAAGTGTATGGTCTGGAACCTGGTGGCCACATTAGAGGGGCTGGTGTCTAAGGATGTCCTACAGCAGACAGCCATTGTGACTACCTCACTCATTCACTGTAAACTGTTTACTTATAATTAACTATACAAATGAACTTGCTGAAAGATGAACTCGCATCTTCCACAGAGCCTAGCAGTGTGAGTCCGTGGGCCAATCTCCACCCTTTAGCTCCAGAAGTGCCTGGTTCACACATCCAAATGAAGTAAAATTTTGATATGAAAACTGAGAATTTTCGGAGATGACATATTCAAGGTAAGTTTCACTGTGTCTTGCTTCTAAATTCTTTTCCAAAAGACAGAAGTATTTAAAAAAATATAGTTCTTTGAGGGGCCAGAGTGATAGTACACGAGGTAGGGCAATAGCTTTACATACAGCCAACCTGGGTTCAATCCCTGGCATTCTATCTGGTCCCCTGAGCATCACCAGGAGTAATTCCTGAGTGCAAAGCCAGGAGTAACCTTGAGCACTACCAGGTATGGTCCAAACTCCACTCTCCTCCCCACAAAATTCCTGAAAAACTACTTCCATATTGTCCCCTGAGCCCACTAAGAGTGATCCCTGTGCACAGAGCCAGGAGTAAACTTTGAGCCATTTTTTTTTTTTTTTTGGTTTTTGGGCCGCATTCAATGATGCTCAGATGTTACTCCTAACTATATGCTCAGAAATCGCTCCTGGCTTGGGGGACCGGGATCTAACCATGGTCCATCCTAAATCAAAGGCAAATGTCCTACCGCTTGCACCACCACTCTGGCCCCTAAACTTTGAGCATGTTTTAAATTTCTCAAAACAAACTTGTGGCCCAAAACAAAACAAAGTTACAATTTTTTTTTATCCTGAGCCCAAAAGTATACAGCCATATTTTATTTTCAAGTATTCCTGTGTGACAGCTAAAAATAGATGTATGGAAAAGAAGATCAGACCTGGAAACAACTTTCATAAAAAAAAATTTTTTTTTTTTGTTTTTGGGTCACACCCGGCAGTGCTCCTGGCTCTACGCTCAGAAATCACCTCCCCTGGCAGGCTTGGGGGACCATATGGGATGCCGGATTTAAACCACCATCCTTCTGCATGCAAGGCAAACTCCTTGCCTCCATGCTATCTCTCTGGCCCCTAAAATTTTTTTTAATCTTAAGAGTCAAGTCAAATTCTCTTCAGCTATTGCTTGTTTGGCCTCATAACACCTCCGCAAGCAACACACCCAGTCTAAGTTAGCCTCATTCATTAATGTTTTGGAGAAATGCCAGATATGTTAGTCACTGACAAGAATGAAGTGAAAATGCAGTTTATTAACCAAACCTCTAGGATCAGTGAGTATAAAAGCGATTTCTGAAGAAAAAGAAGGTAGTGGGGGTGGGTGGGGAAAGGACCTAATTTTTAAGACAAATCTGAACATTGTCCCTCGTCATTTGAAATTAAGTTTGAGTTTCTTTTTCTCCTCCCTTGGAAACTGCTAAACATGAAGGAGAAAATGGATATATCAATTTTAGTCTGAATTAAAAAAAAAAAGTCCTATCTAGGCCAGCTATATTGTTAAAAAAAAATATTTTTTTTTTGGTTTTGGGACAAACCCGAGAGGCGGAAGGGAAACAGACAACTGCCATTGTGTCAGTGAGTAATGCTCATTCTAGGCTCAGAGCTATACAACCGATCTGAATTTATTCAGTCATTAGTTACAATATAGGTCTTTAGAATACCCCACATTTATGTTTTTTTGTAGAGTTTGGGGGCCTCATCTGGCAGTACCATTATGGTGCTGTGGGCTGAACTGGCATGTAAGCAAAAATACCTTCCCTGCTGTATTATCTGGCCCCTAGAAAGAAACTCCCCCCATTTGTGGATAAGAAAATGAACCGAGGAGGAGAGAAGGAACAGAGCAGATGTCAGAGTTTACATCTGACAATTCAGGGCCTCCAGGTCCTACTTCTTAAGTGAAGTAGCTGTTGGTATTGGGGAGCTCCAGGGAAGCAGGAGGTGTGCTCTGGGCCTAAGTCCCAGGCTCTTCCATGTCCAGCAGACACACAATGAAGCAAGCCAGAACTTGACCCTCACCTTACTGTGCCACTGAACAGCACTGGCTCCTGTGGGATGATAGAGAGTTTGCTCCGAAGGTCGGCGAGGCCAATGTCACTTATCCTCACTCCATCAATCTTGATGCAGCCTCCACATAACTCCACCAGGCGGAACAGGGCCATGCCCAGAGAGGACTTGCCTGAGGAGAGAGAAGGTGTGAGAAGAAGGAGCTTAATGCGCAGCATCTACGAGGATCACACTGGGTCCTGCTCAGTGGTTCTTTATTATAGTGGATCATTATTCTGATGGAAGTAAAAATTAATTTTATCTCAAACTGTCTGACGGAAATTGATTTTTGTCTGTTTGTTTGTTTTTGGGCCATACCCAGTGAGGCTCAGGGGTTACTTCTGGCTCTGTACTCAGAAATCACACCTGGTAGTGCTGGGGGTGGGGCATATGGGATGCTGGAGACTGAACCTGAGTCGATCACATGTAAGGCAAATTTCCTACCTTCTGTCCTATCACTCCTATCCTGAAGAAGAAAGCTATTTTATCTGTCAAATCAGTCATGATCTCAGACGAATTAGACTGAGATAATGTATGAAATGAGAGATAGGAATGAAAAATACTGACGAATAACCCTGTTACAGATCTTGTGTAACACAAGCATTGACACTTCAGTTACTTGACTTTGGCCTGAGAAGGAGAGGTAGGAACCATAACACTTCAGGAGTCCAATATAAACAAGCTCCCTTCCACCTCAGAGGCAGGATCAGAAATCAGTGCTTTTGAGGCCAGTGAGGAGATCTTAGACCTTAAAGCCATGGACAAGAAACCAGGGGACCAGTCTTCACTCTCCTCTGTCCCAATTGTAGCTGAAGGGGACACATGAGAAGCTTTGCATGGTTGTAGTAGCAGCTGGACACATCAGTGAAAGTGTGAACCAGAGAGGTTGCAGAAGGAAAGACCACACTAAGGATCAGTGGTGGGGCATATGCCTCTTGTTGGTAGTTGAGTTCCAACACCCATCCCTTCTCCAGTGTTCATTTCCCACCAGCAATTTCCCCAGATACCCTCATTATCCCACTCCTATCTGCCTCAACAGCAGATATTTCTTTCTCTTTCTCTCTCCTCACCTCTCTCCTCTCTCTCTTCCTTCCCTCAGCATTTTAGGCACTGTGGTTTGTAATACTGTTACTAAAGAAGTATCATGTGGGCCCGGAGAGATAGCACAGTGGCACAGTGGCGTTTGCCTTGCAAGCAGCCGATCCAGGACCTAAGGTGGTTGGTTCAAATCCCGGTGTCCCATATGGTCCCCCATGACTGCCAGGAGCTGTTTCTGAGCAGACAGTCAGGAGTAACTCCTGAGCACCGCCGGGTATGGCCCAAAAACCAAAAAAAAAAAAAAAAAAAAAAAAGAAGTATCATGTGTCATTTTAATTCCTTTCTATTCCCACATCTTGTTCAGAGTGATCATTTCCAACTATTATTGTCATAGAGGTCCCTTTTCTGCCTTAACAGTACTTCTCACACATCATTTATATTACCTTTCGGTATTATTCTCATACTATGGGTGGTTTTTTTTATTTATATATACCCTTCAGATATGTGCAATCATTCTATGTCTGACCCTCTTCCTCTGACTCACTTCTCTCAGCAGTAACATTTTTCTTAATTTAATCTGCTTTTGAAAAATTATGTAAGTAATTCAAGACAGTAACTCAATCTCCCAAAACCACACTGCTGTGATTTCTAACATATTTGACCCTTTGTTTTTTTTTTCCCTCAGAACTGAGTTCATGCCAAAACAGAATAGTGGAAGCACTTTAAAACAAAACAAAACCAAGGGGCCAGAGCAATAGCACAGCGGTAGAGTGTTTGCCTTGAACTTGACTGACCCAAGACTGACCTCAGTTTGATCCACAACGTCCCATATGGTCCCCCAAGCCAGAAGTCATTTCTGAGCACATAGCCAGGAATAACCCCTGAGCATTACTGGGTGTGGCCCCCCAAAAGACTCAAAAAACAGAACCCAAACCTCTTCACATTATATAACATGCACTCAACCAAATTATTAAAATTTTTCTTTTGAGGGGGCCAGAGTGGTGGTTCAAGTGGTAGGGCATTTGCTTTGCACACACTAACCTAAGGATGGACTGTGGTTCGATCCCCCAGCATCCCATATGGTCCCCCAAGCCAGGAGCGATTTCTGAGCATATAGCCAGGAGTAACCCTTGAGCGTCACTGGGTGTGGCCCAAAAACCAAAAAAGAAAACAAATGTTTTTGAGGTACCAGGGATCTTCTGTTATTAATTAAGGACTTGGTGACTATGACACATAGGGCACAGTGGCAGAGCTCAACCCTCATAAGCATGAAGCGGTTCCAAATACTAGTACAAAAAAAAAAAACCCTCTAAGAACAAAACCACACCAGAAAAGGACTTGGTGACTATTGTGGTATGTCTTTAGGGTAGAGCTTTTCAATTATTTTCTGTCATGCTCCCCTAGGAAGAAGAAAACATTTTTCACGCCCCCTGCACAACTGTAAATAGTATCTTTATTAAAAAAAATCTTTAGGCCGGCGTGGTGGCGTTAGAGGTAAGGTGTCTGCCTTGCCAGTGCTAGCCTAGGACGGACCGCAGTTCGATCCCCCGGCGTCCCATATGGTCCCCCAAGCCAGGAGTGACTTCTGAGTGCATAGCCAGGAGTAACCCCTGAGCGTTACCGGGTGTGGCCCAAAATCCAAAAAAAAATAATCTTTAATAAGTACAATGCATGTACTAATATCCAGTACCATATATAATTGGTTGTGTCAGTGAATGACTTCTTAAATGTATTTTTTTTTTGGAAGGACAATCACCCAAAAACAGAGTTCTCAGAAGAAATCCCCCTGCTGACACCTTAATTTTGAACTTACAGTCAAAGAACATTAAGAAAAATAAAACAGGATATTAGTACATTCATTGTACTTATTAAATTCATTGTCCTGTAGTAATTTCAGTATATACAAGTTGGCACATAGCTAAATAGTAAGGGAATACTGTGTATGATTAAGTTACTGTGGGATGGTGGAGGAAATGTTAACTGCTGGTGGGACTGGTGTTGGAACACTGAATGCTAGAAACAACTGTATTATGTTTGAATAATTTTGCAAATCATGGTGTTTAAATAAAGTAATAAAAGTCATTAAAAAAACTTTAACCTGCAAAACAAAAATATATAAAATAATTTGAGCTGATTTTTGAATCAGAGGTGATGTCTGGATTAATGGCTACAATGAGCACGTGTTGCAGTGCGTAGCTATTTGAAGCAGGGTTTGAAGCAGGACACAGCATCTCTCAGCTCCAGAGACATACAGAGACATAAACCCGGGGCTTAGCTTGTTATGACAGTGTTTGCCGAGGTCAAATGCGCCCCCCCCCTTTACGGAGCCACGAGTACCTGCTGGGGGGCATGCCCCACTATTTGAGAACCACTGCTTTAGGGAAAAACAGGGACAGGATGCAGAGCTCTGGAGGGTACAACTCTGACTGAGAATCAAGAAAGTGTAAATTTGTGGGAGAAAGCCAAGTCAGATATTTGGGCCCAGATACTTCAATATTTTGCTTTTGTTTTTGGGCCACCTCTGGCGGTGCTCAAGTCTTACTTCTGGCTCTGTGCTCAGCGATCATTTCTGGCAGTACTCAGGGGATCAGATAAGGGGAAGGGATTGAACCCCAGCCAGCCATGTGCAGGGCAAGTGTACTATTGTACCTATTGTACTATCACTTCACACCTCTGGCTAAACATTCCTTCAGGTGTGAAGAAGGAATCTAGAGGTGTGCCGGGGAGAGAGAGAAGGAGTTAAGGCTTTTGTCTTGCAGGTGGCTAAGTCTGGTTCCATATCCAGCCAATAAGGTGCTTGCCTTGCATGTGGCAACCAGAGTTTGACCACTGGCATCCCATATGGTCCCTTGAATATCACCATTCCTGAGTGTAAAGCCAGAAATAATACCTAAGCATCACCAGTGTGACTCAAACAAAAAGATGGTTTCCTAGGGCCAGAGAGTGGTTCAAATCCCGGCATTCCATTGGTCCCCCGTGCCTGCCAGGAGCATCTTCTGAGTGCAGAGCCAGGAGTAACCCCTGAGCACTGACAGATATGACCCAAAAACCAAAACCAAACAAATAAAAAAACCCAACCCCCCAAAACAAAACAAAACAAGATGGGTTTCCTAAAGACCAAAGACACTGGTCCCTTTGGACAGTGAACTAGTTTGACATGGCTCCCTGGCCTCACTCAGAGCAAGTGTCTGCAGAAAGGCTTTTGTGCACGAGTGATCTCTCTTTCTTTCTCTTTCTCTTTCTCTTTCTCTTTCTCTCTCTCTCTCTCTCCTCTCTCTCTCTCTCTCTCTCTCTCTCTCTCTCTCTCTCTCTCTCTCCTCTCTCTCTCTCTCTCTCTCTCTCTCTCTCTCTCTCTCTCTCTCTCCTCTCTCTCTCTCTCTCTCTCTCTCTCTCACACACACACACACACACACACACACACACACACACACACACGTGTACCTGATCCTGTCCTTCCTACAATGCCAATCTTCTCCTTTGGTTTGATGGTGAAGGACACTTTCTTCAGGACCAGGGGGAGGTTTTCCTGATACCTCATTTCTGCATTCTCAAAAGTCACCTCTCCTTCTTGGGGCCAATCAGGGGAAGGAGCCTTGTTCTTAATTCTGGCAGGTGCTTCCAGAGAGAGTGTCTGTGGAGAGAGAAGAGAGTGGTTCAGACTGTCCACAGATCTGAGGGGAGCTGCATGGCTCCTGTGGTAGACAAGTCAGAGCAAGACAGCTCTCACAGCCACACGGGGGCAGCAAATGCTTCCTTATTTAACAGAATCCCTTTCTTTTGCTGGTACTGGGGACTGAACCCAGGACCTTAGATGTGAGAAACATGTGCTGGACCCCTGGGCCACACGTGGCTCTAGTAAAGGCACCATAACCACTACACTAAGTGGAGGCACAGACCTGGCACTATGTATTCACGTGACATTTTCTAGTAGTTACAAAACAGCCACAGGCGAGGACTGTGGCTTTCAGACCATTTCGGTTTTACGGGATTTTTTCATTATGTTGCCCTGGAGGTCGAGAATGGAGCAGGAAGCCCCTTCATTCCTTTTCTGCAGCATTTGTGGGGATTTCTTAAAAATCTCCCACTTGAAGCTGGATCCCCCATTTTGGAAACCATTGTTTTAACCCAGTGGAAAGAATCAAAGAAACATATTCATTGAATACTTGGTCAGATTCTGGAGTTCCTGGTCATTGGAGGAAACAGGGACTCTGATCCCAGTCTGAGCACTAAGGGCTGGCTGTATGACCCAGATGATGTCTCTACCTCCCCAGCCCGACAATATCTAAAACTTTCTGCTGACTGGTCTTGGGACATACACAGCCTTTCAGGAGTGTAGGATCCAGGCTGCAGTGTTCTACAGGGGGGATGGGAACAGGGGCATCAAACCTGAGGTGGAACAATGCTGTTTGGGGAGGCCTGGCAGAAGCAGGTTCCTGAGGTGTGGCTGGTTTGTGTTGATCTGGCTGTATCACTACACGGCCACCTTGCTGAGTGACAACAGTGTTAATGCAACACATGCCCATATACACCTCCAGTGCCAGATCAGTTACAGTGCTAGTCAGAGGCTAACAGAGAACAACCTAGGGGCTAGGGAGCTGCAGATAGGTTAGTCAGCTCTCTAAAAACAATTATTTATAAATGGAAGAAACACCTTTCTTTTGGGGCTGGGGGTAGAGTGGGGAAGGAGGTCAGGCTTGGTAGAGTACAGGGCTTACTCCTTGTGCTGCTCAGCAGGCCAAATGCAGTGCTAGGGAGTGAACTGGGGTAATTTGTGGGCAAGCCAAATGCTTTTTTTTTTTTGTTTTTATATCATAACCATCAATGTTCAGGGCTTACATACTCCTGGCAGTGCTGAGGGACCAAACATACGTGGTATCACAGATGGAACCTGGGTCAGCGATATGCAAGGCAAACACCTGTACTATCTCTCCAGTCTCAAGAGGAACAACTTTTATTTTATTAATTTTAATTTGATTTATTTATTTTATTCACCAGATTACACCCTCTCCCTCACACCAACTCACAAGATTATGAAGGTTTTTGGAAACAAGATGATGAACCTAAGTTCTTTTTGTTTGTTTGTTGGGGCACAACTGGCTGTACTCAGGGCTCACCCCTTGCTCTGCACTCAGAAATCACTCCTGGCAGTACTCAGTGGCCATATATGTGCCAGGGACTACACACAAGACTACTGAGTGCAAAGCAAATGCCCTACCTGCTATACCATTTCTCCAGCCCTTAATCTAAGTTATTAATTAGATATAATTCACAAATACACTTAGAAACCTTTATGATATTCTCTTTTCTGTGCCATCCCCATTTGGGAAACAGTTGAACTCAACTCCTGCCCAAGAGAAGCAAAGAAAATAAAAGTCCTTCTGCATGGCCATGCCCTGCAGGAGTCTCTACACAGGAAGATGCCCACAGCAATCTAACCTTAATGTAGTGGTTAATTCTCTCCACAGAGGTGAAGCGAGCTTCTGTCTCAGAGGCTAGTCGGACGGTGAACTGAAACAGCCCGGTTAACTGGGGACAGAAAGCAAAAAAAAATTTCCATCAGAATTTATTATCGCTATAACTCAGTCACATGCTAGAAAGTTCTTCCTGCAGGGCATCAGATTTCACACATAGGAAACAGCTGAGACTGAGGTATTTCCTCTTATTTATTAGCCCCCATAAACTGCAATGCATGGGTGTAAACAGTATCCTCAGGTCTTCTGCCTGTCTTTCCATTCCCAGATATGGCCTTCTCCTTGTGACTATACTTATTGTGGCCTTTACAACACATAGAGCCTCCTGTGGGAAACTCAAGGAGAAGCAAGCACCAGGAAGGCCAGTGAAGAAAAGTGAGTGATCCCTAATAATGACAGAGCCCCTGTGCACCTACCATAAGAAGTGGGAAATGCTACCTACAGACAAAGTGCTCTCTATTTAGAGGCCAAGACACCTTTGGGTGTCTCTGAACATGCACATTTCCTGGGTTTTACTTGGTTGTTCATTTTTCTTGTATGGAAAACCTGCAAATCTATATGAAAAAAAACAGCGAAGTGAACTTCTGCATCTTAAAAATTTGACAAATCATAGACAGTACTGTTCCATCCATCCTATTCATCCCATCCTTCTATTATTACCTGGAAGCAAATTCAAGTTATCATGTCATTTCACTACTAAGTATTTCAGTTTGTGTCTCCTTAAAATATGAAGACCATCATCACATCTAGGAAAAATAACGCTAATTCCTCTAATTCAGCTACCTTAGTTGTGTTCAAGTTCCTACTTTTTTTTTTTTTTAGAGATTCTTTAAAAACCTTCAACAATTCTGGGACACCAGAAGGGTTTACACATGTATCACTTTGAAAAATCAGGGGCCTAGAAAGGGAATGCAACTAATGAGGATAACAGGGTTTCAAAGAAGATGAAGAAAAAAATCTAGAGATAAGATAAGGTGACAACAGAAACTATAAGTAAGAAACGGGCCAGAATGATACTACAGCATGTAGGGTATTTGCCTTGCATGCAGTCAGCCTAGGTTCAATCTCCAGCATTCCAAATGGTCCCCTAAGCCTGCCAGAAGTAATTTCTGAGTGCAGAGCCATGAGTAAGTAACTCCTGAGCACCACCAGGTGTGAATCCCCAAAACAAACAAAAAACAAAAAAAGGGCCAAAGAGGTAGAACAGGGAGTTAAGACACTTGACTTGCATGCAGCAGACCCGGGAATTAAGCTCTGAGCACGGCTGAGCATGGTCTCCAAACCAAAATGATCTCCTATGTGGGATATAAAGAAACCTAATAAGGGGATAACAAATGGGAATATATAACAGAACCTGAGAACTGGTCTATAGAACTTGAGTTTACTAAAGGTAGGGTGACTGGAAAGGGTGTCGTGTTGAAAGGTTGTTTGCATGAAACCCTATCTTGAATGGTATTAAAAAACACAATGATTGTGTTCAGGAGAAATAGGTGAATAGTGGAGAGCCCCAATATTTCTCCCCCAGGCCTACACAGGAAGGACTCAGATGAGCAGAGGGCAACCCAGTGCAGAGTCTGACCTGGACAGCGTAGGAAATGGCGAGGCCTGAGTAGGCTGGGGGGATCTGCCCATGCATGAGAACGATCATCAATGCGGTGGTGGTGATGAGGGCAATGCTGATGAGATCCAGCCGCACAGCCAGCCACCGCATCGCACACGTAAACAGGAAGAAAGGCCTTTGGTTACTATCCAGGAGCTCCTGGTACCTGGGGAAGACAGAACATGTACTAAGAAAACAAAGAACTTCCCAACCTTGATTGAAAATGATGCACAGTTTAGGATAAATTAGAAAGGATGGGGGCTAGAGACACAGCATGTAGGTAAGGCATTTGCCTTGCATGCAGAAGAAGGACAGTGGTTCAAATCCCGGCATCCCAGGAGCGATTTCTGAGCATAGAGCCAGGAGTAACTCCTGAGCGCCGCCGGGTGTGACCCAAAAACCAAAAAATAAATAAATAAACAAACAAATAAATAAGAAAGAAAGGATGATATTTCAGGATCCTGTTTTGGAACTAGGGAGTGTACAGAGATTTTTAGTAGTGTGGACTGATTCAGGCTTCACAAAGAGGGGGAGATGAGATTTCTAGTCTTTCCCTTACAGAGGAATAAGAAAGAGACCTGAAAGAGGGAGGAACTTAGTGACTTAGTGTCTGTCTTAAGTGTCTATCCTGGCAGTAGTAGGTCTTGAGTTCCTTGATACCACCACATGTGCTTGGTCCTGACAGCTCTGCCACCTAGGATTCCAAAGGCACCACAACTAAAGATTGTGGCCTTCTAGGGGCAGGCTTGATAGTATAGCAGGCACGGTATTTGCCTTGCATGTGAACAACTCAAATTCCATCTTTAGCACCTCAGATGGTCGTTAAGTACCACCAGGAGTAAATCTGAATTCAGAGCCAGGAGTAATCTTGAACACTGCCTAGTACAGCTCCAAATCTCGGTATTATCTCTCTCTCTCTCTCTCTCTCTCTCTCTCTCTCTCTCTCTCTCTCTACTCTCTCTCTCTCCTCCTCTCTCCTCCTCTCTCTCTCTCTCTCACACACACACACACACACACACGAATGTGATCATCAAACAGCACCACAGCCAAATGTGTAAGCAACACCAGCAAACACAATTAAATGTGCATACACCACAGCCAAGTGTGTGTGTGTAACCCCTGGTCATAGCAATACTGGTCACAGAAGGAAAGGAAAGACAGGTAGGGGAAAGAAGAAGAATCCCCAAAGGGCTGGATCACATGCCTTGAATGCACAAAGTTCCAAGTTTGACCCCAGCATAGGTTCCTCTGAGTACCCCCCAGAAATAGTTCTGATGTCCCCCACCACATTTGGAGAGGCTCAAAAATAAGTAAACCAAAACATTAAAGACATCAGGAAAGTATCTACTTTAGCAGCAAAGGGGATGAAGACCCAATGAAGCTATGTTGAGCTTCAGAAAAATGTCTGCTGTCTGCGGTCATTTTCTCAAGGGGACAGGGGGAAGTTACAGAAGTAAATTGCAGAAATGGTCCAGAATTAAAAAACAACTCTCCAACTGAGGACAGGAGGGTAGAAGCAGTCTACCCACATGCTACTTTGGGCAGAATGGTTCTTGTTTCCTGAGGTCATGCAGCAATTCACTAGGAAACTGGACCGCCAGAATGGAAAGACAACTGTTGGCAAAGCGGTGCACAGACAGTGCCATCCCATCCTACAGAGCAGAAGGCTCAGAGTACCACTCACTCAGGTGCAGAGCAGGAGTCTCTGCTTGCCAAGCAATGCATTCCAGCCCCTGAGCCATTCATCTTCCTGGACTTTAAGCAAGTGCTGTTGGGGTTACTTTTGGGGAGTGTGGGGGAGGTAAGATTCAGGACTTACTCCTGGCTCTGTGCTCAGGGATCATTCCTGGTAGGGCTTAAGGGACCATATGGGGAACTGGGCATTGAATTGGGCTCAGCATAATCAAGGAAAGCATTCCAATTACTATACTATCTTTCCAGCCAACTTCAGCAAGGGCCTTTTATTTTTCTATTTATTTCTTTAGCTTACTTCCTTTTATAATATTTTTTTCTATTAAACTGTTGACTTTTAAGTAGATACCATTGGTCACGAATACTTTCAGTACTGAGCTTTATTCTCCCCAGCTGTCTTGAGGCACTCTCAGACTCCTATATCCCAACATGCTGGTTCCATGGCCCCCACCACCACACTGACCTGTGCAGAAATTCCTGCCCTTTGCTGTAGGCATGGATGGTGGCCAGCCCCTGTATACTGGACGTGATGTGGGAGAGGAAGGGAGACTGTGTGATGTTGTCCAGACGTTTTAACTCTCGAATCAGGACCCTGGAGAGAGAAGGCACCAACTCTCAGAGGGATGGATAAGTGACCCTGGCTTCAACCCTGGTGCAGGGAGACACCAGCCCTTTCTGATTACCTGGAAACAATGTGCAGAACTGCAAAAAGGATGACAAGGGGCCCCACGGCCACAAGAAACCAAGGGAACACTCCTGCGATCATACCCACACAGAAGAAGACCAGGAAGACATTCTGGATGAACATCTCAGCCTGGAAGGGCAAACGCACATCCACTGGGGAAAGAACAAATGGACAAGCATCAGGTTCCAGAACCCTCAAGCATAAAGGGCCACCAGAAAATTTTATACCCAAAAAGAGATTTCATAAAATCCCACTGTGAAATCTAGATGAGAAAGCAAGATGAAAAATAGTATAGCAAGTAGGGCTCTTGCTTTGCACACAGCTGGCCTGGATTCAATCTCCATTGCCATATATGCCCCACCCAGCTCCTCCAGGAGTGAACCCTAAGCACAAAGCAAGGAGTAAACCCCGAGGACTGAGCATAGCTGGGTGTGGCTCTCAAACCAAAAACAAGTGCCAGCAAGACAAAAAGCAACAGTCAGAGCAAAGAAAAAAATCTAGAGGCCCAGTCATTCTGTTTTCTCTAGTTCCAAAGAAATAAAAGCAGTCTTTCTCTCTCACACTCTCTTTTGTTTCATGTGTGACATAAACCATTAAAACATGCCTTCTCTTTACAAATTAATGCATGAGCCATGTATAATAGCTGGAATTTGGCTCTAAATATAAAATAAAAATAAAGATTTGTTTTCCTTAACAATACCAATAAATTGGCACTAAAATTTAAGAACGTATGACCACACCACCCTGAACATGCCTGATCTCGTTTGATCTTGAAAGCTAAGCAGGGTCAGGCCTGGTTAGTACTTGGATGGGAGACCGCCTGGGTGCTGTAGGGTTTAATGGGGCCCAAGAGATAGCACAGTGGTAGGGCATTTGCCTTGCAAGCAATCTATCCAGGACAAACAGTGGTTCAAATCCCAGCATCCCATATGGTTTCCCATGCCTGCCAGCAATGATTTCTGAACACAGAGTTAAGAGAAACCCGAGTGCTGCCGGGTGTGACCCAAAATCCAAAAAAATAAAAACCAAAAAAACTGGTCAGAGAGATAGTACAGCAGATAAGGCACTTGCCTTGCATGTTGCTAAGCCAGATTTGATCCCTGGTATATTCCAATGGTGACTTGAACTAAGGTGTGTGAGCCCAGCAGGAGTAGCATTGGGCTGTGGGTGGAGTTTGGACTTAAAAAAAAAAAAGGTGCCATTTTGAATTGAACTGTGGTGTGTGTGAGCCCAGCAGGAGCAGTTGTTCGTGAAGTTTGAATTAAAAAGAGCCATTCTGAATGAAACTGAGGTGTGTGAGCTCAAAGGTCTCCCAAGTTCACCAGGAACAATTTCTGAGTGCAGAGCAAGGAGTAACTTTGGAGTGCCACCCACGTGTGTCTCCAAACCAAAAGATAAAAACAAAACAAAATTAAGTGGGTTTTTTTTAGGGCTGAGATTTAGTGTAGTACACTGAGATTACCTGAGATTTAGTGTAGTAGATTTACCTGAGACTACCTGAGATTTAGTGTAGTAGATTTACTTGAGACTACCTGAGATTTAGTGTAGTGCACATAACTGTGTATGGGAGGCCCTGGGTTCAATTCATGACACTGTCAAAAAATAAAAATAAAAAAGACAAACGTCTTTTCGGAGTCCAGAATCCAAATACCAGTTGAAACAAGAAGAAGCCCAACTGACAATGTTTCTAGTAGTAACCCCACAGCTACTGAACTCTCAGATCTAAAGGTGGATCAGATGGGCCATTTGGACAGTGATCCTAGACTTCTGGCAGCAGAAGAAGAGCATTACCTTCATCCATGTCTTTGGAAAACCTGTTGAGAATTCTTCCTGTGGGGGTAGTGTCGAAAAACTTCATGGGGCTTCTCAGGATCCTCCGGAAAAGCTCATCGTGGAGCCTGGAGGAGGCGCGCAGGGTGCCCTATGGGACAGGGCACAAGGGGGTCAGACCCAAGTCCCAGGGACTCAGCTCGCTTGTTTCCACATGCTCAGTGAGTACAGCAGGGCAAACATCCTTTGGGGAAGGATCTGGTAGTAAGCAGTAAGAGGCAGAGGAAATGCAGATAATTTCTGCTCAGGCTGTCATGTTCTGGGGAGGGCACCTCCATCTTCACAATGACCCAGGAGATGCCATGTCCATGCTAGGCTGATTAGTCCCCTGGGGAGAAGAAGGTGGGCCCCACAGCCTACCTTGACAAACACCACACCGCGGATGGCTTTCAGAATCAGCATGACCACCATGGAGAGGGTATAGATGCTTATGTAATAGTGCAGGAGAGGGTTGTCTTTCATGCTGCCGCTCACGACAGTCCTGTTGCCCTCCACCACTGTGGTGTTCTGTGGGGGACAAGACTCCATCAGGGCAGATATGTGCCCAGACAGGCGTGGCCCCTCTTCCCTCTTCAGGTGGACAGGCACAGGCCCTATTGCTACTGCTCCATACGGAAGCTGGGGAGCAACTCTCTTGGAGGTTATCTGAGGAACTCGTCTTTCCTTTGTCCACATGTATGTGTGATATGCGTATATATGTCTGTATATGTCTGTGTATGGTATGAATGTGGTAAATGTGTAGGATATGATGTGGTATGTGTGGAGTGTCATACATGCCATGTGTATGGTATGGATGTGAGATGTATGGTGTATATGATATAGATGGATGGTGTGTCATGTGCATAGTATGTGCTATGCGTGGTACATGTGTGGTATATATATGGAATGTGTAGTATGCATGTATGTATATACTGTGTGTATATGTGTAGGTATATGTCTATACGTGGTACCTGGAATCAAACTGGGACCTCAGGCAGGTGAGGCCTATATTCTTCCACTGTGCCACACCCTCACCCTCCATCTTTCTCACCCAGGGTGATCCTCTCTCCTTAAGAAGCCCATATTGTCAGATGGGACAATTGTCCCTTAATGAGGACTCTCACCCCACTTCCTTGCTTGATCCAGTAACTCAGCCACCAGGTGCTGAAGGCAGTGCTACCCACGTTCAGCATGAAGAGGGAGAGAATGAACAGGAATGCCAGGGGGCCCCCTGCAGCCTGGATGTAGACTCCATATACTGACCAGGGTACTGAACCCTGCCCCTTCTCTTCTGCTTGCACCAGTTGCCCTGAAGAAAAACAAAAGAACATAAACGTGAAGGGAAAAGCTGCTTTTCCAGAATGAAGTTACATCAGTGCAGCAGTCACAAGTCTGGCGTTTCACAGGCCCTAAACTGGAATTAGTCAGGCCCCATCTGCCAGAGTACTGGGGCTACTCCTGGTTCTGTACTCTGAATAACCCTCATATGTGCTGTTGGGCACTGAAGTCAGGGTCATAGCCTATGTGTCGCATGCCAGGCAAGCACCTGATCTCATGCATATCTTTCCAGCCCCTGGCCTTATACTTTGGTCTTTTTATAATCAGAAGAACCCACTCCTCTATTTAAAATCTAAATATCTGAGGCTGGAGAGATAGTACAGTGGGTAGAGTGCTTGTCTTGTACTTGGCTGACTGGAAATCGATTCCTGGCACCTCATCCACTTCCCCAAGCACAGCCAGAAATGATTCCTGAGTGCAGGGCCAGGAGCACCACCAAGTGTGGCCCCAAAACAAAAATAACAAACAAAAAAATCTGAATATCTGCTAGGCACCAGGCCCAGGCTGAGGCCTGCAGGGTCAGGAGAATGACCTGAGGTCCCTGCCTGCCCTTAGAGCTGGCTGAGGATGTTTCCAGTCTGGCGGAACAGATAGAGCAATTAGCAGGTGATTATGAGACTTGGTTTTTTTTTTTTTTTCTTTTTTTTTTTTTTGACTACAAGACTTGTATTTGATTATGAGATTTGATTATGTATAGTGCTCAGCACAGTACAAAGCTTGGTGTGGGGTACTTGGTGTTCCTAACCTCAGTTCACAGGGGCACTGGGAGGGGGAAGTCACAGGACAGACTAAGTCGGGAGTCACAGTGCACCCCACAGTGAAGATCCCATGGGCAAAGGAGATAAGGAAAGTAGATTCAGAAGTGTGGAAGGAATAGTAAAATGCAAACAACCAAACCAGTCCAGAATAGCTGTATGTGCCCTGAGGGGCAGAGCTGTACGGCTGACCAGCAGTGTGGTCAGAGGAGACTCTTGAACTTCTGTTTCAAGATAAAAAAGGTCAGGAAGAGAAAACAGGAATAAGAGGTGGACAGCAGCTGACATGGTGTAGATGCCTATGATGTCAGATCCCAGGTGATTTACAGATTTATAAATTTAAACCATCCGCGCCACTTCAGGGAGACAACTTGCTTTATTTTGAGCTCTGTGTGTTTAGGGAAATAGGGAAAAAACAGGGTATGCTTAGGAGGTTAGAAGTAAGCAGGGTGTGTGCTCTGTTTAGCTCAGAGGGCAAAGGTTAGGCCACAAAGGTAGGAAAGTGCACTGGCTGCTCTCTTAAACCACATCTGACTTGCTGACTAATGGTGAGAGCTCAGAAGAGGCAGCTGCCAAACTCTGGTCAGAGATGCTCAGGGCCAGAACCTCATTGCTCAGGCAATGAGGACAGGACATCAGGAGGCAAATGCAATAGCACATTGACTGAGGAAGTCTCTCAGTTCCTTCAGTCTCTCTGCAGTTACTATATGGTATTGAATGTTTTGCTGATAGGACAGAGAGAAAGAACTCGGCTAGAAGAACTTGTCTCTAGTTGTTGCTGCAATGTTTGGCCAAGGCCATGTGAGGCTGGGGAATGAAGTCATGGATGCACCTGTACAAGGCTCATGCTGACCACTGAGCCATATCCTGGGCTCAGCCTCTGCGCTCTACCACTCAGACTGTTTAGTTATCTGCAAACAAGTCACAAATGGAGCCTCATACAGTGTCACAGTTAATGGCCACATAGATGAGAACAAATGTTTCCTAAGGATACTGAATTATTTTGTTGTTGTTTTGGTGCTCAGAGGTTACTGACTCTAAAGTAAACAGGGATCACTCCTAGCTTAGGGCTTAGGGGAGCGTATGGGGTATTGGGGATCAAACCCAGGTTGGCCATGAGCAAGGCAAATGTCCTACCCACTGTACTATTACTCTGGCTCCTATACTGAATTATCCACGACTGATGGCAAGATTAGGCACTTGCCTTGCAGCCTTCTGTGCTGTGTGCATGCACGTATAAGATATTTTCTATAAGACCTAAATTCAAATTTAATTTTTCTGTGTGTGTTATTTTACAATGCCATCTGATAAATCCTATATTTGGTATGCATTTGTGTGCGTGTGTATGTGAATTATTATCTCATATGGTTTATCTGAAGAGATGGGGACTGGAAAATCAGGATAGTCAACAACAAATCAGTAAATGCCATAGCTTTAAAAACAAAGAAACAGGCTGGGGAGATGGACTCAAGGGCTGGAGCACACAGCTAGACAGTGGGGGAGTCCTAGTTCAATGTCTGACACTGCATCTCTTTCCCTCACTTCTCCCCCAAAATAACAAGGAAGTGAAAACAGCCCTATCTGAAATATTTTTGAGGGAAAGGCAACTCTCAGTGGTGTTTGGTGGAACACATAATGTCAGGGATTGAACTTGGGGCTCCAACATGCAAAGCCCACACTCCAGCTTTTTTGAGTTTTGGTCCAGGCCCATTTCCATAGCAAGGGAAAACCTAGGCAAGATCCTGAATTCCAGATATCAGAGATAAGATGACTCGGGCCACAGCAATAGGACAGCAGAAAGAGAAGCCTTATACGCGGTTGAGCTGGGTTCAATCCCTGACATCCCATAAACTCTCCCGAGCCTGACAGGTGTGATTCCTAAGCACAGAGCCTGGAGTAAGCCCTGAGCACAGTCTGGTGTGGCTCAAAAATAAAAACAATAAAGAAGAGATGAGGTAATTCAACAAAAAGGGAACTTCTAAAGTAAGTTTGCACTTTTTTTTCATTGCTTTAATGTTTCAGACAGTAATTTACAAACCAGCATACTCAGTTTAGCCCAAAGAAAAACACTTTTGTAGGGTTGTATCCTTAACTATTTTTTTAAGTTAAACTTCTCAGTACTTAGAATTCTCGAGGTGAATTCGAAGTGCAATAGAATTAGGTGCGATAGCAAATAGTTCTAACTGCCTATTTATTTTTCAGTTGATAAGAGAAAGAGGCTAAAACAGGACCAAAGGCTCTGAGCAGGGAAAGTCAAGGAAGGAAAGTCTCTATCCTGCTGCAACCACCAGGACAATCAGCAATCAGTGACGGGAACATGTGATTCTAAGAAGGCCATAGGTATGCTTGTAGAATGAGTCACAAGAAGGAAGGGGCTACTTCTTGGCACCATCTCACTCTCCTTAATCAGGATGACTCAGCAATAGTTCCCAGTCAGGCATAACAAGATCAAGCTTACAATTAGAGGTCATTCTTTTTATTTTGTTCTTGGACCACATCCAGAAATGCTCTAGCATTATTTCTGGCTCTGCACTCAAGATTGCTGGTGGCACCATATGGGATGCTGGGGATCAAACCCGGGTCAGGCATGTGCAAGGCAAGTGCCATATCTACTTACAATTGCTCCAATACCCTAGTGGTTATTGCCTAAGCTTATAGCCTAAGCCTGAACCAAACCCAACAAAGAAGGTGCCATGGGACCAGAGAGATAGCATGGAGGTAAGGCATTTGCCTTTCATGCAGAAGGATGGTGGTTTGAATCCTGGCATCCCATATGGTCCCCTGAGCCTGCCATTTCTGAGGCGATTTCTGAGCCTAGAGCCAGGAGTAAGCCCTGAGCACTGCCGGGTGTGGCCACCAAAAAAAAATAAATAAATAAAGAAGGTGCCTCTTGGTACTTACTACACAAGAATTTGTTAAGAGGTCCGAGAGATAGTTTTGCACTGCATGTGGTCAACCTGGGTTCAATTTCTAGCATCCCATATGGTTTCCTGAGCACCACCAGGAGTGATCCCTGAGTGTAGCCCAAAAACCAAAACCATTAAACACAAAAAAAAATTGGTTGTAACAAAAATAAGGCCAGATATATTACACAACAGACAATACAGGCCAATACCATGAAATACTACTTGACACAATTTCTGATAAACTCACGACAGATCTAAAACCTCACAGCTTGGATATTACCTTCCTCTTGCTTTGCTGCTTTCTCCTTCTTGACCGATCCAGGTTTCGGACCTTTGTCTTGGGATTTCTTCTGTGAGCTATTGGTTTCCTTTTTTGAGTTAATCTAGTATTGAAAGGAAAATCAGATATTTATCAGGTTGGCCATGGGTGATCATGTCAAAACAGCTACAAATGTTACATCATTGGCACTTCAAGTGAGGAAAGATTATATAACCTCAGTAAAAATTTTTTCTTCTGGCCAATATGGCCACTCAGACAAAAGTCCACAAGACAGAGTTGTAGAATTGTCCTCCCAACTACTGCTCTGATGAAGGGTTATATCCAACTTTTCATGGGGCCTTCAGCTCTTGCTTCCTGTTCTTCAATTCCTTTAGTCTGTGAAATCTGAATTCCTCCCAGTTACTCCATTAAATTCCTCCCAGTTACTCCCTAAAGTCACTAGACTTAAAAGTGCAAATGCAGAGGTCTTGGTGCTCTTCTCCACTATGCCGGTATGTGCTGAGTGTTAGGGTGGGTCCCTGAAGCTCCAGCTCTCTCAGTGCCCCTCACATAGAGTCGAGTCACAGCTCCAGTATTTCCCCCATGTTGCCACAGGGAGTGGTTACTCTTCCCAGCACCTTGGGAAGGTCTGTGAGCAAGTTCTCAGGGTTCTTGTCCATTCCTCACACCACACTGGGACTCCCCATTTCTGGACCCGTATCCACACTGACTCTTCACCTGGAAAGCCCCTCTTTAGCAATTTCAGTCACTCAATTGGAGTTATTCTCATTCAGAGAGATTCTAATCTCACCTCATTCCTGAGGGAAGTTGGGTTCTTTGAGGATAGTGTTCACAAAGTAGGCAATACCAATCCTGAGGGATGGGACAGTTAAAACAATCATAGTGGAGACAGTAGTACTGTGTGTGCATGTGTGCTGGAGGATATGTCTGTGGTTCTAGTTTGTTGGCTAAAAGAAATTAGATTTCGGGCCCAGAGAGATAGCACAGCGGTGTTTGCCTTGCAAGCAGCAGAATCAGGACCTAAGGTGGTTGGTTCGAATCCCGGTGTCCCATATGGTCACCCGTGCCTGCCAGGAGCTATTTCTGAGCAGACAGCCAGGAGTAACTCCTGAGCACTGCCAGGTGTGGCCCAAAAACCAAAAAAAAAAAAAAAAAAAAAAAAAAAAGAAATTAGATTTCCAGGGGTGGTGTTGGGGGCGGGGGAACGCTAGGTGATTTTGTTTTCTGAAAAGGAAAAGGTAGGTCAAATTAACCTGGGAATCTCTGGTCAAAGATCTCTGCTCATTCCTCTTTACCCCTCAGAATTTTGTCAATAATCACTTAGTGTGTGTGGCTACTAAGGTGACGGAGAGGTGAGGGAAGAGGCTCTGGTACAAGTCTGAGGATTAAAGCAGAGATGGAGGGGCTGGAACAGTAGCGCAAGTGGTAAGGCGTCTGCCTTGCATGCGCTAGTCTAGGACGAACGGAGGTTCAATCCCCTGGCGTCCCATATGGTCCCCCAAGCCAGGAGCGATTCCTGAGCACATAGCCAGGAGTAACACCTGAGCTTTACCAGGTGTGGCAGAGGTGGGGGGAAGCAGAGATGGAGTTCCCACCAGGCTGTGAGTCCTGCCAAGCCAGCAAGGATTTCTCACTCATGGTTAGTCTTTGACAGGGATCACAAGACAGAACAAATGGGGCCGGGCGGTGGCGCTGGAGGTAAGGTGCCTGCCTTGCCTGCGCTAGCCTAGGACGGACCGCGGTTCGATCCCCCGGCATCCCATATGGTTCCCCAAGAAGCCAGGAGCAACTTCTGAGCGCATAGCCAGGAGTAACCCCTGAGCATCACAGGGTGTGGCCCAAAAACCAAAAAAAAAAAAAAAAAAACAAGACAGAACAAATAATCTCCACACAGAATTGACATCATAGATACTTCTGAAATTCTTATTTTGTTTTGTTTTGTGGCCACACCCAGTGAAGCTCAGAAGTTAATCCTGACTTTGTACTCAGGGATCACTCCTGACAGGCTTGGAGGACCACAAAGATATCTGGGGATAGAACCAGGGTTGGCCATCATCTGCAAGGCACCTTGGGATACCTCACTGATCCCTCTCTAGAATTCTTCCCCACCCCTTTGTAAGGAGAGGAGAGGAGAGGAGGGGAGGGGACGGGGGTGCGGGGCAGGGGCGGGGAAGGCGAAGAAGGGAGGGAGGGAGGGAGAGAGGGAGAGAAGGCTGAGCAAAAGCCGTAAGGGGGCTCTCTAAAATTCTTTTTATGACATTTCACTCTATATCACAGTTTCATGTCTCCCAGCTTGCTCTCCAAGTAGACATTTTAAGTTAGTATTAAAAAGAAAAACAGAAAATATTAAAATGTAGGGCCATATATAGAGACTTGAAAAGATTCTAGGTTTGGGAAATAGCAATAGGTTGGAACACATGCCTTGCAGGCAGGAGGCCTGGATTGAGTCCTGGTACTATGTGTTCTCCTGAGCATAGCCTGGAATGAGTCCCAAGCACTGGGCTGGCTTCCCTGTGTGGTGGTGCTCACAAGATTATATGGAGAGCCAGGAATCAAACCCTGATGAGGTGAGCTATATACAAGTGCCCTATCCACTATACTAACTCTCTTGCTGCTGAAAGTCAAGGAATTGTTTTATTATTATTATTATTATTATTATTATTATTATTATTATTAGTTTGTTGGTGGCTACAACCAGCAATGTTCAGGACTTATCCCTAGCTCTGTGTAGTGCTTGGGGGACTATAGGAGGTGCTACAGATCAAACGTAGTCGGCTGTGTGCAAGGCAGGTGTCTTAGCCACTGTACTATCTATCCACCCCCTCCAATATTCTTTACTTTCTTACACCTTTCATGTTTTAGCTTGTCTCCTGCCCTCATTTCTCCTTCTTCTTTATAGGGATGCATGTATAACCTGAAGAACTAAAAGTCAGAGGGACTTACAAATGCAGGAGCATTTCTCTAAGGAGCCAGAGTAATAGTACTATGGGTAGGGAATTTGCCTTGAATATGACTGACCCAGGTTCAGTCCCAGTCTTCCATATGGTCCTCTGAGCCCGCTCAGAGTAACTCTGAATGTAGAACCAAGAGTAATCCCTGAACATCACCAGATGTAGCCCAAAATAAAAAATAAAAACAAACAAAAAAAAAAAAGAAGAAGAAAAAATAAATGCAAACCCAGAGCAGCTATTTCTATGGAAGCTATAGATAACAATAAATATGGGAGTTACACCTCCAAGTACTAGTATACAAAATTTTTAGGGTCACCTGGGCCTTACCCAGTGGTGCTTAGAGGAATCCCAAGGTGCCAGAGGGCCTAGTGCATGCAAGGCAAGTATTCCAGTCTTTTGAGCTCTCTGCTAGTCCCAAAAAACCCTATTTAAATGAAGTCAGGAGGGAAGGGGTGATAGTTCGATCCCTGGCATCCCACATGGTCCCCCCCCCAAGCTCCACCAGAAATTAATCCTAAACAGAACCTGACTGAGTATTGCCAGATGTGGCTCCAAATCCAAAAATAAATAAATAAATGAAGTCAGGGACCCAGAGAAAAAGCCCAAGAATGGAACACAGATTTTTGCATGCAGGTACCCAAGTTTGATCCCTGGCACCATGTGTTCCCCTGAGCACTGCCAGAAAATGCCACAAGCACCAAGCGAGAGAAGCACCTAGCACTGTTAGGTGTGGCCCAGGAACCAAAAACAAATAAGTGAATCTAGGATGATAGAAATACACAAGCACACACATGAGCAAACAGCAGGCCCCAAATGCCTCTGCTGCAGGAGGGGACGGTGTCCTCTCTTGCATAACCAAGGAGGGAGCACCCTCTCCCCCCGAAGAGGTGCCACACGGGTTCTTGCTCATCTCCAATCCAGGGCACCCATGGGTCTCACCATGAGCGCATTCTCCAAACTGCCCTCTCTTCTGTCATTTGTTTCTGAATCACCCCGCTTTGTTGTTGGGATAAATGACTGCTGTGGTGTGAGGTCACTTTTCCAAGAGACCTAAAAACATGCGGGTCATGAGCAATTAGTCTGGACTGGAAATCAAAGGCGATGAAACCTCAAAGATTGTAATAAGGGTCCTATTTGCTCTCTGCTAGCAGCTCTGAGGCCTTCTCAGTGACTAGGTAGTAGGAATCACTTTTTTCCTTTTCAAAGCTCTTTTCTCTTTCATTCCTCCCTTTTTCCTTGACTTCCATTCATTTATTCTTGTAATTTGATGCCCTGTACTGCTGACTAGGATCATAGACATTCTGCTAGGAAGCCGACTGGGGTCTGCCTCTTGCCCTCAGTGCTCGTACCTTTTCTGTTTGCTTGGTTTTCTTTTTGTGGGGGGCCATGCCTAGTGGTACTTGGGGGACCACATGTTGCTAAGGATTAAACCTGGGCCTCTTGAATGCAAGACACTGGTTCCATCCCTTGGAGCCATCTCCCTTAGCCTGCTCGTATTATCTTTTTCAGTTGTAGGAATCACTAGGGAGCCCACACTTTAGTTGCGGTGTTCACATACCCCCTCATTGTGCACAGGACATTGCCAAATTTGTTGTGGCTCTAGGGGATCCAATTCATAACCTCAGGCTTACAAGGTAAATGCTCAGCCTTAAGGCACCTCCCAGAACTGCAACAAGCAACTCTGAGCCCTGCCGGAGTGTGTTCCTTAGGACCTTAACGGGACTCCAGAATGAGTTCTGCACAGCAAGGGCTGGAAGGAAAACCTCTTCCATGGCAACCTCAGAGCATGTCTGTGTGTTTGACTGAGTGGGAGATCCCAGTACAGCTGGAGGAAGCTATTCTCTGTCTGAGCTGCCACCGCAGCAGGCAGCACAGCTGAGGGGACACAGCAAAGTCCAACTGCCTATGGGAGCAAGTTGCACCACTGTCTTGAGCTCCGTTTTATTTCCTTGGTTGTAATATTGAGTGATTGTCCTATTTTGCCACAGAGCTCTGCTGAAATGCTGCAACAGGACGACAGCTATGAAGCTCCCTTCCCAGTCATCAGGAGAGTGGCCGGTACCCTGAACCAAGAAACTCTGGTCCACTTTCAAATATGTGCTGTTTCCCCTCTTCCCAGGCCGGGAATTGGCAAAGAAGCTTCCTATGATTCCATCAGGGCTGGAGAGGTGCTGATTCAGACCACAACATGCCCAGGTTTCAGGTCCTTCTCCTGGCTGCCATACAAGGACTAAGAGCCCCTGGTTGGCCAGTCTCAGCATTGTGCCCAGTTCGCCCACTATGGAACCAGAAGCCCCAGGGAATAGGATGCCTGATGAGATGTCAGTGCGATATCTCCTGCCCTGAGCTTAGAGGGGAGCAGATGAAGCAGATATGGTGCGTCCTACCTCCACAGGGTGTGTCTCTCCCAGCAGCAGATTATTGAAAATGGTTGCATAATCGCCGCTCAGCTGCATCAGTTCTTCGTGAGTGCCTCTCTCGGTGATGCAGCCCTCTTTCATGAAGATTACTTCATCACAGTCTGCCAGGTACTGAGAAAAAGGCAGTGATAACACAGAGCTGGGGGTTTATGCAAACACATCCAGTACCAACTGGGCGCGGACCATTTTGTTGTTGTTGTTTTTGAGTCATACCTGGCAGCGCTCAGGGGTTACTCCTGGCTCTGTGCTCAGAAATCGCCCCTGGCAGGCTCAGGGGACCAAAAGGGATGCCGAGATTCAAACCAACGTCCTTCTGCATGAAAGGCAAACACCTTACCTCCATGCTATCTCTCCGGCCCCAGCACTGACCATTTGACTGAACTCTTACAGGACCCTTTAGACAAACACAGGGATCGTGGCTGCCCTGGGTCAATCTACTGCTATTTTTTTTCTAAGAGCATGTGAGGCTTGCCTTCTCTTTTTAGCAATATTCTTTTTTTTTTAACTAAGAAACACAGATATACAGGTTTTTTTTTTCTTTCTTTCCTTTTAGGGCCATACCAAGAAGTACTCAGGGATTACTCCTCATTCATAGTACTCAGGAATTACTTCTGGCAGTAGTCACAGAAATGAGTGCTGGGGATTGAACCTGGGTTGGCCACATGCAAGGCAAATGCCCTAGCAACTGTACTATTCACTCCAGCCCTTGTGCACAATTTTATTTTTATTTTATTTTATTTTACTTGTTTTTTGGGTCATACCTGGCAGCACTCAGGGTTTTTTCCTGGCTCTATGCCCAGAAATCGCTCCTAGCAGGCTCGGGGGAACCATATGGGATGCCGGGATTTGAACCACTGACTTTCTGCATGCAAGGCAAGCGCTTTACCTCCATGCTATCTCTCCGGCCCCACAATTTTATTTTTTTAATAGGCAGCAGGCTACTGTACATTTAACAGATAACACAGAATGGACATTTAATTTTCCATAATACAGTAGGGAAACCAAAAGACTGCGTGTGGCTTTTATTACTGAGATTCCCGTTTCTCCTAGAAATAGAATCACAATTTCTCCGACAGTGTCTGCACCTTTGTAAGAGGTTCTGATCTGCACTATTCTCCTATTCATTGGGGCCTAGTTGGGGATCTTCGTATTCTTTACACTAGAGAGGAAAGCAATGAGCATCCACCAAGTGGGGTGTTTCCCAACGTGGGCAATAGTCCCCTAAAGAGGGCATTGGAACCATAAAGTTGGGGTAGCCACAGCTGTGATGGAACATGTGCTTTCTGTTTGCTTCAAAATCATGGTGTGAAATGTGCTCTAGTGAAGGGATGGTTGGGTTGGAACATTGTATGACTGAAACTCAATTATGAATAAATTTGTAACTATCCGTGACTCAATTAAAAAGTTATTAAAGAAAAAAAGGTCAGGGGCTGGAGCGGTGGTGCAAGCGGTAGGGTGTTTGCCTGGCACACACTAACCTAGGACGGACCGTGGTTCAATCCCCTGCTGTCCTATATGGTCCCCCAAGCCAGCACCGATTTCTGAGTGCATAGCCAGGAGTAACCCCTGAGCGTCACCGGGTGTGGTCCAAAAACAAAAAACAAAAACAAAATAAGAAAAAAGGTCAATCTCTCAGCAAAAGGGGAGTAATAAGCCATTTGTTTTTGTTTTTGTTTTTGCTTTTGTGAAAAGGGGCCCGCAGACCAAATGAATCTGGGAATGTTTAGCATTGCAGCTAGAGGAGGATACCCCAAACAACAGAGATCATAACTGTGTTTTGTTTTCTGGGACAATGTTCAAAGAGCAGCCCTTCAATTCTGTCTGGGGGGGAATCTGATGGGATTCTCCCACTTGGGCATGCCCGTCACACCCTGCCACTGGCTCAGACATGCACAGAATTGTAGACTTTTGGTGGTGGAACAGGGTTGGGGAGAAGGGGGGATTGGAGCCTCTCAAACTTGGGCACTTGCAAAGCAGATGGGAGCATCCTGAAACTGCTTTCCAAAGTGGATGCTAGTCACAAGGCAACAGAGGGAGAAGAGCTTGTTTTCCCTAAAACAATTCCCACTCGCAAAGCTATTAGTGTGAGGCTTTCCAAGCCATCTCCTACCCTCTCCACCTGCTGATTTTTTAAGCAGAAACTAGCAGCTGCACCAATTTGAGTCAGGAGGCCACCTGGCCCGGAGGGATGAGTTCCCTTGGCACATTATACCAGCAGGGAGTTCTTGAGTGAGGAGATAGACAAGCCCAACTTCAGGAAGCTCTAGGAACCCCGCAAAGACACTCAAGCAGACCCACCTCCCCATGTCTTATTTCTCAATCCGGGGCACACAAGCATCATACCTGTAACTGGTGTGTAATGAACAGAACTGTCTTGGTCTTGAGGTGCTTCTGGATAGCACTGTTGAAGATGTGGTTGCCCACATGGGCATCTAAGGCACTAAGGGGGTCATCCAGGATGTAGATATCTCGGTCACTGTACAGGGCTCGGGCAAGGCTGATTCTCTGGCGCTGCCCACCGCTCAGGTTGGCTCCTCGTTCGCCGATCTATGGGGGCCCAGAAAGCATAGCAAAGCCTCTAGAAATCATCCCACTTGCCTCGCCCCTCTAACCAAACTGGTTCCTTCTCTTCAATTTCCCACTGGGTACGATGTTACTCCAGCACCTTCACTCGAGCCTGAGAGTCATCAGACACTCTCCCTTGTCCACAAGAATCTGTTCACTATTGGTCCTATACGCGGCCCCTAAATTCCTCAATCCATTCCTATTTTCCACAAGCAGAAGTCCTTTTGAAGATACAAAGTTTAGGCCTGGAGAAATTGTTCAAAGGGCTCACATGCATGTGCTAGTCCCCAAGTTCGTCCACTGCTACTCCCAGCACTGCTGAATGTAGCCAGCAATGCTTCCCCAAGCAGTCTGCATCACTGAACTCACTTTTTGCCTACCACCTCCCTTCTAAAAAAATACCCTAAAATACAAAGCTGACTATGCCCATTGGTTGCTTCCATATTGATTCCAATGTTTACAGGAATGTTATTTGTAATAGATAAGATATATAGCTAGGAGATAGCACTAAGGATTAGTGCACACTACTTGCAGGAGAGTGCCAAGTTTAGTCTGAGCCATGTCATGGTTCCCAAAGTACCAGCTGGGGAGTAGCCCTGATAACCACTGGGTCAGGCCCCAAAACAAAACAAATGAGCAAAAGCAGTTGTATAGTGAGTAGAGTGCTTACCTTGCACAAAGCCAACTCAGTTTGATTCCCAGCACCCTATGGTCCCCTGAACCCACTAGGAGTGATACCCAAGTGCAGAGCCAAGAGTAAGCCCTGAGCATAGCTAAGAGTGGCCCTCAAACCAAATTTAAACAAAAACACAAATTAAATATGAAACTAAAGTGCAGACAGGTGACTGGATAAAGATGTGGTCCATTAATACAATAAAATGCTCTTCAGCTAAAAACAAAGATAAAGTTTTGCCATTCTCAGACAAAACAAAAAAGCGGGGCCGGAGAGATAGCATGGAGGCAAGGTGTTTGCCTTGCATCCAGAAGGACGGTGGTTCAAATCCTGGCATCCCATATGGTCCCCCGTGCCTGCCAGAAGTGATTTCTGAGCGTGGAGCCAGGCGTGGCCCCTGAGCGCTGCCAGGTGTGACCCAAAAACCAAAAAAAAAAAAAAAAAAAAAAAAGCAAAGTATTTGGATGATTTCCTCCATGTAATCAAAGAATATAAAATTATGGGCCATGCTAAGCAAAGTTAGTCAGAGGAAAAATAAAATAAATACTGTTTTCAGAGTCTAGGGGTTTATTTTCTTTGGACCCTGATATTCTCTTGCTTTGTTTCTTTATATACCACATGGGTAAAATCATGTAATATTTTTTAAAAATAATATCTTTAAACACCATGATTATAAACATGTTTATAGTTAGGTTTCAGTTATAAGAAAAGAACACCCCACTTCTGATTCAGTGAGTCTGGGGCAGTGGTCGGCAACCTTTTTTTTTTTCAATTGAGCCAAATCTCGCCAAAACCACGATTGAAATTTATTTTGAGAGCCACACAGGGCACGCACTGACAGAGGCTAGGAACAGAGTCCTGACTCCTGGAGTGGCTCCGAGCAGCAGGTTGCCTACCACTGGGCTGGGGAAAGGCAGACCTTTCTAATCAGTTCTTAACAGTAGCTAAAGGTGTTAATGTGCTGCTAATCAAAGGCCCTTATCTTCAAAACCAACAGTCAAGTCTGATTAAAGATATTTGGCTGGAGTTGGTAGAATGAAAGATCCCACCCAGCAATCCAAAGTCATGGGAGACAAGAGTCAGTACTGCCTTGGGTGGCAAAATAGCAGAGAACCAATGAAAGATGGACTGGTGATAGGACTTGGTCTTTCTGATAAGACATTGGTGCTAAGGGTTGGTCCTTCTGATAAAGCAGATCTCTACAGATTATTTTCTGTGCATGGGGAGTTACTGTGCTTAGTTGGTCATTCCTGGCAGTGCTCAGGAACCATGCAGTACCAGAGATCAAACCCAGGCCTCTAGCTACAAAGGAAGTGCTCAGCCTTCTCAGAACTGTATCTGGGTAGGGACATTGGCAGAATGAAGAAGCTCATGTGCATATGTTTTGTTTGTTTTTTAGACTTTTGGGCCACAGTGGGCAGTGCTCAGGGCTTGCTCCTGCTCTGTGCTCAAGGAACACTCCTGAAGGGACTTAGGGGACTATACAGAGTGCCAGAGATCAAACCCAGGTTGGCCAAGTGTAAGGCAAGTGCCATACCCACTGTCCTATTGCTCCAGCAGCAATGACTTATGGTTTTAAATATTAATGTGCACAACACATGAACTCTGAGCCGATGATGGCTAAGATCCAAGGACCGAGTTGGGGAATGGGCTCATGTGAGGAGTGCATGCCAGCATTGTAAACCAAAACCAAAATCAAATCCACATGTCAGAGGTGATTCCAGCACCACTTTGCCACCCATCTCCCCATATCTTCAGCATCTCCCAGGAACCCTGTACCTCAGTCAGGTCACTGTTAGGCAGAATGGCCAGGTCTGGCCTTAGGCAACAGCTGTTCAGCACAGAGTTGTACCTGGGGGATACAGAGAAGATGAGTCAGGGGGGTGAGGGGAGTAGAAAGCCGGCTGGCTCACGTAGCCTTGCATCTCTTGGGGCCAGGGCAAAAAGCAGGTGGGAAGCCAAACCATCCTTGCCTCTCCTCATCATATTCCTTCCCAAAGAGGATGTTGTCTCTCAGGGTAGCGTTGAGGATCCAAGCCTGCTGGGCCACATAGGCGAAGGTTCCACTGACGGCAATGCTGCCCTCGAGGAGTGTCATCTAGGGAGAAAGACACCACGCAGTGCAGACCCCCGCCACAGTCCACAACTTCCTTAGCTGTTTTTCAGACCCTGGTCCAGACCACACCACGCCCCCACACCTTGATTCCAGAGAACGAGAACATAGCCAAGAAAACCAATATGCCTTTGCTTCTGCATGACAGGGGCCCCCACCACATGAACGACAAATGCTTCCTACAGCAACCCATGCCACGCTTTCTTCTGAATCACAAATCATTTTAATTAAGGGAAGGACAAGGGGCAAAGCCCGCTCGGGATTTCCCTGGGGAGGTTGCTGCTAGGATTTATTTAGTTCAGCTTCCTGTCTCAAAAATGAGGGCAGGCCAACTCATTTAGAGAATTAATCTTTGCAGCTGGCTAGACCCAGCTGCTCTGTATAATGAGGACCAAGGGGTGGGGGTGGGGAGTAGATCCAACTGGACATTTACCAGAATGAGAAGGTGTAGGGATAGAGAGGTAATACAGGAGTAGTTAAGGTACTTGTCTTGCAGGCAATGACTCTGATTTGATCCCCAATATCCCCAATATCACATGCTCCCCTGAGTACTGCTCAGGAGTGATCAGAGACAAGAACAAGCCATGAGCAACTGGATGTTGACCTAAATTCTCATGCTCCCAAAACAGAAAGGAGGAGGTTATGATGAGTTCTAAGTGGTGTTTTCAGTCCCAGTGATTGAGGTGGATTGATTTGTTCATTTTTACCCATTGTCACGGTTCTCGAGACCTGAGATTAAGATCATTTGTCTTGGTTAGGGTAGTTATAGCTGGACCAGTTTGGTTCAACAACCTGGCCAAGACTGCCCAGCCAAGCTAGTCTTCCCAAATGCTAGACCATGTAGGTCCTGCAATTTGCAAAATAAGAGAGTGGAAATATTCAGAGAGGTCCACAGGAGTCTTCTGTGGAACTCCAGAGGGCTCTCTTGGGAGCCACACTCACACTGCAGGGCCAACATGGCTCATCTTCCAGGTGGGACTCTCTAGTCTTGCCTACTTGTCTTCCCACATGTCTCCTATTGTCTCTTCATCACCACTCCTTAGATCTGGCCAGTCTGTCTGTCTCAACCCCCCTACCCCCAGACCAATAAGACCACCAGCCCAGAGTATCTGAAACTACTTTCCCTTGGGCAACACTAGTTCAGTGACTGCAAAAAAAAAAGTTCCAGGGAGAGTAAGCAGAGAAAGCTCCAGAATTCAGGCGCTTGCTTGCCTTTTATGCATCTGACCATGATTTCATCTCCAGTAGCACCTATGGTTTGCCCATCACTGCTAGGAATGATCCCTGAGTGCAGAGACAAGGAGTAGTCTATAAGCACTTAGAGAATGTAGTCCCAAAGCCAAAATGTATAAATGAAGTAGGTGAAAGTACATCGTGATAACTATTCTTGTTTCCCCTCCCCCTACATTGATTCGACCCTTTTATTTGGCTCTAAAACCAAGTGAAAGTTTGTTTTAGCTGGATGACTCTTGGATAATCCTGGAGGAAGGATGGAAAGAAGGAATGAAGAAAAGGAGGGAGGGTGGGAGAGTTCTATGCAGGCACTCTCTGTTCACTGCCAGTTTGGGTCTGAAGGCCACAACCCAACTAGACTGTGCACTCCCTGAGGGTGTTCTGGTCTATGATGGGCAGTGGGGCTGGCTGACAAGGAGGCTGATACAGCAAGACAAGCCCCCCTTTCTTCAGTATTTCATTCTCTGTGGGCAATCAATAGTGAGGATGCATGTATATGTAAGTGTATTTCTGTACGGGTAGGAGGTATGTGTGTTGTAGATGTAGCTGTGTTTCTGTGGGGATGCTTGTGTGGATTGTGTGCTTATTTGTGTAAATGTGTTGTGTGTGCTATTATGGACTTCCCAAGCCACTGACTTGTTCCCCAGGTGTACACACAGTTCCAAGGAGGGGGGATAGGTAGGAACCGAGGCATGATGCAGACTGAGGTTGCAATCTGCTTCCATCTCTCCTGACTCACTTCAGAAATTTAGTTTTTCTGAGCAGTGGCTGGAGAAAGCAGCTGAAAGTGTCAGGGACAGTCATAAAAGCTTACCTGGCCTAAAATGGCTGAGATGAGGGAGGTCTTGCCACTTCCTACGCTGCCACAGATGCCAACCAGCTTACCCTGGACAAAGCAGAGGGGGAAAAGGTCATGGCAGAAGCAGTGACAGGGCCTGAGAGCTCTTAGAGGATAAACAACATGTCCACTGCTATCCATAATATGGGAGCAACCAGCCACTTACCTTTGCTTGCTCCCCAGCTACTCTGGAGGGGGTCTTGGGGATACACTGAGACACTGAGACAACAGCCATATGCAAAATTAAACTATGCCTCCAACACACAAACACCCATCCATTCCTCTGAGAAGAGGCCAGGGAAACTGTTTACTTGTTGGTAAAATGAGCCTGGGGATTATTTATTTTAGTTCCTGTTTTTGAAAGAAAAGGCAATAAAATAAAACTTATTTTATTGTGATTCCCCTGGGGTCTATGAATTTGTTTTGTTTTGTTTTGTTTTGGGGCTATACCCGGCTGCGCTCAGGGGTTATTCCTGGCTATCTGCTCAGAAATCGCTCCTGGCAGGCAAGGGGGACCATCTGGGATGCCAGGATTCGAACCACCTTTGGTCCCGGGTTGGCCATTTGCAAGGCAAACGCCCTACCGCTGTGCTATCTCTCCGGCCCCTATAAAATATTTTAAATGTATTCAGTTGCTTCCTCTTTCTTACAAAATATTTCCAAGAATCTGAAGAAAATTTTGTACCAACAATCCCACATAAGCATCATATACCAAGCCTATATTCAATTGAATATCCTCAGCAAAATAAGTCCGACAAGAACAATGCTAAAACTGACTATTTTTCTGAAACAGAAAAAATTTCAAAACCTGGTAATTTTTATTTTATTTTTGTTTTGGGCCATACGTAGCAGTGCTCAGTGCTCACTCCTGGTGGTTCTTAGGGGATCATTTGGGCTGTGGGGATGAAACCTAGGTCAGCTGTGTGCAAATGCCCATCCTATGACTACCTCTCTAACCCCCAAAACATGTTTGTCTGTCTTTAATTTTTTGTTTTGGGGCCATACTTGGCGGTGCTCGTCTTACTCCTGGCTTTGTGCTCAAGGATCATTCCTGGTTTGTCTCAGACCCCTCTGTGAAAAGGGAAGTTAACATTTGCCTCATCTTCCTTAAGCTTCTGTTGGTCTCTCCTCTCATCATTATTTGCATGAGAACTGTTTTCTGTCACCTCATGATCTGAGCAGTTACTGAACCTGTGACTTGGTTTCCTTCTCACCACCAGACTGGCACTTTGTGGATGATGAGATTGGGCCATACCTAGTGATGCTCAAGGTATATTCCTCACTCGAGAACTCAGGGAACATAGGGGATGTCAGGGATCAAATCCAGGTTTATAGCATACAAGTGCAAATGCAAGTACTATTGCTCTAAACCCAACAGAGGCTTACAAAGGGCAACTTTTAATTTTTTATGAGGAAATAAGGTTTTATCATGTCAGGACAGGAGTCCAGGACCTTGCTGGTGCCAAGCACAAGCTCAAATACTGTCACAGCCCAGCCTGGAATAGGTCTCCCCACTTGTAATAGATCATCAACCTCAGGTCAGGTCTCACAGGGAAGAAGATGTGGAAAGAGCTCGAATCCTGGAGGCTGGCTAGTCTTGATTTAGAGCTCAGCTCATCTTACACAAGCAGCCATGTGACATGGGCCTAGTTAATGCAATAAATACTATCTCTGCAATGACAGGCACAAGGTGAGGAGGGAGTTTTCCCTTACAAAACAAAGTACTGTGTGTGGGAATTGATAAAAAATATCAAAATCTTTTTTGTTTTGTTTTTCATTTGGTTCAGGAGTTTAAAATGTGACAGCGGGCCTTGCAAGCCACTGGACTAGGTTCCATGTTCTATCCGTGGCATTATGTATGGTCCCCTGTGCTTCACCAGGAGGAACCTCTGAGTATTGCCAGGTGTGGCCCCAAAACAAAAACAAAAAAAATGTGCTAGTCTGGTGTTAAGGAAACGAAGCCATAGACTCACTAGCTGCTCAGACCATGTGGTGCACAGAAAAAAACAGTCCTGATGCAAATAACGATGAGAGGAAATACTAACAGTAATGTAGGGGGGACTAGAGGCAAATGTTAACTTCCCTCCTCATAGAGGGGGGTCTGGAGAAGTAGCCTAATGCTCCTTCAATAGCCAGAGCCAGTCAGAGTCATGTGGGTGTTACAGGGCAGAGAGAGGTATCCTAGAAAAGAGACAAGTAGGGACTTGGAGTAGAGAGGTTAATGTGCTTGCCTAACACAGAGCCAGCTCTGGTTCAATGCCCAGTATATGATCCCCCAAGCACCAGGAGTGACCCAATTCTGTAAATTGCAACAGAATCTATGAACAGAGTGCAGCCAGATGTGGCCCTGGGAAGAAAGGAGGGGAAGAAATGGAGGAAGGAAAAAGGGAGGGAGGGAAGGAGGAATGAAAGAAAGGGAGTTTAAAAAAGAGAAAGGGAGAAAGGAAGAAAGGAGACAAGTAAATTGCAGCTGAAATTGAGGCGTAATTCTGTGTTCTTACCCTGCATCCTGTCCTTTCTCACCATCCTCTTGCCATCCAACAACCCTACTCTTTTGTCTTTGCACAAGAAAACATAAGCTCCAGGAGGACAGGGGTGCCCTGTCTGGTCTGTGCTATTGTGTTGCCAACCCAGGGCCATGCTCTCACACCCTGAGTCCAAAAGAACTGTGGCGTGAATGGACATATCTGGCCATTGAAGAACAGTGATTTGGGCGGGGCGGGGCCACTTCCCTGTAGATTTTTCTTTAAGGGGTGTATGAGGAGGTTGAGCCACAACTTGAGGTGATCAGGGCTTACTCCTGGCACTGTACTTAGTAATCTATAACTTCTGGAGGGCTCAAGAGACCATGTAGATACCTGGGTCAGCCATGTGCAGGTGGGTAGTGTCTTACCCACTGTACGACTGCTCTGGCCCCTCTGTGGATTTCTTTCCACCCATTCTTTTCTTCCTCCTCAGCCTGGTCTATGCTGAGGGAGGACACGTAGGAGGAATACCTCTCTGATAACTTACTCACAATTGTCCTTCATCCAGATGCTAGGCTCCACTGCTAACTTTTTCTCCATCTCCTTTTCTAATTTAGGCACTATGATTTGAGATGTGTTAAGAGCAATTTTGTAGGAAACCTACCTTGCTATCCCACACACAGCACCAGAGTCACTTATTCCCTCCTGTATTTTTTTTTTTGGTGTGTGGGGGAAATACCAGGCCCCACTTAATGGTACTCAAGGGTCACTCCCACCTAAAAGACCCCACTGTCATCAACAGTGAATAGTGACAGCAGAGTTGGTGAGCAGTCTCGAGTAAACCCCATGAATGTCATCAACTGTGTTCTACATGACCTAGACTGGTTAAGCTCATGCAGCATCGTTTGATAACCAGAAGTCACGAGGCTGGCCAAGGAACTGACTTAAGGAAATTAGTCTGCAGGAAATTCCACTTGGAAGGCTTCATGTCCTTGTTCCATCAAAGAAGCACTTGAGCTCTGAGGGATATTGGGGGATATTTGTTTGCAGTACTGAATGCATGAATATCCTTTCAGAGGGGGAAGCTGGTCTGATCTGCGCTTTAGAAATCGCGAGGACTTTACTACAAGGAAGAGTAGGTACTTATGTGTGGTCAGAACTGGACCCCCCGGGGACAGAGCAGTGCATGACGGTGGGATGGGGGTGAGGGGTTACCTCTCTGATTTCCAAGTCGATGCCGTATAGTGTCCTCTGCAGGCGGTGGATCCCCGGGTGTGGGTGTTTGTCCTCTTCCTCCTCGGGGCTGGGCCGCTCGTCGCTGTCCAGGAGGAGGTGGCCCTTTTGCTCCGCCAGCACTGCCTGATGCTCAGTGCGCTGCAGCTGCCGCCCCTTCTCTTTCTTGGCCCTGGCAGCCCTCTTGCTTTTTTTCATTTTGGGGGTCAGCTTGGGCGAGTTCTGGATACTGGCGTGGGAGGAGTCCCAGGCCAGGGTGGCATTTGTCATCTCTATCTTGATGTGAGGACTGGCTGGCTTTTTCTTTATCATGTGAACCTCTTCCATTAGAAACAAACTCTGATAGGAGTTGTGAGAGAGGTGCAAAGATGAGACACTGGATCAAGACCAGGGAGACAAGCCTAGGGCGCACACTCACGTAGCAAAACACATCAGGCTATACAGTGGAAGGCAGCTGAAGGGCAAAAGGCAGCTCATTAGTGTGGCCCAACCACAGGTCTGTGGACACTCACTCAGGGGAGGGACCTGGCCTGGTACACCGTTTAATACCCTACACATCCTCAACTGCCTCTAGCTTCTCTGAGACTTAACTGAAGCTTATGCTTTCCTTGGGATTTGCTGAGTCACATCCAGGAGTAGCTGAGTCACCAGAAGAAAAACAGTGGAAAAGCCCAAAGGTACACCTGGTCTCTTACTCAGATCCTCATCACTGTTTCCTGAGAACCCCAAAGCCTGTGCATTGCCTTCAACCAACCCCTGGCATAAGGTAGGAGGTTGGGGGGGGGGTATTAATTTAGTGTCCTCAGAGTTCTTTCCCGAAGCTTGTGAGGATATTCAACAGCCAAAGGCATGGGCAGGTGGAGGAATTGGGGCCGCTGTTCAGTCTCCTGTTAAGAGCCAGATTTTTCCCACTGCTTCTTGGGGTTCCCCTGAGTTAGGTCAGGGGGAGTAGAAGGTCTGCTGAAAGCCAGTGGCTTCTACAAGATGCCATCCATTAGAAATCCCAGTGGAGAAAAATGCTTCTGTATCAGTAAAAGACAATTAAAGGCAAGGAGAGACAGTAGGGAGCAGGTAAGGTGCTTGCCTTGCATGCAACTAACCCAGGTTTGCTCCCCAGCAGCACATGGCTTCCCATGCATCATGGGGTGACCAGGTCATACCCAGCATCATGGAGCCTACATCTTTACACCTTACATAGATAGAGCTGCTGGCCTGGTTGGCTGAAAAGAGCCATGAAGAGCCCCCCAAGGGCTCCTGAGCATCCCTTGGGAGAAGCCCCTCACTGATTCTCCCTTCCCCCAAAAGCCATTAACATATGAGTCTTTAAAGGGACACTAACATTCTGGGTCAGAACTCCGCTCAGTAACTGAGAAGGCCCTCAGCTGTGGCCCAAGCAAGTCCCCTCTCCTGCTACTTCTTGGTGGGTTCTTGGTGGTACTTCTCAAGGAGCACCTCACTCCCACTCTAGTCTTCCTACAAGGGTCACAGTTTGTTTTTAATCTAGAATATCTTCATTTGCCCAACCCTAGTTTTCATCCTTGCTTCCCACCAATAGTTGTAGGCAGCATGTTCAGCATTTCTCTGGGAGCCTCCGGGAAGAATGAAACCCGCCCTAGACTCTGAGGAGCTGCCCCAACAGATGACACATATCCCATTATGTCACACACACACACACACACACACACACACACACACACACACACACACACACACACACACACAGATCCCTGAGGCCTCGATAAATTTCTAACACAAAACTCTGGCCTTTGCTGCTTGATGCCCACCTCTCCTGATCCACAGGCTCAGTAGCCCCACAGTCTTCCCAGAAGGGTTTCTATTTCCAGCCCATCCAGAGTTGAGAGGATATCCCATAAGCACCCAACTTCCCACAAGACCCCAAACCATTAGACAAACTCCCTCTTTTTTCCCCCCTGGGGTCACCAGCATGCTCTTGGGTTTTTCTAGGATCTATGCTCAGAAATAACTCCTGGCAGGTTCAGAGGACCATATAGGATACTAGGGATTGAACCAAGGTTAGCTGCATGCAAGGCAAGCACCCTCCCCTCCTTGTGCACTTTCAGCCACACCCAGCAATGCTCAGGGGTTATTCCTGGCTCTGAGATCAGCAAACATTCCTGACATGACACAGGGGCCATAGGGGGACCGAACCTGGGTTAACTGCATGCAAGGCAAGTACTCTACCCATTTTGTTATTGCTCTGGCCCAACCCCTCCCTTTTACTGGAAGAATCAAGCCAGAATGTCTGTGGAGCAGAACACAGATATGTAAATGTCCAGAGATAGAGTGGGGAACAAGAGGGCAACTTCAGCTTCAGTTAGTAACTTGGAAGCTTCCTGAAAAGATGGAGCTCTTTTGTGTAAAGCCGCTCACTTTAGAGTATAAAATTCTCTAAAGTAAGCAACAGGCACCCAGCCAATGAGAGAAAACAAGTCTAAACTATACATTCTTATTCCTTCATCCATCATGCCATCAAGCCGACCCACCACCCAGGATTGGCTGGATACGAATCAGAGGCACACACATTTGCTTCCTGCAGTGACTATATAGTGGCTCAGCAGAAAAATAAGCTTGGCTTAGAATCCTGGTTTTCCCACTAGCTCTGCTCTCAGCCAGCCTCCTGGAGATCCAGGAGGGCCTAGGAGTCCATTCTTGGGGACTCGTGACCCAACAAGTCAGAGAAATTTTGGTAAGCCAGTCTTCACTCTTCCTGACAGGAAAATCCAATGTTTTCTCTCATCATCTAAGATGGTGGTTTTACTCCTCAAACACCTCGAAGCCAACACAGAGCTCCTGTGCTGCTCTTGCTACTCAGGCAGCACCAGCAGGAATGTGGGGAGCAACAGGTTCCACACGCCTTTGGGTTTTGTTTCAAGGAATGAACCAATCTTTAAGTATAGGTCTTGCCTGTCTCAAACGTTTATATGGGTCCAAAGGTGCAAAGAACAATGAAGATCTGGAAAACTAAACACCTATAAGAAGAATGCCTGACACGTCATTGCCTTTCTCAGCAGTTCACTGCAAGGACTGTCCCAGAAGGCACAAGTACAGGGCAGGAAACAGGAAACACCAACAGCATGAGGACCAGTTACATTATGTGTTTCTGTGAGGAGGAGGTAGTCTCTCTCATGTAAGGCATGTGGTTTTTGTTTAGATTGGGAGGGGTCACACCCAGTAGTGCTCATGACATATCCTGGCTCTACACTCAAGCATCACTTCTAGAAGGGACTGAGGGACCATCCGGGATGCTGGCAATGGAACCCTTTTCAGCTGTGTGCGAGGAAAATGCTCCAGCCCCAAAGCATGTGTTTTCCCTCTGAGCTACATCCCTGGTACAACAATCACATTTTGGAAGTGGTTGATGGAAGGATGGGTTGGGGAAAGCCACCTGCTGGTTCTGAGTTTATAAGTTTAAATCACTTCTGGGGCTCAATGAGTCAAGCTCTATGTCTATGTCAGGCCTAGGCAAAAGGGATAAGCTCTAGAAGGAAACTGAAGTCCTGGGGACCCCAGATAATTCCAACTCCACCACTGCCACTTTCTTACCAACTCACCAGAAAGTGAGTGGAAGCCCAAGAAGCTGGCCCAGTGCGGTTGCTGGGATAAAGGAGGCCAGGGAGGCCTCCATGTTAGGAGTGGAGCCGGGTGCCACTTACCTTAAACCTGTCAACAGCAACTGACGCTTCTGAGAGGGATTTAACAGAAAATGGTGTAACTTTCAGAGCAAATGTCATGGAATTGAAGACAGTTACCACTGTGAATGCCTGAAAAACAGGAAAAGAAAGAAAAAACACAGAGCTGATAGAGATGTCAGGGAAGATGACAGAAATACATTAGCCCTTGGTACTGTTTTTATCTGTCTTATATAATGGCCTTTCATATTAGATATAACTTCGCTAATAAGAGGATCCAGTTGTTTCTAAAGAAGCTTTGAAACTGTGGGGCTGGAAAGATAGTAAGAATAGAAAGGGCACTTGCCTTGCATATGGCCAGCCTAGGTTTGATCCCCAGCACCCCCATTTGGTTCCCTTAGTATTGCCAGGAGTAATCCTTAAATGCAGAACTAGGAGTAAAGCCAGAGCATAACTGGGTATGATCCCAAAAACAAATAACAAATGTTTAGAAACCACAGTTCACTAGTGATTCTCAAGTTTTTTGATTTTTGGGGTTTTTTTTGGCCATACCCAGCAGTATTCAGAGGTTACTCCTGGCTCTGCACTTAGGGATTAGTCCTGGTGGTACAAGAGGGATCATTTGGGATGCCAGGGATGGAATCCAAGTTGGCCACACACTAGGCAAGCACCCTACTTTGCTATATACTATTACTCCAGCCCCTGTTCCTCCAGTTTAAAAGCAAGTGGTTCAGAATTATATTACATATATGTTATAACAGCTATTAGTTGTGGTAAGTTTCCTTTATCAGATATTGGCGTGTTTTACCCCCTGCCTGTGGTGAGAATGGGCCTGATACCGGCTGGAAGTGAGACTCAAAGTTTCAAAGAAAAGAAGGTGCATTGAGAATAAACATAGCAGGAGCTCGATGGGAGGAGCATAGGAGCGAGCGTTGCAGAACAGCTATCTGAAAGTATCTGGCATCCTTCACAACAGCACTAGCCTGAATCACTGCTCTATGACGAATAACGCTATTTTTTGTCTTAGTTGCCACGTAAGTGAGAGATGCCCTGTCTTCTCCAGATAGAATTTTGAGGGAAGTGTTTATCATTTCACAGGTTTGTGGGGAGGCTCTAGGAAAATTTTTGCATTAGTGAAGCTGCAGGCTCTGCTAGTGGCTCTGAAGCTTTGGGGGCTGTTGATGCTTTCTCTGCCCACAGGGACTGTTTTTGGTTTCTAGCTGAGAAAGATTCTTGGCCCAGAAAGGATTGTAAACTATCACTGGCTCTGACAGAGAAGTTATTTGCAGAGTGCACTAGATTTGTTGTTTGTTTTGGGGGCCATACCAGGCAGTATTCAGGACTTACTCCTGGCTCTGTACTCTGGGTTCATTCATTGTGGTGTTTGACAGACCATGTGGGGTACCAGGAAAGAACCTAGGTTGGCATCAGGTGAACCCACTGTCCTAAAACTCCAGTCCAAGTGTACTGAATAATTTTTTTTGGGGGGGGGTTTGGAGCCACACCCATCAGCACTCAGGGGTTATTCCTGGTTCTGAACTCAGAAATCACTCCTAGCAGGCTCGGGGGACAATATGGGATGCAAGAGTCGAACCTGAGTCTGTCCCGGGTCAGTCATGTGCAAGGCAAGGGCTCTACCACAGTGCTATCTCTTCGGTCCCTGAGTGTACTGAATTTTAATGTTAGCAAAGCAAAGTGATGGTTTGTTGTTTTTTTTTTTTTTGGTTTTTGGGCCACACCCGTTTGACGCTCAGGGGTTACTCCTGGCTATGCGCTCAGAAATCGCCCCTGGCTTGGGGGGGACCATATGGGACGCCGGGGGATCGAACCGTGGTCCGTCCTACACTAGCGCTTGCAAGGCAGACACCTTACCTCCAGCGCCACCTTCCCGGCCCCGTGATGGGGTTTTTTGTTGTTTTTTTTTTGTTTGTTTGTTTTTATTTTTGGGCCACACCCGGCGGTGCTCAGAAATAGCTCCTGGTATGCACGGGGGACCATATGGGACACCGGGATTTGAACCAACCACCTTTGGTTGGAACGGTTGCTTGTAAGGGAAACGCCGCTGTGCTATCTCTCCGGCCCCTGATGGGAATTTTTAAGATGGTTTAGAATAAAAATTTTCTTGATGACAGATGAGAGAAGCTATTAATACTGATTTTAAGTTGATAATTGTGCAAACAAAGCTGATGAAATAACATCATTAGAGAAATATATCTCTGCCTATATGCCTAAGAAATTGCATCCAATGATAATATAACTAACATCACGAGTCTCCATTAATGTCCTTCTAGAGGGTGGGTGGCTGATCACATGGGTTAGAGTTAGATACCATCTTTGTTTTTTGGGCCACATTCCAGCTGCGCTCAGGGGTTATTTCTGGCTCTGTGCTCAGAAATTACTCCTGGCAAGCATAGGGTACCACCTGGGATGCTGGGGTTTGAACATGGTTTGGCTGTGTAAGAGGCAAGTACTCTACCTGCCTTTTTTTTTTTCTTCGGCCACACCCATTTGATGCTCAGGGGTTACTCCTGGCTAAGCATTCAGAAATGGCCCCTGGCTTGGGAGGACCAACCACGGTCCTTCCTTGGCTAGCGCTTTCGAGGCAGACACCTTACCTCTAGCGCCACCTCACCGGCCCCAGATATCTTTTTTAAATGATAATTTTGCTGGGACAGGAGTGATATAGTACAACAGGTATGGTGCTTGCCTTGCAAATGGCCAACTCAGATTGGATCCCTGGTACTCTATATGGTCCCAAACCCCACCATGCATAATCCCTGAGCACAGAACTAGGAGTAAACTCTGAGCCAGGTGCAATCCCAAAACAAACAATGAAAAAAAGTTTTGCTGTGTATATCTTAAAATAAGACTTTCAATGAAGCGTTTCCATTTGTTTCAATCAAAAGCTGATGTGTATTTCAGTATTCAATCCAAAGTGGTGTCAATGAAAACACAATTTATGCACTACAGTTGAAATTCTGCTACTTCATAACTTTATATCACATGTATGAGGAATAAAAACAAGATGATTCAGATTATTGGTAGAACCCTCCAAATCTAGTCCCCAGGGGCCCTGAGCATCTACACTGGTAGTCTTCCTCACCTGTGCTGCAGTCAAGTCGAAGCCCAGATTCATGTGCACAGAAAATGTCACCACGCTGGCTATCACCATGACGATGGGTGCCACGCCCACAGTGATGCTCTGGAAGTATCCGGCCTTTTCCAGGATCCTTCGCTCCTCCTCTCGAACCTCTAAGACGAAAAGCAGGACAACAAAAACAAGTCAGAAGAAACCAAGGGCCACTGTTCCTCCACCACCAAAGTCTGCCACCACACAGAGGGTTTTTTAAAAGGTCCTTCCTGGGATGTTTCTTGGTTTGTTTTGTTTTTTGAGAGGTGTACACTTAGCTGTGCTCAGAGCTTACTCTGGGCTTTGTGCTCCTGGTGGGGCTGTAGGGACCATATGGGGTGCTGGGGAAAGACTCTAGATCAGCAGTGTGCAAGGCATGTGCAATACCAGCTGTACTATCTCCTTTTTATTTGTTTTGGGTTATACCCAGCACACGTGGGCTTCACTGAGGAATTAATCCTAGTGAACTCAGGGGACCACTATGGGATGCTGGCAATGGAACCTGGGCTGGCTGCATCTGGCACTTATGCCTTACCTGCTGTACTGTCACTCTGGCCCCATAGCCATACAATCTCTCCAGTGCTGGGTTTGTTGCTGGGCCTCCCAAGTGTTTTATATATCTTAAAAATTAGCCTTTTGGGGGTCTGGAGCCATAGCAGAGCAGATAGGACATTTGCATTGCACACGGCCAACCCAAGTTTGATCCCTTGCATCCCCTAAGCCAGGGGTCTCAAACTCAATTTACCTGGGGCCACAGGAGGCAAAGTTGGGGTGAGGCAGGGCTGCATAAGGGATTTCGCTTACCAAATATTCGCAATAAAAAATTGCATTAGTAAGAAAAAAATCGCAAAAAATCGCATTAAACATCTGCATACCCTGAACGGAACTGCTCGAGGTATTCGAATGTTGAATGCGATTTTTTTCTTACAATGCGATTTTTATTGCGATTATTCGGTAAACGAATAATCGTGAATACTGCAATATTTGAAGGCCGGCCACGGGCCACAAAATATTGTACGGAGGGCTGCAAATGGCCCGTGGGCCATGAGTTTGAGACCCCTGCCCTAAGCACTGCTAGGTGTGGCCCAAAAACAAAAAAAATTAGCCTTTTTGTTGTTGCTGCTTTTGCTTTGATTTGGGGTCATAACTGGAGGTACTTGGGAACTCCTGGCTCTGTGCTTCTCAGTTGTTCCTGGGACCAAAAACTCTGGCCTCCCTATCAAGTATCACTCTGGTCGGGAAAGGTCTAGTTTCTCTCAAAGTGAAAGAAATTTTAAACATATATTTTAGGAGGTGGAAGGATAGCATGGAGGTAAGGCATTTGCCTTGCATGCAGAAGGACGTTGGTTCAAATCCTGACATCTCATATGGTCCCCCGAGCCTGCCAGGAGTGATTTCTGAGCATAGAGCCAGGAGTAACCCCTGAGCACAGCCAGGTGTGATCCAAAAACAAACAAACAAACATATATTTTAAACATATCCCCATCTACATCTGTTTTTGATTCCTCTGTCATGGAATCAAGTCATCCAAAAACAGGGAGAGTAGAGTCATTTCCCAACAGAAGTCAAGGGAAAAACGTATTGATGTCTAATAGGCCTATGAAAAAGGGTTCAGAAAAGTGAAAATCAAAATGACAATGAAATACCACTTCACACCAGTGAGAAAGGCCAATCTCAATAAGGCTATACCAGTGTTGGTGGAAATGCTGTGGAAAAGGAACCTGCCTTCACAGCCAGGCTCCATTTCACAGTTAGGACTATTATCTGCTTAGGCATCATGTAAAACAGTATGGAGACTTACTAAATTAAAAATTAGGGGTTGAAGCAAAAGCACAGTGGGTTGAGTGTTTGCCTTGCATGCAGTAGAACTGGGTTCGATACCAGGCATCCCATATGGTCCCCCAAGCCTGCCAGGAGCAATTTCTGAGTATAGAGCCAGGAATAATCCCTGAGTATCACTGGGTATGACCCAAAACCAAAACCAAAATGAAGTTTAAAATTAGAGTCAAAGAGATAGCTCAGAGGTCTAAGCACATGTTTTGTGTGGAGTTTAATTTCCAGCTGAGTTCTACTGGGAGAAGCCCCCAGCACAGAAATAGGAGTGTGCTCCCAAACTTCCAGATGTTTCCCAAAACACACACAAAACAAAAATAGAACTAATGGGACAGAACATACAAAAGGAAAGGTACTAACATCCATCCTGTTTCAATTTCAGGCACCGACTATGGTCCTCTACACATAAAGTCAGAAATAACTAATCCCAGAGCATCGTTGGGTGTGCTCGCTCTTCCCCCATCCAACAAATAAAAAGAAATACTGCATGACCCAGAAAATTCATTCCTTGACATTTATCCCCAAAACATGAAAACGTTAATTCAAAAGACTATGAATACACCTACTTAAAATAGCATTGTAACTCCACCCTGGATTTATGTATATCTACCTGAGACCCGCCCATTCCTGGGAGGGCTCTTGGGAAGCGGATATTGCGTGTATCTTTACCTGCAAGACCCCGCCTTTTCCTGGAAGTGGTCTTGGAAAGGTAAGATAAGGCCTTTGACCCAGGGGATTAGGGTCTTTTGGTCTTCTGCCAGCATGGAGGTCAAACGCTAGATGGCTGAAAGGAGTTAAGAGGCAGGGCTAGCTAGGAATGGCTAAATGCTTAATTGGTTATGCTTAATTGATATAGGCCACACGTGGTGGATAGGATATGAATAAAGCTGATTCTTCCTGACGCCTGACTGTGAGTGAGATTTCTACCCGCCGCTCTCATGAACCTCCAGACCCGCCGGCTGAAGGGGGTTGCAGAGCCACGTGGCCTGGGATGGCAGAGAAAGGTCTCTCCATCCAGCACCATCATTAATTATTTAACACTACATAGCATAACTGTGTTATTTACAATGCTTTGAGGCAAGATTTGATCTGGGAAATTGGTGGTGAGAATCTTGCACTGGTGAAGGGGGGGGTGTTCTTTATATGACTATAATCATACAACTGCAATCATGTTTGTAATCACGGGGTTTAAATAAAGATAACTTAACAAAAAAATAAAAAATAAGAAAAGAAAAAAGAAAAAATCAAGTGCTGAGATAAATGAAGATGTTGTGATATATATATATGTTATATATATACATATATATACAACCAAATACTGCTCAGCTATTACAAAATATGTTAAGTGAAATTAATGAAAGAGGAAAGGAAAAATGTTGGTTGATGTGTCTCATGTACATAAAGAAATAAAGCAAGGGAATGAACAGCATCAAATGAAAACAAATGCTTGGACTCTGATAACAAAATTGAAATTACCCAGTGATAGGGGAGTAGGACTAGATGGGAAAAGAAGTGAAAATTAAGACAACCATTGTCGGTGGTAGTGGAAGTATCTGAACTGTGAACATCAAAGGAATAAATGCATGCTAGCACTAGTCATGTTACCTCAATTATAATAAAAAATTAAAATTAGGGGCTGAAGTGATCATATAGCAAGTAGGATATTTGCTTTGCACTCAGCCAACCCAAGTTTGCTCCCTGTTGTCCCATATGGACTCCAAGCACAACCTGGAGTGATTCCTAAGTGCAGAGCCAGGAGTACACCTGAGTACCTCCAGGTGTGGCCCCAAATCTCCCCCCTCAGAATAAAATATTAAAATAAAAAAGACCTTTTAATTCCTATAATGCTAAAACCAGTTATCTCTGATGATCAATGACAATGAATGAATCACTAACAGAAAGCAGTGCAAGGATCATTTTCTACTTTGGTGTGATTCTTTTTTTTCAAATTTCATTATGTTTTTCGGGAATGAATATAATAACTGAATTTATAATTGGCATTTGTGTTTGGTTAGTTGGCTTCTGTTTATTTTTAGCTAGGTGATTATATAGGAATAACACCAGCAATAATGGAAAATTAAAAGGAAACTAAAATGTACTACAGTGTCTGCTAAATCCAATGCTAGAAGTTTTCAAAGCATGAAAGATCACCAGAAGAGTGAGATACGTTTTTTGTAGTCAGAATGGTCTTTAATTAATATCTGCAAAAGTACTGAAAAAGCAGCCCAGAGCCATAGCTATAACTATAGTACAGCAGGTAGAGTATTTGTCTCACATGCAGTCAACCCAGATTGAACCCTTGTCATCCCATATGGCACCCTGAAGACTCCCAGGAGTAATTTCTGAGTGCAGAGTCAGAAGTAACCCCTGAATACTACCAGGTGTGGTCCAAAACCCAAAATAAATAAATAAATTAGAGACCAGAGAGATAATATGGAAGTAGGGCATTTGCCTTGGATGCAGAAAGACGGTGATTCGAATCTCGACAACCCATATGGTCCCTCGTGCCTGCTAGTAGCGATTTCTGAGCTAGAGCCAGGAGTGACTCCTGAGCACTGCCTGGGTCACTATGTAACCCAAAAACTAAATAAATAAATAAATAACAAAACATAGTCGCCATGTCTGCACTGGTCAGCTCTACAGACTCACACTGTTCTTGAAAAATCATGGGTACACCAGCACTGCACCTGAAAACTGGCAATCTCAGGAGGAGAGAGTGGGACAAGCCACTGCTTTGCTGAAACCATCCTGCTGCATCCATCACCCATAACTGCTGCTGTGCCATGGTCCTATTTCACTACTCCTTATAATTTTCTGCACCAATCTGACCAAACTCTAGGTATGCTGGTATTTGGGCTGATAGTATCAGGACATTCTTTGGACTGAGTGCAGGCATCTTCCCCCTCCATTCTCCTACTTCCGGGAGAGCTGGCAGCTGAGCACATCCACCCAAAAAAGCCACAGTATCAGTAATAGAGCTTAGAATTCCTGGACTCTATGGCCACGTGACAACTTTATTTGTTTGATGCTATCATCTCCATAAGAGCACACTAATTTAGATGTCACTGTGTAGCTGAGATCACTTAATGTTTGGGGAAAAATTACAGAATGATCAGCTAGCAACAAGAGCTTACTAAGCCATATGACAATGACTTACTGACTTCACTGGAGATACAATAATTTTCACAAATTTGTTTCTGTACTTCTTTCCCCCCCCTTTCTAATTTTCTTTTCTTTTCTTTCTATTATTTTTAAAATAATTTTGTGATGGGGCTGGAGAGATAGCATGGAGGTAGGGCATTTGCCTTGCAGTCAGAAGGATGGTGGTTCCAATCCCAGCATCCCAGATGGTCCCTGAGCTTGCCAGGAGCGATTTCTGAGTGTAGAGCTAGGAGTAACCCCTGAGCTCTGCCAGGTGTGACCCAAAAACCAAAAAACAATTAAAAAAAATTGTGATCACTTATCTGGAAACAAATGTAATATGGTCAAACTATATCTCACCTATGTGATGCATGTTCTTTTTTGTTTTTGTTTTTGGGCCACACCCTAAAACACACTCAGGGGTTACTCCTGGCTATGCGCTCAGAAATCGCTCCTGGCTTGGGGGACCATATGGGATGCCAGGGATTGAATACGGTCCATCCTAGGCTAGCACGCAAGGCAGACGCCTTACAGCCTGCGTCACCACTCCAGCCCCAATGATGCATGTTCTTTAAATAAAGTAAATTTAAAAATAAAAATAAATAAAAGAGCTGCCCAAGTGAGCAAAAGACCATGGAGTAGAATGCATGAAAATACAGGGGTGTGATATTTTCAAACAAATTCAAACATGATAGAAATTTTCTGAGACTATACTATGACCGTAAAGATAGCAGCACTATTCAAGACAGTAGGAGCTCTTTTGAAAGCTAGCACATATGTAATAAAAACAAAAATACCCACAAACAAGGGGCTGGGATATCAAACAGTTGGAGCACAAGCCTATTATGCGCTTAACATGGGTTCAATATCTGACATCAGTGGTATACCCTTGGGGCCTCCAGCACTGCCAGAGTGGCCTGCGTATCCTCAACACTACAAGTGCCCATGCAAGCATTGCATCCTTGGCCCTTGCATTGAATTGTGGGTCTGATTGGATGATAATGGAGTTGGAGGCCCCCACCAAAATAAAAAAATCCAAAAATCCAAATACAACAAAGCCACTGATTGACAATGTGCCCAGTGGTCGAAGCAAGTAATTCCTATGTGGGAGTCCCGAGTTCAATCCTATGCACTGGAAAAGGAAAAAAAAATTCAAACCACCAGTGAGATGGTTTGTAACCAAGCAATAACACTCTTTTCAAACAAACATATACATGACACCAAAGGCAAGAAGGGACTGAAAGACAAGTACAATCTCAGTAAGAGTGGAGACTGAGAGCCTGAGGGGACACACCCTTTACCAACATCATGCTTGGCAGGTTCCATTCTGTTGGCGATGAAATTGCTACCCAGCCAGAGTGGCCTCATCCACTGACCACTTTCGGATGCCCATGGGTGGTGCGGGTTAACCTCTTCTAGACTACTCCGAGTTAAACTTTACGATTCTCAAGGGTTTAATCAACAAACCAAGCAGTAACAGTACCAGTTCCCTGGATCTGAACATTAGACTTGTGATCAACCAAAAACTACCTTAACTTTTCTCTGGTAACACATTTGGGTTAGCTTACTTTGATTTTAAGGTCAGTTAACAGCTCATTCTCTTTTACATTTCATGTCTCTATGATCCCTTTATCATTTTCTCTTTATTTTTATTTTATTTATTTTGGGGGGGTCCACACCCGGCTTTACTCAAGGGTTCCTCCTGGCTCTACGCTTAGAAATCGCTCCTGGCAGGCTCAGGGGACCATATGGGATGCCGGTTCGAACCACCGACCTTCTACATGCAAGGCAAATGCTTTACCTCCATGCTATCTCTCCAGCCCCTCATTTTCTCTCTTATTTTATTTTTGCTTTTGGTGTTACTCCTGGCTATGTGCTCAGAAATTGCTCCTGGCTTGGGGGACCATATGGGACACCAGGGATCAAACTCAGGTCAGTCCTGGGTCAGCCACACGCAGGCCAATGCCCTATCATTGTGCTATTGCTCCAAACCCCATTTTTCTCTTATTTTGTAGGTGGAAATGGAGCCACACCCAAGAGCACTTGGGAGACCATCTGGGATTGAACTCAGGACTTCTGTATGTAAAGCACAGGCCATTCTAATTGAGTTACTTCTTCAGCTGCCTTCTATTCTGAACCCTAAAGTAGCTTTGAACATATTCTTCTCAAATGTCACTTCTCTAAGGTCTACATTGCCAACTTTTGTGGCAATTAAGTTGAAGATTCAGCATATTCCTTACTCCTCCAAGCATCAGCAAGATTTATGTCTGATTTATGAGTCAAAATTAGACCGTGTATGAGAATGTTGGGACTATATATATCTTTGAAATAATGAAACAGACTAAACTTTCCCAGTTGGGATGAGTGACAGAGTTAAGTACAGAGACCTGCTGCCCTGATTTCCAGTTCAAGTCACACCCACCCCCTCCCCAAACCTCTCAGAACCCCACATGTCTCAGCTTCCCAATACATACACCAGGAGAAAAGATGGCACCTGGCATTCTCAGCAACCAATCGATACTGTTTTCTGTGATAGCCTGTGACTCAGTTAGGAAATTATGGTCAGAGAAGAGATGATCAGGGACTTTGAAATGCAATAAAACACTCATGACTAGTGGAGCTGTAAGTTTTCTTGGAAGGCGAAGAATCACAATTTGCTTAGGTCTCAATTTCCCCATCTGTGAGATGAGGTTATGGGTTCTAGGCTCAATTCTTTTGATCTAAAGATCAAAAGCCATTCTAGGAACCTAAGACATTGTATCCTGTGCCGTTAACATGCCTGCAATTTAACCTGCTCAGAAGCCATGATGACAAAGTCCTTTGACCACCAGCACAAATGAAGTCTTTATCCTTAAACTCATTTTGGTTTAGGACCAGAAGGACAGTTCAAAAGCTAAGGCTCTTGCTTCATATTTAACTGACCCAAGTTCAAATCTCCAGCACTGTACATGGTCCCTAGAGAAACATCAGGAGTGATTCCCAAGCAGAGCCAGAATGTGACCCCCTAAGGTCCCAAACTAATAATAAAAATCATAGTGTTGGTGAGGATGTAGCTCAAACAATAAAGTACATATTTTGCACATACAAGGCCGTGACCCCATGTGTCGCACCAGCACCACTGGGTGTTGCCCTGCCCAAACAACAATAAAAAAAAAAACTCACTTTGAACAATTTGAGAAAATGCTTTGACCCAAGCATACATTTTAATAAATTTAATGTAGGTGACAACTTCGCTCATCTTTTGAACACGCTCATCTGTGGTGGCCACACATTTCCTCCTGAAATATGCAGTGACCCGAGAGGCGAACATCTGAAGGGAAACACAAAGGTAGTAATCAGAACTCCTTCAAACTTCACAATGGCCCACTCTTCCTGGGAAAGACATCTGCTGAGCATGATTATACATAAAATGAACATCAGGCTGGGGATGAAGCTCAATAGTAGACTAGCATTTGTCTTGCATATATGAGGGCCTAGTTTTATCATCAGCACCACCAAAAAATAAGTAAAATAAAACATAAAGTAAGACCTTTTTTTTTTCTTCAGTTATTTGAGAGAAAAAAAGTTTAAATTGATTGAGATTTTTTGATTTACAATACTGTCAATGATGTTTTCCCATGTATATAATTCTTTTTTTTTTTTTTTTTTTTTTTTGGGTTTTTGGGCCACACCCGGCGGTGCTCAGGGGTTACTCCTGGCTGTCTGCTCAGAAATAGCTCCTGGCAGGCTCGGGGGACCATATGGGACACCGGGATTCAAACCAACCACCTTTGGTCCTGGATCGGCTGTTTGCAAGGCAAACAATCAGTGCTGGTGGGATGTGGAAAGAAAGGAACTCTCATTTACTGCTGGTTGGGAATGCTATCTAGTCTGGCCTTTATGAAAAACAATATGGAGATTCCCAAAAAACTGGAAATTGAGCTCCCATATGATTCAGCCAAACCACTCCTAGAAACCCAAAAATTCAGTACCAAAAAATCCCTTCCCCACACCTATATTCATTGCAGTGCTATTTACAATAGCCAGACTCTGGAAACAACCAAGATGCCCTTTAACAGATGAATGATTAAAGAAACTGTGGTGCATATAACAATGGAATATTATGCAGCCATCAGGAGAGATGAAGTCATGAAATTTTCCTATACATGGATGTACATGGAATCTATTATGCTGCGTGAAATAAGTCAGAGGGAGAGAGAGACACACAGAATAGTCTCACTCATCTATGGGTTTTAAGAAAAGTAAAAGACATTATTGAAATAATTCCCAGAGATGAGGGCTGGAAGGACCAGCTCACCATTTGAAGCTCACCACAAAGAGTGATGAGTACAGTTAGAGAAATAACTGCACTGAGAACTATTACAGCAATGTCAATGTGTGAGGGAAGTAGAAAGCCTGTTTCGAATATAGGCAGGGAGGGAGATGGGAGCATTGGTGATAAGAATGTTGCACTGGTGAAGGGAGGGTGTTCTTTTTATGACCAAAACCCAACTACAATCATGTTTGTAAAAATGGATTTAAATAAAGATATTATTTTAAAAAACGAAATGTAAAAGAAATGTAATAATACCTCAGGGAGGTTTACACTCTTTAAGCCAGCAGAAGTAAACCATCTAAGGCAGGGGTCTCAAACTCAATTTACCTGGGGGCCACAGGAGGCAAAGTCGGGGTGATCCTTGAGTGCAAAGTCAGTAGTAAGCCTTGAACATTGGAGGGTGTGACCCAAACAACTAAAACAAAACAAAACAAAAAAAGATTCCTCTAGGGTAGGGCCATAAAATGTTTGAGACCCCTGATCTAAGGAAAAGCTGATACACACAACAAAGGAGCTCACTCACCATGGCAGGATAAAAGAGGATAAAAACAGCTGATCCCAGGAAGCCAGTGGGTCCCAAAATAATCACATTATAGACCATGCCCAAGATGGCGACTACGGGTCCTCCAGCCAATAAGCTGCCAACAGCGGCTGCCTCAAACATCCTCTGACCATCGTTGGAGCAAAGGTTTAGGAGCTATGAGACACAAAGAGCAGTGAGAGCATAGTGCCTTATCTCAGGAGAAAGATGAAGAACAGAATGAGCACAAGCTGGGAGTTTTTTCTCTTTGTCCTAAAGTGAATGGCCCTTACTTACCTCACCCACTGACTTCTCCTTGATGTTCTTGAGCTTCAGGATCTTCTTAAATGCCATGGTGAGAATGGCTCCCCGTAAGCGGACTCCAGTTCGGTAGTTCAAGGCCCAAGTGAGGGCAAGGGACCAGGAGCGCACAATCTCTGTGAGAAAGAGGCCCAGGACCAACAGCAAGCTGTACTTGAGGTTAGAATCTGAGACCTGGGAATACTCCAGGAGGTGTTTCACCACGAAGGCCTACAGGGAGAAAGATAGGCCTCTGTGAGCATCGCCACTGCACCCACACACGCACCACAGCTTTATGTTAAGTTAGAAAGAGCTGGCAGCGCCTAAGTACCATGGTAGTGTCTATGCAGAAAAGAACCTTTTAGTAGAAAATCAAAGAATCTTGACATCCTGCCAGCAGTCATTTACTCAGGCCATGGTGCAGGAGGTAAGTCTACTTGCTAACATTCCTCAAGGACACCTTCCAAAACCGCTCTCTCTAACGTAACATAAGCCTGTCCATGATTGGAAATCTATGGTAAACACGTTTCTTTTTGTTTTGTTTTGTTTTGTTTTCTTTAAAGAAACATAAAAACATCTATGCTGAATTTTACTCTGATACCTTCACACATGGATCTCTTTATATAACATGTAGACCTCTGGGGGAGGGGGTTATTGTTTCAAACGTGCTTATTGGATAAAAAGGAACAGTGTACCTACAGTTGTACTGGGGAAGAGAAGTACATTTGCAAAACATTCCTGGAAATAAACACCAGCAGTTTAATATAGTACAGAAGAAGACAGCAAACAAAGCAGTCTATGGAAAATCCAGAGACCCTCCCCCGCAGGCCCATTCCCCGCCTCCCCACTAGCTCCCAAAGAAAAAATGTGTTACCTCAGGTAGCATATGTCTAACACCACCTGCTGGGAGGGAAGGCAGCCAGCCCCCAAGGACCACCGAGTGCCACCTCCAGCTCTGGGGTCCTGCAACGCCGGAGCACACACTCACGCAAGACACATTCAGCAACAGGATTGAATACCAGGAAGTGGGAGGTAATGTACTTTTATTGAAAAATGAAAGTACCATCTTCAAAGAGCTTCTCACAGTGACCATACAACACAAGGTACATTGCAGGAACATTACACGGGAACATACAGAGTCCGGTTATGCAGGGCCTCTGCCATCTGTCAGATGGCCTCTGCCTGTCGTTTGACCCATACCCAGTGGAAATATAGAACAGAACCCATATCTGTTTCCAAAGTCCGAAGTGGTATAGCAAGCTGACAGCGCTTAATCGGTTAGGGATCCTGAGGTTGCAGTGAGTCTAGCACCGAGGAGGCTCTCCAGGAATAAAGACTTGGCTGCCAAGGAAAGAGAATTAAAACAAAAGAAAAAAAAAAAAAAGAACCTAAAACCTCTCCCGAGTGGTAAGTGCTTTGTATGGTGAAACTAACTGGTTCATTAAGCCATGAGGAATGATCAACCTCTCTCTCTCTCTACCTCAATTCAGAAAACAAACAAATATAGACACCCCCACCCCCAGGTTAAATAATGACATTCTTCAAAGTCTTTTCAAGTCCTTGCAGCTAAAGCAGATCTTGCCAAGGAAAAAAATAAGGAACAAAACAAACCAAGACAAAAGCAAGCCAAACCAATCCCCCCTCCCTAAAGTAAGGGCGTAAATAAAGTAAAGTAATCCAGAAATCTATCATCCCATCTAGACTGGATCATGACAGCAATGGGCCCAGGAGATGGACTCCAGTTCTGAGTAACACACGAAAGCAGAGGCTAGACATCATTAATTATTCCAAGGCAGTTAATGTGGAATTGCAGAACCCATATTCTCTCTGTTTATCCGCATTTATCTCTCTTTTCTTTTTCCCGAGCGGAAATGATCATCATATGTCCACTAGATCCTAAGTGATCCCCACCCACTTAATTTCTATTAAGTCTCCGCCAATAATTTGATTCAATGAAGAAGAGGGATTATGTCTCTCCTCGCCCTTGGATATTTACACTGAAAGCCAGAGTTTGGATCACCATTGTACACAAGTGGGTTATTGGTTTACTAGCAAGAGAAGTGGCTTCTTTCTACTGTTGCAATTCAGAATGTGGCTCTGGGCCACTAGGAATGAATGGCAGGTCCTGAACCTCCTTTTCCTTAAGTGAATCAACTTAAGATGATGGGGCACACCTTACACACCTCGGAACCTACGGAACAATTTCCAAAGGCAGGTGTGAAAGGACAGCAGGCAGCAGTATGGGTTCTCCCCTTCCCATCCCTGTACAGTGCAATTTTCAGCACTGTGCAAGCAGAGGAGTACCTCTGAAGGATGGAGTGGGAGAGAGGGTCAGAGACATAAACCAGAGTTTACACTATAACCAAATTTGGAGAGGGATGGGGAAGAGATGAAACAGCAGATTAAAAGAATTTCCAACATATAGGTTTGCTTTATATATTCTTTTTTTTTTTTTTTTGGTTTTTGGACCACACCCAGCGATGCTCAGGGGTTACTCCTGGCTATGTGCTCAGAAATAGCTCCTGGCAGGCACGGGGGACCATATGGGACGCCAGGATTCAAACCAACCACCTTTAGGTCCTGGGTCGGCTGCTTGCAAGGCAAACACCACTATGCTATCTCTCCGGCTCCGGTTTGCTTTATATTTTTAATTACATTTCAAACTACTTTATGTAGAATAAAAAAAAATATTTCCATTAAAAAAAAACTCCAACCAAAATTTTAGTTACAAAAAATGATCAAAATGTCATCTGATTTTCAACAAACTGGGAGAAAAACTTGAGGCTGCGTCAGCATAGCTGTCTGGCTGTGGAAAGCATTCCCAGGGAATAAACATTACCTTACCTGAACTCTTGGCGAGAGATTCTGCCCAGCTTGACTCTCTCATTCTGACCGCAGTAAACAGCCATCCTGAAAATTCTAAAGAACAGCTTCTGTCACCAGTTCCACTACAGAGACTTCCCCCCACATCCAGGACCTGGCAGCATCAAGCATGCTGCAGCTGGAGAGAGGTTGGAAGGGTGGGGAACTTAAACTTACCTCTCCTAAACTTTTCTCTGCCCTTGCCTCCCAAAATCTGAGTGGAAATAACCTGAGTGGAAATAACCTCCACTGAGAGAGAGAAAGAGAGAAAGACAGAGAGAAAGAGAGAGAGCACCTTCTGTTCTGCAAATCTGCAAAGAGGATGTTAATTCCTTAACTGAAATCGAAGGTCAGACCAGGTCTTCCTCAGGATTTTAATCCTGACAAATCATCTGGCTAAGTGTAGCAGTTGGGCAGGTCATATGGGGGCAGGAGATCCCAGGGCTGTGTGTTCACTAAGGAAGACGTGAACAGAGCTCAGGTCCCTCGCTCCAACATTACGGAAACTTGAATTAACTTGATGAATCTGTAGTCTAGCCATGCACACGCATGTGCACTCGCATGCATGCGCACGTACACACACACACACACACACACACACACACACACATCCCTTGTGCATTTTAATTTGTGCTGCACTTGGCTGCCAAAGTTCAGTGAGGCCTGAGGACAGGCCTGAAAAAAACAGGGAGGCCATGTCTAGAGAATTGGTTCTTACTAATGTTTCTCTCTGAACAGACCTTGCTGACTTGGAAGGAGCAAAAATTCTGAATTTTAAAATGTGTGCAGTAAGTTTCAAATGTTCCCTGAGAGGACTGGAATCCAGGACTGCAGCATAGCTAACCTCAAACCCAGCAGAAGCTGTCAAGTTCCAATTAAAAGAGGGAATTTATATGGGTGGGCCACCGAGAGAAAACTTTCCATCTTCCCTCATCAACAAAGAGCTAAAAGTGTTCCTTTGCTTTTCCCACTTGTCCCATAATAGAACAATTTTGATAAATGACACAAGACCCATGCTGCTGTTCTCCCATGAAAAGAAAGTTCTGTGCTTCCTTGGCATTGAGAACAGTATACTGGGGATTAGTATTCCAGCATATGCTGAGCCTTAAGAGAAATTAAGGAAAATAGGAGGATACGATGGAAAGAGCTGTAAGATCCTGAGGTTGAATGTGCACGGTCAATCTTTCTACACAAGTGAATCATTAAAGTACCCCCAACCTTTCGATAATTCCATTTGCCTTTGTGTTGTAAAAATATGAAGTAAAGCTGTTTGTACTGCATGGAGGTGGGCTCTGGTGGTGGGTAGGAAATTGGGAATGCTGGTGAAGGGAAGGTCACACTGGTATTTGAACACTTAATGCCTAAAATGATTATATCATGACAGCTTGTTATAATAATAATGGTGTTATAATAAAAAAGATTCTGAAGAAAGGAATAAAGTTTCTTCAACCTATGTATGGGATTTGGGGTAAAGGGACAATCAAAGGGGTTCCTGCAACCTGACCAACAGAAACAAGAAAGTCTGTGTATAGTGCAAGCCAGCTGAAAGAATTCTACGGAAGATCAGGAAGCTCCCAGCCCTGTAGTGAAACAATGACAGAAGCTCTTCTTCTGGGATATTGGTCCTATGCGAATGTTTTGCCACTTTGACCAGTAGCTGATCATTCCGGCACATGGTCACTCTTACTCAGAACTTATATAAAGGTGAGTTAGTTGGAGTACTCTGCTTCAGAAACGAGGTCAAAATGTAAAGGCATCAACTATAAAAAACAACCAACCAAACAGAAAACCCCAGCAACAATGATTTATAAAAAGAAATACAAACAGAAAAGTTGTAAAAATTAGTTTTGCTTATGCCCATGCATCCTAAGAACCATACTTACCCCTTCGGCTTACCCTCACAGGGAAAATGCACAGTAGAGGCAGTACTACTGCTCCGATGCCTCCAACCGGTATGTAGAGAACAGACTTAATCTGCACGTGCAAGGCAGTTTTGCAGGGGGAAGACACAGTGTGCAGCAAACAGTGTGGCTGTCATGCAGCCAACCTCCCCTGTCCCCAGTATCAATTAAGGAAAAGCGAGGGCTATCCCCTGGCCCTTGCCGCGTGGTCATTAGACACCAAAGCTTTCCATGGGCTCCAGAGCAGACTCTGAATACTGTACCAGAGCTTGTGCTTCTTGGTCCCAGCTCTGTGCACAACTCTGCCTTGGGGCTCTGGTTCGAAGTTCCCAGCATTTGCTCCACAGCCCGTGCCACATGCTGGCGCTCTCGCCCACCCATAGCACCATGAGACGCATCTACCCAAACCAAGTCAGTCCTTCCATGTCTGGTACAGCCAAGAAGAAGCCCAGCACGCACATGTTGGCAGAGCCAGAATCATTAGGTGACATCCCTCACCCCAGGAGAAAGCCAGCCGCTGCCATTTCTTCTCTGGCCAGCATAATTCCCTCCTCCAACCAGCTTCTGGCCACTGACCACCATTCACTCCAAAATCCGGGAATACTTTCCCATAGACCCAGAGAAATGGCTCAGGCTGTAACTAGTCTCCAGGGGAGCAAAACCCCTGCAACAAAGCCAGAGTGTCTGTGGTGGCTGTGGCCGGGCCCCTGGCGACTGTCAGAAGGAGGTTAGAACTTACTGGTCCACTGAAGCCGGCCAGCTGCGTGATCATCAGGCACATGATGGAGAGGATGAGCCTGGTGCGGCAGAAGATCCACACAACCCTTCGGAGGGAAGCGGCATCTGGCCCCATTTCATTCAGCTCTTCTTGCCACAGTCTCTCTAGTCTTAACAAGGGCACACATCTCTGTTACACACCCACCTTAGGCACTCGTGCACCCTATAGCTCCCCTTTTGCCATCACTGCCTGGTTCCAAGCTGGCATTCCAGGTACACATCTCTCCTTTCAAGCAATGTACCATGGGAGGCCAGAGAGATAAGACAGTGAGTAGGGTATTTGCCTTGCTGACCCCAATTTGATCCCCTGTACCCCATATTATTTCCCCACTGAGCCCTGCCAGCAGTAAGCCCTGAGCACTGCCAGATGTGGCTCAATCCCTCCCCAGTCCAAAAAAAAAATTATTTTAACTAAAACTATATGCTCTTTCTTTACCTTCTGGAAAAATCTCCCTTCCTGTATAACTACGTATTTACTGTGTCAAGGAAGTGTCTCAAGATACAGAGCCTGAAAGCCAAAGTCTCCCCCCACCAGAAAGTTTATCCCCCCAATTACAACTGTCTTGAGGGTAAGAACTTCCTCTCTCAAGGGTCCCCCAACACTTTCTAAAGGCTACGGCTCCTATGCTAACAAAGTTGTAAACTAGATATTATTGGTGACCAGCAGCTACCACAAAAATGCATTCTCTCACAAGGCAGCAGCATACTCTCCCTGCAGACTCAGGAAGAGAAGTGGGGCTGAGAGAGAGAGAGAAAGCCCGTGGTTAAAACAGGAATTCATGGTGACAGCGGAGGCAATGCAGAAGAGCAGAGAGAAAGTCATTCCCAGAGACCCTCCCATCAGCAGCCACATCTGCTCTCCAAGGACACAGAGCATGGAAGGGGCACTGCAGGGACCAACCCACTAGCTTAGGCCCTCCACCTACACCCCCATACCACCCCGCCACATATGGGTGCAGAGGATGTTGCAGAGATGCCCACCTTCGGCAGTTCACCTCAGAAGACTCGTGCTTGGACAGCGCCCACACGTCGTCCATGGACAACTCCCCCTTTCTATGGGCCAGGCGGGCCAGAGGAGAGAGCCAGGAGAAAGTCATGCAGGAGAAGAGCCCAGCGTTGTCCACTGGGTGCTGGTGTCTGAGGAGAAAAGACCCAAGAGTTATCAGTGCTCAGCTTAGCCCCACTGGCCAAAGGGGCTTTGGGAATGCATGTGTGGGTGATTCATTAGCCAGGAGAGGCCTCTTACTTGGCAGTGGTCCGGATGGGCTTCAGAGTACTTAAGCCGTGATGGTACTTTCCCTTGGGATGTTCCTCATCCAGGAAGCGGAGCTGAGAATGCACAGAGACATCCAGGGAGAGGCCCTCGGCTCGGGCTGCAGTTTCCAAGGCATCTTGGCATTCCACCTGTCTCCAACACAGAGGGTGAGAGAGCATGAGAAACAGAGCAGGACAGATCTATTGGACCAAACAGCTGCAACTGCAAACCAGGGTCAGCAGAAGGAAACCCCAAGAGTCAGGGTAAAGCATTACCTCCTATGATGTGAATGAAACAAAAACTTTCATGGCAGGGGGGCACATTTAGATTGTGAAAAACTGAGCAGAAAGCACAAAGTTCCCATTTACCTCCACCTATCTCCTCCTGCTGCTGCCATGAGAGGCACATATGCCCTTACATAGCAAGCTCTATTTGCTACAATACACAGAAACATTATTGTTATTGTTCACTGAAGTCCAAATGCGATGTTGGAATTTACACTTGGTGCAACTCATTCGCAAATGTTTGTTTTTAATCACTTAAATATGTGTACACAGGGGCCGGAGAGATAGCAAAGCAGTAGGGTGCTTGCTTGCCTTACACACACACATTTTGAGGGAGTGTACCTGGCAGTGCTTAGGGTACAATATGTGGTGCCTCAGGCTAACTCTGACAAATAAGGGCCCGTTCCTTTGTACTCTCTCTCTCTCTCTCTCTGGCCCCATTCACCAAAAAAATATTTTTACTCTTTATTTCCCAAAATGGACTGAGTCAACTACTTTACTAACTACAAATTCTGCCATTTTCTATGACAAAACTTTATAATCATTCCCAATGAAACATCCAGTCATACAGAAATAGCCAGGTGGTACCCATGCCTTCCTAGTAACACAGGGGTTTCCACCTACCGGCACAGCTCACAGGCTCTAACATCAGACCTCTGTAAGTTAAAATAAGAAATTACACTTGGAGCTAGAGCAATAGTACAGGGGGTAGGGTGTTTGCTTTGCATGCGTAGGCCCAGATTTGATCCCTGGCATTTCATTTGGTCCCCTGAACCCACCAGACTGATCCCTGAGAGCAGAGCCAAGAGAGGGGAAAGCCCTGGGCACCACTGAATGTGGCCCAAAATCAAAAACAAAATAGGAAGAAAGAAAAAGAAAAAAGAAGTAATGCTAGGGGCCGGAGAGATAGCATAGAGGTAAGGCGTTTGCCTTTCATGCAGGAGGTCATCGGTTCGAATCCCGGCGCCCCATATGGTCCCCTGTGCCTGCCAGGAGCAATTTCTGAGCCTGGAGCCAGGAATAACCCCTGAGCACTGCCAGGTGTGACCCAAAAAAAAAAAAAAAAGAAGTAATGCTTACTACAGAGTATTAACACAGATAAATCATACTCATGAAAAGGCATATACCGTATTTGCCAGTGTATAAGACGACTGGGCGTATAAGACGATCCCCTAATTTTGCAGTTAAAACATAGGTTTAGGCCTATATTTGCTGTATCAGACAGAACGTTCCTGTTCTACAACTGTATGTACCACAGTGAGCCAATCACAATAAGCAAAGGTTCAAAGGTTATACTGTCATAGACTTCCTCTCTGACTCTGGCCAATCTGAGCAGGCTTTTGACAGTGTAGATTCGGGTCCAGAACATTGTCTAATTTGCATGCATAAAAAGCCTGCTTGGATTGGCTGAGTTAGAGAGGCGGTCCAAGCAGCCTTGCAGTGATTGGTGCAGGATCGAGTTGGAAAATCGTTTTGTGGCAATATTCAGACAATTTTCGTTTAGCGGCATATTGAAACATTTTTCGGGATATACTCCGCGTATAAGACGACCCCCGGATTTTCAGCTGACTTTTTTTATTTCAAAAGTCATCTTATATGCCGGAAAATACGGTAGTTCAAAGTCTGATCACAGCAGAGAAGGATAAGGAATTCGGACACATCTCTATTGCCCCTCCAATCCCATTTACTCTAAAATTAATCTCACTTTCGCTTGCTGTTGATACAAGAAAAGATGGAATCTTGCAGTTTACTACAACTTGGGTGGAACTGTTGAGTAAAAGATGTTAGAGGGACATTTGTGGGATATTAGAAGAAAAAAGATAGTATGATAATAATACCCAAAGACAACAGAGATGAGGACCAGAAGTACCAGTCGAGAGTAGGAAACTTGCCACAGAGAGTGGGAAAATGCAGTTAGGGCAAAGAAGGGACCACTGTGGCAAGGATAGTTGGAAATGATCACTGGACAAAAACTGGGAGCTGAAAGGAGGTAAAGTGATACGCATGATACCTCTTCAGTAACAATATTAAAAACCAAAGTGTCTAAAAGAAAAAAAAAGGAAGGTTGAGTGAGAGAAAGAGAGAGGGGGAAAGACAGAGAAAGAGGGAAGAAAAATGTCTGCCATAGATGCAAGGCAGACAGGAAGGTGGGAAAGAAACTGGGGACATTACTAGGGAGAAATGTGCACTGGTGAAAGGTGTTGGACATGTTGGACATGGACTGAAACTCAACCATGAACAACTTTGTAACTGTAAATCTCATGGTGATTCAATTACAGAGTTTATTATTAGGAAAAATAAGATGTCTGAGGCAAAGGGACAAATAGCAGGTCCTCTCACTCATCCGTGAAATAAAGATAAACAAAACAGACAGGCAGTAACAGATGATACCAAACCACACTCTGACTCTGAAACTGAGACTGGCAAGCAATGGGGTGGAGGTGGGGTGTAAAGGGGCGTGAGAGGGGAACTAAGTGACAAAAAGACAGTCATGGAGGAGGTTGGCATTTTGGAGTTGGAACTTTGAAGGTGTAAGTACCCTGTACATCAAAACCATATTGTAGTTATGTTGCTTAAACTATAATTAAGAGAAAAACTAAAAAAAAATGTAGGTTCTTATATCGAAAAAGAAAATAGTTTCACTAGAGTATGCTCCATATCAGCCTGACTTTGATGAAAGAAATGTATAGAATCCAGAATCTTTAAATATAGGAACCTTGTCTCAACAACAGCTAAAGTGTGAAAAAGTTTTACCAAGACCATGGAGAATGACTTAGATTGGACAGACTGATATGCCTGGAGCCCAGAGTTGGTCTTATGCCAATAAACTTCAGGGATGAGGCCTTCTTGTAATCAGGCCAAGGATTTTTTTTCCGTTTTCTCCATATTTTTCTGGGCTATGCAAAAAACAGCAATTGCCACCGTCACACCTTTATTATTCTTTTTTAACCCTTATTTAAAAAAAAACAATTTACTGAACTTAAAAACAAATAACTGTAGTAGAATGCCTGTCTCAATACAGGCAGGGGATGGGAAGAGGGAGGTGGGCACTGGGAGGGGGGAATGTTACACTGGTGAAGGGTGTGTTCTGTTTGTGACTGTAACCCAACTATAATCATGTTACTTAAATAAAAATATAAAAAAAAAAAGAAAGAAAGAAAACAGTTTCAATGTGCTCAGAAGTGCAGCACCCGCTGCAGGTGGGAGGCTGTACTTTCCACCCCCAAAGGCCACCAGAACACTCTGTCGCTGAGAGCAACAAGTTCGCAGGTACCATCCCAACATGCCCTGAGATACCTCAACTGTGCCCCCAGACATCCCCAACTGTATCCCTAAACATCACCCCCAACTATGCCCCTAGACACCTCCAACTGTGCCCTCAGAAGTCACCAGAACACCAAAAGCAAAGAGATGGGTATAAAAACAAAGTTCCAAAAACGTTTACTAATGAAATTCAAAGCAAAGTAATGATCATTGAAAAAATTTATGTTAAAATGAGGTTCATCAATGAGAACAAATTTTTTTAATAGGGACTAAGAAGTCACTTGACTGAGGTTTAAAATTGTTTTCTCTTTCATCAAAATCAATGCAAATGTTTGCCTGCTGATATTGATTTATAGTACAATTCTACAATTTCATCTCCGTAAATGTTCTTGCACAAAGATCGACACTACCAAATACTAAGATACCAATCACTGAATAACCGTGAAGTTAACTGAGGTCATCTTTGACCCTCTGGAGGTATTACCAAATTCAAGTTTTCTCTTTGCATTTACCTTTATCATGTCATGAATTACAGATTCCTCACAATTGAAAGTTGGGTTGAAGGTACAGAACGACATAACAAAATAGACCTTTTCATTTGTTTTAGGGCCATAGCCCCCAAACACAGGACTAACTCCTGGCTCTGGACTAAAGGATCTCTCCTGGCAGTACTTAGGATGCTGGGGATCGAACCAGACTCAGCCACATGTAAGAAAAGGACATTGAATTCTGTGCTATCTTTCCAGAAGTAAACAGATGGAATTGTGGCAAAATATATAATATAAAATTTGTCAATATTATTACATAAATGTCTATCTTAGGAAGAAAGGAACCACTCCTGGTGGGCTTAGGGGACTGTCTGGAGTGGTAGGGATCAAACCCAGGTCAGCCGCATGCAAAGCAAGTGCCCTGCCCGCTATACTTTGGTTCTGTCCTCACCCTTTGATTTTAGCACAAAGCACTCAGTAGCATTTTATCCTCCGCAGATAAATTCCCCTGAAAATGGTGGAAACAGTACTCATCTCTCCTTCACCACTGCACTTTTGCTTCCATTCCCCACAAGCTTGCTAATTAGTTATATAACAAGCTATTACAGCTGTGTTTTTCCTGGATTATTTTGGATCAATTCCATTAGTGGGATTAGAGGATTAAAGAAAGAAGCTCTAAGTAATTAGAGACCTATCCAATTGGCTCAATTAACTTTCTCATATTCCAATATTATTGCAAAAGAGACCTGTCACTAGCTTGACTACTTCACGATCTAACTACATGACCTGAGGCTGTCAGAGTCATACCTGTCCTGGAACATCAGCAGGGACGGGTGGGCTAGCCTCCTGTCTAAAATCAGTTCTCACAATTAGCAAGGTTCTGGGTTAAAAAGCAAACTGATAATATCAAGGCAACAGGAAAATCCATGCAAAAAAATGTTTAACAAACCAACTAACATCCATGAAGCCAGGCATTGTTGTTGGCGCTTCAGAGGCTAATTCATTTCATCACAACAACGTTATGAGGAAGATATTACTATTAATTCCCCCCACTTTTTTTTTAACCTCACCCAGTGAAGCTCAGTGGTTACTCCTGGTTCTGTACTCAGAAATAACTCCTGATAGTGCTTGGGAACCATATGGGATGCCGGGGATAGAACCAAGGTTGGCATTGTATGAGGCAAGAGTCCTACATACTGGACTATTTCTCCAGCCCTACTGCCCCCATTTATAGTTGGGGAAATGGAGGCAGGTAGCTGAAGGTACTGGAGAGACTTGAATGTAGGCTTTAAATCTGAGGCTCCATAATCATGATGCTATGAGCTTTTCACAAATAAGCAAGCAGAGGCTAAGAAGAAAACACAAAGGGTTGAGTTCATGCATTGCATATAGGGGACCCAGGTTACATCCCTGGCACCCATGGTCCCCTGAGCTTGACAAGGAATAAGCCTTGAGTACTGAGCCAGGTATAGTCCCCAAGCACTGCCAGATGCAACCCCAGAACAAACAAATCATTAGATGACAAGAGACTCAGGGCGCCAGAGAAATAGCATGGAGGTAGGCTGTTTGCTTTGCATGCAGAAGGACAGTGGTTCGAATCCCGGCATCCCATATGGTCCCCTGAGCCTGCCAGGAGCAATTTCTGAGTGTAGAGCCAGGAATAACCCCCAATTGCTGCCAGGTGTGACCCAAAACAAAACAAATAAACAAACAAACAAAAACAAGAGATTCAGAGGTGGTTTTACAGATCCCCAGGACCTCATCCCCAGGCCCAGATAAAGATAAACTAAGACTCTCCCTCTCCTAACTAACCTCAGAAGTGAATTGTCCCAAAGTCACAATTACATGATTTAACCACAGAATGTAAACAAATCATCTCACTTAACTAGAGAAAAAGCACTTCCTGAATGTTTTCCAAGCATACATAAGCAGATACACCACCTAAAAGAGACAGATACGGGGGCTGGGGGTGTGGATCATGGAAGAGCACAGACCTCCCCTTGTTTAGGCCTTAAGCTTGTAGGCAGGCACATGCACATTAAAAAGAAGCTTCCCTCCACCCACCCCCAGAAACGGCACACATGGCTCCTTCTTGGATTCTTTGGCTGCAGACCAAACTGCTCTACCTCTCAAGATTTCCTAAAAAAAAAAAAAAAAGCTTAACTGCACAAGATACACCCAGGGAGGTAGAAGTCTGTCTGTTTACAGGTGAAAACAGCTACCATACCATATGGACATTCCATACAGGGAGGTATCACACTCTGAGGGAGAATGGATTGAGAATGAAAATGAGCCAAGGACAGAGACTTTATTTATATTACAAAAGAAGGAATCACATTCCAGAGTAGAGAAACAGGTCAGTGAGTATTGTTGGGATCAGTACCTACTAGATCAAAGAAGAAGGGATCTCCAGGTCTCATACCACTAGCCCAATGGGAATCAATCTCAAGAAAATATATTAAAATATGAGGTGCCAGAGTGATTGTACAGTGGGTTGAGCACTTGTCTTGTATGCAGTCAACCCAGGTTCAATCCTTGGCACCACATATGGCCCGAGTCTTGTCAGAAATGAGAAGAAACACAAACCTTTTTAAGTAGTTACTGGTTTGATGCTTTTTGACTGTTTTTGTTTTGTTTTGTTTTGTTTTAATTTGTTTTATCTTTTTTTTCCTTCTTTTGTATGTGTGGGTGTTTTTGATTTTTGGGTATTTTTGTTCTTTTGTTCTTTTTTTTTTTTTTTTGTATTTTGGTTTGTTTTGTTTTGTTTTGTTTGTTTTTACTTTTTTTTTTTTGTTGTTTTGTTTTGTTTTTTCTTTGTTTCTTTTTCTTTTTCTCCTTTTTCTTTTTCCCTTTTTCTTTCTTTTTTAAATTGATATTTATAACACCTAGACAATTCCTTCTAGTTTTGAGGGGGTTTTTTTGGTGTACATGCGTGTTTGTTTTTGTTTTTGTTTTCTTTTCCATTTTCAGTTCTTATGCCTCCAACAGAACCACATTACTGGAATCATCTTGCTCAGCCTCATACTTTGAGGAGGAAAAATGGATGGTACCAGGACTAGACAGTCATATGAACATTTAGTGGAAATAAAAAATGATCAGACTTGAACACCAAACCCAAAGTCAGGGACAACAGAATCGATATCCACTCTATAACAAGCTATACAAACAAGTGGAGATCAGTTATGCTAGCATCCTGGGGGGGTAAAGGAGGGAGAAGTGAGATGCATGCTGGGAAAGGGGTGAAGGAAGGACAACACTGGTGGTGGGAATTCCCCTTATTCCTTGTCACTATGTACCTTAAATATTACTGTGAAAGATTTGTAACTCACTTTGGCCACAATAAAAAAAAAAAAAAGTGATTCCTTAGATCAAAGCCAGGAGTAAGGCCTGAGAACAGTAGGATCTGACCCAAAAACCCCCAAAACAAAGTGTTTTTAATGTGTATGTTTAGGAGATGGGAACTTGAAGAGACTGGGCCAAACCTAAAGATGCTCAAGGTTACTCCTAACTCTGTGCTCAAGGATCACTTGGGGGGGTGCTCAAGGAACCATAAGTGGTACTGGGGCTCACCATTACCTGGTAGCATTCAGGTCTTATTCCTGGCTGGGTCCAGTGATCACTCCTGATGGTACTCAAGGGGCTTTATATGATGCCAAGGATCAAACCAGGTTCAGCAGCATGCAAAGCAAGCACCTTACCCCATACTACTATACTATCTCTTCAGCCTCTCTCTTTAATTCTCTTATTTATTTTTGGTTTTTGTTTATCTGTTTGGGGTTCATATCCAGCAATGCTCGGGAGTTACTCCTGGCAATGCTGGGTATACCATGTGGTATGGTGCACTCACTTTCACACCCTTTCAAAGCATGTGCTCAGCCTGCCTCCTGCCTGCTCCTTCTGGCCTCCTTCTTTCTCCTAAGGGCACTACAGACTGAAAGGCCAGATGACACATCCACATAGAGAGAGTCATGAGTTAGCCACATGCCGTTCACTCAAAGAAGAATACCAAATACCAATACACTCAAAGAGGTGTCTTGGGGGGGGGGGAGGAATACACCCAGCAATGCTCAGGGATTATAATCAGGAACCAGTCCTGGAGGGTTTGTTTGTGAGGGGTGGTGGGATGCCAGGAATCAAACCTACGCTGGCAGCATACAAGGTAAGAGCCCTACTCTCTGTGGTAGCTCTCCATCCCCTTGAGCAGAGAGTTGTGTAAACATAAAACAAGAACGTCTGCCACTCTTTAGGATTTCAAGGACTGGAATATTATTTAGCAGAGTTTTTGCTGCCGAGGTGAGGGCAATGGGGGCAGAGTATCAACACCAGAAGCTCAAAGTGGACAACAGCATTCTCATTCTGTCATGGTTCCAATGAAAATCAGGAAAACACAAGGCTGTGTGCTGAGAGCTACAGAAAACACCCGCACAGCCTACCTTCATCCCTGCACACATCCTTCTGCAAGCTTGTGGCTGTCCGTCCCTGGTGAAGGCACACACAAGTCTGGTGCACTTATCAACCTAATACTGAGCTATGCAGCTCCCTTCCATTGTGACCAGGACCATTCCCCCTGCACAAAAGTCTTAGACCATAATATCAAGGGTCATAAATGGTTCCCCAGATCTGACAATCCCTTCATGGCAGCAAGACCACTGAGAGGACAGCCTTGCCCTACCCAGGGCTTTGTTGGGGTTGTTCCTGGGCATGAGAAAAGTTGCTGTGCAGTCCAGGAGGGCTCAAAGCCTTAATACTTTCTGGAAATGCACACACCCACCCTGGGTTTGATCCCTGGTATCACATATGGTCCACTTGGGCACCACCAGGAGTGATCACTGAGCAGAGCTAGAACTAAGCCCTAAGCAATGCCAGATACACAGATATATAGATACACATCTATATATACATAGATATACATCTATGGAGATTTCAATGGCAGCAATCATCTCATAAAAAAAAATAAACACACACAGGGCCCAGAGAGATAGCACAGCGGCGTTTGCCTTGCAAGCAGCCGATCCAGGACCAAAGGTGGTTGGTTCGAATCCCGGTGTCCCATATGGTCCCCCGTGCCTGCCAGGAGCTATTTCTGAGCAGACAGCCAGGAGTAGCCCCTGAGCATCGCTGGGTGTGGCCCAAAAAAAAAAAAACACTTAAAAATTATGAAGTCTTGGGGCCAGAGAGATAACATGGAGGTAGATGGTGGTAGGGAGTTTGCCTTGCATACAGAAGGACGGTGGTTTGAATCCCGGCAATCCATATGGTCCCTTGAGCCTGCCAGGAGCGATATCTGAGCATAGAGCCAGGAGTAACCCCTGAGCGCTGCCGGGAGTGACCCAAAAATTTTTTTTAAAGTCTCATTTGTGGGATATAAAAAAAAGAAGATAATTTGCTAATACTATCCAGTGACAATAGAGATGAGGGCCAGGAGGAAGTTTGCCACAAATAGTGGGGGAAGGCAGTTAGGGCAGAGAAGGGACTTCTATGACAATGATAATTGGAAATGATCGCTCTGAACAAGGACTAGTTTCTAAAAAAAAGATAATTTGCTAATACTATCCAGTGACAATAGAGATGAGGGCCAGTAGGAAGTTTGCCACAAATAGTGGGGGAAGGCAGTTAGGGCAGAGAAGGGACTTCTATGACAATGATAATTGGAAATGATCGCTCTGAACAAGGACTAGTTTCTAAAAGGAGGTAAACTGATATGCATGATAACACCCTCAGTAACAATACTGCAAACCACAGTGTCTAAAACAGGAAAGAAAAAAGAAAGGACGTGAGTGAGTGAGTGAGTGAGTGAGTGAGTGAGTGAGTGAGTGAGTGAGTGAGTGAGTGAGAGATAGAATGGAGATGAGAGATAGAAGATAGAATGAGAGATAAATGGAGAAGAAAAATGTCTGCCCCAGAGGCAGGCAGTGGGAAGGGCGGGAGGGAAACTGGGGACATTAGTGGTGGAAAATGTGCATTGGTGAAGGGTGTTGTGCATTGCATGACTGAAACCCAATCACGAATAACTTTGTATCTGAAAAAAACACAACTGTATCGTAAACAACCTTAGTAACCATGGTATTTAAATAAAGTAATTCATTAAAAATTATGGAGACAACAAATGGTTTTATGTCCACGAGCTCCTGCTTGCAGGCATGAGGGAGTAAATTCAATCCGTATGCTGCCCACATATGCCAGGCACATTCCCCATAGCACTGCTGTTTGGAAGACCCAGATATCTTAAGTATCTCAAGGTCGGAGCACTACAAGTAATGGAATACGACCAACTCCCTCTATGCACTGCTACGAAAGCTGATGAGGTCTGCAGCCTGCATGTGATGCCTGGAAGACACATATGTGGAAAAAAACAGGGATCCCTGGTGAGCACCAGAAATAAAAAAGTGTAAGCCCCGGTGGGCGTCTGTGCAAACATCACAGTCTAGGGTGGGTTACCTCTGGCCACTCCACGGGCAACAACACAAAGAATGGCAAAAATAAATATTTTCATCAGCCAGAAAAGCTTCTTGAACACTTGCCTCAAGGGGGTCAGCAATGTTCTTGTTCTAGAATGTAAGAGTGCAGAGTCCCAGACTAAGTGCCACACTGGTGACTCAGCCGCTGGGGGTAAACCAATTCACTGACCTGCACTTGCTCTGTCTCCCCATCACACTGAAAATTAGCTTCAGCCAGTTCACAGGTATGAGCAGCCCTGCCCGGGTTTAGCATGACACCTACGCTGAATGACAAGGCCACACAGGTGTTCCCTACAGTTCCGAATCTAGCATTACCCATAATCTAGAGGGGCAACCTAAGGGGAACCTGAGAACTTTCCATTGTTTCATAAGCCGGATTCTAAGAAACTTACTCAGAGCTTCTATTCCACTGGGTGGTGATTAACTTTATTAACATGATGATAAGGTTTCAGAGGATTACACTGCAAACAAATCAGAGAGGGAGAGGGAGAGAAAGGGAGGGAGGGAGGGAGGGGGAGAGGGAGAGAAAGAGAGGGAGGGAGGGAGAGAGAGAGAGAGAGAGAGAGAGAGAGAGAGAGAGAGAGAGAGAGAGAGAGACTAATTGATAGCTGCAAGCAAAAAGTACATGGGAAAAAGTGCAGGCACCAGCACAGGACAGAGGCCTCCCCAGTGGGTGGGGGCTCAACCGCAACAGCTCAGGAAGCAGAAATGCTAACTAACAGCTGTACTCATAGGTCACAGTAGACTGAGAAGCTCCTAGGGTACGATGCCTGTGTCAGGATTAGGTTATTTTAGGCACTGGGGCAATAGTACAACAGGTAGGGGGTGTTTGCCTTGCATGTGGTCACCGACCTTGGTTCTTTCTCAGCCATCCCATATGGTCCACTGAGCACATCAGGAGTGATTCCTGAGCACAGAGCTGTAAGCCCTGAGCACTACCAGGTGTGGCTCAAAAATAAACAAAAAACGAGATGATATGCTATTTCACCCTATGTACAGAAAGGGAGTCACACACCTCATATCCAACTAGAGGCTGAGAGGCCACTTCTATGTACAGAAGAAACTTACAAAACTCAAATAATTAAAAAGATGCTTATCATCTTTACTTATTTTAGATCCACACCTCATGGTTTACTCCTGGCTCCATGCTCAGAGTACCATATACGGGTACCGGGGAATTAAAGTGGGGTCAGGCACATGCAAGGCAAGTGCCTTAACCCCTGTGTTCTCTCTGATGTAGCACATCTATCATTACAAAGGACATGGCACATCAGAGCCTCAGTATCACCATACTATGTGAGAACAGTTGTTAGCCAAAGGACAAGAAACACTCAGTGTTGGAGAGGTGTGGGGAGAAGGGAGCCCATGTACACTGATGCTGAGGATGAAGATCAACACAGTCATTCTGGGAAGTGTATCAAAACAGGAGACTGGGGAGAGATTACAAATTGAGTACATTCTACATGCTGGAAGCCAGGTTCTGTCCCCAGTTTCACACAATCTTTCAAGCACCACACTTCCAACAGCAAAGAACAAATTTCACAGGATCCTTTGTTCCCACTTCCAGTGATGCAACCAGGTGGATGCATATGAATACAAAGGGAAATAGGCATCCCATGATTACTGCAGCATTATTTGCAATGGCCAAGGGTTGGAGTAAACATAAGACACACAGTAAGAGATGAAGTACTGAATGTGTGGTTACAGGGTCAGGTGATTGGACAGAGTTCAGGCACCCCAGGCACACACCCCCAGTCTGAGCTGTAGGCAGCTCTCTCTCTGTCTCTCTCTCTCTTTTCTCTTCTCCTTCTCCTTCTCCTTCTCCTTCTTCTCTCTCTCTCTCTCTCTCTCTCTCTCTCTCTCTCTCTCTCTCTCTCTCCCTCCCTCTCTCTCTCTCTCTCTCTCTCTGTTAAGGCACCCCAGCATATATCTCTCCCCTCTCTCTTCTCTCTCTCTCTCTCTCTCTCTCTCTCTCACACACACACACACACACACACACACACACACACACACAGAGGTAAGGCCTCCCCAGCCCCGCCAGTCTGACATCTAGGCAACAACAGGAACCATCTTTCTCTCTCTCCCTCCCTATCTACCTCCCCAAGCTATGAAATATATGCCAGTAAAAAATAAAACAACAGATGAACAGAATAAAACACAGATTTTTCTATTCTAAGAACAATTACTGGACGAGGGAAAGGAAGGAGGCAAAAAGGTTGACAAAGGGGACAAACTGGTGGTGAGCAGAAATGAACTTTTTTTTTTCACATCAATTATAGTTGCAGCAGTGGTTTTTAAGATGTCAACTACACAGACTGCTTCTCACCAAGTAGATAAACTTATAAGGTGTTGCGCAACAGCATCTTTTCAAAAACAGCAGGAAATGCTTAGTGACCAATAGATAGGCCTGGGCCTGTCTATGAGCTGTGGAGCAAAAGTTCTTAGCAAAGGCAACAATTGGCCTGGCACAAGAAACTTTGGGAAGCACCAATTTATAGCTCTGCCTGGAGCAGTTTCCATGCTCTGGTCTCTATTCCACTGAGTCAGATAGTGGAACGTAAGTCTTTTGCATGTGACAAAATCCCTTCAGTAACATTTTCCATTTTAGCTTGTTAATATTTTTAACTTAAGCACCGGGGTTACAAAATTGTTCATTATTTAAGTTTCTGTCATAGAATATACATGACCTTTCACCAGTGCTCTTTTCTAGCCACCAATGTCTCCAGTTTCCGCCTCCACCTGTCTGCCTCTGGGGCAGGCATTTTACTTCTCTCTCTTTCCTTTTTTGACAGTATCCATTGCATTATTACTAATGAAGGGTACCATGCATATCACTTTATCCCCTTTCAGCACCCAGTTCTGTCTTTTAAAAATAAATGTCAAGAATGGACCAGAGAGATAGTACAGGTTACTCATGGCTCTGTACTCAGGAATCACTGCTGGAGATCCTCCAGGACCATATGGGAAACCAAACCCAAGCTGGCTGCAGGCAAGTGCCCAACCTGCTGTACAAAATGTTTAAAGGAGGGGCAGAGAAATAACACAAGGGTAAGGAATTAAGGCTGATGATTTCAGATTCCTGGTACAGAATAATCAATTCCCTGAACACCATCAGGAATGACCCCTGAGCACAGAACCCAGAGTACCTACCTCTCCAAACACTGCCAAGACCCACACCCAGACCACTCCTACAAAAAAATAAGCCAAAAATAGGACTAAGGACAGAAAAACAGAAGTCAGCAGGAGAGTTCAAATACATATAAGTAAGGCCCAGAGTCTGATCTCCAACACTTCTCACCCCACAAAAAATGCCAAACTAAAATTTCTAACTACAACTTTCTCAGTGCCTAGAGGTTGACTGCAAAATGCTTGGTACCAAACCTGAGTGGTTCCTCTGGGCTGTAAGAAAAGATGAGGAAAGGACCAACATATAACCCAGGGCTGGCCGCCTGCAAGGAAGTACCTTCACCTCTGTAATCTCTGGCCCCTCAAGGTTATTGATCACAAAGAAAATAAGGTCCTGGGTACCTGCTGAGCAAGCAAGGGCAAGTTCCAATACTTTCCTTCCCTTTGGACAGAAGGTTCCCTGAGCAGCTTGCAGACAGGCTCTAATTCCCCTGAGCAATGTTTCCTAGGAGAGCTCAGAGGGCCCTGTGGCACAAGGCAGCATAAGAGCTCAGGATGGAGGCAGTGCCGGGTCCCTCGAGCTACAGGTTGTCACCAAGCCTGCGAGTTGTTGGCTCGAGCTACCCGCACCTGCAGTGCTGTTGTCATCCCACCAGGGAGCTCAGGGCTACTATGGAAGACCCACTTGTGACACCAGCCCTGAGCTCTAGAAGCCTGACAGAGTCCAGCCTACAGAGGAGAGACGACCAGAAAAAGCCCATGTTCTTCTCATTCTCTCAAGGACTGCCCACAAAAACCTACTGAGTCATGGGACGCCCATCAAGAAAGAATACGCTGAGGCACTGAGAGCCAATCAAGAGAAAATTAAGGCAGAGGCCACAAACATTCATTACCTCCCTCCAGCTCTCCTGCCCAACAGTGTGGAGACACAGTGTCTAGTGCTGAAAACACAAGGACAAACTCACAAACCCTTTGGGAAAATCCCTTCTGAGTTATTGTACCAGATCCAACTCTTGGATAACTAGCAGTGGCTAAGGAAAATTTTTAGGCGTGATTCTTCTTTTCCTCTGCCATCTCTCACTTTTTAAAGAAGTTTTATTTTAGGCATCTTGGTTCACTGTGAATGACAGATTTGTGTAACACAATCTCTCACTACACCCTTCCTCCTCAGCATCCATTCCCCTCCACCATTGCCCCATAGTAGACCCCCCAAACACACACACACACTTCAATCTCCCCGCCTTCCTCCCCTGTGGTAGCTTCCTACCAGTTCTCTCAGCCTCTTATTGCCTCTGGGTATTTGTTATATTCCCCTATTATGATTCTCTCTTTTGTTCTGAAATGCATTTACCCCCAACTCTAATTAAACACTGTGTTTTTTGGAGTTGTTCACAAGACAGTTGTTTTGGGCACTCAACGCTCCAACACCAATCTCACCACCAGCAATGTGGCCTTCCCTCTACCATTGTTCCCAGTTTCCCAACCCCTCCCCCATTAGCAAGCTCAAAATAATTGATTTTATATTGATATATGAAATTATTAAAAATATTCAATAAAAATTTTGTAAAAATGGCCTTGCACGCAGCCGACTCAGGACAGACCTGGTTCAATTCCCGGCATCCCATATGATCCCCTGAGCCTGCCAGGAGTGATTTCTGAGCACCAAGCCAGGAGTAACCCCTGAGCACTGCCAGGTGTGGCTCAAAACCAAAAAAACAAAATTTTTTTTGTAAAAATTGTTTTATCTCACTATGGGGTCACTACAGTCATTGTCTGAGGTTTACAGAGCTGTCTGTCACTAGCTGAGGCTTCTGTGCTATTATTTTCATTTACAGAGCTTAGTTGGCTTTTACGCAACTTTCCCATCTAATCTGGTGTGCTTCTACTGGGCTGTCAGTCTGTGGAATTTGAAGTACCACATGGCCAC